>NC_084465.1:122610802-123857052 GCF_027409185.1 Cynocephalus volans
TCTGTGAAAAATGCTGTTAGACTTTTGACAGGGGTTACATGAAATCTGTAGATCATTTTGGGTGGTATTGATATCATCACAATATTAAATTTTTCAATCCATAGCAAAGGGATGTCTTTCGTTTTGTTTAGATTTTCTTTAATTTATTTCAATAATGTTTTGTAGTTTTCAGTGTAGAAGTCTCTTACTTCCTTGGTTAAATTTATTTCTAGGTGAATTTTTCTTCCTGCCTCTCCTCCTCACAGGCTGGTGGGTTAGCTCAGTTGGTTAGGGCATAGCCTTATAACGCAATAACACAAAGGTCATGAGTTTGGATCCCTGCACCAACCAGCCACAAAAAAAAAAAAAAAAAAAAAAAAAAAAAAATCACTTCCAAATTCAGTGTTATAAAGCTTTAATCCTATTTTCTTCTAAGAATTTTATAGCTTTAGCTCTGACATTTAGCTCTATGATACATTTTGAATTAAGTTTTATAGGTATAAGTAAAGGTTTCAACTTCATTATTTTGCACTTGGATATCCAGTTTTTTAAACACCATTTGCTTAAAACAGTTTTGTTTCCCCAGTGAATGATCTTGGGGCTATTTTCAAAAATCATCTCACAATATATGCAAAACTTTATTTCTGGGCTCTCTATTCTGTTCTATTAGTCTACATGTCTGTCTTTATGGCATTACTATACTGTTTCGGTTACTGCAACTTTGTAATAAGTTATGAAATCAAGAAGTGTGAGACCTAAAACTTTTTTCTTTTTTTTCCGGATTGTTTTGACTATTTGTGTTCCCTTGAGATTTCACATGAATTTTAGGATGAATGTTTTGATTTCTACAAAAATGCCACTGAGATTTTGATAACGATATTACTGAATTTGTAGATTGTTTTGGGTAGTATTGATGTCTTAACAATTTTAAGTGTTCTAGTTAACGTAAATGGGATTTCTATTCATTTCTTGTGTCTCAATTTTTTTCTTATGTTTTCTAGTTTTCAGTTCCCAAATCCTTATCCTCCTTAGTTATGTTTATTCCTAAGAATTTTGTTCTTTTGGATGCTATTATAAATAGAATTATTTTCTTAACTTCTTATTTGAATGTTCAATGTTAGTATATAGAAACACAAATGATTATTGAATGTTGGTTTTGAATCCTGCATCTTTGCTTAACTTGTTTATTAATTCTACCATTTCTTAATGTAGAATTTTAAGGATTTTCTACACATAACATAGTATCTGTGAACAGAGATGATTTTACTTTTTCCTTTCCAGTTTAGGTTTCTTTTCTTTCTTTCTTTCTTTCTTTCTTTCTTTTTTTTTTTTTTCTTTTTCCTTCCTAATTGCTCCGGCCAGAACTTCTAATACTATTTTAAATAAATTGAAAGGGCAAAAACAGACATCCTTGCCTTTTTCCTGATCAAAAAGAAAAAAAATTCAGTGTTTCATCACTGAGCATAATGTTATCTATAGCATTTTCACGTATGATGTTGACATAGTTTCCTTCTATTCCTAGTTTGTTGAGTGTTTTTTTTTTTCATGATGAAGTCTTGAAATTTGTCATATGCTCTTTCTGCATCCAGATCATGAGTTTTTTTGTTTTTGTTTTTTTCCTTTCTTCTTTCATTTTTATTCTGTTATTGTGGTTCATTACAGTGATTGATTTTTGTGTGTTGACCCTTCTTTGAATTCTGGGAATAAATCCCACTGGGTCACAACACATAAACATTTAATATGCTGCTGAATTTGTTCCTCTAATATTTTGTTGAGCATTTTTGTATCAGTATTTATTGGGGATATGGTCTATAGTTTTGTTTTGTTTTGTTTTGTTTTTCACTTAATGTCTTTGTGTGGCTTTGGTATTAGTTTAATCCTGGCCTTACAGAATGAGTTGGGAAGTGTTCTCAAGTCTTCAATTTTTTTGAAGTTCTAAAAGATTGGTATTAATGTTTTTTTGAATGTTTGCTAAAATTCGTCAATGAAGCCATCTAGTCTTGGGCTTTACTTGGGAAGTTTTTCATTTCTAATTCAATCTCCTTATATGTCTATTCAGAATTTCTGTTTCTTCATGATTCTTTGATTCATTCTTGGTAGGCTGTTTCTATCTAGGATTTCATTTATGTTATTTATATTATCCAATTTGTTGGCATACAACTATTCATAGTATTCTTTATAATCATTTTTTCTGTAAATTAAGTTGTAATGTCCCCTATTTTACCCATTTTATTTATTTGGGTCTTCTCTTCTTTAGTCAATCTAAATGAAGGTTTGTATCTTTTATTGAACTTTTCCAGGAACCAATTATTGGCTTTGTTGATTTTCTCTATTGCTTTTCCATTCTCTTTTTTGTTTATTTCTAACATAATTTAACTTCTGGTATCTTTGGATTTAGTTATTCTTCTTGTTTTCATTACTTAAGATATAAATTTAATTGTTGGTTTGAGATCTTTCTTCCCTTTTAACTCGAGGTTTCACAGATTTATATATCCCTCATAGAACTGCTTTTGCTGTGTTCCATAAATCTGGGCCAGCTTTCTCTTCATATTCTTTAGTCAAGATATTTTCTAATTTCCTTTGTGATTTTTTTTTTGGGGGGGAGGCTCATTGGTTAAGAATGCGTTGTTTAATTTCCACATATTTGTTAAGTTTTCAAATTCCCTATTGTTATAATTTTATGGTCATTACACTACAATAAAAATACTTTTATGATTTCAATCTTTTTAAATTTATTAAGACTTGTTTTGTTACATAACGTAAGATCTACTCTGGAGAATGTTCCATGTGTGCTTAAGAAAAATGTGCTTTGTGCTGTTGTTGGATATAGTATTCTGTATAATTCTGTTAGGTTCATTTGGTGCATTGCATTCACATCTTCTAATTTCTTATTGATTTGCTGTCTGGTGTTCCATTAATTATTAAAAATGGAATTATTTTAGAACTGTTCATTTCTCTCTTCAATTCTGTCAGTATTTGCTTTCATATTCTTTGGGGCTCTGTTGTTTGCTGAATATATTCTTATAATTATTCTATGGTTTCAGTGAATTGACCCTCTTCATGTTATAATGCTCTTTTTCATTGCTATTATTCTTTTTATTTATTTTTATAACTTTTTAAAGATTTTTCAGTTAAGGTCTGTTTTGTTTAATATTAGTATAACCTCCCAGCTCTCCTTTAGTTAGTATTTGCATGACACATCTTTTTCTGTTATTAAACTTTAAATCTATTTTTGTGTTTAGATATATGATCGATCTATTGAAGATAGCTTATATAGCTCATTCCAGATTTTCTTTTCTTTTATTTTTTTAGTCTATTTTGTTCCTCTGTGTCTTTTGATTAGGGAGTTTAATCTACTTACATTTAATATAATGATAAGGAAGAACTCAATTTTGCCATTTTGCTACTCATTTTGCATAGGACATACATTTTTATTGTCTTTTATTTCCTCTGTTATGCCTTCTTTTGTGTTTACAATTTTTGTGTGTGTTTTGTTGTTTTTTGTAGTGAACAATTTGATTATTTTCTCATTTTTTGTACATACTTTCAAAATATTTTCTTTGTAACTATCATGAGGATTATATTTATCATCCTTAATTTATAATAATCTAGTTTGAACTGATACTAATTTTGCTTCAATTTCATAAAAATTCTGCTTCTATATAGTTCAATCCCACTCCAATTTTTGCTGTTGTTGTCAGAAATTACATCACTCTATACTACGTGCTCAACAACACAAAGTTATAATATTGTTTTTAAGCATTTGTTATATAAATCATGTGGAGAAAATATAATGTGGATTTAAAAAAATGATACAATAATACGTGCTTTAGGTTTGCCCATGTATTTGACTTGATATCTTTGAGTCATTTTACAGCTCCCTGGTATGTGATGAGTTACTTTTCTATTGCTTCTTTGAATAGTTTCTTTGTCTATAGATTTCAACAGTTTGATTATAATATATCATGGTATAGATCTCTTTCAGTTTATAGTACTTCAAGTTTGTTGAACTTCTATGTATGTAGATTATGTCTTTTCTCAAAAGAAAACTTCTTAGCTATTATTTTACAACATTTTTTTCTTTCTCTTTCTTTATATATTCTCTTTATGCGACTCCTATGATGTGTATTTTGGTTTGCTTGATGGTTCTCATAGGCCCCTAGGCATTTTTTTTATTCCTTTTTTCTCAGACAGGATAATTTAATTATCCTATCTTCATCTTCACTAATTCTGTCTTCTGTCTGCTCAAATCAGTTGTTGAACCCCTTTAGTGAATTTTTTTATTTTAGTTATTGTAATTCTCATCTCATGAATTTGTTTGATTTCTTTTTATTATTTTTTATCTCTTCATTGTTACTATCATTTTGTTAATACATCATTTTTCTGATTTCCTTTAGCTCTTTGAGCATATTTAAGAGAGTTATTTAAAATCATTGCCTAGTCAATTCAATATTTGAGCTTCTTCAGGATTAGTTTCAGTCAATTTATTTTGTTCTTTGAGTTGGTCATATCTTTTTGTTATATATATATATGTTATATATATATATATATATATATATACATATACAATTTCATATGTATATGTCTTATGGTTATTTGTTAAAAACTGGACATGTTAATATTATAATTTGGTAACTGTGCAAATCAGCATTCCCCTGATTCCAAAGGTTTGCTCTTTTGTTTCATAATGGTGTATTGCATTTTTTTGGCTGTTGAAGGCTGAAGTAGTATGTTTGTCTGGTGACTTTTCTCAGCTATTTTAACAGAAACTGTTTTCTTTGTCATGTGCGGCCTCTGAAGTCTCTGTTCCCAGGTTGGTGAACATTTGGTATTTTGAGAGAGATTTTCTTGAATGTCAGGAGCTAAAAAATAAGCAAATAAACAAAAATAAATAAGTGAAACCTACCTCTCTCACTTTTCCATATTGGCTGTGTGCTGGTTCACTCATTTTATCTCTCAGACAGGCTTGCACTGAACCCAAGGATCAGCCCACAGTGAAAGATTAAGGTCTCAGTTTTGTACTAAGCACACATCTTGCCCTGGGCATGCCTGAAGCTTTGCAAATTTCTTCATATGCAGGGGTGCTTTTGAATGTCCTAAATTTTCAAAGAAACTTTCTCTTACATTTTCTTACCAGGTCTTTGTTAGGTTTGAATCTTGGAGGTTTTAGTCTCAAACCATAGCAAAGAAAACCAGGAGCCGAGCAGTAAATTTAGGGCAGGCTTTAATAGGGGCGTTCCCAGGCGAGATTCCATGGCCCTGCAAGGGAGCAAGGCTGGGGAAGTCGCACCCAGGGTGGATACAAGCGGGTATTTATAGGGGAGGGCTGTTGGTGAGGTTTTTTTGCCCATATATGGTAAGGAATTGAGCAGGGTTCAGTTTCCAGTTCCTGCCTTCTGGGTAGGGACGGGGGAGAGGGAAGGGGTGGAGTTAGCAAGATGGAGGCTCCATCCCTACTTTGTTTCCTCCCAATCCCACCAGCCCAACAATCTTAGGTGGCCTATTGTATGTCTCAACATGTATCTTTTTTTCCCTTAGACATCTGTGGGTTTTTTTTTATCCACCTTGAAATGTTTTCAAGAAGTGTTCACAACTTTTTGGACAGGGTGAGGTCCAAGTTAAAAG
Source organism: Cynocephalus volans (assembly GCF_027409185.1). NCBI lineage: Eukaryota > Metazoa > Chordata > Mammalia > Dermoptera > Cynocephalidae > Cynocephalus > Cynocephalus volans. Next base: position 122,616,407 of record NC_084465.1, read on the forward strand.
AAACAGAAAAGCACCTTTTATCAGTCCTTCAGGGACTCCTCAGACAGGTAAGAACAGACACACTAATTCACAAGGAGCTCTCTCTGGAACCAGGGCTCCTCCACTGGGAACCGCATTGGGAGCTTGAGCAGTTATCTTCACGACTGCTGCTGAGCTGGTGAGGAAGTAGGACAAGCACAAAGAAAAGCCCCAAAAAGCTTTTCCACATTTTAAAATGTCCCTTTTTCTTGATTCAGCATCCACTTGGTTGCTGTAAACCTTTGACTATTTCCCAGATGTTGCTTTGCCACCCTCGGATTTGTCACCCCTCTTCCCCTGGGTGATGGAGACACAAAGGATTACTCAAAGCCCATCTCTTCTGAGCGGTGAGAGGCCCCGAAGTGGTTAATCTCCCACTGGAACCCTCAAGCGAGAGGGATCCCTTCCTTGGGAAGTTAACTCCGAACTAGGGTTCTCTCCCTGCATTTATTTTCCAGACCAGGAAGTTACAGGAAGAGAACATAGGTGGGGTTATAGTTTAACAGTATAGGCCGGTAACTTTCAGTGAAAGAAGCCAGATGACATTCCAGTAAGGCTATCAACAAAACCTTGATCTTAGCAAACATTCCTTCTTAACAGCAATTTCTCAGTATCTTTACATAACAATCAGTAACTAGTCTGTCCTTGAGCCAGCAACCTGCTGTGTTACAATTCTTTATCATACACCAGCGACTTATAGCCTGAGGAAAATTTTCAGTCCTCCACAAGGTCAATATTTGAAACTGCAAGACTGGAAAACCAGGCCCTTTGAGGTGCATTTGCTTTATAGTGTATTCCACACCCAGAGTCCTGACAAACTTGGTTCTGAGAGAGTCTGCCTGCTTTGTAATGTTTCTTTTGAAGGACAAGTGTGTGGAAATGCCATTTTTCTGACATCACACCCATAGAATGCTGTTTATATTTGAAGAAATGGTTAAGTACAACTGGAAGAATGGATATTATAGAAAAACAGAAACAATAAATTAGAAAGAAAAGAGGGACTTGCCTGCAAGATGTAAAATATATTAAACTGTTTTAGCAACTAATAGAAATCAGGCTATAATCTGAATGGAAAATTAACAGACTTAAGAATTTGTAACTAGTGCAAAAAAGTGGCATTCCCAGTTACTTTGACAAGGAAAAGATACAATACAAATGTAGGGAAACAGGTTAACAATCTGGAAAAAGATGAAAATATTGACTGCTAGCTATATACAAATTAAATGATTGTATTTAATTTTTATCATTTAATAAAAGTGATTATGTATCACAGTACATAGAATAAATTTCTAAGGCATTCCCTAAAAAAGCAAACTACAGTAAAAGAAACCACATGCAGTAAATTTTATAGAGTATTGAAGGATAAGTGACAAACTGGAAATAAGGTGTCTGGTATATTTCAGAAAATTTCTTAATATAACACTATGTAACAATAATACAAGTAAAATACTTAATATTATTGTTAAGAATAACATTTAACATATAATTTATCAATAACAAATTATGAAATATATATTAAGGCATATATTGAAACTACAATTTTTTAATATTTTTAGTCTATTTTTTTCACAATAATACAAGTGGTTTACAATCTTCTTAAGTACCTTTAGAGACTCTAACATTTCATCTTAAGGATTTACATTATGGTAAACTAATGAAAACTTTTCTTGGACATTTAGGACATTTCCAATTATTATCTACTATGAAAACACAGTGATGAAAATCTTATGTATGCAACTTTGTATTTGTGTCTGATAATTCCAGTGGGGATAAACTTCTGAAGTGGTACTTCTGACTGAATTTATCTCATTAAAATTTTAACTTATCTCCCTTAACTGATTTACATAGTGTTTGTATCTATTTTTACTACCATAAACACGTAATCAAAAGTAACAAGCCTGAATTTTCTTATTTTTTTTTAAAAAAATCACTCTTTTAAGATGAATGATATTCATTATTTTCATTACTAATAAAAATATTCTTTCAGGAGTGCATTTATTTTTTTCTTCTTAAATTATGTGTTTAAATGTCTCAACGATTTTGCTAGGGTATTCTGTTCATTGAGTTGTAGAGTGTATACGTTAAAGTTACAATACTTTGTAATATGTTACAAATATGTTTCTTAATACTCTTTCTCATTTATTTTTCTATTTTCCTTAATTTTCAAAATTTCCACAATTATCTTAATTTAAAAATCAATAGGAAATTAATGATTCAATACATAAAATACATCGTAAAATAAGTATTTATAAATAGAAAGGAAAGAAAGAAATCGCTGGCACATGGAAGTACGGAGGAGAATGGGCCTGCAGTCCGTGACCTCTCCCAGGGAGCAGGATCTGGTCTTCAACAAGCAAGGGCTTAACAGGCAAGTTTCTCCAGCCTAATTAGAGATGTGCACTCGTTAACAAAAAGCAATCACTACCTTCTCTTTACTTCCACATTTTCTACTGTTTGAGTAGGAGAAAAATTATTTGGGCCATGGAGAGGGTTTTTTTGTGGGGTGGAGGTTATGTTTAGGAACAGCGAAGGGCCTCATAGACTTTACTTTAAGGTCCAATGTGTTTTCACATCAGAATTTTAGACAGAAGTCTTCTCTCCAGACTGTGTCCTGCTTACATTGAACACATTTTCATGTGTTCAGTGTGACAAGCCACTTGCGTCTGGACTTTAACCCCTGCTATTCCCTTTGCCTGCCCAATGCTTCCTCACTACCACGGGTGCCACTCACCTGCCACTCTCATTCTTCTGCTAATTCTATTCATTGTTAAGTCTCAGATTAAACATGACTGAAATATGGGAGACTTTTCCTGACCTCAGTCTATGTGAAGCCATTGCCATATGCTATCTCTGCTACTGAAGCTCTTATCTGCTTGATTTTAGACTCCAGGGCTTGAGAGCCCCATATCTTCATCATGAGATCCTTCTAAAAGCCTAAATTCTTAGAGATGTACTTGTGCCTCCCAGACCAACTTACTTCTCCACCACCAGCAGCCACACACCTGCCTTGGGGTTTTGCTCTTGCGCAATTACATCTGCCTCAAAGTTGTTCTATCAGAGAGCTGCTTAGCTGAGTTCTTCTGGATAAGAAGTGTGATTACTTGCTCTTGAGTTGATTCAACTTGAATTGATATAACTGCTGTTTACGTATTTAAAATTTAAAAAAAATATTTGCAGAATATTAACATACAATGTATTATTTAATAAAACGTTATGCTTTTGGCCTAAGGATTTTTATCTAAAACCCTTAGGTATTAGCAAGGTAAAAGAAAATTATTAGTTCTGATAAAAGAAAAACTTGTGCTTCAACATCTATACTCATTTTACAAAAAATGACTGTGAAATGAAATGAACCCTTAAGAGATGAAGTTTCAAGTCGGAATAGGAAGAAAAACAAGAAAAATTCATTTGCAGATTATTTTGAAAGTAATTCACCTTTTTGCTTCATATTAACATTTTTATTATTTCCATGAATTTCTACATTCATTACTTATTCTAACCCACACATTTATCTTGCTAGGTAGCAATGTTAGACCTTGATAACCACATTCAGCTGGGTTAGAGCTGACGAGGGACTGGGAAAACATCTCCTCCAATTTTCATAGATGAGGAGTCTAAGTTTCAGAGCATAAAGGTAACTTAGTCCAGATCACACCACACATTCCTGACAAGGCGGAATAGCCCGGGCCTTCCAGATATCTTACCTATGTCTCCTCACCTTTCTTTCTTTTCCATACCTGTGCAAATAATATTTTAAGTCTAGTGACATGTTTAATGTTACAAAAAATAGAATGTATAAAAAGTAGATAAGCCTAATATATGTACAAATTACAAATGCTGCTATATGTCCTGTGAGCTTAGAATGTAGAACTTTTGATTTGCATAAAATATAGGCTGATAAAATTCAGAGTGCAGGAACAAATGACCCTCAAACACCCGTTTGTGCTCTAAGCCCTTCCACCGTCTTTCCCACTAAGCATTCTGATGGAGTCACATGAAGAAAGTGAAGTGGAAATGTGAATCAAGGTGTCACTGGGTCAGTAGCCGTGATGTCATCTTTTTAGTTCTTGTGAAGATAGTAAATTGGATGTGAACCAAAAATAGTTGTTCCCCAAATTGGACTGTGGCCCACCTTTCTCACTGTTCCTGTACAACACAGACTCCTGTACCATGGATCAAGGTAAGGAGGCATTCTGATCTGCACGTCTTCTGATGCCACCAATAGCATACATGGCCTCGTCAGTGAACTGAAATTTAAGCAATCATGCTGGTTCCTGTAAGGGAAGGTGAGAAGGTGGGTGGAAGGCAGGAAATCTGATGGGAACATAGAGCTACACTTCTTAGAATAAATAAGAACTTGATAAATATTCATTTCTGTTCCTCCTGTTCATGGTCGCAATTCATAAGAATTGTGAAAGATAAAATGAAAAGAGCAATTAGATATGATTAGAATTCTCAAAATCATACACTCAGTTGAAATGAAATATTTCTTCAGAAATCTTCAAATGGCAATTTTCTGAATTAATTTTAAGTTTGCATCACCTACAATGATCTGAACCTATCCTACTGATTACTCATACTGAGAGAAGATAATTATGATGATTCTAATATTGTTCAGAATGATTACTGCAGTTCAGCAAGTTCAACATAAACTTCCACTAACGTGGGACTATTTGGAGATAATGTGAAGATAATCATCGACAAAATCTGGAATAAATATTGAAGCCTTAGACCTGATAACCATGCTGAAAATCTTAGACAATACTCTCTAAATAACTTGATATTGTTTTTTCATTGTATGATTTATCATATTTCGTTAAAATGAAACTTGCTTTCACTGAGGTTATGAATAGCATGTAATTCTACAACATTTCTCAACTTTTTGCTTTTGCATAGCCATCAATATTTTAACAGAATTTTAGTTCATGGGCCAACTTTGTTAGGGGAAGAGATTTTATTTTAATTTTTTTAACTAACTACATACTTTGAGACTTAAAATAGAAACTTTAATTAACATTTTTGACAGAAATTTTGAAGGGTTAAAAATTATTTTCTATTTATTCTTAAAATCAAAATAAATATTATCAAACACCTCATTATTAACCCAATTAATCAATGGAAAAGCAGGATATGTTTTAAAAACTTTTTAATGAAAATGTATCTGATTTAATAAAACTATATGAATCTCATCAATAACATTTCTCAAAAGGAATTCTAAAAAATTCATTGTAATTATTACAAAGTTTACTAACAAAAATGTTGAGGTTGCATACCCAACAATATTGATTGGTTCAATAACTCAGAGAACAATCATACAAATGAATAACATGTAGCCACTAAAATGTAAATATATCTGAGAATTAATGGCATTTGATTGGAAAGATATTCACAATAATTTTCATTAACAATGGCAGTTTTTTTAATAGGATGATGAATGCAATCAAATTCATATAGATATGGTTATATACAAATATGGGTGATGGTATTAGAGAATAATTTTACCTTCTTTAACTCATTCACTAGTTAAATTAAATTAAATCTGGTAAGAATTATTTGGTCAACACTGAAGAAAGAGGCAGTAATAAGGACGTTGGGAAACATTGTTGGTGTCAAGGTTTTTGTGCATCAGTAGTAACATCAGAGGGCATGCAGGAGTAGTTCTCTGTACAGTAGGAGGTGATGTTGTCTAATTGCCAGACAAGCAGAGACATGTAGGGAAGGTGTGGAAAATTTCCTATGATCAACCCAGTTCAACCTCCCTGGGTGGACATTATTATCATTTCTTTATGAAGAATAAGATTTTAATACTTGATGTTTTTCTATAAGAAAATTGTTTCTTACCTTTAAATTTACCTATGTCCCTAAGAAGCTCTAGGTTGGAATTTCTATGAAGAATCAACTCTAGCTACAATTCAAAAAAGTGAGAGTTTCTAACTTTCTGTATAACACAGGTGCTTATGTGCAAGAAACAGAACGCACTTTGCTTAGTTCAATAAGACATGTGAATTATTAAGAAGGTCAGTTTGATAATTTAACAGTTTGAGAATGTCGGGTAAGAGTAAAAGGCCAGACATTGAAACATGACATCCCACCACACTGTGCACTCCTGAACACCACCACCACATCACTCAGCACCGTTGACATGTGCTGGAATCAGAAGCCCCAGCACTGCCACCCCAGGGTACTGTTCCACTGCCACAGCCAGGACATGGAGACTCCTGTGTGTGCTCAACCCCTGATGTGCTCACATGTAATCCATGTCTCACGGCACAGAACACTGGCCACATTCCAGTGCTCCAGCATCAAAGGAGATGGAAAATGTAATTATCCTAGGAGAGCAGGACTTATAATAAATACATTATCAAAAGTGTGGAGAGAGAGTTCAAGTATGATGGATGACCTCCTAGGACCCATGCTTCCATTAAAAATTCCATACCAGGTGTCAAAATCACTTTTATTCCATCTAAAACATAATATACAAGAAATATGTCCCTAGGACTCCCAGTTGCAGTTATTGAAAAGGAGATGACAGCAAGTTTAATAACCTAAAAGCCTGTTTAAGAAGAAAGGCACAAAAAAGGCAACAAAATATGTTTGATTGAGTTATAGACTTATATCTTCTTGATTACGAGTTCTTTCTTTAAATATTTAGTCCTTTATTTAATATAGCCCTGCTTTTCTAATATTCTCCATCTATTTTCCTATCTAATCTCCTACTCTTTAACTCTGATAAACACTGTTAGCACTGTGGATTATGCTAAAAATATTTAATCAATAACTGTTGAATTATGGTATGTCAGACTATTTGTGAATATCGATATTATTTTCTTTTTGCATTTTTTCCATGACATGTTCATGATTTTTCTTCAATCTGCTTAAGTCTCTCTCTCTCTTGTGGCATTGGAGGAGTGTTTCAAATATTATACAAAGAAAAAAGATAATTAATAATTACCTTCTGAAACTCACAAGCATATTTTTTTTCCAACAAGACTAATAGACTTAAAGCCAGAATTCATCACAAGAGGCAGGAGGTTTAAATAGGGTTAGCATGTTATAAGTCAAAGGGAAAAAGTCTAGATCATGGGATTTCTCCCATAATGTAGAGAAGATACTATTTTTGTTTATTTCTGCTATCCTTTGGGGTGAAGCCCTAAGTGTGAAAAGATAAGGTTTGGGATTTGGAAGAGCCTAGACCTGTTTCTTCGAGGTGCAAGGATGGTGGGCTAAAGAAGAGAGGGTGATTAGATCGGGACCAGGGACCTCAATCCCCACCTCAATCTCAAATTGGTGGATGTAAACCTTGAAGTGTCTTCTGCATATGGTACAGCTGGAGGGCCCAGGGGCCAGCAGCCCATTCCCTGCTGTCCTGCAAGAGGCTTCCAGCTTCCAGGAGGAGCCCTCCCTCTGGGCACTCCCAACACAACAAGGTGCAGAGATGCAGAAGGCAGAAGGACACAGAGATTCCTATGGCTGTTAGATGTCCTGATCTCGCCTCTGTGCTTAAATTCTGAAGATGGATCTGAATTCAGTAAGATGAGTGTCACAGCATAGCATCTGGGTCTCTGCCCCTTCCAAACAGGACCCCGAGATCACTCAGCTGGCTAATCATGTGCCACCTGGGGTTCAATCATGTCGTAGAACAGCTCCCCACAGCCCCCTCCATTCTGTGGGTTGGGCGGGACTCGGATATGAGCTTGAATCTGAGGAAGACTGCTGATGTGGGAGCCAGGAGTTCTGCAAGAAGAGGCGGCTGCACCAGGTTCAGCGACTTTGCAGCCAAGATTTATGGGCAGATTGAGGGGTCCAAATGAATTCAGAGTCACTGATTTGTGTCAGGAGACATGCAGTACCCATTTGGAAGAAAATGGAGTCCAAGCAAGCCAGAGCAGCAGATGCACCAGAGCATTTCATCCAGTGAGGGGGTCATAGGGAGGCACATGCGATGTCACACCAGGGGCCAGGCAGGGCCAGGACTGCAGCAGGTGGAGGCTCCTCTTCCACAGCTCCAGAGTTTCTTCTTCACATCCACACTCAAACTTTTGTTAAGGGTTAGAATAGCATAAAATCAGAGAGATAAATATTTTACCTAACAGTACCATTTAAAATATCGATTCAGATTAACATTACATTACTGGACTCTATTAAAGTGCATCCCATACCCAATAACCTGTAGGAGAGCAATTACGAGGAAGAAAACATTTGCTACTGAGAAATGAGCATGGTCCACTTGATTTTGGTGGTTAAGCACATGGCCTTGCTACAAATATGAAAGGACATATCCTGGAGAGTCTTTAGTGAGTCTCTAGTAAGGGAGAGATGTGCAGCTCTGTCCATGTGAGTCGCTGCTCCAGGAAAGCATCAGTAAATCCTGAGTGAGTAAAAGTGTTTCACAGATAATAACAACAGCTAGGCAATAACACCAAATTACAAGTAACAATATTTACAAATAGGAATTATCCAAAATAAGACCATTTATACCATTAAGATGGTTTTAGCTACGACTGAAAAACACAGTAAAAAGTCCCCACTTTTAGATGAAGCAAAACGACCTGATCCAAAAGCCCAGGTGACAGGGGCTTTAATTAAAGCTAATTGTGTAGATGCTGTGAGTGACTGAGGATTGGCCATTAGCTCTCTCACTGTCTGACAACACACGGACAAGAATGATACTCGTTACATCAGACAGGCATGCCATGTGATGCCTAAGGACGCAGTAAAGAAATACAGCTGCTTGAGCAGGAACCTGAGTAATTACAGTCTATTCAATGTGGCAGGACTTTTGCATATGAAAAAAAAAAAGACAGGTGTGCTCAGAAGTTTGGAACAATAAAGAGAAAGATAAAAGTAGATTTCTTAAAGAAAGTAGGTTTACAAATGTGGGATGGAAAATACATAGAATCTGAGTTTTGGAGTAATAAAGGAAGCCTATCTGGGTTTTCTTCATAACTCTTTTTAATCATAGTAGTACTTTAGAGAAGTTTTAGAAAGAGCAATCTCTAATCCCACTCGATATAAACGGAATTTATTTTCAAAAGTCGTAGGTACCCAGATTAAATTAAAGATTATGTATGTTTTAGATGAATTGAGGTAAAGTCATTAGGAAATAAAACTTTAGGGAGCATTCTGTTAAAAAAGTACTTGATTTAAAATATTATATTTTATGTCTTTCCTAAATCTTGAAATAAAATTACAATGAAGCTTAACAGTAATTGTATTTGCTGCCTTTACTTAACTAAACGAACATATTTATGTCAGTACCTACATATATTTTTGTTTTAAAATTTTACTTGTCTGTAAATCTGCAAGTATAGAAATCACTGATCTAACAACAAAATGACACAGATAATTTTACAGACAGCTTTCAATTCCCAAATGTACAGATCTCACCACTTCCAACTGAATTATATGTAATATTATATACTAATAGTATAACTGTTACTGTATATTAAATATGAATATTATATGTGAATAAATTGTATATAGTTATACATACACAATTTTTTTCTCAGATTCTACTCATCTCAAGTAGGATTAAAAAGTAAATCCCAATAATTAATACATTGTCCTTAGTTTGCTGCCTGTTTATGTCTGTGCACTAAGTGTATGCCAGGATATTTCCCTTAAGTTGTTCCTAGATTAAAGGCAGAAAATGAATGCATCTTTGTAGAATGTTAGTGCAGCACTGAATGTATTTGGTAGTTTTGCATCTTGAATGGAAAGGGAGATGTATTCTTCAGTGTAATATCAGAACTAATTGAACTAAATACATCATTTATATGTAAGTTCAACATTAGTCTTATCATTATACAAAGAAGTCCCCCCAAATGTAAGATAGCTGTGTATTGCTTGAAATATATGTGTAATAATTATACTCATTTTTATGTGGTAATTTTGCAGAATAAAATGTCAGTGCAGGTATTTCTTTCCTTTTCTGTTGTTATTGTTAAGTAGAAATTGCTCTAGTGACAGACTTGTTACATTAAAGATCCCCAAATTTATTTCACAGTTCATCTTAAGCTCGTAGTACAATTTCTGGCACAGCAAGAGGAGATTGAGCAGATAAGTACAGAAAATGATCTTGGAACTAAGTCAGCATTTTTATAGAATAAGGTTTTTAAATTCTAGTATTTTCCCTTCTGTAAATCCTTAAAAGGTTTCATGGATTTTTTTTTTTTTATCCTCCTAAATTTTCTTGATAACTCCAAAAATTACTTCTTTCTCAATATTTGAAATTATTTCTCTAAATGATATAAAGGCTTGTGGTGTATTTTTTTTGGGGGGGGGCACTTTTTTTTCTGAACCCAGATATTTATATTTTCAGTAAGAGGAAGCTGTCATTTTCCCTTGCAACATCCCCTAAAGTATGTTTCCTTTAACCCTGTTTCTAGGAAATGACCCTAGAGGAAAGTTCCTTGAACAAACTCTTCTCAGAAATCCACACACAAACATTAGCATGGATCTAGGGAAGACCCTGGTTCTTCTAAAGCTTCCCAAGGGAATATTGAATGGGAGCTCTCTCTTCTACCTTTTAAAGTTGGGGAGATTGTATAACTCATGTTCTAAACTGGGACACATTGCAGAGTGAAAGGGAAAGCTGAGGCTAATCATGTTGGAAAACCAGGAGAAAATGGAGACCAGCCAGGACAACGGGCAAGCACGCTCACTAAATCTAAAGTAATGGAAAGCAGCAATGTCTTCATTTTAAGCAGTCATATCCAAGTACTCCTGCTCGCATCAGTTCCTCAATAAAAAATATGCACTCTCTGAAAATAAAATTGGAAATACCAAAAAGCCTAAAGCTATTTCAGCAGACAGATCGGCCCACATTTTCATTAGAAATGTGAACACCTTGCATGACATGATGAAAAAAGAGTAAGGCGTTGTTTGGTGGAGTAACATTGGGGGTTTAGTAATCCGCTCCTCATGTGTGTCTAAATTGGAAAGCCTGGGTAATAATTTAGCCTAAACCACCAGGAAGAGATGGGGACTTACATAAATCATGCACCACTGAGTATATTGCTCACTAGACAAATACCAACGGAAAGAGTAATGTTTTCCTAATGGTGGTGAAATGTCAGACAAAACATAGACTCAGCAGAGCAATCACTGTCAGCCCACACAGAAAGATCCCACAAAACACAGTACTGAAGGGCGTTGGGTGTCTTCTCTTTCTTTGATCTTCCCAAGGGAAAGAGGTTTCTTCCTCAGACGGAAGCGAAGCAATTTTTGTCACTTTATGACTAGATTAGGGTTGGGTGGGGGAAGAGTTCAAAAAAGTTGAATTCAAAGAAAGAGCAAGGATAAAAGGAAGGAGAAAGGAAGGGAGAGTGTTTTGATTAATTGAAATTGACTTATTGTAAATAGAAATCATCATTACTCACTGGAATAAAATTAATCTCTGTCTGTCCTGCTGCTACTGTTCACCTGTCACAGTGCCTTGAACACAATGTGTGCATGAATATTACAGAAGGAAAAACAAGGAACACAGGGCAGGACAGATGATCAAGGAAAGTTAAAATGAATTAAACCAGAGGTTGTTTCTCACATACTTACCAGCAATAAGAGCGTTTTCTGAACATATTTTTAGTTCAGATCTCAACACTTTATGTTTAAAAACAAATGAAAAGACAGAAAATTCGTCATGTTTTCTAACTTTTACTGTAAATTATGTTGATTTGAAGACCAATATAAAAGGAGACCAGCGTCCTGTCTTAGAATCAACATCTAAGTTATGAATGGTGTATATTTTGCAATAATCCCATTTTCAATCAGCAGTTCATTTACTAAGAATCTGAAAATTTATTTGGAATGGTTAATGCAATTTTTCTTGGATACCCAGGCATATTTTGTTTTATCATGTAGGTCACTTAATTTTTTGTCTTTCACTTACAGATGTTTTGGGATGTTTTTCACTTACAGAAGTTTTGGTATTTTCTGAGCTGTCATGTGAAGACACGGTCAAAGGGGTATAATTTCTAATATGAGTGACATTTGAATCTGAGTTTGAATATCTTATGGATAAATAATGAGTATATTATTTTAAGAACACTGTTAATATCTATCAAATAGGCATTGCATTATGTACTACATGAGAATAAAACAAAATACCCCTTTTCTTCAAGGCTCTTACATTCTATATACACCACATGTGAAGAGATGTTAAATGATGTAAAAGTTTTCACTGAACGTACAGACTGATTAAATACTGAATGGTAGTGTAGCAAAAGTTTGTAGTATGAAGCTAATGGAACCGAGTTAACCCAGGAATTATCTCTGCAGATTACAAAGTGTCTAATATCTGTCAAAAATATAAATGTTGGAAAATGCAATTGGAGTTTATATATAGATTTATGTGTCAAAAGTTTTTGTTTATCATATGGTAGAGGACTCTTTAAATTGGTGGGAGGTACAATCCCTTAATCTTTTAAAACTGGTTTTTGTTGGTTTTGGGGGTTTTTTTTGTTTTGTTTTGTTTTGTTTTTGTTTTGTTTTGTTTTGTTTTGTTTTTGTAATCCGGGCTTGAACAATGAGATATTGAGGTCGCTCGTTAACAATGATTATGGGAAGAGTAGAGGAGATTATTTCTTGGGTGCTCTGATGAACTGACCATAGAAGGATGGCAAGGTGAGGTGTCTGTTCTGAGCTTGTCGGAGACAGTAGTTTTTGGCTTGCAAACGTTCTTAGGTGATGCCACCTTGAAACATCATCCTTAGGTGATGACATTCTTGAAAACTAGTCAAAGCGAAGAGGTCAAAAGCAATGAGAACCCACACCCTGCACGTTCTTCATAACCCAGCATCTTCATCCCAGCATCATTAACAGGAATGGATGAAGGAATAAGTGTGAGCATGTGGAGCAGCGTTCCCAGCACCAGACAGACTTTCGATGACTCGTTTGTCCACGGTCTTTTAAACCAATGGGAAACAGCAAACAAAATAACTGGAGTAGTTTCTCGTAATGTATACAAAACACAGAGGCCAAAATACACCAGATTTGTATTCGAGTGTTTTTAGAGGATGACAGGACCTGCAAGGTAAAGAACCAAAGGTGGGGAGGTAGCACAGAATCTGAGCAAGACAGGCGCTGGGACCTTCTGATCCATCTCTCTTTTCTTGCTGTAGGAGGAGATTCATTCTGGAGAGACTGGGTGCCCGAGCACACCCACTCGATCTGCAGCTGAGCTGCGTCCACACCAGGACTTCCAGCTCCTAAGTGTGTGTTCCTCATCCTACCGAAACTTGCTGCCTCGCCAGTGACTCAATGCTTAGCCTCAAATTAACATCACAGAATGTATGTGCAGCTCATCATGCATGGTGAGTGCTAGAATAGAATGCAGGCACTTTACGCCAGTCTGATATGAAGTAAATGCACGATTGCAATGGAGATTTATGGGCTATAAAAAGAGGAGTGTTTGAAATAGCGAATATTCTGGGCAGGTGGCAATGTTTGTTTCTACTCTGACCTGGGTTAGCTGGGAAAATTCAATGCACTGAATTCCCCATATTCTGACTGCATTTTCCTGCAGAGAATGTTTTGCTGTTACGATAGCACATCTAGTATAAATTGGTGCACATAACATTTTGTTTCCTGTGAGGGTTATATTTTTCTTTGAAAATTAATTTGTCATTCTGGTTTCTAACTGGCTTTTATATAGGCAATTATTCAAGAAATTTGCAAAAATATGAAAATTGTACCATGAGTATTCCTGTCTACATGGACAGTTGTGTTCGACATATATTATTGCATCGGCTTATACAAAGAATTCCTGCGCTGCCCTGAAAGGAACTCATTCTTCTAGAGTTTCCTACTCTTCCCTAAAAATCAACTTACCTGACTCTAATTACACTACTTGGGTTCAGATGATTTTGAATAAGTAATGAGCTTGTGTCTGCGAGTAAAATCACAATGCACTAAACCCTTACCTCTTATTTCTGATCAGTGATTATTGTAGGGTGTAACTCTTGAGGACCAGGGTTAAAAAAGGGTTTAACTCTTTTGTTGTCTTTGCTCTGTTTTTCTTAACACATGTTAAAAAAGAAAAACATACATTTTTAAGCTAGATAGTCAGAATGGGTATTTGTATATTACCATTTCTTAAAGTGTATGTTTGTTACTTAGGTTTTGTACGTATTATATATTTTGTTTTAAAAATAAATATATGTTTTAAAAAGCAACTGATTTGTTTTGTTTTTCCTGAAAATAACACTATTTTTCAAATCACGCATGTAAGCATTGCCACAGTCCCAGTGGGAACGTGCTGTCTGCAGCTCCTGCAGTGCCAGGGGCTCCTGCAGCACTGGCTGATGTATTTATTAACCTCAGTAACAGGCATCTTTTGATGCAAGATGAAAGAGGTGAGCTTGCACAGTGATAAATGTGCAATTCTCAAACTATTTATAAACAAGAAAATGTCAGGGCTCCCGTAAGGCAGTATAGGTAACAGAGCCTAAACCATATTTGCGATAAATATTGCAGGTGGTGATCTAATAAAAAGTTCTCTCTGCAGGGAGTGTGATGCGTGCATAGTGGCACAATATCAGGAGCATCCTACCTAAGATGCGATGGCAGGAGTTAGACTACGGCCGTAAACCCGCATCCATGACTCCATTGCATCTGTGAGCTTCCACTTACCCAACGGTAAAATGCTGATAACAGTGAGACTCTGCTTGTCAGGCCATTATTCCTGTGCCAGGCATGGAGTAGGGACTCGACACATGTTAATCACGCCGTTAGGAATTATTTGCTGAAACACTGCTGTGCTGTCTATTATCTTATTGGAAACAACTTAATCATATTAAACTCATATGGCAATTTTAGATATAAACCCTTGGGCAACAAAGCCACTCCATTTGACAAGGTTAGAAAACATGAATTATCAGGATGTTATAGTGACTGTCAGGTATTACTTGGAGCACAATAAGGGCACAGAAGTTTAGAGAGGAGGGCAGTGACTTCAGTACCTATCAAAAGGAACATGGGCTGGACTTCAAAGGGCATTGAGGATTTGGACTAGCAGCAGACATGCTCTCTAGACACAGTAGACGCTGGTGCAGTGTAGAGGTGGATGGCAAATGTTCCTCTTCTGTCACTGGAGTGCGGGGTTGAGTGAGCATACACTGAAACACTCTGGTTCACTTCAGTCCTGTGAGCAAGGCATAGGGCAGGAAGGTTTGCATGACACACACAATCTCCACTCTCAGCACCTCCAAGGCTTGGAATAGTTCATGGATTAGATGGCAGTTTATGTCAAGAGCAGAAAAAATGGGATGGCTGCTCTCCACTGAAGATGAACAGCCCCAGTAGATGGTCCTCAGTTTAAATGTCCAGAGTCCTCCCAAGAGCACATTTCTGATAGGATTCCTGCAGCAGCAGTGTGACATCCCAAGACTTCAACAAGGTCATTTCTGATCATAGAAAGTTAGGTACAAAGACAGAAATGATCAAGAGACAGCAAGAAAGTCACTGAATAAAATAACCCAGACACTGGCTGGGGCCCCTAATCGTTGACACATTAGCTCTACTGAGATCTAAGACCCAGGACCATGATTTGAACTTCTAGGGAATGATGCTGTCATGGTCCCAGTCCCCGGGTATTGTATTTGCTCACTTAATCTTTCAGGTGACGGTTGTTTCTAAGTGTCTCCTAGGGGTAAGGCGTCCTTAAGAAAGTAGTACTGCAGGGCAGAAGGAAAGAGCAGTGGGACGAGCAGGTTTCAGCTCAAAGAACTTTAGTGAAGAATAGTCCATAGGCCGAGCACCTCCTAGTGAGTAATCGCTTATATGCTTTTCAGAATGAGAATCTATTGTTTTTCAGCATTTTCTAGGTGCTACATGGTAAAGGGAGGAAACTTTTCATCCCTGCCACTGAAAAGATACGTTCATGAGGGAACAAGATAGATGTTTATTTTTTTAAATGTCACATATGATACAGCACAGCATTGAGTGGGGAATGACATGATGTGTACAAATGATGCACTGGACATTCACATAAATAAAAGTAAATGCAAAATCATAGACTATCAGAGCTTAAGGTGACCTTCACTCTGTCTAATCCAAATTCCTAAATTAAGACTAACAAAACAGAGATCTGTCACCAGTAGAAATGCCTAGTATGAAATGTTAGGAGACATTCTTCAGAAATAAGGAAAAAGACACAGGTCAGAACTCAGATCTACACAACAAAAAGAAGAGGCTGAGAGAAGGAATAAATGAAGGCAACTTGAGAGTTTCATGTTTCTTCTTAATTGGTCTAACAGGTAATAGTTATTTCAAATAGTAATAACAGCAATGTCATAGAATGCGTGAGGAAATGTGTGATATAGCATTATGTAACTTTAAAGAGGACTTGGATGAGTTGTAAGTGTGCACTGTACACACAAGAACAACCACTAAACAGAGTTAAAAAAAAGAAAAAGAAAGAAAGAAAGAGGTACAACTGGTATGCTAAGAGAAATCAAAAGTACGACCCTACAGAGCACTTACCACCAGAGAAGACAGGAAAAGACAGCAGATCAACAAATAGAAAACAGTAACAAATGTGGCAGACGTTATTCCAGCCGTATCACTAGTCACTTTAAATGTCAGTGGCTGGAGTACACCACAGGTCAGTGGGATGT
Organism: Cynocephalus volans; assembly: GCF_027409185.1. Taxonomy (NCBI): domain Eukaryota; kingdom Metazoa; phylum Chordata; class Mammalia; order Dermoptera; family Cynocephalidae; genus Cynocephalus; species Cynocephalus volans. The sequence goes on from NC_084465.1 coordinate 122,633,041, forward strand.
CAAGGGTCTTGCTCCTTCCTATCTAGTTAATTCCCAGAGGTAGCAAACAACTAATCTGTCAGCCGTCCATAGCAGAGTCTACACCCCAGCACCACTATGGGCTTTCACATTCCAGGGCACTGTCCACCTGTCCTGATCACCCAGGACAGGTACCAGACAACGAGGGATGGCCCCTGTAACCTAGAGCCCTCTGAAATTACTAACAGCAGCTGTGTATGGGAGAAAACACATGCCGAGGTGTTTTTCTCTGCTTGTATGCATCAGCGATTATCAGCACAGAAGACGGACTTCTGTGACCAAGTGTATGGGGATTTCTTCCCACCAGCAACCAGTTCTGCAGAGGACACCAGAGGGGTGCCATCCAATTCCACCCCGGCACTCTCTACCTGAAGACAGTGTCAGATCCCACAGGGTGAGGGCTCAGTCCCAAGAGTGCCACCGACAATGCTGACACCAGTTGCAAGGTACAGTTGATTTACCTGTGCTTCTGACCACTGGCTATGAGTCAGGATTCCCATAACCCCTCCACAGGCTTAATTAACTAACTGAGTGGCTCACAGAACTCAGGGAAACACTTACGTTTATGGGTTTATTATAGAGGATACCACAAAGGGCACAGATGAAGAGATGCATAGAACGAGGTGGGGGGAAAGGTCACGGGGCTTCCATGCCCTCCCCAGGCACCTCTTTCCAGGAACCTCCATGTGTTCAGCTGTCCAGAAGCTCCCTGAACGCAGGCCTCTTAGGTTTCTATGGAGGCTTCATGACATAGGCATGAATGATTAAATCACTGACCAGTGATGATCAACTCAAACTTCAGCCCCTCTCGCCTCCTAGGAGGCTAGAGGATGAGACTAAAAGTCCCACCCCTAAGCACAAGGCCAGTTCCCCTGACAACTGGTACCTCACCATCCTGTGGCATCCAGGAGCTTTCCAAAAATCACCTTATTAACATAAGCTTGGTGTGTTTGAAAGGGCTTGTTGTAAATAACAAGAGACTTACATCTTTTTTTACTCAGGGGCTACTTCAGGAACCAAGGACAAAAGGCCAATTACTTTAACAAAAGATATTCTGACTGCTCTAGACACTCAGGAAATAACAGGAGCTGAGAGCTAGGACTCTTGGATGTGGATGAAAAACAAAATGTATATACGTCATAATATCGCATGAGCCAACCCTGCACCCACACACCCTGCATCATCAGTTCTTTTTGGTGGAAACCCCAGTGGAGGCTCTCACCCATGCTCTGTGGGCTCCCCATGCCAGCCTAGCCTCATGCTTGGGGATCTGTGAGCGCAAGAAACTCTTTCTCGAGATGTCACTTCCATGTTTGTGTGTCTTACCACACTTGATTGAAATAAATCCCAGATACAATTAAAGCAATAAAACACCACAGTTCACTGTGTTATATTCAAAATGAGGAAAACCAAAGCAAACAGAAAATCTTCTAACAAGCCAATAGGGGATAAAACAAACCTTATCTATAGAGAAACACAGTAAGAATTACAGAATCCATGCAAGCAAGAAAGGAAAAAAACAACAACATAAAATTCTATATCCAGTGAAATTGCCCTTTGTAAGTGAAAGAGAAATAAAGATGTTCTCAGACAAAAAAAGACCTGACAGAATCTATTGCCAGCGTATCTGCCCTACAAGAAATATTAAACAGAATTCTTTAGGAAGAAGGAATATGGTATAGGTCAGAAACCTGGAATAACATTGGAAAGGAATACATAAAGGTAAAATATAGTATTTTATTTTACTTTTTTAGTTTTCATTAATCCAAAGCAAGCTCTTTAAAGCCATGTTATGAACTGAATATTTGTGACCTCCAAAATAAATAAGTTGAAACCATAACCCCCAAGGTGATTGTATTAGGAGGTGGGGCTTATGGGAGTATAAATAAAATCATAGGAGGCCCTCATTCTGGACTAAGTTCCTGCACTAGGACTGCACAGAACAGACTACAAACCAAACTGGAGTCATCCCTGCTAAGTTCCAGTCACTTGTGCTGTGGTTTGACGCTCCGATAAGTCAGGAAAAAGAGATATCCAATTTCTCCTACAGGCCAGTTTAATTCTTCAGTAGGCATGATAATGACATTCCCTCTGCTTTAATCCTTACACAAAAGAAGTAACCTGAAGTAACCCGGTGTTAACTAACCAGTTATTTTTCTATTGTTCTGTCTCCCTGTCTCCATCTTATGAGGAAAGTAACTTTGAGATGACCAATCAGCTTTTTTGTTCTTTCTGCTTTCTTAAGCCTTTTCTGTCTGTAAAGCCTTTGTTATTTGTAATAAACATTGGAGCACTTCTCTGACTGGGTGTCAGATGGTGTTTCCTGTGTTGATTCTCACATTTGGCTTCCAATAAACTTTGCAAAATTATTTCTGTCTCAACAGCCTTAATTTCAATAGACAGAGGTAATTTGGTTATGAGAGTAGAGTTCTCGTGAATAGGATTAGCGACCTTAGAAAAGAATCCAGAGAGCTTTTTAGCCCTCTTTCTGCTGTGTAAGGACCTGAAGAGTTGGCAGTCTACAACCTGGAAGAGGACCCTCTCCAGAACCCAACCATGCTGACACTCTCATCTCAGACGTCCAGCCTCCAGAACTGTAAGAAATAAAGTTCTGTTGTTTATAAGCCACCCAGTCCAAGGTGATTTGTCACAGCAGCCTGAATGGACTAAGACAAGCAATAACAATCATGTATTAGATAATTAGAGCACATGGGTAAGTCAAACGAATGAGAGCAGGAAACAAAATTAGGAATGCAAGGTACTTGTACTACATGTGGAGTAGTGTAGTCTTCTATAAAGGTGGACTTCAGTTAGTTAAAAATGGACATTTAAAACTCTATAGCAACCACTAAAATAAGTTTTAAAATGAATATATTGGTATGCTAAGAGAGAATACACAATTAAATGATATTAAATGCTCAATTAAAATGAGATAAGGCAGACATAGGGCTGGGGAAATAAAAAAAAAATCAACGAATATAAAACAAGTGCAAGCATGGTAGACATTGCTTTAAATATATCGATAATCACTTTATATGTCAATGGCATAAATACACCAATTAAAAGAGATTGCCAGAGTGTTTACATTCTCTATGAGAAACCCACTTCAAATAAATACTCAGTATAAAGCAAAGAAATAAAGGATGAAATGCCACACTAACACTACTCAAAGATTGCTGGAAGCAGGTACCCCAAGGGGCATGGAAGAACTTTTTGAGTTGATAGAACTGTTTCAGAAATGAATTGTGGTGATGGTTGCACAACTTCTAAAATAAATTTACAAAATCTCATGGACTATATACTTAAAATGGGTGGATGTTATGGTATATAAATATGCCTCAATAAAACTTTGAAGGAGTTTCATTGAGCATGCTCTCCTTCCTCTTTTACCCTAATCTTTGCAAATGGGGTCTCATATGATATCCTCTGAAGAACAATTATAAAATAGATCACCTCCGTGTTTGCACATACAAATGACATGTGTGCTTGTGCTCATTTAATGGAATGACTCATGTTTGCAGAATCATCTAGCATTTAATCAAATGTGAACCTCAGGAGGACTTCAGGATTTGTCTGGAGAAGGTGGTGGTGGTGGTTATAGCTGCTGGAACAGAGAACACAGTGCCAAATTCATGCTTTTCAGGTACAAAGAACAGAGCTACCAGATGAGGAGTCCTGTGTATTATCACCCTCAAATACACCATACTTTCTGATAGGCAGTACCAGAACTTTTAATTATAATGACCTAGAGATTAGAACTATTCCCCCTAGAAGGCCCTTCTCATAATTGCAACTACGACTGAGCTTTCTTCCTATCCAGGGGACCTAACTTTTAGGTTATCGTGCATACACACACATGCACACACACACACACACACACACACACTTTTTTAGGTAGTTATATTTTTTAAACCCATAATACACCTCTATTTTTTTTTGGCAACTGGCCAGTAGGGGGACCTGTACCCTTGACCTTGGTGTTATCAGCACCACGCTCTCCCAGGTGAGCTAACCTACCAGCCCACTATACCCCTGTTCTTCAATGTACTGTTTCCAATCCACATTACTCCATGCCATATAAGGTTTTCTGGTGGATTGCTCTTTGATCTTTTTAGACAATAGTATGCATACATTTTTCATTTCATTTATATTTTAAACTGTAAAACATCATAACTAAGGTACACATCATGTAATATGGGATTATATGTAAAAGCATATCAGATGCAGCCTTCTCACATCTCATATCATACTGTGCTGTAGGTGATGAGATGTGTACACATTCCAATTTCCCCAGTGTTACCCAATTCAATTACATAAAGCACATTTAGTTCTCCATTCCATCAAACAAGCACATTAACAGAGGACTATGTATGCTGAAATACTCCCTCATTGAATATTAGAGTCACTGTCATCCGTATTTCAGTAGCTTACTTTTGTACAACAAATACCGTCGTCTCAGAATCTTCTCTCTTTTCTTCCCTAATGCTCCACTTTAGGAGATGACCTACACTTTACCTTTACTGGCAAGTCCATGGCTAACCCTGGCCTTTTTCTATATCACGTTCCCCAATGCCCCGATGTTCCATTTCTTAGAATTCATGATGCAAAATAAATATTAATCATAATAACTCTCTACCTTTGCATGTGAATGTTATGTGCTGTGTATAATTTCTCTATAGTCTTCCTTTGTTTACTTGGAGGGAATGGAAGTATGGAGAAATACCACATGACACTATTTCACCCACGTCGACTCTTGGCGCATGTCCCTATTTGTGCTCCTGTTTCTATTACGGTTTGCAATCGCTCGTCATGCACAGTGAATATTCTTTGCTATCCTGTCTACTTTCACTATGCTGTGGATGAGAGAAAGACTGAATGTCATGTACTCTGTTCTCTGAAACAGAAGTTGGTGAAATTGTTAGTATCAAGTTTGAGTTGTTAGTAGGACTGGAAAAATTATGAAAATCAACAAAGCATTCAATTAAAGAAAAGCTATCCAATTTAGTGCTTGTTGGTAATATCCAAGATAAAAATGCAAAATTTAGGAAGAATATGGGTCTAAAGGAAATGGCAATAGAAAGAAGAATAATTAGGAAAATACCTGGTCTAAGATCAAACTCAAAACAGTGATAAATTAAACAATGATATATACTAACAATACACAATTTTTAACGAAGCTAAAATCTCATGTAAGGCACACGCACATACACACACATCACTAAGAATAGATAGTCTTTCCACTTTTGCATGTGGCAGTTGTGGTTCTGCGGGTTTGAACAAATTTCCTGAGATCATACAGTGAAAAGTGAAGAAGGCATCAAGGGCTAGTCAACTTTAAGATAACAGGCTTTGACCTGTGTTTAACATCACAGGCTGACAACCTGTAGTTGAGCTCAGTACAAAGAATCCAGAGACTTGGAGAAATCTGGCTGCCACCCTGGAAGAGGACAGAATAATTGGTTGTCCAGAGCAGAAATGTTGTTAAGGTCGTCTAGTCCAATCACCACTAGATGCTTGCTGGAGAGTCCAAACGATACCATGTTTTAAACATTTGTTGGTAGGTCTTTATTTAGAAATGTAAAAGATAAGCCTTACACAGAAGCGTGTGGTTTCAGACCTGCCCCACGCAACATTTTCCTTTACGTACTACAGAGCTACAAACGTTTTTCTTCTGTTGCTCTGGAAGTTTTGTTGCTGTTTTTGTCTTAGGTTTAGCTATGAAGAAAGAGATAGTTTAAGCATTTATGTCTTTATACAATTGACTGTGAATAATTTAATTAAATAAATCAAACTTTATTTTATTTTAATAGAGAAGGGGGAGTCAGCACGACTGAGTGTTCCTTGGATGTAATATGCAGATGTTTTCAGGGAAATTTAATTTAAGTTCGCTGTCAATCTCTGATCACAGGCAGAAGTTATTAGTGAGTTTTCATGTTTCTGAGTTATATTCCACATTTTGGTTGCAGTAGGTTGAATGAAGTTAGACAACAACATCAGTAAAATATGTAATCAACACATCTTACACTGTTTAAAAAATCTAAACATTTACGGTACCTCGTGCTGCAGAAAAAAGACCTTGGTATTGCCATAATACCTAATATATAACTTTAAAAGCAAACATTTAGGAATCCCTGCAGTGAAAATTACAGAGCAATTTCCAATGTGCAAAATTTACTGATACCCTAAAAAATAAAACACTGTCTTGAAATTCTGCTAATAATCTTTCAAAGAACCATGGTATGTTACTGCTGTTTGTTTAATAGAGTGTGCCTGGTGGTGTCAGCCTTACCTGGATGAATATCTCACCTTATAATTTTGTCTCTTCAGAGTAATTGCAGCCCCAAATCCCAAGCATTTAGGGCTCCCTACAAGGCAGGTAGGGCTGTGAGGTGGTAGGGTGGGGTTCTGAATGCCGGGGAAACCCTCTCTACTACTGTGCTCCTCCTTGGTCACCCTGTTATGAGCCTGTCCAGTTTCCAGTTTCTCCTGTCCTCTCTTGCCAAATTTGTTTCCCACTCCTACATCTAAAATTAGAGGATGCTACTCCACAGCTCCCACACTCTTTGCAATGATTCTCCGTGAATTAAAGAGCACGTTACTGGCATCTGTGGACCTCATAGCCTCATCCCCTTCCACCTCCCCAATCCTATCCCTTTAACATCTATCCCTCCTCTTATAACCTCTGAATGTGCCATGCCTTTTCCAGCAGCAATGCCACTGTGCCCACAATACATACTCCCCCTCCCCCTTGCACTTTTCTTCCTGTTTTCAAAATCTGCTTGGCATCCACACATCCCTCAAAAACCAGCTAGAATGCACCTTTTACTCTGTAACCTCTTCTGACATTGCTTGATGCTTGCTCAGCCTTTCCTCTACATTTCCACGGTATTTTTGGTGGCATGACTGTGATAGGGTGTTTTGTTGACATGCTGTCTTTCTTCCAAGATGGAAATCTCCTTAATGTTAGGAACAGTGCTTTATTTATTTATTTATTTATTTATTCATTCATTCATTCATTCATTCATTGCTTACAGTTTCAGAGGCTGGGAAGGCCAAAGTCCAGGGAACACATCTGGTGAGGGCCTTGGTGGTGACAGTGACCCAGGGGTCTCACATGATGGAAAGAACTTCTCACATGCTCTTCTTTTTTTTTTTTTCATTAAGAATAACTTTATTTTTTTAATATAATTTTATTTTGTCAATACACATGTGGTTCATTATTGTGGCCTATTACTGAAAACTACCTCCCTCCTCCCTCTCCCCCCTCCCTCCCAACAACCTCATATCTGTTCACTTGTCGTATCAACTTCAAGGAATTGTAATTGTTGTGTCTTCTTCCTTCCCTGCCGCCAGTTTATTTGTGTATTTATTTTTTTAATTTTAGCTCCCAATTTGATGTATTTAAAATATGGAATCTTCCTATCCAGGTTCTTGTTTCTTTTCAAATATTCAGATCTTCTCTGGTCCCTCAATAAAGTTCTGTCATTTTATTTAAAAAAAAAATAATAATAATAATAATAATTTTAGCTCCCACAAATAAGTGAGAACATGTGATATTTCTCTTTCTGTGTCTTTCTTGTTTCACTTAATATAATTCTCTCTAGGTCCATCCATGTTGTTGCAAATGGCAGTATTTCATTCTTTTTTGTAGCAGAGTAGTATTCCATTGTGTAGATGTACCACATTTTCCTTATCCACTCATCTGATGATGGACATTTGGGCTGGTTCCAACTCTTAGCTATTGTAAAGAGTGCTGCAATGAACATTGGGGAACAGGTATAACTCCGACTTGAAGATTTCAATTCCTCTGGGTATATTCCCAGCAGTGGGATAGCTGGGTCATATGGTAGATCTATCTGCAATTGTTTGAGGAACCTCCATACCATTTTCCATGGAGGCTGCACCATTTTGCAGTCCCACCAACAATGTATGAGAGTTCCTTTTTCTCCCCAACCTCACCAGCATTTATCATTCACAGTCTTGGGATATTAGCCATCCCAACTGGGGTGAGATGGTATCTCAGTGTGGTTTTGATTTGCACTTCCCGAATGCTGAGTGATGCTGAGCATTTTTTCATGTGTCTGTTGTCCGTTCGTATATCTTCCTTTGATAAATGCCTATTTAGCTCCTATGCCCATTTTTTAATTGGGTTACTTGTTTTTATCTTGTAAAGTTGTTTCAGTTCCTTGTATATTCTGGATATTAATCCTTTATCAGATGTATATTTTGCAAATATTTTCTCCCACTCTCTTGGTTGTCTTTTAACTCTGTTAATTGTTTCTTTTGCTGTGCAGAAGCTTTTTAGTTTGATATAATCCCATTTGTTTCTTTTTCCTTCGGTTGCCCATGCTTTTGAGGTCATATTCATGAAGTCTGTGCCCAGTCCTACTTCCTGAAATGTTTCTCCTATGTTTTCTTTAAGAAGTTTTATTGTTTCTCAGTGTATATTTAATTCTTTAATCCATTTTGAGTTGATTTTAGTACATGGTGAGAGGTATGGGTCTAGTTTCATTCTCCTGCATATTGATATCCAGTTATCCAAGCACCATTTGCTGAAGAGGCAGTCTCCTCCCCAGTGTGTAGGCTTGGTGCCTTTGTCAAAGATCAGATGTCTGTAGGTGTGTGGGTTGATTTCTGGATTCTCTATTCTATTCCATTGATCAGTATGTCTGTTTTTATGCCAGTACCATACTGTTTTGGTTATTATAGCTTTATAGTATAGCTTAAAGTCAGGTAGTGTTATGCCTCCTGCTTTATTTTTTTTGCTCAGCATTGCTTTGGCTACGCATTGTCTTTTATTATTTCATATAAATGTCTGGATAGTTCTTTCCATTTCTGATAAAAATGCCATTGGAATTTTGATGGGGATAGCACTCAATTTGTATATCACTTTGGGTAGTATGGACATTTTCACAATGTTGATTCTTCCAATCCAAGTCACATGCTCTTCTTTTAAAGACTTCATATTTATTTATTTTTCGCCCTGAAGTTCAGGATCACTCAGAATAGGGTGAGGGTCTATTAATAAGAGAGTTAATGTCTTTCTGTAAATATTGTATGCTCCATAGTCCTGAATTAATGAGCCCAGAAGAGTGTCTGTGGGAACAAGGACCTTGGTGGACTGAAATACTGAAATTAGAGGATGGAGTGTAGGGATGAGTACAGACTCTGCTCCCTTCTCTGCAGGGGGCAGCAGATCACTGGTCCCAAGACTATCGGTTCCCATGGTCAAGTCCTACAGATGAGGATTATTTCCTAAAACTTTACTGGACAACTCTCCTAGGCACAGTCTTCAATATGTAAATTATTTAAATATCCTGAGCACAAAAAATGAACCAAAACAAAAATAAAAACAACAAAAAAATCCTTTTTCATACAGAACTTTTGCTTCTCCATAATCATGAGCTTAAAGAGGGAGAAAGTTGACCAGACCTATGAACACAAAAAATAAACAATTCTCATATCTACAAAAAAAGTGTGAAGGCTGGGGGCTGGCAGAGACAGCATCAGCTTCAGAGTCTAGGCCTCCAGTGGCAGGAATATCCACAGCCAACAGCAGCCCCCACAGGGGCCATGTCCACACTGTGCTGGCACCACCTCTGTCCACATCCATAAAAAGAGACAACAGGGATCCTGGAAGTCGAAGATGCATGTGGCTGCTATGGGGCTCTGGTTCAGCACAGGGTCCATGGTGGCTCCCATGGAGCTCACTAGAGCATTCTGGTTAACCAGCAAGGGCCTGAAGCTGTACCAGGCTCCAGTGTTTCAGACGTGAAACTGGGGAGGGGTAAGTGAGAGTCTGGTGGTGTTTCTCATACACTTCTTGTCTCTGCTTCTGCACAAAGCAGGGGGTCATGTTCAAGTGCTGCTGGGACACCTGATTCCATGTCTGTCACAGATCCAATGGCCGAGGCAGACCATCATGCCTGATCAATACTCTCCCAGTAGCAAATTAATGGGAGTCCCTGAATGGGAGGCCAGTGGTATTCTCATTTAGCAAAAAGACTGTCAGTTATAAATACCAGTATCATGAATGGAGTTTATAAATTGTTTTAAGTTTATATGGTTACATTTATAGAACTCACTTATGGCATGCTCTGCCATGGATAGCTATGACCTTGATAATGACATTCACTGTTCAGGTTCCCTGGTGCCTAATTCAGAAAAGGTGGAACTGGTCCCATGGCTGGCTCTTCAGCTCCAGAATATTTTAAGTCATGTTGCTTTAGAGGAGGCCTCATCTGAGTGGTCAGTCATCGATGTCCACTACTTATTAGTGTAAATATCAATGAGGAAAGGAAACGGTTCTGGATTCTAGCACTCTTGAATGTGGCAAGACACGTGAATGAGAGATGCTGAAGAGAAATAGATACGTGATTTATCTCAGGAGGAAAAGCCTCCCGCCTAGACTTATCCCATGCCTCGGAGGATTGCTCCTAATGTAATTTGTCTCCAGATGCCGTTGTCCCACAGCCATTCCTGTTAGTCTTTGTCCAGCAAGCAGTGAAATGGCAGGAGCTTGAACAACAGCGTCTGATAATCCCAGCTCCACCAACACATGAAAACATTAAAAGGAAAAACGCTAAGTAATTGAAGAAAAGCAGAAAATGTGTCTGGAGAATTCTGTAGTACACAGTAAATATTCGAGCAGTTTATTTCTTCCTTATCTCCTGCCCCATTACTAGAACAGATGAAAGGTGAAATTAATTGAATAGAAATTCAAAACAAATGAAATGCTTTTAAAAACTTCACTGAAGTAGCAATAATGGATATGTTGATTCCACAGTAGTAAAGGGCCACTGAGACAATACACTGCAGTTTTTGTGCAATTGCAAACTTTGAGCTGGAGTGGGGGATGGTAGAGTACATCACTAACCTTTGACCTAGTGACAGCAGCATCCGGCCCTTACCCTGTGCAGGTCTAGTTAAAGGCAGTGCCTTGTTTTGCACAGGGGTTGTGTGAGCCGCACAGCTGCCATAGTATTTCAAGCAACTTGATTTTTGCTGCCAGCTTCTTTTTATATAAACAAGCAAAAAACAAACCCGACAGCAAACAAGCAAACAAACATATCCAAGCTATCCTGTGATGGCGGGAGGATGTTAAAGCCAAACGGCCCCATCCAATATTTAGAAAGGGAATGCACTGACTTTGTGTAAAATTTAGGCTTGTTCTGTACTGGCAACACTTACCAAGGAAAACTTGTGACATTACTGAAATCTGTAGGTGTCAAGTATAGAAATCTAATGTTGAAAGGATCAGGTCAGACACTGTTAAATTGTTTGAAAAAATTCTAGGGTATTTCAGACCTCTGTAAGTGAATTTACATCTCATCAAGAGTCAAGTTTCATATTTAGTTGCTAGTACAAAGTGACCACGCACAATGTGCCAGGCTCTCGTCTAGGCAGTGTAAGGCATTTCGTTTTGTGTAATACCAGCCACAGCATTGTAAGGAAGACACTGTTATTCCAAACTCTTTACGAATGAAATAACTGAGACTCAAAATTTAATAAACTTTCTCAAGATCATACAGTGAACAATGTAACCTGGATTCAAACTCTGCCATCTGCTCCCAAATCTTCTTCTTTCAACAAGTATGAAATATTGCCTGACTACAAACACATTTAACACTTTTTGACTAGGTGTTGTGGGATGCATATAAAATGTTCTATGGCTCCTTCCCTGAAATAAGAGTTCCTAAATCTGTCATCCATCTATATATCTATCATCTATGCATTCACCTATCTATCATGTATCTATCCATCTATCTAGCTTTCATAAATCTACATGAGGATACTTCAAAATTTCATGGAAAGAGTTGTATTATCTTTTAATTCCATTTTACATGAATTTTTTGAAGAACGCTCATATATCTGTATGTAAATATTTGTATACATATAGAATATTTATATGTATCTCCATCTATCTGTCTAGAGAGATAGAGATATATAGCAATAGACAGAGAGATCTAGATCTAGAACTGTACAGATATGTGGCCATACAAAGCATCACACATGCTAAGAGATAAGCCCATGCCAACCTTTCAGAAGTGTGCTGCCATGGTCAAGAGTGCACACTGTGGATCCAATTTGTACACATTTTGAACCCAGTGTGACCACTTAATGACTGAGCGACTGAGTGACTCATTTAACCTCCCAGCACTCAGTTTCCTCCTCTCTAAAATGGGCTCATAGATTTTTTGGGAGAGTTAAATGCTTTCATGCAAGCAGAGCCCTTCAGCGAGTTCTTGGCTGATTGTGCTGCACTGGTGCTTGCAATCAGGGAGCACAGGGGGCAAGAGAGGCCAGAGGGAGGACTACAGATGGGCTGTGGGGACGGATGAGATTTGGCTGACTGGGAGGAAGCAATGGAAATGTGGGTGAAGAGGGATACAAGAACCTATATAGACTAATCAATCATGACATGACAATGGAAGAGAAACACACCTCTGCCTGCCTAAGAACGAGCTATTTTGTATATTCTAGAGGAGTGTTTGTATGGAGTGGATTAAATATCTTCCTGAATTTTTTTACAAAATTCTCTGATCTTCAGCTGGAAGCCCAGAAGTCAATCTGTGGAAACAGACTCCTCCCAGGTAATATGTATTTTAATTATAGCTTTACAGGACAACAGCTCCTCTGTCCACTGGAGGGACTCTGGTGGTAGTATTGCTTCCTGCCAGGGAGGATGTTTGACACAGCCTCATGTTTTTTGTCCCTGTAGACACATGTCCTATCAGCATGTGCCAACAGTTTTGGTACTTGTGATTTAACCAACAGACAGAAAGTAGCTTGGTAGGTCCAGTTTAATCCACCTGCACTCTAAAATAATGGGGTATGAACTAATACACATATCAATACCCTGGAAAATCAGGAGTCCAGCCTGACTCAACTATTTGCATTATCACCCAAAGAAAACAGCAAAAGAAACATACGGTGAGATATGACCCAGCCATAGCAAGTGCAACGGAGACTGTTCATTTGGCTGCAGGTGTCTAAGAGAGAAAAAGCCAAGGCTGTCATCTTGTGACTGCTTTCCTTTCTCACTCACAGTTCTATTTCTTTCTTATTTATGCCACTTGGTCCTGCTATAGCTCGAGTTTCCTAGCTGCATCACAACTGGGCAGGCTGATTTGGTGCAGTGAGTCCACTGCCAACACAATGAGTGAAAGGGAAATGCCGAGGAGCGTCTCTCTTTTCACGTAGTGCTGTCCTCTCAATGTGACCCGCCCAGCCCCAGAAATAGACATCTGCATGTACAAAAAAAAAATCTTTTTAAGAAAGAACGATTTAGGGGTCCCTCTCTGCATATAATGAACAATTAAATAGCATGCATGATTCCAATAAAAGGACCTGTGTATCACAAAATAACCAGAACTACCAGTTTTTAATTTCTTAAGAAAATTATCCAGCTTTACATTTTATTTGCTAATCCTTAAACAGTGCTAAACAGGTACATTTCTCTAAAAAATATAGTTACTTATTACATTGGTTATTACCTGAAGTGGAATTCTCATGGGATTTTACTTAAGCAATGAAATAAAAGAATATTTTTATAGCATTAATTCTGGAAATATTTGTGGCTTCGATATGCAATTATCTTCTTAGTGTGCTTAGTAGGTTTTTAAATAGGAGTTATTTTCTTCATTTCCCTAAGGACAAAGAAGCAAAAACTTACTTAACTGCTGGATGTGTAGCACATATGGGCAATTAGGGTCCCTCCTGCTAGGAATTCATTCTCAAATTACACTTTTTCTCTGCGTGTAAATTTGTCCAGACAAAGAGAAATGACTGTATCAAGGGCTGAATGTAAATATACTGTCGGATTGTCAACTTTATTTCCCAGGGGAAGTTTAAAATCTCTGTCATTCCGCCCTGAGTCCTGTTATTATGGGTCACTCTCCAGTGTTTTATCGCCCCTGAGTTTTGACAAATATCCGAGCAGCTGCGTCTGTCCCCAGGCCACTCTCTCCCTTTGTTTGTTTACCACTCCTGCAGCTCCCATCTCACTGTATCAGGCATGACATGTCCAAAAAAGCACTTGGCCTAGATCGAGCTTGGAAAAAAGTTTGATTCAAATCTGGCTCATGGAGGTATGTGTGTGTCAAGCTTCACCCCACCAGATCCTCTTCAAAAATGCAGTTTCTGTGGTGTCAGAGACCCAACCAGACTGATAATATGTTTAGATTTTATCACCCTACAAAAAATTAATAAAACAACATATTTATAGGAACTATATACCAGGTAATACAATCTGATTAAAATGGTACTGAAGATATTGCAATATATATTTTATATAAATATTTGTATAAACACATAACTTTCTTGATATACTTTACACTATGCACCTATCCCCCCAAATACTCTGACAAAATGACTTTCTTGCTTCTTTCTCCACCCAGTTCCATCCTATGTGACCATTATCTGTAATGATAAGGTGTTTTACTTCTCTCTAATTCTCTTACTTTCTCACCCATGCTTTCTTTAACCAGGGCTTAATCAACTTAGAGATGTAAACAAAAGCATCAGACATATTTTAGTAGTTTCAAGAATTATTTTCACAAAGAGTTATGTAAGTACTCTTTCTCCATCTCACGGTCTTCACACAGGTGTGTGTGCACACACTTCAGCACAGAGACCATCTTTCTGTCCATTATCACAGAGATCCTTAATGAACTGTGTTAGCAGGGAAGAAGAAAGAACATGTTAGCGTCTGAGGCTGAGCATTAGCAATGCTGTGCTGAGAAATCATGACCAGGGAAGAAGGGAGCATTTCCACCTGCACTGCAAAAATGCACTGTAGCCATTCTTCCTTTTAGGCATCGGTGCAAAGAAAACGACTTATATGCATTGACTCAGGAATTACCATTTTACTTAGCTTTGGTTTAGATACTGTTTCTTGCTTGTTAATGATGATGATGATAATGATAAGAATGATGATGATGATAACACCTTTATCGTAATCAAGTATTTTAGAGCTGTAGGAAAGCAGGAGAGCTAAAATTTAAATACTCTAATATAAAATAACTCGGGTTGGAGCCAGAATATTAAGGAAATATTTCAAAGTCATTCAGCTAGTGAAAATTAAGAAGCTAATTTTAAGTTTCCTCTCTCAAATTTGTGTTAGATGTTCTTACTTTGTCATGGTTTTCACCCAGATTTGGTTACCACCTATGAAGGTGATCACTCCTTTTTAATAAATTATGGGAAGACGATGATATACGTGAGTAACTTAATTTGAAGGGACAACTAACTCACGAGCAATATGCTTTGAGAAATGCTAGGAAACAGAATATGCTAATTTTGGTCTTGATTATCTGAAACTTTGGAGCCATATGTTATACATTCTACTAATTCGAGTCTCTAATAAATTACATCACTAATGAATTTCTAATAAGTAGACTAATAATTGCTATGAGTGGTACATATTACAAGAGTTACCTGGATATGCAGTCTGTGTTGTCCATTCTATAACATATGATAAATCATGAGTTTTTGATTAAGTTACAATCAAATACAATAAGTATATAACAAATAATAAATAATATCTTTTATTTTAAATGTTTTAATTCACTCACCTGATTTTCTTCTGCACTAATTATTTAGTCAGCATAAACTACAGACTCTGTAACCATGAAAAAAGATTTTTCCACAAAATTCTCAAATTTATTATAAGGCAGAAGAATCATAGCAAATGGGTGATCCCATCGGAATTTGTAACAGTGTGTCAAAGTCAAAGTAAGATAAACAAGCAGTCAGTACTCTCCATAGGTGTAGCCCTAACTATGGCTTTTAAATTTTCAGTATTGTGATGACAATTTGTGACGTAACGAAAAATACATTAGATTCAAAACTGTAACCAACAGACCAGCAAGAACACAGAAGTCAATTTAAAAATTCTTTCTTATACTGTCTAAATAATATTTTGTTTCATGTTTAATGTGAATAATATGTTGAACAGTATGGGATGGACACAGGAGCAATATTTGTAAAGATAGGATAAACTGTTGGTTAAAAACAATAAAGCACCTGAGCTAAGGTACAACCAAAAACTAAGTGGAGGACACACAGCTGAGAAAGGCCAAATGGACACTCGGCAGGACTCAGAATGAGGAGGGAAGTCACCTCCAACACGGAAACCATGACGTGAAATCACTTAACCTAGCATCCTGAGTGAAGTCAGCTTACGGAGATAAGGCAGCCTCTCTAAAAAGAGTAAGGGATCCTTACCTATTTATTTGGATTAAGTCGTAACATGCACATGACAAAAAAAAAAAAAAAAAATCGATGTGTACAATAAGAGTTAACGTAAGTCCCCTCTGATCTCCATGTAGTTTCTTCCCCCGGCCCCCGCAGTTCTGACGTCTTCCTTTACGCTCACACACTCTGTGCTGGCAGGTACTTGTGGGTCCTCTTCCTTGAATGTAAGTATGTCACACACTCTTCCGCACTTTATTTTAATCAACAACTGCAGATCCTTCCACATGTGATGTAAAGAACTGTGTTATCCTTAGGACAGTTGTGTAGTATTTCATTGGGTGGATACACCACCATTTGTTTTTCAAATCTACTATTTTAGGAACGCTTTCTCAACATTTTTTTCATTACAAACAATGCTGTGGCAAATATTTTTAACTATACTGTATATCACACTAGGACATGTATCTGTAAACAAATTTCATTGGGTATTATCAAATTACCTTTCTTAGAGTTTTTAATATTCTAATCTTTGCACTTTGTTATAAATCTAGGTTTATAAGTTTAACATTTTTCTTAACATTTTACTAGATTTTGAGGTTACATTGAATTAGAAGATACAAAAAAATCTTGTAAATGTGTAGCATCTAATCAAAATTTAGTAGGAAACTATTAGCAGGAAAATATTACCCCCAAATGGGGTAAAACACCAACCACTAAAACAAACTTAGAAGTTATAGAAATCATGATGTTAGCAAACACAGACCTTAAAGTAACTACTGTTACTATGCCAGGTAGTAAGAGAAAAACATGAAAATAAAGTGAATATCATTTTCTTTTAATCTAAATATGGTTACCTGGATATCATGCAGTGAAAATAACTCAAATAATTTTAGTACACCATGTTACTGGATTCCATGACATGCAAAAAGTGAGTCAACCCTTAAAAAATAACAGAAAGAAATATGGCTGATTTATATAATACATGATCTTTTAATACACAAATACAGATAACTGTAGCCGATAAATATGCATATTAATTCTCAATATTATTTGGGTATTTTGGTAAGATTCTGCTGATATAATATATCTGAAATATTATTTGTAATTCTTAGGTCATCCAGATTCCCCACAGTGTTTTAATTTACACAACTGAATCTACACTTAGAAATCAGAGTTTATGATGTAATTCTAATCTAGTTTAGATTTCTAGTCTCCAAATGCTAATTTCAATGTCCAGTCAGCCACACATGTTATTTCAGTTCTTTATTGCTTAAAATTAAGACTGCCATTCTCTTCTAATAATTCATGAATAAGACCTGAAAAGCATAGACAATAAAAGAAAAAATAAACAAATGGCATTGTATCAAACTAAGAAACTTCTCCACAGCAAAGAAACAATTAAAAGAGTGAAAAATAAAACCTATAGAATGGAAGAAAATGCTTGTAAACTATGCATCTGACAAGGGACCAATATTCAGAATACATAAAGAACTCAAACAAGTTAATAGTAAGAAAACAAGAAACCCAATTAAAAAAAAAATAGGCAAAGGAGCTGAATAGGCACTTCTCAAAGGAAGACATACAAATGGCCAACAGACACATGAGAAAATGCTCAGCATCACTCAGCATCAGAGAAATGCAAATCAAAACCACACTGAGATATCATCTCACCCCATTTAGACTGTTCATTATCAAAAAGACAGAGAATAACAAATGCTGGTGAGGATGTGGAGGAAGGGGAGCCCTCCTACACTGTTGGTGGGACTGTAAATTAGTGCAGCTGTTGTGGAAAACAGTATGGAGGTTTCTCAAACAGCTACAGATAGAACTGTCATATGATCCATCAATCCCACTGCTGGGTATATACCCAAAGGAATGGAAATTATCATGTCAAAGGGATACCTGCATTCCCATGTTCATTGCAGCTCTATTTACAATAACGAAGACATAGAACCAACCTAAATTTCCATTGACAGATGACTGGATAAGGAAAATGTGGTATATATAGTCATTGGAATACTACTCTGTCATAAAAAAGAATGAAATTCTGCCATTCACAGCAACATGGATGAACTTAGAAAAAAATATATTAAGTGAAATAAGGCAGGCACAGAAAGAGAAATACATGTTCTCACTCAGAAGTAGGGGCTGAAAAAAAAGAGGAAGATGCAACAATCACAATAATTCCTTGAACTCTCAAAAGGAGAGAACAGAACTGAGGCCACTAGAGGGGGGGAATGGCAAGAGAAGGTTAGGGAAAAGTTGGTAAAGGGCCACAAAAAATCATTACATTGTGTAATGTGGAATATACTAATTACCCTGGTTTGAGCATCACACATTGTACACAGCTATTGATATTCAACTCTGCTCCCCACAGACATGCACGATCAATTATATTTCAAAAAAAATTCAAAAAATAAAAAAATAATGATTCCAATTTTGATTCACATCTTTCAATTCATAGCAGTTAGCAACTGGAGCATCATAAAATTATCTATTTTAACTGGTAAAAATTTCTTTTTAATGACCGTGCTATACTAATGAATCCTTGTCCCCCAAAGTTAGTTTGTATAACAATACCTGGAGATGCTTCTGAGACAAGGAATCTTGTCTATATTTTGTAATCTAAAAAGTCTTGTTAAATATAAACCACAGAAAAAAATATGTAGAATATTTACCAAGTGAGGAATGAAAGGAAAAAATAGTCCCTTCACATTTTCAATTCAACTAGGTTTAGCCCACGTTTTAAATAAATTTTAGATTCAAGAAAATGTATACTTGGTCTTAACTTCTGGTTCTACCAAAAATATCTGCAACAGATGTTCTCAAATAATTTTTTTGGTATTTAATCTTGTTCTTCAAATGCCTAAATTTAAATGTGGGTTGAGGATAAGAAAAATTTGAGGCACTAACATTACAATAATATCCTGCAGCCGCATGTTGGAATCACTGCAAACTTGAACACTACTCAGATCTTTTTTTTTTTTTTTTTTTTTGGTCATGGTCAAGTTTATTTATAAAATTAAGGTGAATAAAGTCCTTTGGAATATTTTTGAACACTGATAAAATTAATGATAGTATGGGGTGATATAAAATCAATTTTAAAAATTTTAAAAAACCTGATTCCCTAGATGGAAATTATTTCTCCGGAGATCCCAACTGAGGTATATGTCAGGAACCTCAAGTTTCAGTCTGAGAGAATGAAAACATAGAGCCAGGCCAACAATTGAGCACGTGTGTACGTGTGAGATAATGTGTGTGAATATCTATGTGAGCATGTGGGTGCATGCCAGTGCACGTGTGCATGTGAGTGTCAGTGTGTATTTGTCAGTATGTGTATGTGAATGAGTGTGAACATATATATGTGTATGTGCATGCCTGTGCTTGTGAGTGTGAGCACGTGAGAGTGTGCGGGAGTGTGAGAGGGTGTGTCCCTTGTCAGTGTCTGGCATTAAGCAGCAGGAACCTTTGGAGGAGAGATGCTGGTGAATACATCTGAAAACATCATGTTCACTCAAAGATATAATGTGTCATTCAAATATGTTCAGACACATTCTTTAGTATTTTTGTTATTTACTCTTCTCATAGTGTACTGATTTTGTTTGGAAAAAATGTTTACTGGAGAATATTCCAATGAGATTGTTTGAACAAACCCATAAATTGAAAAAAAAAAAAAAAAAGAAAAAAACCATGCTAAAATAAAAACAGAAAATGTCAAAATACATGGACACTGTCAGTTAGAGCTCCTATGTTGGTAAAATGGTATTTAAATGGTATAAAATCATTTTGCTTGCCAGTTGATATTGGGAGTAGGCCATGCAAGGGGGACAAAATCTGTAGTGTAGTGGGGGAGGGGACAAACTCGGTGAGTCCCGTTGTCTCTGTCAAGAGTCTCTAGTCCTACGGTAACACTTTTCACCAGTGCCCACCTCAAATCAGACCACCTACCATCCTGTTTTTACTTACAATATTCAGAAAAGACAATGACCTGAGGCACAGTGTCTACATAACACAGCAAGCTAGCAGAAATACCACATGTCCTCACTCATAACTGAGTGTTCAGAAAGAAAGAAACAAAGAAAGAAAGAAACAAAGATCACAATAATACATTGAACTTTCGGATGGAGAGAACAAAGCTAAGGATATTAGAGTTGGGGGGGGGAGAAAGGGGTCGGGGAGTGATAGGTCAGGTAAGGGACATAAAGAATAATTACTATTTGTACTAATAAGTATGCTATTAAAAATAAAATATAAAAATACAAGCAGAGACCATCACGTTGATAACAAATGGATAGCAGTGCTGCTGACCAGCTGGACTGAACGGAAAGCAAAAGTCAACTTTTATATTCGTTTCTGTAATGGTTTCCCTATTCAGAAAATCAAGGAAGCTATATGCAGTATCATAAAATAAATATTAGGAACTTTCTGTCAGAAGTACACCATAGATAGGAAGTCATTAGCAAGAAAAAAAATGTATTTATTTGCATCTCCTCTTCAATGACTTTTGAGGCAGTGTTACTTGGACAGCAGAGACAGACCTCGCTCAGCACAATACCATTTCTACAGAATCAGAACAGCCTCTTATTAAAGACTGACTTGAGGACAGATAGTACCAATAACCTGGACAGTTGATACCACATTTTAAGGATAAATAGTGATGCACAGATAATGCCTTCCTTTGATAAAAATATTCCTGAGCTTTCTCATCTCAGCTAAGTTAGAAAGTTCTCAAGGGCAGATGTGTCCCATCTACATTTATAATTCCAAACACATCTATTAAGTTACCTGTGAACATTCGCACTGTCGGTCTCTGTGGTTTTCCTCTTGTAGGTTTAGTGCACCCAGCTGTATCGAGCTAATTCCAATCTCAGACATGGTAAAACATGCTGAACCAGAACATTTCTACAGGTGCTGACCATTGTCCCATCAGGGAGTCTTTTTAATAACTGCAGATAACTGAAACACATCCCATGATGTTTTGGTCTCATTGATCTAGGGTGAGGTACAGGCATCAGAACTTTAAAAATCAAATAAGTGTTTTTAGTATGCAGCCAGATTGTAGGAGCCACTGCTCTGAGGAGTTGTAACCCCTGTCTGGGTTTTCTTGTACTGACAATCATACCTCCAGTGCCCTGTCTCACTTCTAGACATATTGACACCTTCTCAACCTCTTAACTCTCGTTGTCAACACTTTTCTTACCCTCTGTGCTTGAATGCTTGTGTTAATAACCTAAAACACTCCTCACACTAAGGATAGATTCTCATCTTGATTTTATCTGCGTTCTCGGAAATTGAAATTCTGTTGGTGATTGGGACCATGATACCTGCCTCCCTGCCCCATAGTTATCCATGACTTACCTACCTGTGTTGTTAATCAGTCCTGATCCTTGATTCTGCATGAATGTTACCTCTTCACCACCTACCAATGAAGACAAACTATCTAACCTTACTTTAAGCAAGGACCCTTGATGTCAATTATTTGTGGATTACCATCTTTTGTCCAAATTCTTCCTTTTCATCTGTCTTTTATCTTCCAAACATGACTTTCTATGCAATTCATGCACCAGAATTCATTACCCCTGCTCCAGTAGGTAGCTAAGCTTCCATCACATTCATGCAAATTTGCTCAGTTCGAGAGCGGTGAGGCCACGGCCAGGCCTGTCCGAGGCGTGGCATGGGGAATCACATCATACAAGGTCACAGGCAGCTATGGATGACAAATGGCAGCAGGACAGCTTTGCAAATGAGTGACTGTGTTTATGGAAACTAAAGGCATTCTAAGTCCATGTTCCCCCAAAGAAGAACATCTAGGAATCACCTTCCAGTCTGTGCAATTGTTCTTTGAAATGCGTGCATATTTCTCAGTCAGGAGTCTGTGTTTACAAAGGTGCGTGTAGCAAATTACAAGCTCCTCATCCACACCTAGGTCAACCTAAAGCATAGAAGCTGTCTACAAATTATTTCTCTTTATTCTCATTTTTCTTATCTTTAAATTTAACTTTTAGCTAGTCATGAAAATGAAATCAGCTTAAACCTAACAGCTGAACAATTTGAATTTGTTTGAAAATATTTAGGTCAAATGATTATCTTTTAATGATTAAAATCTCTAAGAAGAGAGGATATAAGAACTACCCACATCAGAACCTCGTTTTTAATTCACACTATGGAATTCCAAAGTTAATTGTGTCTGTTACCAGCTTTGTACTGCAATGATAAAATTCAGGATCTCTAGGATTGCAAGCAAAATATTTTTCTCCTACAATGCGAGAAAAGGGGCCAAGGAACCATAAAGTCAAGGAAATTGAATTGGCATAATTCTCTATTTAATAACATAAATTTCTAGAGACATAAGAACTTATAGAATTTTGTCAGATTGAGATTTATTTTGAATATAAAGAGAAAAGTAGTTCATGCGCAGATAATGGAACATTACTAAATAAGAATTTGAATTATTCTGAAAGACTTAGAATACATTTATGTTTCCTATTTTGAGGTAGGCTGATAGAAGAACATTGTCTCTATGATATAAATGTGTTTATTTTATTTATAATCTATCCGATGACCAGCATCTGACCTAACAAACACATGTTAATTTAACTAGTAAAATTCAAGTAAGACAACTGTTTCATCCCACTTTAATTACAGTTGTGTGCTCCATAATGACATTTCAGGCAACAATGAGCCCCATAAACGGATGTGGCCCCAGAAGACTGTAGTTAAGCTGAAAAGTTCTTACAGCCCAGTGTTGTCATAGCCATCATATTATCTAGCGCAATGCGTTACTTATGTAGGAGCAGTAGGCCATACTGTACAAGCTAGTTGGGCGGTAGGTTTGTAGTTCACTCTCTGATGTTAACACAAAATGAAATCACCTAAGGACTCATTTCTCAAAATGTATGCACATCATTAAGTGATGTGTGACTATATCTTAAACAGATTTACAGTGAATAAATGACTTGCACAAAGTTGGCATGGACTTTTCAATGCCTGCAACATGTCCACAGGGATTGTTTTCCCAGGTCTCAAGTGGAGCTGCATCAGACCCAGCCCACCCTCGGGAGCCACCAGGGGGGCAGGATGAGACCTTGCCTCAGACTCCACCTTCGCCACCTTAGAGAATTTCCCTTATGTGTAGTGTGACTCCATGGTGTCCGTTTAAGCCCAAATTCATTGTTATTCACTTTCATTCATGCAATTTCACAAAATAAAACAAAATAGATAAAAGAAAACTTCACCTGAACAAATACTTTGTATCCCAATTTTAGGGATCAGATATTTAAAATATAAATGCCTGAGAAAGTGATAAATTGCACTTAAATCACACAAATTAATTGTACATGGAAATGATAGAGTAGATATTTCCCCTTTTCTTAGTAGCAGAAGAGAATAAAAAATATGCTGTAAATGACACTTACATTCCCTGTTGGGCCTGATGTTAGATAATTAATTAAATGCTATCTGGTTAGTTGCCTCCTGGTTTCCTAGGGATAAATTGCATTCTTATCTTTAAATTTAACATATATATATATATATATATATATATATAAATAAAATACACACACATACACACCCACATATATATATATATATATATACATATTTTTTAACATACAAGAAGTGGGCATCCCTCTTAAACAAATCTTTTGCACGGCTGTGCTAGCTACTTCCTATTGCTGAAGTGGTCAAACAGTAAAATCCACATTTGACAGTTCCTGGGACCAAATTCTCACTGATTTAACCTATCCTAGAGGTGGTGGATGACCATGCCTCAGGGTCCATCAGGTGGTATAAGTGAGTGTAGTTGGTGATGGATAGGAAACCGTCACTCATCTGAGCAGAGAAAGGATGAGGAATTGTCCTGGAGAGGAGTTCTCCTGGGAGCAGCATCCAGTCAACACAAGCCAATCTTCCAAATGCAGGAGTGGGCACCCTGTGTCAGAGAGAACATCAGTGTCTATGCGAATCTTTCAACTTCATGGATGTACAACATCACTGAATGGCCCAAATGAACCTGTCCGAAAAGTGGAACCTGCCTGTGAGCTTCGAGATGGTAACTTCTTCAAGTAAGTCTAAAATTCCAGCCTCTCAGATAAGTCCTTTTTCAAGTCGTTCAAATTACAATAGACTTGAAATTTCCTGCAGAAGATTTCCATGTGCATCCTGTGGCTCAAATCTATGGAGGATTTAAGGCTACAAATCCCCCTCTACCCATGTCCACGTGTGGCTGTAGTGCTACTGATTCTCTCATCAAAACGTGGAAACACCTCTCTAGCCCTGGGATCCAGGCTGGTCACACCAATGGAGCCTCACCAAGCATGGCTTCAAAACCACACCAGAGCCTCCGCACTGTTCCTGGAGCCCTGCAGCTACTCTGGGAAGAACTCTTAGCTAACCTGCTGGCTGATAATATCTATGTGGCTCCTTCATCTCTTAAACCCGGAAAGCTTTCCAAATGACAGAGATGTGACCTGAAGTCCCCCTGGATAATCCTGGTGCCCACGGACCCCCCAGCTACCCACAGATGTGGGAGTGAGCCCAGAAGTTTTCTGCTGAGCTGGCTGAGACCACATGAACTTCCAGCTGACACACACAAAGTCATGAGCTAAATGAATGAAAGATTGGTGTCATACACTGCTGAGATATAGGGGTGGATTTTAATGCAGCAAAAGCTATATCTGGGACACAATCTTTGTGGAAAACCACATACAGAGTGTAGAAGGAGCAGGTGCTAGGGGTGCACTAGCAGTTGGGGAAATTACTTTTTGCAGGGTTCTTTCTCTCCTTCTCAGCACCCTCAAGTGATTGCTGCCCTGTGATTCTGGTTTTAGGCAAAACAATATCATAATTGCCACTCTAGCTGTGTTCTGGGAGAGTGACATGTAAATAGGACTCAAGTCTGGATGGAATGGGCAGTTGGTAATGGTAGGTACAGGTGAAATGTATAAACTGTAGCTGAAAATGTACCCCTCTCACTGTGATGATGGACTACACGCCTTGCTAGTTGACAATTGGAAATAAGAGTTTACAGAGAAAAACAATGTGAGAAACTATGTGTCTAAAATACAAAATAAAACTAAAAAAAAAAAAAAATAGAAAAAGTGCACAATTCACACAAGAGAAAACAAATACCAGGAACAGATCAAGAAGAATGAAAAACATTTAAAACTATGCTTAAAGTGATGAGTGAATATTGGTAACATGAAATAGAAAAAAGAACAGTGAAAAAGGAAAAACCAAAGCTCAGTCACGGGAACTACTGGATAGCAAAATGTCAAATCATTGAAATAAGCACATCAGAGATAATTGGACTGAACGGCATGATGGATGCAGATTTCGAACAGATGTTTGAGCTGGAAGATTGTCAGGCATCCTCCCAGCTCTGCAGGGAGTTTCACCCTCTTGTCTGTTGTCGATGGTCTACTGACAGGTCTATCTCTTTTCATGTCCAGTCATGTCTTATATTTAATACATGTTTTTTGAGACTCTAACTAACACGTTTGTTGCTTTTTGCTCACAGTCTGCGGAGGGCTGGAGATTAGCATCAGAAGGAGTGAGTTTCCACTTGGTTCATAGCACCGTCTTGAGAAATGACTCCACTGGACTCAGAGGATTGTGTTTGGTACTGGTTATAGCCAGGCCACCTTTGAAAGTAGAACTGGTATGTATACAGAAATGTAATACAGTCCTAACAACAATCTAAAAGCAAGAAAGACTAGATTCAACTCCTACTATCTTTCCCATGTCCACATCAACATGACAGCTGTAAATACATGCCAAGAAATTTCAGGTGTCTACAAGATGTACACAATGAGGAATTAATCACTCAACACCACTTAGTATATAAGAGAAATATTTTTCCCAACTAACAACAGTAATTGCTTACTTCTCAACAGGTGCTTCAACGGGGTTTTAACTGCAGACTTTAATATATTTAAAGCTGTAAGGCGCTCCAGTCACCAAAATGTGCTTGGGGACAAATGTAATTTAATAATAGTGTTCTGATTTTGGTTAAAGAACATGTTTTTAGAAGAGGTGACACTAAAACAACAATGCTGTTTAAAAATCTAATTAATGTCTCAAATTCTTTGGAAAAACATATTCAAGGGAATGAAATATATTTATGCCTGAGATAAATAGGAAAAGTGAGAGACATGTGAAGTATACAAAAAGCAAAGAAAACATGCAGATTTTATGATTATTTATTTTTTAAAAAGTGTTTTTCATTTAGAAATTCTGAATCAGAAAAAATCCTGACCATTTAACATCACCTATAGTGAGAAGCAATAGCTACCTAATGAGCACCTTTATGAAGTTTCCAGAATCATTACCTAAACTCTTTTCAGGTGTGTATGCATTTTTCATTACTTTAATAACTCCTCCCAACCTACTACACTTCATGTCCCATCACACATGACTGTAAAAACTTGGAAGGGATAGTTTGCCTGAATTCTTCCTCATTCATGCTAGGAGACTTATAACCAAATATAAACAATATTCTGTATATAGTGTAGGTTATTTTCTTCTTCTTCTTCTTCTTTTTTTTTGTGACCGGCCATACTTCGCTCAGCCCGTGAGCATATCGGCCATCCGAACCCGTGGCAGGAGCACTGCTGCGCTCCCAGCACCGCACTCTCCCGAGTGCGCCACGGGGTTGGCTACAATATCTTTTGGATCTATCTTGAGTTTCATTATTGAAGAAAATGACATTAGCTAATGGCCTCTGCTGAGTGTGTCATCAATTTATCCTCTACTTTTTCAAGATTGTATCTCAGTGCATATGAGAATCCAGTTATCATACCTTTCTAAATACATTTCCCCTCATCAAAAGTTTTTTGGGAAATTTGCTAGTTATTTTTACCCATATTCCCTAAAAGCAGTTCATAATTTCTGAGTATTCCTTAGTCAAAATGTATACATACCTGTGAGCTGAAAAAAGAAGTTATATTTAAAGTAATTAATAAAGTAATTATATGGGCACTTAACATTGAGAAGTAAAGTGTATTTTAATGGCATTCAAGATGCTATTTTTATATTCTCATTTTTAGTCACAAGTAGGCCCTGTTACCTGAGGTTCTGTCCTGAGGCAGCAATTTGAAGGTGAAAAAACAACTCAGCATCCTGGTCGTGTTTTAAAACTCATCTGGCCTACACAATTATGGTGCATCAGACATGAGACTGTAGAAAATAAATTCTACCCAATCATCTTTCCTTACTTGGTTTCCTTATAAAGAAATCTAAATCTGTGTTAGAGAAATTCTGAGCAGAACTATTTATGACATTCATAACCTAATGAATATATTGATCCAGCTTATGGGTTCAGTTTATTTTTGAAATGGTCATTGACCAGATATTCTATTCAGTGGTTTGGAATAACTTTTTGGGAATAGAGCCTTTTTATCTCATAATGATACATGTTGTTCAACCCAGTCCTTTTTAAATAACTGCTTTAAGTCCTACATTAATTGACATTCCAGTAAGGCAAGGAATAAAGGTTCATTTTTCTATGTGTTAACATCATACTGCATTTTAATTTAAAAGATTTATGTAGCAACCCTTGTTCTGTGGAATGTATTTTCTAATTTCATTCTAAAAAACACATTGATGACACCGTCAATGCAGAATTAATGATATTACAATGCTTGTTATTGATTTGTATAATGAGCAATGGAATAAGCATTAATGATTTTCCCATTAAATTTCAAATAAAAATATTCCTTCAATAACAGAAAATCCCCTTAATGAATAATTGGTGAACACTTAAACTGAATCCACTATATTTTTACCTGTTTCTCTTGCTGGGCTTTTGGATAAAGCAACCAACTCTGAAGGCACTGAAAAGAATGATTCCAAATCAAGCATGAAAAATTTATAAAAGAGGCATTATTAAGTGCTGAGAGAGGTTTGGAAAGTTACTTCACTGGATATATTAACAAATAAATTTACGATGGGAAAAAGTGGTTATTGTAAAATTGGTAAATGTAGTGCATTGAATGGTGGCTCTCAAGAGGATATGTTCCCATCCTACCATTTGGACCCTGTGAATGTGAACTTATTTGGGGAAAAAACATCTTTGCAATCGTTAAGGATCTTGAGATGAGAGCATTCTGGATTACCCAGGTGGGCCCTAAATTCAATGACAGGTGTTCTTATAAGAAACAGAAGAGGAGAAGAAAAAGACACCCAAAGAAGAGAAAACACAACCACAGAGGCAGAGATTGGAGCAATGTGCCCCAAATCCAAGGAAGGACTGGAGCTACCAGATCCTGGAAGAGGCAGGGAATGGTCCAGCCTAAAGCCTTTGGAGGGATGTGGAATTCCCTAAAACCTTCTGGAATGTGGTACCCAGGCCTTAAATACAAAAATACAGGGAAACAAGTGAAATTAATTGACTTTGCCAGTACTCTTGGGATATTTTATTAAGAAGGTGCATTCACAGACTAATAAAGAAAAGCAAAAGACCAAAATTAACATGGAAGGAAGAATGATACTGTCACCTAGACTGGCATGCTCATGTCCACAAAGCCCAAATGTCTCTTCCTGCTGGAAGCCCTAAATGGGAAGCCAAATCAAAGTCAAACATTGTTTGCTGAGCATGAAATTAATGGAACAAAGGAATTAGTTAGAAAATTTTATTATTTAATGTCATCCAGGCTAAATTGAACAAGCTATCCATTTCACTATAGTTATTTTATTATCGATAAGATTAACATATGAAAACTCTTTTTAAGGCTCCCTTCTTTTGATGCCACTGTAAATATTTGCTTCTGTGTATTTTTCTTTTTAAAATTTTTTAACCTCTCCCCAATGCACTCCAAAACTCCCTCCGATGGACACATCTTTTATCTTGTTATTCTCTTAATCAGAACCCTCACAAGTCTTGCTGGTCTAGGAGCCTACTCATACTTTTTAAATGACTTCACAGTTTTTCTGCTGTGATCCATTAAAAGTTAGGATTAGAGGTTAATGGTCAGAGGGCATTTTCCCCTTATTATCCAGTCCTGCGGCTAGCTCACTGTAAATCCCTGTTGGTTAGTAAGCGGTATTTTCCGACCGCCAAGGTGCAAATACCTATGACATTACACTTATCTTTACCCATCACTAATCCAAATCCAAAGTCACAAAATTTTGTAGATAAAATTAAATTGGATAGCAGAGGTAGCTGACCTTTAGATAAAGACATTTTAAAGAATTTCAGCAAGATGTGGCAAAATAAGAAAATAAAAATGGAAAGCTGCTCTACAGGGAAAGCTGATAAATGGCCAGAAAAGAAACTTCTTTCTCTAAAATTATTCACTCTTTGTTATCAAGAGAAAGAAGCCAAATGTGCACTCTGTACATTTCCTTCTTTGAAAGAGGAACTACATCTTACCAGGAAAAAACATCTGCAGCTGGAACACAGTCCATGCCATTCATTGGAGACATTTAAAGACTTATTCATAAAAGGCCAAATATTAACTACGTGATAAAAACTGAAAATTAAGTTTTTGTTTTCATAGAACTTCTTTGGCTGCTGTATTTACTATATTCTGGCTTGGTAATTATTCTGAATTTACCATATAAAAAGACTTTCAATTATAGCTTTAGGATGAAGTGACTACTTAGCGTGCATACAAATTGAAAATTCCAGCTCCCTCTATTCTAATGCCTTTTATTGATGAAAATGTAATTCTTATTTTAGATTTTAGAAGATGGAAGCTGTAGTCAGGAAAATTGCTAGACCGTGTTTGCTGTTCCACTTAAATTAAATGATACCCTACTTACTCTTCAAGTAAATTGGTTTTTGCAAGTATATACCAGCATATCAGACACCAGCTCCTATTTTCCTTCACATATATAATCTATTTTTGGTGACATTTTCAATCAATGATTAGGCATAGGGGCACAGAGATGAACTAAGTTATTAGACCATAATGCATTAATTCAGGGTCTCCTTAGAAAGTAGTCATAGAATTTTTCTCCTTCCAAATTAGTAGTCCAGACAAAATGGCCTAGATTTCCTGAAAATACATTTGACCCAGAAGACTCACTCATACCTCAACACAGAAACACAAACACAAACTTCATTCTAGACTTATAACGCACTTTATAGGGCTATGTTTCTTGAGCATACTCATGTTTCTTTTAGAGGAAGGTACGAATGTGTTTCGATTCTTAGACTTTGTTACTAACATCTATGTATACAATCTGTTCTTCTCAGTTATACTTTATTTTTAATTGATACATAATGATTGCACATATTTATGGGATACGATGTGATGTGCCAATACACTGTGTAACAATAAAATCGGGGTAATTAGTCACCCCACATATTTATCCTTTCTTTACGGTGAAAACATTCATAATTCTCTCTTCTAGCTATTTTGAAATGTAGAATACGTTATTGTTAACTACAGTCACCCTACTGTGTAATAGAACACCAGAACTTACCCCTCCTTTCTAACTGTAACTTTGTACCTGTTGACAACCTCTTTCCATTCCCCTCCCCCTACCTTACTTGGTGTCTGGTAACCACTTTCCTGCTCTATACTCCTATGAAATTGACTTGTTTTAGGTTCTACGTATGAGTGAGATCACCCTGTCGTTGTCTGTGTCTGGCCTATTTTGCTTAAGACAATGTCCTCCAGACTTATTTATGTTGTTGCAAATGACAGTATTTCATTTTTTAGTGGCTGAATAGTAAATTCGTACAGTCATTACGGAAAACAGTATGGAAGTTCCTCCAAAAACTAAAAATAGAGCTACTCTATGACCCTGCAACCCCACTACTGGGTGTACATCCAAACAAAATGAAATCAGCATGTGCAAGAGCTGTCTGCACTCTCATGTTCATTGCAGTCTGCTCACAATACCCAGGATATGTGCTCAACCTAAGGGTCCATCAGCAGATGAATGGATAAGAAAATGTGGTGTGCATGGAGAGCAGTTCTCATGGCCGGGGGTGTTCTGATGGCTGTCTCTGCCACACAGGGGAGAGCTTGGGTAGGTCTTTCTCATAATGATGAGCGTTGTCAAGAGCAGAGCAGGTTCAATCACATGATTATTTTTCCCGCTTCTCCTTGTGTCAGACTTGCTTGGCCAAAGCAGGTCCTATCACTGAGGCCAGACTCACTTTGGGAAGTCTCTGCACTGTTCCATGGCAAAGGGTAAGAATTCAGGGAAGGAGCCAGTTTTTTAAAAAAGTATTTGCTATAGTCAATTTTATGCCCATGATTACTCACTTCCCTCCTGCTTGAAAATACACTTGAACCCATCCCTACCATCTCCCCAAATCTCATCACATTTTGTTTGGCATCCAGGTCTTGTGACTTATTGTTGATCCATGTTTCCCCGCTCTTTACCCAAAGAACTGTGAACTAAGAAGACAAATCATCTACCTTTGAAACTCCAAATATACAATGATAAGAGAGGAACTGAATACGCACATGCACACTTTCATCTGAAAAGGAAAACCAAAGGCACATAGCTATGGCTGACCCACAGCCACTGTGAGATCCGGGTGAGTGGGCGCTGAGTGGTCTCCTTCATCCAAGGGTGGGGAAGGGCTCTGTCTTCTGATATGGCCTCTTTGACTTCTTTGTAGAAACACTGGAAACATGTCTTCTATATAGCTTCTTACCATGGAAAGTTTTGGGTCCGGAAAGCTTCCTATATTTGAAACTTTTTAATCTGTTGTTTGCTAGTGATTTCACCAGAGTAACCAATTTAAAAAGTAAACTATGAGATATTTTCTCCCATTTTGTAGGTTATTTTTTCACTCTGTTAATTGTTTCTTTTGCAGTGCAAAAGCTTTTTGGTTTGCTATAATCCTATTTGCTTATTTTTTTTCTTTTGTTGCCTGTGTTTTTGGGGTCATATTCATAATGTCTTTGCCTAGTCCTATATTCTGAAGTGTTTCCTTTATGTTTTCTTTGAGGAGTTTTATAGTTTCAAGTCTTATATTTAAATCTTCAATCCATTTTGAGTTGATTTTGGTATATGGTGAGAGGTATAGGTTCAGTTTCATTTGTCTGAATATGCATGTCCAGTTTTCCCAGCACCATTTATTGAAGAGGCAGTCTTTTCCCCAATGTATATTCTTGTTGCCTTTGTCAAAGATCAGTTGGCTGTAGAATGTGGATTGATTTCTGAGTTTTCTGTTGTGTTCCATTGGTCTGAGTGTCTGTTTGTATGCCAGTACCATGCTGTTTGGGCTTTGTAGCACAGTTTGAAGTCAGGAATTGTTATTCCTCCAGCTTTATTTACTTATTTATTTATTTGCTCAGGATTCCTTTGGCTATTCTTTTGTTGTTGTTGTTGTTCCATATGAATGTTAATATTATTCTTTCTATTTCTGTGAAGAATGTCATTGGTATTTTGCTGGGGATTTCATTGAACCTACAGATCATTTTGGGCAGTATGGACATTTTCATGATGTTAATTCTTCCAATCCAAGAGCACAGAATGTATTTCCATCTTTTTGTGTCCTCTTTAATTTCTTTCAGCAGAGATTTGTGGGAGACAATATTTTCCAACTCTGCATCTGACAAGGGATTAATACACAGAATATAAAAAGAACAGAAACAAACTCAACAGTAAGAAAACAAGTAACCCAATTAAAAAAATGAGCAAAGAAGCTGAATAGACATTTCTCATATGAAGACATACAAATGGCCAACAGACACATGAAAAAATGCTCAACATCACTCAGCATCAGGGAAATGCAAATCACAACCACACTGAGATATCACCTCACCCCAGTTAGACTGGCCATTATCAAAAAGACAGAGAATAACAAATGCTGGCAAGGATGTGGAGAAAGGAGAACCTGCCTACACTGTTGGTGGGACTGTAAATTAGTGCAGCCATTATGGAAAACAGTAATCAGGTTCCTCAGACAACTACAGATAGAACTGCCATATGACCCAGCAATCCCACTGCAGGAATGGAAATCATCATGTTGAAAGGATACCTGCATTCCCATTTTTATTGCAGTGCTGTTTACAATAGCCAAGAGTTGGAATCAACCTAAATATCCATTGACAGATGACTGGATAATGAAAATGTGGTATATATACTCAATGGAATACTACTCTGTCATAAAAAAGAATGAAATTCTACCATTCACAGTATAATGGATGAACTTAGAGAAAATTATGCTAAGTGAAATAAGGCAGGCAAAGAAAGAAACACAGAATGTTCTCACTCGTAAGTGGGAGATAAAAGAAAGAGAGAGAAAGAGGGAGAGAGAAACAATCACAATAATTTATTAAACTTTCAAAAATAAAAGAGAGATTGTGGTTATTAGAGATGGGAAAGGGGGAGGGGGAGGAGGGTTGTTCAGACACTAGGTAAGGGTCACAAAGATGGATTATGTTTAGTAAACATGAGTATGCTAATTATCCTGATTTGATTACCACATGTATTGACCTTTGATTCTGTATCCCATGTAATCAATAAAAAAAAAGTTTTAAGCTAACAATCAAAAAAAAAAAAAAAGACAACCAAAAGACTGTGTGGGCTTTCTGTGTTTCAGATTTGAGTTTTCTCTTTGTACCAAAAGCTTTATAGCTTTATCTCTCTCTCTCTCTCTCTCTCTCTCTCTGTGTGTGTGTGTGTGTGTGTGTGTGTGTGTGTGTGTGTGTGTGTGTGTGTGTGTGTTGACTGTAGGGGTATATTTCAGTGCTTTACTTTCTAGACATAATCAGAACTACTTTGGGTATGTCAGGCTGCTATGGGACAATGCAATTATATTTCTAGAATTTTGTTGTTGTTGTTGCTAGGAGGGTTTACTAAGCGCCAGCTTGGTTCTTTCAGATGACTTAATTGGCTTCATTTTTATACTAAGGCTATGTTTTTACTGAGATGATTTTCTTTGCTGGAGAGGAAGAAGAGGAATGTCATGTCTACTTTCCAATCCCCCCAAATTCTGGAATCCCTAGACTTTATGTAGTAGTTCCTTTGATTATGTCTCAAAACTGGCCAGCTCGTTATTGAGTTAACATCTTTTCTGAAGTATCTTACCATGTACATCTATTAAGAAATAGGAGATACATTCACCAGTCTGTTTATAAGTCTCTCTGTAGAAATCAAAAAGACCATTAGGTACACTTTTTTTATTTTGTAAGCTACCAGATGCAATGATTTTTTCCAAATCTTATCAACTGTCAAAATGCTACAAACTAGGCTCTTAGGTCTCAAAGTCATAGAAATGAACAATGCATTCAGCAATAAAGCAAGCAATGCTTTGTTAAAAGAGGAGATAGACTTATGTATAAGGGGGAAAGCTACAGAGAAGCTTGCTCTCTGGCCGGGGTTGTTCAGGGTCCATTATAGGGCAAGGGGTTAAGGGGTGCAGGCCAGTGTCAGCATTCTGTGCATCTAGAGGTGGTCTGTTCTGTTTTTCATGGGTGCATGCTCAATTAGAGCTTTGATCCTTGCACCTGTTCAGTAGGTCCTAGATGGTGTTGTTCATTATTGTTGCCCCAGGAGGGTCATTGAAGCAATCACCTTGAAGCCTTGTGCACATGCAGGAACTCCTAAAGGAGTCTTAAGGTTAATCTGTAACTTAATTTTTACAATAATGGGAAAAGAAAAAATGGGTAGATAATAAGTTTTAAACAAACCTAACAGTTACATTGTAACAAGCATTTGGGAGGGGTTTTGCAACTCAGTAAATATCTGTTTCCTCTGTTATCTCAGTTTATTTTATCAGGGCAGGCATGGGATAATCATGTGCCCTGAGGGTCTCATGACTGAGGATTGTAAAAGTAACAAAGTGTCCTCTGCAGGGAAAATGGAGTCAGCTTGGTTCACAGGCCTAGCCTTATTCTGTCCCATGACTAGGCCTATAATTTTCTCAGCTCTCTATAACATTTTCCTCACCACTTTCCAATGTTCTAATAGTTTATTCATCACTTTTAACTTTCTACAGCTATCTTGTCCCAAAGCAAATCCCAGTGTGTTGGGTTTTTGTTAGGGTAGCTCTAGGGTGTGATAGTACAAGTGCTGAATAATATACTAATTGCCAGAGAAGAGCCACATCAGAAACAAGCACAAGAGTTCTGGAAAATAAAGTAATACATGTTTACTTAGTTCGCAAGTGTGCAAACTCAGAATGCAGGCAAGGGTTGTGGGTGGCACCTCTGGTTGTTGCTGGGCCTGCACCCATGTCTGGAAGTTGACGGCTGGATGTCTGATGGGCTCATTGAGTTGACAGTATCAGCTCAGATCTTCCAGTCTCTCTCATCCTCTTCCTGACACAACCACAGAGGACAAGACCAGCAAGGTCACACCTAAGCACACAAACGCTCTTCAAGCTCCAGCTTGCATCACTTTGCTGATGTTCCATTAGCCAAAACGAGTTACGTGTCCAGCTCAAGATCAATCAGAGAACCCTGAAATGCTTCGTGACGAAGTGTGAGAACGCAGGAAAAGAGGAAGGATCAGGACCACTTTTGCAACCTATCACATAAATAAAGTCAGCTTCTGGTTTCTAAGTAAAGGTGAATATAAGAGCTTTACTATAGTCCGGAGGGTGCGGTAGTAACAAACTCATATACAATGACTGAGCACTCACAAGCTTTCGAAAGCACATACCAATCTCAGAAGCACTTCAGTGATGTAAGAACCCTCTACATGCAGAACGCTAAACCAGCAACAGCAGAGGACATTGGGTCTTCAACAAACATTAGCGAAATTTTCCTTTTGCTATAAAGGAACATTTTCCTGTTCATCCTGCCCCAATGCCTAGTTCACAAAGGAGGCAAAGGCGATCACACCAGTCCAAGCATGCTGCAGTGGAAGTTTAAAAGCAAACTCCAGAGAAAGGCACAGCTCTCACATAGCTCATTCCAGGCCAAATGTAGTCACTTGTGTTTAATGAGAAGACCGAGCCCTGCTTGCTCTGTGGATTCCTAATACTGTCCAGACACACAGGATTGCTGGACCATACCTTATGTTCCCAGGTGTTCTGACAATCCTTCATTGGCAGCACATCTACTGCAAATGTATTACCCAATACCTGGTCATGAATGGTGAACAATGCCACCTCCTCCACAGCACTGAGAGTATTCTTTTTAAAACTGTCTTTTTTGAGAATACTATTGTTTAGTCAACTTTTTAAGTATTGCATTTATTTACATGCCACAATTTGATACTTTTATAAATAATTTGTTGGTTTAAAAGTATTAATATTGAACTCATTTATGCTTGTTTACTCTGTTAGTTCTTTATTTTTCAGAAAAAGATGTATTATTTTTTCCCTCCGAGACAAAGAAGAAAGTATCCAAGGCAAGGGTTTTGTGCGATGCTGAGAAGAAGGAATTGGCAAAAGATGGGCCAGGGCAATATTGTGGCAGTTCTGACAGGTCAACCAAATGCCCTTTCCTCTCGAAGCCTTTGCTATTGACTTCAGGTCAAATGTCCCAGACTGCTCTAAAACCTGGCAAAGTTCTTTACCTACATCACTTCTTTTCTCAGGGTCACCCAGTGACCTCAACACAGACTCTGCTGCCTGACCATGAATCCCGGCCTCACCAGCAGGTGTGAGCTTTTGCACATAACATGCTCTATGCAACTCATGAGTGTTCCCTGAGAAATGGAGTTAATAACAAATCCTGCCTAACAGGGTTGCTTTGAGGTGTGCATATGTAAATATATGTGAAGTGTTTGGAACAGTGCCTGATGCATGTTGTGTTACAGGTTACATGTTTTATTATTAAAGAAGAAAAGATGTGCGTGGACTTATACCTCAGCTGCACCTGCTGAGGCTCAGTGGCTGTCCTCTTCCTCTGCCTCCATGGTGACCACGGCACCAGGTTGTTTTCTCACTCACAATCTCCACTGACAGAGGTGAACAACATCTCACATGTGTTCTCTCCAAGGGCTTTCAGAACTGTGCCTGTGTTCTCATTCCTCCCAGTCCTCCCCACCCTTGTCTTGTTTCACTGTCTCCCTTCTGCTGTTGTCTCCTTTCCCCCTTTTACTTTAACACACATGCACTAACACACTCACACACACACTGACACATACACACACACATACTCACACATACACACACCCCAAAGACAAGTTCAGGTCATGGGATTCTAGCTTTGTCCCTATCCTGAATTGTAGCCCATTGGCCTGTCCCTACCAGTATCCAGTTCACATTGCCAGAGCCTTGGGCAACCTCCCTTTTGAGGAATCAGCTTGCTGTCTTTCCACGAAAACTGACTGAAAAACCACACCCACAGTGGACAAGCTGTGGCTCATTTTGGCTTGTATCATTTCTCAATGGACCCTTCAGTTTTCATCTATTGCCTGAAATTGCACTCGATAATTCCAGATAAAGCATCTGACAAAATTCAACTCATGACAAATCTGTTTGCAAACGAGGTGCACAGAGAACCTCTTCAACCCGACACACGCCCTCTATGAAAGTCCCACAGCTGCCATGACATTCAGGGTGAAGTACGAAGGCTGTCTGCTTAAGACTGGAAAGAAGTTGACGTCTGTCCTCTCCCTGTTCAGTGATGCACTGGGGGCCACAGCCAATGGAACAAAGGAAGATGAAGTACAAAGAGCTGGAAGTGAAGAAGCAAAACTCTCTCTTGTTGGGGATAATGTGGTCAAATGTGTGGGAATCCTATGGCACTTGAAATATTATATTAGAATGAGAAAATGAGCTTAGCAGTGCCAAGGAATGCAAGGTCAATATGCAAAAATCAATTGTGAATTTCTATATACCAGCAAGAGCCATTTTAAATTGAAATTTTTAAAGAATACCATCTAAACTATCTGTTTAAGACACAAACAAAAACAACAGATACTTACCTCTAAATTTAACAAAATATGGGAAAGATCAGAAAATTCAAAACACTGATGAGGGAATTAAATACATTTGTTTATAAACTGAAAGATTATGAATAAAGTTGTCTGTTCTATCCAAATTGATCTATACATTTAATGAAATTTCAGTCAAAGTTTCACTAGTCTTTGTTAAAATATAAATAAAATAACAAATAAATTTTAGAATATATGTGGCCTTCAAGAAGACCTTGAATACCCAAATCAAGTTTTTACAAGAATAACAAAGTTGGGGTGCGAACATTATCTCATTGAAGACTTACCATAAAACTAAGGTAATCAAGTTAATGTACTATTGGCAAAAAAAAAAAAAAAATAGACATAGGATCGATTGAAGAAAGTAGAGAGTCAAGAAATAGATCCACACATATATTGTAAACTGGTTTTTCACAAAGAGGCCACAGTAATTCCATGGGGAAAGTGTGATCATTCTACTACTGGTGCTTGAAGTGAATATCCATATGGAAAAACATAAACTTCAAACTTTATCGCATATCATATACAAAAACTAACTCAAAACTTTCTAACAATCTCACAGTGAAAGTTTAAAAACTATCAAATTTCTATAACTATACTGTCCATTTTTCTAGTTGCTAGCCACATGTGATTATTGTGCTTTTGAAAGTGGAAGTCCTGTTTAAGATGTGCTGAAATTGTAAGTACACACCAGATATCAAACACATAGTCAAAAAAAATGTAAGGTATCTCAATAACATTTTTGTTGATTATATGTAGAAATAACATTATTTGGCATATATCAGACTCAATAAAATGTTTTACTGAGATTAATTTTTCAGTTTCTTTTTACTCATTTAATGTGGCTACTGGAAAATTTAAAATTGCATGCATAGCCTACATTATATTCATATTGGACAGCAGTAAACTAGAAGAAAACTTAAGTAAAGTGTTTAAAACCACAGGTTAGGAAAACATTTTTTAAATAAGGCATAAAAGAATAAACTATAAGACAGCCTGATAAATTGGTCTTTACCAAAATTAATTTTTTTCATTCTTTAAA
Source organism: Cynocephalus volans (assembly GCF_027409185.1). Taxonomy (NCBI): domain Eukaryota; kingdom Metazoa; phylum Chordata; class Mammalia; order Dermoptera; family Cynocephalidae; genus Cynocephalus; species Cynocephalus volans. The sequence goes on from NC_084465.1 coordinate 122,672,099, forward strand.
ATATTTTTCTGAGTTAGTAAATCATGACACAAAAACATGCATACTAAATGGTACTATTTGGTAGAAAACTCAAAAAGATAAATAAAATCTACACTGACAGAAAGCGTGTCAGTGTTTGCCTAGGGCCCAACCTTCATCCTTCATGGTAGTTTGCAGAATAACTTTGGATAATAATGAATATTTCCTGTTTTTTGACTGTGATGGTGATGGTGTTTACATGGAAGAATCAATTTATTAAAACTCATCAAATGTACACTTGAATGGGTGTCTTTCATGTTTATAAATCACTCCTCAAAGAAGCTAGGAAAATAAAACAATATGGTAAAGCTATTTCCCTTAAAAACAAACAAACAAACGAATAAAAAACTTTACTTTGATACAAACTTTTAGTTTCCAAACTAAATCTATGAGGAAGGTATTTAATCCATCATATTACAGATGAGCCAATTGAGAGGAATTGGTAGGTATGAGTGGGAATTCAGAATTCAACCCAGGTACCTGGTCTCAGGGTGCATGTGCTGAATCTCTATCACACGACCTTCAGTGTTGACCTTGAAAATTGGCCATGGCTGGAGGCTGCTTAATAGTCATCGTGTTTTTACATCAATGTCTGGGGTAGGCATGGAGATTGAATGTTGGCCTTTTGTTACCTGATGGTATGGCTCCTATGTAAACTCATTTGTATATACTTTCCTTCTTTACAAATATCATGAGACCCAAAATCACTACCAAGAAAAATAAGAGTCAGGATCACCTTAAGCCTGTAAACATGAAAGCTTGTCTTTCACATAACTGGTGTGTGTACACACACACACACACACACACACACACACACACACACACACACACACGTGCACCCAGGAATTGATAGCAATCAGACGTGAGCACTTCTCACCATCCAGCTGGACATATGAGGCAAGGTCAGATACCCAGCAATGATCAGAAGGCCCGTGACCCCACCATGCACGTGGGATGGGGATAAAACACGAAGATATATTGTAACATTTGAGAAGAGCAACATAAATTGCATTTGGATCTTTTATGAACACAGAGGTTGAAATAAGAATCCAAAGAGAAGTTAAACCAATATATAGTTCAAAAATGCCACTCAACAGAAAATGTATCTTAGCAAAAATTACTTTCTCTAGAAAAGCAAAGTCTTAAAAGAGATATTCTAAATTTAGACACCAGAAGTTGATTTTTTAACAAGCACTGAAAATGGCATATGATGTGGCAATTTCTTCAGAAACAGAGGATTAAATATTGATGCCCAATCGATAGATAAAGCACCGCAGGTGAGGAGTTAAGCGATTTTCAATTGGACTTTAGACAATAATACAAAGTCCTCCTAAAGTCCTTGTTCAGATGGCTGTAAGTACAGCATTCGTTAAAAACAGTTTTTATTTTGTAGTTTAGTGAAAAATCAAATATTTGATTCAGCTCTTGGAGTGACTTTCTGGAAAGAGTTGAACTTTTTCATCATTAAAGATAAATCCATGCCCCTTTTCTTCCTTGAAGTGTCTGTTTTATGGGAGCGATACCTGGTGTGTAACACACACTGCAACCGTGGAGCATATGCCACAGATACACAAAGAGGCACACATTTGTAATTAGCACTAGGTCTCTGTACCGTCTTGAAATAAACACAACACATTAAAAAATAAAAGCACCTCATAGCTCTGAAGGTAATCATTTTATAAAAGGGAAACAGAAAGTCATTTCTCCATCATTTTATTTTTTCGAACCCACAGGGATTTGAAAATGATTCTGAAAATGATTCTTGTGTGTGTGTGTGTGTGTGTGTGTGTATTGTTTTTTATGAGCTGTGCCCCAGATTCCTCACCTTGTACTGCCATTAAAATATTCAGTCATCTGTGTAAAAACAGAAGGACTGTGGATTATATCCTAGAGGTAACCCAAATTGTCACTGTCAGATAAGTAAAAACTGACTTCTGGCATAACTGTATCCAAATGTAGCCAAAATTATTACAGTAGCAATGAAGATAGTAAAAATGACTTTTGTTAAAAGTGAACAAAGCGGATTCATATTATGTGCTTATTTGTTGGGGGAGGGTCAATTTAGAGCCGTCATCACCAGACTTTAACACCCTACTAAATGTGTAAGTTAGGAAAGAAAAGGGCATAATTTATGACTTCATTCATAGAAATGGAATTTTAGAAAAATTATATGTATGTGTATATACGTATATGAATCCATTTTATACTCATATCTGTATATACATTGTATGAATACAAGTGTGTATATAGTATGTATACTGTATATGTATATATCTTATATATTCGCATATACACTCAGAATAAAAGTTAAAAACTAACACTGACCTCATGCATAGCAGCAGACAATTGTCGTGTGTGGTTTGCCTCCGAAGAGAAAATTGCCCCTGAGCAAAAGGAGATGTGAAAGGGGCTGGGGAGAGTGTAGTGACCAGCTATACTAAGCCCTCAGGAAGCAGCATGAAATAGAAGAAATCCGGTGCCATGAGAAAACGTAATCTTAAATGCTTACAGATTCCTTCTTGTTGATATTCATTATGCCTTCCATGGGTACAGTCCATCCATGGAAAGGCTTTAAGAGCAGAGCTGAGCTGCCCTAAAGAAGAAAGCAACAGACCTGTGGACAGTGGCTTCTCCTTCCCGCCAGCCAGCCCTGGAGATGTGGGACCTGCCTGCCCATCCCCACAACTACATAAGCCAATTCCTCACCGTGGATCTCTTAATGTAGATCTCATACTGGTTCTGTTTCTGCAGGTGAATTCTGACTGATGCAGACACCTTCAGGGAATTGGTAAGGAATCATAGTCATTTCAGGTGATTATGAAATTAGACCATCATTAGCTTAAATTAAGAATCAGTGTTTAGTATAGCTGCAATGAAGCCTAAATTTTTAGACTTTTGAAGTTTTTTAAGCCTGAGTATAAGCAAAGATATTTTGTACCATATTTATTACGCTATGGGGTATAGGAAAACATGTACCATAATTAAGACTTAGAAGTCCAAGATCACTTGACTTCTTGATATGGTGACCACTGAGACCCACCACAACTCCTTATGCTTAAGTTACCAGATTTGGAAATAGGAGTGAAGTAGTCACATTTCTGTGTTGATTAAATGAGACAATATATATGAATCTATTTTATTAACAATGAACCACTAGTTAACAGGATGTGGGCTGGCCTGTGGGTCCCAGAGCCTAGAACCTGTCCTTGTATTTTTGTTATTTCCAACAGAGCAGTTTCACCTTGGAACAGACCTGCAGCAGGAAGACAGCCTGTCAGAGCAGAACAAAATAGAAGCTACTATTGGAAATCCACTGGAAAAGGATAAAACGAGCAAACAAAAAACAAAACACTGCTTGTCAAATATAACAATTTCAGCCCCACCATCTCCAACGCTTCAATTCTTCAGCTGGTTGCAATTCTGTGATTACAGGATGTCCACCTGTGATCTGCACTTTAATGGGGAGGCTTGTCCCATTAAAGTGCCCCTACTTCACAGTAATTGTGCATCTTACTGGTTCTTCTACCCCGTCTTCCCTCAATACTGCCATGATCCTCACCCAGTTTGAGGAACTTTGGTTCTCTTAAGCCCCTGCAACTTTTCAGTTCTCCTCCTGACCCACCTCAAACTTTCACACTGACCGTCATTGGTCCCCAGTCTCCTGCTCTGTTCTGGGTTGTGGTTCACCATTTAGATGAAGAGAGTTGGAAATGTGTGTTTCTATATGATTTATCCAGAAACTGCTCAAATTTTGAGTCCCCTCCAGCTGTGCCTCGGTGTCCTTCTCAATTAGCAAATGAGGAGATCGCTCCCCAGGAGATCAAGCCTCTCTTAAAATGAGAGTTGTAAATCATTCTATACCTGTGGCGAACTCTAAGGATAGCTTTGTCCTGAGATGTGAGAGGAACAAAAAAACCACTTTAGATTCAGAGATCTCTGATCTTGTGGCCAAAGTGACAATCAGGAGCAAGGAAACTTTAGGAAAAGTCATGTGAGGTCAAGGGCCTTGCCCGACACTATATCGAGATCAGAAGAGTGGACAGGTAGAGGGAGGGAGTAATCTGGATGGAAGGATTAAAGTATCCCTTCAGAGATGGAGAATTCATCACGGTATAGCTGACACAGGGACAGGAAATGTTAAGATGGTAATGGGATGCAGATAACATTTTATCCTGAGGCCAAAGGGTTTGTTGAAAATATATATTTGAGAGCAGAAATTATAATGGCGTAGAACAGCCACAATAATGATGATGCTTCGAGACATAACTCAGATCTCATATTTCTCTTTCTCTCAGTTTGGTTGTTTCCTGGTGCGGTGGCCAGGGAAGCATAGAATGGAATGCTGGGCTCACCAGGGCTCAATATTTCCAGGTACATTCTCTGCTTAGTTTTATTTTCTGAGGCAGGAAATCTTAGAATTACTCTGCAAATGCTCTTATTATTTTATTTGGGGGGGGAGGCGGTGTAGAGGAGGGGTCTTGTTCTTTGCTTGCCCTTGTTCTGCTGTGACTGAGACTCTATCCTGGGGTCTTTTTTTTTTTTTTGCTCAATGCATCCTCCATGGGCCACTTAATGACTTTTATGATTAAAATTGTCATCTCTGTGCTCGTCACTTCTGCACTCACATCTCCTGTCTGGATCTGTTTCCTAGACACAAACACACACATCTAGCTGACTGTGGTCACCGTTGCTGTCTCTCATGCATCTCAGTGAACAGCCTCACCGGATGGTGACAATGGTTTCTCACGATTCCCTTGTGCTCTCTCACATGCGGTACCCAGAGAACCACACATATCTAACCCTCCAAGGTAGAGTTAAACTCTGCAACTATATCTTGTAAGACTTGACCTCCTATTTTCTCTCAGCTCTCACAATCCCTGAAAGTAGTACTCTGCATTCTGGACAGAGTGAATAATTTTCCGTTCCCAACCTGCATGATCAGGAGAGCTACAGAGAGACGGGGATCTGGAAATCTGGAAACCAGCCCCATTTATATACAGAGAGGGCCTTGCCACCTTAGCTGGCCTGTCTTGCCACAGGTTTGTCACTTAAAGTATAAAATTAAATTAGATGATCTCTTAAGTTTAGGCCAACTCTCAAAATTTTTTGATCATATGCTTTAACAAAACTAAACATAAGATAGTCCATTAAATTATAAAAGTAAGTATATATTTTTCTTATCACAGGTTGTACATTGGCTTGCAGAACTTTGAATGCTCAGATTACAATACAGAAAGTCCTTGCTTCCAGCTCTATGTGCTGTTGAAAAGAAAACAAGACAAATGACATAAATGACTATTTAAAAGACTTCCCTCTGAGAACATATATATGGTTAGAGTCACATAAGCTATTACTCAACATACTTATGAATAATTCTTATGAATATAAATAAAATATTATTTATGTATTTCTTGTATCACAGCTGCAGTTATACTCACTTTCTAGCATTTCACATATTTTCTTTAACTACATATTTTCTTATTATGTTTAATAGCTCTATTAATTATCTAAATACCATCCACCATTATCTATAGTGCCATCATCTTATATTTGAATGACCTTAATGTTTAAAACAGTCATAAGTATGTAAAATATTTTCATGAAGACTACATCTTCCCCTGGGAATTTAAGGGGAGAAGTGGCCATCTGTAGAGATGAATTAGAAATTCCAGACTCTAACACACATATCATATCTGTGTGTGCACAGACACATGTACATTTATATGAGGGCGCTTCAAAACATTTGTGAAATATAAGACGAATCTTTCCATGAACTTTTTGAATTCCCCTCATCTATAAAAGTCTGAAGGTGTGCACAGGAGAATCTGTAATGCACCTGGCTCCTATCTTTCTCTCCCTCCCTCCACCCTGGCTCCATCAAAAGGCACCTGACCTGCCTCTACACAGCTCCCCTGTTACACATGTGACTTCTTCCACCAGGAATCTCCTGCTCAGAGGCCTTTGCAATCCTGACGGTCTTGCCCCTGAGACCACAATCCCGAGGAAAACATTCCTGCCTCTCCCGCCCACAGCAGAAGCTGTTTCACTATAGGTATGCTACTGCGGGTTCACGAAAGAGCACATCAAATGGCACGGTATGATTGTGCTTGTTTATTTTATTTGATTGTATTGTAGTAAGAACACTTAACATGAATTCTACCCCCTGAAGAGATTTTTAAGTGTACAGCACAGTGCTGTTGACTATAGTCACAATGTTGTATAGCAGAGGTCTAGAACATATTCATCTTGCATGACTGAAACCGATACTCATTGATTAGCAATTTCCCATTTCCCCTGCTCCAGCCCCTGGCAAACACCATCCACTCTCTGATCCTATGAGTCTGACTATTTCATATGCCTCATATGGGTGAGATCACGTAGTATTTGTCCTTCTGTGCCTGGCTTATTTCACTTAGCATAATGTCTTCTGGGTTTGTCCATATTGCTGCGTATGGCAGGATGTTCTTCTTTTTTAAGACTAAATAATATTCTACTGTGTGAGTATACATTTTTAAAAATCTATTCATCTGCTGAAGGACACTTGGCTTGTTTCCACATCTTGGCTATTGTGATTAATGCTGCGATGGACATAGGAAAGTGGAAATCTCTTTGAGATCCAGTTCATTTCTGCGTCTCTCTCCATTAGATGGTCAACACCTCAAGTTTAGGGTCCTGCAGCTGTAGGTTTCCAGCTCTCAGTAGAGAATGAGATAGAAGTTATGCAAATCAGGTTTCTGTCCACAGTGCAATACCTTTCACAGTTCCCCTGAGTCAAGTTCTGCTTCATTGAGCAGCTCTCATTCAGGGAATACCTCATGGAAATGCACATTTCACTCCAAAATTAACCATCACTACAGCCAAAATGAGTTGCACAATAAGTTACATTGTGTTTGAGGTTAGAATTGTATTGTTTACGTAAAATTGGTGATCACTCTTCTCCAAACACATAAATGAGCAAAAAAGCCCTCATTCATTGAATTTCAATAAACTTTATCAGTCAAACTAATAAAAGAAGTTTGTAAAATCCAAAGTAGACTTTTGTCAAACAATCTAAGATGGTCTTTGGATGGCAAGATTCTCCTTTCTGAATGTCTTCCTACAACATGAATATCTGTTGTAAACAATCAAATCTACTTCATAGTTTTATCTGCAGATAATCCTAAATTTTATGTTTTTTCATGTTTTATACACACACATACACACTCTTTTGTAAGTCATTTAAAATAATAGCTTGGGAAATAATTTACTCTCGTGTACTTATTTACAAGCCTATATCATGTTATTATACACTATATGGGGTTCTGTAGGGCTTATCTTTGTTGTGTTGTATGATCATCAAAACATGAAATAGTTATCACCAGAAATATTTACTTACCCCCCTTAAACAAACTACAGATTTTTTTTGTAAAAAAAGATGATACAAACACATTGTTGTGTAAGTTTCAGGGGGATGTTAAACCCCTCATCAGTGAAGTAAGACAGTGTTAGCACATTGTGGGGTAAACAGAGAGGTGAGGGAACAGTCCCCGGTGACGCTGTGCGGTGGGAAGCCCACACCTGCAGGCCAGGGCTCTCACCTGCTGCTCCATGTCGTCAACCTCTGGAAACAGGTGAAGCAGAGAGAATGTCTTTAAGGGCTTATAAGTAAATAAAAGCTTTGATACTGCAATGGAGCAAACAAACATGGTGCAGGGGCATTTTTGTCATGGCCAAATTAGTAAAATGAAGACCTGAAGTGAGTGAAAACCCTGAAAAAATATAAAAAGGGAACTATTGAGGGGGGGAGGGCAAGGGCTGTGATGAGGAGATGGGCAAGGGGAAGGAGAGGAGGAGGGAGACACGAAGGAGGTAGAGGAAGAGAAAGGACAGGAGGAGGGTTGGAGAGTCAAGGGGAGAAGGAAGAGGAGAGAGGGGGAGACGCTAGGAAAAAAGTAAAAATACATGCAGGAAAGAGCAGAGTCCAGGAGTGGAGAGAGTCTCCTCCCAGCTTCCAGTCCTCAGTTTCAATCATTCCTGAATTCCAGTTCTGGATGTATGTGCATGAGCACATGTGTGTGCATGGGGGTGTGTGTGTGCATGTGCTTGAGCCTGTGCATGTGTGTGCATGTATGTATGTGTGTGTGCATACATGTATGTGCATGGGTGTGTGCATGTGCGTATGAAGACACACAAAAATCTGTGTTCTCTGAGAGAGCTTCGTATGTGTCTATTCAATTTGATTTTTGGTATAAACTAACTTGAAGGTGATGTCTGTTAATTTCAACCCCAAAGCAATACTTATGCACTTTACTATGTTTCAATAACTTCACAGTGCTCTCGAAGTTAGTTCTCAAAAACATGGATTGGCTCTCCACATTCATGTGAAGAATCAAAACCTGAGCACATGTGTCTGATTTTTTTCCATCTTGCCTTCTACTTACCGGGTGGAAAATCTGGGCTCTGCCAATTACGTGCAAGAGACTTTGGGCAAGTTACTTCAAGACTTTAAGCCTCAATGTTCTCCTTTATGAAAAATGTACTCTTGAATACTAAGTGAAATTATACATTTAAGAAATGTAATCTAGCACATGGAACATATCAAGTATAAAATTATTAGTTATTAACATTGTATTACAAATGATTACCAATAATATCAATATTATGTTATAATTTATTTTTATTATCATTTTTTAGAATACAGAGCCTGACATAGACATATAGCAAACAGTCCATACATTGTAATTATTAATACTTATTATAAAAATATAGGTAGATTTTATTAATGTAAAACTGTTTCAATTTCAGTTCAATATCCAACATCACACACAACAATAACAAAGACATTTTTTATTAAAATCAGAAATAGGGCAGAGTACATGGTACGTGTATAATTATATTTCAGTCAAATTTCCAAATGGTTTTTATTTTGAAACTTGACAATATAATTACACATTTCTTCCGCAATAGTAAGACACCATAATAATCAAGGAAATACGGAAGAAAGATAATGAGAGAGAAATTTCACAGCCAGATATTTTGTAACCTATAATAAGTTCTAAAGTAGCATTAATTCAAGAATAGACATATTAATGAAGGAAAATAGAAACCCTACAAATAAAGCCATTGAAAAGGATATTTAACATATAATGATTGAAATTCCTGATAATTTAGTGGTATGTCTATATAATAAATAATGATGATTGGTTGTCAGGGGAATAAAGCTCCCGAAACTCTATAATTTTACATACAACATGCCAGCATAAATTATAGACTAACTAAATAGAAAAAGAAACCATAAAAACATTCTAATAGTATATTTAAAGAGTTGTAATATTTCTCAATGAGGAAGTAATTTTTTCAAATGTCAAAATCCTTAAAAGGTAGATAGAATTGATACATACACTCCACATAATAAAAAATCAAATAAAAAAGTAAAGATATATTTTAAAATAGATAAAATGTTTAAATTCTAATAAAAACTATTATGTGCCTTTGTATGTAATGTGTTACAAAATACAAATTAACAACTATAACCACAAACACAAGAAAACATTGAAAATTTATGTTCAAAAGACAGATTTTTTAAAATAACTATTTATACATATGAAAAGAAACATTCAGCCTTCCCAGTGGTTGCCTACTGAATTTTGTCTGACAGAATATTGTCAAAATCTCCAACTATGGTGATGGTTCTCTGATAACCTCATTTTGTTCTTTCAAGTGTTGCATTGCGTTTTTTGAAGCTACATTATTGTGTGCATACACAATTAAGAAAGTTGTGTCTACAGAGTGACTGACATTTTATACTTAAACAAATACCCTATGCCCTCTACAGTAATTTTCTTGTTTTAAAATCTACTTTGTTTGAAATTAAGGTCACATCTAATTCTGTGCTACACTCTGATACTGCCCTGAAGTCTCAGGCTCTCTGTTCTGCTTTCTTTTATTTTTATTTTTTTCTTTCTTTGTTTTTTCTGTGCATACGTTTAGAAAATTTCTTTTGCTAGTCTTTGATTTACTCACATACCTAATTCCAAATCCAGGCTGTCACTATTGTCATGTTCTTTCAGTCTGCAAGTCGCCTTTGAGTAGTTCTTAATGTTGTCTACTGGTGATAAATTCTCTGTTTTGTTTTGCTTTTAAAAGTTCTAATTTTACTTTTATATTTAAAATCTGTTAAAAATTCTAAGTTTCCAATGCACTTTTTCTCTCAGTACTTTAAAGGTGCTATGGTGTGATATTTGAGTGAGGATTATTAGTAAAAACACGTTTATTTTAATGTATGTGGATAGATGCATCAAAAACAAATATAGATGTGGGAGTTATACAAACACTGTCTAGCTTTGTCTGATGAGAGGGTGAGACCCACTGAAACCACACGAGTAATGAGCATCCCAAAGGCCCAGGTACTTTTTCCTAAATACATCTTTCAATACAAGAGACCAAAGGAGTGTTCCTTGGGGGAATTACCACTTCTAGATCTGAGGCAGAGGAAACACAAGAAAAGCCTGGAATATCTTGTAGTGACAAAAAGTATGCAAGAGCTCAAAAAGCTGGGAGGGGGGTGGGGTGGAGCAGGAACAGATGTAGAAAAACACTGGAACAAACCTGAAAGAACTCTTTATGGTCTAAGCTATTACAATGTAAGCACAACAATAATCATGATGAAGATGATGATGATGATGATGATGACGATGGATTAAATATCCTTCGGTGAATACGGACACAAATCAATTACTGAATACATAAATAAATGGGGAAAAGGGACAAATCCTACAGAAGAATTGCATGAAAATAGTATGTAAACGCCTCCTCCTCCATAGACAGGTTAATTTCACACCCTTTCCAAAGAATAGAGCATGGAAAGAGAAAAATAGTACCTCCACTATCCAGAAATCTAGAACACGCTGCTTTCACCAGGAGAACAGTGTTAACACCCTCAGTGATAACTCGGGTTGATGTCATATAGTCTCCAATATGTAGCAGTGAAGACAGCACTTCACCTATTTTTTCCCCCAAACCCGTAAGTCCAATCTTATCATGAGGAAACATTAAACAAACCTAAATGAGAGGAATTCTCCAAAATGCCTGACCAGTGTCCTTGAAAACTGTCAAGATCACGAAAAACAAGGGGAAACACAGAGACTGTCTTCAGAGCACAGCAGGAGACAGACAACTGACCACAATGTGGTGTCCTGGTTAGAACACTGATTCAAAAAAAAAAAAAAAAGTGAAATCTGAATTAAGTCTGTAGTTTAGTCAATATTATTGTGCCAATGTTAATGTCTTGGTTTAGATAAACATACCATAGTTTAGCAGCATGTTACCATTAAAGGAAGATGGATTTGAGGTACATGAAAAATGTCTATACTATCTTTGCAACTTTTCTGTAAATTGAAAATTATTATTTAAAAAAAAATTATTTATTTATTTATTTATTTTTTTCTGGATTTTATTTTGTCGATATACAATGTGGTTGATTATTGTGGCCCTTTACCAAAACCCCCCTCCCTCCTCCCTGTCCCCCCTCCCACCCAACAATGTCCTTTCTGTTTGCTTGTCGTATCAACTTCAAGGAATTGTAGTTGTTATGTCTTCTTCCCCCCCCCCCCCCGCTCGGTTTTTTGTGTGTGTGTGTGTGTGTGTGTGAATTTATTTTTTTATTTTTAGCTCCCACCAATAAGTGAGAACATGTCAAAATACTATTTAAAAAATGTTATTCCATTATCTATTATCTCCTGCTTCCTTTGTTCTCCCGAATGAAATGTGTCTTTTATTACAATGTTGCTATTGGATGGTTGCTATTACAATGTTCCCATGTCTTTGTCCTCCAGCAGGTTAGCTGTGTTGTTCCTAGATATGCTCCCCCTTATATCAATTCCACTTTTAGCACATAGAGATCCTAAAATATATGGTGTACATATTTTTTAAACTTGATAACATTTGGCCATTATCTCTTCAAATACTTATCACGTCCCATTTTCTTCTCTCCTTCTTGGTTCAAATTACACATTTATTTATGTCACATATGACAACTTTACCATAGACAACCTGTTCTGTTTTTATTTTTATTTTTATTTCTGTGCTTTTATTTGAATAATTTGTTTTATTTGACTTTATTAACAGTTTTGTAAGTTGTGTCTTGTCTGCTGATATCCCATCCATCCACATTAAATTTTTTATATTAGTTATCGATTTTCCTTTTCAGTTGTAGAATTTTCATTTCATTCTTTTTTAAAAGGGATATTTCTTGGCTGATATTTTCCATTTGTTCATTCATTTAGTCCATCTTATCCTCTAAACTGTTACTTATAACTCTTTGACAGCTGTATACATCTTTAGATCTGCTTATAGTAACTTTATTTCTCTTGGTTATTGGTCATATTTTCTTGCTTTTTCACACATCTAGTAATTTTTCATTGTATCTTGCACAATTTGGATGACACATTAAAGATTCTGAATTGAATGATCTTCCTCTAAGGAGAGTCTGGTTTGTTCTGACAACTAGTCAAGTTACTAATGAAACACACTGATTCCATCTCAACTTGTTCCAGGCATCGCTAAGCAGGTCTATTTCAGTTTTGCCCTTAGATCTAAGGTGTAGCCCTTACTACTGAGATGTATTTTTGTTTCTTTCTTTCTTTCTTTTTTTTTTTTTTTTTTCTTTTCTATCTTAATGCCTGGCTTTTCAGGAGTCTCAACTGAATGAGCCTGTTTCCAGCAATGCTGAGTTAGTGCTTCTTCATTTCTCTAGAACTGTACAGTATGTGGACCCCCAGCTCAGCCTCCAGAGTCTGGTCCTGTAGGTCTCTTGGAATCTTGTCCTGCACACATGCACTTTAGGATTTGACAAAGATGTAAAAGAAGCAGCCACACAGATATTTAGGGCTCCTGCTTAATGGATATTTTCTCCCTCACTTTTCTAACGTTAGCTGATCTAGAAACCCCACACTCTTATCTCTTCTTGCCTAGCCTCTGTGTCCTGTGCTCACGGAGACGCTACCCTCATGTTGTGCCTCCCACTTTGTTTAAGAACATGGCCCTGGATGGTGGCTGGCATGATGGTGGGACTCGGCTGCTCTGCCTGTCTTCACTAAAGGCAGGTACCCCCAGATGCTGTACGGTAGCCTTTCTTCACCTCTGTGACCAAGACAACAAATTTTCAACTTGACTCATGATAAAAATAAAGTGAAATAAAATAAAAATGCTCATGCTTTTCCAATGCAATAGGCATTAAAAAAAAATAGTGAGGGAGTCAATGAAACCAACTCAGAGTTTAAATTGGTGTAAAGCGTCAATCTGGCAACAAATAAAAAAGTATTAAAAATGCCCATGTTCTTTTCTTGGGGAAAGTCCAAGTCTTTATTATTTTTTAAGGAAATAAACAGATAAAGGCAAAAAAACATGATCAGGGATAAATAAATAAATAAATGATTTAAAAAGAAATCTTTTGAGACAAGGTGAACCTGATTTGAAAACAAGATTCTCTAGTCCTTACAACTCTTACTTTGAATGATTATATTTGAGCCATGGGACCAAGAAGGAAAGTTTCCTATATAGTATCCGAACCCATGGCCTCGGCACTCCCAGCACCACTGCACTCCCAGTGCTGCACTCTCCTGATTGAGCCACCGGGTCGGCCCCCAAGAAGGAAAGTTTTATTCCTATGATGAGTTATACTTGGAAGTGGTTAATCCTAAAACAGAAAATGCAGAAAGGTTAGCAACCAAGTTGGGGAGAAATTATCTTTGGTTTCTGGGCATAATGTGGAGAGGTTGCGAAGGAGACCGAGGAAAAGCAATATAATTAGTGATGATGCTTGGGTAGAGCCCATGCATCTGTGACAAAGTCCAGAGATGCAAAATAGGAGTTTATTTCTCTGTCACGTATCAGGACAGAAGTGAGCAGTCCCCTCTGGAAGGACTGCCCTGCCTCTGGGACTGTGGGCTCTGATTCCAAGCTTAAGACAATTGCTCCAGCCGTGATCTTATCCTGGCTACCAGGAGGGGAGAAGGAAGGAGGGGGTGGGCAGCCTGCTTCCTCTCCAATTGTGTAGTTCAGAAGTTTCACACATGACTTCCACCTCCCATGTCCAGACCTTGGTCACATGGCTAAATCTATTTGCAAGCAAAATGTGAATATATGTGCTACCATGGAGCATCATTTTCTGCACTTCTCCCTCCAACACACATCCTGTGCTTGAGCCAGGAGATAAGAATTTTGTTTTTTCTGTAAAAGGCCAGACAGTAACTATTTTAGGCTATGAAGGCCCGATCATCTCTCTATCAAGTATTCAATCTCTAGGGCATGAGCAGCCAGAGATATGATGCAAATGAATGGACATGGCTGTATTCCAGAAAAACTTTATCTACAAAGCAGGCAGCAACTGGATTTGTCCACCCCAACCCAGCCATCATTCACCACTCTAAATTTCCTAGTCATCCCCTCCTGGCTCTGCTCACATCATTCTTCTCTCTGGGAATACCCCTTTCCCCTTGATTAAGTTGCAATTGCTGCAGACATCAAATAATGCTCCTTTTCCTAGACCCAAGCTCAAATGTCTTCTCCCATCGGTAGCCTTTTCTAAGCTGTTATCAAAACTAATTTCTAATTTGTGCTCTTTTGGCCATTTTTAAGCATTTGTTTTCTTCATTCCTAACAGAAGACTATCTAATAGCACTAGGACTAGGATGCATGTTAATCTATATATGTACGTTTATATGTGTGTGCACATATGTGTGTACATATGTGTGTTTATATGTATGTGGATATGTGTGTATGTGTATATGTGTCTGTATGTGTGTATACATGCATGTGAATATGTATGTATACATATATGTGTATATGTGGATGCACATATGCGTATGTGTGTGCATATACATGTGTGTGTGCGTACATGTGTTAATGTGTATATATCTTTTTGCATATACGCATATGTGCATATATGTGTGTATGTATGCATATGCATGTATGCATATGTATAGACGTGTGTATGTGTGTATACATATGTGCATATACATGTGTGTGTGCATGTACATGTGGGTGTGCATATATGTGTGTATATGTATGTAGATGTGTGTATGTGTTCATGCATGTGTGTATGTGTTTACATGTGTGTATGTGTGTGTGCAGGTGTGTATATATCTCTCTGTGTGTGTGCATTTATGTGTGCATATGTATGCATATGTGTATGTGTGTATGTGTATACATGTGTGTGTGTGCATGTGTGTGTATGTGTGTGTGCAGATGTGTGTATGTGCATGTGTGTACATATATGCCAGCTATTTTATTTACATGTGTACATTTCAATCCACCTGCATGAAACATGAGAACACAGATAAATGCATTCTTTTCTTCCCTTTTTGAGTCTATGGGACAAAACTTCATCATACAGAGGCAATGCCTGAAAATCAAGCCAAAAAATAAAAATAACTCATCAGAATATGTGCAATTAGGGATTTGGAAGTCTATTTCTCATTTTGCAAAGAATTGTTAGAAGTGAAAAATATCCCAGCTATTTGCAAAAACATATAATGAAGAGTACACTTATCATGCTTGGAAAGGAGATGGGATAGGAAGAAAAATTCACACAGGGTGTGTGTGCTGAGGTTTAAAAAAATATAAACACATTTTTAAAAAGACACATTTAATCTAATTTAAAATTTGCCAGCAAAGAGGTGCAACTCATTTTAGAGGAGACTCAGCACAACTAATTAACATTGATTAGATTGCAATTAGTACGTGCTGTAGGAAGATAGAAGGGAATACGATGGCCAGCATTTCAAGAAATGCCAACAGAATTTCAAGACATTAGCATGCCAGTGCTGAATATGATATTTATACAGTGGCCATCGCAGAGAAGATCAAATTGCGTTTTTATGTAAGAAATTGGATAAAGAACAGGAATCAAGTACATCCAAAGTGTAATTTTCTCATGAACATGAATTGATGGGAAGTGTTCAGGTCAAATATAATGTGTTCCATTGTACTGCTTAGGCAGGAATCTGACATTTCTCTGGCCCTGCTATAAAATTTAAAGTGACGTGCTCTCATTTTCCACTGGGACAGCTGCTGCAATTCTCAGATGAGAACTGGCCCCAGCTGGCACTTTTTAAATGGAAATACACGTGGATAATAACCATAGACTATAAATCACTGCTGGCTAACCAGGAATCAAATTAGGGGTAAGTAAAAGCTCTGTTTATGTTTCTTTTGCTTTTAAACCTTTCCAGAGATTTGATTATATATTATTAGCATGGAGATTCATGGATTAGGAACTCCAGGAGCCAAAATAGTATATTTAACTTGAAGAGACTCCCTAGGGGTGTGTGTGTGTGTGTGTGTGTGTGTGTGTGTGTGTGTGTGTGTGTGTGTGTGTGTGTGTGTGTGTGTGTGTGTGTGTGTGTGTGTGTGTGTGTGTGTGTGTGTGTGTGTGTGTGCGCGCGCGCGCGCATGCGGGCATCTGTACACACAAATATTTCCTCCATTGTGTGTAAAAATAAGAAGATAGAACACTTACCAATTTGTTCAGACTCATTCAGATGGGAAAAAACCTTATCTAGGACCTAAGCAATACCTTTTTAAATCTACTCTGACCTATTTCCTTTTGGGGAGGTAGGAAAGGAAAGTTGGGTTTTCAGGATGAGCCAGTACCCAGGGTTGGAGTAGTGGATTCAGCCTCTCAGGGGCTCTTAATCAACAACCATGGATCTGGAAATGGCTGATTGTTTTGAAGATTGCTGGGGAATATCCCTTGCTTCATTGCACTTCCTGCTTGAGAACCTCCCTGCCGATTCCAGCTCATGTTTGGCAAGTCCCATTTACGAATCTAGCGGGAATTCAGAACTATCAGGTATTAGGGAATACTGATGAAAAGGGGATTGGAGGGGAAAGCAAGAGAGACCATTTATTTGATGTCCACTCTATTTACATTAAGTGATTTCATTTCTGCAGAGCCCCTGTGAGTTTGGTATTACTGCCATTTCACTGAGAAAGAAACAGCCGCGGATAGTTCAGCGAACCTAGGACACAGCAAATGTGTCATCTGAACTCAGAACTGTCCAAGTCCAAAGAATGTGTTTTCATACCACACTTAGTTTATAGTCTCATAAATGTAAGTTATTCAAATTTCCACTGCATATTGGAAATGAAGGGCACTTGAACATTTTAAGAAACATTTTTAGTTGTTTTCCAACAAATGTAATTTTCCCATTGACAGAAAAAAAGCAACACTTAGATGTGTTCCCTACGGGTAGGACTCACATCAGTGACTATTACACTTGGTTGGAAAATATATTCATAGAACAATAATATAAGAGCTCAGTCATGTGCCATTGTCATAAATGAGAAAGCAGAGCTCTGAGCACTTGCCTGCATCACCATCTGACAGATTTGGTGGTCCCCATGTGGTCTGTTCAGCAAAGGAAGGCTTTCAGGCATGCACTGCTGGCAGCTCCACAGGATATCAATAAGTTCTCATTTATGTAAAGATTTCCTCCAAAATTTTCTCACTTCAAACATCTGTATGTTGAGGCATTTTTGCTAATCATAAAACTACTCTTGACTTATGAAGAGCTTATGAATATTTCCAAAATGGAAACCTCTTTGCTTTGTCTTGGAAAATATGGTGCAGCATACAGCCATAATTGAATTTTTGGAGGAGCTGTTTCTTAGAATTCTAGAGTTAGCAGAATCTTAAGCCATTAAGTGCACCTGACCCCTGGTTTAGAAATGCACTAGGTGACTTTCTCTTCCAGGCTCTCTGTCATTTTACAAAGAAGACTTTTCATTGCTAAATAGCTCTCATTATTAATTCTTCCTTTTATGGAGTCCATATCTATATTTTTCCTTGGGATACCCATTTTCTCTTTGTTCTTCCACACACACCACATCAGATAAGGAATACCATTGGAATACCAGCATTGCCCTTGTCCTCTACCAAATTGACCTTAAGATCAACTACCCTGAATTTATTCCATTTTCCCAAACTCTGACCATTCTGATGCCTGTCTGGATCCATTCCTTAGTATCTTTCTGATACCAAGTTACCTGCATTAAAACAGAGGTCTAGATGTGGTCCAACCAGCACCAAGACTTCATGAACCCTTGGCCTCGAATCACCCCGGCTAAGCATAATACCCTCACTGTAGTAAATCAAAAGGGCAAAATCTTTTCATCTCCCACTGTTTTGAACCTAATGTTAGATGGTGTTTAATTACAAACTTCCTGATATTTTTCTCATAAATTCTTATCATGTCAAAAATAATTACCTTCTTATACAAATTAGGTTTTAAAATTTATTAAATGCAGCAATTTGAATTAATCTGTATTAAGTTTCACCTTTCAAAAAATGAATCATTGCCTCAACCAATGAAAATAATTTTAAAAATATGCTTCTCTTTCTAGCACATGTCTCACACTGTTTAGCAGGAAAGGGACAATAATAGAATCTGATGGGAAAATTCGGTTGCCTTATCCCCTAAAATCCTATTTTTTTTTTTTCTGGTTAGTCAATTATACATCCTGTAAATCTGCCTAACTGAGATATTATTACTTCCAGCTTAAGAAAATAAGTTATATTTAGACACAGAAATTCCCAGATTTCAGCCCTATAAACCTTGTCACACACGTTCCTATAACCTGGCTGCATGCAAACCCACCTTTATTCATGAGGTTTCTTACATGCACACTCGTGACCCCCTTACTGCTGTTAATCTATAAAGTCACTTGTTAATTCTCGACAATGGAGTTACCTACTCAACTCTAACATTCATCTCCTTAGACCAGCACATAGCTCAACTCTGCCCTTAAGTCTGTCAGTGGCTATGCATTAAACTAAGAATGTTTCACTGGGGTTTTGAGTGCTTTCTCTGTTAGGGAGAGATGGAAGTGGGCGGAATCACTGGAGAAAATTGGCCTCAACCTGCTTTGATGTGGTGGAGGGAGAAAGAGGCAGAGACCCCCATGGGTACGGGGCTGTCATCGTTTGAGGCAGCTGAAGTTCATTTCTGCTCCACACTCCTCCACTCAGGTTATTCCTCCATTTTCAGAATGTTCTCATTGTTTTAGAAAAGAATTGCCCAGGTTTCCGCATGACAATACCCTATGTGGGTTCATTCTAACATCAAAACATACTTATCCAGTTACCTGCCACATAACAGCCCACCCTGAAAAACTGATGGTAAAATCTGGCAGAAATCGTATTCAATTTAACAGCTGCCTCCCATGTCTGGGTGAGTTTTCGTCATTGAAACTGAATACGGAGGAAAGTGTTTTCAACAGGAACACTTCATAAGTAACTTATTCCAAAATTATTTTGATAGTCCCTTTTTTTGTGTATTTTTGTCTTTCAAGTAACAGGTAATTTGAGTAATGTAGACAAATCTGGAAACAGAACACTGCATTTGAAAAGATCCATCATCCAGATCTTAAACGGAGATGGTACGACAGAAATATTTAGCATCTCTGGATTGAGAGATCCAGAGCAAGAAGGTGGTCAAGCTGTGCTGGTTTCACATCTAGCTAGAAGTGTTGTGGCTCTGATAGGAAAACAAAATATGATCCTTGAGACACACTTATTTTGTTAGCAATATTTTATTTGTCCTTTGACAAACAAGCACTGATTTAGGGGAACTGTAGGGTACGAGGCATTAAATAAGTCAATGCCTATAAAAGATTTTATTAAAATAGACGATTGCTCAAACTGGACCAGTGGTGACTGTTCTGGTATCTCATAACAATGTGGATTGAATAGCTCCCCCACCCTTGAAAAAAATGATACGTTGAAGTCCTAATCCTGATACCTGTAAATGTGATCTTATTTGAAATGGGGTCTTTGCAGATGTAGTCAAGTTAAGACAAGGCCATTCTAGACTAAGAACTTGATGATGTCTTTATAATAAGAGAAACGAGAGTGAGAGTTGGACACAGAGACAGAGGGAAGAGCATCATGTGATGATGGAGACAGAGACTGGAGTGATGAAGCTTCAAAGCAGGGATTGCTGGCCACAATTGGAAGCTGGGAGAGAGGAGAGGAAAAAATTCTACCTCTGAGGCTCCAGAAGGGACCAATCCCAACAACACCTTGATTTTGGACTTCTGGTCTCCAGAGCTGTGAGAAAATAAGTCCTGTTGTGTAGGCACTCTGCTTGTATGGAAGCCCCAGCAAACTAGTCCACATAATAGACCTTGGGCCTCTGGAATGGTGGCCCAGGCTGATCTGATAGTGGCTCAGGATTTATCTACTCTTTGGGTACAATACCACTATTACCAAATTAGAATTCTGTGGAAGGCCAGCGATATCTCCACATAAAGCCAAAATAAAAATGTGCAAATATACAGCCATCCTAAACTACACATTAATTTTAATCATTTAAAATTGGCACCATTTACTAAATTATATTTTGCTGATAGCTCTAGACTCCTTCTGTAAGTTATGTAGTATGTACTATACACCACTATTAATCTGAATTTCTACTGAAGAATGTATACCTGCTGGCCATAGTTCAATATATTATTTTTCACATTATTATTGTTGCTATTGCTAAACTGAGAAAGAATACATGTAATTTCCTACAATGAAATTAATTTGTTTTAGGTTTTAATTTTTCCAATATTAAAAAGAAAACTAAGCTTTCCTTCCATTAGTCTCATCCCTTTCTTTTATCCCTTCTCTTTCCTTTCCAACACCAAGGTGCTGGGGAAAGAGGAACCCATGAAGTTTATGTGCCCATGTGCTGAAGAAGTGGACTGTGTGGACACTGAGGAAATGGGGGTGGTGGGGACTGAGGGAAGAAGAGGTCACAAGTGGGAGTGGGACTTTGGTTAAGTTGAGTAAATTATCAATAGATTGAACAAATGAGTTAATGTTTTGAGGATAATGGGCAGCATTTCCTCAAAGTCAAGAGTAAAGATTTACAACCATGGAAAGGGGGAAGGTTAGAAAGAGCCCTAGACTGAACTGGAATTGCAGATATGATTATATTTATTTTACAAATTGTCTTAAACAGACAGACATAGAAACAGATATTGATGTGTTTTGATGTGTTGGTGTTTACACACACACACACACACACGCGCGCGCGCACACACACACACACACACACACAGATTTCCTATCTATGCCCCCACAAACAATACACACACCTGGGATCTAGATATTGGTTTCTTACAACTGTCTTCCAACAAAAGGAACCAGGCATCCTTGCACAAAAGGAGGATTCCAGGGTTGAGGTGGGGAAAATGCAAGATATACTTAGAATATCTTGTACCAAAAAGTAAAAATAAATATCCAAAGAGTTGGGACGACATGTCAAGAGAAAACTAGAGCCAAGTTAAAGGGGCTTCCCCTGAACAAATTTGGGATAATTTAAGCATGAAAAAAATGATAATAATGCATCACAATCCATTGAATAAAACACAAATTCATGAGTAAACAAATACATAGATGTAGTAGAGTAAATGAATGGACAAATGAGAGGAACATTGTTTTTTAACGGTGGAGTGCCAACCATCAGCAGCACAGGTTGTGGATACAAGCAGGGGACATCCCTGGGTGCCGAGGCCACTGGCTGGAGCTTCCAAAAGAAACAGGATATTGGCATCATCTCAGAAGGTCTCCTCAGAAGGTACATATTAATCAGAGGGAAATGTGGTGACTTTTTTGCTAAGAAATGAGACAGAGAGGGTGATAAGTCTAACACCCTTGCTGGTGGATCGAGGTGGAACAGGCCCTGTGACTCCCCATCCCACCAGCACTGTGTGCCCCGAGGAGACACGAGGAAACATCAGATGGCCCCTGGTGAGGGTCATCCTGGGGAATGAAAGCCCCACATCCATCACATTTATCAGGTCAAAAACAGGGAAAAGACTAAGGAATTCAGGACTGACGGAGACTGAAACACAGGTCAGCTGATGCAGCCTTCTGAGCCAGGGGTGGGGGATGTAAGTGAAAAGTGGCATGGTGGGACATTTGGTGTAGCGGAACGGGGGAGTGAGTTGGTGTGAAGCATCACATCAGTGCTGATTTCCTGGTTTGGAGGATTATATGGTGGTAATGTGTGCATGTTTCTTTGTTTCCTTGTGAAACAGAAACTGGAATTTTACATAGGTTGCTGTGGGAAATGTTAAAAAGTAAATGTATTTTATACCTTCATCTTCCTCTCTGCAGCTTCTCTGCATGATTCAGTAGTAGACTGATGTGTGTGTGTGTGTGCGCATGTGCATGTATGGGCATGTGTGTGTGTGCATGTGTGCATATATTTTTGTGTGTTTGCACGCATTTGTGTGTGTGCATGCAGGTGTGCGTGCCTGTGTGTGTGCATGCATGTGTGCATGTGTGCACACGTGTGTGTGTAAGTAGAGACGAAGACAGAGATATGAGATGGAGAGAGGAGATACATCAAACGTGGTAAAACACTAACAGTTGAGGAAGTGGGGATTATGGATCAAGGGGGTTTGAAAGTTCTTGCAACTGTTTTGAACCTTATCTATACCTTTCAAAAGAAAAGAAAAGAAAAGTAAAAGAAAACGTGGGCATGGAGTATAAAATTGATTTCTTCAAAAGCGGATGGCAAGCCAGGTGGAATTCTGCACCTAACAACTGTTTCAATTAACTGGAGATTTTCACTGTACTGTGTCAGACACTTCCTTACAGATGCTTCCTATTTTCTTTACATATTCAGGGAAGAGGAAACAGCGAAGGTGGAAACTAAGCAACTAAAGGTAAGTGAAATAGTAAAACTAGTATACAAGAATCAGTTTGACATCATACAGGGCTCAGTGTTGATTCATCTCTATTAAAGAAGTCATATTCTCTGATAAGCCAGTATTAAAAGTAGATTTCTGAGAATTAGGCTATTGTAAGGTTAAAATTAACGGATTTGTACAGGATAACCTAATATCATATGGAGTAAGGGAAGGTGTGATGACTACATGAAATACTGAGGAAATTAATTCTAAAACCAGCCCAACAATTCCAAATTTTCAAGATGCTGTTGGAGCTGAAATTGATGTTCTTTACTTATTTGGTTCAAAAATCAATTTGAATCACTTACATCCTGTGAAGAAAAGCAAACCTCAACCTCCAAATCCATCCAACTGACATACAGCAAACTTGAGGTTCTGGCCTACATGTTGTGGTCCCGTTCCCTGCAGGTCCTCCCTCTTACAGCACACACCTGGACACACACAACAAACACACACAGGAAGACGCTGAGGTGTAAACCAGCAAGCAGACAGGCTGGAGGCTCATGACTTGAGGGACAACCTTGCAGTGGGTTCCTCGTGAGTTCTCCAGGTTTTCTTATCTCCTCTCTTATTTCTCAGATAAGGTGCTGCAGAGATATCAGACCCCAAATCACCAATAAGCACAGACAGAGAAAGCTTCAAGAAAAGAAGGAAGTAAGGAAGATACAACAATCACAATAATTCATTGAACTCTCAAATGGGAAGAACAGAATTGAGGCCACCAGAGGTGTGTGTGTGGGGGGGGGGGTGCTGAGAAATTGGTAAAGGACCACAAAAATTGATTACACTTTTAATGTTAAATATACAAAAAACCCTGATTTTAGAATCACATATTGCACACAGGTATTGATATTCAACACTGTACAGATATGTACAATTGTTTCAATAAAATAAATTAATATATTAATTAATTAATTTTTAAAAAGAAATTATATTTTTCTACCAAAAGACTTAAAAATGCTGAGCTAACAACAGAGAACTTTTCTGCCAATACCTACCCCAATCCAGCCAAACACCAACAGAAGAGCTGAATCATGAACTCTGTCCCCCAGGTTTCTGCAGGGTGGACTGGGGGGCTGATCTTGCACCTCACCCACTCCAGTGCCCCTGCTGATGTCATATTGCTGGGTCTCAGGGTCTGATCTTGCTTCCCCCACCTGCAGGATGCTCAGCACCCCCGTCTTCCTGCTGAGGCAGTGTAGGAAGGAAGCTAACCCTCCATTCTCACCTGACATCAGTGAGGCAAAGCTAGGTGGCTAGAGACAGAGCTGGCCAGCACCCCATTCTCTGCTGCTGTGGGTTTAATATCCTCCCCAAACTCATTGGAAACAATCTCCTTTGTAACAGTGTTAAGAGCATGGGAAATCCATTTATGGCATTTGGAAGGTGGAGCCTTTAAAACGTGATTGGATCTGAGGACCATGCCCTAGCGAACAGATTGATCCATTCATGGACTGATGGGTGTAGTTCTGATGGCTATAAAAGGAGAGTGAGTGAGAAGCTTAGCTCTCTCTTGCTCATTCTATTCACCATGTGACACACTGCACCCAGAGAGTCAGCACTGAGAACAACACCCTCAACAGATGTCTTCCTTGGGCTTTGGACTTCCCAGCCTTTGAAACTACAAGGAAGAAATTCTGTATCTTTATAAATTGCCCAGTTTCAGGTATTCTGTTATAAGCAACAGAGTTGGACTAATAATTCACAAAGCAGTCTTGGTGGGGCCCACTGGGGAGCTAAGCTTCGCCCCTACTCTGCGTCAGTGAAGCACCATGAGTCAGCCCTCTGCTTTCTCCCTCCCCATAACAGAGCTGCCCTGTGGGGACCTGAGCTTGCGTCACCTTTCGGCTTATATCAGGTCATTACCCCACTGTTCAGGAAGCTGTCAGGGGGAGCAAGGAGAAGGCTAGATTTCTACGCCACCCTTCTGCAGCAAGGCACAGTGAACCAGAACTGCACCTCATCAGGCGGTGCTGTCAGGGCACTGAGGAAGGCCTCTTGTGCACCCGCCTCCTCCTGCTCTGCCTCAACAGGGAGGAGAATGTTAAATAGGGTTTCACCATATGCTGAATGTCCAGGATAAAATAAAAAAACACCTGCCATACCAAATGCCAGGAGACTTACAACTTGAATGAAAAAAGCCAATCATCAGACACCAGCAACATGAATCAGATGCTGGAAGTATCCAGCACAAGTTCTAAAGTAGCCATCATAAAAGCGTCTTCACAAGCAATTGAGATTGCTCAGGAAATAAGCGAGAACAGAAACTCAGCAAATCAGTTAGGAAAAAAATAAAATAAAATAAAAACCTGTGGAAATTGCATAATTGAAAAGTCCAGCAAGTGGTATAAAAAATTTGGTGGATGAGATTAACAGTAGAGTGGAGGTGATAGGACAGAATCAGCAAATCTGAGGGCAAATTAATTGAATTGACCCCATCTGAATAAAAGAGAAAATAGACTTAAAAATAATGCAGGCTTAGGGACCTGTTGGACAATCACAAAAGAGCTGACTTTCCTGTAGCCAGAATCCCGGAGGGAGAGGAGCAAGCGAGACTGAAAATAGTTTAAAAAATAGAGGCTGAAAAATTCACAAATTTAGCAAAAGACACAAACCTACAGTTTCAAGCAGCTGAGTAAAACCCAAAAAGGTAACCTCAAAGAAATCCATGCCATGACATCATAATTAAACTTCTAAATACTAAAAGCAAAAGAATTGATGACGTCCAGAAAGAAGTGATCAATACTGGCAGAGAAAGGATACAACCACAGCTATTTCTCATCTGTAACCACCAAGTCCAGAAGAAAGTGCACCACGCTGTTCAAATAACAAAATGAGAGAACTGTCAGCGGCGAAGTCCACACCCAGTGGAAACACCCTTCAGAAAATGGAGGGAGAATACCGCAGTTCTCAGACAAGGAAAACTAAGACAAAATATTGCTAATAAACACACCCTAGTGAATGGCTAAAGGAAGTTCTCTACACAGAAGCAAAGTAGCAGAAGAAAACTTGAAGCCTCACAAAGAAAAAAAAAAAAAGGTGGGTCAAGATGGGAATAAGTATAAAAAGACTGCTCTCCTGAGTTTCTCAAATCATATTCGATGTTTTGAGCAGAAATTATACCACTATGTGAAATGGAGCCATGTAGGTGTCCATCAATGAAACACTTAAAGCAATTAAATTTAAAACGGGAAGATTAAGGGTCCTAAATGAGAGTGAGCTTTCTGCACTTCCCATAAAACTGGTAAAATGTTGGTAATCAGCAGAATGTGTTAGTTAAACATGTGCACTGTAGTACCAGGAGCACTAAGAAAACCATGCAACGTGATATTCTCAAAAACACTATAAATGAATTTCAAACTTCTAACCACTAAGAGATTCTTCATTAAAATAAGTTATTAGAAAAAAGCTAATCTGTTTGGTGTTTAGCAAACTGGAAAAAGGGGATCATTGCATGGCAGGAAGATAGAGAAGTGATTTTGTATTTTTAATATAGAAATGAGAAAAAGAAGTAGGTTGTAAACACCTCATTAAAAACATCAGAGAGAGAACTTAAGTATATGCTGCCGCAGATCATGGATAGGTTGCTATGGCAAGTGTCAAAAATATATAAATCTATTATAGAGCTTGTCTTTTTTAAAGTGAAACACTTTTCCTACTCTTTACAATCTTTAACTTGCCAGCCTCTTCCTTCACACCTGCTCTGTCTCCACATCTGGTTACTCTACTTGTACCTGCCCCACCTGACCTCATCGTGGGTGAAGAAAGGAGCGACCAGCTCCCACCTGAACGAACCTGGGCAGCCTCATTAGAAGCAGAGTTTCTCTCCCCTGGTTACAATCCCACCCCGGCACCCCAGTTTCACACAGTAGTAGGCGTCATTTACTTCTCAACCCAGGTGCTCTCTAAAGACAGGTTACAGATAAATCGTTGATACCTCAATGTGGGCTTAAATTAATGGGCTGTTTCTCTCAGATCAATTTGCATTAAAAGATTTATCTGGCCTGTCCAAAAACCATCAGGCTCTCTTGGGCACACAACTTTGTTCTATTTATTATTGATTGTTGTTTAAAGCAATGGCTGTCTCAAGTTAGTTGCTAATTTTTGGAAAACTAAAAAGGTGTGAATGAGTTTTTGATAGACATGCAAATAATTTCTGTCCAGTAGAGAATAAAATCCCAAAAGTTATGGTGTAACTGCTCTGCAGTATATGAACTTGTTTACTTTGTATCTAATTTAGCATTCCCATTTCATCATTCCTATTTTGTTAACTGACTGTGAGCATATCAGTTTCTTGTACTCCTCTCTAAACCAGCTTCTTATCCTGCTGGTTTCCTTACTAGTCGTTAGATCTTTGACATATGTTTATTATACATTACTATGAGAATTATATCACTAAAGTTTTGAGCTTTACACATAGAAAAAAATAAGATAGAATATGACCATTCTTTAATACATTTTTAGGCATTGATAAGTTTGCATTGTTGAGAAACTCCTGTTCTTAGTAATAAATTCTTTAATTCTTGAACAGTAATGTGCAGATGGAGGCTTATTTAAGATTTGAAGATGGCTATGATTTAAGAGTTATGCACAAAAAAGAACACATACAATTTTTAGTTGAATCTCTATTTCAGAGAAAAACTACCAAAAAAAAAAAAAAAATGGTTTCGATTTACCAACTTTAGTTCATTCTCTAACCCAAACAATACAAAGAGTTGTATAATGGCACCAGTTATCTTGTACTTAAAATTAATGTTAGTTTACCTCCCACTCTATTTTTTATTTCCACATCAGAATTAATGAGGGCTAAAAAGTAGTGGTTTATTAAGCTGACTCAATTGTATTATACCACTGAGGGATCATGCAGTTCAAAGTTCTTCACATTAAAGCCCTTTATCTTGCAGGAGTGTGAGGAAGAGAGTTGAGGAAACTAAACCCAACAATACAGAAAGGATAGGGCACGTTCTAGTCTTGTTTTCATTCTGCAGTGCTACAGTTTGTTGTTTCAACCGTGGCTCGAGGTAGTATTCCATTACCTGATGGTGACTATTTTATACTATACTTTTTGCTATTTCTCCCATATAAATGACAAAATTGTCAATTCCAGAATACTGACACAACTTCATAACACTGAAAAGTCTAACAACCTAAAAAAGTGGAAAATAAAAGCCTGAAACATTAAACTTATTCTCTATGCATTTACACATCATATATTAGACAAACATCACCAAAAGTCTCTGACAATCCTCTTCTTTCTTTCCTATACATACATATAGATCCTAATGTATTTTTTCCTATATTTTCCCATTTTTCATCTCCTTCTTCCCAATTCTAGCAGGTAGTGCAATGAGTCCTTTTTTTAAAACAGGGAAATTTTGTGAAGCAAAACTTTCATGAAAGGTGTTCTGGTTTCTATTTCTATTCTTCTGCTCCCCAAAAGGAAAAGAGCAATCTGAGGCTTTTAGAAGAAGCATGAATGAAGGTCGATGTGTTTCCCTCCTGTTAGAGGGAGATGTTGGAGGTGTGGTGGGAGGAGATGGTAGTCTTTCGGATCAGATCGTAGGATGTTTTTCCCACTCTCTGGCAACCCCCCTTCCCACATCCTTGCTAACGATCAGTGCTTGAAGCTTGGCAAGATGCAGAGGAGAAGTGGAGGGGTCCTGTGGACAGGAGGAGAGGAGAAAACAGAAGCCCCAAGGCCCCCCTCCACCAGGGCCCTGGTAACAAGTAGGATGATGGGAGCACAGGGGTAACAAGAGTGGTTGAAATGCAACATTATGTACTTCAGCAGGATTGAGGCTTGAGCTAAAAATTAAATTATATTATAAAAACTAAAATTTGATGTATATTGAATAGTTGTATACCATATTGGATAAGTTATGGTTGATATTATACATCTTCACGGGATGAGAATCTTTGTGCTGTCCTGGTATTTCAAATTGTCCTGATTGAGTATTCCCTTGAAATACACAAACACGGGTGGTATCTGCAGCCTGCAAACTTCTTACTGAAGTCTCTCTCTAGGGCTATTTCATCAACTTAATTATCTTTACATCCCAGTCAGAAGGTGGAGATGGGGGGGTCACTATTCATTCAACCATTTATCTTATTTTAATGAAGATATGACATAACTCCAAGAAACAAACAAAAATCAGGACTTAGAAAGTTTTCTACCTTTTCTTCCAGGTGTAAATACTATTGTGGTACCTAATTGGTGTCAATTTGAACTTTTCCTTTGAGTCCTCAACATCCAAGGTTATAGAACATTTGGGTGTCAGGTGTCAAGTTTTAATATGTTCAAAACATGCTAGTGGACCAGGCATACATAAAACATGCTTTCTTAAGTAAGAATAAACCCTGATGCCCCACCTTTTTTTTTTTTTTTTTCTTTTCCATGAATTCTTTTTTATTTCACCTCTGGTCTAAAACAAGTCAAGAAACTGTCTCTTCTCTCCTCAAATTTCTTTCAGAATCAGTTTCCATGGAAGCAGTAACAGCACACACACATACATACACACGCACACACATTCTCAGGTGCAAAATCACACTCACAGATAGCCATGTTTCTAGAGAGGAAAAAAGCAAATGCTAATTACATCTTACCCAGGGGCTTCTCCCCAATATAATGGTTAATAGAAGGCTCTGAATCTCTCTTTTCTTGGTCAGTTAGTTAGAATCCTGCCCACTTAATTACTGTGTAAAATTATTACTCTCTGTTGGCCATTATGTGCCCTGAGTGTTTTGTAGACTCATATACATCTTTGACTAAATGATAGCCATAATTCAGAACTCATGTATATTGTGACCCTTGTTTTGCAATCTAAAATAAGATTTATGATTTTGTTTTGGAAGCATATAACTAAGGCATTAGAACTAAGGCATTCTTTGGACTGAAACCAACCTCCTAAAAGAGAGTACAATTCCAGAGTTTATTTCAAAGGGCTTAGTCCCATCCACGCTTCCCTATTTCTCATCATAATGGTTTTTCAGGCAGAAAGTAATCCTACTGAATGAACATCAATGGTGAAGTCTCAGCAGAATCATGCTGCTGAACACATATGTGTATACATATCCTGGGTCAAACGATAAGTAAGAATCAGTTTGTGAGCTTTTCTTAAAGAAATAGTATCTACTGTTATTTTATTATCTTATTATTATTTAGTTAATACTAAAGTTCAGTGTTAAACCAAACTTTAATAAAATATAGGATTCTCTTCTCAGTGTCTAGTAGAAATGCATACACTGTACATATATTTAGGAATTACATAAGTAGAATCACTCAAACCACCCTATAATTTATTTATGTTTCTATTTGTTTTGAAAACTTTTAAAATGCAATATACTAAGCAATACACCCAGATTTTACTCTTTCATAATTGAGAACTTGGCTAAGATAATTTTATTGGTGGTTATGCTATAACATATTTACACACTCTTCTATTGGATGTTTAAAGTCTCTCAAATACATGCTCTAATGAACATTGTGTCAGTAAGTCTCAACAATATTTCTGTAAAGTACCTTTACAAATGCGTGATTGCTGGGTCTAAATCAAATAATAATTTGATGATCTTGATACATATTGGCAAATTGCTTTTTAAAATGATTAACCAATTTATATTTCTTTAAGAAGACTGTGAGACAAGGTATAGTTTTGACTATACTTGACCATTCCGTAGCTTTTGATGTTGTTATTTTTTTTTCTGATGGTTCTCCTCATTGACTTCTTTTTATTTAATACTTTGTGACACACTTCGCAAAAGGCACTCCACATCAAATGCACAGCATAATGATTTTTAATTTAAGTAGACACTTACATAACAAACACCACTGAAGTACAGTCACTTTTACAGATTTCCCCAATGCCAATTTCTTCCATCCTCTTTGACAGAAAGACGTTATATGATTTTATAAAAATTTACCATTTTTCTTTGTAGTTTTAAGATGAAATAATGCATTTGTAAATATAGCTGTACCTATTTTTTGAACTTCAATCATATGCTATTTCAAGAATATTTCTTCTTTTTAATTTTAATATAGTGTAATATATTGACTGATTTTCAAATGATAAGCAACTTGATTTTCTGGAATAAACTTAACTTGGTTGTTATGCATAGTAATTTTTGTATATTGCAGAATTTGGTTTGCAAATACTTTGTTGAGGACTGCTGCATCTACATTTATCAGTAAAATTGATGGTAGCTTTAGTTTCCTATATTTTCTTTCATTTTTTTGTCACCAAGGTATTCACTTTTCTATTTTTTTGAAAAAGTTTGTTATATATTTGTTATATTTTTTTCTATTTGAATTTGCTGGTGAATTAAACTGAGCCTGGAGTTTTGGGGGGGAAAGCTTTTTAAAAGTGTATTGGTCATTTCTTTATTAGATACAGGATTACTGATATATGTTTCTACTTACATAATATTAGTAATTATTTTTTTCTAAGCCTTGTCCATTTTATCTGTATGTTTAAGTTAATTGACATAGTCTTGTCTGTAACATATATTTGTTATCTTTTATTTATTTTATTTTATTTTATTTTTTTATTTTTTATTTTTTATTTTTTTATTTTTTTTTTAAAATTTTTATTTTGTCGATATACATTGTGGCTGATTATTGCTCCCCGTCACCAAAACCTCCCTCCCTTCTCCCTCCCCGCCTCCCCACCAACAATGTCCTTTCTGTTTGCTTGTCGTATCAACTTCAAATAATTGTGGTTGTTATATCTTCTTCCTCCCCCCCCGGTTTTGTGTGTGTGTGTGTGTGTGTGTGTGTGTGTGTGAATTTATATATTAATTTTTAGCTCCCACCAATAAGTGAGAACATGTGGTATTTCTCTTTCTGTGCCTGACTTGTTTCACTTAATATAATTCTCTCAAGGTCCATCCATGTTGTTGCAAATGGCAGTATTTCATTCGTTTTTATAGCTGAGTAGTATTCCATTGTGTAGATGTACCACATTTTCCGTATCCACTCATCTGATGATGGACATTTGGGCTGGTTCCAACTCTTGGCTACTGTAAAGAGTGCTGCGATAAACATTGGGGAACAGGTATACCTTCGACTTGATGATTTCCATTCCTCTGGGTATATTCCCAACAGTGGGATGGCTGGGTCGTATGGTAGATCTATTTGCAATTGTTTAAGGAACCTCCATACCATTTTCCATAGAGGCTGCACCATTTTGCAGTCCCACCAACAATGTATGAGAGTTCCTTTTTCTCCGCAACCTCGCCAGCATTTATCGTTCATAGTCTTTTGGATTTTAGCCATCCTAACTGGGGTTAGATGGTATCTCAATATGGTTTTGATTTGCATTTCCCGGATGCTGAGTGATGTTGAGCATTTTTTCATATGTCTGTTGGCCATTTGGATATCTTCCTTAGAGAAATGCCTGCTTAGCTCTTTTGCCCATTTTTTAATTGGGTTGCTTGTTTTCTTCTTGTAAAGTTGTTTGAGTTCCTTATATATTCTGGATATTAATCCTTTGTCAGATGTATATTTTGCAAATATTTTCTCCCACTCTGTTGGTTGTCTTTTAACTCTTTTAATTGTTTCTTTTGCTGTGCAGAAGCTTTTTAGTTTGATATAATCCCATTTGTTTATTTTTCCTTTGGTTGCCCGTGCTTTTGGGGTTGTATTCATGAAGTCTGTGCCCAGTCCTATTTCCTGAAGTGTTTCTCCTATGTTTTCTTTAAGAAGTTTTATTGTTTCAGGGTGTATATTTAAATCCTTAATCCATTTTGAGTTGATTTTAGTATACGGTGAGAGGTATGGATCTAGTTTCATTCTCCTGCATATGGATATCCAGTTATCCCAGCACCATTTGCTGAAGAGGCAGTCCCTTCCCCAGTGAATAGGCTTGGTGCCTTTGTCAAAGATCAGCTGGCAGTAAGTGTGTGGGTTGATTTCTGGATTCTCTATTCTATTCCATTGGTCAGTGTGTCTGTTTTTATGCCAGTACCATACTGTTTTGATTTTTTTTGTTATCTTTTAAAAGTCTGTAGGATCTGTACTGATGACTCCTTTTTACTTGCTGATACCATTTGTTGTTGTTCGTGGTGATGGTGGTGGTGGTGTTGGTGGAGTGGTGGTGGTGGTGGTTTTGTGTGTGAGAGAGAAAGAGGAAGAGGGAGAGAGACAGAGGGAAAAGGAGAGAGAGGGAAAGAAGGAGAGTATGTTAGTATGTTTTTGGTTTGAGTAATTTTTTTTTTTGAATGTGCTTATCAGGAAACTAATAATTTTATTTGTATTTTATAAGATCCAGCTTTTGGATTTATTGTTCCTTTCTTTGTATCCCGGTTTTTATAATTTCATTAATGGATGCTATGATTTTTATTTCCTTCTTTTGGCATATATTGGGATTTTGATGTAGATGCTTAGCTCATTAATTTTTCCTGCTTTTAATGAATTTCTCTATAAGCATGGCTTTAGCTGCATCCTATACCATATCATATCTGATATTTTTATTGCTTAAAGTATTTTTCTGATTGTTGTTATGATTTATATGATTTATATTGGTTTTCTTTAGAAGCTTATTTTTATAAAAATATATACAAAGTTTCTTTTTATCTTATTGTTAATGTCTAGATTAATTACAGTATGATCTGTGAATATAGTTCATATGAGTTCAACCTTTTGATGCTTGTGAAGATATACTTTATGGTCCAATTTGTGTAAAATGTGTATAAATATTTCATTCTCTTTGTAGTTGGAAAGAATATGCATTTTTATTTTCTAAAGGCAAATTTACTAAACATGTTTCTCAAATATTTTATATCTTTGCTGAGATCTTTTTTTGCTTTTTCTGTCAGTTACTAAAACAGGTATGCTAACATCTGTCACCCTTATTGTGAATATAATTTTTCTTTCTGAGATTGTGAAATATTTTGTTTTATATATTTTGAGAATAAGTAATGTGGTACATAAAAATGTCAAATTATTATATTTTCCTGGTGAGTTGTAATTTTTATTCTTATAAAATATCCCTTCTTAATCCAGATAATATTTTTTTCTACTCTATATGTTGCAAAATTTACACCAGGTTTCACAAGATTAGTGTTTCCGTGGTATATACCATTTTCATGCCCTTTGCTTTCAACCTTCTTTTATCCTAATATTTCTAAATGTGCTTTTTTTTTTTTTAACAGTTTATGATTGGGCCTTGAATTTTTTAACATCCAGAATGATAATTTCAACTTATAATTGAAAAATGTAGTCCATTGTCTTTTTTAAAAATAAATTCTAATTTTTAAAGAAGTCTAGATTTACAGAAAAATATAGAAAATAGTACAAAAATGTTCCATATACCCCCATATGCAGTTTTTCTATTATTAGCATCTTATATTAGTATGGTATATTTGTTAATATTAATGAACCGATATTAATACTTTATTAACTGAAGTCCGTGCTTTACTCAGTTTTATTCAGTTTTCACACAATATATATTTTTTCTGTCCCAGGACTCCACACAGCATACCACACTATATTTAGTTGTCACATCTCCTTATTTTTCTCTTGTCTGTGATGATTTCTCAGACTTTCCCTGCTTTTGAAAACCTTGACAGTTTCAAGGAGTTCTGATCATGTATTTTAAAGAATGTCCCTCTTCTGGGATATATCAAATGTTTTTCTCATGATTAGACTGGGGCTATATGTTTTTGGTTGGAAGGTTAGAGAGGTCTACTGCCATTTTATTACATTGTATCAAGGACATATAATATCAACTCATCACTCTTGATGTTGGCCTTGATTGCCCAGCTGAAGCAGTATTTTTCAGTTTTTTTCCACTGTAAAGTTATTCTTTTTATCCACTGTTTCCATTCTGCATTCTTTAGAAGGAAGTCATTTTACACAGTACACACTTAAGGAACAAAGAGCTCTGTTCTACCTTTCTGGGGTGGAGTAACTACATAAATTATTTAGAATTCATCAATATGTGATATTTATTTCTTCATCATTTATTCATTTATTCAATGATTTATCTATATCAGTGTGGACATATGGACATCTATTTTATATTTATGGTCTCTTTGACATATTGTCATCATTTTGTGTGTGTGTGTGTGTGTGTGTGTGTGTATGTGTGTTTATGTATTTATGTATTTTTAACACATTCTTACTTTCTGGTACTACAAGATGCTCCAAGGTCATCTGGTATACCTTCTATACTCTCTTAGTGTCAGCCATTGCTCCAAAGATGCCTACTTAATTTTACTCGAGAATAGTTTCAGAAACCAAGATCTGGGTGCTAAGTGTGCTCCATGCTACTGGGGTATCCTTGCTTCTAGGCTCTCTCCACTGACGAAGGAAGAGAACATATATGTGTATACTACCCTGTGTATATGCACATGTCCATTAACACTTCTATAGGTCACCACCTGTAATGTAAGCTGAAATCAGTTTATATTCACATCACCAGCTATAATCCACCACCACATGGATCCTTCTAGATGCCTTCTCTTGCTTATCTGTAACCTCCCCCTCCAGCAGTGAGAAGCCTGGCACCACAATTCACTACCCCTTCATTTAAATGTCTACTCGTGCACTTACTTTTAGTGCAATGGTTGATACATCTGAGTTTAAATTTACTACATATCTATGTGCCTTCTAATTTTTACCCTTTCTATGTTGCTTCCCCTCCCCCTCATCATTTTGTATATTTGGATTGACTTAATTTTTATTTTATTATCCCATTTTATTTTACATAAATATAAAAAACACACACACTATTTTTTATGGTTGCCCTAGAGATTATGCCATGTATTTTGACCTATATCCATCTTATATAAATTGCTACTTTTCCCTTTTTCCCTGAACAAAGCAAGAACTTTCAAACAATTAAATTCAGGTTATATATCCCTTCCACTATATATGCTGCATTTGTTAGGCAGTTAGCTCTCTCTATATTTTGAAACCCAAAATTCTTTTACTATTGTTATACTGTCAGTATTTCTTTAAATGTAGATGTGTAAGTTATATTTTCACGGCTCTATATTTCCTCCTGAGTCTCTGAATCTCTGACCATCTTTTCTGCCTGAAGAACAACCCCCAGTGCAGGACTGTCCATGCCGTGCTTTCCTCTAATGTATTCCTCCCCCCCCAAACAACTTTTTTTATTTTGTTTTCTTTCATTTTATGTATATTGCTGTATTAGTTAGGGTTATCCCAAGAAACCAGAAAAACTTGGGGGATAAACAAGTATATAGATATAGATGCAGATACAGATCTCCTATCATAATATAGATATATATTATATCATATAGGTATAATACATTATATATATGTATATCATAAGGAACTGGCTCATGTGAGTATGGAGTCCAGACATTCAGCGTAGACTGGCAGACTTGAGATCCAGGAGAGCAGGTGCAGCTCCAGCCCAAAGGCCAGTAGCCTGGAAATCCAGGAAGGAGTCCACGCTGCAGTTGAAGTCCAAAGGCTGTGTGCTGCAGAATTCACTCTTCTTGGGGGAGGTCAGTCTTTGTTCTATTCAGGCCTTCAATAAATTGAATGAGGCCCACCCACATTGGGGAGGGCAATCTGCTTACTCAAAGTGTACTGATTTAAATCCTAGTCTCATCCAAAAGCACCTTCACAGCAACATCTGTAATAATGTTTCAGCATATATCTTGGAACTCCATTGCCCAATCAATTTGACACATAAAATTAACCATCACAAAAAAGAATATTGTTTTGGGAAAAAAAATCCATTCTTGCTTTAAAAAAAATTATTTACAAATAAACATTTGAGATATACACTCCTTTTTTGATTGCTACTGTCAGTATAATGTAAACTATTTCTTGAGACTCGGAAGAATACCCAACTTACTTTGATACCATCACCAAATTCAAAACCCTGCCATTCCTTCTGATAAGTATAGAACTAAGGAAGATATA
Source organism: Cynocephalus volans (assembly GCF_027409185.1). Lineage (NCBI taxonomy): Eukaryota > Metazoa > Chordata > Mammalia > Dermoptera > Cynocephalidae > Cynocephalus > Cynocephalus volans. The sequence continues at coordinate 122,708,739 of NC_084465.1, forward strand.
TGAAAAACTAGGCCAAGCCTATGACAGTTGGAATACACTTAAAATTTAAGGGCTGCCTGTGGTGAAAGGTGTTTTGAACTGCTATCAACTGTGATAGAAGCAGCAGCAGCTCCTTCGAGTCATGATGTGGCACGTGTTTCACTGTTGACAGTGGAAGGACACTGAATACAGTAGGGAAATAACTCTGCCAGCATTTCCCACCTGGTGGGCATGTCTTTCTGCTGTGCTGGGGCTAGAGGCAAGAGGAGACAGAGATGTCCTTTCTGTTTGTCTCGCCTCTGGCATTACTGACATTAACAGCACAAGTCTCACCAAAACACCTGAAAAGGAAACACATTTTGAATAAGAACATCATACTTTCTTGTGCAGGGTGGTGTGGGGACATGGTGGAGGGTGAAGGGGACACCACAAGGTGGAAAAGTTGAGAAAATATGTCTCAATCTTTGAGAATAGAGGAAACAATTTTTGTTTTGTTTCTTTTATTTAATTGCCAGCATCCGGAACAGCATCCCTAAAACACCAGTTGCATTTGTCTCTGTGGTTTATGATATCAGGCTTAAGACATGGATGAACTCCTCAGATTCTCCTCCTTTCATCGTGCTCAGACAATAAGAATAGTATTGTTAGTGTGAGGCCAAGTGAGAGGATGCCACGTCAACCACACAAAGTGTATTTACCTTCTTGCAGGATCAGTAAGCCATTCAAGGAAGTACTGATGAGAAGATTGAATGAGCAAAAGGTTAAAAACAACTGTGATTTTTCAGAACTCTAAATGCAATTTGTTTGTAACTATTATTTAATGTAAGTCTTTACTTTTATAAACTTCCACAAGCACCTCTGTTCAGAAGCAATTATTTGGTTATAGCATACACACACACGCACACACATAAACACACACAAGGGTACTTCAAAATAGTCCTGGAAAAATAGAATTAAAAGGTGGTACAAATCTTTCCATGGACTTTTTGAAGTACACTCATGTGTTTGTGTGTACCAGTGAATATAATATATATTTATATGTGTGTGTGTGTGTGTGTGTGTGTATATATTCACTTTAAGTATCACAATAATTAAGAAAAAGGTGGAGTTTTATTTTTTATGGAGACTACACTTTTAGTTACAATTCCACTGTCAGTCATACAGTCAATGCACTCACGTACAATATTGTGTTTGGCAAATGTTTTACAACACAGATGTGGGGGAAGCCTGGTTTATAACATTTGCCTATTTTTGTGAAGTAAATATTCTCATCATTGCCAATTTAAAGCTACCCACTTGAGTAAACTGGTGTGCGACCTTCAATATTGTACAGTCCTGTACAGCCCCAGCACAACACTCCCCTCTCTTCCTACACAAATCCCTGCCCAGACACACATTCTGCCTTTCCCCTCTTTATTACATACTATTTAATTATTAATTCATTGGTCGATAGTGAAACCAGATCTCTCTCCTGAAGTGGTCCATGGTGTAGTTGGAAAATAACACTGAATTATATGAAAAATAGAATGATGTTGTGGGAGTTACGTAAAATAAGAGCATGTTCGATACAAAAATAAGTAAAATCGCTATACGTTTCTAGAGCTCTTACCAGGCACAGAGCCAAGAATCTGACATTTACTATCCCATTTATTCCTCAAAACAATCCCACCAGAACCACACAGTCCTTATTATCACTTTGCACTTAAGAATACTGATGCTTGGGGAAGAGAAGTAACTTTCCCAAGTTTACACAGGAAGTAAACGACACCCCATTTAATTTCAAATGGATTATACAGATTAGAATTGTAGTTTTACAGAAAGATGAGATAATTGTGGTTGGGATAGCCTGGGAAGAATATGTGGATAAGAAGAGCTTTGGATTATGTATATATATTTAAATAAGTGTATATGATTAAAACAGAAAGGAATACATCTCATTTTACATGAGTATCTTTTATATTGCCAGTATTTCTAGATATTTTCATCTATTACTTTTTTTTACAATAACTACATTATTATCCCCATTTTACAGATGAAAAAACTGAGACTTTTAGAAGTTACAAAATTCACCCAACATTAAATATTTAGGATATTATTAAGCTGTGACTTCAAGTTCTGACTGAGGGCTGAACATGTGCTCCTAATACTACCTGTCTCTTCCTGGAAGCTTTCTTTGGGGCCCAGGACAAACAAAGGTTCTCATCCATGATATCAACCATTGGTTCTCTATTATTTTGCTATAGAGCTTTCAGAGATCAACTATTGCTGTAAGTCCTCCCGGTTCCTGTAGCCTTTTTTACAAAAGACTGCTTAAATTAAAAACTTTCTTAGAAGAGAAAAGAGTCAGAAATTCAGGGATGCAGATGACAAAGCTAAAAAGAACAAAAGAAGTTCTACAAAAGTTAACAACTTGCCCAATATCACATGGTTAGTAAATCATGCAGTATAGCTAGGAACCCCACAACATGACAGTAACATTGACTATCTTCAACACTACACTATACTGTACCGCCAGAATTCTATGTGTAATTCCATTGAGTTAAAACTTTACAGGTCGGAATTAGCAAAATGTTGCCACAAAATGATTTTAAATACTTTTCTTACCTTCACCTCCATATTTACCTCTTATTCCCAACTGTTTCTTTTCACATCATTTTGTTTTTAACTTGGCAAACAGGCACACCAAAGCATTTCAAAATTTGTTCTTTAAAGGAGATACAACTTTTGTAGAAGGAAGGAAAGAAAAAGTCATTGGCAGAAGATGTAAGTTCAGGTAAGGAAAAGGTAAACAGTGTATACCTTACCTCTTGAATCGGTAGGGCAACAGGATAAGACAGCTTTGTTATAAATAAGAAACAGTGTAGGGGAGCCTCAGCTGTCTTGCAACTGCACCTGCACAATTGGTAAAAATGAAGAGACGAATTTACAAGCCAAAAGCTGCTGGGCAAAACTTGAAACTCTGGAGAAGAAGCTCTTTCAAAACAGAAAGTCCACTGCCAACTGAGCAGCAGTGTGAGAAGAAGAACCAATCACAGGAGAAGAACAAACCAGAAAGCCTCTTACCTGAGCCAACAGGTAGCCTATACATTCCATCAGACTTCAACTGGGATCCGGCACAGCTGCTGAGAAAAGGAGAGCAAATATATTTGTTAAAATGCCATTTTCCTTCTCAACCAAAAATTGGAAACAGGGTTGAACATAAAAAATCAGACATTCCTTATTCACTACCTTTTGAAACACTATGGTTTTCTAATTGTAATCTATTAAGAATTCTGTTTTTAGATCTCTGCATGTATTTTTTAAAATTTATTTGTTTCATTGTACCATCCTTTGAAGAAAAAGTAGAATACTTTCCCCACTCTCTGTCTAAAGTGAGAAATTTTTATCTGGCCAATGCTAACTCTAGGAAGAATGGTCTGAAAACAACATGGGCATTTTGAAATAAAATGTACCTGGCCTTGAAATTGAATTTATCCAATTAACAAATACCAGGATTGGACTAATTGCTGGGGATTTTGTGGTAAATGAAGCCATAACTATGCTTTCTTTTTATGGGGCTTAGAGATGAGCAAGAAAGACATTGGTGGGGTACAGAAAGTCTTACCCTGAAATACAGTGCTTTGATGTGCTGGAATAAAGACACAGCCTCAGGTCTCCCTGACCTTCCATCCCTGTATTCAATCCTCTGTCACTGTCCAAAGCATGGCATGAGGTTGTTTCCTCATCTGCCTAAAGCCTGGACTCACCAAAGAAGAAGACAAGGACCTCTGGTCCTTTCCCTGAGTTTCATTAACTTAACTCAGTTAACTCACAGGAAGGAGACTGGAGTCTGTCAACACACCTGTACTAACTTTTGTCACAGGCCATTGTCCTATCTTGCAGTCTCATTCAGTATTTTCAAAGAGCATCACTTACCAGTCATCGTCCCATGCGGCCAGACTGTCCCAGGCCATTGTGTGTTCTCCAGCCCACTAAGTCCCCCTAAAAATCATTTACTCCCAATCCCCCATCCTCTTTCCCTATGCAGAGGGGTATATAAACATCTGTACCCCATGAGAAATTGGAAATTTACTGTGTTGTGACTCTCCAGTGCTCTGCCCCTCCCCACACGTTAAAACCTGTTACGCATTTTCTCCGTATTGGTGCTTGTTTATTAGTTGATTTTTCAGGGAAACTTCAGGGGGTGGAAAGGGAAGTTTTCCCTTGGCCCCTACAATGCACTTTGAAGAAGTAATTACGACAAACCTTCCTGACAGGAAGCTCATGTGGTACTTTGTAAACAAAAAACAAAGGGCACATCTGAATGTGAACATTGTGGAAGGAAAGTCATCCTGAGGAAGGGGCTTAAAAACCAGATGCATTCAGCACATGGAAGCAGCCGAGTGCAGAAAAGTGTCCTCACAGAGGGAATGACTCGTGAGGTGGGGAGGACAAAGGCAGGGTTTACAACCAAGAGAAGTTCGTCATGTTTGCACTGCTAGGGAGGAAGGCAGGAGCCAAGACATTTACTGGGGAAATTTGTAAGCCTTAGTAAGAGTTATGAATTTTATCCTTAGAGTAAGAAGCAGGAAATTAGTGAAGGTATGTAAGCATAAGAAGGATATCAAATTTCTACCTAATAGATTTTGACAATCCTGTGGAGAATGTGTCAGGTTAGATCCCAGGAAACCAGCTAGAAGGTCATGGAAGTGCTTCAGGTAAGGGATGAAAATTAATCGGACTAGCATAGGGGCAGTGAGATCAGAAAGAAAAACTTTAATGAGGATTATTAACACAATAATGAATATAAAGGATCTACATAGTAATAATAGAAGTTACTCTCCTAATAAATAGCAGCTGAGAGCACACTTGTCATAATTGCTACTGGATACTGAGCAAATACTCTGTGCCAGGGGCTGTGCTAAAAAACATTGCATGTTTTGATTTAATCTTCACTATTACACATTTTACAACTCTACTTGTAAACGTGGAATAGAACTAGAACTGTGACCTCCACGTCCTTGAGCTTAGAAGCCACAGATGCTTCGTGATCAGCTGTTGCTCACGTCTCTGCTGCACCTGGACAGACTCCGGGGGCCTCCCACACTCCTCAGGCAGCTTAGTTGAGAGGGATTCAAGATGGCATTTTTGGCTTATATTATTTTAATTTTTATTCAAAATACCATTTCAAATAAATAGTCATTGATAGGATAAAAAATGTTCAGAAATACTGCCAGACCTGTATTCAAATATTTTACAAAATTATCAGCTGAAAACGTAGCTCTTGTGAAGCTCCAGGTGGACAGACCTATGTGTAGTGAAAAAATGCACAGGAAAAGAGGTGAAGTTTTTATTTTTCATAAAGTGTAATTTACCCACTTTTTATTTTGCTGCTTGTGGTTTGGGTATGTCTTTTAGAAATTGCTTAATCCGAGGTCCATAAATTTGCTCTACATGTTTTCTTATAGGAGTTACATAGTTTTCACTCTTAACATTTAGCTGTACAATCCATTTTGAGTTCATTTCTATCTACAGTGTCAGCTTGGGTTCCAAAATCATTCTTTTTTTTTTTTTTTTTTAATTTTATTTTGTCGATATACATTGTACCTGATTATTGCTCCCCATCACCAAAACCTCCCTCCCTTCTCCCTCCCCCCCTCCCCCCCAACAATGTCCTTTCTGTTTGCTTGTTGTATCAACTTCAAATAATTGTGGTTGTTATATCTTCTTCCCCCCCCCCGGTTTGTGTGTGTGTGTGTGTATGTGTGTGTGTGAATTTATATATTAATTTTTAGCTCCCTCCAATAAGTGAGAACATGTGGTATTTCTCTTTCTGTGCCTGACTTGTTTCACTTAATATAATTCTCTCAAGGTCCATCCATGTTGTTGCAAATGGCAGTATTTCATTCGTTTTTATAGCTGAGTAGTATTCCATTGTGTAGATGTACCACATTTTCCGTATCCACTCATCTGATGATGGGCATTTGGGCTGGTTCCAACTCTTGGCTATTGTAAAGAGTGCTGTGATGAACACTGGGGAACAGGTATACCTTCAACTTGATGATTTCCATTCCTCTGGGTATATTCCCAACAGTGGGATGGCTGGGTCGTATGGTAGATCTATTGACATGATCCTATATATCGAACAGCCTAAAACCTCTACAAAAAAACTGTTGGAATTGATAAATGATTTCAGCACAGTAGCAGGATACAAAATCAACACACAAAAATCAGTAGCATTTCTTTTCTCCAATAGTGAACATGCAGAACGAGAAATCAAGAAAGCCTGCCCATTTACAATAGCCACCAAAAAAATAAAATACTTAGGAATTTAGTTAACCAAGGAGGTAAAAAATCTCTATAATGAGAACTACAAACCACTGCTGAGAGAAATTAGAGAGGATACAAGAAGATGGAAAGATATTCCATGCTCTTGGATTGGAAGAATCAACATAGTGAAAATGTCCATACTACCCAAAGTGATATACAAATTCAATGCAATCCCCATCAAAATTCCAAAGACATTTTTCTCAGAAATGGAAAAAACTATTCAGACATTTATATGGAACAATAAAAGACCACGAATAGCCAAAGCAATGCTCAGCAAAAAAAATAAAGCTGGAGGCATAACACTACCTGACTTTAAGCTATACTACAAAGCTATAATAACCAAAACAGTATGGTACTGGCATAAAAACAGACACACTGACCAATGGAATAGAATAGAGAATCCAGAAATCAACCCACACACTTACTGCCATCTGATCATTGACAAAGGCACCAAGCCTATTCACTGGGGAAGGGACTGCCTCTTCAGCAAGTGGTGCTGGGATAACTGGATATCGATATGCAGGAGAATGAAACTAGATCCATACCTCTCACCGTATACTAAAATCAACTCAAAATGGATTAAGGATTTAAATATACACCCTGAGACAATAAAACTTCTTAAAGAAAACATAGGAGAAACACTTCAGGAAATAGGACTGGGCACAGACTTCATGAATACGACCCCAAAAGCACGGGCAACCAAAGGAAAAATAAACAAATGGGATTATATCAAACTAAAAAGCTTCTGCACAGCAAAAGAAACAATTAAAAGAGTTAAAAGACAACCAACAGAGTGGGAGAAAATATTTGCAAAATATACATCTGACAAAGGATTAATATCCAGAATATATAAGGAACTCAAACAACTTTACAAGAAGAAAACAAGCAACCCAATTAAAAAATGGGCAAAAGAGCTAAGTAGGCATTTCTCTAAGGAAGATATCCAAATGGCCAACAGACATATGAAAAAATGCTCAACATCACTCAGCATCCGGGAAATGCAAATCAAAACCACATTGAGATACCATCTAACCCCAGTTAGGATGGCTAAAATCCAAAATACTATGAACGATAAATGCTGGCGAGGCTGCGGAGAAAAAGGAACTCTCATACATTGTTGGTGGGACTGCAAAATGGTGCAGCCTCTATGGAAAAGGGTATGGAGGTTCCAAAATCATTCTTTTGCGTGCAGATGTCCAGTTGTCAAGCACCATTTGTTGGAAAGACCATTATTTTACCACTGAATTGTCTTGGTACACTGGTCAAAAACTAATTGTCCAGAAAAGTAAGGGTTTGTTTCTGGACTCTGATCTATAATTTCTAATCTTATGCTAACATAGCACTGTCTTAATTACTATAGCTTTTTGTAAGTTTTGAAATCAAGAAGTAAGAGTCACCCAATTATGTTCCTCTTTTTCAAGAATGTCTTAAGTTATTTGGGATCCTTGAAATTCTATATGAGTTTTAGGATCAGTTTGTCTACATCTGCAAAAATGCTAGCTAGGTTTTTGATAGACATTTTGTTGAATCTGTACAATTTAGGTTATAATATCACCCTAATTATATTAAGCTTCCCTATCCATGTGCAGGAAATGTCATTCCATGTATTTAAATCTTTACAAATTTCTTTGAACAATGTTGTTTAGTTTTCAGTATACAAGACTTGTACTTTTTTTGAAATTATTTCTAGGGGCTTTATTCATTCTGATGCTATTGTAAATGAAGTAATTTCCTTAATTATATCTTTGGATTATTTATTGCTAGTGTATAGAAATTTCATTGATATTTGCATATTGATATTGTTTCTTGCTGTATGCTGAACTCTTTTATTAGTTCTAGTAGTTTTTTATGGTATTTCTGAAGATTTTCTTTGTAAAAATTTATGTCATATGCAGATAGAGATAGTTTTACTACTTTCCAAACTGAATGACTTTTATTTCTTTTCTTGCCTAAGTGCCTTTTGTATGTGGTCCATTTTCCTGTTTCTCTGAACGTCTCTTTTTTTGTTGTCTTGAGAACTGGACTTCCTAGATATTACATTGTAGCCACTCTGATTTCGGATCCCTCCCAAAGATCTCTTTTCATGGCCAGGTATCTTGTTTGTGTTTTCTTTTGTTTTTCTTCATGATACATTTTTGTTTGTTGACTTTTCCAGATTAATTCTGTAGGTTCTGTGTTCCCTACTGTGTGCCACTGCTGAGTTTCCTGCTAGATTTTTTTTATTTTTTTGAAGTAGTTGTTTGTAAGTCTAGCTTTCTAGGGGCCATTCCTGGGATTAGTATAATTCAGTGATTAGCCAGTAATTGTTTACAATATGTTTTTAAATGCCTCCCTGTTTGTCCTCTACACTTTGCCAGGAGGCTGTGTGTGGGAAGCTGTGCCTTCAGGCATCAGAAAGACACAAGTGTGCCTTAGCTTTTACTTTGTGTTTGGGCAGGACCTAAAGGGAAGCCAGACATGAGTGACGGAGGCTTTCTGCTTTCCTAGGTCTTCTCTGGGCATAAACACACATACACGTGGCCTTCCAGGTCCCTAAAAATATGTCACAGATTTTCCAAATTTCCGTGCACGTCTGATTCTCTAGAAATTTCTTTTAAATTCCCAGCCAGACTCTTTTTGCCTTAAACGAAATTTCTGCCTTAGGCAGCTGCAATTTTGTAAGCAGATTGCTATTGTTTTGGTCATACCCTTGGATTTGGGTCTCTTAACTCATTGAATTTAGCTCTAAGGCAAATAAAATATCCAAAGAACACTAACAGATTTAAATCATGGCTAATTACAGCTGTGAAGTAAAGCAAAACTGAAATAAATGGCAGGCATCTTTTCTAACAGCTCTTATGTATTATGAGACCAATTCATGTTGTCATAACTTTTTGTTGCTCTCTGCTGTTCTTTATGAAATCTATATGTTTCATGTATGTTTTATTATTTCTCACTTTCATTGAATACAATAGAAGATAATTAATTGCTTTAAAAAAGAACACAGGCTTGTAATTGATTTGAGAATATCTGCTAACCTCACAAAACAAAGATAGCAAGATTTTAAACTGAATTAAAATTGATCACCTAGTATTCATTATTTAAACCACAATTTTCATGTACATATAGAGTTGTGTCTTTTTAAAAATTTTTATCCACAGTATTTTTTATTTTATTGAAATGTGCATTGTTTTCGGCATTCATAATATATAACAAATTTTCTCATTTACTTAACTGACTTAAATCGCAAATAAATTCATTATAAATAATCTCTGACTCATGATTTGAGGCTGCTGATAGAGAAATAAAACATTTAGAACTTTTTTTTTTTTTAACCACGGAATCTACCTCCAAACACCACTTGTTCCTAATTAAAGTTTCACTTGAAGATACAGCAAAGATTATATATAAAATAAGTTAGATAAAACTTCAAGGCAAGGCAGATACATAGAAGTTTCAAATCTAATATCATCATAAATATGTTAACAAAAACAATAATATTTTAAAGACAACTTATATAACTGAAATTACCACTTTAGACATTGAAACTGGTAAAATTAATTTTTACTTCTCTAATGTCACATTAAATATCGGACAGTCTAGGACAAACTTGATGGATGTACAGATGTTGCACTGACTCTGTTCTTACAGAGAGAAGTGTTATCAGAGTAATTAGGATGGACTAGTTTCTTTCTGATCCCAACAGAATCGATGACATGGTGGATACATTATGCAGTATCATGTACATCGAAATAGCTTTCTCCCGTAGTTATTTTTTGACTATTATCTCACTTATTTTTCCATTTCTCAAAGCTTCCCCTATACTTTAAAAGATATGCTGTTGGCTTATTAAAGTTATCATCAGTTATGTAATTCTTTCATGACAATCGTCTTAAAATGTGTGTTATCACCAAACACTTAAATGGAAGAAAATCTTTTTCCCTTTCAGTGATGTCGAGTGACTTTCATTTTGCATATTTCATGGGCTATTGTTCTAATACTGAAATGAACATAATGTTTATTAATGGCAAAACAGCAGAACAAGGTCATCATCTCACTTTCCAGGACCGCATTTCAAATGACTCTGGTGGAAGCATTTAAAGGCCGCTTGTGCCTGTGCTACCTAGAGGGGAAAGCTCGCTTGGGAACAACTGAAGGCAAAAGAATACCCTTCAGGTCCCTTTATTCTCCTGTTGTCTCCCATTGTAATTCAAAGCATACACATGGTGCTGTAATGAATGCCCTTATTCTAAAATTGCTCTCATTAATTTTCCATCTCTCTATTTCTCTTTGAATGACTCATTGTACTACAGGAAAATTTTTACTCCTGGTGCCTCTTAAATAGTGTCAAAGCCTGCTTACCAACCCTCATCTCATAATTCAGGTGTATATATTGCTTAAACAGAAGTAGGTAAAGGTAGCCTTGTTACTGACAGGTCAGGCTTGGCTTGCCCTCTCGCCTTAAACAAATGACCTGAAAGTCCAAAAGTTGATGCAAGGATTGGAAGGTTTATTTAGATGACCAGTACTCAACTAAATGTCTAACCAAGCAAACAAACAAAGGGGAGCAGTGGGGTACAGTTTAGCCTAGTCCCAATTGATGGGGCCAAACTATTCCATTAACAGTAATTGATAAAAGCAGTTCTCCCCACCGTTTTCAGCATAAAGAAGAAAAATATCCACTAGATTTATTTATTTATTTATTTAATTTTTTTAAAAGATGACCGGTAAGGGGATCTTCACCCTTGGCTTGGTGTTGTCAGCACCACGCTCAGCCAGTGAGCTAACTGGCCATCCCTATATGGGGTCCGAACCCGGGGCCGTGGTGTTATCAGCACCGCACTCTCCCAAGTGGGCCACAGGCTGGCCCGTATCCACTAGATTTAAATCAGAAAAACAAAGCATAGCCAGAAGCCCTCCAGGATACACCAATACAGAAGTGGATACAATCCAACCAAACAGAAGAGGGCTCAGAAAATCAGAGAAAGGTAAAGAGAATAAAGCATTGCCTTGTCAGAATTTAGGCCAGGGACTCCAGGAGAGATCTACCAGCAGCAGAGACATGGGAGCAAAATAGTCCCAGTGGCCATTTGCCTCTTGCAGCTAGAGTCCTCTCCAGTGCCCAAAGCTTTCCAATTTTTGCCAATGATTAAATTAGACTTTCGGATTCCAAAGTCATAGAAATGGACAGTGTACCCAACAGTAAAGCAAGCAATGCTTTATTAAAAGAGGAGATAGACTTATACATAAATGGGGTAGCGACCGTAAAGCTAGCCCCTCAAGGGGAGCTGTTCAGGGTCTTTTATGGGGAAAAGAGTTAAGAGGTGGCAGGCCAGCGTCACTGGAGGTGGCCCATTCTGTTCTTCCTGGTTGCATCATGGGCTCATGCTCAGGAGGTCCAAAGTGGCAGTAGTATTCATCATTGTCACCCCAGGAGAGTCACTGTAGCAGTCACCTTGATGCTTTGTGCACAGGTAGGAATTCCTAAAGGGGTCTTAAGGTTAATCTGTAACTTTTACAATTATAGTAAAGGAGCCTTGGGGAGGGGTTTTGCGACTCAGTAAATAACTGTTTTCTCTCTTATCTCAGTCTGTTTTGTCAGGGCAGCGCCTGGGGTAATCATTTGCCCCAAGGGGTCTCGTGACTGAGGAGTGGAAAAGTAACAAAGTGTCCTCTGCAGGGAAAAATGGAGTCAGTTTGGTTCACAGGCTTAGCCTTACTCTGTTTCAACCTCGATCACAACTACTGTCTTGTAAGCACATCATGTCTATTCCCACTTCTACCTCTTAGACTGTGCTTTTCTACTACTTGGAAAACAATCATTTTTACATATGAAAGAAAGACTATTTCTTTAAAGTTCAGATCAAGCCTCATCGAATCAGAGACTGATATCACGCATGTCTGATGCTTCAGCTTTAAGTTGGAAAAAGCATTTACTTTACCTATTAAATAGGATCACTATTTTATTCAGCTGTTTTGCCATTAATAAGTAGGATCACTATTTTTAATTCCTAATTTGGAATTATCAAATCATTTGTGAGTTGAAGCGGTTTTAGTGTCAGGCCGGTTTATTCTCCTGGCTTATGCTCTCTGCTCTTAAACTGCTCATATAAATATTTTTTTTCCTAACTGAATAAAATTAAGATGTCCTTTTTTAAATGTAAAATTTGTTTTAAAATAGTTTTTCATTTACAGAAATATTGTGAAGATGATATAGAAAGCACTTATAAAATCCACATCCACTTTCCCCTATTATTAATATTTTAGTAGAGTACATTAGTATGGTATACAAGGGTTCTTTGAAAAGTTCATGGAAAAATGGAATTAAAAGATAATAGGAATCTTTCCATGAACCTTTTGAAGTCCTTAGTATTTGTTACAATCAGTGAACCAGTATTGAGACATTATCATTAACAGTCTATACATTATTCAGATTTCCTTAGGTTTTCACATAATGTCCCCTTTCTGTTCCAGTATCCCATGAAGGAAATCACATTACATGCAGTCACCATGTCTCCTAGTCTTCTCTTGTCTGTGATTGTTTCTCCGACTTTCCTTCCTTTGGATGACCTTGACAATTTTGCATAGTAGAGGTCAGAAATTTGTAGAATGTACCTAGACTGGGATTCACCTGATATTTGTCTCATGATTAGACTGAGATGATGAGTATTTTGGAGGAAGGTCACAGAGATAAAGTGCTTCTGTCATCACAGCATGTGAAGGGTTTCTGCTATCAACATGGGAACATTGTCCTTGTTCGTCTTGAAGACCTGGAGGAGGAACTGTTTGTCAAGTTTTTCCACTGTAAATTACTCTTTTTACTCCTTTCCATACTGAGCTCTTTGGGAAGAAGTTACTGTGGGCAGCCCACATATAAGGAGTGGTCAGTTGTGCTCGACCTCCTTGAAAATGGAGTATTAAATATTCGGAATTATTCTATACAGGAGATTTGTGTCTTCTTCATTTATTTATTTAATCTTTTCTTTGTATCAGTGTGGGCATATAGATATTTATTTCATAATCTACATTATAATCCAATGAGTACTAATGTACCTATTTTGCCCAAATTGTTCAAGTGTTGACCACTGAGAGCCTATCACTTGACTCATGTGACTCTTTGACATACCCCCGATTGTATGTGTGGGTGTGTGTGCATGTGCAGCATTTCTTACTTTCTGGTAATATCAGATGCTCTCCGCTTGTCTTGTATATTTCCTGCCCTGATGCTAGAATCAGCCATTTCTCCAAGAAGCCATGCTGCTGGAGAATGACATTAGAAACCAAGATGTAATGACTAGTGAGCTCTTTGATGCTGGGGAGGCTTTGCTTCTAGATCCTCTCAGCTGACACAGCAGGAAAACATGCCTGTGTAAAATAACCCATGTATATACCTGTATCTGTAAACATGAATAGATATAACCATCTGTGTCTATAGCAAGCTAAACAAGAGTTCATGTTAATGTTGTCAGTTCTAATTGTTACCACATGGGCCATTCGTGCTCATCTGTAACCCCCACAACAACAGTGAGAAAACTGGCCCCTACCATCCACTGTCCATTTACTTAAGTGTCCAATTCCATTATACAAGTGTCATAGTTTCAGAACTGTCAATCTGCACCCTGGTGGGTAACAACTTCATCAACTGGAGTACAGTTTTCATGTACAGTTCCTTCTGCTTTTAGTCTTACACTCATCTCCAAGTATTGAGGCATTTTCCCCCTATTTCCCTTAGGGATGGAGGTTGTTTCATTAGTTTGTAATACAGTTATATTGTTTTGTCACATTCTGCTTTTTATTCTGAGAATCACTCAACAGCCTAAGTATCTTTTAAAACTTTTGCATACATCAAGGTTTTTTGTGTGTGCTGTGAAGTTCTATGGCTTTTGACCAGTGCATCATGTCCTATCTCTAACAGTGTAGTATCACTCAGAAAAGTTTTACCACCCTGAGAAAATCTCCCGCTACCCCACTGAAATCTGGTAACCACTAATCTTCTTCACATTTTTATAGTATTACTATATTACCTTTTTCAGAATGTCCTATCAATGGGCTTGGATCGTGTGAGACTGGTTTCTTTCACTAAGCAATTTGCATTTAAGACTCATTCATATCTTTGCATATCTTGATAGCTCATTCCTTTTTATTACTGAATAACATTTTCTCTTTACCACTTTTCATTACCCACTTTACAGTTTGTTTATTTATTCTTCTATTGAGAAACAGCTTGTTTGATTTCAGTTCCTGGTGATTATGGATGATGATGATGTAAGTGTCTGTGTGCAGGGGTTTTTTTTGTTGTTGTTGTTATGAATGTTTTATTTTAAAATTCAACATTATACACTGTAATTATTTTTCATATCTTTTTATCAGTTACTCTCTGATCCCCCACCCCCGCCACCCCTTTCTCCACCTCTGGTAGCCTCAGTTATTTTCTCTCTTTTTAAAAGTTCAACACACTATTGTGATTGTTATGTCTTAGTTTTTTTTTTTTTTTTTTTAATTTCTTTAATTTTAGCTACTACTTAAACATTTGCATTTCTCTTTTTGTACCTGGCTTATTTCACTTAACATAATTTTCTCTAAGTTCATGCATGTTGCTGCAAATGGCAGCATTTCATTCTTTTTTTTTATAGCAGAGTAGTATTCTATTTCTAGTAGTAGTAGTAGAAAATGTGTAGTATACCACATTTTCCTTTTCCAGTAATCTGACGATGGACATTTGGATTGGTTTCAACTCTTGGCTATTGTATATAGAGCTGCAATAAACATGGGAGTGAAGGCATCCCTTTGACGTGATGATTTCCTTTCCTTTGGGAATATATCCAGCAGTGGGATTGCAGATCATATGGCAGTTCTATATGTAGCTGTTTGAGAAACCTCCATACTGTTTTCCATAAAGGCTGCACTAATTTACAGTCCCAACAATAGCATAGGAGGGTTACCCTTTCTCCACATCCTTACCAGCATTTGTTATTCTCTGTCTTTTTGATAATGGCCAGTCTAACTGGGGTAAGATGATATCTCAGTGTGGTTTTGATTTGCATTTCCCTGATGCTGACTGATGTTGAGAACCTTTTTGTGTGTCTGTTGGCCATTTGTATGTCTCCCTTTAAGAAATTCCCATTTAAATTCTTTGTCCACTTTTTTAAAGCAGGTTATTTGTTTTGTTTTACTGTTGTTTGATTGAGTTCCTTGTATATTCTAGATATTAATCGTTTGTTAGATGCATAATTTGCAAATATTTTTTGCAGAAACTTATTCATTTCCTCCAGTTTTTCAAATTTGTTGGTGTAAAGTTGTTTATAATAGTCTCTAATGATTCTTTGTATTTCTGTGGTATTAGTTGTGATGTTTCCTTGTTCATTCCCAAGTTTTGTTATTTGGATCTTCTCTTCTTTTTATAGTTGGTCCATCTAATGGTCATCTACTTTGTTTATCTTCTCCAAAAATCAGGTTTTTGTTTTATTCATCTTTCATTGTGTGCAGGTTTTTGTGTGGACATGTTTTCACATCAGTTTTGCAAATCTTTAGAACATATCTAGTGTCCATATGTTACACTTGTGCTAAGAAAAGGCTTTGTAAGAATTTGCCAACATCTTCCAAGGTGACAATACCATTTTTACTTTCCACCTGCAATTCACAGGAATTTTGTTGCTCTGAATCCTCTTCAGCAATTGGAATTGTCAGTTTTAGACTTTAGCCATTCTAATAGGGCTGTGGTGAAACATCATTGCTAGATCTGTACTTCCTAAATAACATGTTATTTTGAACATCTTTTTATATGCTGATTTGCAATCTCTATCTTCTTTGATGAGGTGTTATCTCAGGTTTTTTGCCCATCTTTTAATTGGTTTGCATTTTTTATTATTTTTGAGTTTTAAGAGTCTCTATATCCTTTGGATACAAATCTTTTATAATGTGGTTGTTTTGCAATATTTAATCTGAGTCTTATTCTCTTAATGCCTTTCTTGCAGCAGAGTTTTTCAATTTTAGTAAAGTCTAACCTCATGTTTTGTGGGATTTTTTATGGTTTGGTCATTTGATGTTGTATCTAAAAACTCATTTCTATAACATTTTTACATTTGTCCTTTTATCTTTTTTTCAGAAGACAGGACAAATCGAATTTTTTCTCTTCCATATACAAGCCCTTAAATTTAAACAAGCAGAGATTGTTCCCCACCTCACTGATAGATCTGCAACATAACCAGCACCATTTTAGACAAGCCCAAGTACATAATGCCCCATCCACCTCCTCATCTCCCCTCCCCCATTCTCTTTTACAAGAAGCCTCATGGTTTCAGAGAAAATGAAATTTTTGGCGTTTCCACATGCACAAAACTCTCCATTCCCATGATCTAACTCAATCCCTTCCCTGGAATTATATCACCCAGCTCTTGGTGACAACATACCTATATAAGCTCTACCACCCCCACACCTGGTGCTGTCCCCCATTTTCAGGGCAACCCTGGGCTGCACTCCATTTTGAGAACAGCCCAGCAGATTTCTTTCTTTTAAAAAGCTTGAACAGTACCCGGCATCTCGGCTCACTTTCTTTCACTCACTATTTTATTTTCTTACTTTTATTTGTTTCTATATCAAATGAGTTTCCTGGCTCCCATACTATCTTCTCCAACTCTCTCCACCACGTCTAATGGTCCAGTTCCTATTGCCTAGTGAGGTCCCATTAAGTGAGATTGTGAGCAGGTGCTGTGGGGAACCACCCTGGCCCTCCTCAGTATGGGAGCTTCTGTCCCCAGCTGTTGGGATTATTGTCTGTGAAGACTCTCATCTGAGTCGTTCTCCAGAAATTTCTCTTAGTTAAACAGAGCTACCTTGCTCTGTCTGTACCCCACCTCTATGACACCTGCACCTAATGATGGCTTGTCTTCTTGTCCCCATTTGGGACAGTTCTGAAGGGTCACGCCAGCTCCAGTGCAACTCATGTGGTCAACTGAGGTATCTGCTGCCACTTCATCATATTGCAACTTGTCCTTCCACCAGACTAGCATCCTTCACTCCCTTGCAGGTGTCATTCACTTAGACACCTCCTGGTACCTTCCTCTAGGTAAATCACTGCTTCAGTCCTTGTCCTTTGGAGCCTGACTGACTTAACATATACACTACATTGAAAAGTACAAAAATA
Organism: Cynocephalus volans; assembly: GCF_027409185.1. Taxonomy (NCBI): domain Eukaryota; kingdom Metazoa; phylum Chordata; class Mammalia; order Dermoptera; family Cynocephalidae; genus Cynocephalus; species Cynocephalus volans. The sequence continues at coordinate 122,726,149 of NC_084465.1, forward strand.
CATAAAATAGTCAACTGTTTGTTGACAGGTTGTATGTAAATCACTGCACATACAACACAATGCACTTGCTACAAACAGGATTTTGCTCTCAGCAAGCTCAAATTGTAAAGAGAAGATTACATAACTAGGAAAAATGTGTCCTTGTTTGGAATAACAACAGAAAAACATCCAACAGAGGAAGAAATTATAACATACACTGGCTTAGAAGGCATTCAGGCCATTCAAATTAACTCAAATTATTTTAATTTGATTTAAATGTATTTTGAAGTTTTTGCTTTAGCATAGAGATCAGTCATTGCCAACACTTTCAAAGTTCAGAAATTATATATATATATATGCATATATTTTTTTCTATCTGATGAAAGAAAGTAATGTAGTATAGGGGTAGCACCCATGAGCTTCCTTAAATTCTGTTGGTCTCACTTTTTCCAACACCTATTGCAGCATCATATTCTGCAGGAACACAGATCAGCTTGCATGTATGTAACCCAGCAGTTTGCCACCTTGGTCCACTGGCCCCCACTCTGTGGCTTCTGTCTTGACCCTATGGGGTAGTTCACCTGCGCAAATCATTTTGTGCTCCTACCTGAAATTGTGGCTGACAGCAACCTAGGGGCAGCCCTTGGACCGATACGGGATGGCAGGTACTGAGTAAATAATTTGAAGTTTCTTCATGAATGCGCCATCCTGAGGAACACGTCAGGTGATCCTTCGGAATTCAGCATCCAGCCCCTTGTAGCCCAGTGGGCGAGCATCCCGCCTCCCTTATTTCTGAACCCCTGGCCATTACACCTGCTCCCTGGATCTCATCCTCAAGTGTATTACTTGTGCTGAGTCATTGTCTCAACTCTACACTCTAGAAAGTCCAGACTAAGCAATGTGTTGCAAATTACAGCAGTTAAGGTAGCTTCCAGAAAAGTTTTAGTCAGAAAGATACTTTGAACATTGAGAGACGCAAATATAACACAACTTTTACTCACCTCTCCAGCCCTAGTTCCCCCGCTGCTCCCAGGGATTCAGTTTCCCTGCTTGTGAAATAATGAAAAGCAGAAAATAACCTGCTTGTTTTTTAAAGTTTTTGTTTTGGTTTTGCTTTTTACCACCAAAGTCCTGTTTTGTAATGAACATTATTCACACATTATTAATTGGTTATAATGGTGCATTTATCACAGCAATGTTGCCTTTTCTCCTTCTGATAACTTATTTGTATTTCCTCTTTCTCCATCCCCCGCTGCTATTTTATTTTCTATAAAGACAAGTGTGTGTAAGAACACTGTTAGTGTTTTTATTTATTTTTATTTGTTTTTGCCTTACGAGGACCTCTTTTTATTTTCTTTTCCCTGCCAGCGTGAGCAGAACTGTCTGTGTTCTGCTGTATTAATTTCAACCTGCCATTCTTCTTACCTCCAGCAGGTACCTCCTGCCAGGCCGAGAAGTAAAGCAAAAAATTCTCTTAGCAATTGATTAGACTCAATTAAACTGTTAAGATCAGTATCAAGTATGAACATAGCTAAAATGAATAGGATAGGTAAGCTGCAGGCCAGTCCTCCATCACATATAGATGGAGATGACACTAAAATAGGGTTTGATATTATTCGAGCTTGTTAAATGTCCTGAGAAAGCATAAAGGAATGTAAATAGTTTCTGTCCTTTTCTTTCCAAAACACTATCACTTTGTATCTATAGAAGTCACACATGAGAGAGTCAGAGTGAAATGTTCTTATACTTGAGAACTGGATTAAAAGAAAATCCTTACATACAAGAAACATTATGTTCTAATAAAATTATAATTCAGAAGAATCTCCAAGAAGAGGCTTGTATTATGGGTGCCGTTCATTGTGCAATATCTATGCTCTAGGCGATGAACACCGGGCAGGATAGAAAGACAGCTAGATGTAGAGATGAAGACATACAGATACAAGTATATAGAGATGTATTTGCATTTATATCTATTTTTCCATATTTGTTCTCATACAGCATGTTCAGATGCGTATTATTATTCTTCATTTTGTTGTTGAGAAAACTCAGAGGACATAGTGAAGACCAGTTAACCCACCTGAAGTCCCTTGTGAACTCATACACAGCTCAGTCATATTCAAGTCCAGCCTGGTGGCTCTTTACTACTAATCTGTAGCCTCCAATGTTCAAGGAACATCATCCATTTAGTGAGTGACTGTTATGTCGATTGCTTTGCATACTTTAATTCTATCAACAGATTTATCTCATCATCTGACACATTATCTCATCATCTGACACACATGGATCTCACAGCTGCTGGGTGGAGGAGGTGGCAACTGCCCCAGGCTGGCCACCTGCTTAAGCCTCAGGTCTGCACCACTCTGCCCTTTTGTCCTCACAGTGCACTGCGGTCTCAGTCCATGCCACTCTGGCAAGTGCAGTTCCTGCTTCACATCCATCTGCACCTGTTCCTGTTATTCCTGAGACTGCATGTGGAACAGTCTAGACTTTTGTGTATGCAACATGAGCACATTTTGTCTACATTTTTTTTTCTGGCTTTTCTCAGAGTAACTATATTTATGTGTATGATGGTGACAGGAGGATGGTACTAAATCTCTTTTGTGAAGAGACAATTCTTTCTAGGAGTTGAGTTGAACGTACATTTCACGTATGTCGCAAAAAGATCTCACTGGTCAGGGCAACAATGGTTCTGAAGGAGCAGCATTTTCATGACCAGGTGAACAGCTTGTTCAGAGAGCTTTCTGATGAGAGATTCTTCAGGTGTGATTAAAGTGACCACTGGTTGGCTTATACTGTCTACATCATATTTAGAAGGTAATGCTCTAAGTTTGAGGTAATGAGGGGATGTTATGTCTGATTTGTAAAAATATGAACTAAACAACCCTGGAGAACAGATTGGGGTAGATGCGAGAGTTTCAAGATGACTCAAAATAGAGTCAGACTGACTATTAATGTCAAGTCAAGCTCTAAGGCATGTTATAAACAATTTTTTTTTTCATAATTCTCCGTGTTTCTCACTACCAAATAGACACTTAAGTCCATAAAACCACCCTCTGTCTCAGGCACATTCCCTTAAGTCCAGTGATTTGGGTGCTAATAAGTTACGGGTTTTGATAAATGCCCTCCTAAGTGGCAGGTTGGTAGGATCATCCAGAAAATGAAAACAATTTGTTCAAAGAAGTAATAAATGGACAGCTCCTATGCACTAAACACTCCCCCAGTGCTTGGTATATGGTATTCAGCAGCCCAGGCCAAAAGATCCCAAATAATTCCTCGCTACTCTTTGCCTTTCATGCCCAGGTAGATCTAGCCATAACACTTATTTAAATACATTTATAACCATAGTCTAGCAACTCAGGATCAGGAAAATTCGTGCAGTTTTTAAAAAAATAGTTGTCATTCTTACTAGAACAGCTTCTGAGGGCAGACACCCGTACTAATGCTAAATGAGTTCCTTCCAGATCCTATCATAAAATTTCAGGATTATAACACTACATACCATGAGAAATGCTGCCTTTAAATTACCACGGATTTGCATTCTTCTCAGTAAAACTCTCCCTGATTCTACCCACATTTCTGGAAAGGCAGATGATTGCTGTCCTATATCATTATGTTTCTTTATCTTCTGCCAACTCAAATCATTAAAGGCAATTCTAAAACTTTTTGTCCTATTGTTCCAATAGGTCTGGGAACAAATTTAGAAACGTATCACAAGCATCAATGTTCACATTCACATCTTTTTAACTGAGGAACAAAACACCCTCTTCTCCCTCTTTTTAAGAAGAGCTTAGGATTTGGACAATGCTAAAAAGTTTGAGTGGCATTTCTAATTTAGTGTGTACATCCCACTTGTAAAATGATTGCATCCTTTTGATATCAGACCATTAACTTGCTGAGGACAGGCATTGGTTCAGACTGCATTTACCAGTCAGAGACCATCTCTTAGATATGTCAAACTGTCTAATGCAACCACATATTTTACTTATACTTATAATAGCTGCCCCTTTTAAGAATGAATTCAGGGCCGACCCCGTGGCTCACTCAGGAGAGTGCGGCACTGGGAGCGCAGCTGCGCTCCCGCCGCGGGTTCGGATCCTATATAGGGATGGCCGGTGCGCTCACCGGCTGAGCACGGTGCAAGTGACACCAAGCCAAGGGTTGCGATCCCCTTACCGGTCACACACACACACACACACACACACACACATACACACACACACACACACACACACACACACACACACGAATGAATTCAAAGTGCCTTACAACCAAATGTTCATATTTTGGAACAGGTATAAATATGCCATCTATAAACTGGACAAAATTGGTATGATGGGGCTCTAAATTTAGCTCTGGACTTCCCACAAGTAGGCAAAGAAAGAACCTTGTAAAAAGAGAAAGGATACTTCCTTCTAGAGAGTACACAAAGTTTTTCCTAGCCTCAGACAAAACCAAAACAATTGTACCATCAATACTTATTTTAGTAAAAATTCACTTAATAGATGAATTTATAAATAATTTCTTTCTCTTTCTTGGAAACATTAAAGAAGAAGTAAAACACTGTTTTTTTTTTCTTAATAACCTGTTATTTAGACATTTACTAATTCAAAATCACTGAGTTGAGTTAGCAAGATCATTAATTAGATCTTTTGGTGTATTGTATTCAGTATTTTGGCTAAATGAGTAGATTGTAGCTGCTCTTGCCACACACATACAAAAAAGTGAATACGTGAGACAATAGATATGGTTACTGTAGTAACCATTTTACTATCTATATGTGTCTTGTCACATCATGATGTATACCTTTAATATACATGATAAAATTCATTTTTAAAATAAAGAAAAGGAAAGGAAAATAAAAAAAAAAAAACCAAAACCAAAAGCTGTACATACAAGGGTCTTCAAAACATTCATAGAAAGACTCATATTATCTTTTTATTCTATTTTTCCATGAACTTCTTGAAGTACCCTCATAATTCTTTGTATAGATGACAATTAGTTTGAAATGAGTAGTGTGTTCGATAATATTTTACAATCAGAAGTGAGTCTTCCCCTATGGCCACTAAGACTATCAATCAAGCATCATGCAATGATTTCATCCACAGGTATGATATTGAGAATAGGATGGCCCAGACTATCTAATTACCAGGACCACTTTAGATATACAAAATTTATTTACTAAGTCGGTGATTTTTACTATACTAAGTATTGATGGAACAAATTTGAGTCAGACATGGAAACTTCTTTCTTGGGTCTTCCAGAGTAGGAGACGAGATAACTGAAATATAAAGCCTGGGATGAAAATGACAAAGATGTAAGAGATACCAGAGAAAGACAGATCCAGAGACTTTAATAGAGCACTGCTAAGCTATTAAGCATTAAATAAAAGAAAAGTAGTAAAAGACATTGCAGACTTTGAAGCCAGGAGCAGTAATAATCCTGAGGTACAAGAAAGCATACTGACATTGGGCCCTACTGAGAATGAAGTGCAGGTAACCCATGTAGAGCATGTCCTACACATACATATGCATACATGTGCATTGGTGAGATTTTTGCCGCTGGTTTATGTTGGAAGTTATTTTTCACCTGATTCTGTCCACTTTATTTTGGTCAGGAGATAAAGCTCTCACTCCATGCTAGAAACAGGCTCTAATTTCTACAGATTTCTCAAATATCTCTTCCAAAGTGCTCATGAGGGCTCAGAGTCTTCATATGTTAGACTATCCAGGTGCTGTGAGAGTGTGTGTGTGTGTGTGTGTGTGTGTGTGTGTGTGTGAGAGAGAGAGAGAGAGAGAGAGAGAGAGAGAGAGAAGAGAGAGAAGGGGGTGAGACTGAGTGGGAGATAACTCATTACTCTATATTATTACTTTGCCACAAGCAGAAAATCATCTCTGTTTTATTTTCCTTATGAGTAAAACTTCCTGTATTGTAGATGTGGAGGAGAGTTACCTAAATGCTCCAGCCACTTCATCTGCTTTCCACCCACCATCCTCTTTGATCCCACCTAAATCAGATTGTTTTTCTCCTACTTCTATGAGTCCACTCTGGTTAGCATCATCAGTAACATTTATTCTACCAAAGAGAATGACCGGTGTTTGGTCTTGGAGCTCCTCACCTGCTCCACTGCACCTGGCACTTGGTAAATGCTATTTCTTCACTTCTCTGCAAGGTGCTGGCAGCCTGATGTTTTCCTACATCAATGGCTTCTCCTCATCTTCTCTGCCGGTTCCACCTCTAAATACTTTGTGCCCCAGGGTTTATTTCTGGGCCCTCGTTCCGTGTCAATGGCTTCTTACAGGACCTCATGCAGAACCGTGACTTCACGTAGCATCTCAACAAGAAACTGACAAACATATTTCTATAGCTTCACTCTTTCCACTGAGTCTAGTACAGAGGTAATCAAAGAGTTTTATCAAGTGGTCTAGAAAGGGGAGGTGAAAAATCAAAATCAGATTTTACCTACAACACCTAGATCATAAAGACAGAAATAGTGCGGTTTGATGGAGAGGCATCTTTCATTACTTACTAACGAATCGATCAGGTCAAAACTAATAAATTTCAACCAGTTTTAATTCTACCTGTGTATCTGACCTTTCAGCCACTGCTGCTAAATCCAGCACTCTGTGATATTAAATGTCCTTTATTACCAGAGTGACCTAGGGTTTTGGTTTTGTTTTGTTTTAACACAGTAAATTATCATTGGCAAAAATGTAACACTGTTGCTGAGCACTCTTTTTAAACCATTCATCAAAATACAAAAATTCTAATCCTGAGTCAAAAATTCTAAATCCTAAATATCTTTTGGCTCATTGACAGTTTGTATTTACCTGTATCAAAGTCAGGTGAGTGAGTTACCTACACAATAGGGTCTTGTGGTACGTGATGAAAAACATTTCTGAAAGATCCAGCCACTGCTGCTCAGACACTCACTATGAATGTTATAGGAATAACATGTGAACTGTGCAACCAAATGTGTGCATGCGAGTAGAAAAGGGTCCCAGACATGACACTGTAGATTCAGGAACTCAGTAGCACTGATGGAATAAAACAAAGACATGAGGTCGGGTTAGGAAGCAAGAAGATAAAGGAACAGATCTCCAGAGACAGTGAGTCAGGCTCTGTATCAAATGAGACCCCAACAAATAATTAAGCAGAGGATGAGGTAAGGTTAAAAGCAACCCACACTGGATAGTTCCTGTGACTGAGAAGTACTGGACATTGAGGCTGAAGGAACAGGCTGATTCACTTGATTTCCAGGGGGGTCAGGAAGAAGACAAGATCCAGCCTGGATCAGACAGACCCAGGCTCATGTCTCTGCTCTGGAACTTTCTACATGCTAGGCAAGAAAATTTACTATCTGAGCTTCAGTTTTTGTTTTTGTTTTTTGTTCTGTTTTGTTTTAATCTCTATGTATTAGTCCACTTCTGTTGCTTATAACACAGTATTTAGAACAGGGTAATTTGTAAGAAAACCAAATTTATTGCATACAGTTTCAGGGGCTCGGAAGACCAAAGTCCAGGGAACACATCCGGTGAGGGTCTTCTTTATTCGTGGCTTTACAGAAATGTAGGGGTCTCACATGGCAGAAAATGGTGGAGCAGAGAGAGAGAGGCTCTCATGCCCTCTCTTTTTAAAGCCCTCCAAAACATGACCTTGACCACCATTATTAATCCATTCACTAGGTATGGTCCTAAAATCTAATCACCTCTTCAAGCCCCACCTTTCAATTACCATAATAGGATTTCCCATGTAGGGAAAATAGGATAATTTAGTCAGGCTCACTGGGCTCAGGTCTGGTTGGGGGTTGAGCAGCACACTCTTAATTCTTTGTAAACAAGTTGTGTGGGTGGAGTTACTGCGCATGTGCGCTAACGTATCTTTTTAGTTAATTGCTTTCCTGCGTTCTTCAGTTTGTGAAGCAGAAGCTGGCCAGCAGAGCCTGTGTCTAAAAATAGAGCATGCCTACTCTGCTGGCAGCTGCTCAGTTTCAGTTTTTCTTTGGACTTTGCCAGTAGCAGTTGAGTTTCTGAGTTTCTCTGTGGACTGCTTGGCTCATAGTGTTGTGTGTGCTGAATAAAGACTAGTCCTTCTTTAACCAAAGCTCCAAAGACATTTTTGCTGGTTACCTAGCTCATAGACCTGTGTGTGAAAGGTTTGTGAATGGACTTGAGGGGTCTGTGAGCTCCGGACCCAGCCCTAGCTCTACACCAACCCTCAACAGTTACAGTGGGAATTAAGCTTCTAATATATGAACTCTGGGGAACACAATTCAATCAATCCACAGCACTTTACTACAGGACTTTTATTACCCAATTTTCTGGATTGTAATGAGTTTCCAAAGACTGGCAAGGAAGGTTCCTGGAAAATAAAAGACTGGCATCGTTCCTCCTGCTTAAACCTCTAAGCTTCCGCTGTGCACCTGGAACTCAGGCTGGCTTCTCCATCCAGCCTCTGCTGCTCTCCCACCTTGCCCTGCCTGCCTCACGTCTGCTCTTCACATTCACTCCACTTCCCCTTCTCACCATTTCCATTGTATTCTATCTCTCTCCCCCTATCTCTCAATTTATCTTTTTTCTCTTGTCAATTCTATCTCGATTCATTGACCTCTTTCCTCCTTTGACCATCAATCATTGCATGGGCATGGCCTTTATCTAACTAAAGCCAGTTTTTGCTTTGTTATTTTTAGCATGAAAGAAGCAAAAATCATAAGTAAAGGAAAACACTGTATGTCAGGAAGTCAGATAGGCAATTCTCAGGTAAATATCTCATTTAAGTTCTCATTTACTGTCTGAAAATTCACCTTATTGATAGTTTTTAATACTCCTATTTAAAAAAAGCTGAGGTTTTATAAGGAACTTAAGACCTGTAGACAGAAGACAAGGTTAAGAGGCTCCTGGACTGTGCTCTACACTTCACTGTATTTTTCTCTTCAGTGGAAAGTTAGAAAATAAGAAAATAACTGAAATTATACATGAGAAATATATAATTTGCTATGCAGGCATCGGTCACAGTTATGGTTGGGAGTTATGGAGAGCGGTTAAAGGAGCAGCCTATATCTGGTGCCTCTCAACACTTCCTCTAAGAATGAACCTAATAAGAAAACAGGTCCAGTTGATTTTGCAGCTCTTGGTCCTATCAATTTTGCAGTGGTGAGAAAACTTAATTATATAGCCACTTTTCTTGGTTTTCACCTGCCTATTCATCTGGATGCTCATTTAAAAACCTACTGTTTCCTTAGCAACCTCTCTTTTCTTTCTCCCCTCCATTGTGTCTTATCAGTTAACGTGCTGTTAAAAACGTTTTAAAGGAAAATTATGATTTATAACAACTTATCTTGTTTAACAATAACTCGACCATTGTTGTCATTCTCTCCACACTTAAAAGAGAACCATGTAGCAAAGATGAATTATAAAACACGGTGGTGATATTCTTAGGAGGTAAGTGGCAGGCAGAGTGAAAAATGACTGAACATGAGTCGAGCAAAGTTTTTCGAGATGTCTCTGCTGGTGTTGAAATGGCCATCGTGTACAGTTAGCTCATGGGAGACCATGCGGTCATGCTATGGGCTTGCTTGAACATTGATGGGAAGCAAGGAGAGAGGGAAGGGAAGGGAAACACAGACTTTGGGCTATTCATGTTCAAAGTCTTGAACACCGAGTTTCACAGAAGGTCTCTACCTGCATATTTCCTGGAAACATTGGCTGCTTCCTGGTCCCATGTCTGTGTCTCTCCAGATGGTCTGTGCTTCCATGTGCTCTGTGTAGCCTCAGGGGCACAGAGTGCAGAAGAGCAGCTCAACGTGTGTCTCCAGCTTAAACAAGCCTCTCCCCACATAGTAAGGGAGAAATAAAAGCAGCACGTTGCAGGAGGCTGAAGTCAGCTGCATTTGTGTTCCGTTTTATGGACTCCGAGGGTGTGGATCCAGCTTTCTAAGCTTCATTTTTCTAGCACCTGTTGTCCCTCATAACGCGCTTAGATCTGCCTCATCCTACCACATTGCACCTGTGTGCATGTGTGTTTGCCATTATAAGTCATCGATTCACATGAAGCAGCCATTCAGTTTCACGTGGCATTTGTCCCTGATGAGAAGAGCATAGAAAGCAATGAAAATTATAAGTCTGTAAGGTTAAAGTGCAGAATGGATATTTGTTGAAGCTAAGAAGCAAAGAGAATCCTTCTAATGAAAAGATCTCTGTAGGAATTCTCAAGTGAGGAAGGATACCGTCTTTTGGAATTGGCTGATAAACATTAATGATCCCTGAAATCACATAGATAACCATATTGTTATCACCTGGGTTGTCACTGAACATAAAATTTTGGTCAAACTCCTCACGGTGGCCCATCTCATGTAATGGCCAACTACTCCCATCTTTGTTAAGAGAGATGTCTGTGGGGATTACTCTGGTTGTTGAAATCATCATTGTTTTATGTAATTATAGGAATAGAGCCAGAGTAGAGGGAAAAGAGGAATTCAACTTACTTATCTGGAGCGTACCTATTCGCAGAGCTATTCCATTTATTCCCATGTGTGTAGAAAACCAAATGATCCAAGCAATTACAGTAGGGCCAGATGGATACTGGTGGAGGATAGATGATGCCTTGGTAGTCCCACATGCACAGAACTGGATGCAATTCCCCGTGATGTCAACATGCTGGGTTTGACCTGCCTAAGAAGCACCAGTGTGTGCATAGGGCTGTTCCTGTTAGTATATATGTCACTCCAAATCCCCCTATAAGCTGTGGTCTTCCTTTCTGTAATGACTGAGAAGCTCCCTCTGTCTACTACTATTTTCCTACAGATCTTCACGGGGGCTGTGTTGGTCCCTTTCCCTTTCTGGAGAGAATACAATGGTTCCATATTTCTATTAGTGGTTCCTGAAGATCTCACAAGTGGTCATGCCCTTTCTTTATCCATACACTTGGGCATGTCTAGTATTATAAGAAACTGCCAAAATACTTTCCACACAGTTGTACAATTTTATATTTCCACCAGACGTATATGAGTGACCCAATTTATCAGCATCTTCTCCAGCATTTTGTGTTATCATGTTTTAAAATTTTATTCATTACAATAGGTTTTTAGTGATATTTCATTGGGGTTTTCATTTGTGTTTCTTAATAGCTGAGGTTGTTTATCATCTCTTCATGTGCTTATTTGCCATCTGCGTATACTTTATAGTGAAATGTCTGTTTGTGTCTTTGCTCTCTTTTCTAACTGGAGTGTTTATATGTTTTACTTTTGAGTTTTGAGAGTCCTTCATATATTCTAAGTACAAAGCCTTTGTCAGGTAGTTACTTTGCAAGTATTTGCTCCCAGTCTGTAGCTTGACTTTGTATCCTTTTCAAAAGGTTTTTCTCGAATCAAAAGTTTTTGATTTTGGTAATAAATTTTAAATTCCAGTTTATCGATTTTCTCTTTTATGACTCATGCTTTTGGTCTCAAGCCTAAAACTCTTTGCATAGTCTTGGGTCCTGAAAATTGACTCCCATTTACTTTTTCTTTCTAAATTGTAATCCTTGTATGTTTTATGTTTTAATCCATGATCCGTTTGAGTTGATTTCTGTATAAGGTGTGAAGTTTAGTTTCAGGTCCTTTTACTTTTTATTTTTTTCTTTCTGTTTATGTTGGATACTCTAACACCACCTGCTGAAAAAGTTACCCTTCCTCCGCTGAATTTATTTTTCATTGCTGTTGGTAATCAGGTGGGCATATTTGCTTGGATGTGTTGGATTTGTGGTTTTGATCTGCATTTATAAATTTCTTATAATTATTTTTCTGTTCAAGCCCATCATTCCTTGAGTTAATTTTAGTAATTAATATTTTCCCAGGAAATTGTTCATTTCACTTACATTTAAAAATTTTACATACAGGAAAATTTAGACTTTGTAGTATATATTCAAGTGAGTTTGGACAATGTATAAAATTTATGTTACCACTAACACAATTAAGATTTAGAAAATTTCAATTTTACTAAAGTTTTCCCTGGTATTATTCCTTTGCAGTGAGACCTTTCCCAAGACTTAACCTCCAACAACAGCTAGTGTACTTTACTTTCCTACAATTGTGCCTCTTCCTGATGTCACATAAATGGAATCATGCATTATGCAGCCTTTCAAATTTGGCTTCTTTCACTTAGTGTAATGCATTTGAGATTTATCTATGCAGTTGCACATATCAATAGTGCATTAATTTATTTGCCAAGCAAATGTGGTTCTACCACAGTTCCTGTATTTTTGGCAATGCTATAGGTTAAATGTATTCCTGAAAAGTGCATGTATTGGAAATTTGATCCCCATTGCAATAGTGTTAAGAGGGTGGGAAATCAGACTATGAAAGTATTGAAAGTTGGGATCTTTAAGAGGTGATTGGATCTCCATGACTGTGCCCTTGTGAATGGATTCATTCATTCATGGACTAATGGGTTGATGGTATTATGGCTGGTCATGAGCGTGGTTCTAATGGCTTTACAAGGTGGGCAAGTGAGAAAGTTAGCTCTCTTGTTCTGCCCATTCTCCCCATATGACACCCTGCATTGCCACAGGACTTTGTAGAGAATCCCCACCAAGAAGAAGATCCTCCCCAGATGTGTTCCCTGGACTGGACCATGGACTTCCTAGCATTCCAAAACTGTAAGAAATAAACCTCTTTTCTCATAATTTATGAAGTTTTGGGTATTCTGTTAAGCACACAGAAAAGGGACTAATACAGGTGATTATGAATAAAGCTGCTAAAAAATTCATATGCAGGTTTTTGTGTGAACATAAACACATCTGCCTTCTGTACTTTTTGTCTCTTCAGTGAATAACTAGTAGTGGGATTTCTGGGTCATATGTGAAGTATATGCTTCAATTTATAGTAAACTGCCTCACAGTCTTGCAGTGGCACTATATAGCTTTCCTCTCTACCAGCATGAGTGAGAGGTCCAGTGAGCACTGCGTCTTTCAATACCTTGTCTGTGCTCTGATGCCTGAACACTGTTGTTTCATATAGTTTGTCTAGTGTGTTTATGATAGAAAGTAGATCTCTGCTACTCCACCATGGCTAGGAACAGATGTTTCAGCCTCCAACTTTGATCTTTGTATCATCAAACAACACTATCCAATGTTCCACCTACTCCCATCATCTGTGAAATCCCTGTGACTCCCACTTCATCACATTATGCCAAGTGACCCCAGCACACAAACTTCTTGTGCAAAATGCTGATCTCCATTTAAGATTTTAGCTCCTAGGGCTGGCCTGTGGCTCACTCAGGAGAGTGCGGTTCTGATAACACCAAGGCCACAGGTTTGGATCCTATATAGGGATGGCCGGTTGGCTCACTGGCTGAACGTGGTGCTGACAACACCAAGTCAAGGGTTGAGATCCCCTTACTGGTCGTCTTTAAAAAAAAAAAAGATTTTAACTCCTTACTCACTATAATTCTTTCCAATGATGTCCTTGTCTTAATTCTCAACAGATTCCATGTCTACATGGAACACACTTCCAGTACACAGCACGACCTTGTTGTCTTTGCCCCCAGTAGTTTTCTTTGCCTAACCTCAGAATCACACTCTTTAGAGCACCCCAGAACCTGTCATTAAAATTGATCACAACACATGAGAATTTCAATTTCATGTATTTAATTTCTCAACAGCTATCATTCCAAATTATTGCCTCTGGCACCACAAAAAATAATATCCTTTTATCTCATCAGATCTTACATTGCATTGTCCTTCCAGTTTATTTACCTCAACCATCTGCCTGATAGCTTCCCACTTTCTCAGATTATTTTCTATGTCCCATAATTTTAATAATTGTTTTATAGAGAATATCTACTCCTTTCTCCTTCTTCTCTTCTGTCACAGGCTCCTGGCTAAAACTCAACCCTGATTAAATCAAAATCCTCTCCTATTCTACATCTGTCTTCACTTTCTTGGATATTGGAGGAAAACACACCACCACACCAATCACTCTCACTGTAAATTCATAACCACAGACTTCAAGAAGGGCCTAAGTGTTCTAGCCAATTATTTACTATTTCCCTGTTTTATTAATGTTCCACTCAGTATGTTATTGTTGATACCTTCATCCCCTTCCAAAATGTTCATCTTCACACTCAGAAATAAACTTTGCTTCCAATATACAATTGCAATTTATGGTATCCAAAATACTAGGCCTTGAGTCTCTTCTCTATATACTATATACATCTGTACACTATTTATAATAAACATTATACTACATTATATATACTATTCAAACCATCATATTTATAGATTCCATCTGGTCTCCTGGCTTTCAACACCATCTATACAATGGTAACTCTTAAATTTATATATCTAGGCCTGAACATCCTCTGAGCAACACATTTATATAATTTCACTTGAATATCTAACAGGCATCTCTAACTGAACATCAAAATTGAACTCTAGATTTTCCTACCTCTTCCTGCTCCTGGCAACTCATGTTCCCTGAGTAAATGCAACTCTGTTCTTCAGTATGTTCAGGGCAAAAACTGTACAATTTTTCCTGGTTATTCTCTTTCCCTTGCACTCCTCAACAAACTTTTCACCAAATGTTGTTCATTTTGCTATCATATTTTATCCACAGTCTGGCCACTTCTCATTATTTCCATGCCTCTTTTCCAGTCATCTCCCATCTATGTTAGCAAAATAGCTTTCAATGGATCTTCTTACTTCCACTGCTGACTTCTTAAAACTGTTCTCAACATAGCAGTTGAAGATTTGCACTACTGTTCAAACCTCCTGAGGCTCTCTATCCTGCTCAGAGTGAAAGACAGTGCCCTTCAAATGGCCCCTGCATCATTCAGTTTGTGTTTCTAATAACAGGATACTGGAAACTGGGTAATTTATAAAGAAACGAAATTTATTTCTTATAGCTTTGGAGGCTGGGAAGTCCAAGGTCCAAGGACACATCTGGTGAGGGCCTCCTTCTGGGTGGTGACTCTCTACAGTGATGTAGAGTGTCACATAGTGAGAATGGGCTGAACAGGAGCAAGCCAACCTTTCCACTTGCTCTCCTTATAAAGCCATCAGAACCACGCCCTTCACTCCATGAGTGGATCAATCCATTCATGAGGGCACAGTCCTCACAATCCAATCACCTCTTGAAGGCTCCACCTTTCAGTTGCCATAATAGGATTTCCTACCTTCATAACACTGTTACAATGGAGGTCACGTTTCAACGAGTTTTGCAGACATTCAATCCAAAGCAGCCCTTAAACACCTATGTGCTATGGTCCTGGATGGCCTTCTGGGCTGTGTCTCCTCTCCAATGACTGTGTCCATTTCTCACTCTTCTCTGACCACACTCCTCTCTACCCTGATCCTGACAACACTCCAGCCATCTGATGAACTGCTTCCCTGTGGACCTACCACTTCACCTTCCTGAAAATCCCTTCCCTCAGACATCTCTCCTCTGTCTCCTTTTGCTGTGAGGTCTAATGTGACCTCCTCAATGAGGCTGTTCGAGGTCACATTACCAAAAATTCCAGCTCATCCCTTCTGGTTGTCTTTGTCCCATTTCCATTTCCTTATTCTCCATAGCATAGAACACTATTCAATATAAGAGTATTCATTTTGCTTAATGTATATTATTTATATTACATTACATTACATTTACAGTACATATAATATATATTATACTATACTGTATATACTATAGAGTATAATATAATATAAATATATTTTAATCATATGTAAATAGTATAATATAATATGTATCTGATACATTTTAATTTTCATATTTATATAATTCATTTATGTACAATATTTATAATATGTGCATATTATATATAAATTAAACAATACCTAAACATAAATGTACATGTTATATATAATATTATAGTTTATATATTTAAATACTTAACTTGTGTGTAATTTGTTTGCTATCTCTCTCAGAAAGTCAGAGCTGTGGATATGTTTTTCCCTCATTACTGAGTTCCCTCTGCCTAGAACAATGCCAGGTATCTAGAAAATGATGACTACATAATTGGAAATAAATAAATGAGTTAATGAGCAAATCTGATTTATTTGCTTTATATCATAAAGCAGTTACTTCATTGTTTTGGATTCTTGGCTTACTATCTTTGTTTTGTAATTCTTTCTATGCATTCTTTGCCATCTTTGTGTGTTTTTGTTGTTGTTATTGACATATTTATGAGGTGTAGGAAGCAATTGCTCTGTCAGGAAGCATCTACCTGGAAATCAGAAAGTAAGCATAAATGTTTTGTGATATTTGCAAGATATTGCCAACTTTCTCTCCTCGAATTATGTAATGTTTTTCTCTCTCATCATAGCACAATATCAATTTTTGAGACCCTCTACTAAAAATGGTTAATGTCATTTGAAATCGTTTTCACTCCAATAAGGTGTTAGCTTATAGGAATACAACCTCTCTAATTTCAACAATGTCCAACTCTACTTATTATCAAATTGGTCATTAGATTTCTTTTATTCTTTTTTTCTGAGTTTAGTCTCAGAGTGTGCCTACTATTCAATTAAATTCTTTCTCTTAGAACTTAGCTCTTTTAAAATTTCTATTTCTCAGCTGTGAGTTGAATCTTCATACAAATTGCTGTCTGATTCAGTTTATTGAAGGAACCATAAAAAATAACACATTATGCTTGCATGGTTTATATCTTATTTCATAGGCTGTTTTCATGTGTTGTTGTAAAATACTGAACCCATTTCTTGCATTGGCTGGTATCTATGAATAATCTTTAAAAAAAGAGAAGGTATTAACTGACAAGCCTAGAAGAAAAATCTCATCTTTGATTTGTTAGCCTGAAGAAGAATAAAGACATTTAAAATGCTATTAAACACTATAGTGCACACTGAGAATGCAGGAAAAATATAAGATTTCCAAAAATAAAAAAATATACATAGCAAAATTTGTATAAATTTAACTCATATGTCAGTAGCCCATAGAGATTAAAATATAGTATTTAGAATAAAAAGTTGATATACAACCTAGATATTGCAATAAAAAAGATTTCGTAACTGTACGACATTGAATAGCATCCCTCAAATATCACATATCCACCCAGAAATTGTGAGTGTGACCTTATTTGGAAATAGCATCTTTGCAGATGTAATTAAGTAAAGACATATTCATACTGGATTAAGATGGGTCCTAACACAATGATTAGTGTCCTTATATGAATATAAAATTTAGACAAATACAAACACACTGTTATAAGACCATGTGAGAATGAAGGTAGAGATTGGAATAATACTTCTGCAATCCAAAAACTGACAAGAGTTGCTGGAAACCTCCAGAAGCCAGAATAAGCACCCTAATGTCTCTCTTCCCAGCCTCTCAGTCTTCTGCAAGGCTCGATCATCAAGATTCCAGTCATCAAGAGAGTTCAGATGGATCAGTCTGCAGGATTCAGCTTCCCTGGAGATGGAAAGAAAATGGATCTGAAAGAACAAACAGAGTAAGTAACCAGCTGCCGTGTCAGTATTCATTTACTCAAGCTACATCTAAATAAAATCCTAGTGGTCTCCATTTACAACTGACCTCCTCCAGAACAAGGACTGACTTTTCATCAAGTTTGTAGCCATTGCTCCCAACGCAGTGTCTGACAAGTAAGAATAGCAGAGTTAACATTAGTAGCATGCTTATTATGAATCAGAATTCTATGCCAAGTGCATTATCTATTGCATCTTATCTTCTTTGATTCTGTAAGTAGGTACTCTAGTATTTATTCATGAAAATATTTAAAATATAGTACTCATACAAAATTTTGCTATACACCAGGCATTTTTCTAAGTCTATACTCTCCAGTATGGTAGTCACTAGTAACGTGTGGCTGTTGAGTGGTTAGGTGTGGCCAAGTCCAAATTAAGATGTGCTCACTGTGTATAACACACCTGGGTTTTAAAGACTATGAAAAAAAGGATGTAAAGTAACTCATTACATTTTTATATGGATTGAATTTTTTAATTATAATATTTTTTATATATCATGTAAGATTTTTAAAAATGATTAAAACTCATTGTATCAATTATTTAAAACTTTCTTAATGTGACTGGTAGAAAACCTGAAGTTAAATGTGTGGCTCCAGTTTGTGGTGTGCATCATATTTCTGTTGGACAAAGTTGCTCTAAGTATGTTACAAAGATGTCAACAGGCATAAACTGGACGTGAATTTACTACTTCGCACTCACAAACTCATATGTTAACCATCATGCTATGCTGTGTCCATATTGTTAATAAAGGAGAGAATGAGAGTACATTTACCATCCTGAGATCATACCATGTCCCAGATACTATAGCAGGCACTTTATGTGTAATGCTCAGAGCAGCCCTGCAACTTAAGAATTATTATACCTATTTGCTAGATAAAAAAATCCAACTGCAGTGTAACATGCTCTTGACTACAAAGCCAGTAAGTGGTTAACCAAAATGAAAATTCAAGACAGACTCCAGAGTCCACAATCTTGAGCACCATGTTTTATTATCTTCTTGGTATGAATGTTGTGAAAAAGAAAGAACAAACTTCTTGAAATTTTAGAGACGAAAATAAATGATATGTTTCTGAGTATACTTAACATGCTAAATTCTAGAGACATTTAATAACTTATTCTATAATGGGGTATGATTAGTGTAAGGGAGAATTTCTCACCCATGAGCTTGTAGATTAAGAAGTATTAATAAGGAAATCTACGTGATGAATAGCATGATGTGAAGCACCTAGTTTATCATCAATCACTGAGTGTTCACAACATGTGAGGAGCATCCATCATTCAACCCAGGGAAACTTGCACACATACACGCTCAGAAACACAGACAACCCCTGAAACTCTAGAAGCTTAATTCTCTTTTGTAACAGGCAAGTAAATGGTAAATGGAAAGATCAAGGATAGAACTCACTGCATAATTTTCTCACTGATAACACATCAGGAAGCTACATAGGGCTGTGATTTTTGTAGGAGGTATAAGATATAATTAAGTCATTTAAAATCATCTTTTATAGACAGGAATTTAGAATTATACGTGGATACTTATAGACAGGATCAGCCTTCCCTATGATATTACAATACTAGAAGTATAGCAGAAATTAATTTTGCTATATACTTCCCAAGTATTTATTTTGCTATTTTCCCTTATGTTGTGACTACCAGTTTGTCTTTTATGAACACTTTTTTTCTTTCTGATGGCCTCAATTCTGTTCTGTCCTTTTGAAAGTTCAAGGAATTACTGTCATATCTTTCTTTCTTTACTATTTCTTTCTTTTTTTTTTTTTAGCTCCCACTTTTGAGTGAGGACATGTGCTATTTCTCTTTCTGTACCTGGTGCTTATTTCACTTAATGTAATTTTCTCTGAATTTGTCTATGTTGCTGCAAATGGCAGAATTTCACTCTTTTTCATGGCTGAGTAGTATTCCATTGTGTATACATAGCACATTTTTCCTTATCCAGTCTTCTGTCAATAGACATTTAGGTTGGTTCTATATCTTGGCTGTTGTAAATAGAGCTGGGATGAATATGGATGTGCAGGTATCCCTTCAACATGATGATTTCCATTACTTTTGGCACATAACCAGCAGTGGGATTGCTGTATCATACGGTTGTTTTATCTGTAGTTATTTGAGGAAGCTCCATACTGTTTTCCATAAGGGCTGCACTAATTTACAGTCCCATCAACAGTGTAGGAGGGTTTCCCTTTCTCACATCCTCACCAGAACTTATTACTCTCTGTGATTTTAGTACTGGCAAGTCTAACTGGGGGTGAGATAATATCTCCAGGTGGTTTTGATTAGCATCTCCCTGATGCTTAGTGACGTTAAGTATTTTTTCATGTGTTTAGTGGCCATTTGTAAATCTTCTTTTGAGAAATGCCATTCAACTCCTTTGCCCGTTTTCAATTGAGTTACTTGTGTTTTCACTGTTAAGTTCCTTGAGTTCCTTGTATATTCTGGATATTAATTCCTTGTTGGATGCATAGTTTGGGAATATAATCTCCCGTTGTGTAGATTTATTTTTTGCCCTGTTAACTGTCTTTTTTTTCTTTGCAGAAGCTTTTTAGTTTGATACAATCCCATTTGCTTATTTTTTCTTTTGTTGCCTGTGCTTTTAGGGTCTTATTCATAAAGTCTTTGCACAATCCTACTTCCTAAAGTGTTTCCCCTATGTTTTCTTTTAGGAGTTCTGTAGTTTCAAGTCATAAATATAAGTATTTAATCCATTTTGAATTGATTTTGGTATATGGGGAGAGGTACAGGTCTAGTTTCATTCCTTTACATATGAATGTCCAGTTTTCCCAGCACCACTTATTGAAGAGGCTGTCCTTTTCCCAATGTATGCTCCTGCTGTCCTAGTCAAATATGAGTTGAGTATAAGTATGTGGGTTGACTTCAGGGCTCTCTATTCTGTTCCATTGGTCTGAGTGTCTGTTTTTATTCCAGTATCATGCTGTTTTTGTTACTATAGTTTATAGTATAATTTGAAGTAAGGTAGTGTAAAGCCCCTAGTTTTACTTTGTCCTCAGGATTTCTTGGTCTATTGGGGGTCTTTTGTTGTTCCATATGAATGCTAGGATTTTTTTCCATTTTGTGAAAAATGTCATTGGAATTTTCATAGGGGTTGCATTGAATCTGTAAATCACTTTGGGTAACATGAACATTTTCACAATGTTAATTCTTCCCGTCTGAGAACATGGAATGTCTTTCTATCTTCTTGTGCCTTCTTTAATTTCTTTCAACAGTGATTTGTAGTTCTCATTGTAGAGATCTTTCACCTCCTTGTTTAAATTGATTCTTAAGTATTTTATTTTTTGGTAACTATGGTAAATGGGCTAGCTTTCTTGATTTCTTTTTCTGCTACTATAAAAATGCTGCTGATTTTTTTGTGTTGATTTTGTGTACTGAAACTTTACTGAAATCATTTATCAACTCTAATAGTTTTTTGATAGAGTCTTTAGGTTTTTCTATATATGGGATCATGTCATCTGCACACAGGGACAGTTTGACTTAATGTTTTCCAATTTGTTTGCCCTTTATTTCCTTTGTCTTACCTGACTGCTCTGGATAATACTTCCAATAAAATGTTAAATAGGAGTGGTAACAGTGTGCATCCTTGTCTTGTTCCCATTCTTAAAGGTGACAGGGTGTTGGATGATATTGGCAGAGATTTGTCATTTATGGCTTTCATTGTATTGAGATACTTTCCTTCTATACCTAATGTGCTGAGTCTTTTTCATGAAGAGATGTTGAATTTTGTCAAATGCTTTTTCTGCATCTATTGAGATAATCATATGGTTTTTATTCTTGATTTTGTTGACGTAGTGCATTACATTTATTGACTTGTATATATTGAACCATCCTTGCCTACCTAGGATGAATTCCACTTTATCATGGTGTGTAACTTTTTTTTTTTGATAATTTTCTGTATTCTGATTGCTAATATTTTGTTGGGATCTTTGCATCTATGTTCATCAGGGATATTGACAAAGTTTTCTTTCTTTTTTTTTTTTTTTGTATCTTTGTCTGGTTTTGGTATCAGTGAGATTCTAATGTCATAGAATGAGTTTGGGAGCATGGCCTCAGTTTGAATTTTTTGGAATCATTTGAAGAGAGTTAGTATTAACATCTCTTTTATGGTCTGGTGAATTCAGCAGAAAAGCCATTCAGCCCCAGAATTTTCTTTATTGGTAGATTGCTGATCACTTCTTCAATCTCATTCCCTCATTGGTCTGTTCATGTTTTCTATTTCTTCTTAGTTCAGTCTTGGTAGTTTGTATGTGTGCAAAAATTTATCCATTTCCTCCAGGTTTACAAATTTGTTGGTGTATAGCTGTTCATAATAGTCTCTAATGCTTTTTCATATTTCTGTGTTATTAGTTGTAATGTCTCCTTTTTCACTTCTTATTTTTGTTATTTAGGTCTTCTATCTTCTTTTTATAGTTAGACTAGCTATTGCCTTATGTATTTTGTTTATCTTCTTTAATAAACACTTTTTGTTTCATCAATCTTTTGTATTGTTTTTTGAGTATTGCCTTTAGCTCTGCTCTAATCTGAATTATTTCTTTCCATCTACTAATTTTGGGATTGGGTTGTTCTTGTTTTTCTAGCTCTTTGAGATGAATCAATAGGTTGTTTATTAGAAGTCTTTCTGTACTTTTGATATAGCATTTATTGCAATAAACTTCCCACTTTGTACTTGATTTCTAATTTTAATCTGTTGGGGTCTGAAAAAATACTTGAAATGATTTCAGTGTTTTCAAATGTGGTGAACCTTGATTGTGACCTATCATGTGGTCTGTCCTGAAGAATGTTCCATGTGCTGATGAGAAGAAAGTATATTCTGCAGTTGTTGGATGAAATGTTCTGTAGATATCTGCCAGGACCAATTGATCTGATATATAGTTTAAGTCTTTTGTTTTTCTGTTGATTTGTTTCCTAGACGACTTGTCTGGTGCTGGGAAAGGGGTGTCCAGGTCCCCTACTATTATTGTATTGGGGTTTATCTCTTCCTTCAGGCCTAACAGTGTTTGCTTTATATATCTAGACACTCCAGTGTTGCATGCATATAGATTTGTAATTATTATGTCCTCTGCACAAAACAGGAGCATGCACATGGTCTTAGGAAGGAGCTGTAGGCAGCACCCTCTTCCTGACAGAAGGCAGAAGCATGCATGGGGCCCTAGGCAGGAGACATGGGTAGTGTCCCCCCAACCCAGTAGAAGGCAGGAGCACACCAAAATGCCACTTCCATGATGGTCGCTCACTCAAGCTACAGCCACCAGATAAGCAACTCACCATCACATTAGCAGCCACAGCCACTGTGCAGACAGCCCATCAGCTACTTGACTGCATTAGCATAAGGAGAGTCACCAGTATAGGCCAGAAAAATAAGAGGAAGTCTTTCTACTCAAAGCCAACTCCAGAGTAATAGGAGAAATGATTGCTCTCTACCACATGATGAGACATCAGCATTGAGACACTAGAAATATAAAAATTCAAGAAAATATGACACCACCCAAAGAATACAGTAATTCTCAAATAGCAGGCCCTATAGACCAGGAAACCCTTGAAATGACTACAAAGGAATTTTGAGCAACAATTTTAAGGAAACTCAATGAGATATGAGAAGATTCAGTTTTACAACATAGTAAAATGGGCAAAAAAAAAAAAAAAATCCAGAATATGAAGAAGGAAATTTACTAAGAGATTACTACCTTAGAAAAGAATGTAAATGAACTCTTGGAACCAAAAGATTCATTCAATGAAACAACTAGAAGAAGCAGAAGATTTTCTGATCTTGAATATAATCATTTCAAGTGGATATAAAAAGGGAAAGAAGAATTTTAAAAAATGAAGAAAATCTATGAGAGATTGCAGACAAACTTAAGCACAAAAACATTCAAATTGTAGGTGTTCCAGAAAGAGAGGAGAAAAGAAAAATCATGGAAAACCTATTCAATGAAATAATAATGAAAAACTTCCCAGGTATAGGAGAGACACAGACCTTTAAATCTAGGAGGCTCAAAGATCCCCAGATAGATTTGGTCCAAAAAGATCCTCTCCAAAACACACTATAGTCAAACTGGCAAAGCTCAAAGATGAAGAGAGCACTCTAAATCAGCAAGAAAATAAAATCAATTCACCTATAATGGAGACCCTATCAGAGTAATAGAAGACTTATCAAGAGAAACTCTGCAGGCCAGAAGAAAATGGGATGATATATTCAAAATACTAAAAGAAAAAAAAAGACTTCCAGCCAAGAATACTATTCCCAGCAAGGCTATCCTTCAGAAATGACAGGAAAATAGTGTATTTTCCAGACAAACATCACCACACAAAAATCCCTGCAAGAAATCCTCCAGGGAATCCTGCATCTGGAATTCAAAAAAACAATAATCACTATTAAAAATACACAAGCAAGAACAAAACCCACTAGCAAAACAAAAATGCAAATGGGAAAGAGCTAACCACCTCAAAAAGCTAACAAACATCAAAGACAAACAATAAAAGGGAAAGAAAGGAACAAAAGCTATTGAAAACATGCAAATGAAAATTGATAAAATGCCAGTAATAAGACAATATCTCTCAATTATAATCCTAAATATAAATGGTTTAAACTCCCCACTCAAAAGACACAGACTGATGGATGGGATTGAAAAGCTAGACCCAACTCTGTGCTGTCTTCAAGAGACTCACCTCAACTGTAAAGACACACAGGGATGAAAAAAGACATATGACACACAAATGTAAACCAAAAACAAGGAGGGGTAGCTATTTTTATATGGAATAAAATAGGCTTTAAATCAAAAGAGACAAAGAAGGCCACTGTATAATCAGACAGGGATCTGTAAACCCTTTCTGTTTCCACACAATCTCTGTGTACACAGAATAGAAATATTATCCAGAATAAAAGAACTTTCCAGAAATACTTTTTTTAAAAACTAAAAGTGTTATTTCTGTTAAGGTATTTATTGTCCAATTAAAATAAATCCTTACTTTTAGAGCCAAAGAAATCTATGATTTACGGATAAATTTTTGTACCTATAGATTATTTTATTAGGGATTTCTTTAATGTGTGAGATAGAGGCATACAACACTATAACTGCAAATTTAATTTTGATTTTTACGATAATAGAAAAAGAAACTGTCTTGGGGGAAAAGATTTGGGAACACAGCAGTGGTAGAACATGAAGGAGGGTGAAGAGAAAAGCACGGAACATTCAGGAAAATACCCTAAAGTTTGTACCCAGGACAATACACATTAGATCATAAAAATATTTCTGGTAAATTTTGGAACTTTTTGAGCTCATCACTCAAATGAAGCCAAACACGTTACAAAAACAGATGTTGCATAAAGAACATCTTTCTGTTCAGTGCTAGCATCATGCTAGATTCGAAATGTGGACATTTTGAACCTGTTTGAGCAACCAGAGGCTGTAAAAATGACGACCATTCTATCAGCCCCAGACATTGCAATGACAAAACTTCTCATTCACCTTCCATTTCCTCAGAGACTATTTCCCTAGTGGGAAATAGAGTAACAAACCATTTCTTCTCTCCGTTTTCATTCTGTAAAGCATATGGCCTAATCTAGCCTGTGAAAACTCCAACTTACTTTAGCATTCATGAGCCTTCATGACTAATTTCCTGAACCAAACTCAAAATTACTTTAATTCTACACTGCTGGAGAGAATTTGAAAACAGGACTTCTTTAGAAGAAAATTAACTTATATAATGAGTGAAGAGATAAATCATATTAGCTCTAATTAAAGTACATTAACATTTTGGTTGCATATGAATAAAAATCAGACACAATGAAAGCAAGTTTCTTGTAAAGAGCCAATTTATGGAGATTTATGAAGATTTTAGGAACTTGCAAAATTTCATTACCTAACATCTCTATTAAGATCTTTACAAGCATACATAATGAAAAGCCTAATAAAAGATTTAATAAATGGACTTTTGCTTAAAGTCACACAGATTCAGTACAAGCAAAGGTTTTATACCCCTAATGGAGATTAAAATGATAATTGTCCATTTAAAAATACATATGCTATCTACATGATTAGAAAGGGAAGGAGTTAGGTTACCAAGCTTGGGAAGACAGAGAACTATCCTCCCACCGAAGTCAGTCGGTCTGTGGTTTCTCCTGCATCTAAAGAGCGTGATGATTACTTCAGTCTTTTATATTATTTTACCTATTATCTAAACAACCACAAAGTCCTGTAAAAGAGAAACATGAATGTTTCACTGCCATGAAACTATATTTCTAATCCTCCTGTTTTTCATCAATGCAAGATCTCTTAGCTTTCTCTCTCCTGTCTACAACAAGTGTCTAACACAAATGGTGGACTTCCAGGTAAACTTATTTAACTTCAACTTGAGGGTAAAAAGAATTAGATTTTATTTCCCCAGAAATGCTCTTTCTCCAAACTTATACAATGGCACTCCTCAATGGTTTAATTTTCCATATCACTTCTGAATGGCTCATAAAAATGATGCTCTCACACTAAGTCACCGAGAAGCACATTGCCTGTGACCATGCACAGTGAGCAGCAGGGTCTGTGTGTCTAATCTGGAGATGAGATTTGCAGCCAGCATTTGCCATGGTGCTCTCCACTTTCCAGGACAGCATACATCCCATCTGACACGGCATTCAGAACCCGCCCCACCCCATTGGCCACGGGCACTTTTATGCTTAACTATTTAAGTTCCCATGGCCATAAGTATTTCAGAGTTGGCCTTACTTTCCCCTGTCATTCTCACCACAACCTGTTTATAACTGCTATTATTACTTTTTTTACAAATGCCAAATAACATGTCATGACATCAAACGTGTAAACTCCAAAGCCTTATAAAAATAGCTATGTTCACTCTTGCAAAAAAAATGCATTTGTGGATTATCAAACAATGTGGATATATATTTTAATAGAGAAAATTCCAGACTAAAGATTAAGAAAATGTATTCCAATTTCACCATGTATGCACTGGCAATTTGGTATTGCAATCACATATTTTCTCATGTGGTTTTTAGTTATCCTTCCAGAGAGCTAAGAGCGACAGAGCTTTTAGTAGACAAACTCTCATTTTTAAATGTATCATCTCTTACAGTCCTTGAAAATATTTATTGAATTGCATTTTTAAAACTCTGAATAGTATTTACATAGATACTAGGAATAAATAAATCACAGTATAAAATTTTCAGAGAAAAATAATAAATGGCAATTTAAAGGCAAAGAGAAAATAAATGTAATTTTAAAAGAAAGTCAAGGAAAAATAATGTTCAAAGGTTTTCTGATAGTATTGTGAAAAAATATTCTAAACAAACATAAGACAGCAGAGCAACGTTAATTCTGAATAGAATGTATATTTTGGAAGATAAGTTTTAAATGCTTTTTTTTTTTTTTTCTGGCAACTGGCTGGTAACAGGGATTAACCCCAGACCCTGTTGTTATAAACACCATGCTCTAACCAACTGAACAAACTGTCCAGCGTAAATGCTTAACTGAGACGTTCATAAATTAAGGGAAAGAAAGGTAGGAAACCAAAGAGATAGGAATTAATGGAGATGGAGGAGTCTCCCAGGGGATCCTTGGTTTGGATGACCTTCCACTGGACATCCCTGCAGGAAGCTGGGGCAGAAGGAGGTGCACACGTCTTATGGGGTACAGGATCTGGCAGCAGACAGAAGCACAAAAGCTGAGTTGAGACCTGAAAATTCATAGCCTATATGTTACAAAAAGCCTCAAATTATGACATTATTTTAAAATGATCCTGGGTTTGCACCTGACAGAAGCCAAAGCAAGCACTTTAGAAAAATATGCCTTCAACCAATGATCTGAGTGTTCCTGAAGACAAAGTACAATTGAACATGGACTCAGTGAAAACCCCACATATACACATGCTCAGGAAAACAAGGCAGTATAAGCAGGAACCAGAAGAAGCAGCAGCCAGAAAACTGAGACACAGAAAAAGACATAAGAATTATGAGGCACAGTCTGCAAACTAAGCACAGACTATAATAGAAAAGGTTGACACAGTCAATGACATTCAAATTAGAAAATTGTATTTATCAGAAGACATAAAGAAAGAATTCTATATCTTGTTTAAGAAACAGCATACTTCCCCTAAGATAAACAATATTCTTCCTCATTATTTTCTAAAATCTTTAAAGGTTTGTCATTTATATTTGTCTTTAATTTACCTGGAATTGATTTTTATGTAAGATATGTTGAGACCTAATTTCATATTTTTATATATATGAAAAGCTATCTGTTTTGCAATATGATGATCAGAAAAGAGTCCATAAAAATAAATTCATAACAAACTTAGTCTGGTTTTTATTTTATATTCTATGTGTTTAGAATGCTTAGGATTTCTATATTTGCAATAGCAAGAGGGAAAATGGAAAAGTCTCAGATAAATTTGAAAGAAAACAGGGGAATCTTACAAAGATTAGATTGTCAGTGAGCAGAGGGCTTTTCAAAAGAGATAGCAAAAACAAAACAAACAAAAATAAACAAACAAAAACCCTGTATTGTAATCAAGGTCAGGTTTTCTCTGAGACCAGTGGGATCTGTGCAGCAAGAAATATTCATTACTCAAATTTATAACCATACTGCATTATAGACTGTTGGGGACTACTAGTTGCACTGTAATTACAAGTTAAATAAAGAAATGACTTGTTATACCATGCTCTTAAACATGTTGAAATGTCCTATTTGGTGGTAGTGGTTGGCTCTGGATTTAGGTATGGGTACGCAGATCACTCCGTTGCTATTGACACACTGGGTCCTCATTGGGTTTCCTTGTACCATTTGGGGGGCCTCCAGGATGTGCTGCCTGACCCACGTCAGCTCGCTTCAGGGCAGCATCTTGAGATTCAGGAGCAGCAGAATTCAGCCCAGGGATACGCCCTGCCCAGCAGGTGCTTTTACACCTGTCTAAGGATAACTCTTGCCAATAATAATTCTTACACGATACCATGTAGCAGAAAATAGATGTAACCTTAGAGAGACAAACATTCTCACAGTGCAATTATTTTCCTTTTCCTGTGCATGTGCCTCCAAAGAAATTTATCATTAGTTGTCACTTGTTCGTTTTCCATTAAAGGCGTTCACTCCATTACCTAATGTGTCAAAACCTTGTCACATGTCACATTGTGCCTTGGGGTAGTCTTAGACTACCCAAAATGAAGGGTGGAACCAGTACCTTTTATGTTCTTATTCTTCAGGTTAAGACCAAGCAGGACTCTCCCTGCTGGCATTGATAATATTATCAGTGAAAATAAAAATGTTCTTACTTGTTGCTTTTTCGTTTTCACATGAGAGGATTTTAACAACAGTGTAAACTACAAATTTTGTGTAAATCAGAAACTATCACTTCTGCCTCTCATTTTCAATGTGATAAATACAAACAGCTAAAATATTCAGGAAGAAACGTTTAATTCTCTGATTGATACATATTATATCGTATTGCTCACAAATGCTAAATAGTTTGAAAAGCTACTGAAAAATTATTATAATTGGTTTTCTCAGGTCTCTAAACAATTTTCATTGGCTTGATCAGCTATTTTCACACTTCAGTGATTTCAAGAGTATATCTGCAATTATTCCTGCTGCTCATTATTTTTGGAAAATATGTTCCGTTTTCACTCCCTAGAATAAGTAACAGGACATTTGTAAGGTCACAGTTACCTAGAGTTAGGTCCTGCAATTTATGTTTTGACAAATCTTTCTAATCACAACCTTGTAAATGCCCACACAGGTTACCTCTATACATGAGAATGGTATTTTCTCTGTCAAAATGCTTGTATATATATTGAGTATGTTGGAAAATGATGCCTGTCACTTTGAGTGAAAATGCTTTATTTTCAGAGGGGATTTGTGAAATGGACTTTCCTTTGGTATCATGTAAGTGTCCCTTCTGAAGCAACATTGAGACAAAAACTTACCAAGTGACTTAAAATTTTTAAATTGCTACTTTCTCAGCAAAGTGCTGGATGAGTAACTTCAATTTCCTGAGTCTTTGGCAAGCATGTGACTATATTAAATGAGTCATCAATCTTCCCAATTACTCAGGACAGTCCTTACACGGGATCTTCGCTACGGCCCTGCCCTCTGCCGTGCTCTTCCAAGGCGGATGTTCATTTTCTCTTCCCCACACTCTCATTCATACCCGTTATTCCTTATAAAAATGTGTAATATCTTAATTTCATAAGCAAGAAAAAAAAAACTAGAATAATTTTCTCTGCTAGTGAGCCCCTTCCTTCCCTGATGGTCATAAAGACATCCTTGATGCATACATAACACAGTTGTGATCCTATCCCTAGAATGTTTTGACTTCTTTGATAGACTCAGTTGTTAAATTGATCAAAGCTGAGGCAGCCTTCAGGAGAACAGCTTTAAGACAAGGGCTCATAGGTGGCACCTTTCACTACATAGTCACAGGGGACATGATTTGAGGAGGGGGGTTCATGCTGTACTCATGGATGTTTAAGGGCCCCTTCACTGAGTATTTTAGAAGAAGGACATCTGGTTTCCTCAGACTTCCCTAATTTTAAACCAAAGAATCCTCATTAAACTTAAGAAATATATAAAAGACAATTCATTCTTTTACGGTTGATGAATTAGACATACCCAAGGAATTGAAGCCAGACTGAAACTGTGACACAAAATTCAGAGGTGATCTATACTCCAAATTGAAATATGAATGAAAGCTTTACTTTTACTTGATTACACTATAAGAAAGGACAATGATGTTCTCTCCCTAAAAAAAAAAAAAAATCAATATAATGAGATAAAAACCTTTGTAATTTCTAAATACATATATACATACATACATACATATATAAGCAAAGACGATAGACATTTTTCTGGAAGAAACCTGGACAAACACTTTTTGTATTACTTTCTTGAACTCAAATCTAGCTGGTTCATTCCTCATCTTGGACCACAGATGTTTGTATCTGATTTCTTGCTTCTGTCTTCCTAAAATGGGAGGCTGACTGAGGTGCCTCTGTGTGTCTATACTAGTTTTCTATTGCTGTGTAACAAATTACCACAATCTGAGAAGCTTAAACAACATGCAGACTTATTTTCTCATAGTTCTGTAGGTCAGAAGTCTGGGTATGGTTGAGCAGGGTCTCACCTGGTCTCAGTCAAGGTGCCTGCTGGGCTGTGGTGTTTTCTGGAGCTAGGGGCTCCGGTTCACTTGACCTGACTGTTGGCAGAATTAGTTCCTCACAGATGTAGGACTGAAGCCACTGTCCTCTCGCTAGCTCCTGAAGAACACCCCAGTCCCATGCCACATGCCCCCACCATACACCCTCTCTTGTTTCCATCCCTCTTTCAGGGAGGAGCTAGTTCTCCTAACAGCTCACCTGATTCAGTTGCTGCAACCCAGATAATCTCCCTGTTGATTAACTGATTAGTAGCCCAATCATGAGGGTGACATTCCATCATACCCACAGATTCAGCCCTATTACAGGGGAGGGATCTGTATAAGACCCATGTCCTGGGATAGGAATCTTGGGGGCATCTTAGGTCTTTTCCTATCACAACATCAGTAAAGGATTTGCTGAGAAGGGACTTTGCTCTTTCTGGACCAATCATGACATCATTTGTTAGTTGCTATACTTCCAAATGGCAAGATTAGAAGGGTTACTCTTTAGGGTTTTAATATTCAAGGTCTTGAGCTCAACATCCAGGTAGACTCATGAATTTCAAAAGAACAGATATTCTTGTTTTTTTGTTTTTGTTTTTTGTTTTGCTTGTTGATATTTGTTGAACGCTATGTAATGAAAGCTAACCAAGAAACTCAGTTGTTCAGCAAAGGTATTTTCAGGAAACCCCATCTTTTTGTATAGTTTTCCCATACTCTCTTCGTATGCACTGACTCTGAAGCCAAAGCCAGTTCCATGATTTGGCAAGAAAGTTGTGCTCCAACCCCCAGGACAATCCTTCTTGCACAATCGAGGCAGTGTCTTTTCTATTCTCTTTCATGTATCATCACATTTCTATTGGCCTTCCAGCTATAAGATTTGGCTAAAAATCATTCATCTGCTTGTGATATGCTCCTTTTTTATCCACTGTTATGCATAATGGTGAGGAAGAGGAGCTAGCATTAGGGTTAAGGGAAAGTAGAGAGAGGCACATGTTTTATGTCTGTCATCCGAAACAAAACCACCTGTACTTACTTCTAAAATAAATTCTGTATCATTTTATTTTACTAATTAGTTGATATGTTTGTCAGGCAACTATACTTGAGGCTTCTTCAGGGCACAGATTGTGTAATTTATTCATATTTGAATCATGATAGTTGGCAAGGGACTGCTGAATTAAAAGTCTATGCCTAACAACAATGAGGAATCACTACATACCTAATAAAATTGCTAAATCCCAAAAATGTGTGATATCAGTTGCCAGAAACTCTCATTTATTGCTAGTCAGATGTAAAATGTTACAACCACTTGGCAAGACAGTTTGGCATTTTCTTAGAAAACTAAACATACTCTTACCATATGGTCCACCAATCACACTTCCAGGTATTTACCCAAATGATCTGAAAAACTGTGTCCACAAAAACCCCACATGCTCATATTTATAATAGCTTTATACAAAATTGACAAAAAGCGAAGGTAAAAAATGTGCACTTGTGGTGGACAAACTACAGTAGAGTCATACAATGGATTTTTATTGAGAAATAAAAATAAAAAGCTTTCTTGCTAGGGAAAGAAGCATATGAATCTCAAAAGCACCGTAAGCCAGCTAGAAAAAGTTGAATGTTATATGATGCCAATCATATGACATTCTTGAAAAGACTAAACTATAGAGATAGTAAAAAAGATCAGTTATTTCCAGAGGTTTAGGGGTAGAGAGAGAAGAGGAATAGGTAAATAATGGAGCATTTTTTGAGGGTGGTAAAATTATTCTGTATAGTTCTGTAATTGTGGGTAATGACATTATGCATTTGTCTAAAAGCCATGGACCTTTACACTACAGAGTAACCTTAATGTGTGCTACTTAAAAAAATAATGTAGGAAGATGGGGGATCGCAGGATGAAATGCATAATGTGACAAAGAAATCTAACACTATTAGGAATATATGAAAACCTCTCGCTAAAGTGTGTGGGGGACAGCTGCTGACATAAGTAACTTTGGAAGTGAGTGGGGCTGTTGTGGGGCAGAAGAAACAGCATATAAGTACTGTACTCCAGGAGACAAAGTCGTTTCCCACAGGGAAGTATATCAAATAATACTGCAAATTTCACAAATAAGTGAATGGATAGGTAGGACGGTGAAAACTGGTTTCTTACTGTCAGAGTGGGAGGCTTCCTATAAGGAAGGGGAGGGAGCTTGAGGAAGTGCTCAAAAAAAAAAAAAAAAGAGACAAACAATGACGGAGGCATGAGCCAACTGAAAGAGCTCCCAATGTCCAACGTTGGAGCAATACAGGGGGAAAAAAAAGAATATATACATATACATATATGTATACACACTTTTGTTGTTGTAATACCACAATACTGTATATAGTACTGTAGTACTGGATTACAATGCAAAATATAAAATAATTGCATGAGTCTGTAGTGATATAAATAAGTTATGGAATAAATGGGTGGGGGGATAGATCTCCTATGTAGAATATTTCCAGTTAATTTGTGTAAATTTTTGGTTCTTAAGGAGGTTGAGCACAACTCCTCATTCCTGAAGTAAGGGCTGTGCATGGTGATTTCCTTCCAAAGACTGCAGCATGGAACGAAGAAAAAATTAGAGTAACTTTACAGTGGAGAAACATGAAGAACACAACCTCATCCACATTATCAAGATTAACTCCAGTATGATAAGACACATTGATAGGATGTTATGAAAATTACTCTTTATCTCTGTGGCATTTTCCCCTAAAGCATTTAACCCTAGTCTAATCATGACAAAAACATCCGGCAAATCTGAATTGAGGGACAGTCTACAAAACACTCGACCAGGACGCCCCAAAACTATCAAGGTCATCAAAGACAAGAAAGAAAAAGAAATTGTCTCAGACGAAAGGATGAAAGGAGACATGAAGACTAAATACAATGAGGATTAGAAAGAGGACTTCAGGTTAAAACTAAGTACATCTAAATAAAGTGAGGACTCTAGTTAACAATAAAGTAAAAGTAATACATTGTTCATCCTAGACATAATAATGCTCACTAATTGTAAGAAATGTACTATGGAAGCTTACAATAGGGGAAACTGAATTGGAGTTCTTGTAAACTCTCTGTACTTTCTTTCAAATTTCTGTTAAAATAAAGCTGTTCTAAATTAGAAAGTGTGTTTAAAAAGGCAATGTAGGGATTGTGGGCTTAGACACAGGAGACTGGATGCTCCGGAGAGAGTCTAGAAGCTGACGAGAGAACTGTGTGGGAAAAAGCATCAATAGCTTTTCTAAAGTAAGGAATTTAAATGTTAACTGTTTTGATTATGTTCATTCTGACTCAAATATGTGCAGTGAACCACACTGTTGAAGGTGAGGAAATCCGGCACCAGCTTTCGTTTGCCCACCAGCCACAATGCAGGGACACTGGGCACACGCTCCAGCCCCAGCGAGGAGCTTCCCAGGAAGGCACAGGCGTGGCGCTCGTCCCACTCCAGACCTGCTTGTCCCCACCACGGAGACAGCATTGAAGAATCCTGGGGGTCACAGAGTGTGTTCTTCCCTCTCCCAACAGCAGGTGGCTTGCCTCCTCTTGAATAAGTAAAAGATGATTGAAACATGGAAAGGGGCCTGTGTTCACCTAAAACAAATCTGCTTCCTTCCCCCCCGTCTCGGAGCCTTTGTTGTACTGGGCCAGACCTGTGTTCTGGAATGTCATTCACAATCGCAAAATGAACCTTCAGCAAAATGCTGCAGCTTGTTTCTATAGACGTGGAATCTGTAGGCCCCCTCGATAAATTAACACTGTGTTATCGGGGAACGATCACTGATTCCGAGCTGATGAGCAGGGCTGGCGGCTCCTTTCTGATTATCCTTGCACACTCTGGCTGAGTGTTTCTGAACTCACAAGCATTTCAAAAGGCAAGACACATTGATTTCCTCATTATGTCAGGAAATGGCGAGTTAAGCAAATTTCCAAAAGCTTTCAGACTCCAAGGTCTGTTCGGAAGTGATAAGACAAGCCACCGTGTGTAAGTGGGTGAGTTTTTGTATTGAGGCCATTCTCAGTGGGAGTATTTTTGCCCTAGAACTGTGTCCTCTCCCGCAACCCACGAGGAGGAGAGGTTCCCAGGGTTAATTCCAAGAACGCTTCCTAGTATTTTCTACATGTGAGGGACATGGGAAAGGGCTTTGTGCTTAACTGTTTTACAGGTGTTTGTGCCACACACAGTTTTCCTAACCTCCTTGAAAGATTACTGCAATACAAAGATGAATAGGTCTTATTACCACAGATGCACGACCACAAAAGCAAAAGAGCATCCGGATTTTTAATCACATATTAAACGTGTAAAGTGCTGAAGAGGAGAAAACTAGTCATTTCCGAAGGCCTGAAGAGCGGGAGATTGCCAACAATGAAGTGAGGGTGGATTGACTCAAAATATTTCTTCTACCAGCTGCTACTAGACCTTAAATCTTACAGGCACACTTTGCAGAGCAGAAATGACAGAGGTCCATGAGAAAAAAATCATAGTAATAACCGTGGCTTGGAGAAGTATAAATTAGGACAGTAGTGGCGGTCTGAAAGGTCAAAGGGATGAGCAGGAGGGTGTTCCATGAATACCCAGTTTCAGGACTGTCGATGGAACAACCTCCAGCCCAGCAAGTGTCAGGATTCCCATTCGTGTTTGGAGATTCTTTTGACATTTCCATTAACTGGAAAAAAAAAAAAATTCAATAATCGAATCTATACAGATTTAATTCACAAGAGGAGAACATAGCACCTTAAATACTCATTTAGATGTTACAATTAAACAGTGTACAAAACTTGATTCTATTGTATTTTGGGTGTTTTGTTTTGTTTTGTTGTTAAGTATGTAAAGATACAGGGACCACAGTCGTTCAGCTCTGTTTCTGATTAGATAGAAAATGTTGAAAACACTGAATTGGGAAGGCACGTAGTTCCTAAAAAATCTTAGAAGGTTTTAACTGACTTTAATTCAATTTAATTCAATAACTTAGTTAATGATAGTCAGTATACTCCTACCTAAATACAGGAGCATGGACTAGATAAAAGTTATTTTTGTGTGTCTGTGTTTGTTCATTTTGTTGTTTTAACCTAAGCTGTGATATGATGTATATGACCATTCATTTCAGTAAATTCTAATTGTTTTTGCATAACAGCCTGAGAAACTACTTCAGTTTCACTGATGCTGGAAGCCACTTTGCAGGGATAGGGACAGGTTTGCACAAGGTGCAAGGATGTTTAGCAAAGGCAGCATTGTGCCAGCTTAAGGGTAGAAGTGACCAAGGAAAAGCAACACAAAAGATTCAGCATGTGTATAGAGCTCTGTTTAAGGACCAGGGTGAAGTAAAAAGGAGAAGTATTCACAGTGTGTGACACTTGCACAGTCCCTGCACACATCTTATTGGCTTTTGTGACTCAGCTGCTATGAGAACTCCTTTTCCCAGATAAAGAAAAAGATGAACACAAGGTTAAAAATCCTAACCAAGTTTACTAATTAGTAATCTTAAAGTTAAGATCAAACCCAAGTTTTCTGGGTCCCTAAATTCACACACTCAAGGAGCTAGGCCATAGCAAAGCACATCTGCATGTGATTCTCACATTTCCTGGGATGTCATATAAAATCAAATAATGAAATGTATTTTGAGATATAGAAAAGCGTAAACTCTATTATAGTTTAGATATAATGGTCACAATTGTACTAAATATATTATTTAATTCATGTATGTTAAATGGAGACTTTGTTTTTAATCATATTTTTCCTAATTTTTGATTTAAATAACCTAGTGTTAATGGAATTATATATCTTGTGGCATTAAATAAGTTCATGTAGTAGTTCATCGAGAAAAGAAATTGGTATTCTTAGAACTTGAACAGTGTGGACATTGTATGGATTCCTACACAGGTGTATTCTATTGTCTTCCATTTGGTTTTAAGCAAATGTATTTCTCCTCTCAGAACACATAAGAACAAAGGTGACAAGAAAGGAAATTCAACTTTTTCTGCAGACTGAGTCATGCCAAAAAAAGTCTTATGTGACTCTTTCTAACATTCTTCCTTTCTCTAAACTAACTTGCAAATAACAACATTTTGCCAGGTCATCTATGTAATAATGTTATATAATATTATCTTGACCTTAATCACGATATGTTTGTAAGAATCCGTGAAAGTGGAATGTTACATCTACTGCTCATTTGTTTTGCACAAAGCTAGTTGCTGGACAAGTGCTGTGGTAGCAGACGGGGAGGACCAGTGGGAATGAGAGATGCACCCACCTTCAAAAAATGTTTCAAAGTGAGGCTTGCATATCTAGCGTCTCACAGCATAGCCCCCAAAAGGCAACTAATGACCTGAGGGGAACAGTTTATACAGTTGAATTAAATAAGAAAAGTAAAAATTAAACAAAAAACACCTGTTTCCTCTTTGTATAACAGCATAAGCAAATGAGGGTTGTAGACTCAGAGGATGCACCCCCAACACACACACACTCACACACATACACACACACACACACTCATGCACACTAAATCTACATTTTTTGAACTAGCATTTTAGGCTCCAGGGCTCCAGGACACAATCAGAATTCTAAGCATCAAATTCAGTGTTTTGGGGTTTTTTTGTTTGTTTGTTTTTCTTTCAATGGGGCTGGGGTGAGGGGGATTATGTTCATTTCAAGATAATAAAATCTCCACATTTCAAATAAGGAAAAGTCACTTTTTCCCTCTGAAAATAGGAGAAATACAATCAAAGTACAATTGTCCCACTCTTCACGTAACCCTATGAAAGATTTCTGATTATTAGAATTAATTTTAAGAAGTCCCTGAAGATAAAGAACACATCTCTAATGAAGAGCAATTTTCTTACTCATGATTGTGCCCCTGTTAGATTTAAGCCATGGAAGTTCAGCTTTAAATCTGTTTCTTAAAAAGTTTTAACGCCATTTTGTCTGACATTATCTTTTTGTCCTTTATATGACATAGATTTTTAATTATAGCACCTCAAACATAATGAGGTTCATTCACCAAAGCCCAGTTCACTTGAACCATTGTGTCTTCTGTTAAGCACTGGGCTCTCCAAAGTGAGTTTTGCTCACGTTACCTGCATTACTTCCAAAGAGATAGACTTCCATATAAATGGTTTTAACAAATGATAAAATAAAAATAATAATATAGAAGTACTTCTATGTGGTAGGGCATATTATTACATTACCTTTAATTAGCCAGTTTTCCTGATAAATAGAAAATGTTACAAATACTTTACAAATAAGGAATCTAAGAGTCAGAGGATAAGAAGCAACATGCCCTGGTTGGACAATATCCAAGTTGTGCAGAAAGGTTTTTAGTGGAGTCTAAATGCTTTCATGGGAACTTTCAGCTGTACAACCTGACACATGTTGGATGTAAAGCAACAGCTTTGCCTCAGAATAGCCATTTTTTACTACTTTCAGTAATTGAAACTTTTGCTTTCCATTAGTGCAAAAAATATATGAGAATAAAATGTGTATGAGTTGCAGAGAGGACCCTCACCGAGAGACCCTGCTTTCATAACTTTAGAGTGACTAAGGTTTTGAACAACAAAAAAAGAAAAAATCGTAAGAGTACTGTCTTACTAATGCATGTGTGTTGTGTGTGTGTATAAAGCATACACATACAATTTATCTAACCACCAATCAAACCATCTGAAGTGGGAACAGAATGATGGGTTTTATAATTTAGTTTTGTCTAAAGTGCCTTTCTAATTTTGTGTTTTATTTTAATTTTTTTTTTTTTGGTCCATTTTTTGGTTTTGTTTTCTTATGTTTTCTAACTACAAAAGATTTCATGGATCACGATCTGACTATTAGTTCTGGTTTGCTTTACCTCTCACCTCTGAGCTTCTTACATGAATATTTGAAAAGAACATTCAAAAATATATAAATAAGTAACAGGTAAATGCCATCCAAGCCTCTCTAATTTGGTTGTTGAGTGAAGTGATTAGGGTGACATCTTCAGAATAGTTTTTCATAGTGCTGGGAAAACAAGGAAAAAAACAAATGGGCTTGAGAAAATGTTCTTAGATGCATTTCAAATAGCATTTATTTGCCTGAAATATTTCTATGAATGATATTAGAAATAAATACATGTTGTTTTTTTCCATGAATCTGTCAGGGATAAGAAAACGTTAAGTTACTAAACAGAAAAAAACAGTCTCATTCTGTATTGAAAATGTCAGATCTTATAAGATAAAAATAAAACAAAGCTGTATTTTTGACAAAATACATGTTTCAGTTGAAGATAACACAATAGTAATCAAACAAGGGATGGGTAAATACATTGTGGTAGTGTGCATTAAATAAATCCCTTACAGGCAAGGTAGTTCAGGCATTCACTGCAAGGGACATAGGAAATTACATGTAACTGCACCACAGAGACAGAAAATGACCCCTAATCATCCTCAGCATGAGGATTACAAACACCGGTATGATTTCCTGGAGACACACGGACAGAACCTCCAAAGAGCACAGAGGGTGAGACTCAGAAGAGTAGGTCTCCCTCCCCAAATTTCATCCATCTGCTTAACACATCACTCCCATATCCCTGAGAAAAAGGTGACGCCTAGGTGCAGGGTTTCTGGCTGCAAAAGATCTGAACAAAATCATTAACGTAAGTGGCTCAATGGCATATTCCACCAGCTGTGAGCTCCCCGTGTGGTTCAAAGGAGATCTTTCACTTTGGTTTTAAAGATCCAATATGCCAAGAAATATCAGATTCTTAGCATTGTTTAATCCAGCAGTTCATTAAGCTGGACGTCTTGATTTGTCAGCAGCCATTCGTATATTCAGTGCCTCTCTGACGTGCAGTTATCAGTTTACTGTCGATCTGAATGGAAAGTGAGGTAAGCAAAGGATTGTCTTCACCTCTGAAACAGGGCAAAGCTGTCAAGAAATAGAAATAGTAGCACATTGAGAAATGCGGCAAATGTAGTTCTCTCATTTTGCTTTCAACTACTTTTTGAACATTTACGGTCTGTGAAGGGCAATAAATAGAAACTATATTAGTTATTTCCTTGTTTTTAACAAAGGAAGGGAAAAATCCACTAAAGTTTGAAAAAAATATGTTTAAAAGTGCCCTGATGAATTTTCATTATTATTATTACCCTTTTCTTTCTTAGCTGATAATCATTCCCTCATGAATAGTTATACTGAAAAGTTTTGCAATAAAATTCAAATTAGTTATATAATTAGAGTTAATTATGTTAAAGGGGAAAGAGGGACTTCAATTTGCAGCTTTTAATTCTAGAGTTCTCCAAATAATAATTGACATGGAATACAAATAATTCCAATCACAGGAATCAGAATAAGCACCCTCACCTGTCCCTGGCTTGAACAGAAATTGGCAGAAACAGCACATCCAAAATAGTAAAAGCATGTCCTCAGTTGTAAATTGTTTAAGTACCACCTATAACCAAAATCCTGCACCACGTACCACCTGTTGTATGACACATTTCAGTCCAAGCCAAAGCACAGGAACAAACCATGACATTAGAATAACGCTTTCAATACTGCTTCCCCCTATTATGCTAATTTTGCACATTTTTATTTAACTCACTGTGCATGGAGAACCCACTCTGTACACTAGCTTCCTGTCAACTTCTCTATATATGTGGTTTTGATTGCTCTTATTATTTATTTTATATTGCTATTTAAACATTTACTGTTACTTAGTTTCTCAGAATCCAGTCTGGTCTCCTCAGCTTGTCATTGTGCTATTAAGATGTCCTTATCTTAGCCTTTCTCTGACATTTAGCACTATGCTTTGAAAGAAATAGGTCCAACAGAATTTTGATTTAGTTTTATTTCAATATAGATGTTGAAAATGTGGATGTTAAGTACTGAATAAATTTGTCTTTTGGCTACTCAGCTTTCAGCCTGAGTACCACCTGGTTGAGAACAAAGATTACATGTCACAGTGAACTGGTGGCCTAGTCAAGCAGGTGATACAACTGGTTGGCCCATTTCATCAACAGTATTTGTAATACTACTGAAGGACCAAAGGTGCTCAGTTACCTTGACATAGCCAATGAGTTAAGGATGCAATAATTTTAAGGTGGCTTAAAAAATAGCCTGACAAAACCAGTTCAATCAGTAAAACAGGTAAGGATCATTTTTATTCCATAATTTAGTTTCTTCCCTTCTTTTTTAAAAAGAAAACTAGGTCAGCAAAAATGTGGAAATGTTGTATAATAATCACTACAAATCACTTGGAGTTCTGGTTCAAGGGGTTTTAACCTGGTAATAAATTATCCTTCTGAGATGAGACTCAGAGTTAATTATGTCCATTACTCTAATTTTATTTCATATCTAGAGGGGAGCTAAGGAGAATAGATCACAAATAACTCACCACCAAAAACCACTACATTTTCCCTTTAGAATATTGAAAAATATTCTAAATGGACCACACCATCTCTGCCAGTGGGTCTTTAATTTTGTGCTGAACAAAGAACCAAAAAATTGACTAGTAGCAAGGGGAAGAAGTAATTTTTCTCTTCGCAGACATCCGTTTAAACTGCCTCTTTTTCACCCTGCTCCTCCCAAACCATTTAATAAGGACCTTGCCTTCCCAGGGAGACATTTCATCCTAAGTCTGGTATGGTACACACCCTGCCTGAGGACTTGGACTCTAACACAGAGAAAGACTAATTAACCAGAAGCCACTTAATCAACCAGAATTCTCCCTGGAGTTATATGTAAATCACAAAATCTTAAGAAAGGAAGCTTGATCAGGAATTACAAAAATTACCTATATCCTTTACTTCAAAACCAACCCAAACACTTATGCTTTTGCTGTATAATAAAACTGAGTTTCTTAACAATTACCCTGACAAACCTTAGGAACTTTAGTCATTAAAAAGACTCAATTATGGTTATTAGTCGGTACATACTTGTGATGGAAATGTAACTTGATTGTTTTAGAATGATTTCTAATCACTCAGGCTTAAAAAGCGATGGTTTCTCAGATAGAATTGCTCAGCAAGAGCTGTTGAAGTTGTTATAAAGCCCGTTAGCATTTTCGGTAATAAATATTAATCCTATATATGCTGTTCTGCAGTATAGACTTACAAAAAAAAAAGCAATTTGAAATTTTCCTATGGTACATTTTTTTAAAAAGTTTAAAGTTGTTAACAGATAAGGTTCTCCAAACTTAATCCTTCTGTTTTTGCATTCTTAATTTTTGGAGAATTTAGCCAGGTCTCTTATATAATGTGATCAACTAAAAAGTGAAACTTTAATGCTTGCACATTACATTTGAAGAGAGCTGTATATGGCAAGCATACAGGGAATTTGTGCACCTGCTAAACTATGTTACAAGAGCCATGGCTTTTTTTTCAGGGGCACAAACATGAGTTAATCTGAGCCATGCCCCCCGCCCCCACCTTTGACTTGACTAAAAAATACATCATCCTGGAAGGATGGATTTGCTGAATTATCTTGACTGGAACATTTTACACAGGACAGCCCTGAATTTTTTTCCTAATCCTTACCCGAGTGTTAGGTAAATCTCCCCTTCATATGTGGTGGCACATCCCATAATGTCACCTTAAACAGGTAGCAATGCGTCCTGTGTAATGCCATGGGGAGGGGCCAGCCTCCCTTTCTCTTACACCTGGGTCGGCACAGGACACTCTCCTCTCTCCTGC
Source organism: Cynocephalus volans (assembly GCF_027409185.1). Lineage (NCBI taxonomy): Eukaryota > Metazoa > Chordata > Mammalia > Dermoptera > Cynocephalidae > Cynocephalus > Cynocephalus volans. The sequence goes on from NC_084465.1 coordinate 122,768,432, forward strand.
CTTGGAAGAGAAGGGAAGGCTCCTACACTCACATCCCGCATCCTAGGGACTTCCATGGGCCCCTTTCTCTTGCTCCTCCACTGTCTTCTGCTCTGAAGGTTGTGCATCTGCCAGGGGAGATGAGTGGCTGTGGAATGCCAGTTTCTTTGGACTCTTCATAATTGAGGGTATATCTAGCCCAGGTTTTTGTGGCTGTCTTTAGAGTGCTGTGTTTTGTCTTCAATTTTGAAACCAAACTGACAATTCCAGGGCAGTGATGAAAATCCTGCCCACACAGAATATCCTTTTAAGTAAGTCTATCAGGGCTTTTTCCATTTTATAAAGACTCAACTTGAGATTCCAGAACTGGGTTACCTCAACAAATAAAAGAATAAAGAAATTATGTATAATTTGCAAATCTGCTATAGAGTAACAAATACACACACACACACACACACACACACACACACACACACACACACACACACACACACACACACACACACATATATATATAATTTGAAATTATTCAGAGATGCTAATACCATTAGGTGAAAGAATGATGGAAAACCTTATAGATGGGTATGACTGACAACTCCTTAAACCACTGATCATGAATCAATCATTATAGAAAGTGGAACACATAGGCATCATTTTTTTTTTAACAGGAAAATGAACTTTGTAGAAGAAAGATTTAGGAAATGTATCACCTAAATGAAATGTTTTAGCATTAAATAATATTAGAGAATTATTTGTAGGTTTGAAGGTAGCATTTTGGTTATGCTTATTTAAAAAATCATGAATTATAAATCATACTGATTATAGGAGAAGCGATATGAAGGTATTGGCTTTAACAATTTTAATAAATGAATAACATGTAAATAAATAAAAATAAATGTGTGATATTAAAGAAGAAACAATATTTGAAAATACTGATAATTATTGAAGCTGGATGATGAGCATACTACATCATTTTCAAAATCCTACCTTGTATCTTGAGAGCTCCAAGCTTCGCTAGTATGGCTTGGTTTGTTCTGTGACTCTGAGGCCCACATGCTCAACCTCACATCTTCTTTATTAGTCTAAAAGTGATGCCAATGTTTCATATTGTGCTTTCACTCCAAGATTGCACACCAGGTGAGCCGGTCATAACCTTGGCTTCCTACAACCTTAGAAGGGTTTCTAATGGTTTTGTTTTGCTCGAAGTATCAAGAACCATCCTTTAAAATTTTTTTTATCAAAACATATGGATTGTACATACTCATGGGATGCAGAGTTATATGTCAATACATGTGTACAAGGTGTGATCTATTCAGGGTAATTAGCATATTCATCACTGCAAAACTTAACCATTTCTTCGGGAAGTGCGCATTTGATCTCCTCTCTTCTAGTCATTTGGTAACATGCAGTAGATCACTGTTAATTAAGACTCCTGGGTTGACTGTACACAAATAGGACTTATTTTTCCTATCTGGCTGTAATTTTGTGTCCAAAAACCAGCCTCTCCACCCTCTTCTCCCATGCCCTCTCTTGTCCCTCAAAACTATCCAACCCTTCTGAATTCCCAACAGAAAGCAAAGATGCCACATGCTGCTTTCTTTGGAGGCCTCCCCAGCACAGCACTCTGGTCTCATTCCGAGACTTTACCCTTTTAATTGGCCTATAAGAAAAGTGGACAGTGGGCTGATCCTGGGAATGATGGGCGTTAACTATCACTACACCCCCAGCCAAGCAAACACTGCACGTCTCAGGCAGATGGACTCTGCCTGTTTGCAGGTGGAAGGCCAGGCACACCTGCTGACTCAGATGGTCCAGGCAAGTCTGGGAGTCTGAGGTTCTCATCCCTCAATAAGATTCACAGCAGCTGTGAACTTAGCCTCCTTATAAAGGCACTTCTCGTATAATCGTATCTTCAGCCTGATTTTTAGCACAACTTCCCTTGGCTGCAGGAGAGGAGAGTTTTGTGGGTTTTTTAATGCTGCTATGGAGGCCTCTGTCATTCATAAGATATGCTGAGTTGGCCGTAGGAATGATGACTCGTAGTGAACATGGAAGGCGGGTCAGCACAGGCTGCCATGGGTAGTATCACAGGCCAGGCGGCTTCAGTGACTAACACTTATTTCTCACAGTTCTGGAAGCCACAAGTCAAGGATCAAGGCACCACTGGGGTTGGTTTCTGGCGAGGCCTCTCTTTCTGGCTTGCAGACACAGCCTCCCCTCTGTGTGTGCCCAGAGAAGAACAAAAAAGAGAGCTCCAATGTCTCTTTTTATAAGGACACCAGTCCCATAGGATTAGGGTGCCATTTTTATGACCTCATTGGACCTTAATTACCTCATGAACGGCCCCATCTCCAAGGACAGTCTCACTGGGAACTAGGAACAAATACAATTTGAGAGGAGGGGCACAATTCAGTCCGTAGCAGGAGAGATGTAATCAGATTTGAAAATGAGAAGATGTTTCTGGAAGGAGGATAAATGAGGAAGAGGCAGCAGGTCTAGAATATCAGGGAGTTAGTAAGAGAGCTGTTAACAGATCCCACATATGATGTGCTGGAACCATGGTCTGAACAAGGACTGACGTCATTTAAAAATATTTTGAAGAGAGATCTAGCTTGAATTAGTGAGTGCTTTTTTGTGAAGAATCAGAAAGGGAGAGGTACAAAGATGACCTCTTTGATCAGGTCCCGGGTGTAGGATGGCCAAGTTCACCTTGACGGTGCTGATAAGAACCAGCTGAAGTAAAAGAGACAGGAAAGAGAAAGTGAGGCACAGTTTTGGAAATGTTTAAGAATGTGTATGTGTGTGTATGTATATACACACATACTCATCTATTATTTAAAAATCTAGGACTAAGAAACAAGGAAAGAAAGAAAGACCATAATGAAACATTGAACTTTCAGAAGGAGAGAACAGACCTAGAGTTCCTAGAGGTGAGAAAGTGGGAGGGGGAGGGAAGATAGGGAGTAATTGGGTAAGGGACACAAACAGTAATTACGATTTGTAATGAACATGCTGATAATACTGATTTGATCATCGTATGCTGTGCACAAATAGTGATAGTCAACTCCATACCCCATATATATATAAATAAAAGTTTAAAAAAATAATTAAAAATAAAAGATTACAACTCACAGAAGGCTCAGTTGATTGTTAGCATTTTTTAGCAATAAAGTATTTTTAATTAATAAATAAATAAATATAAAAATCTAGCTGAGAGAAATCTAAGCTGTGTGTTCTGTGCAGCTCTGTGTAATGATAACACAGCCCAGGGAGGAGAGTGCATGAAGGGAAACAAGAAGAGGCCAGGGTGATTTGCAGGGAAACAATATATAAAGTTCAGGAAACATTGAACTATTGAAAAAAGTTATATTTCAGAAATAAGCTGATTGATTTTTAATAATTTGTGTTAGTTTTCAAATTTTATACAATGAAAATGCATAACATTCAAAACAAAAAAAGTCAGAAAGATAGAAATTCAGGCAGAGGAAGACCTACACAGAAAAAAATACGAAAAAAAGAAAACCCACAAATAAACCAAAAATATGGGAAGAGTGTTACTACTCATCCAGGAATTTCTTGCCATGCATCATGGGGAGTGGGCAACAATTTGATATGAAAACCAAATTTTATTTTAATACCATGTTCAATATTGTCATATTGATTTTGGGATATCATTAAAACAATTACAATAAAATTGAGGGTCTCTTAGGCAGTCTATAACATCAGTCATATATGAGGACTCTTTCCTAAATCACAATTCAATAGCTTATTAAGTCTATTGATTTGAAGCATTTTATCAATGCTATTAGCATCACCAGTAATAACTATCATTGATTAGGTACGTAATATTTGCTAGGATAAGCACTAAAATCTCTTATATTTATTACCTCTAATCCACATAAGATGAGAATTTTTGAGATGTGAATTGTTTTTCCTATTTTACTTATAAAAAAAATTAAGACTCATATAATTAAGTAATTTGGGTAAGGGCACACAGTAAATATTGGATTTGTAGTTTTGAATGCAGGTTAACCTGTTCCAATGAAAGTAATTTCTTTCTTTCTTTTTATTGAGGAGCTATTTTACAAAGATAGCTTGTTAGCTGATTTTATGGAAAGAAAATCTCTGAGAATGGTTTATTTTATATGCCTTTCAAATACATGTGAACTTTAATCAGTACATAGTACCTAGTAGTACCATAGGGAAAGGAAGGGTTTCTTACACAACATGACAAGAAAATCATTATTCTTACTGAAGAAAGACAAATGCTGTGTTGTATATTGCAGGAATAAACACATCTATGTAACTCTTCCTCTTTTTTTGCAACCGTTGTGTGAAGAAAATAAAATATACAAATGTGCACATGTGCACACACACAGCACCACCTCTTCTAAGATAGATTCCAAGAAGGTTCTATCCTCTTCTTATAATTTGAGACATTGTAACAATGAAGACAAACAAGAAGAGGCCAAGGTGAATCGCAGGGAAACAATCTATAAAGTTCAGGAAACACTAAACTATTAAAAAGAGTTATATTTCAGAAATAAGGTGATTGATTTTTAATAATTTTTATTAGTTTTCAAATTTTATACAATGAAAATGCAAAACATTTGAAACAAAAACAGTCAGAAAGGGATAGAAATTCAGGCAGAGGAAGACATGCAAATAAAAAAATACAAAAAATAGAAAAAGAAAAAAAGAAAACCAGAGAAACTTAGTTAGAGGGGCAGGGAACTGTAGCAGAGGTGAGAAGATCCAGCTCTGTAAGTGTTATATAAACATACCTTCTGATACTAGAGCAATGCATTGAGTCCATGATTTATCTCTGAATGTGCTAAAAAGGAGAAAAGAAAAGAACTTGGGAGTGGCACACACATCTTCAGCGACTCCTTCAGCCCTTTAGATTAAATTCCACAATCAGCCCAACTCTTCAAACCCTCTCATGAGCTGCCAACACCCTCCTTGTCTCCCGGGCTGTGCTCCAGCCCTGTGGACAGCCCCCGAGGTGCAAGCTTATTCTGCCTCTGCCTTTGCTCATTTGCTGGTCCTTCCCCTGTGTCTTCTCCTTGTCTTCATTGGGTTAACTGCTGTCCTTATGACTCAGCTTAATCTTTTAGTTTCTGCTCTTGGAAGAAAAAAAAAAAAAGGATGAAAAAGCCCTGGCCACCTCTTGGAATCCTCTTCTTACCTTTCCAGTCAGTGCTAGGAAACTTTCTGAGTGTCCAAAACACCATGGATACACCTGGTACCGTATCCATCACTGCACCTGCCACCAGAGCTCTGTACATGGATTCAAGGAGATTGTGCTCCTTAGAAACACAAATAACCAAGGAACTCTATTGTATCCTTTTTCACTGGTGTTATGTCTCTGTGATAATCAACCATTTATGTTAAAAATGATGACCTAGGATGAGTGGGAAAGATCATGAAAACTATAGTTCTTTGTTCTTTCAATTCCCCATCCCTCATCAGTAAGTCAAGAGCAGAGTGTTAGTAAAATAAATACATATCTAAGAGTGAAATAAAACGGCTTTAGTTTTATGAGCATGTGTAGCATTCAGTTAAGAATGAAATAATATACAGGTATGAACAATGAAACATTAATTGTGTAATTTCAGTGATTCCTCATATGAATTAAATGCTTTTCCATTTGTATTTAAACCTAGAGCAAGAGGTTACAGTAAGTCAGAGGAAGAGGCAGTCTTCAGTGATCTGTGTGGTAACGGATTAGAGCTGGGCACGTCAGGATTAACTCATATTTAGCTTAATAACACCACAGGTGGATACACATAGAAATGCATAAATGGGGGTAGTATACATACACATATTTCTCTGCTGCATCAGTCGAGGAGGCCTAAGAATAACACCCCTCCAGTAGTAGCAAGGGCACATCTGGCACCCAGATCTTGGTTTCTAACACCACTCTCAGGTGAAAGAAACGGACGTTGTTTAGAGAAATGGATGATTCCAGGACAGAGGAAGAAAATATACAAGATTAGCCTGGAGCATCTTGTCGTGTTAGAAAATCATGAAATATGCAAAAACAAACAAAAAAACCCCAACAATACACACACACAATAAAAGAGGGATGCGAAAGGGGCACAGGAGTTCTTCTTAACCCAGACTTTGATTTCAATTAAAAGTCACAGATTGTCAGAATGAAAAAAAGAAAAAAAAAGACCAAACTATGTGTTACGTAAAAGACCCCCACTTGAATATAAAGAATTAAGTAAACAGTAAAGGGATTTAGAAATATACACCATGGTAACCCTAATTTACAAAAAAAGGCTGGAGAAGCTATATTAATTTCACACACAGCAGACTTCAGAGCAAAGAAAATTCTCAGGATGAAGAGTGCGCTACTCAGGGATAAAAGCATCTGTTCTTAATTTATATGTGCCTAACAACAGGGCATCAGAATACCTGAGGCAAAAACTGACAGACTGCAACGGGAAATAGGTGAATCAAAAATGTCAACACCCTCCATCAGAAGTGGACAGATCCAACAGGTAGACAATCAGGAGGCACCTCAGTCAACTGGACATAATGTCCAATCTACAGACCAATTCCTCCAACAACAGCAGACCACACGCTCTTCTCAAGCTCATGTGGAACATGCACCAAAATAAACCACATTCTGGGACATAAAACAAACAAATAAAAAGAAAATAGAAATCATGTGGGGTATGTTTCCAGACCACGAGGAAATTAAAGTAGAAATCAACAGAGAGATAGCTGTAAAATTCCCTAATATTTGGAATTTAAAAAAAAAAAAAGATCTTTCATGGGTCAAAGCAGAAGTCTAAAATAATTAATATATATTTGATCTAAATAATAAGTAAATGAAATATGAAAATGTGTAGCATAAACTAAAAGCAGTGATTAGAGGAAAATTTATAGCATTAAATACATATGTGATCATTAAAAAGTAACAAAGATCTAAAATCAGTAAGCTAAGCTTCCACCTTAGGAAATTAATAAAAGAAGAACAGTTTAAGCCTAAAGCAACTGGAATAAAAAGTAATGAAAATTAAAACAGAAATCAATAAAATTAAATTTAGATAATTAAATCGATGAAGATAAAAGCTGGTTGCTTGAAAAGATCAATAAAATTGATAAATCCCTAGCTAGGCTCACCAAGAAAAAAAGGGAAAGAAGACACAGATTACTAATATCAGAAATGGAAGTGGAGCATTGTTACTGAAAAGGATAATAAAAGTAGGCTACGAAAAACTTGTCCACAATTTTTATAACTTACAGGAAATAGACCAATTCCTTGAATGACACAAACTACCAAAACTCACTCAAGGAGGAATAGACCATGTGAATAGGCCTATATCTATTAACCTACTGAATCAATAATTAATAACTTTCTGGAAGGGAAAAAACCAGGCCCATATGGCTTTACTGGTGAATTAAACCAACATTTAAGGTAAAAATAATACCAATTCTCAATTTCTTCCAAAAAATTGAAGCAGGAGGAATACTTACTAGCTTGCTCTGAAGCAGGCATTACCCTAACATCAAAACCAGATAGAAAATGCAGAAAAAGAAGAATACAAACCAATACCACAGATGAATTTAGGGGCAAAATCATCTTCATCAAAAATATATTAGCAAAATGAATCCAACAATGTATAAAAACAATTACGTCAACAAAGAAAGATTCTTTTCAGGAATGTGAGGTTGGTCCAAAATTTCAAGATCCGTAAATGTCATCCATCATATCAACCAACTAAAAAAGAAAAATAATACTGCTCAATTGCAAAAGGAGAGATTTATCTTAAAATTTCCATGACTATTGAAGTGGAGTTTCAAATGATTTTGAGTTTCCTAGCTGTTTAAACAAAGAGATACATACGTATTTGACTCAGCGTATCATGATAGTCTTATTACGTAAAAAAAAAAAAAAAAAAAAAAAGCAATAGTTTTTAATATTGTTTTAGGAATTTTTTTGTGATTAGAAAAGTTTTAGAATATAAATTTTATAACATTAATACCTGTTGAACTTTTGATTAATACTACTTTTTAGTTAACTCAATATTATATTTGATAAGAACTGGAACCTCTTAGAAAAAGTAGAACTGAAGGTACAGTCTGTTATATAAAAATCAAGCAGGAATCAGGAATAATGAAATCAACAGCATTGTTTTTAACCTTGAATTAACTTTTATTTTACAAAACTATTTAAAGAATGATATGCAGCCATTATTTTAATTATTGCAGATTTTAAGCAGGCCCTTAGTGCTTGGAGAAGATTTACTTATGCTGAGACTTTTCTTTATGAATACGTGAGCCTTTCTGGGCAGGGTTTCCTCTTTGTTTCAGCAACTAGAAAACAAGTCATTTTGGAGCTAAACCTCAGTAGTCATGGAAAACCTTATGACGGATTGTCATGAACCTACTTTTGCTTATGTTTAATTTGACTACTTTCTTGATTTTTTCTGGTAACAGTTAACAATTCATATTTTTTCTCTTACAGTGCAATGTAAGCTTCTGCTCCTTCCACCTCGCCCCTCAGCTCTCTGCTTCTGTGTCACAGGCTGTGACATGACAAACTCTCCTGAAAGAATACTCCACGTCATGCCACTGGGCTTCTTCACAGTTGTTTCCACCTCTCTGTTCTCAGGAAGAATCACTTGTTTCTTTTACTGTTTTGCTTGGTCTGATTTATTCATTATTAACATTCTCTTGGCTCTGCTCAGTGTCCATGAGTGCAATAGTGGGACCCTTCCTATGACACACTACTGAAGTTGGTCACCACTCAGTAGGTTAAATGAATGTATTTCCGGCTCCTCCACTTCTATTTATGACTATCCCCCACCATCCTGTCCATTTAACGTGCAGCAGCAGAGCAGATCTTTTAAAGATAGATTGAATTTCAGCGTTCCTATGATTGAAACCTTGCATACCATCTCATTGCACTAAGCATAAAATCATGAAATCAGAAGTCCCGTGAGGCCATGCATGAGACTGCGTCCTGGCAGTCTCTCTAGTCTTACGTTTAGCGGCATGTCGCTTTGTTCAGGAAGCTCCAGCCACATTGGCTTCCTCTTCCATGACCCTCCACCCCCCCTCCTTCCATTCCTTTTATTGTGGTAAGAGCACTAAATATGACATCCACCCTCTTAACAGATTTTGAAGTGTACAGGACAGCATTGTTATTTATAGGAACAAAGTTGTACAGCGGATCTCTAGAACTCACTCATCTTGTATTACTGAAACCTTAAACCCAATGAAAATAAATTCCCATTCCCTCTCCCCACAGTCCCTGGCAAGCACCTTCCACTCTGATTCTACAAGTTTGACCACATTAGATAACCCTACATAAGTGCGACCATGTACTGTCTGTCTTTCTGTGTCGGGTTGATTTCACTTGGCATAATGTCCTCCAGATTCATTCTTGTTGTCACAATTGGCAGGATTTCCGTCTTTACTAAGGCTCAATAATATTTTATTGTGCATATGTACACCACATTTTCTTTATCCAGCCATCTATCAATGGACATTTAGGTTGTTTCCACGTATTGGCTAATGCTGCAGTGAATACAGGAATACAGATATCTCTTCACAATCTTTATTTCAGCTTTTTTGGAGTGAAATCCCTGAGTGAAGTGGGATTTCTGGATCACATGGCAATTCTATTTTCAATATTTTTTTGGAAATTTTCTGCTGTTTTCTGTAGCATCTGCACCATTTTACATTCCCAGCAATTTCTCTGCATTCTCACTGTTTTAGTCTGTTTTGTGTCTCTATAACAGAATTACCTGAGCCTGGGTAATTTATAAAGAATGGAGGTTTATTTGGCTTATGTTTCTGAGACAGCTGCATCTGGTACGGGCCTCTTGCTGCTTCTACTCACGGCGGAAAGTGGCAGGCAGCCACTGGGTACAAGCAGATCACATGGCAAGAGGAAGTGAGAGAGAGAGAGAGAGGAGGTGCCAGGGGCCTATAAACAACAAGCTCTCACAGGAACTAAGAGAGTGAAAACTCACTCATTACTCCCCCCTCCCCCAGGGAGAATATTAATTCATTCATAAGGGATACACCCCCATGACTCAATCAGTTTCCAACACTGCCACATTGGGGATCAAATTTCCACATGAGTTTTGGAAGGGACAAACACATCCAAACTCCATCACTCACCAACACTTGTTATCTTCTGTGTTTTGATAATAGCCACAATTCCCAGAAGAAAACATAGGAGAAAAACTTCGTGAGATTGATGTTGGCTATTTCTTGAATATGACTCCAAAAGCACAGGCAACAACAGCAAAACTAGAGTGGGACTACATCAAACTAAGAAGTTTCTGCACAATGAAGGATCAAATTCACAGTTTTGAAAGGCACCTATTAAATGAGAGAAAATATTTGTAAACCGTATATCTGATAAAGGGTTAACATCAAAAACATGGAAGGACCTCCTACAACTCAATAGCAAAAAAAAAAAAAAAAAAAAAAAAAGTAGAAGTAAATAACCTGATTTAAAAATGGCAAAGGGTTTAAATGTACATGTCTCCAAAGAGGGTATACAAATGTCCAGCAAGTGTCAGGAGATGAAAACCCAGACCACAGAGGCCCTGTCCCCTCAGTATCTCTGAGCATAAAGTCTCCTCTGAAAGGCTCTCCCTGTGTTACCCCACTCTGTCCTCCCATAGCTAGCTCTTCCTCTTCCTTTAGGTCCTTATTTAACTTTCATGTCCTGATAGTGGCTTTTCTTAACCTCTTACTGTTTTATTTTTACTCCCTTAAGTGATGTCTTCATAGCATTCATCTAAAAATACATTTTTATTTTTTTTTACTGATTTGCCTCATATCACATTTATTTTCTACTAGAATATAAGACTTATAAGGTAAGGGACTGTGTCTCTTGTTTACCTTGTGTCAGAAACCCTAACAGTTTCTGACACACAGCAGGTGCTAAATATAGAATTATGAAGACTGTTATTTAGCCCAGAACTTTGTACCCCACACCTGCCAAAAGGGAGATTAGAGTCTCTCCCTTCCATTCTTACTAGTTCAAGAGTCATATGGTTTAATCCTAACCCAGTGTTGGTACACAGTCACGTAAGCAGGCATGTAGTCTGAAACAAAGGTTTTCAAAATTGTGGTTTTGTGGGCACACGTGTGCTCTCAAAGTACTGTAGGAAGTACTGCAGGAAAGGGTGGAAGGAAGTGGGGGCTGTAGGACTCTGAGCCCTGCCTCTGGTGCTGACACATAATAGTCTCATGTCCTTGTTTTAGCTTGTTTCCAGCTTCCACTTGGGTTTTCATGTGGAAAAAATGTGCTTTTGCAAACAACAACAACAACAACAACAACAATAATAATAATAATAAACACAAATCTAGACAAATTGAAGTAGATTATTAAAGAAGATTTATCTTCACATGTTTGCGGATGAATTGAGATACCTCTCTGGAAAATTCAGTTTTGATTAGAAGATTGAACATATTAACAATTATGATTTTTGAGATGACTTAGTCAAACTATCCTGTATGCTTTTCAGCTTAGCCTACATGTGCACAGGTATAACAACTATAGCAGGGTTTGAAAGATTGCTAAAATTTTTCTATACAGTGGTGTCCCCTCATTGACGTCTCAAATGGATGCCTGAAACCTCAGATAGGACCAAACCCGATTGCTGTCAATTGGAAACTGCTTCTGTTCATGTCTTCCACACACAACTTTAATGCCTTTTCCTTGCAGACTAAGCACTTACCACAGACTTTGGCCATACCTTTTGCAGTTTAAGGTGCAAGCACAAAAATTTTTCCTTCTTCACAATTTCACAGATAGAAGATTCCTTCTTGCCCTAGATCTTGGCAACCTCAGCATAAGATTTTTTCTTTCCTTATTATGTTGAGAACTGTCACATTTTCACTTAAAGGAAGCACTTTGTGGCTTCTCTTTGGCATATCCGAATTGCCAGCATCACTACTCTTGCACTTGGGGTGATGATTAAGTAAAATAAAAGTCGCTTGGACACAAGAACTGCAGTACTGTGATAGTCCATCTGAAAACCAGGACTGCTATTAAGTGACCGAAGGGTGTGGAGCATAGACACCGTGGAGACACTGGACATAGGGATGATGTATATCCTGGGTGGGAAGAAGAGGGATGGTGTGAGATTTCATCATGCTGCTCAAGATGGCACCCAATTTAAAAGTTATGAATTGTTTACTTCTGGAATTTTCCATTTCATATTTTTGCACCTTGGTGATGTTGGGTAACAGCAACCACAGAAAGCAAAACCACAGATAAGGGGGGAATACTGTGGTTCCTCATAGATCAGAAATAAGTTAGTATCTCTCACTCTTAGCTCTTCTGCTGAGGTACATGACTGTGATGCTTCCCCAAAGGCTGAGGATTCCTTCATGACTGTAGGGCACAGAGGAGCTCTTATCCTAAGTACCTTGACATGCTTTGCTTGTCATTAGCAGAAGTGTTGTATCAATGTATCTGTCATTGGGAATGACAGGTAATTCTATCAGAGAAGAGACTGCAAAAGATCTTAAGTGTATCAAAGGTGTTTAACAATGCACCCTACTCTAGTTATCATTTACCGTGAAAACCACCCTCATCATCACCCTCACGGCATCACTTGATTTACAAGTGGCTTCTAGCAGTTCACCAAAGCAGGACACCCTAATTCTCCCAGGCTATGGCGGTTGTTATTGGTAGACAATAGTGCCTTGTCCTGCATCATAAGTTCACCTTTACTAACCCACTTGAACAGGCCTGATGTGATTCTTATATTCAGGGGGTTAATGCTGCCCTATATGTGGGAACTGAAAGGCTCATAAAAGAAGGCCCAGGGCTGAAGATGCGGAAAAAAGTATGGTTGTCCAGGTCATAAACTCTATTTCCCTAAAGTTCAAACAGTGTTCTTTAGAAACCTTCTAGTATCATTGGTGAAGTCCATTCATGGACGATCATTTGAATAATTACATCTCAAGTAGTGCAAAGTCAAAAAATCTATACCAAAAAAAAATTATTTTAAGGATGATCAGTGGTGACTGCATATTGTAAACGGTTCAACGTTATCAGAAAAGCAGTATCCATTTCCATGGAGGACCAAACTGCAAATCAGCGCCTGGGGAGGTGAAAGAATGATGATCTGCGGAAAATGATGAACTGTGCAGCTATGTCCAACTAAAGAGCTTGGCTAATGCATAAAACATTCAGTGCCCTGGAGAGAGCATGAGCGCTGGAATCAGAAGTCCTCATGATGGGGATGAGAGGAGACTGAAGAACTTGGACTGAGAGATGCCATTGGTTGGGGGGTACAAGTAGGATTGCACAAACAGAGAGCTGGCACAACCAGTGCAGCAGAATGTGCTGTAAAGGCAACCAAAAAGAAATCTCGGTCTCTGTGAGAAAACGTGCTAAATCACTCCCTCTCCAGCACCATGTCCTCAAAGCTGCAGAAGCCAACAGCTAATGAGACCAGAAAACATCAATATAAGCTTGAAAGAATTGTTCTGAAAGGTCCAGAATCTGCAAAAGATATCGAGAACTTCCCCTAAGATTTAATGTCTGGAAGTAAATCATTAGCTATTTAACTAACATCAAAGGGGCAGAGGAAAAAAATTCTTTGCTTAAGCACGATAATAATAGAAAAATAAAGAGCAATTCCTCTATTCATTATTAATATTTGACTAGGGAAAAATCCCTGGGCTGGAAATCAATAGTCCAAGATCAGCCACTAATTATCTATTTGGCCTTGAGCAAAATTCTTAATATTTCTTGGCATCAGCTTCCTCCTGTAAAAATATGTCCAGTGATTTTCAGGCTGAACTGTAGAGCAATGCCTGTAATGCAGGGAGCCTCTGAAGACACTGGGAGCAAAAGAACCCTCAGAGAGAACAAACTCCACCCCATGCACAATCCCCTGTCCTTCCTCCACAAACACACTTTTATCAAGAAGAGTTATTTACCAAGAGTTCTGCCTTTCTCTGGGAAAGAGTTCCCTTGAAGAAGTGATTCCATTGGTGAAAACATATTTAAAAAGTAGTTAACTTGATGGTTTCTCACATGTAGTAAGTGATAGATTCAGTCCTATTTTCATAAGGAAAATCAAACTCTGCTCTGAGTCAAAATATTGCACCCTAAAACTCATGTTCCATTATATAAATATATGCCATTTCACCAGGAGGAGAATGTGGCAGGAGGACTCATCTGGTATTCTTCTACCATTACTACAAGGTGTTGAGCTATGTCCTTTACAAAACTGGTGGTGCTACCGTGAGACACACATTGCTAACCAAATGTCAACAATCACAGACAAGTCTGCACCCAGAATGCATTTAAAGTCTCTCCCTCTGCTTTCTCTCTCCTTTTACTCTCCCCTCTCTTTGTCCCCAGGACAAATGTCAACACCTACTCTTTTTCTTCTGTTTGTCCTCTATTTTCTTGAAACATCGTGACTACCTGGGTATTGCTCCAGGCTTCAGCTTTCTTGTTTTAATGTGTTTTTTTTAATGGTATTTCTTTTCCCATTGCCCAGAATCACCACAAAATGTGCTTTCTTATTTTAACTGAAACTTTTCAACCTAGAATTGCCTACAGCTGTCATTAATGCTATTCACTGAGTATTTATAGATTTTGGCCTTCCTGGGCCAGGCCAGGCTCGCACTTTCTGACCCCGTGGACGGGGAGGTGCCATGTGATTAATCTTACCTAATGAATTGTGAGCAGAAATAATTGCATGTCATTTTTTGTATGAAGCATTTCATGGCAGGTTTGAAGCCCTCCTGAGTTCTATTTTCCTTCTGGCAAAGTGACCTTCAACGTCTAAGGTGGTAACTGCTCAGACAGCTTGGGTTTTTGAGAAATTCCAATAAACACAGTCCCCCAGATGATTCGTTGTGGATTTGCAGTATGGATGAAAAATAAAACTTGGTTCTTTAAACCATTAAGATTCAGTGTTTGGGATGTTAATGCAGCAAAACCTAGGCTAACCTAGCTGATAAAAGTTATGCATTATGAAACTGAAACAGTATAAACAGAGTATCAAATTGGTTGTGGGCATTCAGAAAGTGGCCCATTTGCAAAGGTGCTTTTTGCTTCTTCTTTCCTGTTCTTTGAGTTCATCTTGGATAAAACTCAGAGCTTTCTGATGACCGCTCAGTAAAAACATGAGTCCTACTTCAGTAATTTAAATCACTGCAAATATGCTTAAATCCAGTCCAGCTCACCTTTAAGGGTTGCTCCCTGCAGCCTGCAGCTCATTCAAGCATGCTCTGGCTGAGCAGAGGGGAAGGCGTGCTCCTGGAGTGCTCTGGCTTCTCGCAGGGTCAGGGAGGTGTTTAGTGGAAATGGGAGTAAAGCCTTTCATAAGGCAGTTCTTTCCATCATAAGCTACATTGAAACATAATGACTGAAAACAAGATACTGGAATGTGCACTTCCATACAGGGGAGATACTGGACTGAGCATGGTGGAACAGCCTGCTCTATGTAGTCTCCACTGGGAGGACATCAAGACCCAGGGTGACTCCACCGTGGGAGACCTCTTCTCTCCCGGGCTCGACATCCAGGCTGAGGAGGCCTCAAGGCTGGTATTGCCGATTGGGTGCCCGTAGCCTCTTGGTTTCTCAGTTTCGGGGCCTGGAGTATTCAGACTTACAGGAGCAGCCGGCCTCTGGGAACGAGTGGTCTGGCAGCAGAGGGGATATTTTGTTGCCTTCTATCACTTTCCTCTAGAGGCATATAGCATTACCTCCACTGTAATCTACTGGTTGAAATAGCTATGATCCCACCCATGCAATGCTGGGGTCTGCCTCAAGCGGGCACCTGGAGTCTTTGATTGGTTGCCCGGAATCCCCTCACTTGGCTTAGATTTTAGGGGAGAGGAAGACTCTGCCTCACCTACAACTCATTACTTAATGATGTATGTGATAGACTGCATGTTTGTGTCCCCCCAGAATCATGCACAGAAACTTAAGCCCCCATCAGAGAGTGTCAGGAGGTGACTAGGTCATGAGGGTGGACCCCCTACGATGGGACTGGTGTCCTTGTAAGAAGAAGAGAGAGAACCTGCTTGGTCCTTCTCTTCTCTGACATTACATGTAAGCATTCAGCACACCAGGAATAGGCCCTGATCAGACACTGGACCTGCCATTCCTTGGTCTTGGACTTCCAGCTTCCAAAACTGTGAGAAATCAATGTCTATTGTTTAAATCCCCCTATCTGTGGTATTCTATCATAGCAACACCAACTGACAGACAACCACTCTTCCCCTGGGAACACCTGGCTGTCTTTTTATATGGGCTGGAGATACACGAAGGGTTGATCATGCAGGGCCCATAAGTCCAATTCTTACTTGGGAATGATGGACTCTCTTTAGGCTGTGAGGGTGCTTATTATACCTTGTTTTCAACTTTGGTGATTTAGGCTGAAGTTCTGAGATAACTGGAAGTCACTTAAACACCAGTTACACAGTCAAATGTCAGAAAGAACATTGGCTTACTAGAAACGAAAAATTTAAAATTGTACTTTCTTCAATACACAGAAAACATTGGATCATAGAATGAAAAGGAAGCACTTTGAGATGATGTTGACTTGTGTGAGTGTCCCTGCACATAACTTGATGATATGCACAGTATTTAATAACAATTAATGAAAAAATTAATTCCCTGTTATTAAGCTTGAACCCTTAACCCAAATCCACAAGAAGGTCCAAGAAAAACCTTGAGAATATGTCTTCATTTCTCTTTTCAATGAGGCTGTTTCCAACAAAGGCCTTGAACCCAGTGCATCACAGCATTTCATTACAAGGATGAGAATGCTCAGAGACTTGGGGTGCTGTGGTACTGCTGCTGGGCTCAGCAGAACTGCAATGTCTCAGGTTTCTAGTTTCATCATTTCCCCTCAGCTTTTCATTCCAGCTCTAGTGTTTGACAGTTTCATTTCTATAACTCATTAAATATTCAATGATTCATAATAACAATTTCTATGTAATTTTATTGTTCACATTCTGGCATCTACTTCTGATACCAAATAAAAAAGTATAAATACCCACTTGAAATAAGGACATTTCAGTTTTCATTTTCATTGCATTAATATTGTCAAAAGGGGCTTGTTGCAAAAGACTTCTAAATATTGCTGAGATTGTCTCACTATTATAACTCTGTGCAAATGGGAATTATGAAACAAAAAGCCAAAAAGGCAGAGGAAACTCAACCAATATCACACTAACTAGAGAGGAAGCTAAAGGAGTGTGAAATCAGAGAATAATCAATTTCCTAAAGGAATCAGGTGCCACTGCATGTCATTGCAGATCCCCTCAAGGGCACAAGGAAGTCAGAGGAGGCTGCAAAAGTTTAAGCAAGAGGGATAGGGAGGAGTAAGTCTGTTTTTTTCCACCGCAGAAAACAATTCCTGACTTGCACCTAAAACATACAATGAATTTCTAGATACTGACAGGATTCTGCTCTCAGGCAATAGATAGATTAGATAGATAGATAGATAGATAGATAGATAGATAGATAGATAGATAGATAGATAGATAGATAGATAGATAGATAGATGATAGATAGATAGAGATAGATAAATAAATAGGATTCCCATTTATCTCTAATGGTTCTTCCAAAATAGTGTCTCATAAGACCCACCCACAGGAAAGGCAGTTTATTAACGTGTCTTACTTAAACATTGGGATTCTCTTACAGTGGTTTTAAGAACTCCAGTTCAGGAGCTCAGACGATCCTGTCATTTTCTTTTCACGTGGCTCAGCCTCTGCATTTCTCATTTCCATGCACTCTCCCCATTACTCTACACTGTCCTATTCACCCCCTCGTGGAACAACACACCACTTTGGTGCGTCCAGGCTCCTCTTCACATTCTTAGCCAGGCAGCTGTGCACCGGGGGAGAGGCCTCATGCTATGTAGACAGGAGTCTGCTGCAAATTCAATCTCAACTGCCTCAGGTGAAAACCTGAGGAGGCCACACTCAGGCTCAAAAGACAGAAGAGGCTCCCACTGCTCCCAGAATATGTGTCAAAATCCTTAACACTCATCCAGACCCATGTATCTTGCCTCTGAGGACACCTCCAGCTCTACCCTGTTCTCTCTCTATCCCCTTCTCTGCCCAAATTCACAAGTGGGCTCATTCCCTCCAGGAACCATGGTCCTAGTCATGTGTCTGTCTTTGAATTTGCTAACAACACTTAAACCTTTTTGCTCCTTTTGTCATTTTTGGGAAATCCATGAGATTTTAAACTGGTTAAAAAATAAATAAAGTAAAAGCCAAATCCAACACAATTATCTAAGATTCCAAACAAATTGGTCTGGTTACAAACTGAGGAATTGTGTTTTTTCCAGAGTCAGAAAAATTAGAAATTAAAGTGATTTTAATTAGGGCAGAAACATCCTCAGAGTTGTAAAAGGTGGTCTGATGAACAAAGGTAGAGAGGCCATCCCTTATACAATGTGACTTACTGGACTACATAGAGAACACCATTATGAAGACTGTGAACTAGTTACTAAGTTGGATTTCTCAGGTGTTTTGAATCCCTCACAATGCAATTACATTTTCAGGCCTTTAAAATGATATATAACTGAATCCTATCAAATCGTCAGTAACCACATCTCATTTTTAGTAACTAGTATTTTTTAATCCATTCCATTAAAAGAAATAGAAACTGGATGCTCAGATGTATAAATGTGGGAGGAGAAAGACAAGCTCTTCAGTATGTGCCTGGAGGAGGAAGTTGGCCTAGACTTGCCAGGACCATGTCGGTTGCTCATGACTGGCCACTCCCGGCGTGAGCTTCTGTGTGATACACCTCACCTTCTGGGCTCCGGATGCAGGTTCACTTCTCACCCAGGGGAAATAGTTCAGTCACCTGTGTCCTACAGCAGATTCCATGCGGCATGGCTGTGACGGGCGATACTGCACCCACAGGCCACATGTGACAATTTAAATCTAAAAGGAATTAATTAAAATTAAATACTACTGAAAATCCAAGTCTTCAGTCACTCTAGCCACATTTCAAGTGTTCAATTTCCACGTGTTCCTCGTGGCCCCTGAATTAGATAGGGCATTTTCATCTCTGAAGAAAGTTCTTCTGCACAGTGCCTGCTCAGAGTTTTCTTTTTTTCTTTTTAACATTATTCATGATTCGTTTTTGACATAGCAAAGAAAATTGGACTAAATGCAGAGCACACCTATTGGCTCTAGGGGATGTAGTTTAAAATAACACCTGAGGACCCTTTCATATATGCTGGAATTTCAAACTACGATCCAGCTGTCAGCTCAGGAACCAGAACTGCCAGCCTCCTCCTCAAACAGATACTCATTTAGTTTAAAAGACAGGCAAACAATAATAGCAATTGTAATAGTAATAGCGGTGATAATTATAGTTAATGTTATGCAAATTGCTGGAAAACTGGTGCTATAAAAAGACTAACTTCATAATGCTGCAAATATATTTCAACTAAGGGCTTCTACAAAATTGCAGACCACTTAGTATCTCTTCTGCATCTGTCCTTTCTATTCTCTTCTCTCCGTGTGGCAACAACCTCTTACCTTTAATTTATCTCCTCATCCTTATCACAAACATCTGCAAAACTGATATGTTTGAACTTCGGTGGTAATAATAGCTAACATTTATTGAGCACCTACTATACATTGGCCACTACTATGAGGGCTTGACACATATCAATCCAATTAATTCTCCCAACAACCTTGCCAAGTGATACAGTTATTAACTCTGATTGCAAATAAGAAATGATCTCATTTCAGGAAGGATAAGTAACTGGTTTGCAGTCACACAACCAAGGACAAGCAGGGCTGAGACCCAAACTCAATTAGGGAGGGACAAGGCACACAACCTTAACTGCTACCTCTTATTCCAAAGCCCTGAAGTAGAAACCCACTAAGATTTTGAGATTTAAAAAAAAAAGAAAAAAATGGGAATTCTCTCAGAAAAAGAAAATGCACATACACAGAAATCAAATTCATTTTCAGAACTGGTTTATGAACTTTATGTTACAAAGCGATTGTCTTAGTCCATTCGGCCTGCTATAACAAAATACCACAGAATAGGGGACTTATAAACATCAGAGATTATTTCTCACAGTCTCTGGAGGCTGGAAGTCTGAGATCAGGGTGCTGGCATG
Source organism: Cynocephalus volans (assembly GCF_027409185.1). Classification (NCBI taxonomy): domain Eukaryota; kingdom Metazoa; phylum Chordata; class Mammalia; order Dermoptera; family Cynocephalidae; genus Cynocephalus; species Cynocephalus volans. Next base: position 122,788,534 of record NC_084465.1, read on the forward strand.
GTCAGGTTCTGGTGAGACCCCTCCTCTGGGTTTACAGACAGCAGACTTCTTGCTCTGTCCTCTCATGGTGGAAGGAGCAAGGGAGCTCTCTGGGGTCCTTTTATGAGGGCACTGACCCAGTTCATGAGGGTTCCACCCTCATGACCTCATCACCTTCCTGAGGTCCCATCTTCTAACACCCTCACCTTGGGGATTAGGATTTCAACATATGAATTCGGAGGGTACACAAACACTCACTCTCCTGGAGCAACCATCTATACACTTCTTTCTTCATCCTGTAGCTTGACCTTCAGTTCATCAGCTCACTGGATAAGTGCTGTCTTCCACCAAGCCTACAGAAACCTTATTCTGCAGTCTGATTATTCCATTCCTGACTCACAAAACAAATCAGCTGAGGAAATGTTCCAAGTCCTTTCTCCTGTAATTCCTATTCATTTAGAGAGCTCTCTCAAATGCCTCCTGGCATTAGCTGCCCACCAAATATTTCCACTTCGCTGTGTAGTGAAGAGCTGCTTCTGAGAAGAGGAACGACATTGCTCCACCAGCACCACCTATGTGGTCATCAAAAGTAGTTCGTACCAATGATATACAAATGGAAAAGATGTCCTCACCTCCCAGCCTGGGGGCTTAAGAAGAAATTTGCCTTTGGTGCCTGGCAAATAATGTTGTATTGTATACTCTAAAAAGCTAGGAAAGAGGATCTTGAATGTGATCACCACAATTAAACAATAAATGTTTAAGAGATGGATATCTTATCTACCCTGAGTGGATCATTACACAACATATGCATGTACTGAAATAACACATGGTACCCCATAGATATGTAGAACTAAAAATATACATTTTTAGAAGAAGCAACGTACCTCTGGACACACCTATCACAGGATGGAAGGACACTATTCCTGAAACATCTCTTGGAGAAGAGTCACTCACAACCAGCAACACTGGTTTCCAACTTCAGTTAAGGAGGACTTAAATTTATTTTATCTTAGACACCTGAGGTTTGGAAATGTATCTGTGAACACATCTACGATTACCGTAACTAATATATACAATTGTACTCGGATAAGTGTTGACATAACAAAAACCACATGGCATTAACATTAGGGCAACGGACTGCAAAACATCTGAAATTTGTAGGCCCAAGTTCTGCAGTGGGAACTTCTAGTAAAACTGTCACCTGTGTAAACTAGGAAAAGAGGCCACATAATTATGGAGTATGTAGTTATAACCCTAGCAGCTGAAAATGACCAATTTTCTTGCGTATTGACTATTATTTGTTTTCCCCTGAAAAGTTATTTTCCCCTGCAGAAAGTTATCTCAGGCAAGACCTGACTGATGTTCAAAAAGATATCAAAATAACTGAGTCCAAGAGCAAGGACCTGACAGTGCTGGAAATATTGACTATTCCTGGACCCCAAATATTAAGATATGCAACTAAAAAAGACTTAAAGTAACAAGTGCCCAGATGATTTCTCAAATGTACAGAAATACTGAATCAGGTTGTGCCCTCGACGTGCACCGTTTCAAGTGGTCTCATGGTGGCACCTCTGTGCAAAAGAAGAGAGGTGTGGGAATCACAGTTTAGAAAGAACATGGAACGTGTCCTGGCACATGGCACTGACCGAAAGCAAGTGCCCTAGAAGCTTTCTAAAGTTTGCAGGGAACCGTATTGCTGAAGAAACCACCAATTCAGAGTAAGAAGCCTTGGGAAGTCTCAGGCTCCAAACCTCATGGCAGGAAGCAGTCTGTGGGGCAGACACCCATGCCATTGTCATTTTGTAGAAGGAGGGATTGAGAATTCCAGGGGCGATATAATTGTCTTATTGAAAGAGATTGCAAGGGGGTGAGCTTTGGGACTACGCTACATCTGAGCCATCAAACTAACACTTTTCAGAATCTTAATGTGCGGAATCTCACATGCCAAGCATGCTAAATGCAAACTAGAAAAATGTCCAACTTACTTCTAATCAAATTGGAACTGGAAATATGAATGGCCATTTAAAAAAAAAAAATCCCTCCAGGTGATTCTGACATAAGTTTCACATATTAAGAGACATTGCCCCATATTAAGCAATGGGAAATAAGGTAGTTCACATTAAAATATTAACATTTTATGATTAATTTTATAATTAAAATTAGACTAAGGTGGACAGTATCTCTTGGTTATAGATAGTTTTACTCCTTCAGTGTTTTTAATCATTCGCACTCATTATCACTAATGCCATAATAAGAAAATTAAACAAAAATATAATATTAACTAACAATTAACTAGCATTGAGTCTTTAAAAAGTGCTAAGTGACTTTCAGACAAGAACATATCCATCCAAAGGCCTTTCCAAAGGAGAAGAGGAAAATTATTCTAACTTTAAAGACAAATTACATCACTTTGTAGATTCCAGTCAAATGAAGCATTGAAATAGGGTAGAGTGAACACAAAGCCAGATGAGGTATTATTTAGAAATGTCCTTCTGAATTATACTTATTCAGTGTGGAAAATGATATCTGTTTCATAATAGACTATGTGCCAGTGAAGATAAGGGAGATGTTGTTTGAAGTTTGTAAGAAATAAATTTTTTCATAACAATGAATAAGTAATGTATGCCTGACAAAATGGCTTAGCAATCACTGAATGAAGATAAAAGAGAAATGTGATTATCTTAATTAATGATGATACCACAAAGGTGCCTCAAGAGCAGCATCGTGCATGTGCAGGATTAATAAATACTATTCGATTATTTGCAAAACTGCTGCTGATTGTGCCGAAGCATGAGCGGATATATTGACATCTCCGCAGTCGTGGGCAAGCTGCTGTTTTAGCAGGTGGTGACCTGCAGCCAGGAGGTGAAGGGCGGGGACCTCCAGACTGCTCCCGCTGCATTCCTGTGCAGAGCTACTTAATGAGCACGACCTGAGCGCTGGCGAGAGAAGCTGGATAGAGATGAAATAGTTTACCACCTTGACTCTGAAATGATACCATATGTTAGAATTGGTGTCCTTAAAGCCTTCTATAAAATCGAATTCATGCCGAAACCCACACACACACACACGCACCCCTATAGATTTTAAAATTTGCTTGAGCCAATATAGGGTTAGAATGAGTCTTTTCTAGCAAATTAGAAATCATTAGGATAACTTACACCGGAAACAACTTAACAACTTTTTGGCTGCAAACATGAGAAAAAAGCAGGTGACTTCTTTTTCTTCTTCTTTGTCTTCTTCTTCTTATTATTACCATTTAGCTAGAAATGTAGGCGTTAATGGACACCACCGAGTTTTTCAACTCAGTGGAGGGTTTTGCGAGGTCTCAGCAGCTAGTGCTGCAGTTGTCCTCTCTGGAGAAGGGCCTGTTCTGTGCTGTCCATGTGTACTCTTGGTGTCACCATCCTGGAAAGGAAGGAGCTTCAAGGGAGCAACCCTAGCAGTGGAGAAGCTAATGCCAGCTCAATCACAGCCTCAGCTGAGCCTGCAGGGCACTGAGGCTGGTGGCCCTTGTCACCCCTGTGTAGACAGTCCATTGATGCAGACCATCTCTGGGAGGGCTGACTTTCTGCATCCAGGTGACTCCTGAAGGAAATTGAAAGCTGAGACTCTCTTCTGGCTGCAAACACAGCAGCTGGGAGAAAAAGTCCTCAGCTTCACGGGGATGGGGCAGGTGCTTCAGGGCCTCGTCCACTGCCAAGTGCATCTAGAATTCTGCTGTCCGTGTGTGCATGTGGAGGGGTAAGCATGTCTGGGCAAATTGATAGAAGAAATTGTTGTTCAAATTCAGGAATCACAAAGAACCTCAATTAAGGTAACCAAAAAAAAAAAAAAAAAAAAAAAGAAAAGAAAAATCACCGCATCATAGAGAAACTAAAGAACACCAAACCAAACCAAAGCAAAATGTCATAAAAATAAGTAGATAAGCAGATGACCTACAAATGAAAGAAATTTGAGCTGATGTTCAGTTTTCCACAATAATGGAAGCCAAAGAAGGGAGTATCTACAATATGTTCAGAGAAAAATAAACGTAAACTTAGAATTTAATGCCTAGAGAAAATGCATTTTAACACTGAGGGCAAGAATAAAGCCTTCACAGGAAATCCAGCAAAGAAACGGGTTTTGATGTCACTTGTTCTTAACTAAAGGAACTTCTAAAATATGTTTCCAAAAATGGGAAAATAAAGTACAGAGGGAAGTGTGAGATGAGAGAAATATAAGCAAAGAGAGGGTAATATTTTGGGAAATTTATACAAACATTGCCTGAGTGTTTTTAAAAGTTTGCAAGGTCCTCTATGATTAAAAAAAAATCCCCAGTTTATACCTTTCTGGTTGGGAAGGTGTGATGGGGTAGAAATGTTCTTGATTTCATTGCATCAAATTTCCAACTTAAATACGTATATAAAAGTAAATAAAATGAGAACTGAAATAAAGTGGTTACCTTCCAAATTAGTACAGGAAAAATGGTGAAAAAAAAACTACTAAATAAATCCAAAAAGAGTGCAGAAAAAAAAAATTTAAAAACACACAAAGTGCTGAACCCGTATAAGTAAAAATAAAACTGGGAAGATAAAGCCCAGGCCTCCACGAGTGAAAAGAGTGTTCACATGTACACTGTCATCGGAGAGATGCTGAGATACAGGACAGAGAAGGTAGAAAGTGAGAGGCTGGAAATAGACAGTGCGATGAGACCGCAGTGGGGTTGTGTGGTCATGTGACTGTCTGATGAAAAGACTCTAAGACCATAAACTTTGCTGGGGTTAAAAGAGCTCTCATTTGATACGAGTTTCATTTCCTCAAAACCTGCATCGGTTTTTGATTTCCGGGCTTCTAACACAGACTTGGAACAGAAAAATCTAGAATTGACAAGACAGTTGATAATTATGCTTGACTGTATGAAATCAGAAATATTTAATACTTTTGACTTGCAAAAACAGTAATTACATATTGTTCAAATAATATAAACACAAATAAAGTCCAATGTAATGAAATATTGTACGTGCATTTTTCTGTAATCAGTAAATCAAGAAGGAAATAAAACAAGGATACAGTTGATTTGAACAACAACAAACAAAAAATTCCATAAGATTGTGTACAGTGTGATTCCATTATGTAACATCAAAAGCATAAATAGCTACACAATGAATTGCTAAGGAAAATAAATGGGCATAATAAAACTAGAAGGGAAAACCAGAGACTAATGAACACAAGGGTTGGAATTAGGGCTACCTTGCAGGGGCACGAAAAGCAAAGCAAATTTTATTGTTCCAGTATTAAAAAAAACCCAAAACAAAACATATTGTGGGTGCAGAGTGTGCCATTGTTCCCTATACATTGTATACATTTTTGATGTACATTTGTATCTACATAATAGTTAATAAAATAAGTCTTAATGAAATAATATAAATAAATTGCAGAAGCAGTACATTTATGAAAAAAAAATTCCTGTTTAAAACTGTGATTTGTGAGTATTTGGGAAAAAGTGACAATTAATTAATTAGATATTAGATATTAGTAGATATTAGTCTGATGTATAGGTTTGCCTTAAAAATTTAGATTACAGAGATATCATCAGGAAAGTTGCAATAAAAACATATACAGAGATGTTATGTATTATCTACCCTTCTTTAGATAGGTAGATAATAGATAGACAGATGATCAATAGATTGACAGATATACACACAGACCGTTATGTAAGCAGGTTCCTGACTACAAAATTACATTAAGTAGCTGCTGCAGTAAAAGAAAGACAAGTAATAAAGATTCCTGTATTTAAGGAGTTTCTAGACTAACAGAAGACATAATTTAAGAATGTGAGATAGTGTGGTGAGTTATTTAAAAGTGACATAAACAGGAATGAGAAGGCTCAGAGGACAAATAGAGTCATTAGAGAAATTAAAGCAGCCTTCCTGTAGGAGGTGGGCTTTGGGACACAGCTGCAGAGAAGGACTGTACTTGACTTAAAGCAGTTTTATTACTTCTGTGCAGGTGCACCTGTGCACTAGTCTGTAAGCCTCATGGGAACCAACCACCGACTCTGACCTGCTCCTGGGTGATGTGGGAGGGTGCACCACCTCCCATAAGCTGAAGGTGCCACCGTCCTCTGTTCTCACTCCCAGGCACTGGGGGGTGACCAGCTTCCCTCCAGGCAGTGACACCAAAGAGTGCATCAGGAGAGGCCTTGCATACAGATGCACGTGACTTCTTATCTGGTGTGACGTGTGTGGGGTCAGAGGGAGAAGCAATAGATGAGGGTGCCCGTGAGTCCTCAAGCATGCCAGCTAAAGTTAACATCTGTATAGGTAAGTGAGCTTACTTCTTTTTACTGCATTCTCTTACATCTAATGAAGCACTCTGTGGCTGCAAGAATGGAAATGTTGGCAGCCTCTCGTCCATTTTGCCTCTTACCATGTGGTCATAGTGGCCTATAGTCCTCCCATGGCATCCTCAGAATCCAACAGCATCCCACATTCCATGTGACTCATTCCCTCTTCAGGATGACAGACACCTCTCCCCCCATATGCTCTGAGCAAAGGTAATAGCCCTCCCCCCCCAATCTTCATGTCTCCAGTGTGGACCCTGATATGTACTGTGAGTGAAATAAGTCATTGAGTTTGTCCTCATGGTCTGCCTTTGTGGGGATATTTATTATGCCAATTTATGAGCAATGTGAAAGATGGTTCAGAAGAGAAATAATTGAAATAAAGTCACAGGAAGGGCTGCCACATAAGAAAAGGCCAAAAAGATGCCAAAAAAGGGTGAAGCCAGGATAACAGAGTTCAGACATGCACAGCCGTAAAGAAAAGGGCAAGTGAAGTGCAGGTGGTCCTCGCATCTCAAAGTTACGAAATTACAGCAAACTCTTCTAAGAGGACGGAGGAGATGGAAAGGGAAGCCGGGGGGGGGGGGGGGGAAGCTGAGAAAGAAAATGTCACAGCCAAAACTAGAAACGCACTTTCAGACACTTTAATCATTTATGGGCACACTGCCCGCCGTGAGCTACGGGGAGACTGAGGTATTGGAGGTCACTATCTGGGAGGGTCACCACGTTGTTCCTCAGGACTTCCACAAAGTAAAACACATCTGGAGGCAATTTAAGAGTTCAGTTGACAGGACAAGAGTTTAAGTCACCTACATGGACAGTGTCCATCCCTCTGCCACCAGCCATGGATTTATTCACAAAATCTCTAACACTAAATGACTGAGAGGACTTGCTGTATGCACAGAGCGATGGTTTAGCCTGAACCTTCAGGTTTTCATTACTGAAGTCATCCATAACTTCAGATTACACTTGCTTTCCTATTCTCAGAGTTTTCCAACTTGAAATATTTCAGCTCGTTTGCCCCTGTTCCTTGGCCAAATATAAAAATCAGGACATTTATTATAAGGCAGTTTGTGTAGAGATTTGGGAAGGAAGACAGGAGACAGAGAGAAGGTGGCAAAACCCGCAGATCCTTCAGGCACAGACAGATGCTCCCAGTGGTTCCTGGGGCTGTCGTGCGAGCCTTTGAATGAGCATCTGACCTGGCTGGCACTTGGGGGAAAGAGGAGCAGTGTTTACCCACTAGGAAGCTGTGATCCAGGTGCCCTTCCTAGCAGCTCTGTGAAACATCAAGCTTTGAACCAACAATTTAAGTCACTTGACAGTAAGGGAGACATCAGAGGCAGGGGCTCTCACAGACATAAAATAGAGACGACTGGGTATTCTTCATGATTATTAATTATCATAAAACAGTCCAAGTAAAATTTTAATAGAGAGCAGATTGTCACTGAAGTGTACATATGATCACAATTTATGTAGGTCTTAGGTATCTAACACACATGTGAACATACATATCTAAAAAGTTAATGTAGAGATTAACACTAAATAAAACATCATGATTATATATGGACGCCAAAGAAAATATTAAGGGGATACAAGTAAGCTTTATTTTGGAAAAAAACGTTACTTTAATTGTTGATTTAATTTCTAAAAGAAACATCTACACAACTGCAAGTTGCAATGACACTTTCTCCTCATGCCATCGGAAGATTTTTTCCTGTGGGACTCAGAGCACCTGGTTAGAAGCGCTGCACAGTCTTATGACCAGAGAAATGGCAGTTTCCACATTCACTCTCCACAAGAAAGAGAGTCTGGGTTTCCTCCTTGCAGACATCCCAATAATACCAACCAATACCTACACTGTGACGATAAACGATTAAAACATCTAAGGAATTCATTCCAGGAAAGTTTGGATGAAAGAGAAAACAAGTACAGAGTGACCCAGGTGTCAATATCCCACTGCATTGAAAGCTCCTCAGGTTCTTATCAAAGATCATGATTTATTTTGCCAAACAGGCAGACTTTATTACCTAATTAGACCTTACTGTGGGGATTGGGACATATGGGATTCAGTATCATTTAGGAATGAGATGTCTCATTTTTCAGAAATAAATCTTATTGCTGTGTATTAACCACTTTCAAAAATAATAGAAATATGTCTTAATATATTTGATAGACAGTGACTAAACATTTCCCGTGCTTCAGCAGCGTGGTCCCAGCGCTGTGATGGATAAACGTCTCTGCTGCCATGGTGGCAACAGTCGAGATGTGGTGTAGGGCATGCAGCCCAGACCCTGCAGCTCACCCCTGTCTTACCCACCAGGATGCGATGGAAACTGACGCTTAGTGTTTAGGTAATTTTCCAAAGTGACACAGTTAATAGGTTGTGAGAATGAACTTTGAGCACAGGTCTCCTTGTCCTCTAACATTACATGAATTTTATTTCTACAATGTATTTAGGAACCTTTGCAATCTAATGCAGAATGAGCAGAATTTAACTTTGTATTTTCTTTATCATGATAATCCTACAGGCATTAATGGTTTTTTTTTTGGTTCAATAATTTATGTCTGTTCTAAATGAGTGCTATTTGGTGTTCAGAAGTCTGTTATTCACTCGATAATAATAGGAACTACTTTATCTGAGGAAATGATATTTGTAGATAAAATTAGGTTAAGAATCTGGAGATGAGATAATCCTGGACTTAAGGTGGTCCTTAAAAACTATGACAGATGTCCTCATAAGAGAAAGGCAGAGGGAAATTTGAGAGACAGAGTCACACAAGAGAAGGCCACGTGAAGACAAAGGTACAGATTGGAGTGAAACTGCCACCAACCAGGGAACTCCTGAAGCCACTGAAAGCTGGGAGAGGAGGGAAGGGTCCTTTGCTTGAGCCTCTGGGGGGAGCACGGCCCTGCCAACCCCTTGATGTCACACTTCCGACCTCCAGGACTGTGAGAGAAAAAATTGCTGTTGTTTTAAGTCACGTTCGTGGTGGCTCGTTGTAGCAGGCGGAGAGAACGAAAGCACGGGGATACGTGGTCTTTGTTACGCTGCTGCTGCTTCTTGTTTTCCTGGTTGCCCTCCTTCACGCCATGACCTTCTCCCCCGCCCCCTCCTTTGTCTTCTTGCTCTCCTCCTCCTACTCCATCTTCTCCTAATTTTTCTTCTGCTGCTATAAAAATTTAAAACAAACAAATAGCATTCTTTACTGATGAGCTATACAAAAGTATCTTGTGGGTTGGATTTGGTCCACAGGCCATGATTTGATAAACTGTCAGTTACCATTTGGAGAAAACACAAAGAAGGAAAATTCCCTCTACATTTCCTGTTATTTATGTTATTTCCAGAGCTTTTAGTTCCATTGTGTTAAGCCAGTTTCTCTCAGTTATTATATTTCTCCTGCCTGACGAATCTTTGCTAACTTTTCTTATAGCACAGGTATGGTCCAGTGAGTTCTCTCAACTTTTGTTCAACTGGATGCAACTTTATTTTATCATCGTGTTTAAAAAACATTTTCAAAGGCATAGAATTCCAGCTTGATAGTCTCTTTTCCCGCTTTTTAAATTTTCACTCCATTACCTTCTAGATTGCATGAATTCTAATGAGAAGTCTTCTGTAATTCCTGCATTTGAATTCATATATTTGCAAATCTTATATTTAAATTCTATATGTAATGGATCTTTTGTCTCTGACTGCTTCCTACATTTTATCTTCACCTGTGGTTTTCAACAGTTTGAATGTCATGTCTAGGGGTGTGTGCATGTATGTGTGTGTATGTGGTGGTAATTATTTGGGTTGCGATAAAGTTTTTGGTTCTGTGGTTTGATGTCTTTCATTATTTTTGAAAAATCATTGACTATTATCTCCTCAGATATTTCTTCTCTCTCTTTCTCTCTTCCAAATACACTTTTGCTCACTTTATATTATACCACAGACTTTGGATGCTTAGCTTTTATCCTCACTTTTTTTGTTAGTTTCAATTATCATATTTTTTATTGACCTATCTTCAAATTCACTGATTTTCTCTTTGCTGTGTCCATTTCTACTGAAGAGTTCATTGAAAAGATTCTTTACCTTTGATAGCAAGTTTCTATCTACTTTTTTATTCAACTTATTTTCATATTTTTATATCCACCAACTGGTCTTATTTGTGAAAATTGTTTACCCTATTCAATAAACCCTCTAACATGTTTATCTGGTTATTTTTTTAATATTCCAAACAAAATTATTGCAGCAGCTTGGTCCACTTTGAATTTCACTTTGTGCATGGTTTATATCCTTTTTGATCTTTTGTGGTGTATACTTTTTTTATTGTTATTATTGCATGCTGGACATCAAACATAGCACAATAGAATCTGTGGTAAACATGTATGCTGAGAAATGGCTACACTCTTCTCTTGTCAAGTCATCAGTGTGGGGTGTAGTCAGTCCAGCCAGTGATGGAGCTGGTCTGGGTATTCACATTCCTGTAGTTACTGTCAATGCACCTCAGACTTCAAATTCCTCTCACAGTGCTTTGTACTTAGTGCAGGTGCTGGGGCACCAGAGATCATTTCCATTATTGTTTGTTATGTTTGTTTGTTTGTTTAATATTCTGTTGTATTTTTTCTTCAAGCTTCTCTCCATACAGCTGCTCACCAGAGTCTGTCTTTGTTCTGGTCCTTCTTCAGCAGTAGAAGGCTGTTGCTTATTACTACCTGTTCAGCTGGGGTGGGTTTTTCTGTTTTCTGGGTCGAACTTTATTCTGAATCAGACTCTGTGTCTGGTTCTCACTAATAATTCCTTCTTAATGCTCTTGCCTTTCCTCAACACCACATCCAAACGTGCCTGGTGTCTATGTAGGCTCTTTTGTGAGAAAGCTCCCTGCCATTCCCAATGGTACTGACCTCTAATGGCACCACTGCAGGATTCTGGGGTCAGAGTGGTTTCCAGCCACACCATCATGGGTGGGGAATTTCTGCTTTTACTTTTTCGAAACTAACAATGTGTCTTAACCTATCCTCTGGGAGCTACAGGATTCATAGGCCCTTCCCCAGTAGCATAAAATGTTTTGCTCTAATGAGAAATGAATCCAGGCCTGGGAACAGTGCTGTGCTTTTCCTGTCTTCTCAAACTCCTTATTTGCTCCTGCATGACCAAGAGACTCTCCCCAATCCGCTATTTGTCCCAATTATTCTTGTGAATTTCTGGTCTTGCCCATGTGAGAGAATCTGCACATAAATGCAAATTTCCCTTTGTCTGAGGTTCCAGTGTTTCCATACTGTCACTCTAGCCCATGATGGACATTCAGTGATAAGCTGTGATTATCATTGATTATTTCTTACTCCTTCATGTGATGACAATCCTCCTGTGCTCTGTACGTATGGGACAGTGCACACATAGTGTCTCTCTGGAGAGAGTCTATCTCTTCTTGGAATTCAGGCTACTTAGTTTATCTGAGAAACTGGCTCACTGAGGGCTGGAAAAAGTTATATTCATGTCCTTCATCTTGCTATTTCTTTATACTTTCTGATTATTATAGTTTCTAATTTTTATAATTAGTGTGAGAGCAATGTTCATTCCAGCTTATGTTCTAAACAGACTCAGAACCTCCCAAGTCTTCATGTGATTTGATTGAGAAATCTCTCACTGTGCTAGGCAACCTTCTCTACACATATGCAAACTTGCCAATTATTTTTTTCTTCTTGTTTTCTGCTTTAAACGTGATGACTACTATTTCACTATTCTAATATACTGACATGTTGCATTTCAGTATGCGAGGAATCCAAAGTACAGTGGTTAAAGCACTGTTTTGCTGTAAAATTTGGGGTCAACAAAGAAAGATACAATGATTCTTGAAAATACTGGTGGGGATATCTCTTTTGTTAAGTTGAATGCAAAGGTGTTGTGAGGAAAAGTTTATTTGAGGATGACAGTAAGAGTGTATTATTAGTATTTGATAAACCTTTGTGTTATTTTCCATCAATATTTTATATGACATGATGAAACACAGATGTTGAATAAAATCTCCTTAAAAATTTTCTGGCCTAATTATCTTTGGGTTTCTTTAAACTATCCCAGGAACCCAAAAAGTTATGGCTGGTTCAACAGGAAACATGGGTCCTACTTCTGGTGACAAAATATCTGTCCAATTTAAAGATGCTCTTGTTTTTGCTCCAGCATTTTATTCCTTGACAGAAATGGGTTTATATAATTGTGCTGACTTGTCTAAACTCTCTCATCTATACCTAAATTCATTTACTCAATGGGGAAACTAAATATTTCCACTTATATCTTCCATGTATACCTTAAAGATAATGCACACAGAAGCTACTGTATACTATCACCACCTTACTTTAGGCAATAATGATTAATACCTAGATTGTCATAAGAGCCTACTTATCAGAGAGGGGAGCGGGGAGTTAAAGAGAGACAGAGGTTGTGTGTGTGTGTGTCTCTGTGTGTGTGTGTGTGTGTGTGTGAGAGAGAGAGAGAGAGAGAGAATCTTTTATTCTAAATCTTTGAGTGGCTTTTCACCACCCACATAGTAAAATTTATTCAAATACATTCATAGTAGAATGGTATGCACGGTCTCTGTGATCTGACACCTGTCGGGTATGTCCCTGCCACATGTTCTGTTATTCGACTGGCAGAACTAACTTACATGGATATTTTGCCTTTGCTTTGCTTTATGAATGGATAATCTGGGGAAAATGCTTATAACACCTTTTTTTTTTTTGATGGCTCTTCAGTAGAATAAATCAAAACTCCACCTCATTTCTTTTCTGTGTCTTCATATTTTAAATCAGCTTGATAGGCCAGACTTGTTTTTCTCTTTTCAGTCCTATGGAATGTATTGTCCTTTGCATTTCTCCTTTGTAAAATTTTTTCCAAACATAATTTCCTTAATACCATCCTTTTTGGGGTGCGGAACGACAACCACTTCAAAAGGAATTTTCAACAACAGTTGGAGAAAATTTTAAGATAATACGTACATGAGGATTAGTGTAAAATATCGGTAACTCTATGAATTAGAGTTTTTAATGAGTTAAACCTTCACCTGATTTCTTTGAAATGCCCTAGGATGACTAGATAATTAAATTATGTCTGCCTGCTGTTAAGGGAGAATATTTAACATACTCATTTTCTATAACTTCATGATATAAAAATCATTTGTATTATCTTTCTATGCTGTGGGCAGTGTAACAGTTTCTCAGTTTACTGTTGATTTTGTTCAAAAACTATGAAACATTACTCGATCAGATGTTATAATCAAATAGTTTTATTAAAAATTTTTTGTTGTTATTAATACCCATTTTTTGGTATTATAGTCAGACTATAATACTGGAGCAGAAGGAAGTCTCTAAGTTCCATTTCTGCAAGGACACTTACGTACTTTGAGAAGTTAAAGAGAATAATGGAGTTTGTAACATTTACACATTACATTAAAAAGAATGACAAGGAATTTTTTTGGTGGTAAAATCACCTATGTATTTATACCAATGACCTTTATGGTTGAGTGTATGTGCAGTGTGGGGAGAGAGGGGTATACACTACCATTATCCCCCATATTTCAGAAAAGAAACCTGTTAGGTAACAAACCCAAGGTCAAATAGCTAATAAGTTTCAGAGCTGTGGCACTGTATTAGTCTCTTTCTGTTGCTTACAACAAAATACACGGAACTGGGTAGTTTGTAAGAAAATGAAATTTATTGGGCTGACCCCGTGGCTCACTCGGGAGAGTACGGCGCTAGGAGCGCACCGGCACTGCCGCCGCTGGTTTGGATCCTATATAGGGATGGCAGGTGCGTTCACTGGCTGAGCGCGGTGCAGTGACACCAAGCCAAGGGTTGCGATCCCCTTACCGGTCACAAAAAAGAAAAAAAAAAAAAAAGAAAGAAAGAAAATGAAATTTATTGCTTACAGTTTCAGAGGGTGGGAAGTTCAAAGTCCAGGGAGCACTTCTGGTGAGGGTCTTCTCTGGTGGTGGCTTTACAGCAATGCAGGGGTCTCACATGGCAGAAAATTGCAGAGCAGAGAGAGAGAGAGAGAGAAAGAGACTCTCATGTGCTCTCCTTTTAAATCCCTCAGAACCACGCCCCTGACCACCATTATTAATCCACTCATACAGCATGGTCCTACAATCTAATCATCTCTTCAAGGACCCACCTTTCAATTACCATAATAGGATTTCTCATCCTCAGCAGTTACAGTGGGAATTAAGTTTCTAACATATGGACTTTGGGAACACTATTTTCAATCAATCCACAGCAGGTACAAACCTAAGCAGTCTGGTGAAGAGTTCATATGCTTAAACACTGAGATATACTCTTCTTATTTTACCTATAAATATGTGCTTTGTTTTATTATTGTATGTATATATAGAATGGTGTAAATTCACATACATTCATTTTCTGTATTTTATTAAGATTTGAGTGCATATTTAATGTACTTTGTTTATAGCTGTCATTTTAGTTTGCTCCAAGGTTCTTAAAAGTATTCAAAGCACAGACTACTTTATAATTACCAACGTATTCCCAACACCCATAATAACACCTGGTTCAAAGGGATAGTGCAATAACAGTTTGAAGAAGTAATTGATAACATCAAGATTATTTTATGCATCTTGAGCTTAGGCAAAAAAAAGTTATAGATGCATTGTCAAAAGACTTTAAAGGATATCAGTCTTGCAGATCTGGAAAATGAAGATAAACAAGATTTAAGCCTTTATATTATTCCTAGCAGTGCTCTGTTTGAGATGGTTTTGCCATTTTATTCACCTGACAAATTCTGCTGTCTTTTGAAGCCTTTCTGGCTGTCCACATTTCCTTTCTCCCCATAGAGTGCACCCACCCCTTCTCCAAGAGAATAAATTACTCATTTCCACAGAAAAATATCAAATTGTGGTATAAAATAACTCATATTTTATTCCAATTGAATAAGTGTATTTGTTTTCCCCATTACTCTGTAACAATGTTGAAGGTTTGGAATCGTTTATGTTTTAACATACAGATCTAGTTCATTTCCTGGCACGTAGCTGATATTCAATGAATTTCTTGAAATACAGTGTTTAATAAATCTTTACAGACACAAGTTGTAAAAAAGTATGTATATTTTAATATAGATAAAATTAGGCATCATGATAAAATCTGAATTAAAAAAAAGTAACCTTCAGCCTGGGGAATAATACCCTATATGAATTCCATAGAATATCTCTTAGTAAATTTAACAAAAAAGGTCCATTGATTAAAAGAAATTGGATCTATTGCTCATAAGAGCATCTCATTGATCGAAAAGCACTCCTTGTAATAGCTTCCTTCTATGCAGCGTCCATCAGGCATTAACCTTTCAGCCTTCCTGACCATGTGCAAGGAATTGCCTGCTTATGCTACTGGTCTTATGTCCCTGGCCATGACATTTAATAAATTGCATCTATTGAACAGAGATTTGGGGTTTTCTACAAATAAGGAAAAACCCATTGCAAAAACATGACATTTCCCTATAGATCGTGTAAGGGAATTTAACCCTATGATCTGAATACCTGGAAATATTTTAGCAAACTTAGATATTGCTGATAAATAGATATCTAGAAATAGGTACATAGGTTTTAAATTTTGGAACATGTACTGTTCTCATGGAGATAAATTTAGAAACTATCATATGTTCACTTACTTAAGAATGCACATTTAAAATACAAAGATTTAGTAATCTCACTTAAAGTGATGAATTAAAATTATACCAAATTCTGTAATACAATATAAAAGTTAATATGCTAAAAAATAGTCAATTAAGTTTATTAATAATACTAGGCAATCAATATGCATGTTTTAACAAGCAAATAATAAAACATGAGCATTTTAACAAAATATAATTTTCTTTATTTCCAGCTACAAACATATTGTTTTGTAAGCAGAAATAATAAAAGAAAGGTAAAATAAATTTTTTAAGAAGTGTGTTAGCATATTGAAACAAAATACCTACATAATTTTATTATTCACAACAAATAAAATATATGAAACAGGGGTTATGTAAAACAAAACTGTATACACTTTTATGCTATGTCTCAAAAGGACAAATGATCTTTTCTATTGATTGTCTATATTTTTTATATAATTACTTTAACCCCTAGAGCAGTAACATTAGTGATTAGCATTTTAAGCAAGGTGAATATTTTGCATTAATATATCCACTCTCTTTCAAAATAACTTTTAATGAATTCACAGCTTTGCAAATGATTGCTGATCTTAATAGAAAAATAATTTCAAAGAAAATTCTCAGCTATTCAAATGTCACTCCTAAATATTACACAGAGAATTAAAATGGAAGAGATAAGCAGAAAGTTGTGGTCATAAAGTTTATCTATAAATTTGATAAGAATGAATACATTAGTCCTATAAAGGATTTTGATTATGGACTTGCCCTGCATGTGGTAAAATGCTGCAGCTGATAATGCTTTTCCTGCACTTTTGTAATTTATGGTTATATCTATTCCTATCATGCCCAAACACAGACAATGTCCAGAAAATAGCAAACAAGTTGTTGAAAATTGAGATAAACAGGAAAATTATTTTGACTGCACAATTAGAAAAAGTCTGATATGTATTTTCACAAATTTAATATTTCATCAGAATTATATTTCAAATAGGAACCAGAAAATCTCAGACTCAATCAGTAGAATAACATTTCTGGTTTGATTTGAAGTAAACCAAACATGATTCACAACCAATAGGGAGAGAGAAATCAAATAGCCAATGATAACTCAGAGTGCTGTTGGAAGTGTCCCTCAATCCATGGAAACCAAGACTGAATCGTATTAGAAGTCATTTGATCCACTAGTTCCCTCCTCTTTCATTAGACAGCTCAGAACTTTGTCTAAACTTTTTGAAGTGGCCAAATGGGATGAGGGCAAAGGGACTCACGGCTTCTGATTGATAACCACTGACCACAAACCCCAGATGAGAGAGAGAGAAACAGAAAGAGAGAGAGAGAGACACAGGGAGAAAGACGGACAGAGAGTCACAGAGACTGAGAGAGACAGAGAGACAAAGAGTGAGAGAGACAGAGGCAGAGACAGACAGAGAAACAGAGAGACAGAGAGGGAGGTATTAGGGAAGTCCTCAGGAGATGGAATATCAAAAACTGGCAGATCAGTAAAATAAACATTGGTTCAAATTACCCAGCAAATGAATCTCAGGGAACTCACAGCTCCATGGGACTTCCTTATTTGTCTGCTTGTTAATTCAATGTATTTCACTAATACCTGCTCTGAACCAAAAGCTGTTCTTGGTGTTGGAGCGACACAGAGGAAGAACAAAGATCCGTGACTGAATGAACATCCTGTCACCGTCATTACCAAAGGAGAGCTTAGAGATATTCCCCAGCGAAATGCCTTCCCGGAAATCTTCATAGACAACACTGAGCGCAGACAGCTTCTTTACTCATTTAAGAGATTGTCTGGTAGCCCAACATACACCAGAGCGAATGCTTAAGAAAGCACTGCCAAGAATATTTAGGTAATGCAGCTTTGCTTTTAAATGTACCTTTTACTTTTGTTTTTCCTTTTTTTTTTTTTCAGGTTGTCTTATTAGATCTAGTTCAGTTACTATAATTATTTTAACGTAATAGTTAAAGGGGTTTGTATGACATTACTTATACCCTTTAAAACATATTTTTTTACCATTGCTTTTTCTTTCTGCTACTATAAAACTTCTTAACAACACTTCCACTGAAAATCTATCATTGCAAATACGATGTCTACTCCTTATCTATCATTCATTCCATGATTATTTAACAATACAGATAATAACAATATGGATAGCTAATACTTATTTAGCTCTTACTATATGTCAGGCACTGTTTTAAGAACCTTACAGATCCAAACACAATTAATTCTCAAAATAGTACTAGGCAGTGGGTATAATTACTATCTGTGTTTTACAGTTGAGGAAACTGAATCACAGAGATTTAATCACTTGCCAAGGACACACAATTAGTATGGTAGACTAGATAATTTTGAAGACACTCTCACTATAAAAGTAATGAATCCTCAATAAAACATACTTTATAAATACATTGTTACACTCACAAGAAAATAAAGTATGTCTCCAAGTTACCGCCCGCCTCTCCCCATCTAACCCGCAAAACTTCCAATTACAATAATGATTAAAGAAGTTAAAGATAGAAACGAGACCAGAAGGCAGAAAATAGCAACCAAACCGAACAGGTGGAGCTGTACTGAAAGCAGATGCCAATATAATCAATATGATCGATAGACCATGCCTTTAAACATGAGTGGAAAAGCTGAGTCTGACATTCCTGCATCAAGTCTAGGAAACTGGAGGCAAACTGTTTTAGCTGGAGTATCTTCCAGAAAGCAGAGCCTGAGACAAAGGTTTGTATCAGGTGGAATAATTTAAGAAAGAATCCGAGAGCAGGGATGCCATGTGACTTGCATTATTGAAATGGTCACCACTGATCCCCAGTCATCTAGGACCCACTAAGGTGCCAATCAATTGTGGCTCAAAGTTTTCTGCTTAAAGGACAGGTGAGAGAAGAATGTATACATAGAATCCTGGCCACCATAAAGATTTTCTTTATGGTGATGTTGGGGGGGGGAGTCCAGGGCTCTGGGTAGTTGGCTTCCACCCACCCAGTCCTCTTACCAGGTTCTTGACTCCACCACAGGAAAGAATCCAAGGGCAGAGTCACAGTAGACAGTGAGAAGAAGTTTAATATAATAGATAAGAAATACAGGTTCCATGGAGAGAGTGCGTCATGCTCCAGAGCCTGAGCGGGGTCCACACCAAGTTTAACACAAAAGTAAGTTCAGTACAGGCACCAAGTCTAACACAAAAACAAGAAAAAACATACTTAAAGTTCAGTACAAAGTGCAGGCTGGCTCAAGAGAGTGAGCAGCTTCTTGCTGAAAGCAAGATGCAAAGTTAAATACATACACCTCAGCCAGCGCAGTGCAGGTTGCCTCCCGGAAAGGGAGCAACAACCCTGCCTTCAGCTGGGATTCGCTTTAACAGTTTATCTATCTTATGGATATTCAGTTAAGGGGGTGGTAACCAGTTGTATGCACCAGAATGTTCTGTGCTCTCTACTGAGCATGTTCAGCCACTGGATTGCATAAGCCAGCCCCTTGTGGTCTCGGTTTCCCTGGTTGGTGCTAAAAATAGGTTTAACTGGCAACAGAAACTTTCCTCCCAGGGGAGATCCCAGAGGAGGGGGCCTGAGACCTCAGGGAGGGGCTGGAAACCCAGAGGCTGTCCTGAGCGCAGAGAAACTGAGAATGTCCTGTATCAATGGGATGTTAAATCTCATACACTTCCAGGTCAAACCTTGAGCACAGAAAGCAACACTTATGCCATGCAGCCTAGATAAGCTGTTGCTAATTTACAAAGGGAAAAAGCTGGGTGCTTGAGGGAGGCCTGAAGTAAGAGATATAGAAAGATGTTAGGTGGGGCAGCAGTGGACCTCCAAGATGTGGACTCCTGGGGTCTCAACTCACAGTCACGCTTGGCTATGACAGTAGGAATCACAGATTATTTCTGAAGGAAAGCTTCCTCACTTTAGGCCTGCTGGATGATCACGGCTTAAAAGCAAATAAATATAAGCTCTAAATCTGGAATCATCAAAAACACAAAGAAAAACTTCTCCATTAAAAATCAGCAATAGGGGCCGAGCCCGTGGCGCACTCGGTAGCGTGCTGCGCTGGCAGCGCGGCGACGCTCCCGCCGCGGGTTCGGATCCTATATAGGAATGGCCGGTGCACTCACTGGCTGAGTGCCGGTCACGAAAAAGACAAAAAAAAAAAAAAAAAAAAAAAATCAGCAATAGATTTAGACCTTTCTCTCCCTAGAGGTTCATATTGTTAAATTTTCAATTGCAAAAAAATAAATCAGGAAACAAACCTGCCATTCTCTTTCATTCCTTTATTTCTATTATACAGTGCATCCAATCTATCTTTCAACAAAAGCTACAATCTTTACCTTGAAAAAATATCAAGAATTTGACCATTACTTTACCACCCCTGTTTCATGCATAAGGTCTAAACCACAACCACATAATTGTAGCTGCCCCGGATGATGTAGGACACCCCAAGAGGTGTCCTCTCTCTCGTCTGCTCCTTCCTGTTGTCCACCCCAACACAGCATCCAAGGAGATCGCATTAAATCTCCCCTACTCAACACCATTTGATAGCTCCCCATATTAACGTAAAAGCCACAGTTGTTCTAGAGGCCTAGTAAGGCCTCCACGTTCTGCTACTTTGTTGTTGGTTAGCAAGCCCTACCTCTTCCTGCATTCCTTTCTTCTCCACTTTAGCTGTGTTGACCTCCTTTTTATTCTTGTCTTAAAATATGGAGGCTCCTTCCACAGGCCCTTTGAACTTATTACCGCCTCTGCCTACAGCACTGGCCATTTTTAAACCAACATCAAAATGAACCCTACTTACTCTCCTTTGGATGTTTTCTCAAATATCACCACCTCAGGGAGACTTTTCCTGTCCACCATATATAGAAATTCGTATAGAAATTCATACAAGTCCCCAAACTTCCTATATGTTTCTCTCTTTAATTTTTCTCAATTACATTCGTCAATATCCAGCATAATACATAGTCTCCTTTTTTTATTGTTAGTGTATCCTCAACAAGAATGTAACCTCTTCAAGAGCACAGGCTTTTGGCTGATTTATGCAATGCTTTCTCTCTAGCACCTAGAACAGTGCCTGAAAAGTAGCAAGCAGTCAATAAATATTTGTTACTCAAAGGAATACATGAACAAATGAACTATAGCTTAGTTAAACATAAGTACTGTAAAAGATAAAAATACAGACAACAAACTGAAAAATCACAAGCAAAAGATTTTACCAACAAATGGACAAAAAGAATGAATACTTTTTTTTTATAGGAACAAAAGGAGCTCAAAGAATCTACTAACATATGAAAGAGCTCAAAGTAAGTAGCAATCAGGAATATGTAAATAAGATTCAAAAGAAATTCCAGCACTTACTGGATTGGCAATATTTACTAAATATGATAATATAAAATACTGATGAAGAAATAGATGAAATGGAACTCTACGGCACTTGTTGGTAAGAAATCAAATTCATAAAACAGATTTAGAGAACAATTTGAATTATCTAGCAATGTTAAACATTCATACATCCTGCAGCCTAGAAATTACACTCCTAGGTATGTACCTCGGAGAAATGTCTATACATGTGCACCTGGCAATATTTACAAGAATGGGCATGGTTGTACTGCACATAAAATAATAATAAAAAATATCTGGACACAAAGTACATGTTCATCAACAAAGAATGTGTACATAAATTGTAATATATATTTCTACTAGTCTGTTATACACAATGAAGAAAATGAACTAAAAGCACACACAATACAAATGGATCTTGAAAGACAATGTTTAGCAGAAAGTAAAAGTTCAGAAGACTACATACAATAAAAAAATTAAAAAGTTTTTATTTACTTTAAAAGAATAATATAATCTAACAACATATTAGTGATTGTATTAGTCCATTTCTGTTGCTTACAACAGAATACTTGAAACTGAGTAATTTGTAAAGAAAATTTATTGTTTACGGTTTTGGAGGAGGGGAAACACATCTAGTTAGGGCCTTTTTCTTGGTGGTGACTCTTCAGAGCAATGCAGCGTGTCACATACTGAGAATGGGTTGAACAAGAGAGAACTAACCTGCTCCCTCGCTCTCCTTATAAAGCCACCAGAACGACACCCATGACCACCCATTAAACCATCAACCCATCACTCCATGAAAGGATCAATCCATTCATGAGGGCACAGTCCTGGTGATGCAATCAACTTAAAGACCCCACTTTTCAAATACCATATCGGATCTCCCACCCTCTTAACACTGTAACAGTGGAAATTAAGTTTCCAGTGAATGAACTTTGGGGAACACATTTGACCCACAGCAGTGACCCACAAATGTAAGAAAACTGTAAAAAGAAGAATCACCAAAGTTGAGATCAGTAGTTGCCCTGGGTAAGAGAAAAAGTGAAGGGACTGAGGAGACGTTTGCAGGGAGATGCAAAATACAGGTGATATTCTGTCTAATTTGCGTGCAGGGTTCACAGCTTCTCCTTTTGCTGTGGATACTTTGTAATGGATACATTCCTTTGAAGATCTCAAATATTACCTCATAAATGTTGTAAATGGAAGTGCGAGGTTGAGTCATTGTGTCTCTCGCCCTAGGATATCCAACCACTCACCCAGTTATTTTCACTCTCCCAACACATTTCTCACCTTTGCTGTGATGAAGCACCCCCACAGCTAAAACACACTCATCACTTTCTCCTAACTCAATCCTGTGTGTTTCCAACAGGCTTTCACTCTGCCCATAAAATTCAAAAAGAATGCCATTCCCCTTCAAGATTCATCCCAAAGTTTCATATTCCCGTGGAGTAAAATGCAAACATTTTGCATGGAATATCCAGGCCCTCATGGCAAAGTCCCTTCCTGCATTCTGCTTTACTTCTGCTTGCTCTCCTCTCTGCAGCCTACGCTGTAACTTCACCTAACTAAGTGCAGTTCAGCAACTGCTGTCATGTGGCCATGCCTTTGTATGCACTAGACCTCCAGGACAGGCAGGCCAGGGGAGCAGTGGGGGGCACGGGCTCTGGAGTTCCACTGCCTAGGCTCAAACTCTGCCACTGCTCCTACTTGGGCAACGTATTTACATCTCTGTGCCTTAGTTTTTCACCTCAACTGCTATTAATAATAGTGCCTACCTCATGGAATTGTTATGAGGACAAAATGAGTTAATATGTGTAGAGTGCTCACAATACCTCCTTGATACTTCAAGAGCTCTTCGTAAGTGTTTGCTGCATGAGCATAGTTGGCAGACTCCTAGGATGTCTTCCCAGAGAGCCCCAGCTCAAGTTTGAGTTCAAGCTTTTCTGCTTCTGAAAGGTTTTCCACGAATTCTCACAGGTCTTTCATGTCTCTCTACAGCTTCTTATCTTTCAAGCAGGGAGCACACTGGTTTATAATTTTTTCTTGTTTTAAATCTATAATTTCTTTGAAAGAAGAACCCATTTCTTTTGTGTATTTTTTAATACAGGGCCTCATGTCTTGAACCTACTCTGGAAAAGCTTAAAAAATGATTAACTGGAAAATAACAAGAATAGAAAGTTGATACAGGTCTGACCTTGAGAAGAACAGATAACATATCATTTGTGTATGACAGAGTGGGGCTAGGGACAAGTCTACCTTACTGCACATATGAATATAGTGGTGTGTTAGCAAAAGAAAACAGAAACAGAGTAGGGATAAACTCAGAATTAGAGTTGTAATTCTATGCTACCAGTATTCAAACTGGAGAAACAGAGAGATGGATAAACAAGTGTCACAGAACAGTACAAACAAGCACGAAGGGTCAGTCCTCCGGCGTTCCTTCCATCAGAGCTAAGCCATGGGTTCTGCAGCATGGCAGACAACGTGATAAAGATCCAGTGCTATTCCAGAGAACTACAGAAATTAAATGATATAACGCACATTTAAAACAGAGTGGTGCATCAGGTACAAAATCGGTTCTCTTCCAGACTCCAAAATGAGACTGTTAGTTAAAGTATTTTCCCAGAAGTTAGAAGGAAGAGCTCTCTAATGAGCCATACTTCCTCAAACTGTAGTGCAGCCTGATCTCATATGTTAAACCATATTCTTAGAAATAAGTCAGATGGAGTCAGCCTCGTTAACTAGTGAAACACTTCTGTCCTCAGACGACGATTGTGTTCCCTTCTCTTTCTTCCATCCCCGTAACACAGCAAAACTGGACTCATCTCGGCATGCTGGAGACAGAGGGTGAGTTTCCTTGGTGAATATTTTTTGGCACAAATACAATTAATGATAGAAAAACTCTTCTTCAGAATTACCAAACCGAGCACTTGAGAACCCTAGATTGATGAACACAACAGCTCACAGGAGAGCAGAAGTAGTTCTCCTGCTCTAAATGGTCATTGACTCTCTGAATTTAAGTAACCTTCAGTTGGCTTCTTTTGCACGTGTGCAACAATCACTGGCTTTTTTCTATAATTGAACAATGAATGAAGATATATGAGAAGTTGATAAAATCTACTAGGCCATTTACCACCTCAGCTTTCTGGTGAATCCAGCCCTCACCTGTGTCTCCATTGTGCCTATCAATTTCAAAGAATTTCTGCAGGGTGACCTTGAAACACCAGGGAATAGCTCCCAGGAAAATGGTGCGGGAAGATAGTGTGCTTACTTTGAATGCTATGGGGGTCTAGGGCAGAGAGAAGAAAGTCAGGCAGAGACAGAGAGTTAACAAATGAGAAGTGTTACTTTGCAGATCTCCATGGCAACAGTAGATGAGTGACAGCCTTCTCATTTTGCTCCTCAGGGAAAGTTCCACATTCTGAGAAGCTCTGACATCATCTTGTCCTTGCTTGGTGATAATTGTCTAGGTCTTCCTGTGAACCAGGAATTCTTAAACCTCATGTCTATCAAAGATAATTCACTCTCACATTCAGAGCACAGCTGAAAGCATGAGATAAATCCTAAGTCTTCTAAGAGCTCTGTCTAGTTAAATGGAGACTAACATTCCAGTCTTCTTAGAATTACTTCTTCCTAGAACCTAGCACCTGGAATTTTAAATTTCCATTTCTACAGAATCTAGAACTTATCGGGTATAATTAATAATAAAGTCATTAAAGGCATGTCAATTAATGCTACAAATAAAATAACATGTTAATGATAGAAAGATTAAATTAGACATGGTGTATTTTCATTATCATTTGAAAAAAAACACAAAAGAATTTCATACATGCTTGCTAAACAAAATTATCTTCACCACAAAAACTTTATGATACAACAGAGAGGCTCCAAAAGAAAAAGTCCTTTAAATAAAGACATAGATGTAAAAGAAATTGAAGAGTTATGACCAAATTTAAAACTTATTAAATGACATACATGAAATCATATGCTTATCTTGACCTGAATAAATTTTTCTGCCTGAGGGTAAAGAAAATTAACAGGGCTTACACTCAGTATTATTGCGTCTGGTAGTGGATATTACATTCTTTTTATATTATCATGAATATGTTGCTACTGTAGTAATTTTGCTTTAGCTGCCCCTGGCACATTTCATCAAACATTGTGCTAGCCATTTAATACACAAGAGACCAAAGAAGTACCACAAAAAATGCCATATAAATATGCTTGCATTAAAAAAATATCAGTAAAGAAATTCTATACCATTTATGGAGACTTTCCTGTAGAACTGTATGTTTAGTCTTGTTTATTATCTATTATTTAGCAGACACAGCTAAATAAAAAGATGATGTACTCTAACTTACTCTAAAGAAGAAAAAAAGGAAAAGCTATTTCGTGGCCTTGAAGTATTAGGGTCATCAACTGATAAAATTATCCAGAAAAGCCTTAGAGACATCAGAATATTCCCCATTTAAGCAGCAATATGTTGAAGAATAAATTTCCATTTTTAGTGGTTCAGTTCTATTCTCTATAACTCCTGAAGGGCAGTGCTGTTCAATATATCTTTGTAGGGACAGAATTGTGGCTATTTGGGGTGCTTATTTAACCAGCTGATGTTGATCACCAGGTCTGCCCCTTAAACACACAAATACTGTGTTGGATGTAATGTCTTCTTTTGTTATGCCTCCTTACAGGGAATTTAGGTAAAGATTAAGGAAAATGATATTCTATAGGAGTTTTCAGCTTTCTTCCCTCACAATGTATATATATATATATATATATACACACACACACACACACACACACATATAATTGTAATGATTTAAATTAAATGGGTATCATGGAAAAGCACTTCATGATTTCATGAGTACCACCTGCACTGCACAGAATATTACCCTGCGCTCCCAGTGCTGCACTCTCCTGAGTGCGCCACGGGTCGGCCTATATTACCCTGAAAGAAATAAATTTTACCAGTTCGTAAATTTACTGAAATACAAGTACATTCGGTGACTATCACTCTTTTTTTTTTTTATCAATTTCATAATAACATTTTGCAAAAAAAGCCTAACTTTTGATCTAAGTTGAAAGCAAATGGGAGCTTATTAATGTTGTGTATCAACATAACAATAATATCAAAGAGAAAGTTATTAAGTAATTGCTAATTCATTCTCAGAATCCTGGCTAAATGAGATAGGCATAATTTTTATCTTTGATTTCAGTAAACATGTCTGTGAAAACTAGTATCAAAGAGAATAAAGATATGTTTAGATTGAATAAAAAGTCTGCCTTCATTTAAACGTCATATATACACATACATTTCTTCCTCTTGTACTGTTAAATTAAACACAATATTTAAGCAATTGTATAATGAACATTACTGGTACACAAATATAGGTCAACATACCGTAGCTACAGATCATCTATCACAATGTCTATGGCAAGACGATACCCCTTCATTCTGAGACCCTCTCACCCTTTCACTGTGGACTGTTCCTGGGACAATGGCTGGTTGTTTCTGTACAGATGGTTTGTATTCCAGATAGAATCTTGGAAGCTAAATGAGGTCTTAGCACAGCAAGTTTTCCAGATCTGCATCGTAGACAATAGCATCGTACCTAAATACCCAGGTACTTGTCACTAAATCTTGAGATGTGGTCATAATTACGATGGTGCAGATTTATAAATTTGTTTCAATATAGCATTATCTGAACTGAAATATTAAGGCTGGATGAGCTAACTGCAATAGCATTAGCTTCCCTACTTCAAACTAAATGTTTAGTCAAAAAAAATTAGACTAACTTGAGATATTTCCTAAAATAAACATTACTTTTAGAAACTGCAGAAATCTTTTGTGGTTGTTGTATGTTCTCAAATGGCTACAAAAGAGAAGCTCAAATGTTCTCATCACAAAGAAAAGAATTTACTGACTACACTGATTTGATCATTACATATTGTGTACATATATGGAAATATAACTCTGTACCCCATAAATATGTACAATTATATGTTTCAGTTAGAAAATAAATATATTTCTTTAAAAAAAAAAAAAAGAAACCACAGATATCTAACCCAAATAAATTGACGGAATAATTTACTCCCTGTTCACATTGACATAATTCTAGTTTAATTTCAACTGTAAAAGTATTAATCAGAATCAAATTCATATATAAGAAAGAACGAATGAAGAGAAATTAATCTAAAATCAAAACCAATGACCCATGTTTATTTTATCAATTAAGAAAATCAACTAATAGCAGAAAGTTAAGCATAGGAATAAAGCATTTGGTATATAACCTCATAAAGCCTTCTCAGTTTGGAGAGACATTAGGTAGATTTCTCTGAAATCCCCATACTTTTGGTCTTTTTCAGGTAACAGATGATTAATTAAACATTTCAAAGCAGAAGCACATAGGTATAAGACAGGGAGGTACTCAAGACTGGAGATTCTGAAAACAAAGAACAAAAGTATTGTTTTTTTTTTCTTTGTGCCTTCTTCTATTATCTTTACATTAGGTTTATTTATAAAAACATCATATCATTGCTGCAGAATATTATTAAAAAGGAAGTATGTGCTCAAAAGGGGGTCTATTCAGAAAAATTAATAAATATTTAGATTGAATGGCAATAAAAAAACACTACTGCAGAAATCAGCATTTGAAATAGAAGCAAACACCATAAAATGAGAAAATTTACATAATAAAGACAATGACATGAATAAATGAAATAGAACAGAAAAATAGATTTAAAAATTTTAAATATAATTTGGTACTTTAAAGGATTAGCAAGATAGATTGCCAGTAAGAATGATAAAAACAGAGACAATTCAAATTTTAGAAAAGCACAAAAAAGGGCATTGTAGTGGTTGACAATATGTGTTGATGATGCATATCTTTGGGAGTAGAGGGACTTCTCGAACGGCATGTGGTAAGCTCAGTGAAACTTGTCCCCAAGATAAGCATCTGCTCATCTGGTCAAAACAAACCTGGCAAAGACAACCATTCAAAGTCTCTGGAGATTGAGTGGCAGGCTTAAATAATTTGAGAATCACTCATTCAAAAAATTCTGCAAGAAATCTTAAGAGTGGGAAGTCAAGGCATTTGTCCGGGAACTGCACAATTTCCCCATCCAGCTCCGTATCATGGACGAGTTATCCCACCCAGCAGGCTGTAAACCAGCAGCAGGAGAGCTTTCCCAATGTGTCTGGCATCCAGTGAACATTGACAGATTCCATTTTCCTCAGCTCTGTGAAGCAGAAGATCCATACAAGGCACGTGGTGAGACCTAGGTGACCACAGTGTTTATTTCTCCTCCCCTGGCTCTCACTCTGTTGGGTGGAGCTGGGCAGGATAGCTGGGATTGTGTTATTTACCAGCCTGTCGAGTCTGCCTTGGTGGGTCTTCTGAAACACAGCATGTTACTTCCCAACTCCCCCACCTTCCTGATACAGGAGAGATGTTCCAGCACAATTCAGAATCCAGTGAACATCAGCAGATTCAATCTCTTGATTCTGTACTATGGAAGACACACTGCCAGGTAGTGATGGTTTATGGCAGCAGCAGGTGCATACACACACACACACACACACACACACACACACACACACACACACACACAATCCTCTGCTCCTTTGGGGATTAACTAGTGACAGAGTAAGAAAAAAGCAAGTCACAACTACTCCACTGATTTATAGCTCAGAAATCCTGTAGGGGGTGGTGAGGGCCAGCCTCAGACACTGACCACACCCGTCCTCAGGCTCCACATGAGGGATGGAGCTATATTTGAATCAGAGTGCGGATAAAGTTAAGTGCCAGACACAGTCTGATGAAATAGAGCAAGACGTGGAGGCTAACAGCTTGGTGTGATAGCAATAGAGGCAGAGTAGCAAGATATTCAAAACAGCCAAATAATTCCCTGGTAAAACCACCATCATACATGGCTGTCCACAGGATTGCATGCATAAGTGAACGTCAAAGCTTCTAGTCATTGGCTAAGCATGGAACAAATGCATAAACTCCCCAAACTGTGAGAGCAGTCTCAAAACCACAGACAGATCCTGAGGGAAAGGATGAAGACCCTAAGACCTTACTGGCTCAGGAAACTTAAGCGTAAATTTGACCTGTTAGTGACTGACCCCGAAGTTGTGCTGACTCAGGGGCAACACTAGTGGGCCAGGATTCAATACAGAAACAAGAAAAAACATCTGAGCATAAACAGCACAGGCTGCACACCGTGAGGAAGTAAATTCTACAGAGTTACTCCAGGCAAGTCAATAAATAAATAGAAAGCAACAAACTAAAAATAAAAGCAACAAGTCTGGGGGTAGAGAAATCCATATCCAAATTTGCTATAATATACTACCTTAAAGGTCCAATTTCTAACAAAGTATTAAGAATCATGGAAAAAAAACAAGAACATGTGACCCATACAAAGGGGGGAAAGCAGGAAAGAGAAACTAACTTTGAGGGAAGCCAGATGTTGAGCATAGGAGACAAAGACGTCTAAGTAGCTATTATAAATAATGCTCCAACATCTAAGGGAAGCAACATTTGAAGAAGTAAAGGAAGGCATGGTGGCAATGACTCATTAAATGGACAATATTGATAAAGAGAGAGAAAGTATGAAATCAGAACCAAATAGAAATTCTAGAGCTGAATAACTGAAATAAATAAACAAACAAACAAACAATCAAAAACCCTGCATGGTGTGTCATGGTGCTTCTGTTTGAAGGTATATTTCTTTGCTTCCTGAATAAATGTTTCCCCAATAAATGTGCACAATTCAGTACTTGCTGAAATGCTTTTGTTCTCCAGCAACCAGCAAGTATTGCATCCCATACAAAGTTGTACTCATTTTCTTTTGGGTTTTCAATTATTAGACAAACTTACTACCATTTCATAAATTTTCAAATATACTTAATTAATTAGCCAGTTTCCACATTTTTTAAAGTCCACTAATATATTAAGACCTTAAACTGTAATATTACACAGAATGTGAATCTATCTATCTATCTATCTATCTATCTATCTATCTATCTATCTATCTATTATTTATTTATTTTTTATAGACTTTATTTTTCAGAAAAGTTTTAGGCTCGTAGCAAAGCTGAGCAGAGACACAGAGATTTCCCATGTGCCCCTTGTTTCCACAACATGTGTAGCCTTCTGCACTGCCAACATCCCCACCAGAGTGAGATATTTGTTACAACTGATGAGCCTACATTGACAACTCATTATCACCCAGTTCATGGTTTATATTATATTCCCTCTTGGTGCTAGAGTTTCTGTGAGTTTTGAAAATATGTAATGATAGGCATCCAACATTATAGTGTCATAGAGTAGTCTCACTGTCCTAAAAAATTCCTGTGCTCAATCCTTTCCTCTCCAAAACCCCTGGGAGCCACTGATCTTTTTACTGCCTTATAGCTTTGTCTCTTTCAGAATGTCATAGAGTTGTAATTATATAGTACATAGACCATTTCGACTGGCTTCTTTCACTTAGTAATATTCATTTAAGGTTTCTCCATGTATTTTCATGATTTGATCAATCACTTCTTTTTAGTGTTGAATAATACCTTATTGACTGGATGTACTATGGTTTATTTCATCTACTAAAGGACATCTTGGTTGTTTCCAAGTTTTGGCATTTATGAATAGAACTGTTTTAAAAGTCCATGTGTAGGTTTTTGTCTGAACAGAAGTTTTCAGCTCCTTTGGGTAAATACCATGAAGCATAATTGCTGAATAACATGGTAAGCCTATGGTTAGTTTTGAGAGACACTACCACACTGTTTTCCAAAGTGATTGTGCCATTCTGCATTCCCACCAGCAGTGAATGTGAGGCCCTGATGCTCTGCGTCCTCACCAGCATTGGATGCTGTCAGCATTTTGGATTTTGGCCATTCTAATAGGCATGCAGTAAAACATTACTGATGTTTTAATTTGTAATTCTTTAATGACATACAATGTGGAGCTCTTTTTATATGCCTGTTTGTCACCTGTGTGTCTTCTTTGGTGAGGTGTCTATTCAGGTGTTTCATCCATCTTTCAATCAGGTTGTTTGTTTTCCTATTGTTGAGTTTAAATCATTCTTTGTACATTTCAGATAAGTACTTTATCAGATATTTCTTTTTTGAGTATTTTGTACTAGTCATGTGGCTCATCTTTTAATTCTGTTGACAGTGACTTTCACAGAGTGGAGGTTTTTAATTTTAAAGAAGTCCAGTTAATCAATTGTGTCTTTCATGGATCATACCTTTAGTGTTTATCTGAAAAGCCATCACCAAACAAAGGGTCCTCCAGGTTTTTTCCTATGTTATCTTGTAAATGTTTTGTGGTTTCATATTTTGTGTTTAGGTCTATGATCCATTTTGAGTTTATTTCATGAGGGTGTAAGGTCTGTGTTTAGATTTATTTTTTTGCATGTGGATGTTCAGTTGTTTCAGCACCATTTGTTGAAAAGACTACTTTTTTTCCATTGTGAGCCATCGCTGCTTTGTTGGAGATCAGGTGTCTATGTTTGTGTGGTCTATTTCTGGGCTCTCTGTTCTGTTCCACTGATCTATTTGTCCTTTTTTTTTTTTTTTTTTTTTTGCCCGTACCACACTGTCTCAGTTACTGTGGCTTCACAGAAAGACTTGAAGGGTGTGGTGTCAGTCTTCCCTGTCTTTTCTTTTCCTTTAATTTTGTGTTGGCTGATCTGTCTTTAGCTTCTCCATATGAACTTTAGAACCAGTGTGTTGATATCCACAAGTTAACCTGCTGGGATTTCAATTGGGATTGTATCAAATCTATAGATCAAGTTGGGAAGAATTGACATCTTGAAAATACTGAGTCTTCCTATCCATCAACGTGGAATATCTCCCCATTTATTTAGGTTTTGTTGTTGTTGTTGTTGTTTATGTCATCAGAATTTTGTAGTTTTCCTTATATAAAGCTTGTACGTATTTTGTTAGAGTTGTACCTAAATATTTACTTCTAGGAGTGCTAATTAAATGGCAATGTGTTTATAATTTCAAGTTTTACTTGTTTAGTGGAAATGATTGACTTTTGTACACTAATCTCATGTCTGCAACCTTGCTATAATCACTTATTAATTCTAAGTGTTTTTAAAATCCATTCCTTCAGGTTTTCTACATGGGCATTTATGTCATCTGTAAATAAGGCAGTTTTACTTCCTCCTTCTCAGTCTGTTGCATTTATTTTTTCACTGAAAGTAGCTACACATAGAATAAGAGAGAATTCAGACATCTTCAATGAATAGTGATAATTAAAAATTATGCCAAAGTTAGAAGTAATGAATTGCCTAACAGTGAATAATTTGAGAAAAACACCTTGAAAATATAAATTCATCTTCCTGTGAAGGGTTTTGTTATATTTATTGAATATATTGGCATATATATCTATTAGAATGTATAGCATGTATAGCAACTTACAGCATGTATTTGAAAAAATTTTGAGGATTTTCATATTTGAATGTTGGTCTACTAAAAACACATAAGCATATTAATATAAATTATGTTTTAATTCTCTCTCTTTAAATAAAATGCCGATTATCAGATTTTTATATTTTTCTGAATGTTTTAATGTTACTAGGGTTTAGCCCTTACTAGTCACTAATTTTACTGAATGATATAATTAAACAAAATTAAATTATATAGAAAATGTACAATTTCAGTCAGCCAAGTTAGCCCAGGATAACAATTTAACACAAGAATGTTATTACTTATTCTGTATATTTCTTCTTCCAGCTTTTTTATTGGTTCTGCATACAGTGAGATAGAAGAACAAAACTAGAAACTATTAGCAGTAGGTTTGTGTGTGTGTTCTTATTTAAAAGAAAATATTGTGAGGCTATAGCCTGAGAAAAAGATTTCTTTCAGCAGTTTTCAAAAAATTAACATATCATAAAGCCTATCTACCATAAGATGAATATAAACTCCACTTTCACCAAGACTCTTTGGCAAAGTTATTAAAGAATTTGACAGAAATTACTACATGATGGATCAATCCATTCATGAGTGCACAGTCCTCACAATCTAATCACCTCTGAAAGGCTCTACCTTTCAATTACCACAATAGGATTTCTCACCCTCTTAACACTGTCACTGTAGGGGTTAAGTTTCTAATACATGAACCTTTGTGGGACACATTCAACCCAAAGCAGATACCAACAGAAATCATAAGATAACCTCTTATACCTATATTAGTTAAGTAAAAGATTTAGTTGAAGGAGCTTTTTCTTTAGATGCATTTATTGAAATGCTACTGACTCTAATTATCAGGTGTTATAAAGATTAATGCCACTTAGAGCATTTCTTCCATTATTCTGTTTCTGAGCTTGGGTATGAGAAGGTTGTTTCAGGAAAATACTGCTAATATTACGTCAATGAAAACAAAAAGTTGACATATTAGCCATACATTCAATGCATACTAAAATGAACTTGTCTCTCAAAATCAATAATTTATCTAATAAGTAGCAAATTCAGCATGCAGGACAAAACACTTAAAGGAAATATTAAAACACTTAAAAAGTTGTTAATATAAAAACTTAATTGCATTTTATTGTAATGCACACAGATAAAATCAAGGATTTGGTCTAAGAGCAGAGGATTTCATTGGTGCCTGTCCATTTTGGCTCCTAATACTGTTTTGTTCAATTATTTTGAGCTTATACTAAGCTTGGGGTGTGTTTCCTAGATGTCCGCACAAATAATTAACATTCAGACAAAACATAGATATTCTGAATGACCAATAAAAACAGTATAAGAGATATTAAAATTTGTCCCTAAAAACACAGAAAACAGTTTTAAAGCACTCACAGAGAGTACATTGCAGTGCATTCTGTCCTAGGCTGTCATTAAATCAATCCTAATTTTTATAAACTATAATGATAAATCAATTTTTTCTGATAATATCTCAATACATGTTAAAATTAATTGCAAATCTTTAATAAGAAAGTACCCCACAAATACAAGAAAGTTTTTTAAAAGGATGGTGAAAGAAATCAGGACAATAATAACAACATATTTGGGAAATAATGGCAAAAAGAACTCTGCATATCAATATTTCCCTAACATAGCTATGGTAGGCATGATGATGGCTCCCCAAAATACAGTAATATACATTCCTGGAAACTGTCAACACGTTAGGTTACATGGCAAAGGGGAAATAATATCACAGATGGAATTAAGTTCTTTAATCATCTGACCTAAAGATAGAGAAATTATTCTGTATTGTTCAGGTGGTCCCAGTGTTAAGGACAGAGTCCTAAAGTGTAAGAAGGAATCAAAAGATAGGACCAGAGGGTTGGCAGCTTGAAAAGGACTAACCCTGACACTGCTGGCTTCAAAGATGAAGACAGGACCATGAGCCCAATAATACAGGTGGCTGCTAGAAGATGGAAAACCCACAGAAACAGATTCTTCTCTAGAGAGTTGAGAAGGAACAGCTTGGCTGATACTTTGATTTTATCCCAGTGATACCCATTCAGGACTTCTGATAATAAATTCATGTTGTTTTAAGACACTAAGGCCATGGTAATTTCTTATACAGCAGTAGGAAACTATTCAGAATATTTTGAAGCTTTAAATATTTTTATGAAATGAAAATAATCCAAGCCTTCAACTCAACTCCTATTTCTTCAGTTCAAGAAATACAAGGTTACTTCAAAAAGTTCATGGAGAGATTGTATTATCTTTTAATTCTATTTTTCCACAAACTTTCTGAAGTGCCCTTGTATGTTAAGTAACAGAACACCTGGAAGCAAAAACACTCCAGTAGCAATGAACACACCTCACACCCATATCTTAGCTTCTTACACCCCTATTCAAAAAAAGGAACCAAGACTCATTGAAGAAATGTCAGACTGTAGGACAGAGTCAGGAAACACATGACCTGATCTGAGAGCATCCTGTAGAACCAGAAATTAAGAAACTGCTCAAAACAACAAGAACACAAAACCAAATCAAACAAAACACAATGATGGAGAATGTGAAAGGATCACAAGAGGCAACTGGAAGAGCTGTCAATGGCCAAAGAGGGAAGAATTTGAGAAATATAGTAAAGGAGTACTGGATTATAATGAAAAATATTTTTAAAAATCCATGGGGCCACACTGATGTGAATAAATAATTGAAAAAATAAATGATGGAGCAGAATAAAAATTTCTCTTGTGCAGAAGAATAACAAGTAATTGATATAGAGATTCAGCCCACAATTTTCATCTTATAACACATTTCTATCTATTTGTAGACTCTACTTGTGTGTCTATTCATCCTCTATGACCAAAGTCTTTCATTACAGTCTTTTTATAACATGTTTTTATCCATCATCAGGTACAATACTTTGGTTATTCTTATTTGTCAGAAATTTCCTGGCTAATTCTGCATTTTATTTTTATCATTTTAACTTTAGGGATAGCTTGTCCAAGTTTAAAAAGGGGAATTTTTTTTTTTAAATTGACTTAAATTGTAGGATTATTTGTGTAAAAATAACACATTTGTTGGAGACTTTATCAGAAATGTGTCTTTGGTCCATTTCTAATTGATTATTTTAACAATCAATATTTTTGTTATATTTCAATTAAGTATTTCTTGCAAAATGAAAGTTGTTACAATTAATGGGATTCCCTCTGGGAAAAGTGTTGGAGTTGTAAATGTCTTAGTCCATAAACTGCACAAATGTGTCAACATCAAGGTATTTTGTGATACATTTTCTACGCTGGGGAACGCTTTGTCCTGGAAGAGACTGTGCCATGAAATTGTTTCAGGGATTATGCATTTGTCTATTTTAACACTCAGGAGACTGCTGACAAGCTCACAGCAAAGGTGAAGGATTTGTTCCTCAGGAATCCAGACTATTTCTTGGCAATTTTTAAAAGGAAGTTGCCCATGAGTTGGGCAGCATTGCTTCAGCCACCACTTAGGAAACAGATGACCAGCTAACTGTGCAGAGAGTTTCAGGGTTTTTGGACTTTTTCTTTTATCCTATGAACCTCAATACCAAAATCATACATAGCAGATTAGTAGGTCATTTTGTATCAAGATATCAATTATAAAAATTCTGTAATTATTCTATTTGAAGAATCAATTTTCTTGGTTCTTATGTGGACCACAGGATGTTATCCATTTTCACATGTTCTCATTTGAAAGTGGGTTTATATGATGCACCCAAATCTAAATTTTGTAATGAATGGCTTAACTCCTTTAATATACATAAAATAT
Organism: Cynocephalus volans; assembly: GCF_027409185.1. Classification (NCBI taxonomy): domain Eukaryota; kingdom Metazoa; phylum Chordata; class Mammalia; order Dermoptera; family Cynocephalidae; genus Cynocephalus; species Cynocephalus volans. The sequence continues at coordinate 122,825,032 of NC_084465.1, forward strand.
GACAACTGCCTTAACATAAGGTGTGAACGTTTAGTTAAAGGAAGACTTTTAAATTTGTATTTGAAAGATATGTGTTTGCTGCCATGTGGTATTGAAAGCTTACATAAGGACAGATACTTGGTCCTTCAGGTTTTATTAGAGGCAAAGGGTTTGCAATATGATTGCGGCTATACAAGCTACATGGAACTTATCTGCAGAGAGCTTCATGATAAGCATATCGTTTTGCCCATTTCTCTAAAATTTACTCTTTCATGAGCAAAAGGAAATGATAGGGACTTTGAATTTCTATTCAAGACATAAAATACAGTGTGACCTTCTGTGGAATATACTAAAAAGCATACATACTTCACAGGGCCTGCCTGGTTTTCCAAAGCCTTGCAGTTCCAAATATTGACGTTGTGGAGGACTGGAAATTTCCCTCAGGCTATAAGAGGGAATGTTTGCTAAGATCAAGCTTGTGTTGATAAGACCACTTAATTGCCTTACTGGAATGTCATCTGGCTTATTTCACTGAAATTTGCCAGCCTATATCGTTAAACTATAACCCCACCTTTGTTCTCTTCCTGTAACTTCCTGGTCTGGAAAATAAATGCAGGAAGAGAACCCCAATTCGGCGTTAATTTCCCGAGAAAGGGCTGCCTCTCGCTGGAGGGAAGTTAACCACGTCCAGGCTTCTCACTGCTCAGAAGAGATGGGCTTTGAGTAATCACCCAGGGGAAGTGGGGTGACAAATCCGTGAGGGGCAAAGCAATGCAAAGCAACACCCTTCATATTCATGGGTTCCGTATTCGTGGATTCAAACAACCGTGGATTGAAAATATATATATTTTAAAAATTGTGTCTGAACATGTACAGGCTTTTTTTCTTGTCATTTACTCCCTTTATAGTTACTATCAAAACAAAAAGGCAAAACAACACAGGAAGAAAAAAATGAACAAAGGATAGGAAGAGGTAACTTGTAGAAAAGGTGACCCAGCTGGTCAAAACCCATATGAAAATGTGTTTGATGTCATTAGAAACACAGATGAAAACAGTGAGCATCTTCCATGAACTCACATGACTGATATAGTCTAATCTCCTAAGTGTTAGTGAGGTGCAGGAAATCAGAAGCTCCTGCACATTTTCTGTGAGCAGGTCTACCACTGTGAAGAACAACTTGGCAATACTTAGCAAATTCGAGGGCACATGCACTCGACACATCAGCCATCCAATTTCCAGATGTTGTCACCTCTCTGTATCTGCTGGTTCTGCATGTGGAGATTCAACCAACTGCAGATAGAAAATATTCAGAAAGAAAAGACAATAAAAAATAACAAAACAACAATAATAATAGAAAAATAATATAGCATAATAACCTTTTACATTATATTAGGTATTTTAAGTAATCTAGTGATGATTTAAAGTACATGAGAGGATGTGCATATGTTATATGCAAATACTGCACCATTTTTTATCAGTCACTTGAGCATCTGAGAATTTTGGTATCCCTGGCAGGTCTTGGAAGCAATCCTTCTTTATATGCAGACAGACTAGTTTTCATTGGCTTGTTCTGTCATACAAAAAAAGCTGGTCAACTTTTAATTCACTTAATTCATTGTTGTCTTACTTATGCTTGTATGTTACCTGTCAGCAAGTGGTACTCACAGGTGAGACATTGTTCCCCAGCTTAAAAGAGAGAAAGTGTTCCTATCTCATTGATGAGCTGGTTCTTCAAGAAGCACGAATTCTGGTTCAAATGGAGTTTCTAAAGATTATAATCTAAATAATGATTCAACATAAGAAATGGTCAGTAGGCCTGACTTTTACGAAATAATTAGTCTTTTCTAAATTGGGCTCTAGTGTTATTTAGTTAACATTTTGCAGAATTAACTCAAATAGGAAATACAGCTTATCAATCAAGTGGAAGATGTGGGGGCTAAAGAGACATTACCCTTTTTTTTTCTTTTTTCTTTCTCTTTTCTCCCCTTCTTGGAATAAGTAAAAGAACTATGAGCAATTTAGAAAAATTGAGCATTATAGCCTGTATTCTTTCCTCTTCCTTTTTATCCTTGGGCCTTGACTAAATGCACCTAATGTGTCTTCAAGAAAAGGAGCTTGAAGCATTTCTCCTGAGAATACCATAGTCTAAAATATCCAAAGAAAATGTCACAATTCAGTGTGCTTCATAAGTTCAGCCTGTGCACGTCCTTCTGCCTAATCATGTGTTAAATCTCAGCTAACCACACATGCAGCCACGTTTGACTTTGTTAATGCTTATAAAACCTGTCTAGACTTGTCTGTTTTTTAACTTATCTACATAAAACTCTACACATGCAGCTTTGATACCTGCATGCTCTTGTTCATATGTCCCTTAACTAACCATGCTAATACCTATATTAGTGTCACTAGCTGATGTGAATGCATTTACCCTTTATCATGCTACTGTTTTACTCATACATTTACCTTGACGATGCTATATTGCAAACCATGTGAAGATCCAGTGGCTGTAAACAATAAGCATTTACTCCAGTGCCGGAGCTGGAAGATCCTTGATTTATCCTGGACAAGGCTGGGCCTTTCTTCTAGGCTGGGCTGGACTCACTCACATCACATCTGAGTCGGACTGCTAGTGACCTAAACTCTGTCAGGTGGTGTTGGCCAAAGCAAGCCTCCGTGCAGGCCAAACTCTAGGACAAGAGAGAGAGAGACTCCGAAGGTTCAGTGGAGGGACCACAAAGTTATCAGGCAGAGGCGTAGCAATGGAAACTTGAGAAATTGTGCCTGAAGCAACCTGTCCATCTCTGTTACCATATAAGGATTTTAACCCAATGGCCCAACAGATTATAAAAAGAACAATATAGCATCTTGTAATAGTAAAACCACATAATAAAGAATTGACAAAATAAGTTGAGTCTCGAGAGATGTATAAAAAATTGTCTTCAGTATATATTTGCATTTTAATGAATGAGTATAATCACAGTTGATGTTTACATCACATTTCCAACACAGCCAGCCGCGTCCCGGGAGGTTTGCATACATTCACTCATTTAGTCTTCTTAACAAGTGCATTATTATCAGATATTCCCTGTGCCATCTACGTAGGGCTTCCCCCTCTACCTTCTTGCCTATAAAAGCAAGCTGGTTTTTAATGAAAAATGAAGGGAAATATCAAGATGTGTTATGACTAACTTCCATTCGCCCAAAGTGCATCAACTGAATATTTTTTTTTTCCTGTCCAAAGGAATCAGGTTCATTTACCTTTTTTATAAACTTAGTTAACAGTCAGTTTTTCTTTTCTTTCTTTTTTATTTTAAGTTAGGATACAGCTAGAGAAATAGAAAATGAAATTATTCTTTAACTCCGAAGATTAAAATAAATCATAAAATGGGTATCAAGAAACACAATATTTCATTTTTCTAATGATCATACTATGTTTATTTAAAGACATAATTTGTAATATCAATAATATAAAATGAAGGGGACAGAGAGTTATAGGAGTACAGGTGTTGTATAAGATTGAAGTTCAGTTAGTACCGTCTTTCTGTGTACCTGTTGCAAAGTGCATAATATGCTTAGGATCTTCCTGCTCTGAAGAAAGAGAGAGTAAATAGAAAATCATCAAAATGAGTAAAAAAACTCTTTAGAATTATCAGGCGTTATCAAGGCCAGCACAACAATTATCACACATATGGCATTAACAGTAGCCTTATCAAAATAAAGGAGAATAATGTCAGCAACAAAGCCAAAAATCTGGATGAGGTCCTATTTTTGCCCCACATTACAAATGTATAAATCTCTTATGCTTCCTTCCTAAGAATGTTTCCACCTTTCGAAATTCTCTGCCAAGAACAGTGTCAGATTCTGCTTCTTGTTCCACATAAAAGATATGATTCATTTCCAAAAGTAAGTAATAAAATTCAGCACTACAAACTGTATTACTAAATTATATGATTATGATCTCCATCGAAGAACTCACCACTCATTGTGGCGGCTTAGTTGATTGTAGGAAGCAATTTATCCTGTCCACATAATACCACGATTTGACTTCCTCAGAGAATTTTTAACTGTAGCATATACCTACCTTTAGCTTTATTAGAGTATACATGAGTCATTAAATTATGTACTCATATTTTAAGGAGTGTTTGGCAGAATTTAGGCAGATACTTTCTCTGTTTTTTTAAATGTTAATTTTAATGTGTAATGTCATTTAAAACTCTTAGATTACTCTTTAATCACTATAGAAGAAATGGATTATTGATGTATCAGGTTAATATTACCGAGTCTGAATTTGGATATGCAGAATAAACAACTCTTTCAGAAATGAAAGCTTTATACCACTTTCAAAATCTAAGTCTCAAAGTTTAGAGCCTAATCAGAATTGATTGTTTTAGTTATTTTATATCAATAGAAATCATATGGGTGTTTTAAATGTGTATGGACCTAACCTTTCCATTCATTGAGAATGGTGCTACACACACACACACACACACACACACACACACACACACACACACACGTATATATATTGTATATTTTCTTTTCAATGAGACTGTGTATAGAATATGTCGATACAGGCATATTCTGCATGTGGGTTTTTTTTGTTGATCTGATAGAAAAGAAGTGCCTGGAACTCTGAGGGTCTTGATCACTCAGTTCCTGATTCCTTTGGAAATGAAAATCACTGAGTAATATACAACACTATATAGAGACATCTCTATATAGAGACGTGATGTAGTGACAACAGCTGGACGAGAGAGTCAAGAACATCTCTTCCAGAATCCCAGCTCCTAAGTTGATCTGCCCTTGAATTAATAAAATAATCTCAGCTTTATTTGCCTCACCTGTGAAATGAAAATAACAAAATCATATACAGAACTAAAATGAAATATCATGCATCTTGTTTTTCTGTGTAACTGTATATTTACATATATTTCTTCGTATAAAAGTGCTTTGTAAACTTTTAAGTGCTATATTAACACACGGTATTGCAATTGTACATCAGTGTCAAACATTTCAAACATCGTCTGCAGTCTGCCTCGTCTGCTGATTTTCTTTTCATCATCATTTGAGCTCTAGTTACCTAGTTTCATGTATTAATTATGTGATAGATATCAATAGCTCTTTTTCATTTCCGCAGATACTTAGGCTGCTGACCAGGGATGAGGTTCTACTCCCTGACAGACACACTCTGGGGTGGCCGTGTACTCTGCCTCGGCTAGAATCCCAGCCCACAGAGACCACAGTCGGGGGGAGGACTCCGGCCTTGGCCAGCAGCTTGGAGAACTGCAAGACGGTGATCACCTACTTGCAGATTTCTTATCTACTTTTAATCAAAAACTTGATTATTTTTTATCTGTTGTATTATTTAGAGTCTACAAAGTAGCTTAGGCCAATTCTTCAAAGCCACCTGACCCTCCACAGGTACCTGGGCATATGTTCTGTGTGCTATGGTCAGAGGGAATTCTGCACGTATCTTTTGAAAACAAGAGATACCACTTGGATTTCATTCTTGTGTGTCATTGGCCTTTTAATTTTTCTATATCCAAAGACTGACCTTAGATTTAGTCTTTAAAAGAAGTAAGGTCATTTTATCAGCACTTTCATTCCAATTTCCTAGACGTCTGTCCTGATTACAAAAACCTATAAACTATGTAGCTTTAAATTTATAGAATCATTATTCCTGAAGGTTTTGTTGTCCTTCACGCTCAGAGACGGCACTGCTGACCCGGGGATGGTACAGCATGTGCTCTGTGTGCCAGTGGTAATCAATTCATCTGTACTGCTGACACCTGGCCAGGTCATCCCGTCACCCGACGAGAGCGGCACACTTGTCACCTACTGTGAGGTCAACAAGTCCATCCATAGAGTCAGTCTAGTTTAGTGGTTTCAACTTTTTGACTGTGACCTATATAGTAGAAAGCTCATTTTAACGAGCAACATAAGTAATATGCACATGCACACACAATTTCAAAAAATGTTTTATCAACTATGCTATTTTCTATCCTCTTTTCATCTCTACTCTGTTTTATTTTGGCAGAAAGTGTTGATATGTATTAAATTGATTATCATTCACAGTTTGAAACAAATATTGGTCTTGTGCATGGTAATAAAAACTGTAGAGCTTACCAAGTATCACTTCTCTGCACAATAATTGTGCAGAAATTATTGCTGAGATCAGAAAACACCAGCAGTGTCCTAAATTGTAGGTTGGTCTCAGCTCATGAGCATGAGGGTGTCTGCTGCTCTGGCCTGTGTCGGCTGATCTGGCTGGGCTTGCACAGGCCACTGGGTTCCAGCTGGGTGTTTGTGCTGCTCTCATCTAGGCCTTTGCTTGTTAGAGGGCAGCTGGCTGTGAGCCAGTCTAGAACAGCCTTGCCAGGACGAGTGGGAAAATTGGCTCTGCTCCACAGACTTTGTTCTCCAACAAGCTAACCTGGTGATATTCTGGGGTTGCCAGGAGAGGCCAAGAGGGACAAGCAGACACCTGCTAGTGCTTTCTGAAGCCTCTTCTTTCTTCATATCTACCAACAGCTTTTTGGATAAAATGTTGCACGTCTGGGCTTAAGCCAGAGTGGGTGGATGGGGTGTGAGTAAAAAATCAGGATCACTATTGTCCTCTACCACAGGTACTCACAGGGAGAAAATTGTGACTTTCAGTCCACTGCAGCATTTTAAGCCTAGTAAGCTACAATCAGACATCAGGTGGTGTCTTCAAAACTTGCAAACAAAGGCCTTCATTCCAGTGCAGCATCTATGGGCAATTTGTCATGGAAGTCAGTTTTTTGAGTTGGGCAATGTTTTGGATATATGGGGAGTGGAAGAGGAGATTCTAAATACATTAACTATCAAAGAAAATACTATGTACATGAATCATGATGTGGTTTGAAAACAAAGAAATTATGGGTTTTTTTCTTGTTTTTACTTTTTATTATTAGCATATTCATTATTACAAGTGGTAATATTTCTTTATGCTCTTTACCCGACCTACCACTCCCCAATGTTATTTTAACTGATGCACTAGACAGATGAAGACACTTCTAAAACACAAAGAGCAGAAACACTGGAGGGAGAATCCGATTCACAGCACTGAACTAAAAGACACTTTTCTTACCCAGCAACCAGTAGCCATAGCAAATATCTATCTTGCTAGTATATATCTATTTTTTTAAAGAAAAATAGTTGCATCAGGCCTAAGCAGCCCTGAGCAAGTCAGACTTTTTCTGATGCAAACTTGGCAAAGGGGGAAACACCAATATCCATTTTTAAATTATTTTTTTTTTACCAATATCCATTTTTAAATCAATTTTACCAATCACTAGCAAATGGTGATAGTCAATTCAAATGTCTTTCAGAAATACTTGTTACCTAAAATTTAAATGGTGTGGCTATATGTTTGCAGTCATTTTATATTATGAGTCATTTCCATTGCCTGCAATTTTTATAAAATGAGATTATTTTCTTCTGCATGGTATGTAAAAGTGGAGAACAAAATATAAAGAGTCTGGTGCTCCATGAATTCAAACAAAACATTTTTCATGTAGTGTTTTATGGAATAAAGCAGGGCTGTAGATGTGGTTGTCAGTTATTGACTAATAGAGCATGAATTCAGACATCTAAAGTCTGCATTTTATATGTAAGATCACCACCTGTGTTGGAGCAGCAAAGATAAGGATTGATTAGTCTTCTCACGCAGCCTAAAAAGCAATATGACAATTGGAAATGTGCCAGGAAGTGGATTTGAATCTAAGGAGTCTCCGATGTTTACCTGCACAGTTCTAAAAGTAAACAACTGATGTATTACTTAGAATGACTTTTAAGAGGCAGCATGGTACACTGGTAAATCAGTTTGAAAATGAGACACATTTGGTTATAATTCCCAACAACATTACAGAGTAACTGTGTGAATTTGGAAAATTTACCTAAATCCTGAGTTCCTGATTTTTTAATCTGTAAAGAATGATGCTACTTATTTAGAGGACTCGTACGGCATTTATGTAAATTGTGTACTATTGGAAAATACCTTAATAAATAGTAAATTTTAGATGGATTTTCTGAATAAATGTAGTCTGGACAATGACTCTAGTTTATTCTGTCCGATGGTAATGTGTGTGTTCTGATTTTGACACAGAACATATATTCAACTTGGCATCACTCATTATGAATTAACTGCCAGCTGTAAAGCAAGACTATTGCACCTCTGCTAGAAATTTTGATATAGAAAAAAATAAAAATGAAAAACGGGGATAAACTCATAAAAATCATCCCATGGGTTCTACATAGTTGCCGGCGTAAACTCCCTGCCCTTTAAGTTGGTTGGGTTGGTCAGCCCTAATGGTGATGGAGTTCTTTGCATGGTTTTGTTGTTGGCAATTAAACATGGCTGGCTTTCTTAACAGTGAATGCATATTCAGAGTTTTATTTTTCTCTAAGAACTAAGAGAATTGAATCACAGAAAGGGGTAGAGGAGGATTTGGTCTTGTGCAAAAGCATGTGATTGGTGAGCAGACCAAACTGGATTTGAGTCTGCTTTGGAAGTGAGCAGTGACAGCTACTTACTGCTTTTCATCCTTGGTTTCTGTGTCTCTGAAAGAAGGATGATCCGTGAGCTTTGCTTCATCGGTAAGATAGATTATGCAAACTAATGAGAACACAGTAGCTCATCAATTAATGTGTTTCCTTTCTTTAGTATTTCTTAATTCTTCAGTTTCCATAGGAACTTGGATTTGAAGGATTTAGTTTCACTAATAAATTGGCAAAATCATACACGTATCTCTTAAATGGTTATTGTCAAATGTAATTATATGGTCAGTTAATCAAGCAAGCAAAAAAAAAAAAAAGGACAGTGAAATTAATGTAATTTCCTTTATGTAAAAAATCTATATCAAGTTTCCTTTATGTAAAATGTTAATTTTCTTGGAATATGAGTTTGAGAAACTCCATATTCATATGTCTTTTAGAAAAATGCAAACCCCAAATAGCTGCAATTTTCTTTAGTCAGTTTCCACTTTTCTTTTGCTGTTTGTGATCTTTCTGCTTCCTAGTTTTTGTTTTATACAGCTTTTGCCTTGGATCTCCCTTGTTTCAATCCTCTAAACCTGTCAAGAATAACTTACTTGCTTTATTGTTCCCATAAATTCATATGTAACTGGTAGCTAAATCCAATTTGTGCCAGTCTTTCTTTGTAGCCTGTTCTAAATCTCCCAGCATGTTTCACAAAAGTAGAATCCTATTAACACCTAATAACCAGCTCTGTATTTTATTCAGTAGTTATTACAGCTCTTCCAATGCCACAGTGCATAAAGATTCCAGTCTCAACCCAGATACATTATAGCAAGAATTTTCAAACATTATTGCGTGTGTGTGTGTGTGTGTGTGTGTGTGTGTGTGTGTGGTGGAGGTCCTGAGTATTTTACAGATGTTTATACACAATATTGCCTTTGATTCAATTTTACATCATTCCCAACACAATTTTAAATGACTTGACAAGGAACTTTCAAATATTATTGAGTATAAAATGGCTTTGCATTATAAAAATTAATAATTTAACATTTCATCATTGAATAGTATGGGTGAGTTACAAAATAATGACAAAATTGAGTATAACTTAATTGATGTGTATGATTTGCTGATTAGATTGATGCTACTGTATATAGTAACCTCAAAGGAAAATCATATTTGAAGTATAGCATAGAAGGAATCATTTGCTTGTTGCCATCCCATTTATTATAGCAAAAAAAATCAAGTACACAATTTAATACTCTGAGCTCTGGTTTGTGTATTATCTAAGGTGCTTGACAATTTTTAATCTAATAAGAGAGTTTCATGTTGAATTAGCCAATACCTTAATTAAGAATGCATAAAACAAAATCTTCTTTACTTTTAAGAATTTGTTATAACTTACATTATGTTTTAATAGTATTCTTGGTAAATATATTTTGCAACCTCTTTGGCAGATAACTTGTGATGTCTAGTTAGCATAAGAATTGTTCCACAAAGAAATGATTCTTATAAAGTTAAAGTATCTAGGAAGATGTGTTTTCTCTTAAATTTTATTTTATCTGTCTTACTACATTTTATTTAAGTTTTAAATATTAAGTTGTAAAGGTAGTGAGGTAAAGGTAAACTTCTGCCCATCTTCTGTATGAATTATAAACTCAAAATTTATAAAATGAGTTATTGTTTGCATTAATCTAAAATACATAAATTTAAGACAATGTAGATATCTGTGCATTATTCATATTTTTGGATGAAATTTAGTAGCTATTATGTTAAACATTTTCTAATACATCTACATAAGATGCTCAGTCAAAATTGCAAGTTTACGTTAAGTTTATCATCCGGATATGGCTTGCTATCATACAATTGAAAACAGTAAGAGGAATGTAGTTTAAATTAACTCTGAACTAGTTTCCTCTTGCAGTATAACTTATTACCACAAACTTGCAGCTAAAAATAGCACCCAATGAGTAACCCATCGAGGTCAGAAGTCCAACTGGGCTCAGCCAGGATCTCTGCTCAGGGTCTGGCAAAGCCACCATCAGGTGAGTCAGTTAGGGATTCCTAAGCTCTTTAAAGTGTGGGGCTGAATCTAGTTCTTTAAGGTTGTAGGTCTGAGGCCCCAGATCCCATGTGTGGACCTGCTCCTGAAGGCCACCCACATTTGGTTTCATGTGGCCACACCTGTAGTCAAACCAGCAGCAGTGCCTGTGGGGTCCTGCTCTCGCTACAGTCTTTCTGACTTCCTCTTCTGAAACCAGCTGGAAAAAATGATCTTAAAGGGCTGGTGTGATTGCATTAGGCCAGCCAGGTTGACCTCTCTTTTTCCATGTAACACAGTGCACTCAATGGAGGGACACCTCACTGTGTTGCCGGTCCTCATTCACACTCAAAGGGAGGGGACTGTACACAGGGGCAGACAGCTGGGGGCTGCTCTTAGAATTCTGCCCACTATGAACTACACTAAAAATAAAGCTAAATGTGCTTCTTATTTTCTTCCCTAAGTTTGAGAAAGAACAGACTGAATTTTTGAACCTAGACAGCGGGACAAAGGAGAAAATGTGGGGAAGAGCTCAGAAATGGTGACTGGATTGTGCAATGTCTCTCAGAATGGCTTCTTTTTACAAATTAGAGATGTTTCTTTAAATAATGTCTTTCTATTCATATTTTACTTGAACTATTGGCTTGCCAGGTTATTCCAAATTTCCTTCTTTTTTGTGTTCATTACTCTACTCCCAACCAATCCATCACTTATTAAATGCTTGTATTTTTATTTCTTTTGCCATTTTATGTTCCTCAAAGATCTTACTTCTTTTTGAGATTTCTTCTCATAAAAATGTCTCCTTTTCCCAAGAATAGAACCTCTAAGCTGATGCTTCCCAATTAATGACCCTGCCTTCTTTTTGAGGGGCAGAATCATATATGTTTCTGCCTAGTGGATATTAGCAGCCAGATTATTTTACATTCAGTATGATTAAACATAAATTTAGCTTTTTCTCTCCACAATGTAGTGTTGCTTCTCTGTAACCTATTTAAAACATATTCTAAAACTGAAATCTTATTTCCTCTCACATACCATGCTTGTGCAAGTAAGAAATAACAGTGACATATGCTGTTTTTTATTTATGCCTATCTATTCTCATTTTACCCGTCTTTTGTCAGTCATTTTCTTACCTTCTTCTGCGCCAGTGGCTTTTAATATTGAAAGGTGGTTTTTTTTTTCACCAACTAAAATTTAGTTTTGTCTTAAAAATTACATCTCCTATGGATCATCAGTTTGTATAACACACAAAATTGTACTTCTTTGGAAATTCAGAACATTTTGTTTGTTGAAAACATTTAAACATTTTTTGAAATTTAGTACTTTCTCTTATTGCAACATCAACCAATGAAACAATGGGAAGATTTTTAACATTCTCAAAATTTTTAATATTTCATTATATATGACAAATATGATCTTGTCAGTTTGATTTTTATTGGGGAGCATATCTTTTCAGATTTCACTAGTTTTCTAGCAATCTCATAATTGTTTTCAAAAAAACATTTTCAGATACTTAAAGAGGTGGTTAATACATTTTTGTAATAAAACATCTACCAACAGTGTGCATTCTTTAATTGGCAACTGTTTCATATACACAGAGAAACATGTTACATTTTACAGTGGACTTCTCATCTGAAATTATGCAGACAAAAAGACAATGGGTGAAATACTTAATGTCTGAAGTACTAGATGAAAAAATCCCACCAAACTAGAATTTTATACTCTATGAAATTATGTTTCAAAAGTGAAGGACGAACATTTTTTCTAAGAAAAACAAAAACTGAAGGAATTCATCGCCAATAGCACTATAAATGAACCTTATCTAATTGACATTTATACAATTCTCCATCCAGCCACAGCAGAATATACATTTTTCTCAAGCTGATGAGGAACATAGGTCAAGGTAGACTATCTTATGAGTCCTACAATTTACCTTAACAAATTTAAAAGAATATAAATCTTACAAAGTGTATTTTCAGATCACAATAAAAGTAACCTAGAGATCAATAACAGGAGGATAGCTATAAAATTCTTCAATAGTAGGAAATTAAAAAATACACTACTACATAACACTTAGGTCTAAAACATCTCAAGAGAAATTTTAGAAATATTCTAAGTGAATATGATAATGCAAGATATAAAAATTAGTGCGAAACTTTAGAGCAGTGCTTAGAGAGAAATTCACGGATTTAATCCATATATAAGAAGGGAAGAAAGGTCTAAAATCAATAAACCAAGCAGTCACCATGTGGAACTAGAGGGAAAAAAAAGAGAAATGTGATCCTGAGTTAAGCAGAAGAAAAGAAATAATAAAAATTAGAGTGAGAAAAAGTAAGATTGAAAAAAGTATAATGTTAAAAATCAACAAAAACAAATGCTGATTTTTTTTGTAAGTACCAATAAAATTCCTAAACCTCCAGCCAGATTAGCCAAATGGAGAGAGAGAAAAATAAAGAGAGAGAGAAGATACAAATTACCAACACTGAGAATTACTGCTTATCCTTTGAACTTTAACAAGATGATAAGGTACTACTCAAAGCATCGGGGAAAGGACGGCCTCTTCAATAAGTGGTGCTGGAAAAACTGGATATTTGTACACAGAAGAATGAAACTAGACTGCTATTTCTTTCCACTTACAAAAAACAACTCAAAATGAATTAAAGACTTACACGTAAGACCCAAAAGTAAAAAATCACTACAAGAAAACACAGGGAAAATGCTTCAGAACATTGGTCTGAGCAAAGATTTCATGGATAAGACTTCAAAAGCAGAGGCAACAAAAGCAAAAGTAAACAAATGAGAGTATATTAAACAAGAAAGCTTGGGCACAGCAAAGGAAACAATCAACAGAGTGAAGAGGCAACCTGAAGAATGGGAGAAAATGTTCAAAAACTATTTGCAAACTATTTGTCTGACAGGAATTAATATCCCGAATATGCAAGGAACTCAAACAACTCAATAGTAAAAAAAAAAATAAAAATAAAAATCCAATTAAAAATGGACAAATAATCTGAACAATCTGACAGGGAAAGCGTGGTTGATAGGTACAAAGCCACAGTTAAAAGAAGTTGAAAAGTTGGTTGATGACTGTAAAGCCACAGATAAAAAGAGTAAGTTCTAGTATTCTATTGCACTGCTGGTGACTAGAGTTAACAGTAATTTATTGTATAATGTACAGCTAGAAGAGAGGATTTTGAATGTTCCCAACATGAAGAAACAATAAATGTTTGTGGTCATGAATATGATGACTATCCAGATTAGCTAGTGTGATAAGACTCTTGTCCTTGTACTAGAGCATTTTTCACCAAGGGCCTGAGTCAACCATACTGTGAGCCCCTGGGCTTTCCCTGGAGCTGCTTCCATGGACAGGAAAATGGCTTAGTTCTGGCCATAAAGAATATTGCACTTTCAAAGCATGGTAATTAATTACCTGATAGGCATAAAATTCAACCAGAGCCAAAGAGAACCACTGAGACTAGCACCAGTTCCTAAGCAAGACAGGTGAGCTGTCCTGCTGAACTTGACCTGAAGGTTGTAAAGTATGGATGTGTATGGTGGCTTTGGCCTGACCCCAGGTGGAGCACCTTCTGTCATGACAGGAAGAGAGACTAGCCACGGATTTCTTAGTTTCTGTCCTTTTCATTCATTTCAAATGCCAGGCTTATCCTCTTCTTTTCCCCTAAGTATGCGAAGCAGTATATTTCCTTTTTCCTTAATTCCCTTTGGGCCATGTTTTCCATAACTTTCAGCTGGAGGAACCACGACTGCTGCATTCAGCATTAGATTTACAAGGTACATAATTATCTTTGAGCTATGTATTCATAGACCTAAAAGGAGATAGACCACTAGTTATCATAACTACTGAGGGCAAGTAGCATTTTAAAGATGATCTACATGTCTCCATTTCTAAGTTTGTCTTTATTAATCAATTTAAAAAAATTTTTTATTAAACATTGATGATGTGTGAGAAAAAGGATAACTGATAGAAACCAAAACAAAATCTTTGTACTGCAAAGTATGAAATCTCAGCTCATCAAAACTAGGGCTATTCAGAATTTTGGGCTTTTCCCCCTTCCTGGCTGCTGAGTGTTTAGAGTAAAGCCTTTGGAGGGAACCCTTATCAATGTGCATTAGCAGTTCCTTGCCTTCTTAAACAATGTGTAGTAATGATAATTCCATTTTTTTTGGTTTGCCAGGTCACTGTCATGCAAGCAACAGGTGGGGAAGGAGGTTGGCATCCGCAGTCCTGCCCAGTGTTGAGCCCCAGGGACCACTCACCCTGGATTCTAAACACATTCCTAATCCCTGGCACTGCCAGGTCTCTGCAGTGAACAGTCTCCCTTGTCTTCACCCCTCCTCCACAGGAACTCTAAGCCAATGATGTTCAAATGAGGTCCATGGGTTTGCAAACCATGAGTTATCTCTCTGTTGTAGGATAAGGGCAGGTATTGAGAGGAACCATTGAGAACTTTTTATAGCAACTCGGCAGAGTAACTTTACATCTATTGCATGTAATAAAAATGTTGGTCCTGAGTTTTTATGTCTCTTTATTCTTCTACTATTTCCTTTTTATTATATTGTACAAAAGAATTGATCTGCAACAGATTGAAAAGTAGAATAAATAAATAAATAACAAAACAAAACAAAACTGGTCCTTCCTTACAAATACGTTGAGAGGCATTGCTCTAGACCATAATTCTTCACCAGCTTCTTTACCAGTTTCTTTATTTACCAGAAATTCGTTTATATTTTAGACATGTGTTTGACACTTTTCTTCTCTTTCTTGGGTTAGGTCTATACTTAAACCTATTAGTTCATTCTGGCATTTTGAACCAGAAATTCTTATCCATTAGTGTGTCTGTGTATGGGGACGGTGTGTGTGTGTGTGTGTGTGTGTGTGTGTGTGTGTGTGTGTGTGTGTGTGTGTGTGTGTGTGTGTGTCAGGATTTTAGAAAACATTTGTTCTTGTTTGCAATGTATCCAACAACAGTAACATTTGTATTAATTAGTAATTAGAAAATGCTTGCATTTCAGATGACCATGGCAAAGTGTTAAGATTAGAGTAACAGTAAATAGGTTTGAAGTGATGAACTGAGAGAACACAAGTGTGACTATTTAGACTCTGTAACAGTGTTTATGCCCGGCTCCTAAGATCCAATAGGCGATATATCTTTAAATACTTCAGTTTTCCTGCTCTGGAATTTATAGCTCTATTTTCCTTGCTTCCAACACCTGTTAATGTAAACAAGTCAAAGCTCTTATATTCTTGCTGAAATCTCTAATAATCGTGATTGGCTTTAATGTTCAAAGCAAATACATGTGTATATCATTAGTTACTTTATATAAATATATTGTAGCTAGGATTTAAGTATTTCAGGAGGGAGTTGCCTCTGTGTTTGTGTGTGTGTGTGTGTGTGTGTGTGTGTGTGTGTCTGTGTGTCTGTGTGTGTGTGTGTTTTCACATCTTGAATGGAGTAAGTGTCTGAATACATTCACTCATTGAGCCCGTGTAATGGGACTGAACATTAGCACAGGAGTCTATTGACCTCAGCTCCATGAATTTTGTCACTACAAATGATAAATTACTTAGTTCTACAAAGCTTTTCTCATTTACAAAATCGTGATGCTAAAATGGTACTGGTGGTGTTAATTGGTACTATTAAAACTGAAACTATCTTTTGCAACAAATAATATACTAATCATACACTTTGTTGTGAGAATAGGTAGAGGTAGTCACAATTTTTACTTTACAAAGCATACATTTCACTTTATCAATGAGTCAGTAAGCTGTGACTGCTCAGGTGCATGGTAGGCTGTGCTTGGAAGCGCGACCTTGGACAGACCTTATCTTTGCTTGCAAAGCAGAACAGCAGCCATGGTCAGTCTTTTTAAAGAATGACTGCAGGAAGCAGAAGCAGATCAGAACTTGGCATTCCCATTTCCATATCAATACTCAGGCACTTTCAATGATAAGGAACTTCAAATTAATGCTGGGGTCAGGGATCTGGAATCCTATAGAAATGTCTGCATAAGTCTTATTTAACTCAATCAATATTATGTAATATCAAAGTTTAAAAAGTTAGTTAATGGCTTTCTGAAATGTTCCTCACTGAATTTAGGAAGATAAGGGGGTGAAAAAGTAAGAGAGATTAGCCAGGAGAAGGAAGGGTAGCTCAAGGAGAATGTGGTTTGTGATTCAAAATGTTGCTTTTATAATATAATTCAGGACAGGGGAGAAAACTTCCTGTAATTTTTTTTCAAAATATTATTAAAATTCTGCATTTTAATTTTCTCATAATAATCACCTATGAATTCAGACTAATTGGAGAAAAGAATAGAGAGAATCACTGAAAAATTTAAGTTAGATAATTTCACAAAGATCTGTAATATTATTATATAAAAAGCAGGAGTTAGGACAAAATAAAATATCCCCCTAATTCCTAATTTCTTCCGATAGACTAATAACGAGATAAGAATGACTAGTAATTATCATACCACTATTTTTATGTAAATGAATCCTAAATTCTTCTAAAAACAGTTGTTTTCTTCATTTAGTTAAGTATATCCTTATAGTATTTTTTATCTTATTAACTCTCAGAGTAAATCTTTACTCAGCTATAGAAGACCAGCAACATTATCTATGTTTGAATCTCTGGATTGTCCACATATCTTAATTATAAAATCAAGTTAATAAGAATGTGTTATATTTGTCAACTACATCACGAATGCCCATCGTTCATTTAAAACAAGCTGGTGGGCATATGACTGCAAGAAATAATGGCTTCAGAGTCTTCAAAATGTCACACTAAGTTAACCTAAACTCTTCCTGTAGGTTTTAAGCACCCCAAATTAAAACATGTTTAATGTACAATGAGCTCAAAAGACAGGAAAAGAAAGGGCCTGAATGCTAAGTGCAGAGCGCTGTGTCTTCCCTTTGCCTTCTCTCTGGACGGAGTAAAGAGGCACTTTGCTCTGACCCTCCTCCCAAACCATGTGAGGGGAATTCTAGATAAATCACTGAGCCTGAAAAATGGGGAGCCCAGAATCTTATTTTATTGTCAAGGTCTGTTACCTCATAGTTTTGCTGATTCAACCCACGTGCCCACATGGGTGGACAGACAAGAGATTTCAACAAAGTTGTGAGATAACAATGGGGCAGTGGTGGAGTGATCTGCAGTGTTATCACATCATCAAGCAAAGATGTCTGTATTCTCCATGATTCAAGAGAAGCAACCGTGTGGCCAGAACCAGCCCATCAAAGTGTGAGCTTCTAGGGCCTGCAAGATCAGAGGCAGGGACTGGAGCAGACAGGAGCTGCAAGACATTGAACTAGAGTAGACCCAGCTGCGGGGGAACTGTACAGTGACAAGGGGCCTAAGGAGTCCTGCAGAACTCAACTATGGCACCATGAGGCACCAATGCTTGGACACCTGCCACAGAGACACTTGTCACTCTCCACCTCAACACACCAAAGAAGGTGAACCAGAAAAAGAAGAAAGCAGGAATAAAGATGCATACCACCTATGAAATAAATAAAACTACTAAGACGATAACACTGTAAAATAAGTTGCAAAAGTGATTACATATGTTAATAGAAAGAGAATTCCTAAAAATACAATCACATGTTTTGAAAAAGGGTGAACTTGAAATGAGCAAAAAAGAGTTTCTGGAAATAAAAAGTTATAATTACTGAGCTTGAAAACTCACTGAATGTCAGTGTTCAGAGCAGGACATAGAAACTTAAATTTTAATCAGAAAGGAATCGAATATAGAGAATTGGATATTTACAAATTGGCAGATGAACTGGAGGATAAGTAGAGGGCCACTGATCACTCAATTTATTGATTCAACTTCATTGCATATGCCTGAGATCCAGGGTCAGAAAGGGGTTGTCTTTATCACAGTCCCTGTGATTGCACAGCTGCTACAACCACAATGACCTCTCAGCTCTCCAAAGCTGGTAACTGGACATGGGAAGTTTAATACTGCTGAAAAATGATAATAATGCTTGGGTCTCCCATCTTCCTCACCAGTCACAAGGAACGTAGGAGACCTGCACCGTACTTCCACTTGCTAAATGTTACATCACAGTTTCACAGTTTCACAGTGGTGAGACTTAAATCTAGAACTCTGATCACAAAAAGTGTGGGTAATACACTTTGGAGAAAATTACACATTTACTATCATGTTCTATTGACTTAAACATGAAAAAGCAAACTGTGAGCATAAGCATGTACACACAGCACAAACACCACTTATGCAGGGATATACAGTGCATCCATATTTTTAGTTATATTTAGGGCTTTTAGGAGTTTTTTTTTCTTATTTATTATTTACTTTTCTTTTTCATTCTTCTCTTTCTTTTTTCAAATGCAGTAAAATGATTAAGAAAAAATTTCCTACAAAATATGCATGTTTTTACTGTTTAGTTCAATCCTGCTCTTAAAATAAATAAAAACAAAGGATTCACAATAAGTTGTGATTTTATAATAAGAAATTATTCTAACAAAGAAGGTGAAAGAAAGAAACTTCAAGTCACCAATGAGTATAAATGTCCTGTATGACATAGAGCTCAGATTTTAGAAGAATAAGCCAAAAAAGTGGACAGCAAGGTGAATCAATCAAGGACAGTTTCAAAGCATGGTGCAAACCTCTGAGATGTGTCAAGAAGACTAATGAATCATATCAAATTAAAGCCTAGAAAAAGACGATGCTTGCAAAATGCATTGATAATGAAAAACGTGTAATTTTTTAAAAAATGAAGCTTTTAAAGTTACATTTAAGTTACGTTTAAGCTTTTTTTAAGTTAAAAAGAAAAAGGAAAAAGTGATTCGATTTTTGGGGGGCAGATATAATGTAAATGGATGCAAAAAAATGCTTATTAGGATATGAAGTTCATTCATCCTTTTCTACAACCAATAATTAATCATCCAAGCAATATCGTAAGTGCAACATGAGCTGGATTTGAGTCCTTGCTGTGCTATTCTAATCTTTATATTATGTAAATCAATTTGGTTAATTTCACAACCTCAGTTTTACAGAAAAAATATATATGTACACACACTCACACATATATTTGTTATTGTTTCTCTCATGGCTATTCCATTAAGTTGTTGCCAAAAAAAATTAAATCTTGGTAAAAATGAAGAATGTAAGATTGTCAATTCTATTTTAACTTTTTCACAGAGAAAACTCCTTAGATTCTGCACAGTAGACCCTACATTGTTAAGGGGGCACTTAATTCCAACTTAGATGAGGAGATAGAGGAAGAATAATAGATTTAATTAGTTCAGATTTTATACATTTATCACATTCTTCCTATAACACTACAAGTATAGATATTATTAGAAAATTGATTATAATAATCAATTTGAAGTCATGTAGAGAAGAGAAAACATGAAAGTATGTAGTCTGACTTTCAAAGTACAGAAGTTAGAGTCTACCACACCCAAGCGCATGAACTCGAAAATAATCTCAGAATACTTTTGGAACTTTTTACTAGTAGGCATGGAAAAGAAAGCAAAAACAAATCATTACTGGATCATTGGAACATAATTACTCAATCTAGTATAACATTGCTTTTTAGTAGAATAAAATAAAGTATCGCATATGTTAATATAAAAAGATTTTTTTAAAAAAAGAATAGTACATTTTGAAAAAGGGTAAATTTGACAAGAAAAAAGGAGTTTTTCTGAAGAGCAAGCAGATTCTGAAGACATTAAATATCTTATTTTTTTCTGCTAATAAATGTACTGCATCTTTATAGGCAACTGGGGAAAACATTTGGCTATGCTTAAGCCAATTGTTATGTGGTAGAACAAAGTTGGCCATAGTTTTAATGCATGCAGCATTTCAAAATGGAATGTAGGTTTCCAGAGGAATGCTACAACATGACATCTTTGTTCTAAGTCTGATATGCATTGATATCAACAAGTTTGATAAAATTATGTAAATTGGCTTTATCAAATATGGAAGGTATAAAAAACTGTGTTAAATAATATTTTGAGCACCAAATTATTTAAATAGATTTAAATAGTCTGAATCAAGGTATAAAATGTAACCATGAATATTGGGGAAGATTGATGATTATTTTTCTATAGTGAATAATTATCTAGTCTATACTGATAATTATTTTCAGCATAGAAAAATAATCATCACTTAAATTAAGGGCAAAAGGGCAAAGATATTTAAATGACGCAGACCTGCTCTAAAAAATTACTGAAGGGTGAGCTCCAGTAAGAAGTGTGAAGATCAATAAGCAGCAATAAGGATAAAAATCTAGTTTAGTATTATAATATATAAATCATTATATATCATCTGAAAAGTGATTCTAGAAAAATATATGTTCATACCAATACTGCCTTATAAAGACTTAGAACATTTAATGAAGTAAATATAGTGGGCATTTGTTGATTTTTGCTCATCAAACATGCATTCCTGATTTTCAAAGGATTCTAGATACAGTAAGGTTAAAAACAAATCTGAATAAATAGAAATGTATAACACCTTTACTGGAAGATTCAGTCACATAATGTACCAATTTTTCAAACTAAAAATGTTCCCCCATTAACTCCCAATCAAGACTTTTTAAAAAATAAACTTGACAAGCTGCTTCTAAAAGTAGTACAAAAGAATATATGTGTGCAGACAAATAATACAATATACACAAAAAATAGTTGCGATTGACCCTAACAGATATCATAGCATGTTATATTAAAAAAAAATTAACTAGTATTACTTTGGAATGAATAAATAGATCAGTAAATCTATTTAGAAAATAGAAACATGTAATCTGAGAAATTAGCACATAATAAAAATGGTAGACCAAGTCAGTAAAAAGCACCCTAATTTTTTAAAATGGTGTTAATTCAATTGTCTATCCATTGAGAAATATAGATTCCTATCTTTACAAAGCACAGGCACACGTACATGGACAGATGAACACAAATATACACACACCTTACTCTGGAAATAAATACTAAAGGTAAAACTTTAAGTTTTAAAATTAGCAGAAAATAAAGGAGGATGTTCACAGCTTTTTATGAGGAAGAGTCTTTTTAAATAATGTACAATAAAAACATATGTATAGAGAAGCTGATAAATTTAACTACAATAAAAGCTGAAAAAATATCATAATTAAAATTAAAGTACAATATGAAATATCTGTAACTAATGTAATAAAAAATTCTATCCAAGAAAAGTAATTTATGCAAGTCAGTACAGAAAGACAAGCCACCAAATAGAAAATTGATCTATGCGATGACTAGTAAACAAATGAAGAGATCCTCAATTCCACTAATGACTTGCCAATGTAAAGTTAAACAATGGATAGTATTCTTCAAGCAGCAGAATGACAAAAAAACACAAATCTTTAAAGTATCAAGTTTAGCCTGTCATATGGAGAAGACGGTATTTTTACATATTGCTCAGGGATTGTAAATTGGTACAACTTCAGGACATAACATGTTGTCTTTGGTCCCCTACATATCATAGCACCCAAAAGAGAAAATAACATTTAATTATTGTAATACTGGTTAAGGTCTACTAAAAAATTAATGCATAAAAATATATTTAAGACATATATAAAAATATCTAAACCATTTATACTCTGTCTCCCAACATTTATGTCCCAAGAACATTTTTCCACATTTACCCCCCAAATTTGTTAATATTCTCAAAAGTCATTTACACAAACAGTGTGCTTTTACTAGTAATCTTAAAATACTGAGAAGAATTTCAAAATTCATTACCAAGAATGTGACTGAAGACAATATGATGTAATGATATTATGGACTACTATTTATTCAGCAAATAAAACATAAAGGATGTATTTACACATACTCATGTGAAAGTACTTCTAAAAGTTCATGGAAAGATTTGTAAGATCTTTTAATTCTATTTTCCACAAACTTTTTGAAGCACACTTGTATATAAAGACAAACTAAACTTTCTTGAGAGATAAATAGCAGGTGTAGGACTCTCATTTCTGTTTGGGTTTGCAGGGAACTCAGAAACCATCACTCCCATCCTCACTACAAGAAAAAGGCTGAGCAAACTGAAAATCAACAACTCTTCTTACATTCATTAGAAAAATGAGGTCACAGGGCAAACTGCTGCCCCCAAAATGGGAGAGACAAGAGAACACAGAGAATAAGGGCTTACTGGAGCAGAAGCTTGGGAAAAGGAACACTGTGCATCCCAGTGTCACAGCCATGAATCCTAAACTGTACTTCAAGAATTGCTGGGGGCTCCATATGGGCAAGTCTGAGGGTTAAAACCTCCAGGGCATCAGTCGTAGGAAAGCCCTTGTATTTTTGTGAGTTTTATCTCCAGAAGTCCTACCAAGTACTCACAGTGAAGACTGGGAAAGAAATTCTTTCATGTTTTTGGTATGGGAAAAATGGCCATTTTTAAGTATGTCCAGCACATTCTGATCTTCTTAATAAGGCCTGCCATCAAGGGAAATTATTTTTCAGAGCCTAACAGACCAGGGTTTTAGAGGAACCCAACTGATACACAGAAAGGGAATATGACTTCAGCCCACTTGAGCCATCCTGTCCCACCTGAGGGGGGACTGAGAAGATCTGGGAAGGTCACAATCCAGGACACACAGTCACCAAAGTCTAGACTTAATCACAGGACTACAGAACACTTCCCCTTCCCACACCTTGCCTACTCTTCAATAAGGCTCCTGTGTAATAACAGGGCAACATCATCAAAAGAACTGCATGTCTCAGACCTTATGTAAGAATTATTTTCTAGGGAAGCCCAAAGACAACAGGGAGACGAAAACAAGGACACTAGAGAAAATTTTGCCTCTGACATCTACAGCTACAGCAAGCAGTAAACACAGCCTAACCCTTAGCCAGAAAATCATAAGACCCAACATTAAAGGCATATATACCTCAGTTCTTGTTGCCAAGTGCATCTTACCCAGCTTTAGAAAAATTATAAGACACAAAATATGACAGAAAAAAAAACGCAGTTTGAAGAGACAGTACAAACATCAGAACCACATTGTGATAGGGCAGACATGTTAGAATTATAAATATTTTAAATATTATAAATATTTTGAATATTTAAATTCCTAGAAACATATCAAACTAAAAAGTTCCTCGACAACAAAGAAAACAATCAACAAAATTAAAAGACAACATACAGAATAGGAAAAAATTTTCAAACTGTATATACAATAAAGGGCTAATATCCAAAATACACAACAAACCCATACAACTGTTGCAAAAAAAAAAAAAAAAAAAAAAAAAAAAACCTGACTAAAAAATGGGCAAAGGACCTGAATGGACATTTCCCAAAATTTTCCAAAGAAGACACACAAATGGCCAACAGCTATATGAAAAGGTGCTCAATAATCATCAACTAATTATCAGAAAAATGCAAATTAAAATCACAGTATCACCTCACTCCTGTTTGAATGGCTATTATCAAAAAGTCAAAAGATAACAAGTGTTGGTGAGAAAAGAAAACCTTTACACACTGTTACTGGGAATGTAAATTAGTTATGCATTATAGAAAACAGTATGGACGTTCCTCAATCAATTAAAAATAGAACTACCATATGATCCAGCAAGCAATCTCACTGCTGGGTATACCCCAAAGAAAGTAAAATCACTACTCCCAAGCCATATCTATACTCCTATGATCATTGCAGGATTATTCACAATAGCCAAGATATGGAATCAGCCTAAGTGTCCATAGATGGATGAATGGATGGAGAAAATGTCTTATGTGTTCACACATACAGAGACACACACACGCACACACACGTGCACACACATCACACCGGAATATTTTTAAGCCATAAAAAGGAAATTCTGCTATTCGTGGCAACATGGATGGACTTGGAGGATGCTATATTAAGTAAAATAAGTGAGACATAGATAGAGAACCACTGCATGATCTCACTTATGGTAGTTATCAGTGGACCAGGGATGGGGGAAATGGGAAGATGTTGGTCAAAGGGCACAAACTTTTAGTTATAAGATGAATGAGTTCTAGAGATCTAATGCATAGCAGCAGGACTGAAGTTGATAATAGAGTATTGTGTACTTGAAATTTGATAAGTGGTAGAACTTTAGTATTCTTACTACAAAAAATAATAATAAGGTAGCAATGTAACTGGATATCCATAAGCATAAAAGTGAAACTAGACCCCTATCTTCCACCATATACCAAAATCAACTCTAAGTGAACTAAAGACCTAAATGTGTTACCTGAAACTATGAAACGACTAGAAGAAAACATTGGAAGAACGCTGCAAGACACTGGTCTGAGCAAAGATGTTGGGGAAAAGACCTGACAAGCACAGGCAACAAAAGCAAAAATAGACAAATGGAATTATATCAACCTACAAAGCTTCCGCACAGAAACCAAAACAAGCCAAACCAAACCAAACCAAACAAAAATAGACAGAGACAACATACAGAATGAGAGAAAATATTTGCAAACTATCCTTCTGACAATAGATTAATAACCAGAATATACAAAGAACTCAAACAACTCAACAGCAAAAACACAAACAATCTGATTTAATAAATGGGCAAATGATCTGAATAGACATTTCTTAAAAGAAGACATACAAATGGCCAACAGGTATATGAAAAAATACTCAACATTATAAAGCAGCAGGAAAATACAAATCAAAACCACAATGGGACATCATCTAGTTAGAACAGCTATTATCAACAAGACAGAAAATAACAAATGCTGGTGAGGATGTGGAGAAAGGGGAACTCTCATACACTGTTGGTGGAAATGTAAATAATGCAGCTATTATGGAAAACAGTACAGAGGGTCCTCAGAAAACTAAAAACAGTACTGTTTGATCCAGCAATTCCCCTGGTACGTTTATACCAAAAGGAAAGAAATTTAGTGTATCAAAGAAATATCTGCACCCCCATGTTTTGCAGCCAAGTTATGGAATCAACCTATGTGTCCACAGACAAATGAATGGATAAAGAAAATGTGGTATATACGCATATGAAATATTATTCAGCCTTGAAAAAAAAAATTCTGTCATTTGGAGCAACATGGATAAGTCTGGAGGACATTATGTTAAGTGAAATAAGCCAAGGAGCTAAAAAACGATCTACTGGAGATTTAGAATAGAATAGTGGTTACCAGAGGCTGGAAAGGGGATTGGGGAGTGGGGGAGATGAAGTAAGACTGAATAATGGGTACAAAAATAAAGGTAGAAGGAGTAAGTTCTAGTGTTCTACAGTACTGTCAGGTGAATATAGTTCACAATGATTTATTGTATATTTTAAAAATAGCTAGAAGAAAAGATTTGGAATGTTCCCAACACAAAGAAATTGTAAGTATATAGGTGACAAATATCCTGGTTATCCTGATTTGATCATTACACATTGTGTACATGTATCAAATGATCACATGCACCCCCAAAATATGTAGAATAATTATATATCAATAAAAATTAAACTCTATTAATAAAAAACAACAAAAAAGCAAGTTTATTATCCTTTATATTAAAGAAGTATATGCCATAAATAACTGTGAGTGAGGTTATCTCAGTGCAGATGACCATAAAAGACTGGCAGAGACTCCTGATCCTGAGGTACCCAGTGTCCGTGTGTATGTGGGGCAGATGGGGAGGCATGGAGACAAACAGGACATTCGTCATGTTTTTCTCAAGGGAAATACTTTCATGTACATGTGGTTTGTGTGATAAACATTTTAATTAACAATTCTTGAACTAAAATAAAATTCAGAATTCAGACTGACACCAAAACAACTGCACATGTAGAGTCAGGGAGGACTCATTTAAACAGCAATTTATGTGTAAGAATTTTCGAGAGGTTTTTGGTATGAACAGTAAATCATATTGTTAGCTCACAGCATGTTAAAAAATTAAAAAGTCATGCAACTTCAGAGATGCATTTATAAAATTCCAATCTCCAAATCTCCAGATCAAGGCTACTCAAATTATGTGTGATTAGTTAGCTGATTTGAAATTGTTTGCATTCAGCTAACATTTACTGAATGCTTCCGCCGGGCCAAGCACAGTGCTAAGGCTTTCACATGCATCTTCTTACACTATGTGACATATTTCTTTGTACTGAAATGCTTATGGAGATTTATTCGTTGTCAAGTGATAAGCAGAACAGTGTCAGAGGAACAGCTGCTACCATCTGTCTCCCAGTCAAATGGCCAACGCCTGGTTTCTCAGAACATTAGCTATTGTTGCCATTATCGTGGTTTTTGAAAAACAAATTCTGACAAGTAAATTACCAATAAATGGCTAAAACTATTGTGGAGAATTTATTAATATTCATAGACAAATGAAAATTCAAAGAAAAGATGACTTGATGCATTTGGGGGCAGAGGAGTGTTCTTATTTCCCTGTGATAAACTAGTGAGGACTAAGTGAAGGATTATGTTCCCTTTTCTCATTGCTGTGGAATAAATTTCTTCTCTCTCAGACTGATTTCCTTCTTCCATAGTTCATGTAGGAGCTCTCTTATTCTTGTCGGTATGAACAGGGTGTGGGCTTTGCAGTTAGACATGCCATGGTTGGAATCCCAGACATACCACTTAGTAGCTACGGGGTAAAGCCACTGACTTTCCCACTTTGGGTCTTGGGACCCGCATAACTCAAAGGGGTTTTATGAAATGTGACTCAGGTGATCATTTGGAGGTGACATTTGTAATGCTTAGCTCATGATATGTGCTCTATAAATATCAGCTTTTACAAGTTATTAGTATTTCTATATCCACTTATGGATCTTGCTACCTGCTTATAGATGGTCAGTAGAATCCTATGATAAATTACAACCCAGAATTCTCCCATTCAAAAGAAAAGGAGCTCCTTTAAATACACTTATTCTAATCATCTTTATCACTTATCTGGATATGGAATTGCTCTATCATTTTATTGTATGAAAGTGATTCTGAAGTTCTAAATCTGAATTATCCTATAGTTCCATCTAAAATTGATTTTTATATGTATGTACATTTATGTGTGTGTGCATGCATGTATATAGACATGCCTAAACAAGACTTAAGATTACTTATTCTTTAAAGTCTGAGGAGCCCGCCAAAATTAAGACATCCATAATAATATTAAACTGAGTGCTGTTTTATCTTTGATTGCTCATTGTCAATAAACAAGCTAGAATATGATAAATGTTTTGTCACACAATTTTAGTATTGAAGAAAATCACTTCATTATATACTTTTGTTATTTATCGAGTTGCCTCAGTCACATGTGAAACACACACGTAAAATACAGAGCTGATTCATGTAGTAAAAATACGTTTTTATCCTACAAAGGCTGATAGGAATGACTAGAATAAAGCTCATGACAGACTCAGAAAACTACAGCAATTTCCTCCTAAAAGAACTACACCTTGACCTGTCTACATTTTCCTAAACAAATTCAATTAAAATTGACTAGAACAAAATGATTTTTTAAGTCAGACATTAGTATGTACGGTATTATTTTAAGTGAAATTTCTTACTGCATGTTCAAAAGAAAGTGAAAACTTTCTTAAATGGCTTTCATTTTTTCTAAAGATCACCTATGTAAATCAAATGATGTTCTGCAGGACTCTAGAGGGACATCAGAGGAGAGCTCTCATACTGAAAATGCTTTCCACATCAGTAAACATTTTTTCTTAAGAGCTAAATTTTCTTAATTTAATATAATAAACATTAAATTAAAAAAAATATAGACATCCAAAATACACAAAATGTTGCTGAATACCTTAAATATTTTCCTGTAATGCAGCCTCATTTTTGTCATATTTTACCACTGCATCTATGTCTATGTTGTCTTTTTCTGTGCATACCCCTTGCATTATTTTCTTTGGCTCTAATTCACCAGAGTAATTTAATTCTTCCCAGGTCCATCGGGGTTTCAATATCTGAACTCCATCCACACATTATATGCACTTTATCATTAAAAACACAAGATAAACCTTTGTTATTCACTTTGCTGGAAAAAATATACATTTTAAAAAGCTAAGAAGAATGACTCTCTGCAAACAAAATTATACAATATATGTTCTCTTTCATTTCTTTACAGCCCAAAATCTCTGTTTACACAGTTGTATCTGGAGCCTAGTGATCCCTTTCTCGATAACTTATATCACATCAAAGTGATGCTTGATTATTTCTTGGGTTTTTGCTTACACAAATAAACTTACTTTATTCCCTTCTGGAAAAATTAAACACATATATATCTTCCCATTTCCCTGTGTTTTAAAATTTAATTTGAAATAAAATGTTTTAAAAGGTATATTTTCTTTAAATATTTTGACTTAATTCAAGACCTTGGTGTTAAATTTGCACAGTATTTTAGGAATATTATTATTTTTACCTCCCTACCTGCACTTAATACTTTATGTGTTCTGCTTTCTTGGATATCAAATTCACATTGAAATGTCTAATCATGGGGCATTCATATTCTGCCTAGAATTAGGACTGTAATGTTCATGATTTGAGGTCTGTGAAGCAGTGAATGGCTTTCTCACTTGATTAAGTACTGAAGAAAGGCTCAGGCTGCAAGTGCCATTAATTTTTTTACATACTGCTAGTGTGAGTACTGTTAACAATATTTTAATATACAAAAAGAGAAGAGAAAATAATTTTAAATAATTTGGGTCACTTTCCACGATGTGTGGTATTTGAGGTGAGGGGAGGACAGATGGGGCCAGATGTAGAATATTTGTTCTTAGAAGTCATTTTTATTTCATTTATTTCTGTGAAGCTGTCTTTCTCCCATAAGCCATCATTTCATTTTGTGAAGAAATTTGCATAATCTGGCAAGAAGCTAATTCCAAGGACTAAATTCCTATATTTATGTTCTGTTCAGCATATTCCCTGCTGCTTTTGGTGATTTCTTAAGGTAGAAAACAAGTCTGTGTAAAGTCATTATAAAATTTATTGATTGATAGTCAGCAAAGCAATAGGAGTAATGGTAAAAACTGATAACATATAAAACGGTTTGTTACAAAGTCATGGTCAGGAAGCCGCCGATTTTGTCAGGGATTTTGAAGGAATCCCTTGATGAACTGGGGCAATTGGCCCATAATCTCATGGGTCTCTTCCAGCAAGGGTTTTAGAGATGCTAAATTTTTTATATAAAAATAATCTTGAGATAATTTCTATTTTCTGAATGGAATCATTCTGTTGAACACTTAGCTCAGCTGATTCAAGACCTAATTGTAGGGTTTGATAATCACAAAAGCCAGGGAAGTATATATCCACAGACAGTGTTCACAGAAGTGGATAAACACAACCCAGAAAATCACGTCGGTGATTAGGATGGAAATCAGGAGCCAAGAATGTGAAATGAACCAAAGCAAAAAAATTTTTTCAAACTCAAGAAACAACTCTAAATGAAACAACATGGTAATAATAGTAATTTAAAAACAAATGTTATTAGTAAAATAACCATATTGAGTTGGTTTTATTTCCATTACCCATTTAGATTTTAGAGTAACCTTGGTTATTTTAAATTTGTATAATTAAAAATGTTCAAGGGGATAAATTTAACTTACTCTACTAAAGAAATTATCTTACTTTATGTAAAATATAAGAAATATTCTACAAAAGGCATACATTTGTGATGAATTAGAATTCTAAAGTTCCTTCAGGTTGAGGCAAAACATTTAAAGGTATAGAAACATTTTTCATATATCTTACTCTGAGTCATATTTTTCTTTCCTACTTTTTAATATCACCCAACAAGAAAACTATCCAACCGCATATTTGGAAGGCATTCTGTTTGTGCACATTGTCTTCTCCATAGTTGAATACCAAAGAGATGTTAAACAGTTGCTGGAGAAAATGAAGAGTTGAATGACTAAAGGTTTAGAACACCCAGAGTTCTGATGGTTCTCCTCTTCCAAAAGTGTAACATAAGCTATACTTGTACTAAGCAGAGGCAATGAATAAAGATATGTTAGAATCTAAGGCAAAATTACTTAAAAAGCCTCAGGGTCTGCCCACCTAACATCAGACTGCCATGACATATACACAGATATGTCTGAACATCTTTGAAACTATGTAGAATAGTTCATTCACCTTGCAAACTTCGCTTTTAAAGCTTGCTTGCACTACCTTTTTTGGACCCATGTATCCTGTCTTGCTGGTGAGTATCTTCTGTATCTGTTCTCTTTCCAGCTTAACACTATATGTGTCTAACTAAAAACAATGTTCTTATTAACTCAACTCTCTTTTCTTTTATAATTAAAGCATTTTTCACGTACCTCTTCCATAATTTTAAGTGCTAGAGCCTTCCCTGTAATTCCAAATCATATGACTTGCTCTTACCACCACAGGATGCAAAAGTGAAAGATGAGAAAGAGGTTGTTGAAATCTGATCACTTGGGAATGCTTAAATACCAGTAAAAATATAACTAAAAGCCTGCCATAATTAATACACCTTTAGAACATTATTCCCACTGAACTTACTTATCTCAAAATTACAGTCTGCATTTCTTTAACACAGTGGGAGATCACACAAAATAATTGGCCCAGCCACGTTATCAAAATACCATGCTAAAGACAAACCTCCAATCAGAAAGGTAATTAAGACCTAAATCTAAGTATATTCAATTACCTCTCAATTCTGCTTTTGCGATGCTGGGAATTCTGCCCTAAGAATGAGCTAAAGTTCAGCTCGGATTTTCTCTAAAACATTGGTACAGGAGAGAGAGGAAGAGCTGTTAAAATGCCTGCACTTACGTTCTTCCAGATGCTTCCTGTATGTTTCCTTTGCCAGAGCCACACAGCTCACAGTTTGGGAAGAGTGGCGGGAAAACTAGACAGGCGGATGTACAAAAGCAGCCTCCTTCAGTACTCTGCACAGTTGATGACTGTGTTCAGCGGAAAACAATCACAGTGCCTACGTCGTTAATGGGGAGAGCTAAAGACAAAGGAAGACAGCAGGCATTTTGGGATTTTGTTGGCAGGAAAGGACAGCCAGATTGTTCTGTGATTCTTAAATCACAACAAAACTGATGAGGGGTGAACCTCCCAAGAGCTGGCAAGATGAAGCTCAAACTTAGGAAATCTAAACCTCGTTTCCATTCACGCTTCTGCTCTTTGTACTTTCAAATCTATTCTAACCACCAAATAGAAAAATGACTGCTGTTCTTTCAGAAGCACTGTGAAAATAAAAACTTGATGCTTGCTCCAAACACGTCTTAAGTTGACATTTCAATCATATTCAGAAGAGAGACAGCAGGATTTTCTTTTAAACATACAAACATTTTTCTTGGAGGAAGATATCAGATAAATGTTTTCTCATCATTAGTAGAAGATGAGAACGTCAATGAGATTAGCTCATTTTAAACCCCATCATGTAAAGACACAAAAATTACAAGTAAACTTGCTTTTTTAACTTTTTTTTCTCTCATATAAAGGTAACTCGTATTCACTGTAGGAAATATATAGAATACGTAAAGCACAAATAGAAAAAAAATACAAATCCCCCCCCCACAACATAGAACAGCAAAAAGAGAGGAAAGACAAATATTCAAAAGGTACATCGTGGTACTTGCAAACCTTAAAATACTAAGTATCTGGTCCTTGACAGAATAAAAGGTTTGCTGACACCTGTTCTAGAGGCAGGATACAAAAAGTTTTTAAAAAAAGAATAAGTAAATTTTATACCTTGATAGAATTTATAAATACTGTGAGAGAAAACACCCAGCAGAGCAAGGAAGGTGGGAGTCTGACAGGTGGGAACGTGGCCTGCAGGAAGTGACCAGGGATGAGGTCACCGTGGAGCCCCGCAGGTGCCAGGCAGGTGTGAGGACCTCTATGAGGGAACAGAGAACGACACTGTCAGTGAGACAATAGGAGACAGAGATGAATGCATCCACTGGGACTGTCAGAAGCACAGGTGAATTTAGGAGGGGGACACTGACCTGAGCCGGATCTGAAGTCAGTCCCTCTGAGAAGGTCCAGTCCACTCATGGCAGAGAAAGAAAGGCACAAATGAGGGTCACCTGCATTCTAGGCACAAGCACCAAGGCCAAATGTTGCAAAATCCTAATGCTTCTCAACCCCATCAGAGGGCCCAGAATTGAGGTACCCAAGTGGTCTGGATGTCAAAGGGTGACAAGAGTGTCCAAAGGGGACGAAATTGCCTCCGCCTTGGTGGAGCACAGGGCAAAGAAAAGGTCCTCACAGGAGCCACGCAAAGAAGCCAACTCTTTCCACGTCAGCTCAGGCCAATGTGGGCTGGCATGAAGTTTAGACTCACAGGAGCTCCAGAGCAGGGGCAGTTTACACTCGTGAAAGACTGTGCAGGGCGGGGCAGGTGTGCAGCTGGTATCAGCTTCTGCTGGGCTCTGACGCAGAGCTCGACCTACTTCAGCACAGAAAGGAAAGCCTTGATCCAGCACTGTTTAGTCGAAATACAATGTGAGCCACCTATGCAATTTTTAAAGTTTCTAGGAGCCGTATTTAAAATAAAAATAAACAGGTGCAATTAATTTAATAACACATTTTATTTAACCCAATATATTCTCATTGTTATCAGTTTGACGTGTGGTCAATATAAGACAAGATAAAATATTAATGAGATATTTTATTTTTTATTTTTTTGTATTGTCTTTTAAAAAGTGTGTATGTCCTACTTAGAGCACATCTCAGTCTCAATTCAGATGGTGAATTTTCATCAGCAATATTCCATCTGTATTGAGCCTTTATAAAATTTGCTGCTTAAAAAGTAGATTCACATATGTAAGTGGTTCCAAACACACCTAAAGTTTTCCAATAACTAAATAGAGGTCAGTTTTTATATTTTAACTATTTAAAATTAAATAGAACTTGGAATTCAGGTCCTCAGTGGCACTGGCCACATTTCCAGGGTGGCTAGCAGGATGGTCTGCCCCAGGGTCTACGCAAAGACTCACCGTTTCTGGAAGGGACTATCTCTGACCCTGAGGGAGAGCTGTGAAAACGTCCTGGACTCACCATCTTGCACCAAAACCAGGAGAGATCCGCTGCCTTCGGGGAAGGTAGCAGGAATTCTCTCCTGCCCAAGACCAGCCTCAGATACAAGAGAAGTTTGGCTTTGGTGGGGTGAAGGGTGGGAATACTGAGCAGGCCCTGGTCTTGAGACCAGGAGCCTGTGGCCCATGAGGGCTGAGGCTGTATCAGGAGAGCAGGGAAGGGTCCTGCTGGACTCAAGCTAGCACGTGTCAGGAAACCACAGTCTATGCAGTGGGTGGGCAGGTGTGGAGACACACCCCGTGTGTGAGGCAGTGCAGGGACTTCCAGAGCTGAAGGTAGAAGAGAAACATGGGGAAGAATCCTTCAGCATTCCAGGCTCAGCAATAAGCACAAGGTAAGAGCATCCCACACAGGAGGAAAACTAATGACAGCAACAGCGGGACCAGCCTAGCTGAGTGCTGACTGGACTGCCACATCTCCGCCTCCTGCCAGAGGCCTGGCAGAAAATGGTATTTTCAGGCTCAAACGGTATTTTCCACAGGTTTTACTGTTCTCCCACACACAATGCTCAGAATTCAATTAAATGTTGAGGGATCTTCCCAGCAACAGATGAAGGGAATATAAACTGCTCTTTTTTAAGAGAAAAATCAATCAATAGACCCATGTACAGAAATGGCCCAGATCTTAGAACTATTAGATAGGCACTATAGCAGCTCTGGTTAATATGTTAATAGACCCAATGGAAAAGATGGATGGATGAACAAATGGGAATTTTCAACAGAGAGGTAAAAATGATTTTTAAAAAGAGATGCAAAAAATTAACTACTGGAGTTATAAAGCACTATTTCAGAGTTGATAAATTTCCTTCACAGGATGAAATAGAGACTTATTTTAAAGCCATACACACACAATGTCAATCAATTTCCAACAATAGTATCAAGGCAATTCTGTGGAAAGGGGATAGGCTTTGCAACAAATGTTGCTGGAAAAATTGGACATCTGTATGCAAAAAATATAACCTTCAACTCCTGCCTTGCATCTGTGAGAAAACAACAGCTAACATATTCATAACAATGGAAGAGTGAATGAGTTTCTCACAAAAATTGAGAAAAAGAAAAAGATGCCTGCTATCACCATCTCTATTCAACACTGTACTGGAGGTTTTAGCCAGTGTAATAAGGCAAGAAAAAGAAATAAAAGAATAAAGATTTAAAAGAACAAATCTATTTTTATTTTCAGACAACACAGTCATCCAGATAAAAAATTTCTAAGATTTTTTTTTAAAGCTACTGAAAGTAATGTATGAGTTTAGCAAGGCCACTGGATATAAAGTTAATGTAAAAAATATTTATTCTGTATACTAGCAGAGAATAATTGAAAATTTAAATTTGAAAAATATATCCAATAATAACTTTAAAACATGAAATATTTAGGGGCATATCTAAGAAAATATTTGTGGACTTGTGTACTGAAAACTATAAAATACGGATGTAAGCTATTTAAAAAGATCTAAATTAATGGAAAGATAAACCATATTCATTGATTGAAGTAACTCACAGTGTTAAGAATTCAGTTCTCTCCAAATTGATGTGTAAACTTAAGGCAATGCCAATAAAAATCCTAGAAGAATGTTTTTGGCAGAAATTCACAAAATATTTCCAAAAAAACTGCTTTTACAAAAGTAAAATACTTCAAATAGTCACTTCCTATTGATTTCCATTTTACTGATTCCCTAATTACCTATTTATAGTTTGAAAGACATGATCTTGAATTTGGTTAGCATTTCTGGCTTTCCACTGCTGGGTCTGGAAGACAGCCAACTCAGTGCCCAGTAGTTACTGTGGCTTCAAAACATCCCTCGGATCATGTCACTATTTTTCACAAATATTGCATAGTTCCTCTGTGCCCAATGAATGAATTACAAACTCATTATTTCATTTGAAGCTGTCTGTGCATAGGTCTCAACCTACAGAACCTTACATTTTGTGACTACTGACTGTTCATCTCCATTCCAGTAAAATGATTCTCAATCCAGACTTTAACACATTTTTCTGTTTCTCGCACATTTCCTTCAATTTTGAATACATTAATTAGCACTTCCATTTATTCCAATCCCATCTATCCTTCAAAGTCCCATTCAATTTTAAACTCTCCCCCAAACCCTCTAATATATATCAATTCAGAGTTAATGTCTGTCCCCTATAGCTCCATAGAGTTTCTGATAGCAAGTCCACAATTTTGCATCCTTCACAATGGTGTACCACTGTTTAGTAAACGTTTGCTGCAGTGAGCTGCACAGTATCCTGTGACAAACTTGACCAGGAAAAAACTAAACAGGGTATAAAATAGCCAAAACTACAGCAAAGTTTCCCAAATGCAAAAGGCTAGATTCCAAACACATAAAAACAAAATAAGAGTCAGACAAGACACCAATGACTCACATTCTCATAAACTAAAATTCTTTAATTCAGAACATGTTCTCCAAACTCAAATGATAGGGAAAGGAAAATAATTTTCTTTCACTGAATTACTTGAGAAAATATATTAAAGTTGATTTTTATTCTAAGAGCTATTTTTAAAAGTTGACAACATTGTATCAAACAGTGAGTTTCAAAGTTGTTCATCTAAAAAAAATTAGTTTTTACTGGCATAAAATAAATTATTGGTAAAGATTATATTTGTGTGGTAGATAAAATATTTCAAGGAAAATACATCTTCTTTGTTGCACTGGTTATAAAGCATATGGCCTTTTTAAAGATTATTGGCGTAAATCTGTTATTCCTATTCTAAGGTAAGAAAGAGTTATTATTTAATGGAAAATTACATCTGAAAACTATTTCTGTATCATCTGTATTTGAATCTGGAATTTTACATGAATTATCTTCAACCTTCAAAGATAAGTTATTGAGTTCCTTATATATTCTGGATATTAATCCTTTGTCAGATGTATATTTTGCAGATATTTTCTCCCACTCTGTTGGTTGTCTTTTAACTCTGTTAATTGTTTCTTTTGCTGTGCAGAAGCTTTTTAGTTTGATATAATCCCATTTGTTCATTTTTCCTTTGGTTGCCCATGCTTTTGGGGTCGTATTCATGAAGTCTGTGCCCAGTCCTATTTCCTGAAGTGTTTCTTCTATGTTTTCTTTAAGAAGTTTTATTGTTTCAGGGTGTATATTTAAATCCTTAATCCATTTTGAGTTGATTTTAGTATATGGTGAGAAGTATGGATCTAGTTTCATTCTCCTGCATATGGATATCCAGTTATCCCAGCGCCATTTGCTGAAGAGGCAGTCCCTTCCCCAGTGAATAGGCTTGGTGCCTTTGTCAAAGATCAGATGGAAGTAAGTGTATGGGTTGATTTCTGGATTCTCTATTCTATTCCATTGGTCAGTGTGTCTGTTTTTATGCCAGTACCATACTGTTTTGGTTATTATAGCTTTGTAGTATAGCTTAAAGTCAGGTAGTGTTATGCCTCCAGCTTTATTTTTTTTTGCTCAGCATTGCTTTGGCTACACGTGGTGGGACTGCAAAATGGTGCAGCCTCTATGGAAAATGGTATGGAGGTTCTTCAAACAATTGCAGATAGATCTACCATATGACCCAGCTATCCCACTGTTGGGAATATACCCAGAGGAATGGAAATCATCAAGTCGAAGGTATACCTGTTCCCCAATGTTCATCGCAGCACTCTTTACAATAGCCAAGAGTTGGAACCAGCCCAAATGTCCATCATCAGATTAGTGGATATGGAAAATGTGGTACATCTACACAATGGAATACTACTCAGCTATAAAAATGAATAAAATACTGTCATTTGCAACAACATGGATGGACCTTGAGAGAATTATATTAAGTGAAACAAGTCAGGCACAGAAAGAGAAATACCACATGTTCTCACTTATTGGTGGGAGCTAAAAATTAATATATAAATTCACACACACACACACACACACACACACACACACACACACACACACACACACACACACAAAACCAGCAGGGGGGAAGAAGATATAACAACCACAATTACTTGAAGTTGATACGACAAGCAAACAGAAAGGACATTGTTGGGGGGGAGGGGGGAGGGAGAAGGGAGGGAGGTTTTGGTGATGGGGAGCAATAATCAGCCACAATGTATATCGACAAAATAAAATTAAATAAATAAATAAATAAATAAAGTATACAAATGAACCAAGAAAAAAAAAAAAGAAAGAAAGAAAATTACTACCTTTACCTAAAAACTTTTATTATGTAAAAAAAAAAAACCAAAGATAAGTTGTATAATTTACCTCCTATGTATGTCTTAAAGTTTAAAGATCTTCCTATATGTCACTCATTCTTCAAGAACAGCAAGTTAATAATTAGAAGAGGAGCAATTCTTTCCAAACGTGAATGGGAGATCTACAGCTCAGATTGCAATGATACATAAAAACATTAACTACATTTTTTAAATCTGCGGATCTGTTTTCATGACTTCCAGGTAAGAGATGACACTGCAGCCCACAGGGAGTCTATCTCCCATGGAGACTTGGCTCTGTGCAGGTAGAATCAAGACTTTCCGGGCCGAGCCCGTGGCGCACTCAGTAGAGTGCTGCGCTGGGAGCGCGGCGACGCTCCCGCCGCGGGTTCGGATCCTATATAAGAATGACCAGTGCACTCACTGGCTGAGTGCCGGTCACGAAAAAACGACAAAAAAAAAAAAAAAAAAAAAAAAAAAAAAAAAAAAAAAAAAAGACTTTCCTATAAAACCACTTTTGTCATGGGGATAAGGACTTTCCCAATTAGCACATACAATTGATATCTTAGTACTCACATCAATGATCCTCTCTCAGAGAAGGTACCTAAGTTGAGTGATTTAGGGTTATTTGATGTTCTGCAACTGTCTTTTAAGCCATGGATTGTTGCCTCATTTTAATACATCCTGAAATTTAAGGAGATTGTTTACACAGAAATAAAATATCAAGATTTGAAATTATAATATTGATAACATAATGCAAAAACCAAGTTGCCATTTCAAAGGGAACCCTATTGCACAGAGGTTCTTGTTTGAATCTTCTTTCAGCTTTTTCCAAAATCACCTAAATAATACAAACTACACCTTCTCTAATGGGACGTTAATTATATTTTAAGTTTATTGATAGGCAGCCTGAAGAGAAAATACTGCTTTTGACTGCTACATCATCGTAAAAATCACAGAAATCATGACTATCGAGTACAATAAGCTGATTTTGCAATCCAGCTGGGATGGAGTAGCCCCACTCCTCTCAGTCCCTTTTTCTTGTTGTTTATAAGAAACAAATAAAAACAACCAGACAACACAGCACAGCAAACAAGACTTCCGAGAGTGGTGAAAAGGAGGAGACATCCTGAAGACAGCAGGACCGAGGTCCCACACTGTGGGGTGCTCCTGGGTTTCCTTGTGGGTTTCCCATGTGTTCTGGACAAGCAGCTGCAGAAGCCTCAACCCAGAACCACCAAAAGATGGGGAAAGGATGGCCTCACAACAGAAAGCCTCGTGTTGTGGCCTGCTCCAGTCAAACACCTATGCACAACCAACCCATCACCAGTTTCACGGGTGCCAAGCAGAGAGTGGACCTCCCACCCCAGGCCACCCCCTTGCTAAAGCAGTTGGTGGCCACACAATTGCCCCACCTGGTGGTGTAGGACAGCAGGGAGTGAGTCTTCCATCCCCTGATTGGTAGAAGCAGGGGTGCTCTGATCCCCCAGGGCAGTGTCAGCAAGGTGCAGCAAGGTCTGAGCCCACCCCCACTTGGAGGCCATGTGAGTCACTGTCCACTTTCCCTGGGGAGAATTGAGCAGGACCCAGAGAGCTGACCTCCCACCTACCCCTTAGCAAGGAGACTCTGAGTCAGGGCCTACAAGATTGTCACTCACAACGACTGGTCCTACAGCTCCGCCTCAGTGGGGGACTGCCTGCCAAAATGGATGACTAAACAGGACACAGTCTCATA
The DNA here is from genome assembly GCF_027409185.1 of Cynocephalus volans. NCBI lineage: Eukaryota > Metazoa > Chordata > Mammalia > Dermoptera > Cynocephalidae > Cynocephalus > Cynocephalus volans. The sequence continues at coordinate 122,864,467 of NC_084465.1, forward strand.
ATCTAATTTCTGAAGTGTCCAGGATGCCATTGCAAATCACTCCTCACAACAAGAATTGGAAAAATCCCAAGGTGCGTGAGAAAAGACAGCAAACACCAACGACAAGATGGATCTGATGCTGGGATTATCTGATGAGTGTTTTAAAGCAGCCCTCATAAAAAGGCCTCTAGAAGAAATTTTAAATTCACTTGAAATATATTAAAAAATAGAAAATCTCAGCAAAGAAATAGGAGTAGCAGCTATAACAAGAGGACCAAAGGAAATTATAGAACTGAAAGGTACATTAACCAAAATTTAAAAAACAAAAAACAAAGAACAAAAACACCTCATTGTACGGGCTCCATAGAAGAGAGAGAAGGAAAAAAAGAATCAGTGAACTTAGTGACAGATTGAGAATTTACTCAATGATCTGAAAGACAGAGAGAAAACAGACTTAAAAAAAAAAAAAGAATGGTCTCAGGGATCTGTGGGCTGTAGGACAATTAAATTAACAAACAGAAAAGTGCTGACATTTTTATAAATAAGAATTGCTGAAGGAAAAGAAGAGACTGAAAAAATATTAGAAAAAGTTATGTCTGAAGACACCTCACACTTGGCAAAAGTCTTCAATTCAAGAGACTGAGTGAACCCCAAATAGTTTAAACACCCCCAAATCCATGCCAAGCACATCATAATTAAACTTCTGTAAACAAAAGGCAAAAGAAAAAAAAAAGGAAAAAAGCCATTGAAAACAGCCATAGAAAAATGACATTTTACTTAAGGAAAACATGAATTCAAATGACAATGGATTTTCATCTCCAATCAAATAACCTGGAGGGAGAGGTGGTAACATGTAGGAGATGGTCTAAATTTTCTTTTAGCTTTATGGAAATAAGGATACAATATAAAAGCTTCTATGAAGCATTTTTGATGTTAAAGATGAAATAGAAAGATGATGTCTCCAGATATAAAAATCATGGCAATGAGATCAGGGGACCAGCAATGGGGAGGGTCTGCCATTCTGTCTACAGTACTGTCCCTTTTTTCTCTATCATAATTGACCAAAAGTGTCCTCTATGACTTGCCTCATTCGAGAAGCCTGCACTGAATTCCTGATGCGTTCCATTTTACTAATTTTTTGATCATCTCTCTACAGTTTGCATGACGCGATCTTTAAACTGAATACAGTTTCTGGTTATCCTCTGCATTTGTCTTTGCTTTTGAAACTTGATCATTATACATAAAGGTAGCATCTTCTACCATAAAATTCACTTACTCTTTTTACAGTTATATATTGGTAGCTATTATGCATAACTTATTTTTATTACTAGATTATGTTAAAGATTGAAGACACATAAACTTCCGTTTAAAAGTTCGTGAAGAATTCACATTATCTTTTAATCTAATTTTCCATGAACTTTTTGAAGTATGCTGTCTATACAGATTATATTCCTAGGTTAAGTATTTTTACAGATGTTGAGGCCATACACCACCTTGAAGACAATGTGGAAGAGTCAACTCAACGTGGACATGATGAGCTGATGTGAGATTTGGTGCCAGTTTTGGCGTGGACAGCTGCATCCAAGCTCAGCCCCGCGGTGACGCGATCCACCTCATGTTTTCCACTCTCTGCTGTAGCCTTCTCCAGAGATAGACTCCACCCAGCAGTGTAGAGGATTGTGTCCTAGTAGCATCCCTAACCCAATGGAGAACGGTAGCTAGTGTACAGGTGACACAGTCAAATGTACAGACTGGTTTAGGAGGGTATTCTGGATGCTTCTCAGAAGATCAGTGGCCTTTAAATGCACCCCTATACTGACTTTTATCCTGCCATCTCACCAATTATTTTTGCTTATGGGAACGCCGCCCAAATCATTTACCCTGAACCTAAGTCCTTGTGTTGTCAACTTTGCTTTCAGAAGACCACAAATATCATATCTAATGGCTTGGAAAAATGAAAATGATACAGTTACATTTTTGTTTGTACTATTAATCTAATTACTGTGTATCCTAATATTTTCAATTTTAACCAGACAGGTTGATTCTTGTCTTCACGTCTTACCAACCTCCTAATTGATAGGCTTTGCTGGGAACATTGTCAAGTGATTTATCCACAGTGATGTGATCATAAGTTTAATATTATGTAGGAAGTAGACAGAAGAACATATGTTTTTTAAACATCCAAGAGTATAAAATATAAAAACTGTCTGAAAGTGATAAAATTATAATTATACATGAAGTCAGCTACAACACTATTGAAACATGGATCACAGTTCTGATGTTTCTGCAAACATAAGAAAAGTGATGTGTCCATCAAATAGAAAAGTAAAAACATAATGTCATAAAAATTGATACAATGTTGATAATACCCCTTCCCCTAAGATAGTATAGGAAGAAACCTTCCTCATCCTTTCTCAGAATCAACCAGTAACCTCTCCCTCAAACATTTTCAATTTGTTATGGCTATGATAGGACTCTAAATGACTGACTAAGTCACAGCCTGACAACTTCAGTTTAGATCATCCTTACCAAGGAGGAGATTTTCTTTTTAATGTAAGAGTGGTTTCAATTAAGTTAAAACTTAATTGCCATAGGATCATACTGTTGCTTAAATATTCTTACTCATCAGAAGAAAAGTCACCTGTATTTCAATTTGGGCACACACACAAAAACTTGAACCTATTAAAGCAGAGAAAGTGGTAGTGTTAGGGGGTGGGACAAGGGGGTGAAATTATGAAGAGCGTGAGCTCTGTAAAATCTATGGTTGAGAAGCCGTCGTCTGCTGAATCAGGCTCTCCTGGCTTCCCATCTGTCTCAGACTCAAGATTAGAGAGAAGATAGATTTTTTCCATCTCTCTGCTGCCCCCAACTTTCAGAGTTGGTCATACATAAGGTAATGGGCTTTGGTAAATCCACCTGCTCTCTACAGGAATTACTGTTAATTTTTTGGAAGATGAACATTGAAGAGTAAGAAAATTTATCTAGCTATTTGACGAATGTAATTACCATTCAAATAGGCAATACATGGATGGACGATGAGACAGATTTGAACACTAGGTAAGAAGTTGTGACAAAAGTAAGATGTAAGGCCAGAGGCAACCTCCTGAGATACCAGCAGACAAAGAAAAAATGATTACATGGCAGAAATTAAGGAAAATTAAAGGTGGCTTATTAGTTTGAGTTGTGAAGATGATACTATCTATATTAGATGAAAGTACTTCAAAAAGTTTATGGAAAGATTTGTATTATTCTTTAATGCTACTTTCCATAAATTTTTTGAAGTACTTTCATATGTGAATTTTAAAATAGCTTCAAATAAATTGTGTGTCATGCTAGAAACATACCTACCATATGGGTGTAATTTATTATTAATTACATGTAGGTTGATTTTAAAATACACAGTCATAGTAACCAAGATAATTAACCAAAGCAGTTCTTTTTTTTTTTTTTTTTTTTTTACTTTTATTTTGTTGATATACATTGTGGCTGATTATTGCTCCCCATCACCAAAACCTCCCTCCCTTCTCCCTCCCCCCCCCCCAACAATGTCCTTTCTGTTTGCTTGTCGTATCAACTTCAAGTAATTGTGGTTGTTATATCTTCTTCCCCCCTCCCAGTTTTTTTTTTTTTTTTTGTGTGTGTGTGTGTGTGCATGTGTGTGAATTTATATATTAATTTTTAGCTCCCACCAATAAGTGAGAACATGTGGTATTTCTCTTTCTGTGCCTGACTTGTTTCACTTAATATAATTCTCTCAAGGTCCATCCATGTTGTTGCAAATGGCAGTATTTCATTCGATTTTATAGCTGAGTAGTATTCCATTGTGTAGATGTACCACATTTTCCGTATCCACTCATCTGATGATGGACATTTGGGCTGGTTCCAACTCTTGGCTATTGTAAAGAGTGCTGCGATGAACATTGGGGAACAGGTATACCTTCGACTTGATGATTTCCATTCCTCTGGGTATATCCCCAACAGTGGGATAGCTGGGTCATATGGTAGATCTATCTGCAATTGTTTGAGGAACCTCCATACCATTTTCCATAGAGGCTGCACCATTTTGCAGTCCCACCAACAATGTATGAGAGTTCCTTTTTCTCCGCAACCTCGCCAGCATTTATCGTTCATAGTCTTTTGGATTTTAGCCATCCTAACTGGGGTTAGATGGTATCTCAATGTGGTTTTGATTTGCATTTCCTGGATGCTGAGTGATGTTGAGCATTTTTTCATATGTCTGTTGGCCATTTGTATATCTTCCTTAGAGAAATGCCTACTTAGCTCTTTTGCCCATTTTTTAATTGGGTTGCTTGTTTTCTTCTTGTAAAGTTGTTTGAGTTCCTTATATATTCTGGATATTAATCCTTTGTCAGATGTATATTTTGCAAATATTTTCTCCCACTCTGTTGGTTGTCTTTTAACTCTGTTGATTGTTTCTTTTGCTGTGCAGAAGGTTTTTAGTTTGATATAATCCCATTTGTTTATTTTTCCTTTGGTTGCCCGTGCTTTTGGGGTCATATTCATGAAGTCTGTGCCCAGTCCTATTTCCTGAAGTGTTTCTCCTATGTTTTCTTTAAGAAGTTTTATTGTTTCAGGGTGTATATTTAAATCCTTAATCCATTTTAAGTTGATTTTAGTATACGGTGAGAGGTATGGATCTAGTTTCATTCTCCTGCATATGGATATCCAGTTATCCCAGCACCATTTCCTGAAGAAGCAGTCCCTTCCCCAGTATAGGCTTGGTGCCTTTGTCAAAGATCAGATGGAAGTAATTGTGTGTGTTGATTTCAAAGCAGTTCTTTATGTATGATAAACAGAGGGTCCTTATAGTACGAGAAAGTATTAAAAGTAGTTGGTTTTATTTATTGGTTAAGGAATAAAGAATAAGTGCATGAGAGATAATTTTCTTCGACTTAACAATGAAACTAAAAACAGCTCTTTACTTCTATTGGACCCTTTTGAATGTTCAGAGCTGGCTTTGTAATAAAATTTTCTCATTTTCTCATTAACCTGTTCATAATAGAGTCTTCACACTTTCTCATTAGTGTGCTATTACTAAGTGAGATTCAGTATAACTGTACAGGTCTGTATACATAGTTGAATAAGGAGAGTGTGTGTGATCTATACAGATGGAGATAATAATATAAACTTTAAGAAAAAAATATAAATATTTTAGCAAATGAATGATATAAGAAATAATTTTAAATGGCAATTATCAAGTCATGATTTTAATGTGATATTATTTAAAATATGTTTTCAATAAGCTTGGAGCTAATTTTTCCATCAGTTGAATCACTTTTAGAAAGAAAAAAATCTATATCTATGTTTGGTGAAATGGCAATTTCTATGACAACTTCTCTTTACTATTTATTATTTTCAAAAAGAAAATGATTGCTATATAAAAAGAATGTAATAGTTGTTGAACAAATAAAGCGCATACTAAATTAAATTTAGAAAATAATTTTGATCAGTAAGGTTTGAGTTGATCACCATGATGGATTGTAGATACATTAATAAACAGCCTTTAAGCTTAATGATTCCTTTTGATGAAATGTTTCTGCAAGTAAAAATTTTTTGGAAACCATAAAAGCTCATTTACCTTTTTAAAAATTTCATTTTTAATAAGAATAAACCAGGCTAAGGAAAAATGGAGCGATGTGTCCCACGCACATCGCTTAACCTTAACCTACTTGGAGCAGAGTGAGACAGGTCCCCAGACCTCATCTCAGTGCAGGGGCACCTGCCACCTGGGTGCCTGGAGGGTTCTCTTTTTAGAGAGCAGAGGCTAAACTAGAACTGTTTCCTTGTTGTTTCTGGATGCTCAGCATAATTAAAAGTGGGGGGAACAGATTGTACTGACAGTTTTTCCTTTCTCCATCATTTTTATTATTGTAATAAAAATTAATAATACAGAAAAAATGGTATGAAGACAATAGACCCTCACTTCAGCCCTCCCACCCCCCAGCTGCCTTGCTGAAGCAAACACTTTACATTGTTTCTGACTTAATTCTTCCATAAGTTTCTCCCAATGGTAAATAATGAATATATACCACTCTTTTAGATATATCAACTTATGAGAGTATTAATAGATACCCTGCTATAAAACACAAGTATTAGATTCAGTTATGCTATTCCCCTAGCCTTTTACTCTAAATGTGAGTTGGTTATTAATTTAGTATTTTTGTTGATTACCTCCTCTTTTCTGCCACTTAAAATTTTGCCTTTCTATCCTCAAATATGGTTTTCATATTCACTTCCATATTCACTTTCACATATTCTTTATTTATACTTTGTTTAATTCTAAAAGATAAAAGCTTTAGAAATGCATTATATTGTGGAAATTATGTAAATGTCATTCAGGTCAGGGTTGAGTTCTGTGGCAATTCCTTTCCCTATGAATCCTTTATCAAGTACCCTTGATAAACTGCAGGGAGAATGTTCCTAGCACCTTAAAATTCACCATTTTCTCAAAACCAGACCCACTTGGATGTGCTGGTCATATGGACTTGGTTTTTCTTAAAGTCTTCTTTTTCCTTGTGAGGTTTCTATACTATTTGTTTTACTTGGAAGAGGAACTATGTTTAATTCAGGATATCACCAATATTATTCTGCTTCTGTTTCATTGAATTAATTCCATTAGACTGCTTGGAGACATCCTTCTTAGATCCACTGACTAACTCTTCCCGTTCATTCTATATCAGATGTATAACTATCATCCAGAATCTTATTTCTACTGGTTTTCTCATAATTTGTGCTAATAGTTTCATACTTTTGTTTGTTGAGAGAACACTAGATAATTTCCTCTGAAGTGGTGCTTTAAGGGTAGATTGTCTTATTCTATGGATGTCTTAAAATATATCATTGATAGATGACTCAGTTTGGTGTAGACTGCTAGGTCCACATTTTCCCTCAGAACTTTTGATAGAAAGCACAGATAACAATATTAACATCCAGATCTCTAACCATAGTTGCAAAATTGAAAGCACCAGAAATCAACTTCTTTTCCAAGCTCTCCCCCAAAATGTCTTGGTTTACATAAAGGTGTTATCTATGTGCCTACAAGCCAACATCTCACCAACAAAGTAGCACCGTACAGTTTACTTATGTACTGCTCTAACCCCTCCTTCTTTATGTGCTTTCTGCACCTGAGTCCTCTACTCCCCATGAAACCAGGTAAGAGCATCTGCTATCAGTCACCTGCCCTCCCTCAGAAACACTGAAGGGCCACTACTCACTGATTCAAAGCCTTCAACCACCTAAGACTTGCTATGATCACTAGAGATTTAAAGGCCTTGGGACCAGACTCATTTCCCACTAAAATACAGAGAATTCTGCCCTAACACCTGTTTTTTGTACTGTGCAAGGTGGGTTTCAGAGTACCACTATTCCACACTCAAAGTATTATATAAAACCTTTAATTGACCCACTCTTTTATGTTGTAAATACAGCCCAATTCTATGAAGGATCCAGTATTAATCAAGAGTTAGTCTGGAGAATAGATCTGAGAAGAGACACAGTGCACAATTCAAATTGACCGTCCTCTCAGAAGACTGGCCATGGCCTTTAACCACAGGACAATGACATATCTTTGTCTGGCCGTACAAAGAGCTCTTTCCTAGAAAAGCATTCAATTCTTTATGCAGATAAATTCCTTGTTACACATCCAAATGTGTGCAATTATTAAATGGACCCCACAAGCAAAGAGCTGCCAACCATGCTTGCAGGATAAGAAAACTGGGAGTTAATTATGTAGGGGTGATATTTTAAAGAACTGGATGGAAAATATTGAATATTGATCATTTTCTTTCAGATAAAGCCCTAAAATTGGATTCATAATTAAATTTGGATAGCCACTGCCACAGACACTGCTGACACAGCAGCCACCACCACAATGCAGGCAGCTCCCAAACACTCAACTAGAGTGACACAAGGAAAGTCACTAGCACAGCCCAGGGAGAGAGGTGAGTGAGTGCAACCCATAAACCAGTAGCCCCAACCAGCCACATGCATAACACACCTGGGGCTGGGAAATACGTGCATAGCCCATACCATTGCCTTGATCTGGGGAGAGACACATGCAGAACCCCTGAGAGTGCAGAAACCCAGGATAGCCAAATATAGTAAGGAAGAAAACTCCCAATCACCACCAACCCATCCCCAACTGGAGGAAGCAAGGACGCAAGAGGTGCCTTTGTTTATAGGAAAGAGGAATGAGGAACTCCACAGAGGGTCACCCATTCAAAATGAGGAGCTCCAGTATACTCCAATGAACCATCAGTGTCATGGGTGCTATCAAAGTACCAACAACTCTGCCCATGGTCACCCATCCCAGCCAAAGACTGACAGGCACACAGGTGTTTCTCCCAAAACCTTGAGAGCTCACCCAATTCCTCAACAACCCACCACAGTGTCACTAACCTCAGTAAGGAATCACTAAGTGCCCCAGTGCCTAGGCCATAGAAGCACTTATAGGTAGTTCCAACACTGAACACAGCTGAAGTAGCCACCTGGATACTACAGTACTGTGTCTACCCACAATCAATACTAAAACACCCTTACCCAATGTTCAATATAAAACATGTCTACAGGAGGAAGTCTCTCTTCTCAAAGCCCACTCCAGAGTAATAGAGGAAGCAAATACTCTACCAGATGACCGGACATCAATGTAGAAATACTAGAAATATGAAAAAACAAGAAAATATGACACCACTGACAGAATAAAATAACTCTCAAGTGCCAAACACCATATAGCAGGAAACCCTTGAAATGACTGAAAAGGAATTCTGATCAATAATCTTAAGGAAATTCAGTGAGATATAAGAAGACACATTTAGATAACACAACAAAATGAGAAAAAGTATCTAGGATATAAAGGAGAAAATTTGCAGAGATTAACACCTTAAAAACAGAATTTAGCAGAACTGAAGGATTCATTCAGTGAAATAAAAAACACAACCAAGAGCTTGAGCAGCAGGTTAGAGCAACCAGAAGAAATAATTTCTAATCTCAAAGATGTTCTTTATGAAATAACCCAGGTGGACAAAAAAAAAAAAAAAAAAAAAAAGAAAGAAAGAAAGAAAGAAAGAAAAGAATCTAAGAGAGCTAGCAGAAAATCTTAAGCACAAAAACATCTAAATCATGGGTATTCTGGAAGGGAAGGAGAAAGGAAAAGGCATTGTATACCTGTTCAACAAAATAATAGCAGGATACTTTCCAGTTATAGGGAGAGACACAAATTGTCAGATTCAGAAGGCTCAAAGATCCCCAACGAATTCAATCCAAAAAGGTGCTCTCTGAGATACATTAAAGTCAAACTGGTAAAATTCAAAGACAAAGAGAGAATCTTTAAAAAAGCAAGAGAAAAGTGTCAAGTCACCTATGAAGGAATCCTGTCAGACTAACAGCAGACTTCTCAACAGAAACTTTACAGACCAGAAGAGAATGGGATAATATATTCAAAATACTAAAAAAAATACTGCCATCCAAAAAATACTACACACAGCAAGGCCATCCTTCTGAAATAAGGGAGAAACAGTGTATTTCCCAGGCAAACAAAAACTGCAGGAGTTCACCACCACATGACCAGCTCTATAAGAAATCCTCAAAAGAGTCCTGTATCTGGAATTGAAAAAATTCCAATCACTACCATAAATACACAATAAGCAACAAAAACCCACTGGAAGAACAAAAATGCAAATGAAAAAGAGATAGAAATTTTATCCTACCAGCTCAAAAATCCAACAAACACCAAAGACAAACAATTAACTAGGAAGAAAGGAACAAAAGATATTTAAAACATCCAAACAAAAATCAAAATAGTGCCAGGAGTAAGACAATACCTTTCAACAGCAATCCTAAATATAAATGGATTAAAAGACACAGAGTGATAGGATTAAAAATGTAGACCCAACTAAATATTGTCTCCAAGAGACTCATCTCACCTGTAATGACACCCACAAACTAAAAGTTAAGGGATGGGAAAATATATACCACGCAAATGGAAACCAAAAATGAGCAGGGATAGCTATTCTTACATGGAATAAAATAAACTTTAAACCAAAAACCATAAAAGGAGACAAAGAAGGCCATTATATAATGATAAAGGGATGTATCCAGCAAGAAGATGTAACAATCATAAATATATATGTACCCCAAACCAAAGCACCCAGATGTGTAAAGCAAACCCATTAGATATAAAGAAATAAATAGACCACAGTACAGTATTAGTTGGTGAAATGGACAGTCCTCTCTCAGAGTTGGACAGACCATCTAGTTAAGAAATCAAAAGAGAAACACAGAATTAAAACTACACTTTAGACCAAATGAAAAAGGCAAATATATACAGAACATTTCATTCAACAATATAGAATACACATTCTTTTCATCAGCACATGGAACATTCTCCAGGATAGACCAAAGGATAGGTCACAAATCAAGTCTCAACACATTTTAAATAATTAAAATAATTTCAAGTTCCCTTGCAGACCACAATGGATTAAAAACAGAAATCAATAAAAAGAAAAACTCCAAAAACTATACAAACACATGTAAATTAAACAACGTGCTACTAAATGACAAAGGGTCCAAGAAAATTAAACAGGAAATCAAAATATTTTTGGAAACAAGTGAAAATAAAGACACATCATACCAAAATCTGTGGGATACTGCAAAAGCAGTAATAAAAGGGAAGTTTATTGTAATAAATGCTTACGTCAAAAGAATAGAAAGATTTCAAATAAGCAACCTAATACTACACCTCAAAGAACTAGAAAAAAAGAACAATCAAATCCCAAAATTAGTAGACTGAAAGAAATAATTAAGATTAGAGCAGAATTAAATGAAATAGAGACCCAAAAAATGTTACAAAAGATCAATGAAACAAAAAGTTGTTTTTTTGAGAAGATAAACAAAATTGACACACTATATACTAGTCTAAGAAAAAAAAAAAGAGATCACCAAAATAATGAAAGCCAAAATGAAAAAGGGGACATTACTACCAATATCATAGAAACAAAAACAATTAGAAACAAATATATGCCAACAAATTTGAAAACCTGGAGGAAATGGATAAATTTATGGACACATACAAATTACCCACACTGAACCAAAAAGACATGAAAAATCTGAACAGACCAACAACAAGCAATAAAATTGAAGTAGTAATCAGCAATCTCCCAACAAAGAAAAGCCCAGGACCAGATGGCTTTCCTGGTGAATTCTACCAAATCTTTAAAAAGGAATTAATAGCAAGTCTCTTCAAATTATACCAAAAGTTTGAAACAGAGGCCATTCTCTGAAATTCATTCTATGAGGTCAGCATTGCCCTGATACTAAAACCAGATGAAGACAAAACACAAGAAGAAATATCTCTGATGAACAAAGACATAAAAATCCTCAACAAAATATTAGCAAACAGAATAGAGCAACACATCAAAAAAAGTTACATACCACAATCAAGTGGGATTCATCCCAGGCATGCAAAGATGGTTCAACATATGCAAGTCAATAAATGTGAAACATCACATCAACATAATAAAGGACAAAACCCATGTGATTATCTCAATAGACACAGAAAAAACATTTGGTAAAATTCAACATCTCTTCATGATAAAGACCCACAGCAAATTAGGTACAGAAAGAATCTCAACACAATTAAAACTATATACAACATATCCACCTCCAATATCATTCTGAATGGGGAAAAGCTGGAAGCAAGACAAGGATGCCCACTCTCACCACTCCTACTTAAGGACTAGCCAACTCAATCAGGCAAGATAAAGAAATAAAGGGCATACAGATTGGAAAAAGTAAAGTTAAACTGTCCCTGTCTGCAGATGACATGATAAAGAAAATCCTAAAGACTGTACCAAAAATCTCTTAGAGCTGATAAACAATTTCAGTAAAGTTACAGAATACAAAATGAACACACAAAAATCATCACCATTTTTATACTCCAGTAATAAGCTAGCAGAAAAAGCAATTTTAAAAAGCCCATTTACAACAATTGTCAAAAAGCAAAATACCTAGGAAATCAGTTTAATCAAGGAAGTGAAAGATATCTACAACTAGCGCTACAAATTAGTGCTGAAAGAAATTAAAAAGGACAAAAAAGATGGAAAGACATTCTATGCTGTTGGATTGTAATAATTAACATTGTGAAAATGTCCAGACTACCCAAAGTGATCTGTAGATTCAATGCAATCCCCATCAAAATACAAATGACATTTTTCACAGGAACAGAAGAAAACAATCCTAATATTCATATAGAACAACAAAAGAACCCAAATAGCCAAAGCAATTCTGAGCCAAAAAAATAAAGCCAGATGCATTACACTTCCTGACTGCAAATTATATTACAAAGCAATAGTAACCAAAACAGTGTGGTACTGGCATAAAAACAGACACATGGACCAAGGGAACAGAGTAGAGAACCCAGAAATCAACCCACATACTTACAGCCAACTGATATTTGACAAGGACAACAGGAACATACATTGGGGAAATGACTATCTCTTTAATAAATGGTGCTGGGAAAACTGGACATCCATATGTAGAAGAATGAAACTAGACCTGTAACTCATACCATATACCAACATCCACTCAAAATGGATTTAAGACTTAAATGTAAGACCTGAAACTATAAGACTCCTAAAAGAAAACAGGAGAAACACTTCAGGTAGTAGGACTTGACAAAGGCTTTGAGAATAAGACCATAAAAACACAGACAACAAAAGAAAAAATAAACAAATGGGACTATATCAAACTAAAAAGTTTCTGCACAGGAGCAGAAACAATTAACAGAGAGGAAAGACAGCCTACAGAGTGGAAGAAACATTTGCAAATTCTGCATTCAACAAGGGATTAATATCCAGTATGCACAAGAAACTCAAACAACTTATCAGTAAAAGAACAAGTAACCCAATTAAGAAATGGGCAAAGGAACTGAACAGGCATTTCTCAAAGGAAGGTACACAAATGGACAACAGACACATGAAAAAGTACTCAGCATCACTCAGCATCAGGGAAATGCAAATCAAAACCACATTGACATATCATTCTATCCCTGTTACACTGGCCATTATCAAAAAGACAGAGAATCACAAATTCTGGCAAGGATACAGAGAAAGGGGAACACTCCTACACTGTTGGTGGGACTGTAAATTAGTGCAGCCTTTATGGAAAACAGTAAAAAGGCTTTTCAAATAAGTACAGATAGAGCTGCCATATGATCTGCATTCCCACTGCCGGGTGTACCCCCAAAGGAATGGAAATCATCACGTTGAAGGGACACCTGCACTCCCATGTTTATTGCAGCTCTACTAAACAATAGCCAAGTGTTGGAACCAATCTAAATGTCCATCCACAGACAGCTGGATAAGGTAAATGTGGTATATATACACAATGGAATACTCTACTGCCATAAAAAAAAAGAATGAAATTCTGCCATTCACAGCAACATGGATGAACTTAGAGTAAATTATGTTAAGTGAAATAAGACAGGTACAGAAAGAGAAAGACTTCATGTCCTCACTCCTACATGGGAGCTAAAAAATAAACAAACAAATAAAAAGTGAAAAAAAGATAAAACAATCACAATAATTCATTGAACTTTCTGAGAACAGAACTGAGGCCAACAGAATTGGGAAAGGAGGAGTTTATTGGAGGATAGTAAGAAATTGGTAAAGGGAGAGAAAAAAATGATTATATTGTGTAATATTTAATATACTAATTATTCTGATTTTATTATCACATATTGCACACAGGTATTGATATTCAATTCTGTATCCCACAGATATATACAATCAATTATATTTCAATAAATAGAAATAAATAAACAAATAAATAAATAAATAAAAATAAATGCTATGGACTTTGTCCTAAAGATATTCATGAGAAAACAAATTATTTTACATTCACTAAAATATAATTAAAATGTTTTTCTAAAAAACAAAACCAACCAAACAACAACAACAAATACTATGCCAGCAGCCAATATTTTTTAGCAAGTAAAAATAAGTAGTAAGTCCATTGAAAAATTAAATTACTCTTCTCTTTTTTCCAAATGAATATGATTGTTTAGTTTTCTTTTCATGCAAGTTAATTTCCTTTCTTTTTCTCCTATTATTGAAGGTGAAGTTTCTGCTCTTTCATTGGCACTTGGTAGACTGATAATTAGATAACTATTCTTTACCTCTCTATAAACATTACTGTTGTGTCCTTGAAGCTTATCTTCTTTTGTTAAATGTGTGGAATAAACATGGTAATAAAATGAGATAGATTTAAAATAAATAAATTTGAAGTTGTGCATATATTTAGGAGAAAAATTAGGGAATTTAATGTTATTAAGTAAATGTTATACAGTTTAATAAGAACAAACACATTTGTTAAGGATAAGAAGTGTACACTGAGGAGCAAAAATTATTTCTAGTCTTGAAAATATAATTCTGAGAGAAGGAAGAAAATAATCAGTATATATTTTAAAATAATCCTTCAACAGAAAATTCCATGTTATTGGGGGTGGGATGGAGCAATTCCAAGAAAGTAGCAAGTATGTTGCAATCCTTCAAAGGACAAAATAATATTTTCCACAAGAAACATATAATAATTAAAATGTTGGAGGAACTGATCACCATTTCAATTATCATTAGGTGGTTATCTATGGACTTTTGCTGAATGTGTACCACTCACCCTGGTGTTGTGAGGGTGAAACATACAGACATGTGAGATTCCCCTGCCTTTGGAGAGGATCTACTTGTGATGAGCTGGTGGAATCACTCTTCCTGACTGAAAGAGCATGCCTTTGCTGAAATCAGGACCCTAACCAAGACTGCATAGGGTAACCATTAGCAGCTTGCTCCTAGCAGTAAATTAAATGGGAATCTCATTTCTGAATTCTCTTCTTCTGATCCTATTAGTAGAAACATTGCAAAGATAGAAATCTGCTTAGAGGCAGATTTAGTTTCTAGTGATTCACCTCCAAAAATGTGGATGTGTTTTTTATTGTTATCATTAACATTAAGGTCATCCACTGACCTTAATCGACAAGCTGTTCTAAATACTAAGTGATCTAAAATGACAGTGGAATAACACACGGTGCAGTAAATTATTTCCCTTGAACTTTCAGAGATTGTAAAAGGTATGTCTTTTCATATTTAAACAACTATTTCCTGAGTCTCTGACAGGAGGTAGGCATTGAAACACAATAAAGAGGTATATTCTACTCTTCATGAGTTTACCATCTAGTCAAAAATAGAGATGCTCAGATTATTACGAGGTAAGATAGTAAGAAAGAGTAGCCAGTTGCTATAGAGTCTGGCAAACTCAGAAATCCTTATCTTCATTGGACTACATCATACCGTGGTATTTTTTTTTTCACAATGAAACAGAAATTACAGGACACCAAATTATGGAGGTCAAGGAATTTCTTATACTTTCAGATCCAATGGCAACCAATATCCAGGTAATAGTTAATAACCTTCCGGTCTGAAGTTAATAACCTTCTGGCCACCCACACTTCATAGCTCCAACAGAGTCCCTGTCACCAACATCATCAGCACCGTACAGCCCAAGGCTGAGCACACAGATGCAAATTGGGTAAACATCATAATTCCCAATCTTTAGTGGGGAAGGGTAAAATGATCTGCAGTTACAAATAAGAATAGATTGCTTCAGAATTCCTGAAAGTAAAAAAAAAAAAGAGAGAGACCCTCACAGGAGATACAATTTTGTTGGCCATTCTAATATAAAAAGCTTGTTTCTGAAAAAAATCTAGGTGGATTCATTGTTCTCCACAGCAGCAGTAATTGCTAAAAGGCCAGGCAACAATAGTTACAAATACTTAAAGGAAAGAACAGCCAACACATTTAGATATTTTTGAGTATTAAACCAATAAAAAAATACATTTTGACACACGAAACTTAAACTGACAAACTAAGTGAAGAATAAAAGACAAATCAGGAGCAGAGATGTCATAGCAAACAAAAAAGGACATTTGTACATTTGTTGGTGATCCAAGGCCAAAAAAAAAAAAAAAAAAAAATCAAAATTACACTTACAGAGAGAAAGGCATGTTGAAAACTTGACAAACTAAATATAATATTGTATATCTGGCTCTTTGAGATTCCGTGAAACGTTCTGTAACCAGACTCATGCCACCTGCTCAGGGTATGTCCCTACTCAGCAAATTGTTTTTCATCCATTTCACGTGCTTTTCCTCAGCAATCCTCTCTATTGCAGCAGTCAAACCAGGCACAAGGTGGGGATACTCATGAGGATTTCCAGGACCTGTGTGGTTAAGGACCTCAGCTCTGTCAGCTCATAGCAAGATAGGAGCTGTGTCTCACAGCTCCAGGATTTTATTTGATTTTCCCTTTTTCTTTTGAAGTATATGGCACTAGAACATTAGATTGTATCCCATTCTTTAATTACAGTGGTCCCAAAATTTATTTTATGTTTAATTTCTTATTGATTGTTTGGGATGAAGAGGAGGAAGGGGGGATTCTGTGACACAATTTCACTGTTCCATAGTACTTGAAAGATGAATATATACTGTATAACTAAAAAAATAAGTTAATCATAAAGGAAAATTATCCTTCTGAAACTTGCTAGAGGAATGAAAAGCAAACAACCTATTTCACTAGCAAAAGATAGAAAACTAAGCAAATAGCAAGAAAGAAGAAACACTTAAATTATATAAATGTTGCTAAATAAGAAAAAAAATAAATTAACTCAATGAACAAAACTGAGACATGCTTTCAAAACATAACACATCAAAAACAGAGACAAAAATTGGAAAGTTAGAGTAAATACGATAGGCATGATTGTATCATGTGAATGAAGTAAAAAAAATAGAAGAACACAAGAAGAAACATTATGCTTTTATTCTTAAAAACAGATAAAATAGAACTGGAAATAAAATAACTAAACAGAAAGAGTTATGTTTTATTGTATAGTGTATAATCCACAACTACAGATATGTCAGTCATGAATTTCCTTGTACTGATACCTTGAGTAACAAGGACACAAAACGTATAATATAGAAGCAATTTACAGAAAAAAATTCAGAAAAATAGTATTTCTAGGTTTTTTTAAAAAATAATTTTTTCAGCAGGGGACAAACAATCATTTAAAACAAAAAATAGGAATAGACTATCTAAATAAAACAATAAGCTCAAGATGTTGGCTATTAATGTACCAACACAAAGTGAATTCGCCTGTCCTTTAAAGGGATTGTGAACTATTTACCAAAATAAACTCTCATAAAGCCCAATAGGAAAAATACCATAGTTACTAGAAAAACACAGCCAGCTGGAAATTAACAAAAGAAAATGGTAATTAAAACAACAAAACACTAATGTCAGCCCCTTTGTTCTGACCCCCTCATTTCTAAGACAGAATGACCTTGAATGAATCTTCAGCTTGATTCTCCCACTTTTCGCAGAGCTAAATATGAGAGAATCCCTGGATTCCTTCCTGAACACGGACACCTGGCTTCTCCCAGACAAGGTTTTCCTGTAACCTACCTGATCTATCTCTAGTCTAGCTATTTTATGGACTGGAAAAAGTCTGATAGGAATTAATGAAAAGATTTTAATGCTGGCAGATGGCTGCTAGTACTCGGAGCTGTTCTAATACCTGTTTTATAGAAGTAGTTTACCCTGCCATTATTCTCCACCACTGTAAGTAGATAATCAGCCACAGAAGCAGAACGAGGCATATAGAAAAGCTGCTACTTCCTATTTCATTAGTCTTTCACTGCAGGCAAATGAAAGCACTAAATGGTAAGTTAATTGTTTCTTCGTTGCTATGCTTCCCCGGGGTACATTATGTCATCGTTAACACTGATATATTAAGATAGGCACTTTATGGTGGTTGCCAACTACAAAACAGTGAAGTGTTTTTGCTATACCCAACTACAAAAATAAATTTAGCTCAGTTTCCTGAGATTGAGACTTCTTTGAGTGCTCTCCTTAACTGAAAATAGTAATCCTTCCATTTGAAGGAAAGACTTAGTTACATCAAAGTTTCCATGAAATTTTACCAAAGACCAGGTAACCTTCGTATTTACTGGTTTTTAAAAAAAAAGAAGAAAAAGAAGAAGAAGTTAGAGTTATGGAAAGATGGCATGAGGAGCTCTGTGGATCTTTTAACATGGAAACAATCATAACTGCTAAAAATTATTTTTTTCAAAGCAAATATTTAAAGTCTTTTGAATTGTCCTAAGGTCAGAAAGCAAATGAGGAAACATTTATTGGAGAAAACCTACTACAGCTGAGTAAGAAGAGCAGGAGCCTGTTCTACCTGAGCCAGGACTTTCTCCCTAACTGCCTCTCTCTGTTCAGCTTGACAGATGCTCCACATCTGTCAATATGATCCACAAGCTGTGCCTGGGACCAGTAAGATAAAGATCCCTCTTTGCTCAGCTTGCATTAAGAGCTATGGAATCCCACCAGGAAGAGTGGGCTCCCAACATTTCTTATCCCTTCAAACTCTGAGTTTCAGAGGCCACATTCCTGGTGATTGCGGTTCAGAGGCTGGGGGTTCTCTTCTCCACCCAACCCACTCACAGGGTGGAGGCTCTACTCCAGGCACAGCAGGTACAAATAACGGGGTCTTGGTAGCCCTTTCCTTGGCACACTTGTAGGGCAGAGTTCCGATGCCATGAGAGACAAGCCAAAAGAACTAAGGTCCATTTACCTCCACCCAGCACCCAACATAGTAGCTCACAGGAGGAGAGACATTCATAAGAACACAAATGGTCTCCCTAAAAGAACTGACTTGATTTGAAACAGAGTGTAGGGAAGTTCAAGCTTAGGGTTACTTTAGAAAACAATGGAAATTTCGCTGGTAAATAAAGAGGAGAGTGGTAGCTCAATGAGAGCAGTAAAATAAACCATATGCCCCCTAGGCTAGTTTGCCAGAGAGACTGCTAAAACTATTAGGAACCTGTAAAAATCCTGGCCTCAAAAACTCCTCCTGCCTAAAAGTGGCATTAACAAATACATATGAGAGGTCTGAAGCTCTCATTCCCCCATGAAAACATGGAAAGAAATCAGCTAGAGAATGGTTCAACTAATAAATAGGAGCTGGGAAAGTGGTCAAACATTTATAGAAACCAAGTGAATATTTAATTTTTAAAAAGCTACCTTCAATATGGTAGGTAGAATTCTGTGGTGTTTTACTTGTTCTAGTCCCTCCCCCATTCTAGTGGTCTTGGTCTGGAGAAGGTGGCAAAACAGACCTTATTTCTAACATTTTAACCTGTCTGGGGGCTACTTAAAGAACTGGTCTATTTTGCCTCAGATCTCAGTCAGGAGAAGAGGTAAGCACTACTCATAAAACCTGCAGAGAGATTAAGATTTGGGATAAGAGATTACTGGTGGATACAAACAAGAGAACACCCAAAGTCAAGAAGAAGCTGGGTGAGACTCTGGGAAAATAACACATTCGAAAGCAGCAATATGTATGAGAGAACTGAGATAGCCTCACACAGGCTCAGGCAAAATATAAGATTTTACCTCCAGCTGATCCCTAGACTCAGAGAAAGTCCAGCTAACTGGTGAGGTACTGCTATCACAGAGTCAGCATGCAGCAACTAGGAGAGACGGTTATGTTTTCAAGTGCTCAATTTTCAACAAAAAATAATTACAAAGCATATAAAGAAACAGAGAAAATATCAGGTATTCAAAAGAAACCAATAAATTGACAAACATCATCCTTCAGGAAACTCAGACATCAAACTTACAAGACAAATACTTTAAAAAAACTGTCTTAAATATGCTCAAGGAGTTAACAGAAGATATGAGGAAATAACTAAAAAAATTAGGAAGACAATACATGAACATAATGAAAATATTATGAAGAGCACTGAACAGAAATGCTGGGAGCTGAAAAATAGAAGAACTGAAATGAAAACTTTACTTGAAAGTTTCAGTAGTAGATTTGAACAGTTGAAGAGTAAACAAATTTGTAGACAGGCCATTCAGAAATAGCAATTCTGACCAGCAAAAAAGGAAAAAAATGAAGAAAAATTAACAAAGTCTAAGAGACTTATGGGGCATGGTCGAGTGATCCAATATACACATTATGGGAGTCCTAGGGTAAGAGCAGAGATAGAAAAGGGAAGAGAGATTATTTAATAAAATAATGATGGAAAGCTCCCCAAATTTGATAAAAATCATCAATCTACACATCTAACAAGCTCAATGAACTTCAAGTATAATAAACACAAAGAGATCACACCATGCCACAACATAGAAAAAATGCTAAAAGACAAAGAGAAAAACATGAGAGCAGCAAGAGAAAAATAACTGGTCAGGTACAAGGAAACTCCAGGAAGATTAATAACTGTCTTCTCATCAGAAATAATGGACACCATAGGCACCGAGATGGTATATTCAACATGGTGAAAGCAAACAATGGCAAGCAAAAGTCATACATCCAGCAAAACTATCACTCAGAAAAGAAAGCAAAATAAAGAAATTTCAAGATAAGCAAAAACTGAAAGAAATTGTTGCTGGAACTTCAGGTTGAAAACAAATAACCCAAGATGATAATTTGAATCCACATTTAAAAAAAAAAAACAACTAAGAGAATTGGGAAAAGTAATTATGTAATTACAAAGACTGGATAAATACAAGGGTACATCAAAAAATTCATGAAAAAATAAAATTAAAAGATAAATACCAGTCTTTCCACGAACTTTTTGAAGATTCCTTGTACATTTTGCCTCTTGACTGGTGGGAAACAAATTTTAAGAAACTATGTGCACAAGACTGTACTGTTGTGCCTATTATGTATAGAAATGTATAGTATTTGACAGTGATAGTCAAAGGAGGTGGGATGGAGCAAGAAGATGACACCAAAGGATAACTAGAATCCACTGAAATGAATTCAAAGAACCAAAGAGAAACAATTAGAAAGTTAATACAGGTTAATTTAACAAACTCTATAATTATATACTTGCTCTTCATCCTTTCCACAGGGTTTCTATTAGACACATAATTTCATAAATTAATAATTACAGCAAAGTATTGTTGAGTTTTTAACCATGTATAGATATAATATGTATAAATATAATAACACAAAATGTGGGAAGAAGGAATATAGCTATATAGAAGAAACATTTCTATATATCACTGGAATTAAGTTAGTATAAATCTAAAGTAGATTCTGATAAGTTTAGATGTATATTTTATTGTATATTTTAGCCGAGAAGTAATCACCTAAAAAATAAGAAGTAGTGAAAAAATAAAGAAATAAAAGTTTTACACTAGAAAATATTCACTTAATGTTAAAAAAAGTAAAGAAAGAATAAAAGGGGCCGAGCCCGTGGCGCAGTTGGTAGAGTGCTGCGCTGGCAGCGCGGCGACGCTCCTGCCGCGGGTTCGGATCCTATATAGGACTGACTGGTGCACTCACTGGCTGAGTGCCGGTCACGAAAAAACGACAAAAAAAAAAAAAAAAAAAAAAAGAAAATAAAAGAACACCAAGAAATGAGATATTTAGAAAACAACAAGTATGATGGCAGATGCAAATGGATTATATCAATAAAATGGTCTAAACAATTTATTCAAAAGGTGTATATTGTAAAACTAGATAAAAAAGCAGTATAACTCTTTGTGGTCTGTAGGAGACACACAGCAGATTCATAATATAAATATGTTAAAACAAAAGCATGAAAAGATACATAATGCAAACAGTGACTACAGGAAAGCTGGAATGCTTATACTAATATCATACAAAAATATTTTGAAACAAAAAAGAAAATATTACTAAATAATAGCCATTTTATAATAATAAAAGTGTCAATCTATTTAAAAATATAATGACTGTAAACAAATATGCATATAATAACAGAGCCTCTACATACATGAACAAAAATTGACAGGGATAGATAGAGACTCCGAGAATAACAACTGGAGACTTCAATACCTCACTTTCAAAAGTGGATACAACAACTAGGCATAAGATCAACAAGGAAAGAGAAAACCACATGGTAAACCAAGTAGACACATTGGACATCTATTGAAGACATCATCTAACGAAGCACAAAAAGTATGTTCTCTAACCATAATCGAATGAAATTAGAGGTCAATAGCAAAGAAATTTGGGAAATGCACATTTTGTGGAAATTTAAAAAATGTATCCCTAAATAACTAATAGGGTAAGGAAGAAATCACAAGCAATATTAGAAAATATGTTGAGATGAATAAAAATGATGACAAAACATATTTTCCGCAGCCAAAGAAATACCTAAAAGGAAATATGTATTTGTAAATGCCCACCTTAAAAAAGAGAAAAGATCTCAATTTGATAACCTAAACTTCCATTTTATGACACTGCATAAAGAAAAAATGAATCCCAAAGCAAGCAGAAGAAAGGAAAAACTAAAGATCAGAAAGGAAATTGGTGAAACAAAGAATGAAAAAGCAATAGTATATCAATGAAACAAAAGTTTGTCCTAAGAAAAGATCAATAAAATTGATAAATTAAAAGCTAGACAAATAAATAGCTACTGAAATAAAGGAGATTATTCAAATTACTAAAATCAGGAATGAAAGAGGGGATAGTACTATCAGACTTAGAAAAACAAACAAGTACTAAAAGGGAACACTATAAAAAACTATGTGGACGTTTAGATACACAAATACCATTGTAACATGCTGTTCAGGTTTGTAGCTTAGGAGTGAAAGGCTGTGCCACTCAGCCCAGGTGTGCAGTCAGCTGTACCATCGAGGTTTGCATGAATACCCTCTATGATGTTCACACAATGACAAAGTGGCTTAGGGATACTTTTCTCAGAACATATCCACATTGTTAAGAGACACATGACTGTACTTGAGTAATGACTTGTAATCATTCATATTTTTGCAAAATGTCATTTTCCTGAGCATGCATATTCATATTCCAAAGTGTTTGAAAAATTAATTTTAAAATCAGTTATAAAAACATCAAAAGATTTAATTTGTTTTATATAACAAAGAAATTATGGAGACATGTTTTAGGAATATAAGAAAAATTAGAAAATTATTAAATGCTAAACAGAAAAATTGATCCATAAAGTAATATTATTATTCAAAAAAATATAATAAAGCAACACCTACCACTAGACTAGTGATCACTAAAAGTTAAAAATTAATCAGAAACATGGAAAGTAAGAAATTATTATGGGAAAAAATCCTACATTTTATAGCCCACAACTTCTTCTTACTCAACAAATCATTTCTGATCTTTTTCTTTTGTTTTTTTTTTTGTTTGTTTGTTTGTAGTACCACTATGATGGATTGCTCTAAGAGATTATGACTTGGATATAACCTATTTCTTAAGTTAGTTAGAGTCAACTGGAGGCATACAGAATGAGACAAAGACATACATTATTGTAATATAAATAGCATTCAATCAGCTAAAAGTACAAACAAGCATTACTTTGAAGATCCTTAGAAAAATATAGAAAGGATTTATCTAGCATGCATATGAGTGGACTTCAAGGAATTTATTAATTCAACACTCACTTACTAATAATATTTACTGGGTCCCACACTCTATACCATGCTGGATAGAGTTTCTAAAAATGTAGGTTGCAATGATATAGGTGGGGTAAGTAGGCAGAGTTTAAGTGCCAGAAAGGAGAATTTATATTTAAATAAACAGGCGATCTGGGGTTACTGGTTTTTCTGAGCAAACATCCAAGTTTGCTAGAGTCAGGAAGGTGTATATCCAGTGGGCATGGCTGTGAGAGGCTGCAGGCAGGACACACAGAGGTGATTCCAGCTGTCTGAGAGAGGGGTCACACGGGCCTGTCTTAGAATGGTAGCAGGTGGTTAAAGGTTGAAAACACTCATTTATTTATCTAAACTGGAAGGATAAAAAAAGAATCTGTCACCAAGGAGAAGAAGATAAAGCCAAGAATATTAATTCCAGTGGCAAGATAAGAAAGATGATCTCAAAGGAGAAAGCCCAGGGAAGGTGTTTGTTATTGACTTCCTCAAAGAGACCACCATGAAACTGATCAAGCAAAGCCAGCAAAGCCACATTTATTAAACTTATTTCTGTAAGGGAAACTCAAATCTTGACAGTCTTAGTGGTATCGCAAAAGGGGAAAATCATGACACGATATTTAGGACCTGGGCCAGATGATTTAAAAGTAGATTATCCAAGGTGAGAACCAATTCAGGTTTCAGAGAGTTCATGACAGCAATTTGGGTTGGTGGGGAGAGGAGGGTTGTGGTTGGAATGAGTGCTGATGAACAAGGTTTTAGTTTTGGTACATGAGCTATTGCAGTTGCTTCCAAGTCTTATCTTCCAGGAGTAGCATTTCCTGGAACACATAGCTAAGTTATATTTGCCTGATCACAGAAGTGCTTAACACAAAGTCAGGAAGTGGCATCCACCCCAGAATTGTTTATTACAAGAGCATGAATGTATGGTTAGCCCAGAATTCCTTTATGCAGAGACAGTAAATCATATTGGTTCAGGTTCTCAAAGCTAGGTCCCACTGTCAGAGACAGGTATTGGTATCTATTCTTGATCTACAGTGTATTCTAGAGAGGCCACAGCAGTAAATTCAAGGTAGGAGACAGAAATAAAGAGGGAGCTAGCAAGAGAGGTAAAGGTGGAGGTAAGGCTTTTGCCATTGTCACAATGCGGCAGGTGCTGAAAAAAATTCATAACATGAGTAAACATTAAACAACTGAGCACATGCTTTGTAAGCTGCCTAGTCATGTCAATAGTGCATCTTTGTCAACATGTACAGACCATCAGGTGAGCATCACTTCAGAGATACTTTACGGCCACCATTGATGATAGAGCAGGGAGGTGCCCTGGGACAGCTGGGCAGCAGGTGGTGCACAGGTCACCAGCCAGACATTGGACAAGCCACAGCAACCTCAGCCGTGAGAGTGTGGAGGTGCCCTAACCTCTCGATGACCTGTAGTGAAAGGAGAAGCTATGTAAGCCTGGACCATAGAGGTGATATCTGCTCAGAGAGAGAGAGACACTGTCACAGAGTATTTTTTTTTTAATTTTAACATTTACTTGCACATATTTGTGGGGCACAGCATGTTCTTTCAATTCATGCGTATACTGCACTTAGGGCAGACAGCATAGTTTTTTTGTACCCATTAGTCCACCACTTCTCCTCCCCCACCTCCCCTCCTGGACTCTAGTAACCACTATTCTACCCTCGACTTCTATGAGAACCACTTTTCTGATTGTGTGTTTGTTTTCGATTCCACATATGAGTGAGATCATGTGGTATTTGTCTTTCTGTGCCTGACTTACTGCACTTAACATGATGGTTTCCAGTTCCTTCCATGTTGCTGCAAATGATAAGATGTCACTTCTTTTTATAGCTGAATAGTATTCCATTATGTATGTATGCCACGTTTTTTTTATCCAGTCATCCATTGATGGGCATTTAAGTTAATTCCATCTCTTGGTTATTGTGAATAATGTTGAAATGAACATGGAAGTGCAGGTGTCTTTTTGATATATTGATTTTATATCCTTTGGGCATAAATACCCAGTAGTGGTATTGCTGGGTTGTAAGGCAGATCTATTTTTAATTCTTAGAGGAACCTCCACACTGTTTTCCACATTGGATGTACCAAATTTCATTTCCACCAACAATGTAGGAGGGTTCTCTTTTCTCTGCATCCTCACTAGCCTTTGTTATTTTCTGTCTTGGTGATAATAGCCATTCTGACTGGGGTGAGATGATATCTCAGTGTGGTTCTAATGTGCATTTCCCTGCTGACTGGTGATTTTGAGCATTTTCTCATGTGCTTTTGGCCATTTGTATGTCTTCTTTTGAGAAATGTCTGTCTAAGGTCCTTTTCTCAGTTTTTTTTTTTTTTTGTTTGTTTGTTTTTTGCTTTTGAGATGTTTGAATTGTTTATATATTCTGGATATTAGCCCTTTCTCTGATGTGTGTAATTTGCAAACACTTTCTCACATTCTGTAGGTTGTTTCTTCATTTTGTTTATAGCATCCCTTGCTGTGTAGAAGCCTTTCAATTTGATGTAGTCCCATTTGTCTGTTTTTGCTTTAGTTGCCTGTGTCCTTGTAGTCTTGCTCAAAGAAGCACTGCCCACTCCAATTTCACGTGGTATTTCCCCTATGTTTTCTTATAGTAGTTTTATAGTTTTGCCTCTTAAAATTTAGGTCTGTAATCCATTTTTGAGTTGATTTTTATGTTTGGTGAAGGATACAGGTCTAGTTTCACTCTTCTGCATGTGGATATCCAGCTTTCCCAGCATTTAATGAAGAGACGGTCCTTTTCCCATTGTGTACTCAGCACTTTCATTGAAAATCAGATGGCTGTAAGTGCATGGTTTTATTTCTGGATTCTATTTTCTGTTCCTTTGGTCTATTTGTTTATTTTCATGCCAGTAACATGAAAATAGAGTTTCATTTTCATGTTACTAGCATAAAATGTATTTCAATGACTGTTTAACTTATAGTATAGGTTAAAGTTATAACTTTGTAGTAGATTTTGAAGTCAGGAAGTGTGATGTCTCCAACTTTGCTTTTTTGTTGTTGTTGTTCAAGATTGCTTTAACTATACAGAGTGTTTTGTGGTTCCATACAAATTTTAAGGTTTTCTTTTTTTCCCCCCTATTTCTGTGAAGAATGTCATTGGTACTTTGATAACGATTGAGTTGAATGTGTAGGTTGTGTGGGGTAATACAGACATTTTGATGATGATAATTCTTCCAACCTAAGAACAGGGATAACTTCTAGTTATTTGTATTCGCTTCAATTTTTTTCACCAACGTTTTATAGTTTTCATTGTAGAGGTCTTTCAGCCCCTTGGTTAAATCTGCTTCTAGATATTTCATTTTTTGGTAGCTATTGTGAATGGAATTACTTTCTTGATTTTTTCTTTGGCTATTTTGCTATTGGTGTATGAGAGGCATATTAATTTTTGCATGTTGATTTTGTATTCTGCTGCTATACTGAATTCATTTATTAGTTCTAGTAATTTTTTTGGTGAGTCTTTAGGGTTTTCTATATATAAGATTATGTCATCTGCAACTAGGGATGGTTTAACTTCCTCCTTTCTGATGTGGATGGCTTTTATTGCTTTCTCTGGC
Source organism: Cynocephalus volans (assembly GCF_027409185.1). Classification (NCBI taxonomy): domain Eukaryota; kingdom Metazoa; phylum Chordata; class Mammalia; order Dermoptera; family Cynocephalidae; genus Cynocephalus; species Cynocephalus volans. The sequence continues at coordinate 122,891,541 of NC_084465.1, forward strand.
CTTAATATGCTGGCTAGAACTTCCAGTACTATGTTAAATAAGAGTAGGGAATGTGGGCATCCTTGTCTTGTTCCAGATCTTAGAGGAAAAGCCTCCGATTTTTGTTCAGTGTGATATTAGCTGTGGGTTTGTGATATATGACATTTATTGTGTTGAGGTAAATTCCTTCTATACCTAATTTGTTGAGATTATTTATTATGAAGAGGTGTTGGATTTTATCAAATGCTTTCTTTTGCATCTATTGAAATAGTCATATGTTTTTTTTCCCTTCATTCTGTTGTGATGTGTCACATTTATTGATTTACATATGTTGAACCATCCTTGTATTGCAAAATAGATCAGAAAATTCTGGTGTTTTATTTTATGCCAAAAAAGAAAAACAAATAGAATTATGGTGCAGCTTATGGGCAACCAGTGTTTTCTTTCCCCTTTCATACATGGGATTTTTCCTTAAAAATTGATGTTCTTTCTTGCAAGGAACTCTAATCATAAAAGTATAAAAAGCAAACTTAACAATTAATGACATTTTCTGATAATATGAGAACAAAGAGAAAGAGACAAATTTAAGAGGACTCATTAATATAGAATTGACTTGGGATCTTATGAAATCTGAAGGCAAAGAAAATAGGTTGAAAGGCAAAAAGCATTGAACTAAGAGTAAAAGTGCTGAATTGAAGTAAAAAGTACTTCTGGTAATTTTTATGCAACTTTACATAAGTAACTTTATCTCTGACACTTAGTTCTTAACCTGGGTAATGGGATTGTTGGATTCAATTTAGTGCTAGATCCAAAATATTAAGATTCAAACATAAATCCAAAGGTTCTAGCTGGAACAAATAAAACAATGGTACCACGAAAGAAATGAGAAAGACAAAGTTTGTTGGTGGGGGAGGAGAAAAAGAGGTAAAAATTGTAACTGTGTCATGCTAGGTTCACAGGGCCCAGAGGATTTGCAGTCTGTGTTGGTGAATAGAAATAAAGGTTATTCCTAGAAATATAATAATGCCTGGGGAAAATGTTAAAGGTTCAGAGAATGTATACATGCTGTAAAGAAAAAAGTATAAATCAATGGCTCATTAAATAATCCTGGCCAGTCTGTTCAATCTAGCATACCACCAGCGGACACAGGTGAGCCCTCAAAGCAAAGATGAAAACAAGAACTTTGAAAATTGTTCCTCAGTGATCCTAACATTATGATCCCTCATTCTCCTCCTCACCTCTTTGCAAATCCCTGGTAAGAAAAGGAAAGAAAGAAAGAGTGGGGGGTGGTGTGTGTGTGTGGGAGAGAGAGAGAGAGAGAGAGAGAGAGAGAGACTGTATCTTGTTGAGAACTGTGAAAGGTCTCTACTAGATTTTCTCTATTTTGGAAGTAACAAGTTAGCCTGTCACAACTTCATGGAACCATCAGAAGACGAAGTGTCCCAGATCAGAGACAAATGACTATATCAGTTGTGGCACAGCATTTGTGTTTGTTCTCCATGTGCACAATAGCAATGTGGATCAGCTGAGATGGACATCTGCACACAGTGGGCTGCTGCGGAGTGTACTAACATTAATAAAGCAAATATGCTTCATAGGGCCTAGTTTCCAAAGTCCTGTAGTTTCAGGTATAACCTAACTTTTTAAAATTACATATAGAAATGTTAAGCTTACAAAAGACAGGACACTTTCCCCAGGCTAAAGTCTCTGTTGTAGATAAAGAATTGTAACACAGCAAAATTGCTGGCTCAAGGACAGATGTCCTTGGTTAAACTACTGATTGATATGTTAAGAAAGTTGCTTGATACTAAGGAAATTGCAGTAGGGAAAGAAAAGTGTTTGCTAAGAACAAGCTTTTGTTGGTGGATAGACTTAACTTTTTACAAATTAATGAGTGTTGCCATGACAATTATCTTTCTGTTCTTTTTGTAACCTCCTAAAAGTTCCTTTTCTGTAACTTTCTGCCCTGGAAAATAAATACTGGTAGAAGACCCCAGTCTGGTGTTATTTTTCCAAGGAGGAATGCCACTCTCTTGAGGGTTCCTGGAAAATTAACTACTTTGGGGCTTCTCACTGCTCATAAGAAATGGGCTTTGAGTAATGCTTTGCATCTCCATTACCTGGGGGGAGAGAGGTGACAAAGGAAAGGTGACAGGCTGTATTCCAGGAGAAGAATTCAGAGACTTAAGGAATTCAGATATTTTATAATGGACAGTTAGCATGCCTGCCCTTGGCTCCACAGGAGGATGCAATCTGTGTTTTCCAAGGCAGTTTACTGCACAGTCAGCCTTGAAATGATTGTCCAGAACAAAGGGTGGTTAGTGTCTTGCTTGAAAAATGTGCTGTAAATTTGAGGCCCACAGGAATTATCACCCAATATATCTCTCTCATATGAGATAGACAACACTTCAAAAAGACCTTAATTAAAATTTTCATACATTCAAATTTGGGAAGTATTGACATTTTAAATTATGTCAAAGCTCATGAGATACTGGTGTCAGAGAGTGGGTGAAGAGGACAAGCTGAGAAAACATTCATAGGAGAAAAGGGGGAGAAATGTGCAAAACCTACTAAACACTTTCAAATTTCCCAGTGACAAACTCAAGTGGGATGAGAAAGGATTTATCTCCTGTAACCTGGGGCAAGGTGCAGGGTATTCAAATTCAGTGAGTGTAGCAGGTTGAATGGTGTCCCTCCAAAATGTGTCTACCTGGAATCTCAGGATGCAACTGCATTTGGAATAAGAATCTTTCCCGAGGTGGAGGAGACACTGAAACAAAGAAGGGAGGTGATATAAAGATGGAAGCAGAGATGGATTTGCTGCAGCCAAGAAACACTGAAGATTTCTGGGAGCCCCAAGAAGCTGGGAATAAATTTCTGCTGTTTTAAGCCATCCAGTTGATGGTAGCTTGCTGGTTGTGTGTGCATGCAATTGTGTGCAGGGATGTAATTGTGGAGTACATGGGTTGAACTATTGACCCGTAATGGGAACACAGCAATGAGAAAAAGGAGGCCCAATCACACATCATTGTCATGACTAATGAATGAAATGGCTAGGAGTTCCACCTGTCTCTTTCTTACAATAAGTGTTTGGTGCCACTCTGCTTTAGAGTAACATTGTGCACAACAGCTATTCATTCTAAGAGCTGAGTGGTGCCAAAAGTAATTAGCAATGCATTTGTCACAAATGGTGTCTCAATTCAGGTGCTAGAATTTGGCAGAGGCTCTAAGATTATCATGTTTTGTAGCAATATGGTGTTGTGTGTTAGAAAACACATTGACAATGTTTCAGTTTTACATTGTTTTCTTTTAAAAAATATTTTGTGTCTTTTTAAGTAACGTAATAATGTATCATCTTCTAGTTATAATTTCTCTCTTCAGTTTTCATGTAAGCCTGATAAAATAAGCAGAGATTATAGTCCAGAATGATATTTAATTAATGTATTCTTATACAATCCCTTGTAATCAAAGTGGGAACAAATATTTAGTTTAAATCTTTAATTTTCATCAATATTCTTAGGATACCCTAAAGAATAATTTGCAGTTATTTCATTTTTAATTGGAATTCCAATCTTAACAGACACAATGGAAATTTAGAATAATTACTGGAATCATAGGATTGTAGTCCATGAAAACCCCGATGAGCAACGACTTTACAAAGGAATATGATGAAGAGCTCCTCAGTTAATCAGTCACGCTCAATTATAACTGCATTGATAACTACTCTGACCTTCTCTATCAGCTCAGCATTAAAGACCTACAATATGACCATCAACAAAAGGATCAGATATAGGCCCTGGTTAGAACAGTGATCAGATAGTGGTACATGAAAACTGTTTTCAACCAAAGTTCCACCTTCTTTCCAAAATTTAATGTACCCCAAAGACAATAAATGAGTTCTACCACTTGGAGCTTAATTTGAAGATACCTTTTAAAATTAAAATCACATTTTCTTTGTCACCTCAATTCTGTTGCTAGAAATTTATTATTAATATTTTTAAGAAATACCAAATAAAAAATCCTTAAATCTCACCTGAGTACCTCTGACACCATCATGTAACAATTTTTCTCCTCTTGAGACAAAGAAGATTAATGAACTCTTCCTGTGTTCCATTTGTGCTAAACAAGCCACACAAAGGAGTGAGGGACCTTTGCAGCGCTGATAGCATCTGCAAACTCTCTGTTAAACATCGTTCTCTGATTGACATCCTACTCGTTTTTCTCCTATGTTTACAAAATAATTAAGGATAAACCTGCCCTTTGGTGTCTAACAACAATTTATCAATTTTCTCCTTTAGCAGATATTTATTTAACCCTCCTCTGTTTTGACACAGAAGGGTTGTAGTTGGGTATATTCTTGTGCACCCAGCTTCCACCCTGAGGAAAACAAGCAGTGGTGGGAGGAAAGCGATAGCCCAGGAGGAGACCGAAGTGATTTGGGAAAGGAGGGGAACCAGGGAGAAGGACAGGGATTTGGGATCCTGGATTTTGAAGCGACAGCCAATAGGGCTTAGATACAGAACATGACAGAGTGTGTAGAATGTGTATACAGAATACAGCAGGAAGGGAAAATCAAGCATGTCTGCTAAGCCTCTGGCTTGGGCAAGTGGGTGAATGGCTGCACCATTTACTGAACCAGGAAGCCTGGGGTGGCATCTTGACTGGGTGGGGAATGAAGACCCAGTTTGGGACCTTTTACATTTGGGAATCAGGAGAGGCAATCCTTTCCTGAAAATGCACCATTGCTGGGAATTAGATGGAAGGGGAAGTGTCTGTCTGAAGCTGGTTGGTCACTGTCTGCTTTTGGTAGCTCTGCAGAAGCACGGCTTACATTGGCTCCCTGGATATGATTTAGGCCTGTGCACATTGGACAGAGCTCTGTGTCTACACACAAGCACATTTTCCCGAGGCCACTGAAAGCCTTGTTGGGCTGTGCCACCAGGAAACAGCACCCTCCCTTGCCCTGGGGGTCTCTCCTCATTTTTTCCTTCCTTCCTTCCTTCTTTTCTTTCTTCCCTCCATCATTCATCCCTCCCCGCCTCCGTCCCTTCTTTCTCTCTTTCTCTTTATTTTTCTTTAATATGCGGTTCTGGTCTTTTCCTGTCAGCATTTCTCCCCGGCTGTTTTGCTTTGGGGGGCTGGGTCAAGTCAGCAATAATGACAGTTCTGCCTTAATGAGAACCTCAGGGTTCTTCAAACTTGGTCATATTATAACAATATCTAAACTCTTCTGTGTTCTGTCCCTATGTATCTAGCAGAGACATTGTCATTTGTAGAAATGTAGGGCACCTCAGAAGCACCCATGTGTGCTCATTTTACAAATAAGGTAGCTGTGCCCCATACAGGCCAGACTCTGACTCCCAGGGTCCCTTGTGAACACCAGTCCGGTGCCCTGGCTGCCCTGCGAGCCAGTCCTCAGGCTTCCTTACATGTCCCCAAAGTAGAACAAATCAAAAAACGTTAAATCGCTTCAGCTAATAAAAGTCCCCAAATGAATAAAAATTAGATAATTTACAGCTGCGGATTCTAGGCAGAAAAGGAAGAACGTGAGCATTTTCCCCCGGCTCTCTCGCCTCGTCCAACCTATATCTTTATTACAGGTACAAATGGGGCTAATCTGGTGGAAGAGATTCAACGCATGAAACTGTATGTGCGGAAGTGTAGGTGCATGTTGCTTCTCTGAGGAACCAGGCGAGGAATAAAATGTACTTCTTTCTGTCCCAGTCCCACCCGTGGGACAGGTGCTTTACTGGTGGCCCCGTGCCCAGCTTTGCGGCTGTGTGCTGCAAAGAAAATGGGTAGGTCCCACTGTCTCCACTTTCAAAGGAGGGAATAAAGACAATGAGAAAGTGCAGGTCGAGATGTGACGACAACATGTGCAGAGGAGGCATTTTGTCCCTGCAGGTGCACGGGGGGCCAGCCCACCTTTGCGTGGAGCTGAACTCTCTGATTGACAGGGCTTTTAAGCAACTGCTTTGCTGTGACTGACAGTCAGACTAGAGGAGAGATGAGCAGGTGATTGTAGTTCTGTATTATCTTTGCATAAATACCAGTGCCCTAAATAGGCCAGCCTGGGTGGGGAGAGACGGCCTCGGCCGGGGCTGCCAATCTGGACCCGCGCCCGCGTGCAGACGAGGCCCGACCCCGACGTGCTGCGGGGCGAGTCACCTGTGAGGGTCACAGTAATCCCAGACTACACTTACTTGTGCCTGATCCAGGGCGCGTCACTTAGACACTGAATTTCAGTCCTTTCTCAGTTAAAATAGGATTAAAACAACACCTCTTCCTAACGCACACCATCTTTGTGAGAAGCCAATCAAGCTATGAGGAAGGGAAGACTTGTATCATTACTGTTTTTAAGGCTGTGCACCAAATTCTATGAACACACCACATTGTGTTGGAAATTGTATGTTTACTTAACTAACTAGTTCAAACTGCGGTTTTCTTAAGTAGAACCGTAGCCAAGTCGTTGTTACAGCACATGGATTTAGTATAGTGCTGGTAAAAGCAGGAGATTGGAAAAATGTTAACTGAATAAACTCCGACCCTTGTTCTAAATGTACTTTTGAAATCTGAGAAAGCTTCTAAAACTGTAGCAAAGGTATAGAATTTCTGCGTACCCTTCTGTTCATTCATGAAGTGGCCAATGAGGACAAATGAGTACCTCCTGGGTTGAGTCCTGTTTTAAATGGTACAACCATTTCTCTCAGTTATGAACACAGAAATGGCGAAGCGGGTGAAACTACAACCCAAATCGCAACGAAGATTATAATAATTGTAAAGGGAGTGCTCGCAGAAAATGCCATCGAGGCCATTTCTAGCCTACTGCTACATTTTCCTGCTCTCTGTGCAGGTTTCTCTGTGACATTCCACTGGGTCATTCTTGAAGGATTTGTGGGAGGAGACCGAGCTTCTTGGTGTCCCCACTACTCGACCTTCTTATCAGTGGAAAGGTCACTAAAATAAACCATAAAACCTGCTTGGAAGATTAAAAGAATAAGAAGGTTCCCAAAAGTGCTATTGGCCACCTGAAATATGAATGGTTAGGGGAAATTGCTGTGGGTAGAGACCCGCTCTTTGTTCTTTATTCTTTATCCTGCCTAATGGCCAGAGCAGATTTCCTGAAACACCCTGCAAAACTGTCCCAGGATTTGCCACGGGGGCAATTGTGACTCTCTGTTCTTCAATTTCCTGCCTAGAATCACTTAAAATGAAGAGTCCTGGGTTTCTTCCCCTGTCTACAAAATTAAATCCAGGAATTGGTATTTTGACTATCTCCTCAGGTAAGTTTTAGGCTCATGCGAATGTGGAAGCCTAATAATGAATACCAACCATCATTTTTTGTCATTGTTGCTGGGAGCGGGGTGCAGAATATTTTGCTCAGTAACTGAGTCCTGTGTAGTAACCACCCCATCCACCAACTGCCCCCACAGCCTAGTACACTGGATCTGACTCCTACTGATCTTGGAGTCCTGCCATTGTGTCAAGAAGCATGTGGGGAAACAAAGTCAAAACTGGAACCTCGGATGTACGACCAGGCAAACCCCGTGAGCATGGAAAAGACCCAATAAGGAGGTGGCTGGGGCAGGCAGGATGTCTTAGGAAACCTCTTGGAATATGTGAGCCAAGGCCTCAGATCCCCCTGAGCAAGGCAGGATTGGGTAATTAAAATGTCATTATTCTGATCAAAGACATTTATCTAGATTGAAGGTCGACTCCATATTGAAGCAGTGTACACACTGAAAGGATTTGTAATAACCAAGGCCACGGGCTGCCACTAGGCTGACCATGAGAGGATGTCACATTGAACTGAATGTGTGGGTTTCAGTAGAATATTTCTAACATAATCTACATGCATTATCAATGAGTGCATTTTTCTTCTTACATGAGGATGAGTGGTTGCTTAGAAAGAAAAACATGTTTATCTTTACCCTTCTCAGCTTCCTTTAAAATCAACAACTCCATGAGTCTTCTCCTTGAAAAACTTTCTTTAAAATGCAAAATTATGGAGTAAGCACCTATCAGGAAAAAGAAATGGGAGCAGTTCCTGGTATCTTTGGAGTTTTGTGATATCTCAAATGTATATTGAGGGTGTGTACACATTCATTCTCTCTCTCTCTCTCTCTCCCCCCTTTTCTCTTTGTTGCTTTGTTAAATACAAGAAGAGTTTTGTCTCAAATGCTCTTTAGTCTAAAAATGAGACTGAACAGAATTTTTTTTTAATGGATCAATTTATACTGAGGAAGAAAAAAAAAACCATTAAATGCTTTTGGAACCTAAAGGTTTCCATGAAGCTATGCTTTTCTATGGTGAGTTTTATACAATAAGCATTGAGCTTGACAGAGGAAAAGTTTAAATTATCTTTAAAAAGGTATTTTCTGAGCTTAGGAATTTGAGGAATATTAAGATATCCATTCAATTATTGATTATCCTGAGCATGTAAACCATTTTCCAAGTTTATGGTCATAAAAACTATGTAATAAACTGTATTTGTAAAAAAGAAAATACTAGCAATCAGCAAAGGTAACTATATATTAGAAATTACTGTTCAGAGTTTTACAAAAACCAATAGATGCTATAGTATGTCACCTGCCATTTGGAACGAATCCCGTGACTGTTCCATGCATACTGTCTACTTGTCTACTTTCAGCTAACTAGCTGGGTACCTGTCTATTTGCAGCTAACCAGCCATCCATCTATCAGGAAAGGGAGAAGCACACAGTCTGTTCACACACATACACCTACTTTTCTGGTAAACATGTTCTTTTTCTTAGGACAAATAGGTAACTATGTAAGACTTTGGATGAGATCCGTCACTGTAGCCTTGTGCTCCTCACTACTAGGATCATACGGGGTAAACTGACGGAATGCCTCCATGAGTCTCTCTAGAAATGCTGACGGAGACTCATTGGGCCCCTGGATTACCTCTCTTACCTTAATCAAATTGGTGGGGCGTTTTGCTGCCCCTCGGAGACCTGCCATTAGAGCCTGGCGATAGACCTTCAGGTGCTCCCTACCTTCTGCCGAGTTAAAATCCCACTTAGGTCTGGTCAACAGGAATCCTGCATCTATGACATCAGGGAGAAGGGTAGGTTGCCCATCGGCTCCTGGAACGTTCTTTCCAGCCTCCAGGAGGATTCGTTGTTTCTCCTTGGTGGTGAATGGGACCTAGAGGAGCTGCTGGCAGTCATCCCAGGTGGGCTGATGAGTAAAGAGAAGGGATTCTACAAGATTAGTGAGACCCTGGGGGTTTTCAGAGAAAGGGGGATTCTGAGATTTCCAATTGTAAAGATTGGAAGAGGAGAAAGGCCATTTCTGTAAGGGCTGGTTGCCCTCTTCATCAGGAGGGCCATAAGCCCGCAGGGGGGAGATAGGAATTGCCTCTAAAGAGGCCACTCGTTTACTGCATGTCCCTTGAGCAGGTCCTCTCTCGGGTCCTTGTGGGTCCTCTGGCGGAGCTGACGGGCAGACTGCCTGTGGTTGGAGAGAAGGGGGATAAGGAGGGGGAGGGTCTAGAAGAAGCAAGTCCAATTCGGTGGGAGGTAGGACCTCCGGTTTCTTTCCCATCTCTTTAAGAGCAAACACGGCCGATGGACCTGATAGGGGAACAAAGGGACGGACCCACGGAGGAGGGTCCATGACCAGATCTTCCCAGACAATGATATAAGGAACCTGGTCTGGGTGACTTTTAGAATTGAGACCAAAAATTTTTCTCTTTACTGCTGTGATCAGCGGCAGAGAGAAGGAGCCTTCGGCGGGACACCCGAGTTGGAAAGTCGTCCACTCTGAAGAGCAAAGTATTGCCCACTTATCCTTTTTAACCTGTACAGACAGATTATGAGCCCTGGCCTTCACGTCAGTCCAGTATTTCAGAGTCAGATTTAAAGAGGTCGAGACAGTCTGCCCCATGTCGCCCCAGAAAGTCGTCAGTTCCAACACACACGCAACCAGACAAACATCCCAACACACATGCAACCAGACAAACAAAAACCAAAACACTGATGCACCCCTGCCACGGGCGCCACAACCTGATTATCAGAGAACTTGGGAGGGGTCTCCTTCCTAGAGATCTCCTGTGGAGCCGAACCTGTTCGTCTCCAACAGAGGAATCTGGAGCGTCCTCCAGGATTCCTGTGGCCGCGATGTGCCAATACGTCTACCCACCGCTATGACCACTACAGACCGGTGACTCTGTCTCGGAGCCTCCGAAAAACTGAAACCAGACTGATGACTCCGTCCTGGAGCCACCGAAAAGCCGAAACCAGACCGATGACTCCATCCCGGAGCCAACGAAAAGCTGAAACCAGACTACATTAGACAACAAAGACACAAAGACAGACACAGCAGACAGAGAGACAACCACGGTACCTGCTCGAGTGATCCTCCATTCTCTAGTCTCTGGTCCCAGAGAGAGCCACTTCCCGGCCAACACACCAAAATGTAAGACTGGCCCAAAATCGCGAATCTTACTTGTTGGGAAGGCTCATCTCGCAAAGACCAGGAGACAGAGATCACTGCAATCAAGCAAGAGGTTTTTTTATTCCAACATGCTGGGGTCACTCCATCTTCAGGACAGAAGCAGCCCTGAGCTCTTAACACAAGCACTTTTTATACAGATTGGTAGGCAGACTTTGGAAACAGGATGAGTTGTATACAGCTTATTGGTCATCTGAGGTGACTTTTAAATTCACTGGTGGCTTTTAGTGGGGTGGTATACAGACGAGGAACTGGGGAATTGCCCAACAGCCCACCCCTTGTGTGGTTAGGCCCTTCCCAGAACTGGGTGAACTTTGGGCGGTTTGGGAAGTCCTTTATCTACCCTTACCAGAAAGTCCCACCCGCAGGGGCTTGTAAAACCTTGTGCAAGCTAATTACAGAAGCAGAAAAGCTAGTCAGTTAATATTCAAGGGTGGGGGAAGGGGTTCAGGTCCACAACTAGAAGGTTTTTTATTTTTGTTTTTATTTTTTATTATTTATTTATTTATTTTTACTCTGCTCTTTTTTTTTTTTTTTTAAAAACAGTATGGGAAGAGGGGGGAACTAAGAGACGTTAATCTAAAACATTTGAAATATTTAAGTATTAGATGGATTCAGAGTTCCTCTTCTAATATATCTGAGTGACATGTAACACAAAGCAAGAAATTTAAAGACCTGAATTGAAAAGCTCGCATTTTTAGCAGAATGGCTTTACTGATTCTTTTTGTTGAACCTGGGTTGAGGTGCTGAGAAAATCCAGCATGAATTGAAGTGGCTGAAAAGAAAAGGGGATGGGCTGCAGTGGCGTTCGGGGCTCACACCTGAGTTGCACTCCATCACCAGTCAAGGCCCCGAATACTGGGCAGGACGTGCTGCTCATTCCCGCCAAAGCCTATTGCAGACAGCATCATTCAAACATGGCACAGGTTCCCAGTGAGCACAGAAGTGACCTCAGAGTCCCATCCACCAATGTCCACAGCCACCACCACCAATGAGAGCAGCTGTGGAGAAAAGCAGTCGTGGCCATTGACGTAGAACTTCTGAACTACCTAGAAAGCAGCCCAGACAGCTGACACAGCTGACTAATATTTCACAGGCTTCAATCTGACATTTGAAAAATGAAGACCTCAGCTAAAAAAAAAAAAATGTTTTTAAACCAGCAATAACAAATATTTTAACACATAACTATATTTTTCTACATTTTTCAGTTTATGTGATATGTTGTGTTATAAAATATTGTAGCTCTAAATAGGGCACTATGATACACATTCTACCCACTTACATTTTTTGTATGACATTTTTATTTATTTTTATTTTATTTTAATCTAAAAAGTAATGTGCCCTTTTAGTTAATAAAGAATTGACTATTGGTAGAATTTTCTTAGCTAGATGTTTAAAAAAACATTAAACTGTTTAAAGAAATGTTAATGACTGCCCCACCACCCCCCAATCTAAGATAGCTTTCGAGACATTGTATTTTGAAGGCAGAGTAATAAATATTTTATCATTCACGTGTGAATTTCCCACCCACATGAGTCTCCACATAAGTAAACTAGCAGCACAATATGTGAGGTGGAAAAGCTGACCTAAACTTTGCTTCCAAAATTATAGCCTGAGAGACACCGATTGTTCGCAGAAGGATGATAGCAAGCGTATGTGTCACTTAAATTCAGCTACTGCTATTCTCATTCATTTCATCTGAATTTCAGGTGGGAATTACAAAAAAAAAAAAAAAAATGCTAGTTTTCTCATGGAGGACAGAATCATGGTGTCCTAATTTCTGAATACACAATTTCAATTTGTAATACAGAATTCTGTTCAGAGGAGGACTGTGACTTTAGGTCTGTGTTCAAATCTTTTATCTACTACCTGTTGGTTACATAGCTCTATGCATCTGTTTCTTCTCTATAGAGTGAAGATTATAATAGTATGTACCTCACAGTGTGTTATGAAAATACAAGGAGAGTCAAGAGCTTAGAGCTTTTCCACACAAATTACAAGTGTTCAACAATGTTCATTTCTTTAGTTGTGGTTATATCTGTTTGTCATTAACTACTGTTGTAAATGAAAATACAAAAATAGTTTATAGTTAGTCTTCACTTAAGAGCATATTGTTTTTGAGCACTTGCTCCCATAAACATCCAAGAGTCTTACATGAGGGTACTTGAAAAAGTCTGTGGAAAATGGAATTAAAAGATAATACAAATCTGTCCATAAGCTTTGTGAAGACCCCTCATATATATGTGCAATTTTCAGAACTACTTGAAAAGTGTACATATGACAATCTGAAAACGCAATCAGTAAACTACAGAATAATTATTTCTGGTTGCATATATTCCTCATAATACACCTGTAAATGTTTAACTCCATTTTTAGAATAAAAATAAGATTGCTCACTTATGGATTAAATATCCCTTGGCACCTATGCATCTGATATTCAAAATTGCTTGTAATCTTTTGATACAACACTTCATTCAAAATTCACATATTTGGTATAACAGTAAAAGTTTCTTGATATCATTAGCAACTTTTGATCCTTTCTAAAAAGTATCTGCTCTATTCAGTAAGAATGCTTCAATGTAATGTGCGCCCATAGATTGGGGTTTCTGCTGCTCTCACCTGTGCTGGGTAATCACGGTGGGAATGTGGAGCTAGGAAAAGTAAACTGAGGCTCTTTAAAAGCCACCCATAACTTGCCCATGTTAATTCAACACAGTCTTTAAAATTCCATTTAATTGTCCTAATTAATAACAACCAGGCATTATTATTGTCTAATAAATTCTATATATTGATGGGGAGAGGGGTGGTGAAAACAACTTAATTTACACAAGAAGCTTAGAGCACAGTGTTTCCATCAGTGTCAAATGCTCCTCTATAGGAGCTCCCCAAAACTACCACCCTTCCAGGAAAGTTTTTCAGAAGTCAAATAATTCTAGGAAGTCTTCCATCTGAATAAGGAAAATAACCTAAGAACGCATTTTCTTTAAAAAAAAAAAATCGGAAAATATTTTACATAGGCATCCTTTGTCAGTAACAAAACACTCTCAGCTCTTCTCAGCTTGCTGATAGGTTAGAAAGGAGGAAACACAGACATTTTTTCCTGTGATAGCACTTTTTCCTCGTTTTAGTAAAACATAAAATTGAAAATGTAAAAATGGTAAATATCAACTCAGGAATCTTGTGTAGATGAAAGAAGAATGTGAAGTTTAGATTTTAAAAGCCTTAACTACCATGAAAAACAAAGCTAATAGCTCTTTAAATGTATAATGAACACTGATGTGTTATCCCAGGCATTCATCAACCAAACAGTATTTTGTAAAAGAACATTCTTGTTTTAGAATCCCATTATATCCCTCTAAATCTCCTTCAATATTTTTTTCCTCCCAGAAATCACCTTTTAGTACTGACTGCAGTGTCCCATTGATGAAGTTGGACAATCCATAAACACTTTGAATGAGACTAAACTACAGGTTGAAAAGTGTCCTTTGTAATTTTTGTGCCTTGTTAGATCACACCCAATTTTTGCTACTTACCACTTGTAAAGGAAATCTATCAAACCCGCTGAAACATTTATAATGACATTTTAACACCCTTCCACTGAAAATGTATTGAAAACTATTCTGTAAGTGCAGTATTTAGAAGGAAGCTATTATTCGGAAGAGGAGGCCAGTGTCTGAACCTGCTGTTTTAAAATTGCTTTCCAAATTCAAGGAAGCATCTTACAAAGAATGTTCATAATGGAGTCTGAGCCAGGCCCCAGGGACGTGAATGCCATATCCCGTGTTGTGTTATCTATTGACCCTCAGAAACTTGATAAAACGGAAGACAGATTGCCCTGGTCCTCTATGTGTTTAAGTATCAAGCTGATCCATAACTTTCACAAGAACCAGAAATCATTTATTGTCAGTGCTGTCCAGAATATATCCTGACAGTTCAGTGGGAGTTTCACTGCCATTTATTTTCAAATCAATACTCAATTACGAAGAGGAAGATTCACTCCCTTGCCCACTTTCAAGATGAAATTATGGACTGGAGCAATAACACTTAGTCAAGGCAAACCACCGTCTATTAACTCAAGATGGTACCGGGAACCAGCCAGACGCTTTATTAAAGTTCACTCCTCTCACTCTCTCTTTTTGGCTTTTAATTAATCATTGTGAAAAAGACCTTTCACAACATGACTGATGACCAGAGAAAACAATTTTCTCCTAACTGCCTTTTAATTTCAACTCTGGGAGAGCGCATTGACCGAATCTCACAACAACCCATCAATGCTAGTTTTTAATGTGTTTTCTCCTTTGTTATTGAGAAGAATGGATCACGGTGGAGCTCCCTGGTCCTCTTCATAACTCACGTAATTGATTCGGTAAATGCTGCACATTTGCTAGTGGATAAAAAGTGCTGTCAATGAAGAGACTAGGTACTGTATAAATTACTCCATTAATGAGAAATAAAGCAATTTATGGTTTTTAAAGTAAAATGCACGTAGTCCTAAAAAAATAATAGAATAGTGGGATTACATCCATTTCCTCTTTGTACATGCTACCTGCTATCTCTGCTCCTTTAGTGATTTGGGTAGCAATTAAAATGATAAAAAAGTGATGATGAACAAGGACAATGAAAGTATTCCCCACAGTAGTAAATCTGAAGAACTAGGTGGCTCGTGTGTAGTTCAACTTCATAGGCTCTGTACATGAAACAGTACTTGCTGAGTTTTAGATTGGTGAATAAATTCATACCCAGCAAACTCTTCCAAATGCATTTATTTAACAAAAACCTTTGAATGTAAGTGCTAGCATGTACTTCAAAAAAAAAAAAAAAAACCCAAGAAATTAAAGTTCTCTGCTGTCTCACAGAGTAGTATTTTTCTAGTAGTCAAAATTTGGTACAACATGTAATGACACAAAAAGTTTTCATGAAGTTTCACGTATTTGACAACATTTGGCTGAAATTTCAAACACAGCAAAATACGTATTTAGAACATCATTCAGGAGAATAGGGTTTTATATTAGACATCCACGGTCACTGCCTGTTTGAATCAAAGCTATTTTCCAAGAGTTTGCAAGGGTGAGGAAGAGGGAGATTCTCCTGGTTAGTAAAATTGTCAGTTGGATCAGATAAGAATTGTTCAAAATCACGGATTTCTTTAGGGGAATAACATTAGGTATAATTGGGACATGTTTACTTATTTGTAGTCCATATCTTCCCTGCCTTCAAAAATGTTTCACACCCTACAATAGTATCACACACAAAGAGGTGACTGAAATTAGGATTTAAGATAAATCAGATTAAGAAAGCAAAAGAAGATTGTACCTGGAATTCATAACGTAATTTTTTCTGCAGAGTATTAAATTGGCATCAGCTTCCTAACAATCATGAGAAAATGGAAAACATCAGTTGTTACACAGTTTTCATTAAGAGAAGCACAAGTTCCTCTGAAGACACTTTTTATTGGAAATTTGCTATAATTATCTTTTTATCCTCTATGCAAAGCAAGATGCTCAACACATTGTAGATGCTCCATAAATATTGGTAGGAAAAAGAATGAAAAATGAGGAAATACATGGATTCAACTTAAATCAATAACTATGAAGGAGAAAAGGAAAAGCAACAGTTGCTGTGGTTATTTTGTAGGAAAATACCACTCAATGCTGGATTCTATGTTCACAGTTTGTTCTATGGACATGCAATATAATGCAGTATGGAAATGTGGCTCTCTAGGAGCCTCTTACTTTGGGAAATAATCATAGAAAACCTGGATTAAGGAATGGTCACCATGAACCTCCATTTTCTTGGACCCCAGTCTGATCAACTATAAGTATGCTCTGACAATCTTAATACTTTTCAAGTGCAAACAACAGCATGACTCCCATTTTTACCTATCAGCCACCGATTATGAATTGCTCATCTTTCAGAGTTCAGTTACGGTCAATACTAGATAATACATATTTCCCAAATTATGCTTGCCTAGGAATAGAAGCAATCACACAAATAATTATCGGGAATATGACTTTGGTTTGCTTTCCTAGCTAGCACTCCATTTCCAGTCAACTCTTCCTCACTGAGTTTGGGGTTAAAAGGTGGAGTTTCACACATGCACAAATGTTCCAGAAAGTCTTTAAATTGGCTCAATGGACTGGGACTTTTCTGGGACTCCTGCTGCTCCAAAGGCTCATGAACAGCATCAGTGAGCTGCAGTTAAAGCTCTAAACAACCAGGAAAGCCCCCATGATTGACAAGGTGTCCTGACACCATGATGGCAGGAAGTGTGGGGCTACTCAACCAAAGTGCCTCTCTCAAGCCCTAGCACATGGAGTACACCAGCACTGCAAAACTTTGAGTCCCAAGGAAGTGCTGAGTTTTGATCTCAAAGTCACATGGGTAATTGCTTTTTCAGTGTTTGTGAGTAGCTGCTCTTTATCTAGCCTTTGGAGATGAATCATAGGGTTAACTTGGAAGGTAAATTAAGTACTTGGCTCTAAGCACACACCTCTGGCCTGATTACAGAGGTATCATTGATAGACCCCAAGTGCATGCCGATTTGTTTCCCTCAGAATGGTACTTTCTTACGAGGCTCATCATGCAAATAGGCTGCTGTGAGCCCCAGAGGCTCCAGACGTATCTGAATGCTGAAGAGACTGCCACAAAGCTGGGACACACATTCTAGAATAATGATATGGCAGCTAAATTGTCTGGGCTAAAGTGTCAGAGGTGTAAGAATGGTAGAATTTTAAGCAGCATCTTCTAATATTAACCAGTCTTCCACTACTCTGCCATAAAAAAGATTGAAATTCTGCTATTTGCAACAGCATGGGTGAGCTTTGAAAAAATTATGTTAAGTAAAATAAGCTAGGTACAGAAAGAGAAATACCACATGTTCTCACTCATATGTGGGAGCTAAAATACATACATAAATAAATTATTAATTAAAATAACAATAATAAGTTGAACTTTTGCAAAGAGAGAGCAGAACTGTGGTTACTAGAGGCAGGAAAAGGGGAGTGGGAGGGAGATAGTGAGAGCTGGTTAATGGATACAAAACAGCTGGACAGGAAACATAAGTCCTATTGATGTACAGTCGAGATAGCCATCTATAATTGACAATAATTTACTGCATGCTATCAAATGGCTAGAACCTCATCACAAATAAATGATTAAGTTTTGTGATACTGAATATGCTGATTACCCTGATCTGATCATCTCACATTTTACAGAGGTATTGAAATATAACTCTGTACCTCACAAGTATGCATAATCAGAAAAAAAAAAGTGTGGACAATCTCTAGAATCTGAAAAAGCCGGAAAACAGACTCTCCTCTAGGACCTCTGGGAGCACAACCCCACAACACCTTGATTTTAGCCCAGTGAAATCCATTTTTAGAATTCTGGTCTCCACTAGTAAGATACTGAATTTCTGTTACTGGAAATCTCGAAGTTGTGGTGATTTGTTACAGAAGCAGTTGGAAACAAGTACAAACTGAATGCTGAATGGCCAGTTAATGGATGCAAAGTTACAGCTACATGGGAAAACAAATTCTAGTGGTCCATGTAGTGCCAGGCATCTACACTAACAGCAATTTATTGTATGTTTCCAAAAGGCTGAAAGGGAGGAGCTCAAATGCTCTCATCACAAATAAATGACACATTTTTGTGATAATGAATATGCTAATTACCCTGATTTGATCATCACACATTGTATACATGTATTGAAATATACCTACACCCCGTAAATATGTACAATTAATATTTGTCAATGAAACACATTTAATGGCTGGTTAGAGAAAGAGAAACCAGCAAAGGGAATGAGACAAGCAATGGCAGATTCTGAGAACAGCCAGGAGGTAGCAGCTAAGGAAGTCCCAGGGGTGAAGAATGATGAGAGGATGGTGGGGACAGAGGTGATCACTGCAGAGAAGTCACCTGAGATAGGCCTGGGGAGGTGTCCTTGGGTCGTACAACTTGGAAGCCCTTGATGCCATTTTTGGGAGCCTGTACTAACAGGAGCTGAAGTTGGACTGATTGAGGACTAAGAGAGCTGTGGGCACAGAAGGCTGCAGGGAGGTTTGGCTGGGAACGACGAGAAAGCAGCGCAAAGTGCTGGGACCAGCCCTACTGGTGCCCGAGGTGAAAAGACGATTCAGTGATACTGGCCTCTTCTTTATTTAAGATGTTGATTTTATTTATCACTGATGTTTTGCATTAATTTTTATGTCTAAATGTCACATTAAAATATCATTTATCATTATTTCTGAGCTTCTTGGCATCCCTTAAATTTTGCACCTGAGGGGCGTGCCTCACTCCCTTGACCCTGATCCAGACCCTGCTATGCAGGTGTAGGTGGACGGGAATAGCAGCTGCAGGAGAGTTTATCCCCTTATTCATTGTGTGTCTAATGGGTGACTCTTTAAAGGCAGTAGGAGTAACCCAGGGAAGAGTGAGAGGTCAAATATATAAAGAATGAGAAGAAATAACCAATAGGGCAAGTTCCTTCAGAAGAAGAGGAAAGTTATCTTCAAAGAAAGGCAGAGCAGGTAAGAAGAGAGAAGGCAGCAGGATGTTGGCCAGTGCAGACATTTGCAGAGCGGGTGTTTTGCACACTCTTTTTTCACGACACAGTAGGTAAGACTGTCTGTGAAGAGGGATGCAGAAAGGGGGTTAGAGATTGTGAAGGGGGGAAGAAATGCTCCGCTGCTTTGTGTGAAGTTGGTGAGTGAGTCAACATAGAAACCTACTAATCTAATCCACATGTGTGAACATGGAAAATAACCTCACCACCTCTGCCAAAGCAGGACATCAAAGACAAAACGATTAAGTGGTTGTCATGCACTGAATGTGTCTCCCTGAAATTCCTCTGTTGACATCCTAACTCCCCATGGGATGGTGTTAGGAAGTGGGGCCTCTGGGAGATGCTGAGACCATGAGGGTCAAGCCCTCGTGATGGGGTTGGTGCCCTCCCAAGAAGAGACAGGAGAGGGCTAGCTCCCTGCCTCTCTCTATCTTGGGATGACACGTGAGAAGGCGGCTGTCCGCAAACACGCTCCCAACACCAGGTCTGCTGACACCTAGGTCTTGGGCTTCCAGCCTCCAGAACAGTGAGAAATGAATGTTTGTTGTGTAAGCCACCCAGACCACGGTAAATATGTGTTACAGCAGCTCAGACTGACAAAGATAATACTAAACACCTGTTTTGGTACAGCATTATACTAGTTTGCTTGAAAAAACAAAAAAACAAAAAAAACAAAAAAAATTGGGCAGGCAGCCCAGAGACCCCAACTGTTAAGTATCCACCTCCAGCAGCTTCTTTGATGAACGGAGCTTGTGTTAAGTCTCCTCAAACTGCAGGATCCACACAGAAGGTGAACATATTTAAAGTGGAAATTTTCACACTATTGTTGCCATTATGTCATCATGACAATCCTTAGGAGACAGCTGAAGTAACTCACCTCTAAGAATAATCTGGTCGTTTTTCTGATTGGCTGAGCATAAAGGATACATTCTTGCTTAAAAATGTAGTATTAAGAAACAAAATATAACAAAATATGATAGAAAAAACTCAAGTATTTGGTCTGTTTTCCTCAGCCACAAAATTCCCAAGCTGCTGTTGCTTCATTAAGTCTAATAATTGCTTATTCTGAAAGAAAAATTACCACCTGAAAGAATTATTTTAAGATCATATTCACTTGAACAAAGGAGACAAAATAGGTATGTTACATGATATTGCTAGTATTTTTTTTTTTGAAAATTATTGGCTTTCAAGCACTTACAAGTGTTCTATGTGTAATAGTCCCCAGTTCAGTACTGATTCAATTGTCCCAGATTCACCATTTACCTATGAAGCCTCTTTTGTATTGATGCCAGTTTAGGTCACCATTGTTGAAAGCTTGTTTACATATGGTCCCTAACTCATGGTGGTTCAATTGACAATTTTTGGACTTTACAATGGTTTTATTGGGACATAATCCTCGGAAGTCAGGGAGCATCTGGACTTTAGTTCTTAACTTTGACCAATAACTGTACAAGTATACCTTAACCTTTCTTACTTTTAAAAAAAAGTACATGTTAAAACATGCCACTTCCATCCACAGTGCATCTACTTTTCAGAAGTACAGGTTAGAAATGCTGACGGAATTGCAGTAGAATTGAATAAATCTGTGGTTTATACATTTGGACAACTCAACAGGAGTTCAATGCTCGAAGCTCTAATTTTTTCTATTAATTCTTTCAACAAATATGTGGTAAACAAAAGAAAGAATAGACAAATTAATTGAACAATCAGACAACAATCAAGTGCTAATAGTGAGCTGAAAAACTTGTTTTTGAGATTTAGCCATGCTATGCCTATGGTTGATGACCTCTGATCTGCTGTATGTCTATCCCACAGTCCTGCATGTGACCACATATATTGTTTATAGATTTTGGCTAATCTGACTCTAAAGCTGCTCTGAACACTCTTGTAACATTCTTGGTAGACAAACATTTTTGTTTAACAAAGTATCCAGGAGTGACATCAGTGAGAATACAGAGTAAGAATGTCCAAAATGCCACTCTTTTAGTAAAAGCAATGAGAACATTGGTAAAAATTGTCACAATCCTAGCTTGGAACAATCTGTGGAGCATTTATTCAAAACAAAAACAAATGGCTGAGTCTCTGTAAGCACAGTGAGCTTTGTGCAATTTAACTTCTTCTCCCCTTCTCCCCAGCTCTGCAGCAGCCTTGAAAGCCAATAGCTTTGCAAGCCACATGAAAACCAGCAGCCTAATAGCCACTGAAGAAAGCATAATGTCTTTGTAGCTCCCCCAAAATACCATTCTCACAAAATTGCCTTTATTGGACATCTAGTCACAGATTCTTGAAAGCCCCCATTTGCAGGACTTGTCTTTATTTGATCTCATTCAGACCTTGCTCAAGGCAGACAGACCTGGAATGTGTATTGAAAATTAGTAGCAACTGCTTAACATAGCAGCTTTCTGAGGTGGTGATAGCAATTGGGAAAACAAGAAGAGAACCAAAAAATTTACAAAGAAAAGCAGTAGAGTGAGATGTCCACATGAGTTTTGAAAGTTCCAATATATCCCTGAGAATCTAAAAGTCCCATGCAAGCTTAAGGCTGTATACACGTCCAGCAAAAACCTGACAAAGCTCCAAACTGTCTTCTCTGGTCAAATTTGAGACTCTGTACAAGCAGAAAGTAAAGGTTAAGGCAGATTTAAAACTAAATATCAGAATCCTGAGTAAACGATCCAGAACACACACACACACACACACACACACACACACACACACATGCACGCACACACAAAGTCTGAGAATCCTGGAAGACTGACTGGTCCCAAGAAATTAAGAACATCTTTGTCATATCATTAGGTGACCTCTAAGTTAACTGAGCAGAGACATTATTGGTAAAAAATAACAAAGAAATAAAACTTGACAAAATTAGTTGAAGACAGTCACTGAACAAACAGCAATAACAAGCTCTAAGAGGGGATCTTATTACCAGAATTGCCACACTATGTTATTTAAGATGTATGGTTTTCAACAACAGCAACAACAACAAATTATAATGCATGTAAGGAAACAAGAAAGTATAGCCCATATAGTAGATAAGAAGCAGTCAGTAGAAATTCTCCATAAGGGATCCCAGAGATGTTGGACTTACTAGACAAAGACTTTAAATCAGCTATTTCAAATATGCTCAAATAACTAAATAAAACCATCTCTAAAGAACTATAGAAAGAGCACACAAACACATTCTCAAATTCATCATCTTAAAATACCTTGTCTCTGACTCCAAGTCTGCCTTAGCTAGTCACCCATTTCTCTACTTAGGATTATAGCAAAAATTAAAAAGTAAGCTGACCATAATTGCCTCAAAACTATTAATATCTTTTCATTGAATTTAAAATCCAAACTCCTTTCTATTGCCTAGAAAGCCTAACTGGTTTGTTCTTTGTCTACCTCTTTAAATTCATCTCTTACCAGCCTGTCCTGAATGAACAATTCTTTTCTTGCACTTAAATATGCCAAGTTAAGTTCTTCCATATGGCCTTTCCACATCTTTCTCTCTTTATCTCAAACAATGAGAGTAGCAATATCACAATTGCCATATTTTACTGATTCTAAAATGCCCCTTCCTTCCTTTCTTCCTTCTTCCTTCCTTTACTTCTTTTACATGTTTTCATATCTGTAAAGAGATTTATCTCACAATTGCTATGAATGTAATCATCTTTACCTGAGCATGTGCATCAAACCATCCAGACCATATGTCAGTGGTTTGGAAGAAAATTCTGGGACAATAATGGCACATACAGATGTTGTATCATCAATGCTGTTAGCTGTACAAAATAAAATGCCAATGCCATTGGGAAATACGTAGACTTAACAACTCAAAGGAAAATACATTCAGAAAAGTCAGAGTATAAGAGATGTTTTAGGAACACAATTTATTTAACTTGTACTAAGGAGCTTCCAAAAGTTCATGGAAAAATGGAATAAAAAGATAATAAGAATCTTTCCATGAACATTTGGAAGTACCGTCATACTCTGTTTTATGAATGAAAAAGAGATATATTATAAGGGTATTTTTCTAAATAAATTTCTAAAAATTTTTTTCTGGTAAGTCAAATTGGAAATTCTAGGTGAGAATTTAACTAGTAATATTTTGTCTTTAAACATGTGACATAAATGACGGTCTGCCTTTCAATGAATGGCAATCGATGTAACATAGATATTTGAAGACCATTACCCAACCAACATTTCCTAGAAACATTATTATGCAGTAGATAAACAACCCACCAGAAACAGTGTTATAGCATAATTTCAGAGAACATAAATTAGAATCTTACCTCAAATTATTTTTTTCTAAGATATTATTTGCATTTGGGAAAATGCCGTAACCTACTCATGTCATAGTTTCCTTTCATAAGAAAAAAGACAAACTTTCCCCAAGATGTAGTTATAAAATACCATGCTATCATAAACTGTTTCAGAGGGTGAAAATACTCTAAAATATTTGACAGGATAATGTAAAAAGATACTGGGGTTTGAAACAGACATTATATAATTTTCTCCCCTATTATTACAATTGTATTGTGTCTCAGAATTTAAAAAAAAAAAAAAAGGCCAAGTAAAATAATTCAAGACTCAAACTCGCCAAATCTGAAACGTAGATGTTAGTATCAAATGAAATATCCTTATTCAGTCAGACCTTAGCAACGAAAAATGACCCCTAGCTCCAAAAGATGTTGCATGAAATGTTAAACTAAGTGACAAGAAACACCTTTAAAAAGTATGTGGATTAAATGTGTTAGAAAAGAATATTTAACTAGACGTTTATGACTAAATGCAATGCTGATAAATTAATTTTCCCTCATTCACTGGGAAACTGTGAACAATCAGGCACCTTTGTTTCTTAATAACCATTGCATCAGCAATCTCTAAACGTGTACAGAACTACTGAAAATATTCAAATGAATCATAAAGCATCTTTTTAGTACCCCATTTCTCTTCATTTCTGTTATTTAAAATCAAAGTCTGTCAAAACAGAAGGTTCTAGAGACAGTGTTTTTATTTTAAAAATATATTGATCCTGCTTCACTCATTTGCTGAAGAAAGTGAAGTACTAATTTCTACCTAAAGAAGCCTGAGTGTTCAGAGGTAAGTACCGTGGGTAATGTAAAGCAAGATGAACCAGAAGAAAAAGAGGCGTAATTACTCCCTTCTGATTTGTTTCCTCCTGAAGTCACTCTTTACAGCTAACTGTAAATTTCAATATCTAGACAGAAAACTGCTCCTTTTTAAAAACAAAATTAATGATTAAAGCCAGTGGAATGGCCAAAAAGGGCCTACCCTATAGCAAACGTTTAACTTTTTACAACTTCTAATCAAAATCTTTATATCCCACTGATATTGCATCACAATGTGATCTGTTTGGGTCAGCTGAAAGGGAGCAAAGGTTATGATTTGCTTTTGTACTTATTGACAGCTGCTCTACTTGATTTTAGTTTTATTTTATCTTAACTCCTACTATTTGCCTTTATAAAGTCCACAGGATCCCAAATGTTTAAACACTTCATATTTTAAAAGAAAAAAAAATCAAAAAGAAGGAAACTATCTATCAGTCAGAGAAAACAAAGCATCTGTTTAGCAGATGAGTTAAGCAAGAACAGGAGGAAATGTCTGATTTTTCTTGCAGCTTCTTTGAATCAGAGCTTCCCACTGTGGCATCATTACTATTTGATCTGCGGAAACTGCAGGTTTTATCACCATCTATGTTTCTTACTATTTTTGAAGTCATAATGTTTTAAAGCCAAATATATTTTCCTGTTTTTCCCCATTAAACCCATATATAACACATACAAGCATAAGTAAAACCAAAAAAGATAGTGTCAGAATATTAACTTAAATAAAAGATTTCTATCGGTAAATTCCTTTTTTATAAAACTGGACTGTACCAGACTTTAAAGAAATAGTCAGGAATTAGTAAAACATCCACTGATTTTACTTCAAGACTGAAAAGGAATTCATTAATGGTTTCACTCTCCTTTCTTTTCATACGCAATTTGAAACAGCAAAGAATAAGATGGGAGGGAGGATTAAAAAAGCTGTTGATAGCAAAATGTCACTCTCAAAATTCTAGAATCTTTTCTTTATTGGCTGGGAGGAAATAAGTATGTGATCCAATAGGTCAGGAAATGTTCCCTACTCCTCCTCCTCTCCCTTCTCTCTCTCTCTCTTTCTCTCTCTCTCTCTCTCTTTCTCTCTCTCTCCAGTTACTTGTTTTTTTGGGGGGTGGCTGGCTGATACAGGGATCGAATCCTGGGCCATAGTGTTACTAGCAGCACTCTCTAACCAACAGAGCTAACCGGCCAGCCTCTCTCCAGCTAGCATCCAGATCCTTTCAGACTCTTTATTCCTGTTTCATTTTGTGTATCTCACAGATAATGTTCACAGATTTCCATTTTCATAAACCTATGAGGGAAATACCATTTTTCTCACCTTAGCAGGTGAGCAAAGTGATGCAGAGTGTCCTCAAGCCATCTGAGATAAGTCACACGGTGATTAGGTGGCTGAGTGAACTCAGCTCAGACGGTGTGGCTGCGGCATCCAGCCGATGACATCCATGGTGCTGCTCTCCCAGTGGCTTGATGCTCATTGCTGGCCTTCCTCACGGTGGCTCTTCCTGGTTTGGAAAAACCCCAGTTGGGCAGGATTGTGGGGATACGTCAGGTGCAGGCAGGAATCTGAGAGAGGTGTCTCAGCACAATCACCCCAAGATGAAGAAGAAGGTGCAGAAAAAGAGAAGAGTTTAGAAAACTTTGGGCAATGAAAACATTTGGGGATTATCTTGGAAATGATTTTGGAAATGAGCTGTTGAAATGTTTCTGTATCCCTTTAGGAAGGAGATTTTGAGTCTTATCAACAGTGTAGTGAAAACAAGAAAAATGGTGTCCTGCAGAAGTGGAAATAAATCTGTGTATGTGGTCCTGTCAGAAGCAGCCTGGCCCTGTCAGCACAGCTCGACTCTCCTCGTTGGCATTCAGAGCAGCCTGGGCCCTGCTTGGGCTATAACTCAGAATTCACTGCACAGGATGCTGGTGGAAGTTCTTATGGAAAACAGCTGGGAAAAACTCATCAGTCTTCAGAGTCCTGAGAGTAAATCACTATTTTCAAAGTTATCACTTTGAAAAGAAATAAACATGAAAAGAAAACAAAAACTCTAGAGTTTGTAAAATTGTTTTAAAAATCTAAAGCAACAAATGAAATCTTAAATGAGTTAGATTCTCAAGTGTCAACACTTTTAGTATGGATTCAATATGTATGCATGTATCTACGAATATATGTATGTATGCATCCATCTGTCCATCAACCGTCCATCTATCCATCTATCCGTTATCCACTCATTCATCCATTTATCATTCATCAATCATCCATCCATTTACCATCCATCCGTCCCTCCATTCATCCATCCATCTTTCAAATTCTCCTTTAAACTGATGTTAATTATAGTCATTCTTTATTAATTAGCTGAATAAAACTTTTTAAGTGTGTTCATTTTTTACTTGCATGATATCGATGAGTTTACCTTTTTGAAGATTATCTTTGATGAAGCAAGAGCTCACATGGTCCCTGTTCTCATCTTTCCTCACTGGCCTCCACTGAGGCGCAAGTGGTGCTTGTCTGTTCCCTGTCTGCACTTGGTCCATGAGCTTCAACCTTTCTGCTGCTGGTCTCTGTTGGGCCTCCAGGCTTACTCATTAGCATTCTCTCCTTGGGCAAGCCACTGTTGGCTGATCGCCCCAGACTACACTGGGATGAAAGGGCTTCCATGGGACTCTACCCCAGAAAGTTCTTCCGGGAACTTCTTGCATTCATCTCGTACTTCCCAGGAACCATGAACGAATCTGGGTTTTTCTAAGAGAACTGCTGTCCCCTGGGCTACACCTAGGAAATGAGGCTCAAGGCTTCCCTGCTTGCTGACCTTGAAACTGTCAGGTGTTGCTGTCACCCCCTCTCCCCATGGCTTCACCCCCAAGGTGCTGAGACACTCTTCTCAGACACCCAGGCAGCACCTGTTCATATCACAGCTCTAGAGTCTCCCACTGCCCGATGTTGAACTCTTCATTCTTTGGGAGGGGACACAATCTACCTTCTTCTCAGATTCTCCCCAGCTCAGTGGCGTACGGCTGACATTCCGTGCTCTGAGTCCTCTGGATTGTGCTATTAGTATTCTTAGCTAAGCTAAGAATTATGTCTTCTAATGGCTTCTCAACAAAGCCTGGCTCTTAGAAATCAAAAGTGCTTTGACTTACAAATGATTGTTCAGCTTTAGTTTTTTAAAATGTATAATTAGGAGCTCAAAATTCAAGAGGTTAACATTTGTTAAGTTCTTTGTGTTCTCTTTTACCTGAGGCAATAAAACTTAGCTTCATAATGCAGGTGTCATAGAGCAGAGGATGCAAGATTTAAAATATATGAAGAAGAAAACATTTGCTTGGTAGTTTTTCAAAATATTATCCCTCAGAAATATGTTAGGCAGGAAATGCCCTGTGCTTGCCCCATCTACTCTGGACTCATCTCATCCATACACATTAAAATGGAAAAAATATCCTTCTGTGTAACAACAAGTGTGACCTGGATCCTGGCCCCTTCCCTTCATCCTTAAAGGACTTTGTTTTGAGTGATTCCAAATTTTTTGGACTAGCTTTTTCCATTTTATTAGCATACACATGCTTTAAAATATCTTTTTTGAAACACAAAAGTATACAAATCCTGCTCTTCTCTCCCCTGAAAGTCAGACTCATACTATGCAGCTGTCTCGTTTATATTTCTATTGAGTTTTTAAAATAACTTCTCGAACTTAACATGTCTAAACCTGAGCTTCTGATATCTCCCTCCCAGACCAGGTCCTCCTTTAATTTCCTCCACTCAGATCATGGCAGCTCCATATTTTTAGGTAAATAGGCTAAGAGCCTCCACCTCACCCACCGATTTTTCTCTGATCTTCCCCATGCTTGGTCTATCAGGATATCACGTAAGATTGCTTCCTTCCCCTTCTTGCAACACTCCCTTGATTCAAGCCACACCACCAATTCTCCAGTCATACTCCTTGTTTCAATAGGGTACTGCACAGGGTCCTCACTTCTGCCTGTGTCTTCCCTGTGGTCTGTTGTCAACACAGCAGTCAGAAAGATCCTGTAGAATCGCAGACTGTAATATCTGCCCAAACACCCAGTGGACTACCATCCCACCCAAAATGAAAGCAAACCTCTCCACGGTGACCTAAGAGCCCCCTGTTATCTGGACTTCATCTACTCTCTGAACTCATTGGCTACTTCTCTTTTCCTTGTTTTCTCCATGTAGCCACAATTTCCATATTTTATTCTTTAATTATGCCACCTATATGCTGCACCTCCTGTTAAAGCTGTCTACCAAGTCACAGCACAGCTAATTCTTGCAACTACTCCCAGTCGCAACTCAAAAGGTGTCTTATCTCCGTGCCACCCTACACGCAATTCTAACCTTCCCTCACGTGACATTCCACATGCCTTGCCTGCCTTCTCCTTCATCGTTACCACTGCCACCATCTAATATGCTGTCTTTTTTGCTTGCTTACCTTTCTCACGGTCCACCCCTCCAAAGAGAATGCAAGCTTAATGTGTACAGAAAAAAAATATTTGAGTCTCCTAAATTTAAGAGCATTGTGGTTAATATTTTAGAATAGTTTCACGTATTCACTGAATATGTTTGTTTTATTGATAACTGTAATAAATATACAAGGTCTTATCTAAATAAACAAATATTCAAATCTAAGTAACTATAAAGTGAACAAAGATAATGCTAATTTGACTTTTAAGCTACAAACATCGTCTTCAATGAAGTTTTAACTGGAAAATACACATTTTGACATATTTTAGATACACACACACTCTATTACATGATATTATTTTTATTAATATTTAACTGATTCTTAAATCCACATTTTCTAAAACTCAGATCTTCACATTCTGTTGCAATTGAAACACATTTAAATATATCTTTATATTCATTCATTTAATCCACCACGTAGCTGTAATATTCAGATTTAAAAAACCCCAAAACTCTTGAAAAATCTCATTTTAAGGCCACATAACCTACCTAAAACAACAGTGTTTGGGTTTAAAACAATTAGACGGGATCTATCCCAATGGCTGACAATGCGGTTTCCAGATAACACTTACAGGAGCGTGACAGCTGTGAAATCCTGGAATTTTCCCCCTCTCCTCTATGACACCTTGATAAGGCAATTATAGCATAATTACCTTAACAAGTGGCATTACAGGAAATTATTGTCATTCTCCTGTTAAAATAACACATAATCATCGGCAAGTGAATTCTAGAATCCCCAATCTGCATCTCATTACCTGCCTTTGGCTCCGCAATGAGCACACTTGGTGGGCAAGAGCTGACAAGGTACCTGAAGGGGAAAGATATAAGAGAGGAACGTTTGGAAAATCAACAGGCATACAACCCAGTTAACCCCCGATGATCAAATCTGCAGTTCATCAGCAACATTTACTGGTAGTTAGAAAACCTGCAAACCTGGCATCTTTTTTGTGTTCCATAAATATGTTTGTGTCCCTTTCCTGCCATCTTGATTTTCTCCAAGACAGTTCCATTCTTCTACAAAGCAGCAAATTGTGAAGCTATGCTGTATAAATGATACCTTTCTCTATTGCATGTCACTTCAATAAAAACATTTATTTAAACCATTCACTTCTTGATGCAATAATTTCCTTCCAAATGCAGTTCTGTTTTAACAACAGCAGACACTACTTTAAAATAAATCTTTATAAACCATCTCACGTCCCTGCAGGCCTAACTTTTAATCAAGGAGCTTACAGCAATGCGATTGACAGAAAGGCACGAAAGCCATCATAGGAAGATTTACATTTTCTTTAATGTCAAAGAATATGGGAACTTATAAGGATGGCTACATATAGTGGTAGATATCTACTCTGTCCCCAGTTGGAGATTTAACTTCCCAGGTCCCCCAAGATTCCCAGGGGAACAATCCCTTTGCCCATAGCTTAGGTTTATTCATGCCTGACTGCTGAGGTGACTTAGGCTGCATACTGGCCAAATATAATAGGCAAATAACCAGGGCAAAAAAAACCAAACCAAACCAAACAACAACAACAACAAAAAAAAAAAAAAAAAAAAAAAACAGTATGCTACTGAGTCGTTTCCACAGGACCATGTGAAATTCAATTTACCTTTCCACAAGAATTTCACAGCAAGTTTAGACTTGAAACCCATCTGAGTTCCACTTTTCCCAAGAATGTGAGCAAAATAAATATTTGAACTTCTTATTTCACATGATGAGAGAAAAGGAATAAATGACTTATAAAAGACAGGGAAAAAAAAAGATACTCTTTCAGACTTAACAAGTAGTTTCCGTCATATATGTGAATATCTTTCAGGTCAGTTACACGATAAAAAAAAATAATGAGAAGATTAACTTATAAGACATTATATTTTAAACAAGCCTGTTCCTCCCTCCTTGGTTACAGAGATCTCAGATTGGCTGCACAAGTTTAAGTTAACAAAGTGATAGGTTCTCGACTTGACCAGCGGCATCTTGGACATGACCAGTGACATTTTACACACACTTAGCACAAAATGGCTGCCAGCCTTTCTCTTATGAGAAACCTCATGTTTTCTGAGAAATAGAAACTCCTCCACACCAGCACCAAACCCCTTCCTTACTACGTCAGCCTTCCTTACAGTCTGTATAAGCTCTCCCATGCCCACACCTGGTGCTGCCCTCCATTTCAAACACATCCTGGCAGATTCTTTTCCTTTAATAAAGCTTGGTCGGTACCCAGTGTTTCAGCTCACTTTCTTTCCTTTTGGTGCTAAAACCTGGGAATGGTTCTGGCTGACATTCTTGGACAATCCCCACCTGGGTTGATTGGCCCTCAGCCACACTTCCTGGACTTGCCAAACTGGGTACCTCTGGGACTCTCTCCTTATGCTGTTTCAGACCAATGCATCCACCATTGGCCTCAATTCAGGGTGAGTCAGTGGGTCAGTCCTCTCTCTCCATGGGTTCCCCCAACTTGTTCTCTCTCACCACTTCTCAAAGCCCAGGCTCCTGGCCAAGGGAACCCCTCTCGTCCCCCCAGCTATTGGAGGACACTCCTCTAGCCGGTCAGTGGCTTTTCTCTTGAAAAGAAGTTGCACGGCAAAGAGAACACACTTTGTTGGCACTCTTCTTCTACTAGGACTGCCTGTTTCCTTTCTCATCCTCTAAATGGGATCCTCACAATCCAGACCTCCATGCTCCATGCCCTTGGGCTGTCTCCTGGGCAATTTACCCATTGGCCTCCAGGAAGACATTAAACCTAAATGTCTCATTTTCTACTTTAATCCACGGTCCACAACTCCAGGCTGTCTCCTGGACAATCTCTCGGCCTCCATGGAGACATTAAAATCTGAACACCTCATTCTACAAACTAGACAATGGACCCCAGTGGCCATAAGATGGTACTCTCGATTTAGATGCTCTCAGAGATTTAGACAGCTTTTGTCACTGAAGCAGCAAAACCGGAGAGATTCCTTATGTTCAAGCCTTTTTCTATCTATGATCATGTCCTTCACTCTGTCAAAACTGTCCTACATCTCAAATTCTCTTAGCTCATGCTTGACCTCCCCTTATGGACTCGGATCAATCTTTTGATCCATCAGACCACCTCCTTACACTGAAGATCCTTCACCAGCCCCTTCAACTTCTCCCTCTATTCCCCCTACCTGGCCTCAAGACACTCGTCTTCAGCCACCTAACCCCTCTCCCTCTCCCCCTTCATCAGGTGGCACCCCCACCTCAGCTCTGGCTCCTTTATACCCCCTCCGTGAGGTGACTGGGATGGAGGTAGTTGTCTGGGTCCATAACCCCTTTTCTCTTTCTGATCTCTCCCAAATCGAAAAATGACTGTGATCTTTCCAGTCTGACCCAGACACATATCTTAAGGAATTCAGATATCTTGCCCAGTCTTATGATCTCACCTGGCAAGATATTTTTATGATTCTCATTACTACTTTTTCCCTTGAGGACAGGGAGTAGGTCTGGATAATGGCCCAACAACAGGCAGATAAGTTACATGCTCAAAATAACAGGAAGCCTGTGGGAGCCAATGCCATACCTTGCACAGACCCAAATTGGGACTACCAGGCTGGCCACAGGGATGAGGATCTCTGGGATAAACATGATCACACACTTGATTTATGGCCTCCAAAAGGCTACTCACAAGTCAGTTAATTATGACAAGCTTAAAGGAATCACACAGAGATCCACTGAAAATCCCAGCAATTTCCTAACCTGCCTCTCTAAGGCCCTACATAAAAACACATGTATAGACCCAAACTTCCCTGCAGGCAGGGCCCTCTTACACTCTCATTTCATTACCCTATCCTCCCCTGACATTCAAAAAAAGAAAAAACTAAAAAACTTGAGGATGGTCCAAATACAACCCAGCAAGACCTCCTCAACACAGCTTTCAAGATTTTTAACAATAGGGAGGAGGAGGAGAAGAAGGATCATTACAAAAGAGATCAGGCCAAATACCAACTCCTGGCTAATGCCATCAGTGGTTCACACACTCCAATGCCAGCTGCCTATAGGGTCAAGCCACCCAGGAACTGCTTCAAATGTGGTCAACTGGGCCACTGGTTATGAGCCTATTCTAACCCCAGGCCTCCTTCCAGGCCCTGTCCTTACTATAAACAGCCAGGTCACTGGGTGATTGACTGTTCCACTTGCCAGAGAGGGAGTGGCCCAGTCCCCAACCTACAGCCTTTGGCTTCATGGCCATCCCTACTGGAGCTGCTTGGCTTTGCCCAGAAGGAGGACAGATGATGCCCAGGGCCCAAGGCTCCCATGGAGATCACCACCTGTGAGCCTGGGGTAATTCACCTCAAAGCAGGTAAGCCGATCTCTTTTGTCATCAATACAGGGGCCACTTACTCTACACTTCCTGAAAATTCAGGACCAACAACCCCATCCTCCATCACAATAGTAGGGGACAAGAGATCAGAATACCACCCATGGATCACTCAACCCCTTTCCTGCACCCTACATCACACCCAATTCACACACAAATTTTTAATAATGTCTCAATGCCCAGCCCCCTTACTGGGATGGGACATTCTTTTCAAATTCAAAGCTACCCTTACCCTAAACACTTTAACTCCAGCTACAATACTCCTGTTACAGGCCACCCCAGACCTGGCCCCTGAGGCTTCCACCTTCCCCTTCCCCTTGGACCAAGTTAATCCTGTAGTATGGGACACTTCTTTTCCTTCCATCGCTATGCTCCATTCCCCTATCCTTGTTAAGTTGCAGAACCCCTCTTTGTTCCCTAATGTCCCACAATACCCCATCACCAACAAATACCTAATAGGCTTAAAACCCATCATACACAAACTCCTTTCTTCTCATCTCTTATGGCCTACCCACTAGACTTTTAATACACCCATCCTGGTTATAAAGTCTAATGGCTCATACCATTTAGTTCAAGACCTCAGGGCCATTAATGTGGTCCTTTTACCCATAACCCAAATCGTTTCTAACCCCTATACTCTTCTATCCACAATCCCAACAACAACCTGTTTCTTCTCTGTACTAGACCTCAAAGATGCCTTTTTATTCTATTCCCTTACACCCTTCCTGTCAAAACCTGTTTGTCTTTACCTGGACTGATCCTGATACATGTCATTTCCAACAACTCACCTGGACAGTACTACCTCAGGGGTTTTGGGATAGCCCCCACTTCTTTGGCCAGGTCTTAGCTCAAGATGTACTGGAACTTCCTCCAACCTCTAGCACTTTAATACAATATGTGGATGACCTCCTCCTTTGAAGCCCCTCCTATGAGGATTCAGAGGACCACACTGCTGCTCTCCTTAATTTCCTGGCCTCCAGGGGATATCAAGTGTCCCCCAGCAAGGCCCAAATTTCTTCCCCTTCAGTCACTTATTTGGGAGCCCACCTCACCCCCAACATCAGAGAAGTCGTGGTGGATTGCAAAAGTTTAATTTCTGAACTACCAACTCCTACCACAAAGAGTGAAATTCTCTCTTTCCTGGGGCTTACAGGATATCTCTGCATGTGGATTCCCAATTTTGGTGTGCTAGCAAAACCACTTTATAAGGCAGCCAAAGGGGATCCTGCCATTACCTTAGATCCCACAAAGCCCATCCTCCCTTCCAACTATTAAAAGCCACTCTCCTTACAGCCCCAGCTCTGTTCCTCCCAAACCTATCTCATCCTTTTATCCTATACGTCACCAAAACCCAAGGATTGGCAATCAGGGTTTGGGGACAAGAGGCAGGAGATATTTTCTCCCTGGTTGCACACCTCTCTAAACAACTAGACACCACAGCCTGGGGATGGGCCCTCTGTTTATGTGCCTTGGTGACAGCTGCCCTTTTAACACAAGAAAACTCTAAACTAACTTTTGGACAACAGACAGTCATTTGTTCCCCCCATCATCTTCAAGACCTTCTCAGCCATATAGCTCTCCCCTTCCTGCCTACAACTTATTCACTTTACCTTCATTGAAAATTCCCAGTTTTCCTTTAAACCTTGCCCTCCCTTAAATGCAGCCATTCTCATCCCAAAACACTCATGACCCTTACAACATAATTGCATGGAGGCTTTAGACCTCTTTCTCAATCCCTTTCCACACATCTCCCCGCATCCCATTATGTGGCCTCAACACACATGGTTCATAGATGGGAGTGCCACCTCCATGCCCAAACCCCAGGTGGGTTATGCCATAATAAATCTAACACAGACTATTGAGGCCATCCCCTCTCCCCTAACACCACTTTCCAATAGGCAGAACTCATTGCCCACACCCACACTTTCACTCTGGCAAGTAACAAACGAGTCAATATATACACCGACTTTAAGTATGCTTACCACATACTATACTCCTGTGCAGCCATATGGAAGGAGAGGATACATGACCACTCAAGGAGGGCCCATAAAAAACGAACATCTTATCAAGAGACTTCTTGAGGCTGCATAACTCCCAAAGGAGGTTGGGGTTATACACTGCAGAGGACACCAAACCTCCAATGACCCCATAGCCTAGGGAAACAAACTAGCGGATCTAACAGCAAAACAGGCTGATCAATCACCAGCCCCCCACTCTTCCTTTCCCACTCAGGTCCTTCTCATGGCCCCTATGCCCTTACCCCAATAAACACCTAAGAAATACAACACCTCTAACAGTTGGGAGCACAGAGGAAGGAAAACTGGAATACTCTCTCTGGTCGCTATGTCCTCCCTACCACACAAACTGAGCAAATCCTTTTAGATTTCCATAATTCAGTTCATATAGGCTATGAACCCCTACTACACCTTCTTCAGCCCTTATGTTACTCTCCCCACATGGCCAAGTTCCTTAAACAAATCACTCAAAATTGTCCTTTGTGTACTCATTGCTCCTATCAAGGTGGCCTCCAAGTTTGGTCCTTTCCCACCCACCAGGCCAGAGGGTACACTCCTGGCCAGGATTGGCAAATTGACTTTACTCACATGCCTCCCCACAAAAGGATGTGCTATCTTCTAACCTTAGTAAATAAATTTTCAGGTTGGATTGAGGCTTTTCCATGCACTTCAGAGGATGCTACAGCAGTAACACATGCTCTCACCTCAGAAATCATCCCTTGTTTTGGCTTGCCCACCAGCCTCCAGTCTGATAACGGCCTGGCATTCATTTCCCAGATTCACAACTCACAGTACAGGCATTAAATATCAAATGGGACTTACATATACCATACCAGCCTCAGTAATCAGGAAAAGTAGAAAAGGCCAATCACCTCATTAAAACACACCTCACCAAGCTGTCCATGGAACTTCACCTCCCTTGGACCCAACTTCTCCCTCTAGCACTCACTTGTGAGCTTACCCCCCCATAAGCCCACAGGCCTCAGCCCCTTTGAGCTTATGTATGGTAGACCTTTCACTCTCCCGCCTCTCCCTTCCAGCTTATCGCCTTTAGGCCAGTATCTCCCTTCTCTTTCGCTCATTAGGGATCTTCTTTGACAACAGGCCAATCTTCTATTCCCTCATCCTTTTACCACCACCCCTTCAGACTTTGAACTCAGCCCAGGACAGCAAATGTATATTAAAACCCAAATCCCAAAGCCCCTCTCACCATGTTGGGAAGGGTCTTATACAGTACTTCTCACTATCCCAACGGCAGTAAAAGTACTAGGAAGGCCCCTCGGTATCACTCATCCTTGGTAAAACTAGTACCTGAGCCTTTACCCAAAGAATCTGTTAACACCAAGCCAGAGGGTCCCTCCGCTCAGCCCCCAACCCAACATCTCCTTACACTTCATCTATTTTAGGATCCACAAAACTAAAAATCTCCAGAACTTCCACTCTTCCCCCAATCCCAGAAGAAGGATGTTCTTTCCCCCAGCAATTATCCTCTCACTCCTGCAGGCCTGCTTCACGTCCTTCACACAGAAGCTCCTCCAAGACTGGTCCTGACCCACCACCTCCAGGGTTGAAGACATCCTTGAGTGGGTAACTGAATTAGCCTGGCAGGGCACCCTCTGTGATTACACCCCGACGAGGTTACTCTCTACTCCTTTTTCCTACTATGCACCCTCTCAACCTCTCAGCCCCTGAACGCTTGCCTTTTCTCTTCCTCCTGTTTCTTTTCCTAATGGAGACATATGCCACACCCTGTTCACAATGTATAAGCAAGGTCTTGTTGGGTGGAAGGAAACTTTACAATCTCTTTGGGTTTGCTACCAAGAATCTTCAGGTGAACCCTACAGGACACATTCACATCCCTGACATACGTTCCCACAACATGCTATGACCAGACAACTGCCACATCATGTTCTTATGGGGCTAAAAACTACTGGATCGCTCTTTCAAAAGGGGATTCTCCTGGAGTCCAGTGACCCCCCCCCCCAATAAAAACATTTTTGCTTCATGCAAACTACTCATCTAGGCTATTGTGATGGGGAAGGACTTCAGAACAAAACACGTCAGACCCCTGACCGTGATGGGACTTATTCTTCTTCTTGGTCCCTGCCTCTTTCAGTGTCTCTCTAATTTCTTATAGGAACATTTGCAGGCCTTCACCAATCAAAAGGTCACTGGATTCTTCATGGGAGGAGGATATCACCCCTCAGAATTAGTGACTCTTCCCCAGAAGAATACAGCCTCCCCACATGAAACCAATACCCTACCACCTAATTGTTTTACCCACCAACCTAAATCTTTTATTTTTTCATATCTTTGCCCATCTCCAGCAGGAAATAGCTTCAGAAGAATGAGATCTCCATCCCTTTTCCCTTCTCCCTATACTTAAAAGGTGGGAATGATAGGTTCTGGACATGACTGGCTCCATCTTGGATGTGACTGGCACCATTTTACACACACTCAGCACAAAATGGCCACCAGCCTTTCCCTTATGAGAAAACTCATGGTTTTTGAGAAATAGAAACTCCTCCACACCAGCACCAAACCCCTCCCTGATTACATCAGCCTTCCTTACAGTCTGTATAAGCTCTCCCACCCCCACGTCTGGTGCTGTCCTCGATTTTAAGTGCAGCCTGGCAGATTCTTTTCCTTTAATAAAGCTTGATTGGTACCCGACATCTTGGCTCACTTTCTTGCACAAAGCACTTGAGAGCTTGTGTGTGTATGTCACAAAGGCCATTGGAAGTGACCATGGTGAAGAAGAGAAGTTATGTTTATGTGAATTACTATCACATATAATAACAACAAAGAGTGAGGATGGAATGTAAACTCCTAGAGCAGTTTCCAAAAAGTCACACAATAAAGATAAATGATGATACTCAGCCTGGGGAAATTAGCTAGAGAGATGGTGGCATACCATGTCTCGTTCTTTCTGGTAATTCCAAACACAATAATGTTCATGCTGTTTTAGAACTTAGTATCTGAAAATAAGTAAATGAAAATTTTATTAAACAAAAAAGGGATAAAAATACGTTTTCTAAGGCAATGTCTCATTTACACAGAAATAATTGCTAAGATCAAAATTTCAGATGGAAGAGGTCCACTTGATTTATATTTGAAGTATGAAGAGTATTAAGTCATTCTGGGCACTGAGGAAGCCAGGCTGCTATGTAGTTACCATTCGGGACTTTTTAAAGTGTGTGGACTTTTGCTAGAGTCCCGGATGCAACCTCCTAACAGGTAGGCCAGTTAAACATGAGCGTTTGGTCACAAAAGCAATCAACTCAGTCAAATAGTTCACCCTTTAGACATAGAATTAACTATAGGAATATGATTAAATCATCAGAGAAGTGTAATGGAATTGACCAGATTCATTCAGACCATGTCTATACTGAGGGAGAAAGAAATGGCTCCTTCTGAACCATATATGGGACAAATAACCAGGGGAGTGTGTTCCTTTTCATTCCATTGACTTGCACCTGAAAGTTAAGGTGGAAAGATATTTGGTACTGGTCAGTGGTCATGAATATTGACTGTCTCTTTGTAAAGTTGAAATGTGCCACAAGAGAAATCATTGTCTTCACTTACTATTATTTCCCCCCCCCCAGGGGGTCCTATTTCACCTTTTTATATGTCCTTATGACATCAGCACTCTTTGTAATCCAATGTCTTTCTATTTTTCTCTTTTTTATTCATTCATCCATCAATCATCATGTTTGTTAAGTTCTTACCATAATTGATGCAGTCTTGAAAGTAACATCAAGGAAGGCTAAAAACGATTGTTTTAGAGCCATCTAATGGGACATGAGCCCAAATAAACACCACAAAAGGCACTGAGAGAAAAGTACAAAATAAATTTTGAAAGTTATAGTAAACCACAATTTTGCATTTTTACTTTCCACGCAAATCGTATTGCTCACATGTACTTTTCTTTAGTCTTCTCTTAGGGGCTCTACCTATTCCTCCTTTAGTCACTAAGTTTAATAGAAAATGGAAAAGAGTAGAACTCAAGAGATATGTAAGTTAGAATGGATAAAAGTTGGATAATCATTGACTTTGGGTGAGTCTTGGCTTATAAAATAGGTAGATAATGGTTTCCTTAAAAAGCATGGGAAAATACCAGGACAGGAGCCATTTTTATGGAGAAGATATGTATATTGTGGAAGCTGTTTAATATGAAGGACATGTGGGACTGTAAAGAAAAGATACTGAGCCATGTTTATATGTGTCTGGAGCTCTATGGAGAGGTTTGGGCTGAAGATACTAATTTGAAAATTATACTCATGTAAATAGAAACAGAATATAAAGTCTATCGGGGAAGGATGGGAAGAGAACCAAGAGTAGACTTTAAGTCAACAATTTTTAAAGAACAAGATGAGGTAGAGGATTCAGCAAATGCCACAGATAAGTCAATATGAAGTAGAACGGAAAAATGTGCATTTGATTTAGCAGCCAGAAGGCTATTTGTGACCTCAAAAAATAGAACTATGGGGTGGGGGGTGAGGATTAGGGAGTGGGGCAGAGTAGGAGTAAATTCAGGGAAAGGAAGATAAACCAGATCTGAATGTTTAACTCTTTGAAACAACTATTTAAAAACACATTGACTCTGGTTGAAAAAGTACCTGTGCTCATTACAAAAAAATATTGTAAGCACAGTAAAAAAAAAAGGAAAACAAAGATTATGAATGTGTATGTATTTCCTGCTATATAATTGAAACAGTACTTGAGGAATAAACATATATTGTTTCACTTAATGGCGTCATAATGTGCTAACTTTTTTGGAGCCTTCTTTATTTATTTAGCAACATTATGTTATGCTTTTTTCATGTTCCTACTTATTTGTTTTCTGATTTTGTTTCTCTAGTGTCCTTATGGCAAGTGACAGGAAAGAAAAAAAAAGTCACCTTCCTACTTTACGGGTTAGACTGTATGTCACAATAACATTGGAGAAAAAAAAATTGCTGAATTTTATAACTATTATTTTGCTTTATTTTAATACCTAATATTATATCCTATTGCATATGATAATTTAATAAATTCTCTCTTTTTCAAAAGTTTTGGGATTTTTTCTGACTTACACATTTTCCATTTTATAAATAACATTTCACAAGCAAGCTTGTAATTGTAATCTTGAATATGTTACAGAATTCAGTTAGTTGTTATTTTTAGTGATTTTTCCATTTTTCTTTGTGATTAAAATTGTATGGTACTTTTCTGTTTTATATTTTGAGGGATTTGGATGTTAGAATTAAACTAAATACACAAAATGAACTGGAATTCTTCCCCACTCTATCAATGATCTGTTGCAGTTTGTATCATTAAAAATTACAAATTCTTAGAAAGATTACAAAAATAGTCTGTTGCTCTGCTAACACTTCCCATATTACGTTAAATAAGAGTGGTGAGAGAATGCATTCTGTTTTTTAGCTTTTCCCCATTCAGGATGACATTGGTGGTGGGTTTGTTATATATGATTTTTATTGTGTTGAATACTTCCCTTATATATACCTAATTTGTTGAGTCTTTATCATGAAGGGATATTGAATTTTGCCAAATGCTTTTTCTGCATCTATTGAGATGATGATATGGTTTTTGTCCTTGATTTTGTTGATGTGGAGTATCACATTAATTGATTTGTATATATTGAACCATCTTTGCATCCCTGGGATGAATGCCATTTGATCATGGTGTATACTTTTTTGATGTGCTGCTGTATTCTGTTTGCTAATATTTTATTGAGGATTTTTGTATCTATGTTCATCAAGGATATAAGAACCCAATAGCATAGGCAGCAAAAGAAAAAAAAAAAACGGGATTATATCAAGCTAAAAATCTTCTGCACAGCAAAGGAAATAATCAATGGAGTGAAAAGACAGCCTGTAGAATGGGAGAAAATGTTTGCAAACTATTCATCTGACAGGGGATTAATATCAAGAATATACAAAGAACTCAAACAACTTGACAGTAAAAAAACACAAGTAACCCTATCAAAAAATGGCCAAAGGAGCTGAATAGGCATTTCTCAAAGGAAGATATACAAATGGCCAACAGACGCATGAAAAAATACTCAACATCACTAAGCATCAGGGAAATGCAAATCAAAACCACACTGGGATATCATCTCACCCTAGTTAGACTGGCTATTATGAAAAATACGTAGAATAACAAATGTTGGCAAGGGCATGGAGAAAGGGGGACCCTCCTACACTGTTGGGACTGTAAATTGATACAGCCACTATGGAAAACAGTATAAAGTTCTCTCAAACATCTATAGATAACTACCATATGATCCAGCAATCCCACTGCTGGGTATATACCCAAAGAAATGGAAGTCATCATGTCAAAGGGACACCTCCCCTCCCATGTTTGCCACAACTCTTTATAGTAGCCAAGATACAGAACCAACATAAATGTCCATTGATTGATGACTAAAGAAAATGCAGCATATATACTTAGGCATAAAAAAGAATGAAATTCTGCTATGTGCAGCAGTATTGATGAGCCTGGAGAAAATTACGTTAAGTGAAATAAGCCAGGCACAGAAAGATACTAAATATCATGACTCATAAGTTGGAGGTGAGAGAGAGAGAAAGGAAGGAAAGAAGGAAAGAAAAAAGAAAGAAAGACAGAATAGTCATAATAATACATTGAACTTAAGGAAGGAGAGAACAAAACTGTGTTTACTAGAGTTGGGAAAGGGAGAGGGTTTGGGTTAGGGAGAAATTGGTTAATGGCCACAAAGAATGATTATGTTTCGTAATGGTGAATATGCTAATTATCTTGATTTGATCGCCACATATTGTACACAAATACTGATAGCTTACTCTGTTCCCCACAAATATGTACAATAATTTCAGTAAAAATCATTAAAGGAGTAAACAAAATCATAGTTGATCCTGACAACTAAGCCCTATTTAGTGGTTTGGAATAAGCCTTTATTCCACCTATTTCTAGAGAAGGATCACTTCCTTTTTCAAATCTGAGCCAAGTGTGCCTGGACATGTCAAGCCCTATGTCCAAACTACTGACACTGCCAGAGAGCATGACCCTGGCCACACAGGTGAGTGAATATCCAGTCTGTTATATGGATTAATTAGGAACTGATTCAATTAGTTTTCTGAAAAGGACCACAAAGCCCTGAAAATACTTTGATAGTGAACAGTTTGGAGAATGGTAGTTTACAATAACACTTCACAGGAGCAGCAACTTCCAGGATGTGTCTGGCACTTACATCCAGCTAGAGGAGACTAGAGACCTCACATCAAACTCTGAGGCTTACAGAAGAAGATGCCTGTTTTGAGACTTGGTTCATTGATACAAAACACTTAATTTAATTTGTGTAACTTTGAATGATGGAGACTGTACAGGCTCATTTTTCACTCTTTAAACACATGCATCCACACTGTCTCACCCTATGTGGCCAGCCAGAAGCAGTCTGAGCCTGGGTTTCCCATCCACAAGGGATGTCAGTTAGCATAATGCCCTCAGATTCTACCTTGACTGCACCAGAGAAGGTGGCCTGTCTGCCCACGATTTGGGAGGAGGAAGTGCCCATGTGTAGCCCAGAGCCATCCTCCCCTCTTCTATTGGGAGCCTGTGTCCTGTGGGGAGTATAGGTTCTTCTCCACTTTCATTAAAGCTAGAGGCCCACAAGGGACATCCACAGATTTCTTGCTCTGCCTGGGAGTAGGGGACAAACCTTTCTCATTCTCCAGTGCAGGAGCAGATGACAGGGTTAACAGGTTGCTATCTCTCCCTCCCTGCATAACCCACCACAAAGTGATAACTTGTGCCACACCTGTGTCTCCTGTCTCTACCAGCTGGTTCTAAATTGAAGAAAGGAAAGGGGCGCTATCCGCTGGAGCCCTTCAAATCACCAACACATGCATTAGGGATGTGTACTCAAAACATATCTTTCAAGTTTAATTCCAGCCATAGAGAGTTTTATTGCTGAGGAGCTGCCTCCTTTGTTAAAATAAAAAGACCACCTCACATGAGAAGAAGGGAGTGAGCCAAACCTTTCAGATATTTCTAGTGATATTTTCTTTCTTTTTAGGTTGTGTGGAAAATAGAATAATTTAGTCAGGCTCCCTCAGCTCAGGTCTGGCTTGGGGGTTGAGCAACACATTTCTTGTAAACAAGTTGTGTGTTGGTGGAGTTAGTGCACGTGTGCCAATGTATCTTCATAGATTTGTAGCTATTGTGTGTTCTACAGTTTGTGAAGCAGGCTGGCTGCAGAGAGCTCCAGTCTAACTATAGAGCATGTTTACTCTGCTGGCCTCTGCTCAGTTTCAGGTTCTTTTTTGGACTTTGCCAGTAGCAGTTGAGTTTCTGAGTTTCTCTATGGACTGCTTGGCTCATAGTTCTGTGTGTGCTGAATAAAGACTATTCCTTTTTCAACGAAGGCTCCAAGGACTGTTTTGTCTGGTTACCTAGCTCGTAGACCTGCATGTGAAGGGTTTGTGAACAGGCTTGAGGGGTTTGTGAGCACGAGAGACCGAGCCCTAGCTCTACACAGGTCTTCACGTTTTGAATACCTCTTCACTAAGTATAAACAAGACACTCTTTCTTCTCTTTTATTTATTTTGTATGAAACAAACTCTCCATTTGGAAACAGAACTCAGTTGCTACTGTGGGAGGCAGGTCCCAGCAGTCTCCTGTGCAGATCAAGGAGCTCCATGCTTAGTGCTGAATTCCAAGTGCTCCCTGTAGCCCCCGGGGACTGGCCAGTGTGGGACCACAGAGGCACTTACCTGCAGAGGCTGCCTGCAACGTCTGGGGAATGTATTCTGCAAATGCAGGAAAATGAACACTCGATGGAAGGACAACTTGCCAGAGAGGGTGAGGGAGAGATGGGCTCTCAGGGAAAAATTGTCTCCATTTTTTCCCCCAGAGGGACTGTCCTAAGACACAACAATTCATATGACCTTCCAAAGATGTCCCAGGCAACTGAGCAGGCGTTGGCCTTGTTACAAGGCAGTGGTTGCCTAGGAACACACCCCTGTGCATTTCCTCTCTGGCCTCCTGCTCTCTCTTTCTCATTCCCTCACTCTGGCTTCCCGGGTTTTGCACCAGTAAAGCGTTAGCATGTAATTTTTGCCTCAGGCTCTACTTTCTAGAGAATCCAGTATAAAAAGTAATAAATTTTTTACAAGTTTTATTATTCAAAGAGAAACAACTAGGATCTTTTGAAAAATTACATGAAATTATGTTAAACTTACTTATTTGTTAAATGGCATATAGAAGCATGTACTTTAGAATTTCTGAAGTTGATCCCATAATGTGGGCACTTTGAAAAGATGTATAAATCATTGAAGCACTTTATTAGTCTATTGTTATCTATGATGAGCCAATATTTACCCTATAATTATTTACACCTTTGCTAATAATTCGGGAACTAATAAAAACCTTCGTGTGGGCAGAGTAATTGCATTG
Source organism: Cynocephalus volans (assembly GCF_027409185.1). Lineage (NCBI taxonomy): Eukaryota > Metazoa > Chordata > Mammalia > Dermoptera > Cynocephalidae > Cynocephalus > Cynocephalus volans. The sequence goes on from NC_084465.1 coordinate 122,935,922, forward strand.
GGTCACCTTGAAGATTATATAACTAGGTGGCCTCCAGCAGGTGTTCATGTCATCTGATCTGTATCATTTTTACTTATGTCTGTTAGATTTCATCTAAGCATAGCAATTATGTAACACAGCAAAGTAAATTCTGTAGAATATCATAAAATGATAATCATAGGCTTGGTGAACATATGAATAAGATACTAGCTCTCTATTTTCATGGTGTAATAAATAAATATCTGAGGACTATTCTATATAAGAAGTGGAATAAAGATATTGGCAAATGTTAAATATATGATATACAAGACAAAAACTAGATTTCAAGTTTCAAGATGGCAGCGGCTGCGGCGGCTGGCGCGGAGTAGCTGAGGTGGAAAAGGTGGCCACTGGGCCTCAGGCAGCCGGGAAACTTGTGGACCTTCCTCTGGCCATCTCTTAAGGGAGGACTGCTGCTGCTGGCCGGTCGTGGGGGCTCAACGCCACTTTGCCCCCGGCAGGAGAGGCTGCCTCATTTACAGGCAACAGCTTTGAAGTGTGGAGCAGGAAAAGAACTGATTCTTAGCTGCAAAAGCGAGTCTTGAAACAGGGAACACGGCGCCAGGGCTGCTGTGGATGCAGCCAGGATCCCGGAGGCTGGGGCCGCACTGAAGGCGGCCAGCTGCCCTATTCAGGATTCGAGGTTTCAGGCCGGCATTAAAGAAGATTCCTGGGAGCGCCCGAGCGGCGCCGCGACTGAACAGCCCGAGGCGGCAGCGCCGAGAACACGGAAGGCAACAAACCAGAGACAGAGCGAGCGCCCGACCAGGCACAGCACTGTGAGTGATCCCTGGCACAGCTCTGTTCGGGGGGTGGATGCCCACGCGGCTCCCCGCCTGCACCACCAGGCCACTCACTGCCCCGGTGCTACCTCCATTTTCCCAGGTGCGGGCAGCTCCGCCCTGCTCGGCCATCACTGAGCCCATTTGCTTGGCCTGGCGCGGGGCTTTCCGGACCCTGCGGCGGGCCTCCTCTCCCACTCCCTCCGCGGTTCTCTGGCAGGGCTGGGGGTGTGGGGCGTCCCGACCAGTGTTGGGAGGGCTAGCAAGTACGGGCGGGCCGACTGTCACTCCACCACACCCTGGACTCTGGCCCCGGTAAACTTCCTGTTACTGGGAGGCAGATACCATCTCTGTGACCACCAGTTTGGAAAAAAGCCTAACGAATTTCTGGTTGGGAATAGTGTGGTAGGAGAGTTCCCAGGTCCGCTTGATCCTGCCGGAGACCAGGCTGCAGGAGGGCACTAGACTCGGTTTATACCGGGGGGATACAAAGGTGAACAAGACCCGAGAAAGATCTACACAGTGCTACAAAGGCACCCAGAGAGACCGGTCGTCTGTGCCTAGCAGAAACCTGGTAGACTTCCTGGGCGAGGCGGTGCTGAGCAGGGTCTTGAAGGCCCAGCTGATAGACGACGGGTGCAGAGACACGCCCCAGCCCAGCACAGTGTGCACAGAGGGGGGAGACGTGCGGCCAGGGAGGCGGAGACTCGACAGAAACCATACACCCGGTGGGGTCGCCACTGCACGATCTAACAGCCTGGGCCAGAACACACGGAACGGGGAGAAGTCCTGTACAGAAAGTGAAAGCTCAACAGAGATCACACACCCTGTGGTACGTGATCCACCAGCCCAGCAGAGTACAAGCTGACCAGAAAGGTGGATCCCCGGAGAAGCCCAAGACCCGAGGCAACCACACACACAAGACACTAGAGGCCAACTGAGCAGTCACGGCGGGAGCCATACCAAATTGGCAACCACAGCAACATCCTAGTTAGTCATTAGTCTCAAACCGGTGGACTGTGAAACCCCCTGCCACAATGAATAAACACCAAAAAAAAGACACCAGAAGTACAAAAAATCAAGAAAGTACACCACCAAAAGTTAATAAATCTCATACTCTAGATCCTATAGAACAAGAAGCCCTTGAAATAACTGACAAGGAATTTCGAGTGATAATTCTAAGGAAACTGAATGAGATACAAGAAAACTCAGCTAGACATCATGATGAAATGAGGAAAAGTATACAGGATCTGAAAGAGGAAATATACAAGGAAATCAATGTCCTGAAAAAAAATGTAGCAGAACTTGCTGAACTGAAGAAGTTATTCAGCGAAATAAAAAACACAATGGAGAGTTTAACCAGCAGGCTTGTCGAAGTTGAAGAGAGAACCTCTGAACTTGAAGATGGGCTGTTTGAAATAACACAAGCAGACAAAAAGAAAGAAAAAAGAATCAAGGACATGGAAGAAAATCTGAGAGAGATATCAGACAACCTCAAGCGCTCAAATATCCGAGTCATGGGTATTCCAGAAGGGGAGGAAAATGGAGATTCCATTGAAAACATATTCAACAAAATAGTGGCAGAAAACTTCCCAGGTATAGGAAAAATCACAGATCTTCAGATCCAGGAAGCTCAACGATCTCCAAACGTATTCAACCCAAAAAGGCCTTCTCCAAGACATGTCATAGTCAAATTGGCAAAACTCAGAGACAAAGAGAGAATCTTAAAAGCTGCAAGAGAGAAGCGTCAAATCACCTATAAGGGAGCCCCAATCAGGTTAACATCAGACTTTTCATCACAAACCCTAAAAGCTAGAAAGGAATGGGATGATATTTTCAAAATACTAAAAGACAAAGATTGCCAGCCAAGAATACTCTACCCTGCAAGGCTATCCTTCCGAAATGAGGGGCAAATAGTATATTTCTCAGACAAACAAAAACTGCGGGAGTTCACTACCACAAGACCACCCTTACAAGAAATCCTCAAGGGAGTACTGGGTTTGGTTCCTGAAAAATAACTACCACTGCCATAAAAACCTAAGAAAAATCTAAACCCGCTAGTACAATAAAAATGGCATTCATGAAGAGAAAACAAGCTAACAAAAACACTATCTACAACCTAAGGAACCAACAAACAAAGAAACCAAACAGTAAATCAGAAAGCAAGGAACAAAAGACACCTAAGACAACCAAACAACCAATAAAATGCTAGGAATAAATCAACACCTTTCAATAACAACTCTTAATGTTAAAGGCTTAAATTCCCCAATTAAAAGACACAGACTGGCTGACTGGATCAAAAAGCAGGACCCAACTATATGCTGCCTACAAGAGACCCACCTCACCCATAAAGATTCACACAGACTAAGAGTGAAAGGATGGAAAAAGATTTACCATGCAAACAGAAAAGAAAAACGAGCTGGAGTGGCTATTCTTATATCTGACAAAATAGACTTTAAACTAAAAACCATAAAAAGAGACAATGAGGGACACTACTTAATGATAAAAGGACTGATCCATCAAGAAGACATAACAATCATAAATATGTACGCACCCAATGTTGGAGCAGCCAGATTTATAAAACAAACTCTATTAGACCTAAAGAAGGAAATAGACACTAATACCATAATAGCAGGGGACCTGAACACTCCACTGTCAATATTAGACAGATCATCTACGCAAAGAATCAGCAGAGAAACACAAGATCTAAACAAGACTCTAGACCAATTGGAATTGGCAGATATCTACAGAACATTCCACCCAACAACCTCAGAATATTCATTCTTCTCATCAGCACATGGATCATTCTCCAGGATAGATCACATATTAGGTCACAAATCAAGTCTCAATAAATTCAAAAAAATTGGAATTATCCCATGTATCTTCTCAGACCACAATGGATTAAAACTAGAAATTAATAACAAACGAAACTCTGGAAACTATACAAATACATGGAAATTAAACAGCATTCTACTTAATGACATATGGGTCCAAGAAGAAATCAAGCAGGAAATCAAAAAGTTTATTGAAACTAATGAAAACAATGATACATCATACCAAAACCTGTGGGATACTGCAAAAGCAGTATTGAGGGGAAAATTTATTGCATTAAATGCTCACTTCAGAAGAATGGAAAGATGGCAAGTAAACAACCTAACACTTCACCTTAAAGAACTAGAAAAACAAGAACAATCCAATCCTAAAGTTAGCAGACGGAAAGAAATCATTAAGATCAGAGCAGAACTGAATGAAATTGAAAACCAAAAAACAATTCAAAAGATCAACGAATCAAAAAGTTGGTTTTTTGAAAAGATAAATAAAATTGACAAACCATTAGCATGGCTAACAAAAAAAAGAAGAGAGAAGACTCAAATAACAAAAATTAGAAATGAAAAAGGCGATATTACAACTGATTCATCTGAAATACAAGGAATCATTCGAGACTACTATAAACAACTATACGCCAACAAATTTGAAAATCTGGAGGAAATGGATAAATTTCTGGACACACACAAGCTCCCAAAACTGAACCGTGAAGACGTAGAAAATTTGAACAGACCAATAACAATAAAGGAGATTGAAGCTGTTATCAGAAGGCTCCCAACAAAGAAAAGCCCAGGACCAGATGGATTCACAGCAGAATTTTACCAAACATTCAAAGAGGAATTGACACCGATTCTTTACAAACTATTCCAAAAGATTGAAACGGACGCAAATCTCCCAAACTCATTCTATGAAGCAAACATCATCCTGATACCAAAACCAGGTAAAGATATAACCAAAAAAGAAAACTACAGGCCGATATCCTTGATGAATATAGATGCAAAAATCCTCACTAAAATACTAGCAAACAGAATACAGCAACACATACGAAAAATTATTCATCACGATCAAGTGGGATTCATCCCAGGGATGCAAGGTTGGTTCAACATACGCAAATCAATAAATGTTGTACACCATATTAATAAACTCAAACACAAGGACCATATGATCATCTCTATAGATGCTGAAAAAGCATTTGATAAAGTTCAGCACTCATTCATGACAAAGACCCTCTATAAGTTAGGTATAGAGGGAAAGTATCTCAACATAATTAAAGCCATATATGCCAAACCCACTGCCAGTATCATCCTGAATGGGGAAAAGCTGAAAGCTTTTCCTTTAAGAACAGGCACTAGACAAGGATGCCCACTCTCACCACTCCTATTCAACATAGTGTTGGAAGTACTAGCCAGAGCAATCAGAGAAGAGAAGGAAATAAAGGGCATCCAGATTGGAAAAGATGAAGTCAAACTGTCCCTGTTTGCAGATGACATGATCCTATATATCGAACAGCCTAAAACCTCTGCAAAAAAACTGTTGGAATTGATAAATGATTTCAGCACAGTAGCAGGATACAAAATCAACACACAAAAATCAGTAGCATTTCTTTTCTCCAATAGTGAACATGCAGAAGGAGAAATCAAGAAAGCCTGCCCATTTACAATAGCCACCAAAAAAATAAAATACTTAGGAATTGAGTTAACCAAGGAGGTGAAAAATCTCTATAATGAGAACTACAAACCACTGCTGAGAGAAATTAGAGAGGATACAAGAAGATGGAAAGATATTCCATGCTCTTGGATTGGAAGAATCAACATAGTGAAAATGTCCATACTACCCAAAGTGATATACAAATTCAATGCAATCCCCATCAAAATTCCAAAGACATTTTTCTCAGAAATGGAAAAAACTATTCAGACATTTATATGGAACAATAAAAGACCACGAATAGCCAAAACAATGCTCAGCAAAAAAAATAAAGCTGGAGGCATAACACTACCTGACTTTAAGCTATACTACAAAGCTATAATAACCAAAACAGTATGGTACTGGCATCAAAACAGACACACTGACCAATGGAATAGAATAGAGAATCCAGAAATCAACCCACACACTTACTGCCATCTGATCTTTGACAAAGGCACCAAGCCTATTCACTGGGGAAGGGACTGCCTCTTCAGCAAGTGGTGCTGGGATAACTGGATATCGATATGCAGGAGAATGAAACTAGATCCATACCTCTCACTGTATACTAAAATCAACTCAAAATGGATTAAGGATTTAAATATACACCCTGAAACAATAAAACTTCTTAAAGAAAACATAGGAGAAACACTTCAGGAAATAGGACTGGGCACAGACTTCATGAATACGACCCCAAAAGCACGGGCAACCAAAGGAAAAATAAACAAATGGGATTATATCAAACTAAAAAGCTTCTGCACAGCAAAAGAAACAATTAAAAGAGTTAAAAGACAACCAACAGAGTGGGAGAAAATATTTGCAAAATATACATCTGACAAAGGATTAATATCCAGAATATATAAGGAACTCAAACAACTTTACAAGAAGAAAACAAGCAACCCAATTAAAAAATGGGCAAAAGAGCTAAGTAGGCATTTCTCTAAGGAAGATATACAAATGGCCAACAGACATATGAAAAAATGCTCAACATCACTCAGCATCCGGGAAATGCAAATCAAAACCACATTGAGATACCATCTAACCCCAGTTAGGATGGCTAAAATCCAAAAGACTATGAACGATAAATGCTGGCGAGGCTGCGGAGAAAAAGGAACTCTCATACATTGTTGGTGGGACTGCAAAATGGTGCAGCCTCTATGGAAAATGGTATGGAGGTTCCTTAAACAATTGCAAATAGATCTACCATACGACCCAGCCATCCCACTGTTGGGAATATACCCAGAGGAATGGAAATCATCAAGTCGAAGGTATACCTGTTCCCCAATGTTCATCGCAGCACTCTTTACAATAGCCAAGAGTTGGAACCAGCCCAAATGCCCATCATCAGATGAGTGGATACGGAAAATGTGGTACATCTACACAATGGAATACTACTCAGCTATAAAAACGAATGAAATACTGCCATTTGCAACAACATGGATGGACCTTGAGAGAATTATATTAAGTGAAACAAGTCAGGCACAGAAAGAGAAATACCACATGTTCTCACTTATTGGAGGGAGCTAAAAATTAATATATAAATTCACACACACACATACACACACACACACACAAACCAGGGGGGGGGGGAAGAAGATATAACAACCACAATTATTTGAAGTTGATACAACAAGCAAACAGAAAGGACACTGTTGGGGGGAAGGGGGGGAGGGAGAAGGGAGGGAGGTTTTGGTGATGGGGAGCAATAATCAGCTACAATGTATATCGACAAAATAAAATTAAAAAATAAAAAATAAATAAAAAATAAATAAAAAAAAAAAAAAGAAATCCTAAAAAAAAAAAAAAAAAAAAAACTAGATTTCATTATATTGCTAACTCAAAAATTAAGTTGTTCTATTTATCAATCTAAAATCATTACCTTTTTACCACTTATCTTGGATATGTGTAAGAAATGATTTTCATAGGCTTGATTTAAAATTATCAGCTATGATTTTGTGTGTACTTTTTCTTCTAATTCTTCCTATGTGTAATATGTAACGTAAAATATTTCTGGAGCCAGCAACTGAGAAATAGTCTCAGAAAATAAAACCTGCTACAAAGAGACACATACCATTGTATTTTATATTTAATTTTTGTCACTATGTTACCAGCAACATATCTTCATGATAATACAGAAGAATATTTTTTCATGTATATAATCAGTTTTTAATTGGATTTTGTTTTATTTTTAAGGTGGGTTTTTCTTTTTTTATGTATCCTGTTTTGGTAGTGTAAATAAAATAGAAAAACAAGACGGTCATATAAAACATCATCCAAATTTTTTAAGTATGATTTTCATTTAGAAAATCAACAATTCCATGAAAATAGTACAGATTACATTGTTCAACAGAAGCTAGACTGTAAATCATGGTTATTAAATCAGTCAACACACAGATTCATTTCCATTATTAACTCAAAAGGCATGAAACAAATATCTCTTCCTTCAATTTGCCACACTTGTTTATCTTCTCTGCATAAGATGTTGACTACTTTCTAAAGCAACAATGAACCTAAAAAGTTTTAAAAATATTTTAAATCCTAGGACTACTTCATGTTCATGAAATATTTAAAATATGTATATTTTAAGACAGTTTACTTCTTTAACTATAATATGATGTTAAAAATACTTTATACCTAGATCAAATCATGATGCTATACACCTTGGATATACACAATTTATATTCGTCAATTATACCTCACTAAAGATGGAGAAAAAGAACACTAAAGAATCTTTATCTACCTTGTTTACAATTTGAGATGCTGAATAGTAAGTATACCTGTCCCCATCAAAACCCATCTGCCTTAATCTCAATAGTAGTGATGAAAAGATTCAAATAGAGAAAAGTCTTAATCTTATATGTTTCCAAAGCCTCAAAAAATACTTCAAAGTATCTGTGCTTGTTCATGAACATAGGGATTTAACTGATGTTTTCTTAATTTAAATTTTGTATTTAAAAATCTTTTTATTTGTAGGTGCTACTCTGCCTTGAGCTTCATGTCACTTTCTCATCCAGATACCTTCATGATTTTTGTTCTCCTTTAGATTACAGAAAAACTTTAGATTGTCATTTTTCAACTGACAGATACATTACCCCACCTAATATTATGATTTTTATCTCCATCTTTTCTTTCCTTTCACAAAGCTATTGCTGAATTAAGATAATTTTTTCAATTATACACTAAAAATCTCCTCATCCCTGAGTTGACTTTTAAAATATTTAATAGGAGGTGGTGCGGTAAATTCTCCTGGTTTTCTTTTTACACCTATTTCAGATTTGTTCTAAAAAAAGAGGCTGCAACCTAGAAACACCAATTGGTGCAGACTAACAAAGCCTCCCCCAAAAGCCTAGAAAAGAGCAGCTTACCAAGACAGAAATTTGGACAATTATTGTTCTTCTCCTCACAAACACTACAGAAAACAGCTGGGGTCCTGCCACATAAGCAAAGGCTCGGGGGAGGGCGAGTGGGTAATGAGACATCTCAAGACCCTGCTGGGGCAGCCTCAGAGAAAACCAAGCAGGGAGCTGGGACTTTCATCCCTGCTGACCGTTAAAGACTAGCCCCCAGCAGTGACCTGGTCTCCCACCTTCACCTGACAGCAACAAGGTGTCCCCCCAGGCCCCATGGGAGTGATGCCAGAGGAGGTTTGTCCAGTAAGCATGAGGCCATGCCCACTCTAGCGTCAGTGGAGACCACTGGGGAGCTAGAACTCCCTCCACCCACCAGTAACAAGATGCCCCGCTTCAGTGGATGCTGGGGGGAACCTGGACTTTTGCCTCCATTGGCAGCAGTGAGGCATTCCCTCCCTTTCCTTTACCAGCTGGTGTCAGAGAGCAACTGAGACAGAGGGTTAAGTAGGACTCGGAGTCTCACACCATCAAACAAAAGTTTCCAGGTTTCAATCAAAACTCACTCTTCATAACAAGAACCAGGATGCTGTTAACCTGAATGAAACAGATGAAACAGACAACCGAAGATGACAATGCTGACATGATGTATACGCTAGAATTGCCCGACAGGATCTTTTTGTTTTGTTTTGTTTTGTTTTTTTCTTAAAGCAGCCATGACAAAAATGTTGAAATGAGCAATTTCAAACCTGCTTAAAAACAAAGAAAAAAGGAGAAAGCCTCAGCAAAAATAAATAAAGAAATAAAATAAAAAGCAGCCACAGAAAAATCACATTTTATCCACAGAGTAAAAACAATTTGAATGACAATAGATTTTTCTCATCAGAAATCATAAAAGGCCAGAAGAAAATGGTGCAATACTATTCAGGTGAGCAAAGAAATATCAACCCAGAATCCTATTCCCAATTAAAATATCACCTTCAGAAATGAAGGGAAATGAAGGCATTCTTTTTTTTTCTTTTTAATTTTTGAGGGGGTGAGGTGGCAGCTGGCCAGCATGGGATCCAAAGCTTTAACTCTGATATTACAGCACTGTGCTCTTACCAGATGAGCTAACCAGCCAGCCCTAGACATTCTTAAATGTATAAAACCAAGGAAATTAGTTGCCAACGGATCTACCTTAAAAGAATGGCTAAAGGAAGTTGTCTTTCTAAGCAGCAAGGAAACAATCAAAGAAGAAAACTTGAAACATCAGGAGAAAGAAAAAGACATGACAAACAGAAATACAAACAAATGCAATAGGCTTTCCTTCATTCTTTTTCTCTTTGATTTCTCAATTATGTTTGATGGTTGAAGGAAAAATTACAATACTGTTTAATATGGTCCTAAATCCATGTAGAGAATATATTTAAGACAATTATATTATAAATGAGGGACGGTAGAAAAACATAAAAGAAGGTCAGGTTTCTATACTTTTCTCAGACTGGTGAAATGATGACATCAGTTGACTGCAGTAAGTTATCTACACACACGCTATATATAAAGAAAACACTATAAGAGCTATGCAAGTAGATATACTCAAAAGCACTATAGACAAATCAAAATGGAAAATATAATCACTCAGAAAAGAGAAAAAGGAAAACAAAAATGAAAAACAGAGATCAAACAGAAAATGAAAAACAAAATGACAGATTTAAGCCCTAGCATGTCAATAGTTACATTAAATGTAAATGATCTAAATAGATCAAATAAAAGACAGACATTAGCAGAGGGCACTAAATCTATGGACCAATTGTATGCTGCCTGTAAGAATTTCATGGCAACTATAACAAAATGAGCAGGTGCAAGTGTATTCTACTGTATGGCAAACAGCACACTTCCAACTAATCCATGGCTAAAGGGAGAGCAAAATATACCTTGAACTGAATTAAAATGAAAATACAATGTATGAAAATTTGTAAGGCATAATGCTGAGAGGGAAATTTATAGTGTTAAATGCATCTCTCAGAAAAGAGAAAAAGTCTCAAGTCAATAATCTAAGCTCCGAACTTCAAGAACTTAGAAAAAGAAGAGAAAAATAAACACAAAGCATGAATTATGAAGATAAAAGCAGAAATCAATGGAATTAAAAACAGAAAAGCAATAGAGAAAATCAAATAAGCAAAAAGTGGTTTCTTTAAAAAGATCAATAAAATTAATCCTCTAGCAAGACTGACAGTGAAGAAAATAGAAAAGACACAAATTCCCCATATCAGGAATGGAATGGGGATACCACTACCTACACTGCAGACGTTAAGAAGATAATAAAGGAATACTAAGAATAACTCCACACACACAAATTTAACAAATTATATGAAATGGACCAGTTTCTCAAACTACTACAACTGCCCAGTTTCCCAAACTAGTTAACTACCCAAAACACAAACTACCACAACTTACCCAATATGAAACTTATCATTTGAGTCACTCAATAACTGTTAAGAAAATTTAAATTTAAATTTTAAAAAATTCCAAGCAAGAAATCTCCAGGCACAAATAATTACACTGGAGAATTGTACCAAATGTTTAAAGTACTAACACCAATTGTATTCAGAAAATTCAAGGAGAGGGAGCACTTTTCAATTAATTTTACGAAGCTGGTATTTCTCTAATACAAAATTAGAAAGAAAGTACAGACCAAAAGGAAAAAAAAAAAAAAAAAGGCTATAGGCCAATATCCTCCATGAACATAGACTTCAAAGATTCTTAACAATATATTGACAAATAGAATCCAACAATATATTTTTTAAAATAGTACACTATGACCAAGGACCAAGTGGGGTTTATTTCAGGCATATAAGATTGGTTCAACATTCAAATATCAGTATAACCCACCCCATTAACAGGATAAAGAAGAAAATGACATGATCATATAAATCAACACAGACAAAAAACATTTGACAAAATTTGACAGACTTTGATGATCACAAATACTCTCAAAAGTTGAAAAAAAGATACTTTCTCAACTGAATAAAGATAATCTATAAAATAATCTACAGCTAAGTTTATGCTGAATAGTGAAAGACTTAATGCTCCCCCTAAGATTCTGGAGCAAGAAAAGTATATTTCAACACTCTTACTGAACAGAGTGTTGCATGTTCTTGACAGTGCAATAAGGCAAGAAAGCCAAGAAAATAAATAGAGTACATATTGGAGAAGAAGAAATAAAACTGTTTATATTTGGAGATGACATAGTTTTCTACATACAAAATCCCAAAGAATCTACAAAAAAAAAAAATTCCTTAAACTAAGAGTCAGTTCAGTAAGCTTTTACAATACAAAATAAACATACAAAAATCACTTATATTTCTGTATATTAGCAATGAACATGTGGACACCAAACTAAAATTACAATTCTATTTAAAATCACTCAAAAAAAAAAACCCAGAAAAGCAATATCTTAGTGCATATCTAATAAAACATGTGTAGAACTGACATGCTGAAAACCACACTAGTGAAAGAAATCAAATAATGTCTAAATAAATGAAGGGACATGTCATGTTTATAAATTAGAAGACTCAGCATAGTACAGATGTCAATTCTCAAATTAGTATACAAGTTTAAAAGAATTCTTGTCAATAGCTCAGCAAGGATTTTCGTAAATGTAGACTAGATTATCCTAAAATGAATATGAAATGTCAAAGTAACTAGAACATCTAGAACAATTTTGGAATAGAAGAATAAAGTGGGAGAAATCTGTCTACTTGACTTGAGGACTTACTATATTGTTGCAGTAATCAAGCCTATGGTGCTGGTATAAAGATAGACAGGCACATGGGTAAAAGGAACAAAACATAACCCAGAAACACACCCAAACAAGTTCAATTATTCTTTAACAGGAAGGCTAAAGCAATCCAATGGTGGAAGGATCAGCCTTTGCAGCAAAAAGTACTGAAACAATTGAACATCTACAGGCAGAGAAAATAACTTCAACATTACTCTCCCAGTTATACAAAACTTAACTCAAAATAAATCACAAACTTAAATGTAAAGTTTTAAGTTTTAAATCACAACTATAAAACTTTTAGGAAAAAAGAAGATCTTTGGTATCTACGGCTGGGAAAGTTCTTTGACTTGATACCAAAAACATGATCCATAAAAGAAAATAATGTTAATTTTACTTCATCAAGTTAAAAACTTTGCTCTGCAAAATACCCTGCTAAGAACATAAGGCAAGCTATGAAGTGGGAGAAAATATTTGCAAACTCCATATGCAAAAAAGGACCAGTATCTGGAATATATAAAAAAAACTCTCAAAACCCAACACTTAAAACCAAACAATCCAATTATAAAATGGAAAAAATACTTGAAAAGATATTTCATAAATGTTTATAGCAGCTTTATCATTAATAGTCAAAAACTGGAACCAACCCAGAAGTCTTTCAGTGGTGAGTGATTAAAAACCCACACCATGGAACATTACTCAGCAATAAAAGGAAAAAAAAATACTTTACACACAGTAACCTAGATAAATTTCCAAAGAATTATGTGAAATACAAAAGGCCAAGTGCAAAGGGTTATGTGCTGTATGATTCTATTTACATAGCATTCTTGAAATGACAAAATTATAGAAAGGGAGAAAAAATAATTGGTTTTCAGGGGTTATTTAGTATGTGGGGCAGAAAGGAAGTGTTTGTCTATAACAGAGCAACATGAGGCTTGCTTGTTGGCTGGAAAGGTCCTGTATCTTGACTGTATCAATGTCAATGTCCTGGTTGTGATACTGACTGTAGTTTTTTAAGATGTCACCATCAGGGAAAACTGGTCACAGGATAATCACACAACTGCATGTGAATGTACAATTATCACATAATAAAAAGTTTAATTAAAAAATTGTGCTTTAATTTCCCACTATTTTCAAGTTGTCTTCACATTAAAGCACTGGAAACCCTGAAAAGGTAAACACTGTTGAGACATAAACACAAGACTGACCACGTTCCCTGGCATGAAGTCCCTAATTAGAACTCTGATCAAAAGTCAATAGATAGAATATTAATGTTCAAGTATAGTTAATACACACAAAAATTATAAAAAGTGGAAGAACCTGAATATGAGAGATCAGAGCATTTGAACATGAATATCAGATCAGACTCTCTTGAATGCGGCTCCCATAACACTAAGCAGAGCAGAATAGATAAGGAAAAGAAGGTAGCTGTGTCTGGTAAGAACACAGAGAGTAGGCTACAGCGATGCTCTCAGAGCATCCTTCCCCCAGCAGCAGAATGCTGAGGAGTCGGTTGAAATTACCAAGACAGTAGCATAAACAGTGAGCCTTCCCTAGCTCCTCCAGGAGGTTGAAAACCCCCAAACAGGCACCAGGGTGAATTGCCCATCTTTTCATAATGAGGCTCAGGTTAATGCTCTCTGGAACCCTGGATCAGTGGTTGAGGTTGACTTATTTCCTCAAGTGTACTTGGAAGAGGGTACAGAAGAAGAAGACACAGCAGGGGATTCATAGATTCATTCTGAAAGAACCAGATGAGACAGAATGGAGGGGGCAGGAAGTGAGAAACACATCCACACAATTTTCTGCAGGAATACACCTGAGCTCTGGCACTTCCAGATGGACAGTCACAAGTTATCATGCTGGTGGAAGGAGCAAAGAGAAAGGGAACATCTCTACTGAAGATGTCAACATGATCTGAAATGAAGTTAGGTCCTTAAAGAAAAAGCAGAATCTCTGCCACTGAGCCACTCTTTCTTGGAGTTAAGTAAGTGTGAAGAGATCTTTTATGTCTGTGAGACACAGTCCTATAACGTGGTTATTGCTCGAGAAATAGTAAGTTTTGAAAACTTCACTTTTATCTTCACATGGAAGCTTTGATGTTATTTCCTACTGGGAACTTTCCAAAGACCCCAAACTAGAGAACCTTCCATAGGCTTCTGTGTGTGTGTATGTGTGCATGCATGTGTGTACATGACTGGATGCTGATATGTGGGGGTGTGTGGGGGTGCATGGGTGGGTGGGTGCATATGTGTTGGTGTGTGTATGCATGTGTGTGTGCACATATGTGCAGGTGCATGCATGTGTACATGTGCAGGGGTGCATGTTTGTGTGAGTGTCAGGCAGCACCCTATTCTCACTCTTCCCTCCAAGAACAGACTGCTCAGAAGCTCTCATTCAGGTTAGCAAACAGGATCAAGGATAGGCCAGTGGCTGACAAGGCCCTGGGAGTGTCTGCCCTCCTGTCTCAGGGCTAGGTCAGCATCCTGCCAGACAGGGCTTGACGGCACATATCTGTGTCTCTGTTTCCCACTCAAGGACATGCGAAGAGGGTAAATGGGGTCACAAGATAAGTCATTTCCACTGTAAAATCTAGAATATTTCTTTCTGCTTTATATATAGAGAGAATAAAATAAAATTTTATTTCTTCTGCAGAACTTACTTTGTATATATTATAGAAAAATAAATGTGAGAATCAGGTTTAATCTACAGAAAGCCAATGACTTTTGCATTCATGTTTATACATCATATTTTGGTCAGTCCAGAGAGAAAATGCATCTGAAGAAGAGATTTAGAAATCAGAATTCATCCTGGTGATACTCAACCCAGTCCTTCTTCCTTCACTGTCCTTTCTTTCTCTTCACTGCAACAGATTCCCAAATCCTCTCTTTCTCAACCAAGAAGAGAGAAACTAATGTCCAAGTCAAACGATGAAGGGAAAATGTTCTCTGCAAAAACAACAGCAGCAACAAAAACAACAGAAAGAAACTTCACAGCGGGTTGCCTAAGTTTCAGAATTTTTATTTCCACTTCATCAATTTTTCCCTATACAAATGTGGTAGGATGCAAAAACTGCCTCCCACAACACAATGAGCTATTTATCTTGGAGGGTGAAACAGTGCTGCTGCTAAGGCATCCATGGTTACTGATCTGGGACTTACATAGGAAAGCAAAGCACCCTCAGCCGCGAAGACTTAACCCCCTGTGATTTGGAGCTAGTGCTGGTGAGACGATCTTCAGGGTGAAACATAATGTGTTTTTGGAGGAGAAACATCTCAGATCTTCAGATGAGCAAGAAAAAGCTCTTTCTAAAACATTTCAAACTTTGATCTGCTTAGACTTTAAAGCATTCAGAGTAACTGCACCTGCTCCAGAACGTGGGTCAACTTGCCGAGCAGGTGTTCCAAGACCTCCGATTATATTTCCACCACTTGTTTCTTTCCTTGGGGTAGCCATATAGTCACAGTCCAAATAAAGAGAAAGGTCTGAACAAAATACACGTGCATGCTCAGCACATTGTGAGGCTTTGATTATGTATTTTTCACAGTTTAAGAACACAGAAGGAAACAAGTGTCTTAGCATTGCATGGTAGGAATGTGTATAAATGTAGCTGAGGTGATTCTCAAGCTGACCTGAGGGAAATTGGTGAAATTTTAATTCCACGAGGACTGCACTGTCGGTTTAGGCAGGCTGCGATTAACTTTGTCATTTCAATTTTTCACACATGGGGAGGAGACACTCTGAAGAATCTTGGCTTGCTCTCTTAAAACTTAGGGTAAATTTCTTGTTCTTGACCATCGTAATTACAGACTTCTCCCACATGTTTCCATATTCCTAGAGCCAAGATATTTCGTCAACGTCGGCCTTTTCAGGTTAGTATAGAAGAGTACCTGACATGTCCTATTTCACCAATTTGAAAATTTTTTCAGTGAGGGCAAATAAAATTCAATATTAAATTAAAGACTCCTAGAACTCGTTTGCCTGTTGCAAGAATGTCATACTTTCTTGCCCGGGGATCGTTAATCCAAGAGTGCTTATTAATCATGGAGGAAGTCAGGCTTTCCCCAGAATGTCTCCTGAAATCTGCTGTCAGGACTTCTGCCATTGTCTTAATTGCAGAAACACTATCTCTGTCTGCTGTGGTGACCAAGTGAATGGTCACCTGTCCCTCTTGCATGGACTACGGGGCTGGCTCCTCAAGGCACACATTTTTTTTAACTTGTATGTATGTTCACAGACCAGGCACACCCAACCAACCCCCCATGAAATAACAGTCTAAATGGCCAGCAGAAAGCAAAGAGAACATTTGCTCTCCGGATAGAAAAGAAAAATTACAAACAATACGGTCGGGTGACGAGTTACAGAAGTTGGGGTTTTAACATCTACTCATTACTTTCAGGCAATGTTTTCTAAATGTGTGCATGTGTTTTTTAAATGAATTTTCTGTACTTATTTCCACCTGTCTCCCACCGTCTTATGTAGAGTGTGTTGGTGGTAATTAAGTCTCTAATGTAGTCTGTGAGTCTCATAATATCAAATCAAGATTTTGACAGAACTCAAAGAAGAACAGATACCACTGAAGTATCAGTCAACTCATACAATACCGGGTTGTCCCCCCTTCTAGAGGGCAAAGTATGTTCAGCTGGATGAGAGAGAAGAGTGTTCATTCAGTGTAAGCAACTGTTCTGGACTGTAAGCTCAGAAAGAAGAATGTGCAGATGTTGGCAGCGGTTGAATGTTAATCGCGGTGGCTGCTGAGTGCTTGTGCACACTGATGTCTTCCTGTTGAGGAGACCTTACAGTGCACGAGGAATGAGGACCCCCTACCCAGCAGCCCAGGGAGGGTATTTCTTCCCCCACACCTTGGCCATCACAGCGTGTGCTCATAGCCTAAGTGGACCCATGAGACACGTCTTCCTGGTGCTTTGAAATTGAGGAATTACAAAGGCATTTAAAGATCTCTTGCCCTGCCTCCTGTGGAGTCAAGGTCCCTGGTGGTGAGGATACAGAGTTAACAGCAAAACAGAACAGTGATAAGACATAGCAAGACCCCAGCCAGACTTCCAATAAATTCCTTTTCTGCTTAAAGTATTCAGAGTGGATTTTGGTATTTTACCAGCAAACACAGGGCACAAAGATGTCAACAGTCAATCCTACCCAAGAGGTCACATACAAAGTTAAGAACTGAGGAACTGGCTCACACAGGTGATCAGTGTAAATTACCTGTTTTAATGCTATTATGCGGTTTTGAAATCAGAAATAGGGTTCAAAGGTTTTCATATTAAATATCCAGATCCTGTTATCAACTTGTGCTTTATGGGTCTTTTGTCACTCTAGAGATTTATAAAGGGGAAAAAATGGAATAAAATATGTGAATAAGCCTGGCTTTGGCCAAATTGATCATCAGGAAAAGAAAAGTTGTATCTTCTATGAAAAACTATATACTTAACATTCACATGTTTATATTTGATTATACTTACATTAGGTAAACATTTTGAAAATAAATCATTTATTTTATTTTTAATAATAATGGTACACATAATAAAAAAATCAGGTATAGGATATTTCCTGCTAACATGTGAATGAGAGACTAGAATTGCAAATCTTGATAAAAAGTATAATTTAATTTTCCGTAGAATTATTGAATAGCATCTTAAAATCCTCTAGGAATTCCCAGAACAGAACCTTGTTAGAAAAAGCCTATTTATGTTTTACTACTTCTCTATTTTAAATTATTCCTTCTAGCAAAGCATACTTTTACTGCACTTCATTAATTTTCAGAATCCATAGGTTTGTAGAATTCAATTTTCTTAATCATGCATGTAAAATTAATTATTAGACTTTTTATTTTGCTGATTTCAGCAAGTGTGTGAAACCATACAACATAGCCTTCAGCAAAATATGTGGCATCTAGCAGAAAAAGGAAAAATGGTTCTTATTTTTTCTTAAAATGAATTTTCTGTTTCAATAACTTGTATTCAAATCATTATAGCAAGCATATCACTTTAATTTTCTTTTGTTCGTATTTTCAGCAGAAAATTGGTAATAAAGACACTTGTACCCATTCTAAAATATGTAACTATGATTGGAATAATGTAATGAAATTTTCCAATAGCATAGGACTGTTTTGCAGGTAAATACACATTACTTGGAGGTAATCTTAGAGAAATCAAGCACTTGCATCAGTTTTTCTTTCTCCATTAAGCACACAATTTTTAAAATTTTAATATGAAAATGATCACAGAAGCATTGTAAACCATAAAAATAAAATTTCACTTGGATTCAAGAATAATACTAACTCTCCCGCACAAAATGCTAACTGTATAAAATTCTACTATGTATGATTTGAGAATTTTGGTTCCATTTAGTACTGTTTCTAAAAAGAGGCAACTACTTGCATTACTATGAAATGCAAATGTTATAGAGGCAAGAGGAATGACAAAGTAGCCATGGAGGTCTTGTATGAAGCGTGATACATTATCTCAGGAGGATGCAGAAATTCCTTTTAAGGATAAGATGAGCAGATCAAGACAAGACTTATTTCTGTGTTTTGACTCGTTTCTTTACCAAAAAATGTAAAAGCTGAAGTCTCCACAGCCAACACATCTGCATCCCACAGGTGCACGGACAGACAGACGAACAGACAGACAGACGGGCAACAGCTGCATCTCCCCTTTCCCTGTTTAGCTAACTGCTCCCCTGGGTCTTGGAGGATCCAGGCTAAGTCCTGGACTGGAACAAGCCTCAGTTCCCCCGGCCAAGGTCAAGAATGCACTTTACTCTCACTTTCCAATTTGGACAATATACATACAAATAAACCAAAGATTTGTGTGTGTTTGTTTCTGGAACCAGATGGCTCTGTGCATCCTTATCCTTTTCTTTCTTTTCTTACACATTTTATAAAAACATCCTAGAGAATGTATTAGTCCATTTTACATTGCTTAAAACAGAATACTTGAAACTGGATAATATATAATGAAAAGAGTGTTATTTCTTACAGTTTTAGAGACTGGGAAGTCCACGGTCCAGGGAACACATCTGGTGAGGGCCTTCTTGGTGGTGACACTGTATAGCGTCCTGGCAAAACAGGGTATCATAGGTCACGAATGGCGTGAGCGAGAGAGTTAACACACTCACTTGATCTCCCTTTAAAGCCATCAGAGCCACTCCCTGTAACACATTAAATCATTAATCCATCATTCCATGAATGGATCAATCCATTCAAAAGGGCACAGTCCTCACAATCCAATCACCTCTCCAAAGCCCCACCTTTGAGATAAGTGGATTTCCCACCCTCTTAGCACTGTTATAAGAACATCAATCAGAGTTGGGGAAATATAAATTCAATAAAGATGAGGAAAGACTTCATGGGATCCCTAATATAATTTTGATAATTTTTAAAAGGCAGCTGAGATTTCCTACCTTTCCCTCACCTGAACGCACAACAAGTGAGGTGTGGAAAAGATCTCTAAGCCATGGCCTGCTACTTTTCTCTGCTCACCTGCTGGGGTAACCTGCCGCGCCAGATCAGGACACAATTTTCTGGAAACAGCGGGAACAAGAGACCCCTTGAAGCTTTTCTCTACTTCCTTCACTTGGGAGTCTAGAATGGCAGTTTTCAGATAAAACGGAAGAAAATTTAAGAACTGATTTGGAATTGGGTTTGGGGAATTTTAGTCAGAATCTCATTGATTCTGAGTCTAATTTAAAGAGGGATTATGTGGAAGGGCTTGAACATTGAACATCATCCCAGCCTGAATTGTTTATGAATTAAAACTTCTTTGAATTTTACACTTTAGTCACATAACCTAAACCAAAATAATGCTAAATAATTCGGACTATGTTAATGACCCAGTTGAACTCTGAAATGACAGAGTTCCTTAATCATCTGTGCTCTGAAAATGTGTATTTATCAGGAAGTTGAATTCTTCCTTAAATATTCTAATTTATTTTTTAAGTTTCTGTCTAATGACTCAAATAGTTGAATATCCCTCCTATTATGTCTGCTTTCTTTTAGTTCTCAGATATTTTCTTTTGTCTCTAATGCACCAACAATTTTTTAAATTAAATTTTAGACACTGTGTACAAAAAATTTAGAACTAATCTATCTCACTGAACTATGATATTGTCCTCCTGACGGGATTCTATTTTGCTTCTGGCAAGCAGCTAACATAGGTGCAGATGACCTAAATGAAGCAGGGTGCTGTTGAACCCAGGGTGCTGTTGAACCCGGGGTGCTGGAGCACCCCAATGCACAGCTGCATAAGTGCAGTTTTCCTCCTGGCCCCAGAAGGCTTCCTGAACATCTGCTGACCCATCAGTCACTGCTTCCTTGTTACTGGGCTTCTGCACTGATAAGACTCTCATGTGCTTCTCATTTCAAATTGGCAAACCCTCAAGCAAAAAACGTGGCACCAGATGTTAGCCCTGAGTGTCTATGCTTTCTTTCTGAGACCTTGACTGTCTTCCATGTTTAAAACCTTCCTGGTGCCTTCTGCTATAGACTGAATTGTGTCCCCAAAATTCATATGTTGAAGTCCTAACCCCCAATGTGACAGTGTCTTTAGGTAGTAATTAGGGTCAAATGAGGCCATAAGGAATGGGTCTTAATTCTATGGGGCTGTGCCCTTATAAAAAGAGAGAGAGGAAGAGACAGAGAGGAGGAAAAACAAAAAGCAAGGCCTATGAACCAGGAAGAGGACCCTCGCCAGAACCCAACCATGCTGGCACCCTGATTTCAGACTCCCAGCCTTTGCTGACTGCCATGTGACACAGTGAGTTACATGTACTACTGAGTATCAAGAAAAAAGTGGTGACCAAGATAGACACAGAGTAATGTCAAGAACCTTGTGGACTGTAGAAGGTACACCGAAGTTAATTGATTTGTGCTATTTCTTGAAGTAACTTCATATGATTACTCACATGTTTATAAAATTGTACATGTATATGTTGTATACTCATATGATTACTTCACTATGTTTATAAAATTTGGAGTTATGTTTTGTTAGTTTATGGAAGTAAGCAAAAACTGTTTCTAAATGACTATAGTTATCTAATTCTATTAGACTAACAATCTGTAAGTTTCCTCAAAAGAGAATTATCCTACGGCACATATCCAGGAGTATAATCTTCTAGATTTGGAAGAGTGTATGCTACTTAAATTTATTTTGTATCAGTTTTTGATCAAGATATCTAAGTTATAATTCAGAGATATTGAAGCTATGTCTGTATTATTACCAAGTCAAATTTTGGGGCATTTACCTTAATGCTTGATTAGTTAATCCCACTCAAATAAGTCAAATATATTTGAAAAACAAAAGACCTAACATTTATAGAACAGTTTAAAAGTGCTTTTCTTTGAATTTTTTGCAACATCCTTTAGATGGATGAATGATTTTCATTCCCATCTTGTTGGTACCCACACTCAAACTACTGAATAATTAACCAACCAAACTACTATCCCCGAGTCCAAGCAGAACATAAATGTTAATAAATTGTAAAAGACATGACTCTCTCTTTATGTTTTTTTATAATGCCATCATACCATTATGATAGTAATATTTTATTTTATAAACTAAATGCAGTTTTCTTAAGTACTTAAGTATGTTTAAAAAAAAAGCTAGGAAAAGACTTCAATGCATATTGTATACTTAAACTACTCCTAAGGAACACATGATTTTCTTTTCTATTAACACAGGTTTAGAAACATTGACTGGTGACATTTCTGCCCACATCCAAGAACCTAGTAGCACAGACAAATTAGTTTTAGGTTTTATTAAACTTCAACAATATAAGTGAACAAGAAACTTTTTTTCAATGAAAGAACACAATTCTGGATTAATAAAAACAGAGCTTCTACACATAGCTATAATTGTGTTCTCTCTGAATTCTTTAAATGTATGAAATATGTTTACTGGTCCCCATCCTGCAGTGGGAGGAAAAGCACTTGTCATTTAGCCGAGAAGCAATTTTGAAACACAAAACACGTAAAGCCAATGTGAATGTCTTCATCTATTGGAAGTGCAGACCAAGCGCATGGCCACCAGGTGAGCATCAACTTCAGGGCACCTGGTGATGCTGGTGCCACCTCCTAGTCTTCCCACTCTACTTTGAGTTTCCAGATTGATTTTGCGTATGTGCAGCAGACAAGGTACTAGTGGGAAATGATGGAGCATTACATCTGAATAACAAAAATAGTTAATAAGGTGAATATTTACCCAAATTGGACAAGTTAAGAAAACACAATATGGGATATTGCAATAAACCATGGCTAGTCACCCCTGGAGGTCATTTGGACCCCAAGACCTGCTGGAGAAGGGAAGAGGGCAGTTACCAGAATCTGGAGGGAGGGGGCTTGCTGGGAGGGGAACACACTGACGCGAGCTGTGACCTTGGGGAGAGGGAAGTAGCTGACCCTGCAGACCATTATTCTCCTGATGATGCCTCCTGCCTGCTGAGCCCAGACAGGAGCCAGAGTCAGGGCGTGTTGCTGGAGTCCATGGAGATAGGCTCCTGGTCATAGCAGGTGCAGAAGGAGGGTAAGGTCTGGAAGGGCAGCAAGAGTGGCTTCCCTTACACACTTGGGGCCTCTTGCAATCCTGTGAGGCGGACACCATGAGGGACAGAGAAGACAGGAGAACAAGGCATATGGGGTCTGCACTGCAAGGCAGTGGGCACTGGCTTCAGGAAGAGGCTCAGAGCTGAAAAGTAAATGACCATGCTCGGGAGCCTGCAAAAGTTCTGCAGCTGACAGGGAGGGACTGGGGAGGAGACTTCTTCCCTCTGAGTTGGGACAGGATTTGATATGGTCTCTCTCCCAAGGGCATGCTGTGATCTGGGGCTGAGAAGCTGTCCTCACAAGATTGAGCTAATCAGTGAGGCAATCTGCTGAAGAGAGAGTGAGAAGCCAGAGAAGACAGTTCCGGCCAATGCAACACAGAGGGCCAGACCCCACCTGCTCTCAAGTCTTCTAGGACCCTCCTGCCAGCTGGAACCTCTCCTCACTGCAGCAAAGCTCATCTGGAAACACCTACATTAGAGACAACTGGAACTTTTTAAAATGCTGATGCCCATGCCCCAGCCCTGGGATTCTGCCGTGATTTGCCTGATGATTCTATTCCTCCATAAGGTTGAGAAGGGATGCCAATCTTGGGTTGCTCTTCAGCCCCTGCCCTGACTTGGGATGTGAAGTCTTTGAGCAGCTCTGGTCAAGAGAAGTGGGTTCCTCACACATGAGCTACCCTTTCCCAAACCTGCAGCAGAGTTGGTAATTAATCATCACCGCATTCCTTTGGCTAAGTCACAGACTGCCCTGACATCCTCACCCATAAACCCACCACGTGCAAACCTGTTGCAGTGGGCACACTTAGGTGGAGCCTGTATGAAATCTTAGTGCCCAGTGTTGACTCCTGATCCTCCAGCCCACACCGTCTCTTGAGGCCAATTCACCCTCATCACACAGTATAGGTGAAGGAACAGGCTTCACTGGGGAAACTGAGAAGTATTCAAGGGTCAGCAAAGGGTGGCACCGGACCATGGCTCTTCAGCCATCCCTCAGAGAAGCCTTGCATTCAGGCAGCTGCTCAGGAAGGGGATGGAGAGTGGGGCATTCCCACGCACCTTGAAGTGAGATTTGCAGCAGGAAGAGTGGAGTTAGACTATGCTTTCTCTAAGCAGTCTCACTTCCAAGAGGAAAGATAGGACAGAGCCAAGGAAAGAGAACAACACAGTTATTCTTTTCAAATTTACCAGCAGGGTAAGTTCAAATAGAGGGAGGTTTCCCTTCCTCATAGGGGAGAAGTTTAGGGGAATCTCTCTCCATGGGTGAAAGAAAAACATCCTTCTCTAACAACAACTCTCTCAATCACATTATGTGTATGTATGTAACATGGCAGTTGAGGGAACTTAGTGACCAAGGTCTTGCAAGTTTTACCCGAGAACAGTGTCTAGCATGACTCCTATAAGCCATCCGTAGAGATGGCCCAAGTGCCACCAGGATGTTTGTGTTTAGAATTCAATGAGGTTGAATGTATAGTTACACTTCTAGGAAATGCTTCTAAGAAAAACATTCAGAATTGTGCAAAACAACTTACACTAAGGAAACTTCATCAAAATGCTGTTAATTCTATCGGAACAGGAAAATCAAACAGGGCACCTAATAAATCAAATAGTGGAAATAAGACAGGAAACTTTACCTAGGAATACCATGCCATTTTCACATGCGGTAACTTATGTGTGCACTTACTCCCCCAAACCACATAAACAGTAAACCAGTTTTGCTAAAATCTACTATTTCTAGAATGTGGCAGAATCTTAATGCTCACTAAATAGCCACGTGCTCACCAATATTTCCCAATCCTGTTGCAGAAAGACAGGGCAAGGGGATAGTGCTGGTCGACAAGCTGTGGATTGAAGGCACCGGTGACTTCCAGGTGTAGCACAGAGGAGTGAGTGTGAGTGATTCTCTGTGTCTTCCTCCTCTCCCTGGCTGTCGTGGGCTTCAGGTGCAGGTGGCTGACTCGTGGGAAGGAAACAACCTGGATCACTGGGTCAGCCCACACAGAACAGCTCCGTTGGAGGATTACAGGACACTTTGTGCAGGAGACGTACCAACCCAGTGTGATGTGAAGTGACTGGGATTTCAAGGAAAATTTACCCCATTTCATAATCTAGTCCATCTTAATATAGAGAGCATATGAATATATGCATTAAAATTTATTGATAACAGTTACTTCTGAGTGGTAGAATTACATATTTTTTAAATGTTCTTCTCAGTTTTTATGTATTTTAAATTTAAAAAATAATATACATGGATTTATATGTAAATATGCATATTTTAAAATAAAACTTTAGTGCTGAATTCATGGCAAAAAGGAACTTGGAAATGGCCATGTGGGAAGACCACAATAAACATGGGAAAACCCCCCACATACTCTTATAAAATGATAAATTACATAGTTTAAACATAGGGGAAATCTAGACACAGTTAAATCCAAGACAAGTATTTCCTTAGCAGCAAGCTTTCACTTTGAAAGGATTTTTTTGGGAAGCCCCCAAATAATAACAACTTTCCTGTTCCATCTTACCTGTAACTGGTTTAAGACTTTCAGATTTTGATTGGTAGTTCAAAGATTCATAGCATCAATTTGTAATTTCATTATCACACAAAGGGTAAAATCCCTGAAAATTTTTTAAACATTCAGAACTTTAACTATGAACATCCTTGAAGAAGATAATTAAACATAAACACAAGTAGTATTTTAAACTTGTATTAACGTTCTTGACACAAGATCACTCCATTAATGCATATGATGTGAAATATATTTGCAATGTTATGCTTTAATCTAGACCTACCTAGCTAGCATCTGTCAATGAAATGCATACACATTTTGTCACTTGGAACCTTATCTCTGCTTAAACTCATAAAAGCTCTTCTCTCTTAGTGTCAGTAATTAACCTCGCAGAAGCTCTCCATGAGATTCCACTGCATGGAGGAAAAGTGAACTGATACAAAATACTAGTACTGTCTATAATATAGCATTGATCACTCTGTTACTGTCGTGGTTGTGATATTCTGTTCAAAGAGAAAAAATGTTTTATATTTGAGATCACTGTGAGTAAGTACACACTGGGGCACTTCAAAAGTTCATGGAAAGATTTGTATCATCTTTCAAAATTCTGTTTTTCCATGAACTTTTTGAATTAACCTCATATAAAAGTTTAGAAGAGGCAATAATGTAAGAAGAATGCACAGTTTTTATGTTAGAAAAAAATTCTAGTTTGAAATTAAGGGTTCGTCTTTACTTAATAGCACAAAAACACATAGTTTTCTCTTGAAATTGCATGAAAGGTAACTTTCATTAGAAAAAGATCAATTTGGAGTCAGAAGACGCAGGTTGAAGAACTTCTTTGCTATTTACTACTAGTGTGAAGTTCAATCAGTAGTTGCAAACTCAAATGCCTTAAAAATAAGATGAGTGCAGAAATTGCCGTGGTGTAAGAAAAATATCATAGTAACTTCATACAGTAAGAACGTGATAGTTCTATATGTACTCACAGAAGATATTTATAAGCTGTATGGTGAAACAGGAGATATTTACATGCATGTTCATTTAGCCCACATACACTTCTGTGCATGTAGACTACATAAGTACTTATAATGTTGGTCCCCCAGAGTGAAAACTGAAAGAAGAAAAAAGGTAAAAGAGATTTATTTTATTTTATACTGTTTAATTTTGTTGTCTGTGTACTTATTTACATTCAAAAATATTAACTAACTTGAAAAATAAGAGTAAAGCCTAAAAGAAAAAAAAAAATAACCCTTCTGGCCAAATCTATCACATCTGTGAGTGAATTCAGACCATGAGCCACCAATTCACAAATTTGAATTTTTTCAAACTTCAATATGTTTGTTTGAAAAATTGGCCACAATTCCCTGCTTACCATATAGTGTTATTTCCTAATCAAATAATAAATAACATGTAATGTATAGAAAGCACTTTAAACAGTGTAAAGCATCATGCAAACATAAAAAGTGACAGTGTCTCTCATAGTGACAGGAAAAAAGTTGCCCTGACCCAGCTCCCAGCTGAGTGTTTCTCTGACACAAACAACATAACACATAGACCTTTATATGCTCAAGGTTTCAGTATTAATTAACATGAAGACAGACATGGCACAAAAATAGAAAACACGAAGAAGTTACAAAACTTACATTGTCTTTAATTTGGGGGTCTTGGTGTGCTGTCTTTAGTTTCTTATCTCCTTACTGAGAAGTTTTCTGGAAGCCCTACTGGGCTCCTGCTTTTGATTTATAATATCAAGATTGGGACTTACATTCAAATATACAGAGAAGCAACCAATCAATATTTATGGAATAGGCGAGCAGTAAATAAATGGACTCACCATTCTTCTCCATCTTCCTAATCCCAGTTGTGTTTGATTTTAAGAGACCCTCCCACTATGAGGACCACCCTACTAGCTGTCTGAGAAGGCAACCATGTAGAATGACAGCAGGGATCAATACTGCTTGACAAGATGCCACCTCGGCCCAAGAGACTCTGTCTCTGAGAACCTCCAGCTGGGTGATAGCTCAAAGACATTATGTCTTATGCAGAATCTTCTCCTTGGGGCTTTTCCACTTACAGAATGAATGAAGAAACAGAAAAAATACCAAGGTATGTTCTAAGCTCTGTAGATCATTTTGAGCTTTTAGTCAAAAGAGGTTTGTACTAGGACATTAAAAATAGTAATAATGATGCTACAAAGATTTGGTAATTTTTCCCATAAGAGCTACTGTTCCAAATTCCACATTTCTTAAGGCCGAGACTCCAGAGCAGACACAGCTATGCACGTCCAGACGTAAAGTGAGAAATAAGTTATTTGGAGTTGCAATAAAAACCTTGATTGGGGATTTGGGTGAGATCTCTTTTATTTCTTCCAATTTCTATTACCCTATGTCTGATTTTGCTTTAATTCTAATATTCTAAATTTAATACCACCTTTCTGCTCCCCAGTAAGTTCTATTATAATATCTTGACAATAATTCAAATTTCAAAATATTTCCTAAGTCAGATCATTTGTTTACAAATGGTATTAAAAATCTGGGACATTACCACCATCTCCCGTAATGCCAAAAAATGTTTTAAAACAGGGGTTGCCAAATTAATACCTTGGCCCAAATAAATACAGCTCTCTGGCTGTTTGGATGAAGTTTTATTGAAACACGTGCACACAGCATGATTGTTGCTGCTTTGATGCTGCAGGGCAGAGCTGAGGACAGGTGGCTGAGATAACATGGGCCAGAAAGCCCAAGAGAGTAACTATCTGGACCTTAAAAAAAATTTGCCAACCCCTGTTTTGAATAATCACAGCATGTCTTATTTTGTTTTGTCTCTGAATAAATTCCTGAGTTTAAGTCAATTTCAATTGCTTGAGAGTTGACAAACCTCATTCTGGAGTTCAGTGATTACCCAAAAGAGACCGGCTCAAGAAAAAAGCATGAGCTCCTGAGGTCCAGCTCACAGCTCACTATTCCTAGCTGCATGCATAAACTATTTCACCTCTCTTTGTCTCAATTCTCTAGCCTGTAGAATGGGTGTCATAGTAATACCACCTCATAAGATACTTTTGAAAATTTTCCAGAAGAGGGCTGATCGGTTAGCTCAGGTGGTTAGAGCTATTGCTGATACTATTGCTGATACCATTGCTGATAACACCAAGGACCAGGATCTAATCCTTGTACTGGCCAGGGGCCAAAAAGTAAAAATAAAATATATATATATATATATATATACTTTAAAATTTATAGAATAATAATATATATAAATCTATAACACAGTGTTTGGAACACATTAAGGATTTAAAAGTTCTAGTTAAATTTTTTATTTCTGGTTCTCACACACATACAAATGCACATATCACCTATTTAAAATGGGTAGTAAATAACCTCTTGAACACATATGATTATGATGTTAACAAAACAAATTTACACTCTTATTGGTGAGAATCTCAGGAATAGGTCTGTCCTAGCTTCATTGTCTGGGAGCAAGATAAGTTTCAGTGCAAGAGAAATCAAGAGGTAGGAAAGAAACCTCACTTTCAATTTCTAGATACTCCACAAGGCTTCCTAGAGAATAAACTCAAATTAAGGGGAAAAATACATTTACTGACAGGACAGAAAATATTACTGTCTAATATTATTTTCCATTAGGTTCTAAACATATAGTTAAGAATTTAAAATAGCAAGTTCTATGGAAAGTCTCATTATTTTATAGTAGCCTGGCATTCTCTTCCTAATAGACAATTGAATATTTATCTTCACAGCAAATGATACAGTAACTAAAATGGAGAAGAGTTGGATATTAGCTAGATTCTGCATGTTGACATGTGTTAAAGTAGTATCCATTTTCCTTGTTGAAATATACACTGAAGATTTACATTCCAAGACAATGAACAAAGGAAAAAGACAAAGAACACTTTTAAAAACACGTTTAGTATTGTTTTAAAACTACCTTGTTTTTATTTTCATTGATTTTTAGTCTTTAAAACAAGGCTTTTTAATAATTTTTCAAATATGACATATGTGTTGTTCAGCCACACCAGAGAACAGTACAATTTGTTGCCAACCATGTCATCAATTCTGTTTTAATCTTCCCTGGGTGCTGAAGTAAAACATGCTGAGCTGTAGATTTCCTTTGCTGTGGCGGGAGAAAATTTACTAAGCAATATTGCTCCTTTCCCTGTGGGTTTTCAGACCCTCCTTTCCTTTAGGGCATAGCCCTGTGCAGCCAGGTCTGCAGGCACCGGTCTGGGAACTGTGGTGCATCACAGTGCGTGCTCCATTGATTAACCATGAAAACAGTAATGGAACTGCCATTGATCCTTGAAATGGCTCCTCTGAAATCCTTCGGACGTCCACAGGGTCACTACTCATGTTCCCTGGCGAGGATAAGCTTCAAGCTATCTGACGGCTTGCTAACTGCTCTCCGCAATAAACTGCTTACCTTTCCATTACCAGCTTAACAATTGCCTGCCAGAGTGGAGTGTATGGAAAATAGATAACGAAGCTCCCACACTTCACAACTGCAGCAAGAGTGGCATGCATGACGAGTTTGAGAAAATTCAGTCCGGAAAAGACCTCTCATGCATGCCAGGAGATATAAAGTGATTCTGTCCCTCATTTTGAAATTCCAGAATTTAACAATAAAAGATTTGGCTACATCTTTTGTAACTTTTAATTTCTCAAAGCAGTTTCATATTTCCATTGTTTGCCTATTTCTTAATGTTTTATATACGAATAATTCATAAAAATGAGGGAAATCATCATGAAGCCATGGCTAAGAAATATTAAATGACTATGTAAGAGTCATTAAAGGTAAGACTCTAAGTCACCTTTACCACCACACACACACCTATCCACCCAGACAACCACCCACCCATCCATCCATCCACCCATCCATCCATCCAACCATCCCAGCATATTTCTTGCTGCTATTTCACTGACAGATACAGTGATTTTTATGATTTTTATTTTCATATTATTCCAATCAAATTAAGGGCAATCTAACAACAAAACTTTTCATTGCCTAGGGAAGTTCAATAAATGTGCTTGTAAACACACACACAAAATGTATATGCATCACTATGTCTCTCCCACCAGATGACACTGTGTGAGCATTGGGAGCAATTAAGTTCATTTCTGTTGAGAGGGAACGATGTTTAGAGTAAAACATTGGGAAAAGATGTGGAGGAGATGATGTTTCTGTACTACTGGTGGATGATTCTGTACAGTGCACACTTTTAAACCACTGCCCCATTAGTGATCTTCATGCTCAACATTCCCTTACTTTCTCCAAACCACAAATAACTTGTATCGGCTATGCTACTGACCGTCAATTTTCAGTTGCATGTTAAGCTCGAACAAATCTGCCAGCTGAAATGCACCCCAGAGGTAGCTGACCTCGTGTTTACCCATTCTACAAATATTTAGTCACAGCAGTATTTGTAATAAGAAGAACAGGTGATATTTATTGAGTACTTGCAGTGTGCCTGGTGCTATGTTAAGTGGTTCATGCATGCTAAATATTTCATTTAATTCTTATGACAACCCTGTGGGGTTTTACAGATAAGAAAACTGGGGCTTTGAGAAGTACCTGGACTGAGGTGATGTAGTGAGGAAGTGCCAGGCCAGATTTGAGCCTAAATACACAGGTGCCTATAAACCAAACCCTTAATCTGCATGGTGGGCTGGCATTTCTGATTAGTTTTGTGCTGGACCCAGCATCTAGACAAGGAAATAAAGGTTTCTAAGCCAAAGTCCCTGACCCATGAGCTCACATTTGGTGAGGAGACCAGCCTTCAAACACAGGTTCAAAGGAGTTTGAGGACAGCTATTCTGGAAGGACTGAGGTCAAGTCACAGTGCCAAGGGCATGACATAACATAGGCTGGCATTAGGGACAGTGTTTAGAGGAAGGCTGGCCAGGCTAGAACTTGTAGGTGGGGTATAGTTCACCAACACCACATGCAAGGAGGGGCGGGGTGGGAGAGAATCGCATAGGTGATTTAGAGGTGCAAAGACCCACTCAGGAAAACAGAACTCTCGGGTTGGATGGGGCATTGGGATAAGAGACGGGGGTAACTGGTGGGTCACAGGGGAGCTGAAATAACAGCTGCAGATGGACACGGGGAGGTAGGTGAGGCTGGGTCATGGCGGGAGAATGTGAGTGCGACAGGGTGGAGGTTTGAAGGGAGGTACGGTGACAAGGTGGGGTCTGTGTGCTGGGGATAGTGTCACAGCCAGTGCAGAAGCACCAAGTAGGAAAGAGCCGCACATCCAGCGAGGAGAGGAGAGGCTCCTGGGACTGGGTGTGGCGGGAGACAGCATCCTTGGGTCTGCACCACACGGCCTTGTACATGGAAGAATGTTTCTGGCCTGCCATATTTTAATGTTAAAAACAGAAAGATCACCGTATGGGAAAAGAAGTGATACCCAGAAGCCCAGTTCAAGTGATACATGTTGAATAAATTAGTGTTTTAGTAAATATGAATCCACTGGACAGGGTGAATGCCTGGTGGTCAACGTAGCCATCCATTTACAAGTAAGAAACACTAGTAGCTGAAATTTCATGTCTTATAATAAAGTTTACTTGTTTAAATAATTAAATTTCAGAAAAGTAAAGTTCTGTGAATTCTTCCCCCAACTTAGCAAGTGAGGTAACTTGCTAAAATGTGGACAGCTAGCTGTATCTTCTCTCAGTAGTTCAGCTCCTAAAACAGAACTTTATGTTCAAAGAACATCTTTATACCTTCACTTTCATTATGGAAGGAGGTAGTTTTACCTGATTTTTAAAAACATGTTTAAATGCTGGCAATGTAATATTAAATCCAAATGCAATGGTACTTCAAAGAGTTTGTGGAAGAATGGAATTAAAAGATAATACAAATCTTTCCATGAGCTTTATGATTATTTCATGTATTCTGGAAGCGTCTAATATGTTACCAGCTGATGGAAAAGAACTTAGGATGGTTTATCCAGTCTCCAAGCAATGACTTCCCCGTTCACTTTAGACTCATCAAAGTACAGCAAGGCAGGGTTTTCTTTATTGCTGAAGACGTAAGAAGTATTTTGAGCATCTAATTCAAATTGATAATCATTACACACTTTGTTTTGTGAAGAAATGATCATATCTGAAAATATATAGTCTGTACTTGGAATGAAATGACTAAAATTTGAGCTTGCCATTGCCTACTGCTAATGAAAGTTTCATCTTGAAATCAACATACTTCTTCAATATCAGCATTAGCAAGGCATACAAACCTGTACAGGAGTACATCACACACACATGTGCATATATACTAGTATGGGGATGTAAGTTATATATATATACGCACAGACATATACATATATAAGAAAGAGAATATACACGCTTATCCTCATATGGGATATGTATAAAATGTTTCCAAAACTGAGTCTTCCCTTGGATCCTAAACCAAACCAGGGCCATGCAGCTTGTGTCTGAGAAGTGCAGGACACTTGTCTCACCTTCTTCAAGCCTGGGCTTTCTTCACAACAGAGGATCTGAGATATTGCCCTGGCAGCTTTTCCAGTCAAACTGAAATCCACATGCCTCTGAGAGAACTTCTACTCTGTCTAGGCCTCCAATGGATTCAGATAGATACCAAACCAGCCTGAGACGATCCTCTGTCACCTGGATGCTGGAAGAAGCCCACAGTTTGAGCAGGGTGGCTGCTAACCAAAGCCAGCAGGGCTACGTCCCCCGCAATGCTCACAGGGACACTGGTGGACCACATGGGAGGATACAAAATAAAGTCCCAGATGTGGATACACATGTAAACGAGGTGGAGAAACTACTAAAGAAAATTACTAAAAGAAATCACAGAGAAGAAAAAAGTGTTCACAGATCAAACTTAGAAATATGTCTGCTAAAAGGATATCAGGTAAAAATATGCAAATTTGTGCCAGGTTAACAGAGGATTTTTTTTTTCTATCAAGTGATGTTAAGGATCCTCTTCAGTTAGTTCTGAGAGCAAGAAGAAAAAAGTAAAAAGTAAAAACAACTTCATATTAAAATTTTTTCTATAATCATGCTGAAAAGAATTTCTCCCTCATAAGATGTGACATATATATTTGCAAAACAAAAAATGATAGAAATAAACTCTACTATGTCTACTGTAAGGTCACCGAGGAAGGAGATGTTAGCCAGACAAAGGTAGATAAAAGGATTTTATTAGCAAGCAGACCTGCTGGGCTGATCCAAAAAATGGCAGCAACCCCAAGAGGCCACTGGGATAAGAGACGTGTCTTTTTTATAGGGTTAAGTTTGGCATCTCGCCTAGCCTAGGAAGACGGTTACAATGTTCCCCTCTGCATACAGCTTGCTCAAGGGAAAAGAGACTTGGGGAGACAGAAACCTTGGGCTAGCAGGGAGAAGCAATTTCAATGCTACATTCTGGGTACAGCCTGCTCATGGGAGCAGAGACTTAGGGAAGCAGAGACCTTGAAGAAGGAAACAGAGAAACGCAACTAAAGGGTGGGGACTTTCTAAGAGTCAGGTTCTCAGTTCTGGGAACCTAACATCTACTTCATAAGGATTATTTAAGAAGTAATTTCTAGAAAAGTGAAAACTAAATCAATAACAGATTAAGTTTAAAAGCTTA
This sequence comes from Cynocephalus volans, assembly GCF_027409185.1. Lineage (NCBI taxonomy): Eukaryota > Metazoa > Chordata > Mammalia > Dermoptera > Cynocephalidae > Cynocephalus > Cynocephalus volans. Next base: position 122,970,018 of record NC_084465.1, read on the forward strand.
AAGATATTTTCTTTTAAAAATATTTAGAGTACAATTTCAATTTTTATCAAACTTTGAAGACATTTAATACCCTCACCCTTAAAGTGCTCTCCTAATGGCATCAGTTTTAATGATTTATATAATTTGAAGTGGTTATTTTCCATACTTCATTACTTCCCCCCAAATGATCATTGATTTGATAATTACTTGATATTTTAAAGCCTGAAGACATAATGTCCTTGAAAATGTTTTAAATGTCTTGTTCTAAGCAAAAATAAATTACATGAACTTAGAGATGATTTATTTTTTCAACAAGATAAAGATCATCTTATTTTATCTTAATTAAGACTGTGTAGCAACATATCTTATTGAAGAAATCAACATATAGCTTAACAGACCATAAAGTAAGGCATTTCTTTATGCAGTGTGGAAATATTATTGCATTTTATTACAATCACCCAGAATTATTTGCAGACATGTTACCAGATAGTTTTTTCTCACTATTCTAATGCTTGACTTTTGTCTATATAAAGTGAGCTGACACTTAAATTTTAAAAGTTTGATTAATTTTGATTATTCAGTTAGTGTTTTTGTCACTTATTTATATGTAAGTCATGTCCCATAGACTTGCTTAAGAATTTAATCAAGCTATGGCTTATTACACTACATATTTTTCATAAACAAAAGAGCCTACTACATATGAAACAATTTAGTAGGCATTATGGGATTATATGTTCTCTATTCTGGAGAACCTAAATTTTTAGACAAGTTAAGTAGGGAAAATAAATTTCATGCAGAGTATTGTGCATAGCTATTGCCTGAGTTAACATACATTTGACAATCACCAAGGTCTTATGATTTAGAATTATTGAAAAAACCTGGGACTTTTCTTAGGAAACACCAGTACTAAATCAATGCTACCTTTAGTAATACATGTATTCTTGTTTTGCCCATATGTTTCAGATTACCTTCTTAAAAAGTTATCTTACTTTCCTTCTTTCTTTCTTTTTTTGCCTGTCTGAATTGCTGATCTTGTGTTTTCATGTCAATTTTGAAAAAAAAAAATAAGAATACGACTTTATTCACAGGTATCCTATGAGATTATTTGCCAAAATATGTAAACCATGGGAAGATGAGTAGATCTCTAGTATTGTATCTGTCATTGACATATGCAAAATAATGGATAAATAATTTTACTATGCACAAAACTTGAGAAACTAAGGCTTGTTTTCCAATGCCTTAAAATTGCTACTATTAGAAATCATCAAGTTGCCTTCCAAATAGATAAAAACAGCACATTGATCTAATGTTTGCATAGAGCCATTAGTTTTTTTTTTAAATCAAATTATGTACAGCTTATAGGTAAATGTATTAATGCAAAACAGAGAAAAAGTTCTATTCAAATGTTTTAACTTTTTCTTTGAAGAAATCTTTGGTTCCAGTAATTTGACTATGTTACCCAAATGATTGAAAATATGACAACTTGTCAGCTTAGTGCAATTTTTTAGCCAAGAAACAAGTACAAAGAGGTTTTAGGTTTTTGTTTTCTATTTTTAAAAAAATTAAAAAATAGAATGGAGTTCTATTTTAAACAGAATGGAGTTCCAACACCTCAGGTGAGACTCACACTTCTGGGCTTACATCTGTGTCAGTAACAGGGAGGATGAACCAGTCTAGTTCCAGTTCCCTGGACAAGTGGGGGCCTGACACCAGGTGGGGAGTGGGCATCCCTAAACATCTGATAAAGAAATGGGAGACTCCCTTTTCCACAGGACAATCAGTGTCCCCTTAAGTTTCTGTTTCACAATTCATTGTAAGATTGAGGTGGTAAATGCTCTATTTTGGGGGCTGGACAAATCTGAATGAACTGTGGCCCTTCTCTGCCAATAATGTTCTCTCTGTAGGTGACTCCTTCAAGACCATGGCTTTAAATACATCGATAAGTTGATGAAATCTCTAATAGAAATTAGGTTTAACCTTCAATAAGAGAAATCTGAAGAAGAGTAGCCTGAAAGGATAGAAGTCTATTTTCTCTCATATAAAAGAATTCCAGAGATGGCATATGGGATAGGATATAATCATCAGGGAGCAGGATTTCTCCATCGATCCAGAGCACAGCAGGATGCTTAGCAGATGCCCAATAATGGCGCGTTCATTGAATGAATGATTTTTTAAAATTGCAGAATCAGACATAATAGTTGTAGGGTCAAATCCTAGCTTTACACTTAACTAATCAGGTAACATTGTGCATGTTACTTGATCTCTGCAGATCACTTTTATTTCCCTATAAAATGTTCTTCTGGGAAGATTAAACAAAGACAGGTATGTAGAGGGGCTAGTAATGTTGCCAGTCATCTGACCACTGGAAGTTTGGTTTCATTTCATTTCCTCACTTTCAGATTCACCTCTAACCCATAGTCACTGTTTTCAACCTTTGGTCATGAGACCGACTGCTGACAGGTTCACATTTGGACACCCAGGGCTTGAGCTATTTTTCACTGTCACATTATATGTGTCCTGACCACCATGTTGACACATGGAGCATATCTGCCCAAGACGTACACCAGAAATTAATCAGGATTGTACTACATTTTAGACAGAATAGTTAGAAAAAAATTATGTTATTCTTTAATTTCTCCTTCCATCCCTTAATGCATGTTTTCCCTGGAGATACATTCTTTTAAGAAGCTGTAAATATTCTGCTTATGACACAAATTAAAATGATTTTGCACAATAAATGAGAATGATGAAATTCGAATTACTTAATTACTCTACACACCAAAAATGAGAACTTTTTTACTGTTGTGCAGGATGAATTTGTAAATTTATGTGGAATTGTGTATTCTATTACAATGGAATAGAACATTATAAAAATGCTTTTTAAACAATATTTTTATAAAAGTAAATCCAAAATTATTTTAGAGATCTTTCTAAGAATATAATTGAAATTTCACTGTGGTAGAGCAAACACAGGATTGTTGGAGGAACAAGACATTGTTAAATGAGTGCAGGACACTTATGCAGTAACTTAATAAAGCAGCTTGACTGTTTGTATTTTCAATTAGAACTATTAATGACAAGTGCACTATTTTTTTTTTTAGTGATTCCCACTCTACATTACTCTTTCACATCGTTTATCAAGAGGATGTAACTTCACGTCATCAGGGACACACACGTGCACACAAACACACACAAATACACTCACCATTCACATAAGGCATGAGTGACTGTGCACATCTGCTTTCTGCCATGTCCTCATTTTCCCTCACTTTTTGTCCATATTTGTCACCTGTTGTATAATGTTGTGTAGGATCAGTTAATGTTCAATGTGTTTATCACATCAACTTGTTTTAACCTACTTTCCTGAAACTATCATGGCTCATATTTTTTGTGCAAGGGTGCTTCAAAAAGCTTGTGGAAAAATAGAATTAAAAGATAATGGGAATCTCTCCACAAACTTTTTGAAGTACCTCTGTTTTTAATCTGTCTGGATTAATTACAGTCATCATATTGCACAATACATGGTTGTTTGCTGACTGATACATAACAATATTTCTGAATAATCTATTTTTCTTTTGAGAAGTTTTAAAGCTTTTAAAAACATTCTGTTTTCTCTTTGAAATTCAGTTTGCCAATGATTCCATATGCATAGTCTTATTGGGGATGTGGAAAAATTTGAAAAGGACTCTGAATTGAGGTCAAGCATGCTGCTTGAAGTTTAAGAACAGGGCAGTCGGTGATGGTTACAAATAATGCCTACCTGACACACAGGCAGGGCAGGAGACAGCCTGGGAGCTCTGATGTTACAGGGAAGCAGGTTCTGGGATGGCTGCTCTTATAATTCCACCCTAAGAGCTTAATACTTTTGACTTAAAGTGTTAACCTTATCAAAAGCAAAGCAAAACAAAACAATGATACATAAATAAAGCCACTATAAGCAGTAAGAGCTTGATTCTAACGAAGAAAGGTATGGTTGGAGAAGTAAGAGGCGTCATTTCAACGGCAACAGATAAAAGCCTGTGTACAAATCTTCATTGCCTTTCATGTTTGTGCTTTACTTTGAACTTTTCTATTACTAGAATTCTCTATTACTAGAATGTTTTCTATGCTAGTTATAAGGTTTCAAATAATGTGTCAGTGACCTTTAAGGAAAATAATGTAAATCATTTTTAAACTATTCTCAGTTAAGTCACTGTGTTGCCAGACTTTCCAAATCACCAGGAAGGCAGCATGTTGTGAAGAGACAAGATTCCCCTTGACTGGACTCAGGGAACCTGGGCCTCAGCATTAATTCTCATTTGCTGCATAATGTTGTGAAAGTCAATCAATTGCTCTGGACTTAAAAGGATTTCTCATCAGTGAAATAAAGGGAATAAACTAGATTTGGGTTCTCAATCTGGTGTGCACAGACTCAGGTAATTTTATGTAAAACTTTGTGTATATGTGTACATGCATATTATTTCTGAAAAGAAGGTCATAGCTTGTACAAAATTTTTGCAGAAATTTTGACCTATAAAAATTAAGATCTTTAAATTTGAATGACTTCAAAGTACATTTTATATACTTTAGGAGGAAATAGTTGAAAAAACTTGGTATCATGTGGGTATAATTGATACATAACGTAAAACTTTAAAACTTTTATATAGCAAACACCAGTTTAAAGAATAACAAAAACTATGGAATTAATTCAACACATCTGAAAATAGCATAATGATAACCACATAAATAACTCTTACAAATCAAAAAGAAAACAAGATCTTAAAAAAACTCAGTGAAGTACATAAAGAGACAATCTATAAAAGAGAAAACATGAACAAATTTGGAAATAGTTAAAATTCACAAGTAATTAAAATATAATAAGTTTTCTCATCTGAGTGATGTTGATAAAATATTATACACTTCATAGGATTACAGTGACTATAAAATGAAAGGTCTATTTAGGGGATCCCAGGAAGGAATGAAGACTGTGGCTGAAGACTCTAACTGTACCACAACTGTATGAAATGCCCTCACTGCAGGGCGTGGGGAAGAGGCGCTGACCTCAGTGTTTGGAAATGAGTGGAGTCTTGGACTAAAGACAAAATAAACCACCCATAACACTGTAGTCTACTTGATGAAGTTTTTTCCACAAGGTACAGGTTAACAATTCTGATACTGCTCCACAGGTAAACAGGAATTGAACCAATTAAGTAAATGGATAGTGGATTGTAGGAGATGCTGGGAGTCTGTTTTCTTTTTTTCTTTTTTAAAAAATTTATTTATTTTCTTAACTGACAAAAACTATGTATATTCATCATGTGTAAAATATTTTTAATACATACACTGTGGAATGGCTAAATCAAGCCATTCAACATATCTACTGCATACTTGTTTTTTGTTTTTGTTTTTGTTTTGTTGGTTAGAACACGTAAATCTCCTCTCCCAGCAATTTTTAAGAATACAGTATATTGGTAATGACTATGCTCACCAGGTGACCGACCATGTTGCCCAGTGGAAGCCAGTTTCTCATGTAAGGGTGGGAGTTACAGAACAAGGGAAGTAGATTAGAACAAATGATCCATATGGAAACAGATTAAAATTGGAGACATTAGGGAGAATTCATGTATAGTTTAACATGGAGATGGTTTCATACAGAAATAATTATAGATATGTATATTTACCTGAGTTAGCATGCACACATATTTCTTTGTCCTGCCAATTGAGAGTAACTAAAAGAAACAACTCCCCAGTAGTAACAAGCCCACCTAACACCTGGATCTCAGTTTCTGAGACCATTCCCCAGTGAAAAGATCCAGGCTCCTTGGGAAAGTGGGTGATTCTAGGACTTGAATGGTAAATATACAAGATGAGCCTGGAGCATCTTGTAGAGCCAGAAAGTAGGGACATATTCAAATAAAAAAATCTAAAAATAAAGCATAACCACCCCACATTGATGGGACATGTCAAAGGCATGAATGGAAAGAGCTCCCAGTAGCCAGCACTGAACACTTTGAGCAAAAAATAAATCAATAAAGTGATATTGGATTATGACACAAATATAAAATAAGTACCCATGAATCCATACCTACAAACATAAAGAACATCAACACAAGGAAAGTCTGATAAACTGTCAAAGCCAGGAGGAACCTAAGGGAGCATGGTAATCAAATGTCATGAGGTGTCCTGAAGGGGAACTAGAACAGAAAAAGGACATTAGGTGTAAACTAAGGAAATCTGAATAGAGTAATAATTTTAATTAGTGAAAGCTAACTATTTACTTAACTGAGGATATGAAAGATCTCTACAGTGAACACTACAAAATGCTGCTGAAAAAAATTAAAGAGAACACACAGAAAATAAAAAAAGACACCCATGTTGATGGATTGGAAGAATTAATATTGTAAAATGACCATACTACCCAAAGCAATCTGCAAATTCAATGCAGTACTTATTAAATTATCAATGACCTTCTTCAAGAACTTTTTTTAAAAAGTCCCCAAATTCATATGGAACCATAAAAGATCCCAGATAGCCAAAGAAATTCTGAGAAAAAAGAAAAAAAAATAAAAAAACTGGAGGAATTATACTACCTGGCTTCAAAATATACTACAAAGCTACAATAATCAAAACAGCGTGCTACTAGAATAAAAATAGACACATGGACCAATGGATCAGAATAGAGAACCCAGAAGTAAATTCACTTATCAACAGCCAACTGATTTTTGACAAAGGTGCCAAGAACATACGTTAGTGAAAGGACAGAGTCTTCAATAAATAGTACTGGGAAACTGCATGTCTATGTGCAGAAGAATGAAACTAGACTCCTATCTCTCACCCTATAGCAAAATCAACTCAAAATGGATTATAAGACTTAAATATAAGACCTGAAACTATAAAACTACTAGAAGAAACATAGCGGAAACACTCCAAATTATTCACCCAACAAGGAATTAATATCCAGAATATACAAAAAACTTAACAGCAATAACAGTAATAATGATAATAATAATAATTTGATTTAAAAATGGACAAAAGACCTGAGTAGATATTTCTCAAAAGAAGATATACAAATAGCCAACAGGTACATGAAAAAATGGTCAACATCACTAATCATCAGGAAGATACAAATCTAAGCCACAATGAGATATCATCTCCCTCCAGGTAAAACAGCTATTATCAAAACTACAAAAAATAACAAATGCTGGAGAAAATGTGTAGAAAAGGGAACTCTTATACACTGTTAATAGAAATGTAAATTAGTATAGCCATTAGGGGAAACACTGTGGAATTCCTCAAAAAACTAAAAATATTACTATCATATGATCCAGCAATCCTATTGTTGGATATTTATCCAAAGAAAAGGAAATTAGCATATTGAAAAGATATCTACAACTCTGTGTTTATTGTGGCACTATTCACAATAGCTAAGATATGCAACCAATCTAAATGTCCATCAACAAATGATTAGATAAATAAAATGTGGCATGTATGCACAATGGAAAACCATTCCGCCATGAAAAAAATGAAACCCTGACATTTACAGCAACATGAGCCTGGAAGGCATTGCATTAAGTGAAACATGTTAGGTATAGAAAGATAAATACCGCATGTTCTCACCCAGATGTGGGAGCTAATAAAATAAAAGTTGAGCTTATAGAAGTAGGGGTTAGAATTGTGGTTACCAGAGGCTGGAAAGGGGAAGGGGAAGGGATTGTGAAAAGTTAGTTAATGGACACAAAATTACAACTGGATAAGAAATGTAAGTTCTAGTGGTGTACAGTAGTGCTGACATTTATAACTAACTATAATTTATCATATGTTCTCAACTGTCTGAAGAGAGGAGCTCAGATATTCTCATCATAAAGAAATGATGTTTTACCGTGAAAAATATGCTAATAACCCTGATATGATCATCACACATTTTATATGTGTATTGATATATAATTCTGTACCCCATATATATGTACAATCAATATGTCAATTAAAATACTTAAAAAAATTTAAATGTACTATACTAATGAAAGATGTCAATAATAGGGGAAACTGTGTGAGGGATACATGGGAAACTATCATCTCAATTTTTCTTTAAATAAAAAACTGCTTTTAAAATCAAATTGTTAAAGAAACAGGAGAACAAGAGACAGATTAAGACAAAAAAAATATGTAAACTGCTCAGACTCTGGACTGGTTCAGACTGAGAACTCATAAACGTGATTTGCTGTTTCTCCTACTACCACTACTGCACCACTACTGCACTTTTATTGACTAAAATATTTGGGAAGACAAGTTGCCATTATGTTTCAGATGCACTAAAGATATTAATTTACTCAGCAATGCCCATTGTAAAAAGTTCTCTCAGGTTGCTAACCAGAGACGCCCGTGAAGGCAAGTGTGTAAGCCTGCACAGCGCAGCATGGTCTGTAACCCAGGATGACTGTAATAAAAATCTCCTTGCTCAGCAACAGGGACTTCAGTTACATAAACTGGGCTATTCCCATTATGCTAGTTCCAAGGAAAAGAAACACGTCTTCTTCACCTTGACCCCAATCCCAACATCCAAAAAGTAGTCCAAACAAGGAACATTCAAGGTATTTGACTTTGCCCCATTACAAGTGGGTGGAGAATTAAGGGAAAAGAATGAAAATAAGCTGCTTCTTGGGAAAACCATCCTTCCTTTTGGATTCTTCTTCCTGGAACTCACTGGTGAAGTCAGATCCATGGGCTCCTCCCGGGTGGAAAATGGGAAGGAGCTATGCATACTTATGTGGGAGGCCTGTGCGTTGTGCTTTGTGTGTGCATGTGTATGAGCGCATGTGTGTGTGTGAGTCAGCAGCCTTGGGGGAGAGGAAGCAGGAGAAGAGAGATGCTCTGTGTTTGTGAACGTGGGATTCTGGTGTGCATCTCTGTGCATCCTTTTCTACCTACAATGGCAGGACTGGCAGTTTAAATCATGATTTTGATTTGAAGAGATTGAGAGAGACAGAAAAGAAATTTCAATTGTCACATTCTTACCTAAGAATATTAGAATTAAGAGTAATTTTAATTTTCTTGTTTTGCCAAATAGTCCTCAGCGAATTTACAATTAAAAAAAAGCCCAAGAGAACTCCACAAAGCCCATTTCAGAGTGACAGAAGACACATCTACTCAATGATAATATTGGGGGACATGAACACACCTCTCAGCATTGGACAAAAATGTCTAGACAACAAATCAACAGAGTAACCATTATTCTTTCAGAAAGAGAGAAGAAATCTAGGGTAATTAGAAGTTAGATGGGGAAGGGGGGAAAAGGGAGAGACTGGACAAGGGGCATAAAGAATAATTACGATTTGTAACAATATATATGCTAGTAATATTGATTTGATCAACATATCTCAATGTTGAACCCCCAAAAAATGTATAATCAATTTTGATTCAATAAAAATTTAAAAAATAATAGATAAATAAAAATAAAAAGCCCAAGAAACATTACTTTGTAAAGTAAAGCAAGTGGCAGTTTTGACGGAAGTCGGTGATTCTGAACGGCTCTAGTGGTGGCTGTTGGGTCCATGCGCAGCAGCAGGGTCAGTGGACAAGATCACTTGTAAGAAAACAGTGCTGGATTTTGAGCCAACTGCCCAGCACCTTTTCACCTAAATTTGAAGGACTATTAAGATCAAGGAAGACACTTGAATGCAACTTATTCTTTTTTATTCAAAATGATCTATTCTTTTGTATGTTTTCAATGATCAGCAGCTTCCTTTAAATGACTTGCTAGAAACATGTCTTCTAATGAAAACCCCATTAGGCTTTTTTATAACTTCTGACTTGAGTGAGTTCAGCAGTGGGCTCAGAGCGATATTAATTTAAAAAGAGAAAAAAAGATAGGATGTAATGAGCTGTGAAAAGGCTGTACGTCTGGAAAGAATAACACTGAAAGATACTTAATATAGGGCCAATTATTTGACTGGCACTTGGCCCTCGCCTTTTATAATACCTTCCACAGAAAAAATTTCAATATAGAGATTTTCTCTACAATACATACAGCATATATGGGGACACAGGATAAAAATCTTCAAGCAAGGCTACCTCCAGACACACATACAATCTGTAGAGTCTTTAGGCAAGTGACAATCTCTCTGTATCCCACTTGTCCATCTAAAAATAGGGAAGGGAGAATGATTGCATTTATGCATCAGGGTCTTATAAATACTAAATGGGCTAAAACAGGTGGAGGGCTTAAAAGAGATTCTGACATAATCAAATATTAAGTACTATTATTATTGGTATCAGTATTTTCCTTATTGCTTTAGATATTGAAAAAGCATTGTCCATATATCATAACATATTAAATAAACAAGGAAATAAATTATAATGTTACCTATAATATATTTATAATACCTGTAAAAGGGTATTTTGAGTAAATGCATATACAAGGGATATTATTTGGAAAACTCCAGCTATTCATTTTAAGGAAAATGCCTGTTCTCAAGGCAGTACTGAGAACATAACACCCAACAGTGCTTTGATGACAAAATTCAAATTGATTTCCTGAAAGAACCTGTAAAAGAAAGTCTCATATCCTGTGTTTCAATGAGACTAACATGTATTATTAACCTGTACTATTACTGACAGAAAAAAAAAATACTGCTAATAAGAGTATGAAATGCCCAGGTGGTGGCACCTAACAGCTAGACGCCAGGTGTATGTGACTGGCATAATGATGGCAGTGGGGGAGGAATGAGCTGATCTATGGAGAGTTGTGAACCTGGTTCATCGACTATGGCATTTCCAGGGGCAAAACAGATGGGCAGCCCTCAAAGGTACCACTCAATTTGTAGCAGCAAAAGAAATCAGGATGGACAATGAGCAGGAAACTGAAAACAGTTAGCCCGATAAAGTCCGATTCCTTATCCAGTTTCCCGTTCAGAGCCACTTTTGAGACCTGGAATCCCTTGGTAGAGGATGGGTTGAACTCTGCAGAAATCAGGTGGATCCTGGAGGAGAGGGCTGACTACTGCAGACTCAGACATGCAGGAACCCCACCTGCTGCCACCATCCCAGATGGGATCATCTTGCCAGAGCTAATTACCATGTCTCCTGTTACACGGAAGGGGACTGCTGATTGGGTGAAAATCTTGGTTTTCATCCCTTTTAGATAAAAGGGTCAGAAACAAGATGGAAGAGTTACAGTGACATAGAATACCATATACAAGTATGTATGGTTTTGTCTCACAGTTATGGGAACACCGAGGACCCTGGCCCTCTTTCATAATATGGTCCAAAGAGGCCAGGGCCACCCAAACATCCTCAGCACATCACATTGAGTGATGGTACCCATGACATCCTGTGGAGTGGACGCGGTGACCAAGAAGTGGCTAACACCATGGAGCCTTGACAGGACACTTGTGCCTCAGAGGGTGACAGCTGAACCCTACAGAACACAGGGACTGCCACATGAGTGAGTTGTCTGGAGGTGCAGTGGTCAGAAACGCAAGGGGATGCCCTCTGGAAATAAAGAGTAAGATACAGCTTCTTGCACCTCCCATCACAAAGAAGGAAGCATGGTGCCTGGGAGGTCTCCCTGGGTCCTGGAAGAGGCGTATTTCACACCTGGGAGCACTGTGCACACCTGTATACGAAGAGGCTCAACAGGCCCTTATCACCTGTGAGTGGGGCACAGAGCTGGGAAAGCTGCTGTATGGGGTGCAGGCCATTGTAAAGAGCAGCCCTACTGCTTGGTCCACATGATGCAGAGACTCCCAGCATCAGAGTAGTGGGGAGAGACTTCCCGTGGGGTTTATGGCAGATCTCAATAGCAGCATTACCATGCAAATTCCTGGCATTCTGGAGCAAAGCCATGACATTTAGATCAAAGAATCACACACCTTTTGAAAGACGATGCATGGAATACCACTGGAGATGGAGCACATAGTGACAGTGAGGCACCACTGCCCACCGTGAGCTGGCTTCCATCAACCCACCAAGCCAGAGGTCGGGTGTGGCCAGCACCAAGCCCTCCTAGATGAAGGTAGCTGGGAAGTGAAATTTCTGGACTCAGCAAGCTACACATTTGGGTCGTGCAGACCCAGGCACCCACCAGGATCATCCCAGCCGCTCTTCTCCCTCTGCTCACACATGGGGCCTTGAGGGGGAGTCCCTGACAGCCAGTGCAGGGGGAAGGTTCATGATTACATGGCCTCCTGTTCCTCTATGATTCAACCTCAGACATCCCAGTTTATGTTTCATTATTGCTTTCTTTTGGGACTTTCATCTACCCTATTTCCCAAAGATGTTCACATGCCAAAATCAGGAATGTGGTATGTATAAGTCAGTGCCTGAAAGAGAAACATCCAGAAAACAGGGGAGATCACAGCTTGCTTGGTTTTAAAGCAAATCTAGCTCTAAAACCTCTAAATAGGTGCTCAGAAAACTATCATCCATACCTAAAAGTCGTCTTGTAAGAAATTTTAATCGGTTTTAATCAATAGTAACTGCGGGAAGATGGCAGAGCCCTTCATTTAAAGACCTCTCTGTCACTTTAAAACGATCTTCAGTTGGCCTCCAACACTATATAAAAAAGAAATCAAACATAAAAGGTGAGTTCAAATCATCTACGGATTATTTTGAATATGAAAAATTCCTGTCTATCTTGAGAGCTTCTCTTTTTAAAATGTCAGCAAACATCACTGTTCAGAAGACTGATTTCTTGCCATCTTTCAGGGTGGAGGGAAAGAGGATGATAAATTAAACTGAGCGGGAAAAAAAAGAGAAATTCTCAAATTCTCTTGCATCAGCATGAGCTGAAAAAAAAAAAAAAAAAAAAAGGTCCTCCAATTGTCAAAAGAAGAATTGGAGACAAAATTCCTGTGAACTGTGGCCAAGGTGAGCACACATTTTTCAGATTTTTTCCAACAACTTCCACGGGAAGATTAAAGGTGCAGAAACTATTCACAGAGAAGTATGGATGATTTATCTACTCAATTACGCTCCGTGTCAGGAGCCGCCAAAGCAGAGGACGGGTCTCAGGTGGCCACGTACTGCTCTCCTGTTCAAAGCTGAACCCTCGACGGTCCCACATAGCTCCAAATGAGAAAATTACTCCTCTGTGCTATGATTAGGACTTTGCAAGTTTTTAAAGCAGTGAGCCAAGTGGCAGAACTGCCAGCTGCCATTTCAAGTATTAGCGAACATTGACTCGTGGGGAGCGTGGCTGCCGAGGGGGATCTCTCGAGAGGAAGCGATTGTTCACTCTGACCCATTAGCAGTTGTTGTGGTCAGGCCCGGTCACCTCTCCTGGGCCTCCTCATGAGGAGCATCTAAACCGTGGCAGCCGGTCATGGGACATGGCCTTCAAGAGCGGGTGCTTAGTCTTACCCAACCTCTCTGAGACCTTACTGTTTCCTCCAAAATGGTAACCACAGTTCCTGATTTCAGAACAAGCTTGTTCTAATGACGAAATCTGGAAAATCTTTTGATTATTCTAGAAGATGATCTCTTTGACTCTCGGAGGCACAGGAAACATATGACAATTGACAGAAGAGTGGCCTGACTTGATTTTTATCTGACTTCAGAGATGCAGTCTCCATCTTTTTCTGGTAGGCCCATATTTGAAATTCTACCCTTTGAGATCTTTTCCACTCCCTGCTGTAGGAGTAATACTTTAGACAGATTAGTTATTTCGCCTTGCATTAAATTAATCTATCAAATTATCCTCTGACAGCAGGTCACAATGGTGAGAGGAACAAAAGACCATAAGTAAACTGGGACCCCAACAGCATGACTTAAAATGCTAGGAATGAAGACTAAAGGCATCTTGCTTGCTTTATAGTTTTTTTTTTTAAAAAAACTGGCCTTATAAGGGAACTTGTCACTACTTGGGCATAGACCATTTTTAAATAGAAAGAGTCAAAAAAAGCATTATAGAAAAAAACTCTTGAGTTCTGGTAATAATAGAGGATAGGATATGTTTGGATCAACAGAACACTCAAAATTCTTATTTTTACCATTAGTTTATCCAAATTGTATCTTTGAGTAGCAAATGGGGATCATATTTTCTCCATCTGGTCCTAGCTCCCTTCTCAACTTTTAAAAGGCAAACCTATGATCTTTCTCCTCCAAATTAATTATCCTGTCTGGGTTATTCTGAATGCTTCCAGACCACTTAAAAGGCATCCCTAAGGTTCTATTTGCTTTAAAAAATATATAGCTGCTTTAAAGAAGTATTAGCACGTGTGCAGGGTAGTGAAGACTCTTGAGTCTTCAGGGGTCTTCCTGGTGAGAGAGTACTTTCCCATCTACAGAAGAATGGAATTCATGTCAAAAATGCAAAGAGTAGGCAGGACAAGGAATAAATCATTTTTAAAAAAGCCATAAACCATAAAAACTGTACTTGAATGTTAAAAAACAATGAACTAAGTTGGAATGCAATTTGTGAAATTAAAACACTTGTTAAATTAAGTCTGGCCCAAAGGTTTCTTCAGACACATGAACTGTAATCTAACTTGATGTGTAAACAGCCTGTATAACCTACTCTTACAACAGGTAGCTGAGTCTCAGCCAATCACGGGCAGCCAACAGTTCAAACCATGTTCAAATAACCCATCCAGCAGTTTCCGTACCTCACTTCAATTTTCTGTAGGTCACTTTCTGTTTTCTGTCTGTAAATCTTCGCTTGCCATGTGGCAGCCCCAGAGTTGCCCTGCACCTACTGTGGTTTTGGTGGCTGCCCAATTTGCAAATTGTTCCTTGGTCAATTAAACTCTGTTAAATTTAATTTGTCTAAAGTTTTTCTCTTAACACACTCAAACTTTCACACTTTAGCTGTTAAACTGATAGTTTGGGATCCATTATAGTCATGTCTGTTTCTGATAAGGGTTGGGAGAAAGTTCTGCTCTTTATAGCCCACTTTTAGAAAGCCTTAACATTACAGGTAAAATGCAAAGCTCCAACCAGAGATGTCATTGCCTACCTAACATGGTGTAATTAATCCCTTTATGCTTTCCCTGTCTACACCATACAATATAACTATGGGTTGTCCATCACTTCCTGACTTCCACAGGCAAGTAATTATTATGATAATTAACAGTTAAGGAAATTACCAGAATAGACCTATAAGGTATTACAAAAAGAAAGATATATTAGTTTTGTGTGTGTGTGCACAGGTGCGTATGCCTGTGCAAATGTGTGTGCACATGCACAGGTGTGTATGTGTTCCTACATGTGTATTTGTGTGTGCATGCACAGGTGTGTGTGCATGCACAGGTGTGTGTTCATATGTGTGCACACATGCATCATGTGTGTGTCCATGCATGTGTGTATGTGTGTGTGCCTGCACAGATCTGTCAGTGCATGAGGGTGCACATATGCAGGTGTGTGTGTGTATGCACAGGTGTGTGGGTGGGTGTTCCTGCGTATGTGAATATGTGTGTGCCTGCAAAGATTTGTCAGTGTGTGTGTGTACACATGTGCAGGTGTGTGTATCTGTGCGTGTGGGGGGGCGTGCACAGATGTGTGAGTGTGTGTTCCTGCATATGTGTATGTATGTGTGTGCATGCACAGGTGTGTGTGTACATGCATGTGTAGTGTGTCACACACTTTCATAGGCCCATATTAAAGACACAGATTTGAGTTGCTTTTTTTCTAATCTGAGCTCCTGAGGGTCTTGCATATTCAGATAGAGGATTGCTTCTGTTTGAATCTCTGTCAGATAAACAAATATTTAAATATAAGAAATACTGGAAAGATTGCTTTGAGCACTGAGGCATAGCGTGGCATTTAGGAGGAAAAACAATTGGACCAGTGTAAGTGTAACTGACTACAGATTATTGGAGTGGTAGGCATGCTGGGGAGAACCAGGCAAACATCCCTGAGGCTTTCACAGACTGTGGCTCATTTACTTGTGGAATTCACTTGTAAAGTAATTGAGGGCAGGTGATCTCACCAATACACACCAGAGCTCAGTAGGTGATCATGGTGAAAGTCAGTTGTTTTGACCATGTGCAGACTGCCCTGTTGGCTCTCCTGTGAGCACCTTCATGACTTCCTACTTTTATTTTCTATTTAAGGTAAGTGTGGTTGGACTATTCTATTTTTCACAGTTGTAACTCCACTTTTATTCATTTTCAGACTAATTGACACAAAGATGAAATGGAGAGTTAATAAACAAAATGATAGAATTACATTTTAAAACTTTTAACTAAAAATAAGAATGCTGTCTACAATAGCCAAGATATGGAATCAACCTAAATGTCCATCGATGGATAACTGAATAGGGAAAGTGTGGTATATATTCTCAATGGAATACTACTCAGCCATGAAAAGTAATGAAATTCTGCCATTTGCAGCAGCATGGATGAGCTTGGAGAACATTATGGAAAGTAAAATAAGCCAGGCACAGAAAGAGAAATACCACATGCCCTCACCCATAAGTGGGAGCTAAGAAACAAAATAAGACCACAGTAAAACATTAAAGTTTTAAAAGGAGAGAATAAACCTATAGTTACTAGAGGTGGGAAAGGAGGAAGCGAAAAGAGGATAGGGAGTAAGGGGTAAGGGACACAAAAAGTAATTATGATTTGTAATGATGAACATGCTAATGATATTGATTTGATCATTGTATACTGTACACAAATACTGATAGTCAACTCTGTACCCCATAAATATGTATAAATTAAGAAAAGAAGTAAAGAAAGAAAGAAAGAAAATGCTGGGCAGGAGCAGCAGGAGTAGACCAACAGGTGCAAAAATTAAATAAATAAAAATAAAAATAAGAATGTTAAACCTTAGATAAATAAAAAATCTTGTGTTCTGATTCAGAAAATCAGTTTCATCTATGGCATAAGGGAGAGTTGCTTGAAACGTGTTTCATGTGAAATAGACTTAAGGGTGGTAGATGACACAAGGGCAGTAAGAGCTTGGGGAGCTGAGGTATCTACCACACGCCTAGTTTGTGACAATGTCCCCTTCCAAAGAAGCTGTTCCTCACACATTCCCCAGAATCCAACATCTTCCACATTCCCACAAAATAGCCTTGACGCATTCCCTGCCTCCAGGACAGGAGACAGCCATGCAAAGGACACAGCATCTCTTTTCTCACCACACACTTCTAATCTGTATTCATTCCTTTCTGTTGCTTATACAGAATACCTGAAACTGAGTAATTTATAAAGAAATAAAATTTATTTCATATAGTTTGAAGGCTGGGAAGTCCATGGTCCAGGGAACACGTCTGGTGAGGACCTTCTGTGTGAGAACTCTCTGCAGGGTCCTGTTGTGACCAGGCTGCCACATGGCAGGAATGGGTTGAACAAGAGAGCTAACCTTCTTGCTTGCCCTCCTTTTAAAGCCATTAGAACCACACCCGTGACAACTCATTACTCTGTGAATGGATCAGTCCATTCACAAGGGCACAGTCATTACCATCCAGTCACCTCTTAAAGGCTCCACCTTTCAATTACCATAACTGGATTTCCCACCCCCTCAGCACTGCTCCAATGAAGTTCAGGCCTCAGTGAGTTTTGGGGAGACATTCAACCCACAGCACCTTCCCTAAATTCTGTACCCATGACATGAACAGTCCTGGGCTGGGCTTGTAGGTGATGACAGTGATAACTCCCCCCTGTTCTTCCAGCCCACAAACCTCCCATCATGAGCTACCTTGGACTGATGGGCACTGCAGATGCGGGACCCAGTGCAACATGAAACCAGAGGCCTCTAGTCCAAAAATCAATAAGAAAACTCTCTTGGGTCACACACCGAGAAGCCAGCCCTATGCAGGAGCCCAGCTGAAATCAACAAGGACTGGCCGGGGTCAGGAGAACAACCCAGAGGACTTACAGGGTTCACTGATGAACAAAAATGAGCATGTGTTTTTTATTCCTGAGGTCATTTTATTTAGTTTTACTTTTTGAATACACATAAAATTTACCATGTTAACCATTTTGAAGTGTACAGTTCAGTGGCATTAAGTATATTCACAATGCTGTGCAACCACCACCATCATCCATCCACAGAACTTTTTCATCTTTCAGATCTGAAACTTTGTCCCCATTAAAGATTAAATCCCCATTTCCCCTCCCCTTGGCTTTTGGCAACTACTATTCTACTTTCTGTCACTGTGAATTTCACTACTCTGTGTACCTCATGTAAGTGGAATCACAATATTTGACTAACATCTTTAATTTAGCATATATCCTTGAAGTTCATTCATGTTGTAGAATGTGTCAAAATTTCCTTCCTTGTAAGGCTGAATTGTATTCTACTGTACGTATGCACCACATGTTGTCTATTCATTCATCTGTTGATAGACACATGAGTTGCCTCAGCACTTTGGGTACTGTGGATAATGCTGCTACAAACGTGGGTGTACTGTGCCTTCTTGAGTCCCAGTTTTTAATTAATTTGGGTTACATATTCTGAAATGGAATTGCAGAATCATGTGATGGTTCTTGGTTCTCTGGGCGGCTGCCATGCTGTTTTCCACAGCCTACACCATTTTACATTCCCACCAGCAATACACAGGGTGCCCACAGTAACACCCTTGCCAATATTTTATTTTTTTTTAATAGTAGCCAGCATAGGTGAAGTGGTATCTCATTATGTTTTTGGTTTGCATTTCCTCATAATTCGTGAAGTTGAGCATCTTTTCACATGTTTATTCGCCATTTATATCTCTTCTTTTGAGAAATGTCTATGCAAGTATTTTGCCAATTTTACAATCAGGTTATTTTTGTTGTTTAATTGTAGGAGTTCTTTCTATACTCTTAGTATACTCTGAAATATATATTGGTATATAATTTGTTCTTTATATGCTCTGGATATATATCAGATATACATTATATCAAATATATAATTTTCAAATATTTTCTGTCCTTCCAGGATTGTCTCTTTACTCTGCTGATATTTTTTGATGCATACATTTAAAAATTTTTTTTTCATAAATTTTAATTCGTCATTTAAAAATTTTGTTGCCTGACTTTTTGGAATCATATCCAATAAATCATTGCCAAATCCAATATCATGATTTTCCTCATGTTTTCTTTTAAGAGTTTATAGTTTTATCTCTTACATTTAGGGCTTTGATACATTTTGAGTTAATTTTTATATATGGTCTTAGGTAAGGGTCTAACTTAATTCATTTGCATGTGGATATCTAGTTTCTCCAGTACTATGTGTTGAAAAGGCTGTCGTTTCCCAATTGACTGGTCTCAATACACTGTTGAAAATCATTTGGCTATGCACATGAATATTTATTTTGGAGCTCTCTATTCTTTTCCACTGGTTTATATGTCTGTTTTTATGCCAAAACCACTCTGTTTTTATTACCATGGTTTTTTAGTAAGTTTTGAAATAAAAAATTATGAGATCTTAAATTTTTTTCCGCCAAGATTGTTTTAGCCATTTGGGGTCCCTTGATATTTTATATGAACTTCAGGATGAATTTTTATATATCTGCAAAATGCATTGCTAGAATTTTGATTGAAATTGCAATAAAATGTGGATCACTTTGAGTTAGTAGTATTAATATTTTAACAATATTAAGTTTTCCAGTTCATGGACATGCAATGTCTTTCCATTTATGTGTCTTTTTCATTTCATTCAGTAAGATTTTGGTGCTTTCAGTGTATAAGTCTTTCACCTCCTTGATGTTTATTCCTAAATATTTTATTACTTTTAATGGTAGTCTAGATGGAATTATTTTCTTAATTTTCTTCTCAAATTATTCATTGTTAGTGTATAGAAACACCAGTAATTTGGGGGTGTTGATTTTGTGTCTTGCGACTTTGCAGATTTGTTTTAGTTCAAAAAAAGACTGTGTGTTTGTGTGTGTGTGTGTGTGTGTGTGTGTGTGTGTAATACTTATGATTTTCTACATAGTTGATTATGTCATCTGCAAACAAGAAAATTTACCTCTTCTTTTTCTTTTATTTCTTTTTCTTGCCTAATTGCTCTGTCTAGGACTTCCAGTACTATGCTGAATAGAAACGGCAAAGGAGAACGTTCTTGTCTTGTTCCTTATGTTAGAGAAAATGCTTTTCAGTCTTTTACTGTTAAGTATGATGTTAGCTGTGGGTTTTTCATATATGGTCCCTATTACATGGAGGTAGTTTCCTTCTATTCCTAGTTGATTGTCATTATCATGAAAGGGTGTTGAATTTTGTTAAAAAGCTTTTTCTGTATTGATTGTGTGTATATTCATTTTATCCTGTTAGTGTGGCATATTCCATTGATTGATTTTTATATATTAAGCCATCCTGGCATCCCAAAAGTAAGTCCCACTTGGTCATGGTGTATAGTACTCTTAATATATAGTTGAAGTTAATTTTTTAGTATTCTTGAGGATTTTTGCATCAATATTTATAACGGACATTGGTCTGTGGTTTTCTTTTCCTTTTGCATCTGTCTGCCTTTAGTACCAGAGTCATGGTAGCATCTTAGAATGAGGCAGAAGGGTTCTCTTAAATTTTTTGGAAGAGTATGAAAATGATTGGTATTATTTTTCAATTGTTTGGTAGCATTCACCAGTGAAGTCATCTGGTAATGGACATTTTTGTTGTTGTTGTAAGGCTTTTGATTGCTGATTAAGTATCCTTACCATTTGTAGGTCTATTCTTATTTTTGATATCATCATTATTCAGTCTTGGCAGTTTGTGTGCAGTAATAATCTGTACATTTTATCCTGGTTATCCAATTTGGTGTGAAATTGGGTACTTTTCCTAAATTCTTTGTATTTCTGTAAAATCAGTAGTAATGTCCATTCCTGCATTTCTGACTTTATTTACCTGAGTCTTCTCTCATTTTTGCTTAGTCAGTCTAACTAATAGTTTGACAATTTTTTTTATCTTTCAAGCATTAATTCTTATTTTCACTGATTTTCTGTATTTTTTATTCTCTATTTTATTTATCTCTGTTCTAATCTTTATATCCTCTATTCTGATATCGTTGAGTTTAGGTTGTCCTTTTTTCTTCATTTCTTTAATGTATAAAGACAGGTTGTTGATTTGAGACCTTTCTCTTTTTTTGTTTTTAATGTAGGTGTTTCCTGCTATGAATGTCTGTATTGGCAGTGTGGCACTACTTTTACTGAATTTCCCATGTATTTTGGTAAGTTTTGATTTCATTTTTATTGCCTTAAGGTATTTTCTAATTTTCCTTGTGATTTACTCCTTGGCCCATTTTTTTTTTTTTTTTGTCTGTTTGTTTTTGTAAGAGTGTGTTGTTTAATTTTCACATGTTTTTCAGTTTTATAGTTTTCCTTCTGCTGTTGATCATCATTCCATTAATGATACTTGATATGACTTTAATCTTTTTAAAATGTATTAAGCCTTGTTTTGTGGCCTAACATGTCTATTTTGGAGAATGTTCTATGTACACTTGAGAAAAATGTGTACTCTGCTGTCGTGGGGTGGATTGTTCTGTATTGTCTATTAGATCCATGTGGTCTATATTGCTATTCTTTTGTTTCTTTATTGATCTCTCTGGTTGTTCTATTTATTACTAGAATTGGGGTATTAAAGTCTCTTACTATTATTGTAGAGCTGCCTATTTTTCCATTTCAATTATGTCAATGTATGCTTCATATATTTTAGATTACTGATGTTTGATACATATATGTTTATAAATTGTTATATCTTACTGCTGTATTAAAATTTTACTTAATATTTAATGTCCTTTTTGGTCTCTTGAAAGAATTTTGACTTATAGTCTCTTTTGTATAGTATTGGTTAAGCTACACCTCTCACTTTTGGTTACTATTTGCATGGAGTATATTTTTTCCATTCTTTCACTTGTAACCTATGTATTCTTAGATATAAAGTGATTCTCTTATAGACATCATATAATTGAATTCTTTTTTATCCATTCTGCCAATCCATGTCTTCTGATTGAAGAGTCAAATCCATTCACATTTAAAGTAACTATGGATAAGGAAGAACTTACTTTTACCATTTTGTTATTTGTTTTCTATATTTCTTACAGTTTTTTTTTGATGCCACATTTCCTCTATTACTGACATCTTTTGTATATAGTTTATTTTTACAGTGACACATTTTTATACTCTTCTGAGTTCCTTTTGCATATGTTCTATAGATGTTTTATTTGTGGTTACCATGATGATTAAATATAACATCTTAAAGTTAAAATAAAATTAACCTCAATTGTACACAACTCTACTTTTTTACATCTCTATTTCCCTATTTTATGTTATTGATGTCACAAATTACATATTTATATTGTGTACTCACTAACATAGACATAGTTATTTTTATACATTTACCTTTTAAACACTGTAGAAAATAAAAAGTGACATTACAAACCAAAGTTACAATAGTACTGTTTTCTTTTATATTTTTCCATATATTTACCTTTACTGAAGAACTTTATATTTTTATTGATTTCATGTTCCTGTCTGGCACAATTTTGTTTCAACTTGAAGTTTCTCTTACATTTTTTGTAAGGTTGTTCTAGTGGTAATAAACGTTCTCAGGCTTTGTTTGTCTGGGAATGTCTTAATTGTCCCTCATATATGAAGAACAGTTTTATGAGATATAAAATTCTCAATTGACAGGTTTTTATTTTCCTTTCAGCAAATCTAAATATACCAACTCACTGCATTCTTTCTGCAAGGTTTCTGCCGAGAAATCTGCTGGTTGTCTTATACAGGATTTCTTGAATGTAAAAAGTCACTTTTTTATTGGTGCCTTCAAAATTCTCTGTCTTTGACTTTTAACACTCTTTTTATAATATATTTCAGTGTGGGCCTCTTAGGGTTTACCCTATTAGAGTTTGCTGAGTTTTCTGGATTTGTATATCTAAGTCTTCCCCAAATTTGGGAAGTTTTCAGCCATTACTTTTTCAAATAATCCTTCTGTCCCTTTCTTTCTCTCTTCTCCTTTTAGTACTCCAAAAATGTAAAAATTGGTTCACGTGATGATGTCTCATAAGTTCTTTAGAATCTGTTTGCTTTTCTTCATTGCTTTTTTGTTTGCTCCTCAAACATTTCTAATAACTTGTCTTCAAGTTCACTGGTTCTTTCTTTTGCCTGTTCAAATCTGTTGTTACATCCCTTCAGTGAAGTTCTCAATTCAGTTACATTTTTCAACTCCAGAATTTCTATTTAATTATTTTCTGTAATTTCTATCTCTTTGTTGATATTCTCATTTTCTTCATATACAGTTTTTATGATTTCTTTCAGGTCTTTGTGTTTTCTTTTAGCTCCTTGAGTATATTTAAGACAACTGTTTGAAAGACTTTGTCTAGTATGTTTGAAGCCTATGTTCCTTTAGGGGTAGTTTCTGAAGTATATTATATTTTTTTTGAGTAGGCCATGTTTCTCTCTTTCTTTGTATGACATGACCTTCTGTGAAAAGTTGGATATTTGGAAAAAAAAAAGTCACCACCCACAGTTTTTGCAGAAATGGTGTGGAAGCCCTTCATTAATTAGCAGGCCTCTGAGACTTAGGAACAGCCTCAGATGAAGGCCTAATGTTTTCTCAGGACTTTTTAGGTCATATGTGTTCTCTGGGTCTGTGACTGTGCTTTTTTCCCCAATGCCTCCATATACATGGCTGCTTTAAAACGTCTTTATTTCCCTAAGTGTCTCACCCTGGCTTCTTCTCATGGTCCTAGATGTTCTATTTTATTCCTCTGTTTGTGATCTCTTATTTCCAGGCACTGGTGGGTCTGCAGTCCCCTGGTAGTTTGCATGCACCACAGTGACTAACACTACCTTCTATGGCTCTAACCTGATATCCAAACTGTGTTGCCATTCCTGTTTGATTGCCAAGTCAGGCATGACAGAAACCAATACCTCAGGCACCCCACAGATAGCCCAGGGCATTGCAAACAAGTTCAACTCTTCTCTTTCCATTTTGAGGTAAGGAAGCAAGGATTATGTTGCTTGCTTCTCACCAGGCAGGGTGCAGGAAAACAGCAAGTAAAAATGCCAGAACATTTCCTCCCATTTGAACATGTCTTTTTCTTCTTCAAGCATTCATCTGGTTGCTGGAAATCTTTGGCTAGCTTCCAGAGTTCTTATTTTAATCAATCTGTAGTTGCTTATTTAATGTTTTTGTGGGAAAACGAGGGCTTAGCGCTTTCTGTTCACCATCCTATTGACATCACTTTAAATAGTTTTATTTTCTTTTTAAAAATAATTTATTTTACATAAACGTGGGGTACAACATTGATTTTCAATAATTGTGTACAATGTGTGGTGGTTAAATCATATAGTTAGCTTACCCATCATTACAATACACAATCATTCTGTGTCCATTGACCAATTCTTCATTAATAACCTTCCCTGCCCCCTCCCTGCCCCCTCCCCTCCCCTTTTCCACCTCCAGTTTTCTAAAAGTTCAATTTATTACTGTTATTATTGTTTGTTTCTTTCTTTCTCTCTGTCTGTCTTTATTGTTCATTATACCTGCACTCTCATGTTTATTGCAACTCTATTTACAATAGCCAGGCAATGGAACCAACCTAAATGTCCATTGATGGATGACTGGATAAGGAAATTGGGTTATATATACACAATGGAATACTACTCAGGCATTAAAAAGAATGAAATTCTACCATTTGCAGAAATGTGGATGAGCCTGCAGAAAATTATTCTAAGCGAAACAACCCAGGTACAGAAAGAGTAATACTGCGTGTTCTCACTCTAACTGGGAACTGAATCCATA
The DNA here is from genome assembly GCF_027409185.1 of Cynocephalus volans. NCBI lineage: Eukaryota > Metazoa > Chordata > Mammalia > Dermoptera > Cynocephalidae > Cynocephalus > Cynocephalus volans. Next base: position 122,994,638 of record NC_084465.1, read on the forward strand.
AACGAACAAATAGTTGTTTTTTTAAAACCACTAAGTAATGCAGTAATTTGGTATATACCAGCAGATAATAGATACATTAGTCTTAAAAGAAATGAAATACTGGATTTTGAAAATATTTTCTGGCTTCTCATGGAGCATGGGGAAAAAATATTGACCATGGGATCACCGCAGTAGCTCTCATCATGTGGTGTGGCTCAGACCAGGGTGCCCCATCTTTTTTGTGGAGTGAACAGCTGGGTCTCAGTTTCCCACAGGTCTTAGGTGCTATCAGATATGATATGCAATACTCCAGCTGCAAGATGTTAGTCCCATAACCGGGCTCCCCTCCCAGTGCCCTTTCACCACCCCATACACCTCTCCAGGGATGACAATGGACTGGGGGGCCTCATGTTTCCTACTGCCAGCTTTGTCCTGGGAGTCCCAGCCTGCTGTGTACTGCCTCTGGAATCCGCCCAGGGCCTTGGCTTAAGCAACTTTTCTCAAACCATTTTTGTGGTTTTTGTCTTCTTGACTGCAATTCAAATTACCTTTTAGAACACCCATCTCATGGACTTCCTCCCATCATACTATGAGCTGAAGTCCAGCTGAGTAATCACTCATATGAAACATTGGAAAGTCTTCTTCTCTGACTTGCATCTCTCACTGCACCCCCTCCCCACTTGACTCACTTTTACTAACTCACTGACTCAGCAGAAGTCCTCCTCCAGCTGTGAGCGGGCAGTGGGTGGGCAGAGATGAGGGATGGTATAACATACTCGGTGATCATAGTCAGACTAAGTGGGCTTGAATTCCAGTGCTGCCTCTTCCTCTCAGTCGGGCATATTATAAGTCTCAGAGTCCTTCCACTTCTGCACCAGCAATTAGGAATAACAGCAGTTTGGGGAAACATTACATAAATAAGACATATGAATTTATTAGCAGAGAACCAAGCCTACAGTAAGAGTTAGCAAATGTAGCTGTCATTCTTTTTAAGACAAGGTTTCTGCCCTCATGAGCTTTCAGTAACAGACTGTAGACATCAACCAGATAACTGTAAGTATAATGAACTTTCCAAAAGGGGAAACACAGTGCCGTGGCCCCACAGGACACTATAGAACTCAAGGGAGCCCCAAACTAACCTTTTCTCTGTCCACATTTGGATTCTGTTGTCCAACAAGGCAATCAGTGGATGGGAGTCTAATGCTGACAAAATTGATGTAGACAAACTGTCTTATATCTGTAGACAAGTGTCCATCTTCATACGGAATTCTGGAATCAGACAAACACTTATCCAACCCATCTCAGTCTCCCCTAAATGTAGTCAGGGAGCTCTGGAAGCTTGGATAGCATTGAGGAACAGGACAGAAGGCTTCTTCCCAGTGTCAGCGCATTCCTCAGAAGAGAGGGAACACATCCCTTCCATGCCCACCAAGCAGATACTCCTCAGCTGGAAGGAAGTAGTGAGGAAGAGGTGGAAAAAAGCTGGGAGTGTCAAACAGAAGGATAAGAGAGGAGCTCTCAGGAGGAGGGAGAACATCTCCCCAGCATTTCTCTTTGGTTACTCAACTCATTTCACTTAGCCCTGAAGTGGGTCTGTGAAGACATGTGGATACAGCAAATCATTTTGGATTTGCTGTCTGGAGCACAGTTAGTCTGCAGTCTATGAACTGGGATTATAAAATAAATTGCAAATGTTCTATCAAGAGGTTAACTAGGGTGCTACGTTACCATATCCTCACGTGGTTGATAGTGAGCTCTGTCTAACAATGCAGGGTCCACAGTCCTGATAAACAAGCACTGTCAGTCTTGTGCTACTGTGGTTTCAGTACCTCTTATGTGGAATTGCTCAAGCCTAGGAAAGCTGCTTACTTCATCTGCGATTAACTGATCTAGGATGAACTGGGAGCCACATGGTAGATAGTGACACTGGGGCACATGAATCCAGTGGAATTTGGAGCTGCCCATCCAGCCCTGACTAGCTAAATCTGGCTTCAACCTCTTAAAGCCAAACTCACTGATACTGAGAACAAAAGGGAAATCACAATTGCTTTACAATTTAAAACTAGCAAATATTGTTTCATTCCTAAAATCTAAAAGTCCTGCAGTTGGAAGGACTGCTTTCCCCCCTATAGTCAAAGTTCTGCCTCAGTTACTCTGCTAAGTAAAATGTGAGCTGGTGTATCCAGAATCAACACCCTATCCAGCTCCACCTGCAGTTTGGCCTAAGGCTACCAGAAATCACTCTTGGGTGGGTGAAGTTGCCACAGACTACCATATTGCCCATGGTGAAAATCCTTACTGACCAGCCCATGTGGTCCAATACCACTCCTGTAAAGCATATACTCGGACAGTGCCAGCGACGATAAGCCACAAAGTCAAAATGCTTTGGCCCCTGTAAACCCTTAACCTGCAGGCTTTGATTTGCTCCCCAAACTTCCCAGCTTTTCTCAATGTTCTCAGCCCACGCATAAAGAAGAAACTATCAGGAGTGGGGAGGAAGCTGTCTTCTTCTCACACAGAGGGCATCACTCAGACTGGAAAAGCATGCAGAGGATCTGGCAGAGGGGAGAACACAACAGCTTAGTCCCCTGGAAGGATTCCAGCCCAAGTTCACCACCCCTGAGTTACTGGAGCAGGGAATGGAAAGAGGGTGTGTCTCCCATACAGAAGCTAAGTCCACCTGATGCTTTAATCTATTTTTCTGTTGTATGTGGTCACCAATATATTTGTGGCATTCAATAATCATTGTCAGTGCAATAACTGGTATAATGATTCAATCTTGAAATCAGCAGCTCCTAGATTGTCATTTCAGCTTCAAGACCAATAGAGAGCTCAACCAAGTGGTATTTCTGAGTTGACAAAGGAAAAATTTAATTAAAACTATAAGTGACCTTCAAATGTCAGAAGTAAATAAGATAATAACAACTGCATTTTTGACAGCTGTCACCCACTAATGGGAATGCCATAAAACTCATGATCAGGGAGCGCCAGCACATCCATGTGAACTAGACTCATCACCATAAATTCTGTCAGATAAGTGCTCAACCTGATAATAATCTTACATCAATGCACTGAATTAGCTTCAGCTACAGTGATAGAAAGACAGGTAGGGGAAGGGATCATCTCCACCATAGTGACAACCCCCAGTGCTGACAAATAGCTGAAAGAACCGAAGTCATTTGCATAAAAGGGAAAGCAAAGGATTTCATCAGAGATTATGACAGGCGCACATCATTTACATTCTGTGACCTTCCTTCTTCTTTAATTTGGGGCATTTGCTCCTGATGTGCTCAAATGATTTCATGCGCTCGCGCGCGCGCACACACGCACACACACACACACACACACACACACACACACACACACACACGTGCAAAAAAAGGAAAATAAAATTCTTACAGGCTTCATCCTCTAAAGGAGAGAAGATATATTAGTCCTAGTATGTACAAGGTTAGCTCTTTTAAAAGATGCTGGCACCTGGAAATGCAGAATTTTTATTTTTCAAGCTGATTCAGCTGATCAGTGACTGGCTTTGCTGCTGAGGTGTCGCAGGGAGACTCAACAAGGGTGAGGTTGTTAATTGATTTTGCTGCTTTGTTGAAGACAGCAACCCTCCTGGTTCACAGTTCCTCGATTTCAAAGACTCTCTGTGTGCAGTACCAAAGCAGTGCTATAAGTAACACTAAAGAATATCATCACGATGCAGACACACTGCCCCCGGTTGTACCTATCTTATAACTACTCCACAAGAACGAATGTAATGTTCAGAAAAGATATTGAAAACATATTTTCTAGCAAGTAGGGGGGAGAATAGTAGTTCTCAAACAGTTTCTAAAACTATTACTATTAAATATAGGGCATTATTTAAAATCATTGGTAATATTTTAAAGCTGATTCATATAAGAACATTGTATCAATAAAAATAATGTGCATTTTACATTTGATTATAATAATCTATAGAGGCATTATCTGGGCTTGAACCAAGGACCCAGTCCAGCCTACCACCTATTTTTGAGAGGTATGCAAGCTAAAAATGTTTTTTTTACCATTTTAGGTGATTCTACATGTTCCTACATAGCACCCTAGGCTTTGCCTCTTAGCCCTCAAAGCCTAAGATATTTAACATCTAACTGAACAATATTTCTGACTTCTTTGCTTAAGAACATAGAATTGCATACCAACATGACAACAAATGAGACCTGTGAGTGGCCTTACATGTCCATGAGGTGGGGTGGATGGTTCCCAACATGTGCATATAGATCTCCAGAAAATAGTCAGTTAGCCTATCCTAATGCACAAAAGATGCAAAGGTCATATCATACACATAAATTTCAATTTTTGATTAAAAACTCTATTGAGAGCAGAAATAGGAGGTTAACTTGTGATAAACACAATAGGCACGGATTTGGAGAGACTGGTAGAAAAAACTGAAGTAAAATCTGTTGGCATGGAGAAAAATGTAATTTAGTTTTCCCTTGAAGCTCGAAGACATTCTTTGTTCCTATACTCTACCTTGACAGAAGCCCGCCATCTTCCACTGTTCCAGGACCAGAAGGACCAAAGCAATCTTTCATAATGCATGCAGTTACCTTCACATACTTTTGACCACTTGCTGAGATCTGACTATCACAGAAATATTTTTTCTGTGGTGTTGAATGGACCTGGTTTGGGACCTCCACCTCTGTGCTTCCTAAGATGCCAAGAATATCTTTCTCATTGCATTACTATGTCGACCTGTAATTGTTTACATGTGCTCTGTGAGATTCCTTAAGGAAGGGGCCATGTTTCAGAGCGTTTTATCACATTGGTGCCTGGTATATTATCACCACTCCATAAATGCAGATTGCTATTATACTGACTACTATTGCTATTGTCATTGTTATTTGCCCCCATAGCATGATGCTTGCTATAATCCGGATAAGTTTTTTGAAACAACTTCACATTTGGCATTTCAGGGACAGAATTACTTAGAAGCAAATGCAAGATTTAGCTTGCTTTAAAACAAAAGAAAAGGAGAGTGCATTTTCCTGTGCTTGCCTTGAAGGCAAAAAATATTGAAGCTCAAAAGTTTCCTGAAGAAGCGACTACAGATAGAAGACCTTGCTACAAGTCCCATTTGATTAGAACTGACATTAGCTAGAGGGAAAGATCAAGGTTGTGACCAGAGAGTGTAATACACATTTGGCCTGGTGATTCTCTACATAATATCCAGTCAGAGGCAATGCCCTACGAAAATCATTAAATGAGGCTTGGCTAAAAATACTTCCAGATACTTGTTTTCATGTACTAAGGAATCAAAAGGGCAACAGCAGAAAAACAAAAAATAAAATCTTTATTTCCATTACCTAAAACAAAACAGTCCACGTAGATTCTACTGATTCCAAGACAGTAAATATGACTAAACTCACTTTGAAATTTAATTTCGGGTAGCATATCATAAAATTAGTTATAGACACATATTTACACTAAATTTAGAAAGAGTAGGCAACAATCTTTTATTAGAATTATTGAGTGTAAGCTCAGTAAATTTTTTAAAATTAAAAACATGAAAATAGGCAAACTGTTCCTGCCGGTGCCAAATTTACCTGGAAGAAGATATTAACTAGAAATAAAGTCAGAAAAAAAGTTAGAAAAAGAGCTGGCTGGTTATCTTAGTTGGTTAGAGTGCAGCTTTGTAACTCCAAGGTCAAGGGTTCAGTACCCTGTACCTGCCAGTCACACACAAAAAAAGAATAAGAAATAACTTATGCTTTATATCTTCCCTGCAGAAACATATGCTTTGCTCTAAGAGGAAATCAGTGAATGTGACAATTGGTTTAATCACACTCATTAGAGGCAGTGGTCCAGGCACAGGGGTCCAGGCACAGGAGCCTGGAGGCTGTACTGCACAGTGCATGCTCCCAGGTAGAGTGTTCACCTGGACGATGGATGAATTAGACCATTCATGATTTCTAGCCTGCATAGACTTAGGCTCCTCCTCCAGCCTCTAGAATGCATTGATCTAGAGGCATCTGGATATTCATTTTAGCCACACAAGCTGTACATGAGGGGAGAGGACAGAAGAAGGACCAAAATTTATTATGGAGCCACCACATCTTTGCCAGGCAGATGTTAATGCTTAGCTCCCCAATGCCCATTGGTGGTCATGTAGACTGACAAATAGCTGTGTGCGCACATGGCAGAATTGTTGAAGGGATGAATGTGAACAGTCTCCAGCTCCATCCACAACCGGGCTGGTGCCTGCACACCTCAGGCAATGTGAGAAAACCAGCATAAAACAGGATACACTGTCCACTCTACTTATAGAAAGAAGAGGCATGCAGCTAATCCACACCATCAGACACCAGGGGGTGGTGAGTCATCTGTGGTATGGACATGCCCACAAAGACACAAGAGGAACACCCGTGGTGTGGACATGCCCATGAAGGTACATGTGAAAGTTCATTAAATGGTACACTTAAAAAAAATTGTATCATTGAAATCTCACAATTATTTCCCATGGTAATTGTGGTGGATTGTTTTATGGTCATCCCCTCCATTTCCTATAATAAAGTCACCTGTCCCCATCCTTGGTCCTGAGGTTTACCTGATGTCTGTAGGAGAATATCTACCATATCAATATGGCACTTGGTCACAGGACTGGTTGGGCCTCTGGAATAGGAGAGGGTGCTGTACGAGCCCTGGCCATGCAAAAGGCAAAGGTGATACAGAGCCCCTTGGCCTCTGTCCTCTTCTCACTCCCTGCCACGAGACGGGTGTGTCTCAGGTCAGGGCCCCTCCTCCAGCCTGAGTCCTATAGTAAGAAGAAACATTGAGAGCTGGGACCAGACCCACAATTTGGCCTGGGCAGCACTTCAGCCTGAGGCAGATCCATCGTCCTTATGCAAAATGAGTGAGAAATAAATATATATTGTAGAATGCCACTAAAATCTGGATGTTGTTTGATAACCTGAGCAAAGAAAAGTAGTATAAAAACTGGTACTAGAAATGAGATACAGATAAAACGAAGAAGCTAAAATGTTGAGACTGGCTTCAGGACCAAAGTGTGGCAAAGTTACTCTTGTTAGAACCTGAGAAGCTGACATCTAGGCAACAGTGAGACATTTGGTACAACTGTCTCATGTGACAGCCGGGATGGCAGATGATGTGCCCAATTAACTCATGACTTTGGCTGAGCAATTTTTGAAACAGAATGTTATTAGCATGATTGGTAGATATGAGCTATAGTAGTCAAGTTCTATAGGAAATATAAGCTCAGAACAAGGATAAGCCTGTTTACAAAATAAAACAAATCAGAAAAAAATGAGATTATTTAGAAAGTCTTGGAATTTCAAGATTGGAAAATGAAACTATTTCTCTTCTCTACTAAAAGAATATAAAATAAATAAAATAAAATTTAGAGTCTTTGAGCCCAAAATTTGATTAAGATTCAAATTAAGACATGAGATTAAAGCAAACGAACGACCATTCAATGGTGTGGCTTCGGTGTCTGTGTTTAAACACCTTCAAGGTGGCTCTCAGGAAATGTTTTCCACCGGACCAATAAAAGCTTGAGGAAAATAAACCATGTTATGATCTGATAGAAGCCTGATGCACTTAAGATAGCTAAAATTAAGGAGAAAGAGAGAAGGAGAGAGGGAGAGAGAGAGAGATCTATATATCTCAGAAAGAACTGTGGTGGCAGATATTGGCACATGAAGCTGACTGGAATCAAACAGACTAAAACACAGGGGAGAGAGCTGTGTCACCAAAAACGTCACCAGCCTTGACTAAACTAAACTGTCACTGTCTGATATTTAAAGCAACCTCTGACAAGGCAACTCCTCCAGCACCCTCTTCAGAAGTGTCCGAGGAGTGTGACCATGGCTGGGCCTCCACAAGGAGCAGTCTCCATGACCATTTAGCAATGCTTTCGACATTTCCCCATCAGGAGTTCACGGAACGTCAACAGACCAGGAGCTGCTGCGGCTCCGATCCTTCTCTCCTTCACTGAATGGGGCACTGCTCTGGTCATTCTGGCTGTAGCTCGTCACCGTGTTTGGGGGCAGAGGTTGGGGGGTTGGTGCAGAGACTGCACCTACTTACTTTGTAGGATCCCAGGTCACACAGAGCCACATCTGTACCCAACGTAGACATGATCATGATCGTAAGCTTTTGGATTTTGAGCCTGGTGCTGAGATTGGATGTGACTTTCAAAATTCCTTCCTTCGGAGGGGTGGGCTTAAATTGTGAGTGGAAAAGAAGTACTATGTGAGATCAAGAGAGACAGCAATGGTAAATTAAAATATATTTTACAATGATTCTATGCCTCTTTCTCTGAAAGGATTTTCCATCCTGTTACCATGTATAAGTGGGTCATAAACACTGGCCACAAATTCTCTCTTTCCTTCCATTCAGAACCGCCTGCTGCTCCATTAAGCTATATCCCCACACTTTCCCTGTGCTGGAACTGTGTGGCTTCCTCCATGCAATGGAGCAATAACTAGTATGGAACAAGCAGAGATGAGCTGTGGGGCTAGTTCCTTGCTGCTCTTTAAGCTCTGTTCCTATGTGAAGAAGCCCAGGCAAGCCTGCTGGGTGGTGAGATACCAATAATGCAGCAAATCCCTTGCTCTAGCTGACAGCCAGCCAAAAACCAGACGTGTCAATGAGGCCAATGGGAACAGCCAGACCCTATACTGACCAGCTGAACACAAACACATGCACCAAGATTGGTCAAGTCTCATCCAGAGAGGAAGAACCACCCAGCTGATCTGAGCTAACTTGTCAACCTGAAGAATAGGGGACTAAACAAATGGTTTTGGTTTCAAGTTTGCTATGCAACAAAATCTAACTTAGTCTCCATGAGATTTGGCTGCCCCTGTGACTAGCTATACACATCTGCCCCAGGTCTTTGGTCTTAGTCATGTGAGTTGTTTTCACCAATGGAACCAGGAAGAACATAACACATGAGTTGGTGTGCCCCGGCCCTACCTCTTTCTCTCTTTCCTCCTTCATCAAGAACATGAGCATGTCTCAGATGGGGGCTGCTTTCCTTAGCCTGAGTCCCCAGATGAGAAGAAACAGAAGACTCAGAGCCTGGAACAGAGCCACCGTGAATCTGCTGCCCTCGCGGGACGTGAGAAATGAATATTGTTTTTAGCCACTGAAATGCAGAAGTTTTGTTACTTCAACAACATTAATCGATATATTAATTTTTAGATATGTAATTTATATATTTTATAACATAAAAAAATGCAGGCTCTGAGAAGTTAAGAGACTAACCCAAGATCATTCAGCTAATGAGTGATTAGGCCAGGATTCATGTCTAGCTCTTTCTAACTCCAGAGCACAAGGTTTTACCATCCACACCCAGAAAGATAATCTAATAAAACTTATGTTAAAATTTGTTACATGCATCAGTAAAAGGATATTTTTTTAAAAATGTCTTCTCATGGTTTGTAACTGCATCTCATTTCAATTCTGAGCTGAAATCAGAGAATCAACCGACTTTGTAAAAGACTGTGGAAAAACTATAGCTTTCAGGAAAACTGAGGTTATACAGAAATTTTATGCAAGAAAACCTCATTTCAACCTAATAAGTCAGTTTATACAGTTAATATACAGTAAGCACATGCTGTCTAATTTCCCCAGTTCTTGCTCCTCAAGCTGTTATTTTGTGAATAAAAAAGAAGGATCGCCTTCTCTAATTGCATTGCTTCTGATAGTCATCAACATCAGGGCATCCAAGAAAATAGCATTAAAAGCAAAATCCAAACTTCCATCAGGCAATTTAGAACAGCTCACTACATCTGTACTCTGCACTTTTTAAGCTCTCTTAACACATGTCTATATGGCTGAATATTTTATATTATTTTATTTTACCTTATTTTATTTTATTTCATTGTATGAGTACTTTGAGGAAGTCTAGGAAGACTTGCACAGAGAATGAATGCTTTGTTGTTGATACCAAGCAGTGGAAAATGGTAAACGGTAAATGGAGAATGGCTTGGTTTGATTCAGCATACGTGGACTGAGCAGCTGGGTTCTCACACACAAGCGTCGTGTGAGATATGGATACAGAAATAACATATCCTCCCTGCTCTCCCAAGCACTCACAGTGTTGTGTGCTCACACATGGCTGTTTATATACAGCAGAATCACACCTGCACCGAAGGCAGGACGAAGGTTCTAAGTGAGAGACAGGTCAGGAGAATGTGAAATGGGGTGAGACATGGAGTACCCAGCCACACATTTTTACATTGTTTTTTTCTTTTACTGGCCCTGAGGATTACTGTGCGTGCTGGTACACTGTTATTCTCAGGGCATAATATTACCAAAGCAATAGCAGTTGATAAGTAACTATAATACTGTCCTGGATAAATCACAAAGTAATTGCCAATACATTAGTTCATTTCCCCATAGAAATTCCCTGTGAAATAGGAAAAAATATTATTACTGTGCTCATCTTACTGTCCTTTCCAGACGAGATCGTTGATCATACAAATTCACTCCCTATGTGGCAGAGCTGGAACTCAAAACCAGGCTTGCTGACTCTAAATGTCACAATTTTCAGCACACCACATCATGAACAAAGCATGCGGGACTGGACTGATAAGGACAGTATCCAACAAAACTTCCAGAAGCCTCTTTTGTCACTCCCTAATTTCAATTAATGACAGTTATTTACTGAGGGCAAACTGCAGGCCAGTAACCGATCAAGGCCTTGAGGATGTAGGAATGAACAGACAGACAAAACCCCTTTCTCCATAGAGCTCCTATGCCTATGGGGGGAGCAGAAAACCAGTAAGATAAGTGATACGCCATCATGTTAACTGTGATACATACTAACAAGAAAACATAGGAAAACAATAAACAGTGAGGTGACAGAGTTTCTGCAGCCATTTGTAGCTTCCCTAATCATGCAACATGTGCACGTGAATGTGTATTTCGCAGACAAATGTGTACTTATATTTATGTATTTAATATACTCCGATAACCCAGAGGATCTGAAGAGTAAGATTCCAGTTCAAGAGATTTAGTTGTACTTTAAATACCAGTACACTGAAGAGTTGATATACAAATCAAGATCTTAGACAAATCTGAATAACTCATTTCTTAAGATTTGTCAACCTTGAGAAAAGAGATGCATGTAAATTTTAGTTTATTTTTCCATGTAACCACAGCTCTGACTCAGTTAAGATATGCCTGTCATTAAAATATTCATCAGCATGAAGTGCTTATTTCATATAAAACCCTCTGCAATCAGGCCAACCACTTAATTGACATGCTTCTGTTTCCACTTGAATAGACTAAAAAGGGAATCCTTCTACAGGATCTAGAAAAAGTTGAGCATTTAAAAGTTTTATGAGAAGTTAAATTACCCAGAAGCAACTGAATATCACCAAAGTAGAATATAGCAGATAAATCATTTATAGCAAATACGTACACTCTCAAAAAGTAAGAGGCAGAGACCCATCAGAAACCCTGCTGCGGGTACAAGGAACTTCAGTTAAGTCAACCCTATTCTTGGTTGTCTTTTCTTTTCAGTTAGGTTTTTATGGTGTTGAGGCAGGAGCAAGGATAGGGCTGAAAGGAGAGGACTCAGCATCTGTCTAAACACTGGAGATGCAGCAGAGACCCCAGGCAAGGGCAACAGACCATGTCCTGTTCCAGGAAACACCAGGGAAGGCAGGAGTTAAAGACCCGCCTGTATGTCCCCTTCCCACGATCAGGTCAGTACCCAAGGTTGCTTAATCCCCTGGTGTATGCATTCTTTTACAGGTCTCGAGAGAAAAATGAGCCCCCCACCTGCTGAGTCTGAAAATAGAGCACCTGTGACCAATTGACAAAGTCCCCATCATGAGACTGAATATCCCACCCTCTTTCCCAAGTGCCCTACTCAGTTCTTTGCCTTTAAAACCCCCCCATGTGAACACTCGGGGATCACCCACCTGTCGTGCTGCTCCCTTGTGCACAATCTGTCTTTCAGTAAGCTCAGTTTGCTCACTCTCACTATGGGCTCAGTGTTCATTTCTACAACACCGACTCCCAAAGAAGCCGGCATCCTATGTATGCTAACAGTGTTTGTTAGGACAATACTTTACACTGAATAATGATTCTGAGCCCTGGCTACACATGAGAATCATCTGGGGAGCTTAGAAAATTGCCAGGCAGCCAGATTTGACCCAATAGACTGTCTGAGAATCAGGTATCCATAGGCAAAGTTCCTGGATAATTCTAATTTTCATCCGATGTTGACAAACAGTGACTTAAACTGGAAGAAATAATAATGTTCAGTGGCATGCAAAACGTGGGCACTAGCCACAAAACAGGCAAATGATTCAGATTTCTCTATTGTATTCTTGCATTGAAGTATATCTTGCTCAGACCCCCACCCCCGGAGGTACAGAAGTACCATTCTAGTGAGAACAGAACTCAGAGTAACTAGAATAGAAGGTCTTCAGTGACCTTGGTTACCCAAGAGGTAGAGTGTACCGATATGCTGTGTTCACAGAAGGCGTGTACTTGTATATATATGAGGGCACTTCGAAAAGTTAATAGAAAAATAGAATTGAAAGATAATACAAATCTTTTCATGAATTTTTTGAAGTACCCTCCTATATGTGTGTGTGTGTTCTATGTTCATATAAGGTGTATGTTCTGTATATGTCTTATATTCTAAAATAGCCTTGATTTCAAAGAATATGTTCCATTAGCCCCTTAAAACCCCCAATTATTCTATATTTAGTGTTTCTCCTCCAGATTATTTCTCTCTGTTCTTTTTTTTTTTTTTTTTTAACACTTACTTGTACTTATTTGTGCGGTATGGTGTGTTGTTTCAATATATGTATATATTGTGCTTTGGTTCACTTCTTTTTAGCACAAAATAACCACAAAAATTCTCCTCTGGTCAGACCAGAGTCTTAATTTTTGGTTCAGAAAGCGTGATTGCTATACGTAAACATCTTTGTAAGAATGAATAAGCAGAGAAGAGATTTCAGATGATTTTGAAAGGTCCAAGTTGAGATAGATTAAAGCTCATTTACAGACCATCCAAGAAGGTTATAACTAAACCATCACCTGGTAAACACGGTGAAAAATGAAGTCAGTCTTGCTTATCATGGCACTAATAGTTGTTAGTAACTTGGAGCAGAGTAATCTGATTGGAGAACTTGCTCTGAAAGACCTGGAGCTTAGTACTGGGAGAGAGCGGGAGCCTGCGTCTAGAGATCCTGCTCTGCATGGGTAGACTGTGTCGATCTGACCCTGAAGCCCAGCATGGAGGTCTTGATCCTATAAAGAAAAGGGGCAGGGGTCAGATCACCTAAAACCATTTTTAAAAAAAATATGTTATAATGATCTCATAACACCCATTATCATTGATGTTAAAGATATCTGAAGACCAGATAAGGCTGGAGGACCTCAGGGCCAGGACATGAACACAAAACTAATTGGAAATAGCTCGAACTCTATCTGAGATAGGTCAATCCTTGAACCACAGAATATCAACACTGCAAGAGACTTTTGGAGATCGCCTTTCCAGTTCCTGCTTTCTACCTTAAATATTAAGAGAACCAACTGCTGAAGAAGTAAAGTTAACTGGCAAAATACCTCAGGGTGATAATCAGCTCCTATATTTCTCCTTCCCTTCTGCTAGATTCTTTGAAAAGCAGGTGTGGATTGATCCTTTTCCCTAGGCTTTGTCTCTTTTTCACCTCATATGTTTTCCTGGCTTCAATAATTATTCATACTTTGCTTAACAAATCTATATCCTCACCACTAGTCTCTTTGTAAGCAACTCACCCATGTTTCTATCATACATGATCCCCCACTTGTTTTTTTTTTTGATGGACCAATTATCATTCAGCACAAAACTACCCTACCCTATTTCCAAGCTCGAAATATCAATTGACCTGGTCACCTAACCTAGGAACATCTGAATCATTCTTCTACTCTTCCCTAGTTCTCAGTCCCCAAGCACTTTAGAAGATTTCAGGCATATGACTCTTACATTATGCTTGTCTCTCTTCTTCTGGAATCACCTCTATTCAGATCTTCATGGTCTTCCTTCCCCTTGGCCATTGAAATCTCTTTCTAAAGCTTGTTTCCTTTTCTTCTCCCAATTAACGCCCTGCACCACAAATGCAGCCAAACATAAGAACAGCTGCCTTGCTGGCATCAAACGCACAGACAGAGCAGTGGCCAAAACACAGAGGCTACTTATTTATGGACACAGCCTTCAAGGATGATATCTGAAGACTGGGAATGCATTTGCTGTAAGATAACAGTGCCCAGAACATAAAAGCTTTATGAGAGGACATTGACAGACCTGAAAATCATATTAAATGAACGACTGTTGAAAGACCTGGAGACATTTAGACTAGAGAAGAAAAGTTAAGGATAAGGCAAATAGTTGCCTTCAAATATTTGAAAGTGTGTTATATAGAAAAAGGATCATTTCTATCCTAAGCAGTGTCAGATGATACTAATACTGCTATTAATAGGTGATAGCTATAGCTTAAGTTCAGACCCATAAAAACACAACAAATTTTGACAATATCAGCTTTGAAACAACAGATCAGTCTCCTTGTTTAAGAGGAAACGAGGTGATCTTCCATCAGGAATATTCTATGTGGTACCTTTGCAGGGAGAGCGGAGAGGTAAGACTAAAAGATACAAAGAGTTTCTCCCAATTTTAAGATTTTGGACTGGACTTTGCCATAAATATTTAGAGGAAATCATGGGTAGCATCCTTGGTCATTTTAGAAGTGCAAATTGGTCACATACTTACCAGCAAAACTTTCCAGAGCCGAGGAAGTCCTCTTCTGCAGTGTTGTTTCCCTGAAGTAGCAAACGCTGCTTCAGTTACAGTGGGTCTTCTTTTTCCTTGTGTTTTAATCATATGACAGATCAGGCTGAATTTGCATTTACCCAGCATTCTATGCTGTGAGGTTTTTCATAACACTGCAGCCTGGCCCCACAGTGAATTGCGTTATACCTAATGGTTCATCAGCTCTGAGATTTAGTATTTGATCTTGTTTTATTATCTTCTCCAGCTATATTCTATACCTAATTTTTTCCTGAAATGAACATTATTGATTTACTTATTAAGTATTGTCTGCCGACTGTGAATTTTTCACATAAGCAGTGTGATGAATCCTTTTTAAAAATAATGATTATCTGCAACACAATGCCTGAAATGCTGGTTTTATGAGGAGGGTTTGAGTGAATTTGAACTAAATACAGAGTATGAAAACCATCCCCGGCTTTCTTGGATAAAAGCTTATACACTGATTCTATCTCCTTGAGGAAAAGAATAATCGATAAGTGATTATATTCTTAAAATAAATTACATTTCAGGTTTTGTTCTGTCTGGGGCAGTTAAGAAGTGATGATTACTACAGGTTAAGTCTGGGCGGGGGGGGGGGGGAAGAACTTGATAAGTTAATTTGAATATCTGAAGAGATACTTCAGAATGACATTTAAAGTCAGCAGTAAAATTAGCACACCTTTAGCAAACAGTGTGTTCTTTCCCAAACATACATCTAGCTAAATCTAGCCCTAGTGAAACTGGAAAAGTGAAGAGTATCCCAGCATTTCACCATCTCCACAGGTGTCACTGTCCCTCAAAATCTGAACTACTCCAGGGGTGTCCTGATATCTCCAGAGTTGCAGGGTCTCATCTGAAAACCCTATCTTCCCTCCGCAGAGAGAAGCCAATCTCTTCTTTCTCTAGAATGGAGCCCCTTAAACATAATGGTTTAAAACAGCCCCATTTACTTTTAGTTTATTCCCATCAAGATTTTGTATCCATGATGCTATGTTTCTGTGTTTGCGTGTAGTGTGTGTGTGTTCTCACCAACTGGAAACCCAACTGAGATGCTACAATTTCATTAAAAATAATAACAAGAAAATTGACAGATAAGAGACACAAACTGAGAGAAATTATCTGTAGCAAATCCATACACAAAGAATTAATAATGAGAATATTTAAAGAGCTCCCACAAAACAAACCAAAACAAAAAGCAAAGAAAAGAAATATAGCAAAAATCTTAAGGAGGCAATCAGAGGAAGAAATGCAAACAGTTGGCAAACACATGAAAGATGATCAAAGTCATTAACACAGAGAGGATTGAAAAACAAAACAAAATCGAGACCTTTTGCATAACAAATTGTCAGAAATTCTTCAGACTAGTACATTATGGTTGAACAGAAGCTAAAACACAGGGTGAGGATATGTTGCTGAAGTCTTTTTGAAAAGCGACTTAGCAATATTTACCAACATTTTTATTTTATTTTATTTTATTTTTAAAAGATGACTGGTAAGGGGATCTTAACCCTTGACTTGGTGTTGTCAGCACCAGGCTCTCCCAAGTGAGCTAACCAGCCATCCCTACATAGGGATCCAAACCCGTTGCCTTGGTGTTATCAGTACCACACTCTCCTAATTGAGCCATGGGCTGGCCCTTTTACCAACATTTTTAATCATACATTTTTACTATCTATTCCTATGTTGGCATATCTATCTAATGACGATGTACCTTTGCACAATGATATGTTTATTGAGGCATTTTTTATAATAACCCAGAAAAAAATTTGAGACGACACAATGTTCACAAGCAGTGGACAAAATGGCTCAGGCCTCTAGTCCAATTGCACTTACCTGTTCATGTCCAAATATAGAGGAACAAAACAGAGTAAATTCATGACACTAAAAATGGATGAAGGAATGAACAGAACAGGACTGATGGATTCTTGGAGCGTGGAGGGCAGGTGGGGTGAGCTGGAGCAGGGATGCCCATGGGCAGAGGGTTGGCATCTTCTGCACCAGCCCAGGGGTTGCCCTGGAAGGGAGCAGAGATGGATCACAGCTTCAGTATCTTATGAGGAAAATCATAGGACAAGCCCTAAATGCAGGAAGGTGGGCAAGTCTGAGGCCAGGCACTTGGGGAACTCCCCCCCTAATTGTTTCTATTTTCCCAGTGACATAGGCAGTGAGGTTATCGGAGGAGAGTGGGGCTCAGGAAGCAGAAACTGGAGGCACAGAAGGAAGGGAAGGAGAAGTGTCCCCCAGAGAAGTGGAGAGACTGTGGGCTTGGGAAGGGCAGTGTGATTATGCCACCCTTCCCACTGGGGAGGGCTCAACTCCACACACCCTCCTAGGGCTCAGGTAGGTGGGAGACTCTACTGTTTGCTTTTCATTGAGGGGGAGAGAGCAAGGGTCCCATGTGAGCATCTCTCCTCTTTGTGCCACCCAGACTTCTGCTCATTGCCCACCGTCCAGAATTAGTGGCAGGGTCCTGCCTTACTGCAAAATGAGGGCAGTGGGTGCTGGGGAAGAACTGGGCAAAGACACTGAATCATCCTAATCTCCTCCTGCTCTCAGCTGGCTGTAAGCTAACCACTGAGGAATGGAGTATTAACAGAAGAAAGTGTCAGTGTGTTTAACGCAACCCTTCTTAGGAGTTAATTGCATGCTAAAAGTGGGCTTGGGATGAAGGGGAAAAAAATGAAGCTGCAGAAAGTGGGATGCCTTAATGGAGAAATGACAGGGCGTTGCAAATTTGGGTGACTGAATTGCTTCTCCTTAAATCACACCACCCAAGCAGACTGCATCCTGTGCCTGCCTGTAAATCAAGCCATGTATGTATACATGTGACAAATGATGTGATGGAAATATAAAGACAACAAAGCAGCACAAATCAAGTTGAGATGCAAATACCAAGTGAAAATTTCATTTTATACTACCCTATATCTGAGGACTGCATCTTTTCTTGAACGTTAACCAATAAATTTACCCAGCACCTCTATAGGATATCAGTTATTAAGAGCTAAGCAATTAGTGTGCAGGAGAACGGCAGCTTTCAGCAAAAGCCCAGGCAGCGTGAAATTAGGGACCATGGTAGAAGAGGAATGCAATTCCTAATCCTTTCAAGAGGGTACTGAGTAAAAGCATCCTAGTTATCAAAGACGCGGAGAGAGGCAGCTAATCTCCAAGCAATGCTGTCACATGAAAGCGTATTTTAAGTTTAGGGATCATAAAAGAGGAGAGACTATCTTTTAAGAACAGAATGGGATGTATCATGTGCTTTTTATATACCTTTCTCCTACGCTCAAGCATCGTCTATCAGTCTTCATTCAGAGCCCAACAGGGACGTAGCCATACGCTTGGGAAGGACTTGTCTTAGTGTAACAGGCTGAACAGAAGTGACTCCATTTTGTTAAACTTCTAAATTAAAAAATGGTTTTTTTTTCTTACTCTTGTAATCCAAACCACATAGGTTGCAGCTGGACATTAGAATACAATGATTCTTGCTCACTTGATGCAAGAACATGATGACTTTTGCTCACATTGTACATAGAATAATTATAAAAGAAATTATTAAGCCATTCTTTACTAGCTTACAAATTAAATCTTTTTGAGGTTAACAGGAACTGAACCCATGACTTGACTTCATGGAGATGGTCACCACGGATCAGCTCCCACCTGAGAAGTTCTTTTATGCTTATCTGCAATTTTATGATTATGCCCACACATCCCTGTGTAGGTCACAATGAATCAGCCCCCTACCACCTGTTCCCATAAAACACTTTGGCAAGTCTGGGAAAAGTGGAGATGGTCTTTGAGACATGAGTCCACCATTTCTCCAGGCTGCCGGCTACCTTTCCTTACAACACTTGTCTGTCAATTATTGGCAACTAAGCAGTGAGCAAACAGACCTTTGGAGTTTTGGTAACACCAGGAAACCATAAATCAGGGGAAAAGTTAAGTTCTGCAATGACCCCTCTTTAAGCCAATCTCCTCCCCTTCCTGTCCCTTCACCTTGTGCCTTCTCTGGTGTTCTGACAGTCTGTCACTTACCGAATTCTTCCTGGTGACGTGTCACCCCAAAACCCAGGACAGAAAGACGGATGCCCATAGAGAATACCAACAGGTTACAGGGCACAGTAGAGGATACTCACGAGAATGTCAGTTATGTTTGGATGAGAGCGACCTGTACAGAGGGTGTGAGTTTGATTCTGCAATACGGGTGAGTCACTGAAGGCCTCAGGTAGGGAAGTAATTCTCTGTTTGACGTCAAAGGTCATGTTCCAAAGGCAGGAGAGATAAGGCACTTGTAAGGTCAACTCTGGGACTGAGCACAAGAAAGAGGATGTCAACAACTGGGAGCGAGGACAGGTGGGCTCCGGGGAATACAATCATGTGAGTGCATGCATGTGCTCGTGTGCACGCATGTGGCGTGCAGAGGATCGGTGAAGGAAAGCAGGTAAGGATCCGAGAAAAATGCCAAGATTTCCCCTGGGCATTGGGTATAGGAAGGAACTAATTAAAAGGAGGGAAAGGCTCAGCTCCATCACCACCCCCTCCATGAGGTCTTCCTGCTCTTTCTCGTCAGATTTAATTATACCTTCTTTCCTTTCACAGCTATATGCTGTTTCACCCTGCTAGTATTTATCTCATTTCCCTGGAATTATGGTCGGTTTCCACATTTCCTGCTCTAGCAGAACATTATAATTCAGCCTGTCATTTTTATTCCACACTGCAACGGTGCCGCACACAAGGCCTCAGACAGTCCCTAAGAGATGAAGTGTAGGAAGCATGTTTGACAGGTGGAATTTCCTGAGGTCATGAGGAGAATCATCAATGGGACAACAGCTCCAGAACTTTACCTCCTTAGCTGGGGACAGCTACCTGCAATCATTAGTTATAGGCAACCATTTAGAAATATCCCAATATAACATTTTTTGCACTTATTCACTTATCTATTATGTATACAATTTGTAACTATTAACTACCTTTGTTACCCTTTTGTTCTGTTGGAGTACATTGTATTCGGTAGTCTTTGGGAAATCTGAAGGACAAAATAGTGATTGATGTTTGATTCAGAGTTTTGATTGATAAGAATGCAATATTCCCATGAGGACAGAGCATCACAGGCAAATGGTTCATCTCCCTTAGGAACACTACTCGTTTTGTTGTGCAAAGGTGATGGCTTGCAAGCCTACTGTGAATTTAAAATGAGAATGGCAAATCTACATTCTGAAAACCCATTGCCAAGAAATCCTGTATGCTATTTTTACATGTATATGTAATCTAATATTTTCCATAAATTTTCTTGAATGTCTCCATAGCTTTTTTCCAGAGACAAGGTTAAAAATAACTTTGTTATCGTGATAGGTCATTTTGAAAATGAACCATTTAATTACATGATTGAGACACATTTTTATGGCTTATAGCTCCCTTACACCCCAAAATATCAGTAAATGGTGTGCATAATGGGTGTCATGTTATTGAGCCAACAGAAAAATTAAAGGCGTGTCAAATCTGTAAATAAAGTGGAAGCTGTTAGCACATTAGGTACGGATCTCACTTTCAGGAAACTGCTACCTTGTGCAAAAAGCAAAACTGTTTCTCCTCTCTATCCATCTCAGCACAAAGGGAATGTCACAAGGACATTTTTCCTCCTCCATGGTACTTAGGGTAGTCTGTGTGGCTGACCCAGAGTCGCAGTGAGTAATTTTAAAAAGGCTTATCATTATCCTGACAAAATGCTATGTAGGTGCGCGTGATTCATTTTTTAATAGTGTAGTCAGGAAATAAAGAGCGGAAGCAGGCAGCTGGTAGCGCGGCACTCCCATCCCTGTGATATTAATTACCCGGGACACATGGGTGACATGCTGTTCATTTGTTCCTCAAGGCGAGCTATCTTATCTGCACTCACGACTGCTGATTAGCACAGGCAGCCTCCAGACATCCACAGACGTTCTTCGATCCCTCATTGTTTATAGCGTTGACAGAGAATAGCAGAGGTGGCCTCTCACACAACGGCTGCATTCTAAAAACACAGCTGTGCTCTTTGCCCTTGTTGTGCGTGTGTGTTTTTCCCCCTTTCTCCCTCTCTCTTCTCTGAGTCTTTCCTTCCGTTCTGTTATTGTTCTCTTTTCCTGTGCTCTTTCACAAGTGCCCCACAGTGGAGTCCTGGTTCAGGGTCTATCTTAGGAGGGATCTTTTCTTTAGGGTTTTTCCCTTTCCTCTTCCTGTAAGATAGCCTCAAAAGCCCTGCATATTGTCCCACTATATAACTACAGGTAACACTGAAAATCCATGTTTTAAAAGATCTCCAGTGTTTCAGTTCCCTGTCCGTGAGGATCGTAATATTTTTTTTTTTTGTCATGTGTTCTGAGGGTTAAGAAGAATGTACACAGAACACGCAGTGCAATACCTTAGTGTAGGTAAGTACTCTGTCCATGGAAGTTACTATTAGCTATCATCATCTGAAATTACCTGATTATGTGAAAACCCATTCATCCAAATAATGCATTTGTAAAATCATCAGGTTACCTCCAATGTATAATCAATTTAATTAGATGTTCTGTTTAGAAATGCAGCTCTGTGTAGTAAAACAGAATAATTTACCTGGGCACCATGGAATCAATGGAATAAAACACCTGTCTGCCTCTCAATATTTGCAATAACCTCTAGAAAATGTGCCAGGTGGTCAGGTGTCCGCGTGGCCTACCTACTGGGGGTGCGGACTCTGGAGACAGACTGCTCAGGTTCATATCTTAATTCCACTACTTAACTTCAGGGACAATGATTGTTTTGTGCCTCAATTTTTCATGTATAAAACGGAGATAATAATGCTACCTAACCTCGTAGGATTATTTTGAGGATTAAATGGCTCATTGTGATCCATCCATGTAAAGTGCAGAGAGCAGAGTTGGATGCACACCTAGAGACATCTATGTTGTTATTATTTCCACTCAGAAGAAGCCCTGAACCACGGAGGCCCCCAAGGCTGTGGTGTGCAGGTTGCGCGTATCTCTAGCTCTCCCTCCCTATTTGCACAGTTTCTCCCATTCCACGTGGGAATCAAGCAAAAGGGCAGTATGGATGCTTGTCTCTAACTTCATCTCTCTTACCTGACTCTCTGAAATAATACAGCAATCAAGGCAGGAAAACTGAACTAGAGAAAAGAAAATAATCCCCAAATCCTGCTCCAGCCCAAAGTTCATAAGTTGGTCAGAGACTGTCTGTAAGGAAAGTAGAAAAGTTTAGTCAGGATCTCTCACCTTGCCTCTGTTACATATGGACAAGATTCAGCACATTTGCTAGAAACAAGTTATAAAAGTAGTGTAACTGCACATGTGCGCCCATTTACTGATTTGGCATGATTGTTGTAATTATATAATGCCTGGCTTGTGGCCGCTATTATGTGTTAAGTGCATAGAGACAACTGCTCTGAACTGCTGGTCTGCAGAGCAGCAGAGGGGATGGTGGAGCACAAAAGGTGGGCAAAACATGGGGGGTCAGCAGAGTGGGGGCAAAGCCTGAGCTTGTCTTAAAGGAATAAAGCATGTCTGTGAAGCCCTGTCTGAGAATAAAGTATGTCTACGTTGCATAAAGCTGCCAGGGTCTTCTTTCAGTTACCTGACTCACGGCCTGCACAGGAAGGGGCAGAAGGATCTGCGACTCCTGCCCAACACTCTCTGTCTGTAGTCATATTGTCATTCAAGGATTCAGAAAGTTTGTCACCTACAGAGCTGCTCATGTACAGTGAACAGGTTGTGGCCTGCTATGGGACACCTGATTGACGGAAGGAGTGGCTGTGAGATTCCTCTCTGCAGTTCACTAATGCAGGTGCTCTGACATGGATTTGCAGCTGAACGGAGGAAGAGGTGCCTGAGGGGGTGCAGAGAACCCCACAAAACTAATCGAAGCAGGGGAAAACAGTGAAACTGTGATCAACAACAACATTGGAAGCAATGTATGCACTTATACATGCAGTTAAATTGCTAAATGCAATTCAGAATTTGTAATAAGTATAGCACTGTTAATAAGATAAGCAAAGATGCTTGATTGCAAAAGACTATATATTATAAGAAAGACCCTGAAATTTAAAAAAAAAGAAGAAGAAAAGAAAGAAAAGGAAATTCTATCAGGAAACCTGAAAGAAAAAAGGAATTGGGGAGGAGAACTTGAACCCTCCAGAGAATATACACTCTTTTCATTAATGTCTATGAAATAGTTATAAAAATAAATTACATGGAACAATTGGTGTAAATATTAAAAAACACAACACTGTCTGTCAGAGCTAATACGGTCTATATTTTGAAACCCCTATGGTTACTAGGGGAAATATTCCAAAATTACTTTTTTAATGAGATAGGAAACTCAAAAGCTGTGATGGAAAACAAAAGACATTAACGATTTCCAGAACAGAAAAATAAAATGAATAATAAATGTATGAAAAGATGTAGTGATAACTCACTGTTTATCAAGTAAATAAAAGTCAAATATAATAATTAGAGATAATTTTTCACTGAAGTTCACAAAAGTTTTTTAAAGGTCATAGCATCCAGTCGAGTCAAGGTTATGGATGAAATTGTCCTCTCACACTCAGTGTGGTGAGAGAATGGATGCCACCTTTAGAAAAGTCACCTAAGGACATCTATTATAAGCAAAAGGAGACTGATCCCTTTACCCAACAATCCCACTTTTTGTAGTCTTTTTTTTTACAGAAAAAAAAAATTGCTACAGGTTCAAGAATATATGGATGCTCATTGTAGTAATATCTGTAATGGCAAACAAAACAAACAAAAACAGGACTGTGTGTCAACAGGGAAGTGGTGAAATAAACTGAAATTTCTATGCCATGGAGAATATTATGCAGGTATTTCAAAAATTAGTTATCTGTTACTGACTTGGAAGAAGGTGGATAGAGGGAGGTATGGATTTTTGGATGAATGGACAGATAGAGATAGATAGGTGAAAGGATGGATGGATAGATAGATGGATAGGTGGATGGATGGAAGGATGGATGGAAGGATGGATGGATGGAGGGATGGATCCTATACTTAAGTCAGAAAAGCAAGGTGCAAAGTAGTGTGTATTCCTTCACTTTTGCAAAGCGAACAATAATAAAAGCTCTGTGTGTGTGTGTCTGTGTTTGACAGAGTATGCAGAAATTTTTTTTTTTTTTTTTTTTTTTTTTTGTCTTTTTCGTGACCGGCACTCAGCCAGTGAGAGCACCGGCCATCCCTATATAGGATCCGAACCTGCGGTGGGAGCGTCGCTGTGCTCCCAGCGCCGCACTCTCCCGAGTGTGCCACGGGCTCGGCCCAGAAATTTTGAGAAGTATAAAAACCAGGTAGAAAAACTTGGTTACATAAGAAGAGAAAAACAATGATAAAAAATACCTTTTTTATAATAATCTTTTGCATTTTTTCTCTAGTTAAGATTCATGGTTCTAATAAAGTTAAAATTATAAGAGTAATTCATAAAGATATGCATTTATGTTCCAAGTTCTTTGCTTCCAGAATTAGTATTGTCAACTCTAAACTTTCCATATGGATTCCAACAGGGGCAGAGTTGTAGGTTAACTGTTCAATCACACTTTTTCTTAAAGCAATCTCCTTTCCAGAGTTGAGTTGTAGAGTATGTGCCTCTGAAGACCTCTGTAAGTCGTACAGTAGGATTCTAAAAGTGGTAATTGTCTCAGAAAAAGAGCTAGTCTGATTAGAAGTAATCAAACATAAAACATTGAAACACAGTGGTGAAGGGAATATTGTCCTAATTTTTTTAAAAATCAGAATGTAAAAGGTGATCTAAAACTGTATGATATAGTTTTATCACCTATTGCAAAGTATCTCCTTCATCCTCATAAGATAGAGAACCAGTGTCTTATAGAACCTCATCCTTTATCACACCTTACCTAACACACCCTAGTGTGTAAGGGTCAGATGAAATCCCATGAGAGATGCTTCGAATTATCCCCTTGGTATGTGTGAAGAAGAAACTATCAGAGATGTGAAACAATTTGCCTAAAATTACATAGCCAAATCCGTTTTCTTCGTGCTGAAATAGCTAATAAAACAAAAGCTACGTAAAACTGCAAGACTGTCTGGAAGGGACTAGGTGGCGCTGTTCTCTCCCCCACACACAGGAAAATCAAACACGACTAGCCCAGGGTGGGAAATTGCACCAGCACCTTTTGAAAAACTCAAGTGTCCTTGAAGGTAACATATTAAACCAGTGTCAATTATTGGTGTCTTCATGTGGATTTATAGTTTGTCAGAAGGGTTTCTTTTATTGCCCTCTGCAATCCAAAGAAGGAAGAGGGTGCTTGGTGGTAGGGGATTGGAGGACCATGAGGCACATAACACAAGCTGACCTCCTACAAGATGAGAATCTCATTTCATATTCTGAGTGTCTCACACCTTTTCAAGCATAGTATACTTACAGCAGGTCCTCAATAAATACCTGTGGACTGACCCATCAGTAATCAGTGATTCTGGTGTATTAACTTTCCTTGACAGGGTTTGTACTTCCTATTAAAGATTAAGCATATGTCTTTACAAGATGTTTTGGATGATTTTTTTTCAGATATAATTCATCTTTACTACATTTGGACTTCAAAATTAAAGTATTTTTTTTCCTTGTTAGGATGTTCATTCAGATGAGTTGTTTAGAAATCACAAACTGGGGGACAGAATTCAAGTAAAACCTGGAGACAGCTTTATTTAGCTCATGTGTTTTACAAAATAAAGCCAGCAATTTCTTTTTTGTTGTTTTGTTTCGTTTTTTATACAACTGATTATACATATTTGTGGGATACATAGTAGACTATCAGTATGTGTGTACAATATGTGATGATCAAATCAAGAAAGTTGGCATGTTCATCATTACAAAACATATCCAGTCTTCATGTCCATTCACCAATTTTTCCCTGACCTGCCTCCCCCTACCCCTTTCCCACCTCTCATAACAATAGTTCTTTTCTCTCTCCCTCTGAATGCTCAAAGCATTGTTTGTTGTTTCTTTGTTTCTTCCTTTATTTTTTCTTTATTTTTTAGCTCTCACTTAAGAGTGCAGACACATGGTATTTCTCTTTCTGTGCCTGGCTTATTTCACTTAACATAATTTTCTCTAAGTTCACCCATGTTGCTGCAAATGGCAGAATTTCATTCTTTTTTACAGCTGAATAGTATTCGATTGTATATATATACCACATTTTCCTTATCCGGTTGTCTTTCAATGACCTTTTTTTTCTAGGGAAGACTTGCATTTCTGGCTTCTCTTTAAAACTCAAGTCTGCCCACAGGGAGCTCCCATCCCTTCATGGCTGAAGTCTGCAGAGGTAGATTAATTGCTCAGATGGGATGTGCTCTCCCACTGTCAGCCCCAACCTCACACAATATCTGCACATGCACCAATTTCTGACATGATTTCTTCTCCTGTTACCTTCAAGGCTGCTGTAGGCATTGGGGTGGTGAGCTCTGCTGAACACAGAATGATGCTCAGCATAGTTAAACATGCCTTTTATACACTGTGCCTGGCTCTCAAAAATAGTTCTATACAGGTCTTTCTTGAAAATAGCTACATTATATAATTTCAAAATATTTTTCATTTATCATCTTCTCAATGTGACTAGTGAGATTAAAAGTTTATTATTAGTCTAGTGTGTATACAAGTGGCTACTTAATTAAACAGTACAAGTTCCTCCAAGACCATGGCAAAATTACAACTGTAATGTAATGAGAACTTACAGCCTCCTGTGATTTTCAGTAATGTTTCCAAAGTATTCCCATGAAGTAATATGCAGTACATGGCATTACACTGCAGTACAATTTGCAATTGCAGACTTCAGGCAAAATAAGATTCTGCCTGAACGATCTATGCAAATTCTTTACAACAGCAATCTCTCAACTTTCAGTAAAAAACACATGTCATAGAAGATTCCAACTTATAATACTCAACCAATATATTTCCAGGGTTTTGAATTCAATTTTCCTTAACATGTCTGTGTTTTTTTAAACTCGTGAAATGAAAAATATGTGATTAAATAGGTTTCTATAAAAAAAAAGCCCCATTATTCTATGAGTGTGTGTTCACATTTACGTGTAAGAAAGGAGGAAAAGATGAATATATGTATACTTATTTTAAGAAAAAAAAAAACTACTTCACGTAACAATTAGCATTTGACAGTTTATGTTCTATTGGAGAGATAGATCACAAGTTTAAAAAAATGATAAAAATAATTTATAATACTGTTTATGAATTCATACACTACCCAGTATGCTTGTAAAACTTACAAGGGGGAATGTTTGTGACGTTTAGTCATTATTCAAGTAACCAATCATTACAGAGAAATGTTTATGAAAAATGGATGCAAAGTGTGCTTAGCACATGGCCTCTAGCTCCAGTATTTATGAGGCACTGGGTAGAAGAAAAAGTATAATATAATGCATCCCATACACTTTAGCATGCAAAGAATGACAGGATTATTTTTTAGTTATTGATCCGAATACATCTTAACTTTTGAAATTACTCCTGTAAATATTATTCTGTTATTTCTACAGCTGATACTTTAGAACTACCTAAAAAAAAAATAGAGTGGCAGCTAATAACTATAACTAAGGAGTAATTGTTGAAAATATATAAATTAGGTTCATGTATAAATGATCACCTACAGTCTGATAAATGCTTTATTTACAATCATCACTGTCAGAAATAGGAAATATCCTTGGAATGTGCAAATATATGTGATTTACAGACAAAACCTTTTTTTTTTTCTGTAGCATTTTCAAAGTAACCATTTTTTGGTTTTTGTTTGATTTTAGGGACGACTAAAGAGGAAAATGTCCATATGACATCATTATTTAGTAAATGAAAGCATTCCATTTTGTTCCTGTTCAGTCCCAAAGAGGATCACTGCTCTCAACTTAAAGAACATTAACAAATAAAATGCAATAGCTCTTCAAAACTGTTTTAACAAAAAAGCTGAAATGATTTTTGTAAAATCATTTTCTAAACCAATACTTAATAACACATGAAGTATATAGACTAATAATTTGGAAAAGAAATATTTCCTCAAGAGGCTAAAATAATACATCTGACTTCCTAATAATCTGACAGTAAAGTTAATTAGAACTTGAAGAGTCCAGATAAATGGGCAATGATCATGTCTCTTATTCCTCTCAAGACTCAGTCTTTACCAGGCTCTCGACAGAAGAGCAAAACAGTTGGATTGAAGTTACTGAAGGAAGGATATACTAGTGTACACTCATCAACAGTCAGTTACTAGTTGTGACTGTCAAGGGCAAGTCAGACTCTCATCTTTGCTCAGATAGTGTTGACCCATCTTTGTGGAGACATTGGCTACAGAAAAACCTGTAGACAAAGCCAAACATTTTTATGAGAATAAGAGCTCTTGGTCTATTCTTATGCTTGAATAAATATTATTAGGTCAAAGAATGGAGTTCCAGGTGATATTTATGGCAGTGACTAACTTAACCTGACAGAAGAAAAAGCGCTCTCTTGTGCAAATGTACACACATGTGTACACATATACACATTTGCACTTGTGAAATAAATACATGCTCACTTTACAAAACATGGCATAAATGTGTGTATGTATTTATAAGTTTTTTGTGTGTGTTTGTGAAAATAAGTTGATCTCATAATCCCACTACTCATAGATAACCAGTATTAACTTTCTGGGGTATTTTCCCCTTACTGAAAATATTATGAATGAGGCTATTGCTCATTAAATGTTGTATTTTTATAGTAATATGTGGTAGGCATTATCCCATGCAATTGTAAATTCTTCCAAATAGCCATTCAAGTTACATAACATGAGATCATATAGACATACAGCATTTCTCCATTCTGTCTTTTGTTGGATGGTTTTTCCTTGCTATAACAAATAATTTCACAATGAACATCATGCTACATACATTGTGTTCTCAATTTGAAAATACGTCTTTCTAGTGAATTTCATAAGTTTCAGAGTATGAAGGCAAAAATGAAGGGAAATAGAATTGTTATCAGGCAATTAATTACTAAAAACAGAATGTTATTTTCCTGGATTTTTTTTTTCTTTTTGAAATTTGTGGCATAAAAATTTCTCAGTTTTATGAAATTTCTGATTTGATGTGATTTCTTTACTCATTTGAAATAAATTTTCCTATTCATAATAAATAAATAAATAAATAAAAATAAACCTTATAAATAAAATCTCTGAGTTGAATCATATAGAAAATGCTCAGGATTTCAACACACGTTCCAAAATTTTTTCACAAAGAAAAAAGAATCAGTTTCTGCTGCTCCGGAAGGACATTAGAAAACCTCTTCTGCTGAACTTCCATCAACACTCAGAATTCTTCCTGAAACAGATGAGGTTTACCCGCTACCAGTACAAAAGTCACCAACTGGTTACAGCTTTCCAAAACGCGGTCCTTGTGGAATTATAATGTTGATTGAGCTTCATATGCATAGACCTGGGGCACAAGCAGCCCACAGAATGCATTCCTAAATAAATCACTGACTAAAACTGTTGGGTGAAACCCTCTGGCATTTTTCATCTGGGTGCTGAGAAGTGCTGTGTCCACAGCTCACAGCCACAGTCCATATCGAGCTCTTCTTTCTGACCGTGTTTGGTCAACAGGTTCAAATACTTTTCAAGGTACCTCCTGAGAAAGAAAAATAAAACCACTATCAACATAAAGGAGGACATTTCTTCTTAAGGTTTCTTCACAATTTTGAAGGATGAAAAATAGCTCAATAATCACAAGTTGAGCAGGGAATCCACAGGGATGTCTTATGGGAAGACCATGGAGTGTAGAGACTTGACTGGGGCCCAAGAAGTTGTCAAGGTCTGGGAGATATGTGCTCATACTTGACCATCCTCAATGCAATCCCTTGCCTCAGTTTCTCTCTGCTTACTTGTTAGTAGGCGGTGGTCAAAAATGAGCAAGCCAATCCCAATTCAACAGGTACCATTTTGTTCAAATACCTCCAAGCATCTTAACATATGTGCTAGAGTTCCAGTTCTCAAAGAGGAGATGAACAGTCCCACTCTGCTTTCATGGCTGTATTCCACATCAGCCCTAGTCCACAGTCATAGGGAACAGGGCCTCGATAGCACCAATCTAGCCACTCAGGGCTGCCCCTTCCCAAGAGGCTAGTAATGGGGAAAATTTACCAGAAAATGTCTTTACAGGAAGGAAACTTATCCTCCTGTGGATGTAGCCAGAAAGCAGGTATCTATGGCTCTATGTGCACAGGGCTCAGATTCAAGTTTTAAAAAGGGTGGGAATAAAGGACCATATTGTCTTAAAATTTTAGGATTTCATATTCTCTGCCAAGGATGTGGTCAGCCACCCTCTGATTCTTAAAGTGATATTATAATGAAGGCTCAGAATGAAGAATAAAATTCTGGAATCTTTACCTATTTAGTACTTTTCCCTAAAATAAATAAATAAATAAATAAATAAATAAATAAATAAAACCCCAAACTAATAAATGCTACAAATAATTTAAAAAATTTTCTTATCCATAGTCTCAATTAAGAAAAGTAATGTGATAATGATAAAGAATAGAAAAGGTTTTTTTTTTTTTTTTTTTTAACTAAATCTCCTCTATTTTTATGTACTACATTTCACAGAGAATGGTCACTATTAAGAATAAAGATGGCCTAAAATGTGAGGGAAAATTGACATATTATCTATAATTTCGAATCAGAGAAGAGAATTGTCATTACAGTTTATGTCCACCCTGGGAATACATCCCTGAGGATTCTGAGAAAATACTTTCATGAGGGTGGGACCCGTCTTTCAGAGTATTAAATAGTTTCAGTATTGTGATTTAATCATGGGCTAAAATAAGGTTGGTGGATCACAAGGAGTTTTCTGAGGTCTATAACGGTTACAAAGCCTATTAAACTTAGGATACAAATCATCTAATTGTTAAAGCCTCCATCATTCCTTTTATTGAAACCTGTCTATGTGCAATTTGCCAAATTTTGAACTATTATTGTTGACAATAGATGCTAGAACCAGGGCGTTTCACTCAGATCTCTAATTATTTTTGAAAAGGCTTATAAAATATTTCACAGATTTAGATATTTCAATTGGGTGTAAATGGTTCCCCATGCCAGAAATAAATGGTTGAGCCTAATTAATGACTTCAAGCAATTCAAATGCAAGTTTAGGTTGTATTTGCTATATACAAGCATGTCATAAAATCCTCCTTGTAAACAAGTGTCTCCATAGCCTTATAAAATATGTGGGATGGAGTAATTTACATTGTATAATTTATTACAATTCTTTTTGTTTTGTATTTTGTTTGGAATTATTTATTGGTCAGAAAACAGGTGCCTGACATAGAGTGGGCCATTAAGTACTGGTGGACTGAAAGAGTAAGTACAGATGTCTGTGTTAACACTGTCATTTGTCAAGTCCACAGAGAAGCACCCATGACATCATGTTTCCTCCAAAACCAGAAGCCTCCAGAGACGAGGCTGTCCTCCAAAGATGGCACAGGAAAAGCAGTGAGGACACAGTAGCTGGGCAGAAGGATGGTGGCAGAGTTCCTTGTAGTTGCAGGGTTCTGGACCTACGTAGTAACTTTCATTTATCAGGTATGCATAAAAATCACATGGGGATGAGCTGTTTTCAACAGTTCTTACTAGGGAAACTGGACTTACACACAAAGAGCAAGTAAGGAGTCATGGTTTTAAAAAATAACCTGCTAAACCTGAATGTATACTTGCTTTATATTAACTATAGATGTTTTCTCACTGACTCTTCAAAAAAATCCTAGTCTGAAACTTGTTACTTTTATTTTTTAAGAAGACCCAAACCAGGAAATTTAAATGGATCATTTATAAGCTGTCAATGTGTTCTGTAATCAATTGTACCAAGAAGAAATAGAGATATATGTCTTGCTTGTTTTTCTGACAACCACTATACAAACAACAAAATTTTGACACTCTCATAATGTCACTTAGAATATTGTTCCTCAAAGATGACAGCATGTTCCTAATGTGTCAACGTGCATTGAAGTCAGTCCCCCACAGCCAGAAACCAGCATAACATGCAGCTGCCTGGTGATTTTCCACAGACAGTTATCTGAAATTGTTTAAGTTGCTACAAGCTCATTGAGAATTTTAATAAACTTCCTAAGGCAGAGGATTAAACTCCCTGGACTCTTTATTCTTGACATGAAAAAAAGTTGCCTTCAATCAATAGCTGACCTATCGCTCCTTATTCTTTCTTTTATTCATTTTCTTTACTGCTTTACAGAAAACTTTTTCCTGAAGTTATTTAATTATCATAGGGATGACAACTTTGAAGATCAACCTCAGTTAATATCCACGCAATGGTAGAACTATTGGAAAATGTATCTTGTTTCAGGTGATTATACTTTGAAGACAAAATATTAATTTATATAAGGTTATTTGATTTTTATTGCATTCATTTGTAACAGTGATATTACTACTAATAATAATGAGTAACATTCCCTGAGCTTTTGCCAAGTTGGGCAGTGTTCTGAGTGTCTCATGTGAATTAGCGCATTGAGTCTTCAGAATGACTCTCCAAAGTAAGTAACATCATAGTCCACATTTCAAACTTGAAGAGATGAAGCATATTTGACCTCCACGAATCTTGTTTCATATGCAGGTCCAGGCTTCTGAATGCTCTTCCAGGAGAAGGAGGTTAGGTTCGAGGATACCTGTGGACTATCACCTTCCGACCCAGGGCTGATGGATTGGTTCTCCCAGTTTTCCACTCCCGGGGCTAGGGCTTGGTTCCTGGGGCAAACATTGGGCCCAGGAGAACGGGAGAATCTGTAACTCTGCTGGTCTCACAACCCCATGAAAAAATGTAGTTTGTGTTCTTGGGTTGTGACAGGGTGACTCCTGAGCACATTATCTTATGCAAATGTGATTCTCACTTCAATTGGATGATGGATCTGACTAGGATATTGGTGATCTTTCTCTCTCTCTCTTTTTTATATTTTTATTTTTGTAATTTCATCTCAATTTAATTATCTTGTCTTCTGTTTTTATTGTTTTTATATGGTTTGTTTCTTACTTTCTTTGAAATTCAGAAATGCAGGACTGGTCTCTCTGCAACACAGGTCGAGCATATGACTGCCCTGAGTTTGGTTTGTAAGCCCCATACCTCTGTCCAGCTTCTCCATCTGCCCCTTCTTTGACAGCAGGACCCCCCCATCTGGTGAGCCCTTGCCACTTCTCTGAGGAAGGAGCTGTCCCTTCTGTCTCTGTATCTTTGAACATATCTTCTCCTTTACCTGGAACACTCATGTCCCCTCTGTAAACAGATCACTCCTTCATCTGTCAGCATTTGGATGAATTATCACTCCTCTGGATGGTCTTCTCTAACCCCTGCAGGCTGAGCCAGGTGATTGATTCTATTCCTGTAGCAGGACACATCTGTTTCTGTGAGAACAGTC
Organism: Cynocephalus volans; assembly: GCF_027409185.1. Taxonomy (NCBI): domain Eukaryota; kingdom Metazoa; phylum Chordata; class Mammalia; order Dermoptera; family Cynocephalidae; genus Cynocephalus; species Cynocephalus volans. The sequence goes on from NC_084465.1 coordinate 123,027,861, forward strand.
TTTCTCCCCCACTTCATTAAGGGTGAGGATTCTCTCACTTCTGTTACCCGCAGCACATGATATTATTAGGAGGACTCAGTAAGTATCCGCTAAATGAATGAAGCACTGACCTGAGGAGATGCAGCCCTCCTGATGCTCAGAGGTCTCTCAGCAAGCAGGTTAGCTGCCATGTTTCCAATGCCAAGTGAACTCAAGAACTGTGGTGATATTCCTCTTTCTGTGCCTGGTTTATTTTACTTAACATAATTTTCTGCAAGCTCATCCATGTGGTTGCGAATGGCAGAACTTCATTCTTTTTTTTTTTTTATGGCTGAGTAGTATCCTATTGAGTATTTATATCATATTTTCCTTATCTAGTTCCACCAATGAACCAATGGACATTTAGGTCTGTACCTCACGTCCTCATTCATAAGTGGCAGCTAAGAGAGAGAGAGAGAGAGAGAGAGAGAGAGAACAATCACAATAATGCATCGAACTGTCAGAACGGGAGAACAGAACTGTGGTTACTAGAGGTGAGAAAGGAGAAAGGAAATTAGTGAGAAATTTGTTAATGTACACAAAGAATATGTTTTGTAATGATGAATATGCTATTTATCCTGATTTGATCATCACAAATTGTACACAGGGATTGATACTCCACTCTGTATCCCACAGATATGTACAATAAATCATGTTTCAATAAAAGATAAAACAAAAAATAAGATAAAATAAAATAAAATAAAAGAATAAAACAAAGCAAACAACAGCAGCAACAGCAAAAAGAACTATGGAGAGAATTAGCAGATGCAAATCTAAAATTGTGGCCTGAAGTAATGCTGATTTTTAGCTCAAGAAAGATCTAGACATAAGGTCATCATCTCATGCCTCCTGTTTATCATGAAGGTGTTAAAGAGCTAAAGCCACGTCACACATGTTCAATGTCTTTGAACACTGCTGAGTCCTTCCAATCTCAGACATGAGAACAAAGCATATCCATACTTCCAATCGCAATTCCACCTGAGTTTAATATTAAAACCTGATGGTTATGTCCACTGTACATAGTACATTATTATATATTTCTTTAAAGATTCTGAGAGGAAAATACAGTATAAGAGCACTATGCTCTACTCTGCCTCTGAAATAAATTATATCTATGTCTTTATCTCCATCAAGACAAGATTGTTAGAAATTTCCCTATTTTGCAACATTTCTCAACTAATTTCACTTATTATGGAAACTATGGAGAATTTGGCCAGGATCAACTTATCTCCAACAGTACTGGACACGGCCAAACCCAAATTCCATTTTCTAAGGGACTGGTCACCATTGCTGTAGCTCGGTGTCTTTTCTGTCATGCACCATGGCAGGGAAGCAAAACATAAAACCCCATCACTAAGATGCCCCTTCGTGACATCCTTAATATTTCACTTTAAAAAATATGCTATTAAAAATAAATCCTAGGCAGCCGGGAAACTTGTGGACCTTCCTCTTGCCATCTCTTAAGGGAGGACCGCTGCTGGTGGCCAGTCGTGGGGACTGACCGCCACTTTGCCCTTGGCAGGAGAGGCTGCCTCATTTACAGGCAACTGCTTTGAAGTATGGAGCAGGAAAAGAACTGTTTCTTAGCTGCAAAAGCAAGTCTCTAAACAGGGAACACGGTGCCGGGGCTGCTGTTGATGCTGCCAGGATCCCGGAGGCTGGGGCCGTGCTGAAGGCGGCCAGCTGCCCTATTCAGGATTCGAGGTTTCAGGCTGGCAGAAAAGAAGATTCCTGGGAGTGCCCAAGCCACGCTGTGGGACCGAGTGAGCAGCCCGAGGCGGCGGCAGCCGAGGACAGGGATGGCGATGACGCAGAGGCAGAGAGGGAGCCGCTGGACCCGGCACAGCCCTGTGAGTGAGCCCTGGCCCAGCCCTGCTGGGGGAGCGATGCCTGCCCGGCTTCTGCCTGCCCCACTAGGCCACTCACCGGCCCTGGGGCTGCCTCCATTTTCTCAGGTGGTGGTGGCTCTGGCCCAGCTCAGCCAAGCCTGTCCTCCTTGCCTGGCTCAGCTCCTCACTGAGCCTTCCCACTTGCTTGCCCTGGCACGGGGCTTCCCGGGGCCTGTGGGCCGGCCTCCCCTCCCACCACGGTTCTCTGGCAGGGCTGGTGGCATGGGGCATCCCCAGCCAGCGTCGGGAGGGCAAGGAAGTATGGGCTGGGCTGACTGTTACTCCACCACACCCCGGGCTCCAGCCCCTGGTAAACTTCCTGTTACCGGGAGGCAGATACCATCTCTGTGGCCACCAGTTCTGAAAAACACCTAACTGATTTCTGGTTAGGAATAGTGTGGTCGGAGAGTTCCCAAGTTCGCTTGAACCTGCCGGAGAGCTGACTGGGGGCGGGCACCGGAGTCGGTCCATGCTGGGAGGATTCAAAGGTGAACTGTGTGCTGCAGGCTCCTCACCAAGGAGCTCACGCTCTGGTGTGGGAGATAAGACAAGTACACAAATAACCACAATACCAGGAGGAAGGTGATAAGTCCCGAGAAAGATCTACACAGTGCTACAAAGGCACAAAGAGCGACCGGTCGTCTGTGCCTAGCAGAGACCTGGTAGACTTCCTGGGCGAGGCGGTGCGGAGCAGGGTCTTGAAGGCCCAGCTGATAGACGAGGGCTGCAGAAGACACGTCCCAGCCCAGCCCAGTGTGCACAGAGTGGGGAGACATCCAGCTAGGGAAGTGGAGACTCGACAGAAACTACACACCCTGTGGGGTTGCCACTGTGTGATCCAACAGCCCAGGCCAGAGCGAACAGAACAGGGAGAAGTCCTGCATGGGAAATGGAAGCTCAACAGAGACCACACACCCTGCGGTACTGCCCCGTGATCCAGCAGCCCAGCAGAGTCCAAGCTGACCAGAGAGATGGCTCCCCAGAGAGGCCCAAGACCCGAGGCAACCACACACACATGGCATTAGAGGCCAACTGTGCAGCCACGGAGGAAGCCATAGCAAATTGGCAACCACAGCAACATCTTAGTTCGTCAATAGTCTCAAACCGGTAGACTGTGAAACCCCCTGCCACAATGAATAAACATCAAAAAAAAAGATACCAGAAATACAAAAAATCAAGAAAGTACACGACCAAAAGTTAATAAATCTCAAACTCCAGATCCTATAGAACAAGAAGCACTTGAAATGACTGACAAGGAATTTCGAGTGATAATTCTAAGGAAACTGAATGAGATACAAGAAAACACAGCTAGACATCATGATGAAACGAGGAAAAGTATACAGGACCTAAAAGAGGAAATGTACAAGGAAATCAATGTCCTGAAAAAAAATGTAGCAGAACTTGCTGAACTGAAGAAGTTATTCAGCGAAATTAAAAACACAACAGAGAGTTTAACCAGCAGGCTTGTCGAAGTTGAAGAGAGAACCTCTGAACCTGAAGATGGGCTGTTTGAAATAACAAAAGCAGACAAAGAAAAAAAAAAGAAAAAACAATCAAAGACATTGAAGAAAATCTGAGAGAGATATCAGACAACATTAAGCGCTCAAATATCCGAGTCATGGGTATTCCAGAAGGGGAGGAAAATGGAGACTGCATTGAAAACATATTCAACAAAATAGTGGCAGAAAACTTCCCAGGTATAGGAAAAATCACAGATCATCAGATCCAGGAAGCTCAACGATCTCCACATGTATTCAACCCAAAAAGGCCTTCTCCAAGTCATGTTATACAAATTGGCAAAACTCAGAGAGAAAGAGAGAATCTTAAAAGCTGTAAGAGAGAAGCATCAAATCACCTATAAGGGAGCCCCAATCAGGTTAACATCAGACTTTTCATCACAAACCCTAAAAGCTAGAAAGGAATGGAATGATATATTCAAAATACTAAAAGACAAAGATTGCCAGCCAAGAATACTCTACCCTGCAAGGCTATCCCTCTGAAATGAACGGCAAATAGTATATTTCTCAGACAAACAAAGACTGTGGGAGTTTACTACCACACGACAACCCTTACAAGAAATCCTCAAGGGAGTACTGGGTTTGGTTCCTGAAAAATAACTACCACTGCCATAAAAACCCAAGAAAAATCAAAACCCACTAGTATGATAAAAATGGCATTCATGATTAGAAAACAAACAAACAAAAAGGCTATCTACAACCTAAGGAACCAACAGACACAGAAACCAAACAGTAAATCAGAAAGCAAGGAACAAAAGATGCCTAAGACAACCAAACAACCAATAAAATGCTAGGAATAAATCAACACCTTTCAATAACAACTCTTAATGTAAAAGGCTTAAATTCCCCAGTCAAAACACACAGACTGGCTGACTGGATTAAAAAGGAGGACCCAAATATATGCTGCCTACAAGAGACCGATCCTCACAAATAAAGATTCACATAGACTAAGAGTGAAAGGATGGAAAAAGATTTACCATGCAAACAGAAAAGAAAAACGAGCTGGAGTAGCTATTCTTATATCTGACAAAATAGACTTTAAACTAAAAACCATAAAAAGAGACAATGAGGGACACTACTTAATGATAAAAGGACTGATCCATCAAGAAGACATAACAATCATAAATATGTATGCACCCAATGTTGGAGCAGCCAGTTTTATAAAACAAACTCTATTAGACCTAAAGAAGGAAATAGACACTAATACCATAATAGCAGAGGATCTGAACACCCCACTGTCAATATTAGACAGATCATCTAGGCAAAGAATCAGTAGAGAAACACAAGATCTAAGCAAGACTCTAGACCAATTGGAATTGGCAGATATCTACAGAACATTCCATCCAACAACCTCAGAATATTCATTCTTCTCATCAGCATATGGCTCACTCTCCAGGATAGATCACATATTAGGTCACAAATCAAGTCTCAATAAATTTTAAAAAATTGGAATTATCCCATGTATTTTCTCAGACCACAATGGATTAAAGCTAGAAATTAATAACAAATGAAACTCTGGAAACTATACAAACACATGGAAATTAAACAGCATTCTACTTAATGACATATGGGTCCAAGAAGAAATCAAGCAGGAAATCAAAAAATTTATTGAAACTAATGAAAATAATGATACATCATACAAAACCTGTGGGATACTGCAAAAGCAGTACTAAGGGGGAAATTTATTGCATTAAATGCTCACCTCAGAAGAATGGAAAGATGGCAAGTGAACAACCTAACACTTCACCTTAAAGAACTAGAAAAACAAGAACAATCCAAACCTAAAGTTAGCAGACAGAAAGAAATCATTAAGATCAGAGCAGAACTGAATGAAATTGAAACCCAAAAAACAATACAAAAGATCAATGAATCAAAAAGTTGGTGTTTTGAAAAGATAAATAAAATTGACAAACCATTAGCATGGCTAACATAAAAAAAAAGAAGAGAGAAGATTCAAATAACAAAAATTAGAAAAGAAAAAGGCGATATTACAACTGATTCATCTGAAATACAAGGAATCATTCGAGACTACTATAAACAACTATACACCAACAAATTTGAAAATCTGGAGGAAATGGATAAATTTCTGGACACACACAAGCTCCCAAAACTGAACCATGAAGATGTAGAAAATTTGAACAGACCAATAACAATAAAGGAGATTGAAGCTGTTATCAGAAGGCTCCCGATAAAGAAAAGCCCAGGTCCAGATGAATTCACAGCAGAATTTTACCAAACATCCAAAGGGGAATTGACACTGATTCTTTACAAACTATTCCAAAAGATTGAAACAGACGCAAATCTCCCAAACTCATTCTATGAAGCAAACATCATCCTGATACCAAAACCAGGTAAAGATATAACCAAAAAAGAAAACTACAGGCCAATATCCTTGATGAATATAGATGCAAAAATCCTCACTAAAATATTAGCAAACAGAATACAGCAACACATACATAAAATTATTCACCACGATCAAGTGGGATTCATCCCAGGGATGCAAGGTTGGTTCAACATACGCAAATCAATAAATGTGATACACCATATTAATAAACTCAAACACAAGGACCATATGATCATCTCTATAGATGCTGAAAAAGCATTTGATAAACTTCAGCACTCATTAATGACAAAGACTTTCTATAAGTTAGGTATATAGGGTAAGTATCTCAACATAATTAAAGCCATATATGACAAACCCACTGCCAATATCATCCTGAATGGGGAAAAGCTGAAAGCTTTTCCTTTAAGAACAGGAACTAGACAAGGATGCCCACTCTCACCACTCCTATTCAACAAAGTGTTGGAAATACTAGCCAGAGCAATCAGAGAAGAGAAGGAAATAAAGGGCATCCAGATTGGAAAAGATGAAGTCAAACAGTCCCTATTTGCAGATGACATGATCCTATATATCGATCAGCCTAAAACCTCTACAAAAAAACTCTTGGAATTGATAAATGATTTCAGCACAGTAGCAGGATAAAAGATCAACACACAAAAATCAGTAGCATTTCTATTCTCCAATAGTGAACATGCAGAATATGAAATCAAGAAAGCTGGCCCATTTACGATAGCCACCAGAAAAATAAAATACTTAGGAATTGATTTAACCAAGGAGGTGAAAAACCTCTATAATGAGAACGACAAACCACTGCTGAGAGAAATTAAAGAGGACACAAGAAGATGGAAAGATATCCCATGCTCTTGGATTGGAAGAATCAACATTGTGAAAATATCCATACTACCCAAAGTGATATACAAATTCAATGCAATCCCCATCAAAAGTCCAATGACATTTTTCTCAGAAATGGAAAAAAACTATCCAGACATTTATATGGAATAACAAAAGACCACGCATAGCCAAAGCTATGCTGAGCAAAAAAAATAAAGCTGGAGGCATAACACTACCCGACTTTAAGCAATACTACAAAGCTATAATAAGCAAAACAGTATGGTACTGGCATAAAAACAGACACACTGATCAATGGAATAGAATAGAGAATCCAGAAATCAACCCACACACTTACTGCTATCTGATCTTTAACAAAGGCACCAAGCCTATTAACTGGGGAAGGGACTGCCTCTTCAGCAAATGACGCTGGGAGAACTGGATATCCATATGCAGGAGAATGAAACTAGACCCATACCTCTCACCATATCCTAAAATCAACTCAAAATGAATTAAGGATTTAAATATACACCTTGAAACAATAAAACTTCTTAAAGAAAACATAGGAGAAACACTTCAGGAAATAGGACTGGACACAGACTTCATTAATATGACCCCAAAAGCATGGGCAACCAAAGGAAAAATAAACAAATGGGATTATATCAAACTAAAAAGCTTCTGCACAGCAAAAGAAACAATTAACAGAGTTCAAAGACAACCAACAGAGTGGGAGAAAATATTTGCAAAATATACATCTGACAAAGGATTAATACCCAGAATAGACAAGGAACTGGAAAAACTTTACAAGAAAAAAACAAGCAACCCAATTAAAAAATGGGCAAAAGTCCTAAATAGGCATTTCTCTAAGGAAGATATACAAATGGCCAACAGACATATGAAAAAATGCTCAACATCACTCAGCATCTGGGAAATGCAAATCAAAACCACACTGAGATACCATCTAACCCCAGTTAGGATGGCTAAAATCCAAAAGACTCTGAATGATAAATGCTGGCGAGGTTGCGGAGAAAAAGGAACTCTCATCCATTGTTGGTGGGACTGCAAAATGGTGCAGCCTCTATGGAAAATGGTATGGAGGTTCCTCAAACAATTGCAGATAGATCTGCCATATGACCCAGCTATCCCACTGCTGGGAATATACCCAGAGGAATGGAAATCTTCAAGTCGAAGGTATACCTGTTCCCCAATGTTCATCGCAGCACTCTTTACAATAGTCAAGAGTTGGAACCAGCCCAAATGTCCATCATCAGATGAGTGGATATGGAAAATGTGGTATATCTACACAATGGAATACTACTCAGCTATAAAAACGAATGAAATACTGCCATTTGTAACAACATGGATGGACCTTGAGAGAATTATATTAAGTGAAATGAGTCAGGCACAGAAAGAGAAATACCACATGTTCTCACTTATTGGTGGGAACTAAAAATTAATATATAAATTCACACACACACACACACACACACATAAAAAAAAAACAAAACCAGGTGGGGGGTGCGGGGAAGAAGATATAACAACCACAATTACTTGAAGTTGGTACGACAAGCAAACAGAAAGGACATTGTTGGGGGTGAGGGAGGAGAGGGAGGAGGGAGGGAGGTTTTGGTAAGGGGCAACAATAATCAATCACAATGTATATCGACAAAATAAAAGTTAACAATAAATAAATAAATAAATAAATAAATGTTAAAGTTAGATCAGCTGTTAGGAAGAGGGTTGAAAAAAAAAATCCTTACTGTTTAGCACTGTTCAGGGAGTGGGAAAAAGAGCCAAGAAAGGGTATTTTTTCAAGTCTCCTCTCTGATGTGGAATAGCATAGGAGACACCCAAATTGGGTGCAAAACGATGAATAGGAATTGTCCAAGCAAAGGTACTGATCTCAAAATTGTTGAGGTATTAGTTTTCTAATTAAAATTAAAAGCAGTTGAATTACTGCCTAGTGTTCCATAGAGAATTAGTGATTTTATGGAAGAAGGGGTTCTTCGGACGCAGAAAACATTTTCCAAACTGATATATGACCGCTTCATAAAAATAGTAACATATATTTTATAATAAAATATTCACTATTCAAATGTTGGGAAAGTAATTTCACATTTTTCTTACTGTCAACTTTTCAGAGACTTTAAATATTAATATGTATTATCAACCTGAAAAATGATGATATAATGAACTTTTTCCAATTCTTACTTGATCACAGAACATTTCTACAAGGCATGTCCACTAACTAATCAAGGAAAAGTATAACACAAGTTAGAAAGCTTCGGGGGTGCTGAGCAAGAGGTTTGATTTTAAAAATACAAGAAGAAACCAAAGGTAAGAAATTTGATAATGAATGATGAGGACATGCTATGAAATTTAAAAAGTATTCTTGGGCCTGCATTTCTATAACTTTCCCACATGTGACGTTTTTCTAAGTCATTTTTTGTTTTCAGGGAAATAAGGAAATTCTAGTAGCTCTAGATTGAAAACTGTCCTTTTAAAACTTAGATGTGCAAAAGTCAGAGACAGTCTGTGTTTCACTCTTTGCTTTACTTCAAGAAAGGCATAAATCACAGCACAAAAGAGAAAAGAAGCCAGACATTGCTAGTCGTACATTTTGCACAAAATTCCCTGACCCAAGGGAGTGCTCAGTAGATTACTTTAGGACATAGCCTTATATTTCTAATTTGTGGTATTGCCAGGTTTGTTTTCACCTTGTTTTCTTGTCACAAATTAAGAAGTAATACTGAAAAATCATTAAGTCCTTAAGAATTTTTTTTTTGCAATCACTTACGACTAAGGGGAAAATGCATAATCATGGTATAGAAGCTCAATACTTCTAAGAGCAAGTGTACATAAAGTCCAGAGAACAATTTTTCCCTTAACTATAGATTTTTCCATCGTAAGACACTTTTGTTGTGCCAACTCCAGATATCACAGGTGTACACGGAGGTTCTTTAATTCAGTCTGCTGGTACACTCTGAAGCTGTTAATGTTCACTTAACCTATCTGGGAAATGAGCAAAATGTAAATTCGATTCAATTCCATTCAATTAATATTTATGGGGCCCCCGTAGGGTGCATAGCTCTGCACAGAGACTGTAAGGTCAGAAGATGAATCAGATGTAGTATTTCTGACAAGCTCCACATCTTCCGTCTCTGGGGAGCATTTATTCTGGCTTAAAACAATATGAACAATCAAAATTAGAGTCATGTCAGAAAAGAACGCCAATGCTTAAAATTGGGTCAAAATGACCTGAAACTATTTCCATACAAAAGAGTAGCACCAAATTCATTCCAGGAATGTTGTGCCCACACCCTCTAGTGCCGGCTAAGTGCAGAAGTGCGGTAAGCAGATAGGCTTCCACAAACTGCAGTTCGAAGGCAGTCCACGGGCCTCTCGACAGGATCAGTCAAATGGTATGATATTAAACAATTCCTTTGAATCTTGAAGGTCTTTTGGTTTTTAAAATACAAATTCGCAGGGTAGACTAGGAAAATAGGAGCAGCTGCTGTGATTTACTTTTTGCATCAACCCATTTTTCCCCCCAAATGAGAGAGGAAGTGGAATTCCAAAACCTTATATCCATGCTTCCAAAAAACTAAGTGCTGAGTTTTCCACACAAATCTCAAAATACATGCAGATGAGAAAAGCATCCACAAGACCTGTGTGATGGAGCCCCTGTGTGGAGAAGCAGAGGGAAGCCATGGGGCATCTGATGGAGCTGGCAATGCCCAGATTTCCAACACTGGGAGCCACAGTCAGCCAATGTGAGAGCCTGAGCTGAAGTGGGGCAGGGAGCTCAAACCTGCATGTCTGGAACACAGCTGCTGGAGCCACCATGGGGAGGAGCCCTTTCGTGGTCATTCTGATGAACCACTGAAGGCTGGGTATGGATGAGCCTGACAGTGAGACTCTCTTGTGGGCTGCTGTGTTAGGGGAACTTCCATCCAGGAACCCACCATATTCCCATGGTGAAGATCTGGGAAAGATCTGTCATTGTTAAAGGCTCCTAGAGCTGTCTCCATAACAGAGGCCACTTATCCAGGGGAAGGACCCCACCAGAGCCTTAGCCCAGCTGGGCATCTCCACCCCCACCCCTGTAGCCTCCCTGTCTGTCCGACGGGGAGGAACCAGAGTCAATGGGGCTGAGAGCCTCATTGCTCTGATTAGAAACAAGGCAGCTAGACAAAGGAAAGACACCTTTGCCCCTGAAGAAGTATTGAGGATATTACATCCCCAAGACACAGACCCTCAAACACTGAGATTTAATTAGAAGACTGTACAGCACTCCCCTCCCAGACAGCTCAGCACCACACCAATGGGACCCAGTGTAATAACAGTACAAGACAGCTAACAACTCTGCAAGACATAGATGCTCTCTGAGGATAACTCAGGGAAGCCGAAAGCCAAAAACAGAGAGAGAAGTAGGACTCAAGTACTGTGAAGCCTCTGTCACCTGTAACCACAGCTCACAGTCACCCAGCCCACTCCTGGCCAGATGAGCATAAATCCTCACACTAAACACCTGTTCAGAGGCCAGAGCCCAGCACACAGAGAGGCCTGAAAGCCACGGGGCCCATACACCCTGAGTCAGCCATACCAGAAAAGGCAGGCCCTGTGGGACCTCCAGCCCAAGTCAGTCCCTGCTGCCTAGAGAGGCCTGAGAGCTGCTGGACCCACATGCCCTGAGTCAGCCATGCCAGAAGAAGCAACTGACATGGGATCTCCAGCCCAGTCCAGTCCCCACCATGCAGAGAGGCTGGAGAGCTGCTGGATCCACATGTCCTGCGTCAGCTATGCCAGAACAGGGAGGCACTGTGGAACCCCCAGCCCAGGTCAGTCCCTGCTGCCTAGAGAGACCCAAGAGCCACTGGACCAACACACCCCAGGTCAGCTATGCCAGAACAGGCAGGCACTGTGGGACCCTCAGCCCAGGATAGTTCCCACTGCCCAGAATTGGCAGTCTCTAGGATCCAGGCCAGACATCAGGGTGGAATGAGTGGACCATGATACCCCCTGCCACAATGACTAAACACCTAAAGAAAGATACCAGAAATAGGAAAAATCAAGAAAGTACATCACCACCAGAGGAAAATAATAAATCTCAAGCTCTAGGCCCTATAGAACAGGAAGTCTGTGAAATGACTGACAAGGAATTCAGAGCAACAATTCTAAGGAAACTAAATGAGATAGAAGAAAACTCAATTAGACAACACAAAGAACTGAGAAAAATATACAGGATCTGAAAGAAGGGTACAAAGAAATCAATGCACTGAAAAATAATGTAGCAGAGCTTGTGGAACTGAAGGATTCATTTGACAAAATAAAAAACATAACAGGGAGTCTAACCAGCAGGATAGAACAAGCAGAAGAGGGAACTTATGACCTTGAAGACAGGCTGTTTGAATTAACACAGGCAGACCAGAAAAATGAAAAAAGAATTTTAAAAATTGAAGAAAATCTAAGAGAGATAACAGACAACCTTAACTGCTCAAATATATGAATCATGGGTATTCCAGAAGGAGAGGAAAAAGGAAATGGCACTGAAAACATATTCAATGAAATAATAGCAGAAAACTTCCCAGGAATAGGGAAAGTAACAGACTTTCAGATTCAGGAGGCCCAAAGATCCTCAAACATATTCAACCCAAAGAGGTCCCCTCTAAGACATGTTACAGTCAAACTGACAAAACTGAAAGACAAAGAGAGAATCTTAAAAGCTGCAAGAGAGAAGCAGCAAGTCACCTAGAAGGGAGCCTCAATCAGACTAATATCAGACTTTTCATCAGAAACCCTAAAAACCAGAAAAGAATGAGATGATATATTTGAAATACTAAAGGACAAAAATTGCCAGCCAAGAATATTTTACCCAGCAAGGCTATCCTTCCAAAATGAAGGACAAATAGTATATTTCTCAGATAAACAAAAACTGCAAGAGTTCACTACCACACAACCAGCCTTACAAGAAATTCTCAGGTAAGTACTGAAAAACAACCATCACTGCCATGAATACTCAAGAAAGAACAAAACCTATCAGTAAAACAAAAATGCTAACAATAAAGAAAAATAATAGTTTATTTACCACTCCAAGAAACAAACAAATATGGAAGACAAACAGAAAATCAGAAAGAAAGGAACAAAAGATACTAAAGACATCTAAACAAAAATCAATAAAATGCTACAAGTAAATCAACACCTTTCAATATTAACTCTGAATGTAAAGGCATTAAATTCCCCACTCAAAAGACACAGACTGACTGACTGAATTAAAAAGATGGACCCAACAATATGCTGCCTTCAAAAGACTCACCTCACCTGTAAAAACACACATAGACTAAGAGTGAAAGGATGGAAAAAGATATACCATGCAAATAGAAATGAAAATTGAGCAGGAGTAGCTATTCTTGTGTCAGATAACTCTAAAGCAAAAACCATAAAAAGAGAGAAAGAAGGCCACTATATAATGATAAAAGGATCTACCTATCAAGAAGACATAACAATCATAAACACATATGCACCCAATGTTGGAGCAGCCAGATTTATAAAGCAAAAACTATTAGATCTAAAGAATGAGATAGATACTAACACCTTAATAGCAGAGGACCTGCACACCCCATTCTCAACATTAGACAGATCATCTAGGCAAAAACCAATAGAGAAACACAATATCTAAACAACACTTTAGACCAGTTGGACTTGGCAGATATCTACAGAACATTCTACCCAACAACTTCAGAATATTCACTCTTCTCATCTGCTCATGGAACATTCTCCAGGATAGACCACATGTTTTTTCACAAAGCAAGTCTCAACAAATTCAAAAAAATTGGAATTATTCCATGTATTTTTTTTAGATCACAATGGATTAAAATTAGAAATCAATAACAAACAAAACTCCAGAAATTATACAAACACATGGAAATTAAACAACATTAAGTGAACCAGGGATGTGAAAAATATCTATGAAGAGAACTACAAACCACTGTCGAGAGAAATTAAAGAGGACACAACAAGATGGAAAGATATCCCCCAAAGTGATCTACAGATTCAATGCAATCCTCATCAAAATTCCAATGACATTTTTCTCAGAAATGGAAAAAGGTATCCAGACATATGTAGGGAATAAGGAAAGACCACACATAGCCAAAGCAATCCTGAGCAAAATAAATAAAACTGGAGACATAACACTACCTGACTTTAAACTATATTACAAAGCTATAATAATCAAAACAGCAAGCTATGGGCACAAAAACAGAAACACAGATCAATGGGTAGAATAGAGAACCCAGAAATCAATCCATATACCTACAGCCATCTGATCTTTGACAAGGCACCAAGTCTCCACACTGGGGAAAAACTGCCTCTTCAGCAAATGGTGCTGGGAACACTGGATATTCATATGCAAGAGAATGAAACTAGACCTGTACCTCTCACCACATATCAAAATCAACTCAAAATGGATTAAAGAATTAAATATACATCCTGAAACAATAAAATTCCTTAATGAAAATATAGGGGAAACACTCCAAGAAGTAGGAGTGGGTACAGACTTCATGAATATGACCCCAAAAGCACAGGAAAGTAAAGGAAAAATAAACAAATGGGATTATATCAAACTAAAAAGCAAAAGCAAAAGAAACAATCAACAGAGTGAAAAGACAACCGAGTGGGAGAAAATTTTTGCAAAATATACATCTGACAAAGGATTAATATCCAGAATACACAAGGAACTCAAACAACTTTACAGCAAAAAAATAAATAACCCAATTAAAAAATGGCAAAGGAGCTGAATAGGCATTTCTCAAATGGCCAACAGACACATGAAAAAATGCTCAACATCACTCAGCATGCAGGAAATGCAAATCAAAATCACTTTGAGATACCATCTCACTCCAGTCAGGATGGCTAATATCCAAAAGGCTGATAATGATAAGTGCTGGAGAGGTTGCAGAGAAAAAGGAACACTCATACACTGTTGGTGGGACTGCAAAATGGTGCAGGCTTTATAGAAAATGGTATGGAGTTTCCTCAAACAATAACAGATAGATCTACCATATCACCCAGTTATTCCACTGCTGGGAATATACCCAGAGGAATGGAAATCATCATGCTGAAGGGATATCTGTACTCCAATGTTTATTATGACACTATTTACCATAGCTAAGAGTTGGAACCAGCTCAAATGTCCTTCATCGGATGAGTGGATAAGAAAACTGTGGTAAATCTACACAATGGAATTCTACTTTGCTATAAAAAAGAATGAAATACTACCATTTGCAACAATGTGGATAGACTTAGAGAAAATTATAATAAGTGAAACAAGTCAGGCACAGAAAGAAAAATACCACCTGTTCTCACTTATTTGTGGGTGCTAAAAATAAATAAAGAAATAAACACACAAACAAATAAAGTTGGGGGAAGAAGATACAACAATCACAACAATTCCTTGAACTTGTTAAGACAATAGAACAGATATGATATAGGGGGGAGGGGAGATAGGGAGGGAGGAAAGAGGAATGGGTAAAGGGTCCTGAAAATCAACTTCTATGTATATTGAGAAGTTAAAAGAGAAAAAAAAGAAAAAAAGAAATAAATATCTGTTCACCTCAGTGCTTATTACGTGATATGAGATGTTTGACTATCCACAAAAAATTACCAGGCATACTAAAAGACAAGAAAAAACACAACCTGAAGAGACAAAAAATTGCTGGGCATACTAAAAGAAAAAACACAACTTGAAGAGACTGTAACACAGATGCTGGAGTTGTTAGATGGAATTATAAATGGGTAATGGAAGCAAAGAGATGGAAACTATAAGGAAGAATAAAAAGAAAATTCTACAAGTGAATTCTCAGAATTATCCAATCAAGTTCACTTGGAGGACCATGTCTGATACTCAGAAGAGACTGTTGGGAAAGGAATTGAAGGCGAGCAGCACATCCATAGAGACACAAGTTAGAAAACTTCCAGATAAAAAGTAGCCATACAGAAACAGGGCCAGGGGACTCTGTAAAGCAGACCACCATGTTTTTTTTTTTTTTTTTAAACTATGTGACTACATAGAAAAGGGAATTCAAGGTCCACAAAATTAGAAAAGATATTCTGACTCTTGAATTCTTCTAAAAGTTCAGGAAAAAAATCCTTTCACAGAGAGTAAGCAACAGAAAATGATTGAGCATTATCCCATGGAACATTCTGAAAAGAAGAAAGTAAAAACCAAATAAACATCCCACTTTCCACAAAAGCACACCATAAATACTGTCCACAAATCTCACTAAAGGTGTAACCTACTATTTCAAAACAACATAAAAGATGTTATGAGAATAGTACAAGATATGAAGTAATAGCATAAATCAGAATCAGAAAAATTCAGAAATAAAATGAAAGGGTAAGAAACGAATTATAAATGTGGGAAGAAATTATTTTAGAATTACTAACTTACTAAAAGAAACAAAAGAGCAAATAAGTATGACAGATACTGTCTCAAAATAGTCAAGAGGATAAAAATAAGAAAAAAAAATAAAATAAAAAATTAAAGGAAGAAATTAAAAAGAAATTCAAGAGCATGTGACATGTAATAGGTGGATAAAGAAGATTCAGCACATCTGTGATAGAAATCTTCAAAATCCAAAACAAAAGAAAGGAAGAGAAAAAAACTAAAACATATAATTTAATATTTTCTAAAGTAATAACAATAAAAAGTGAAACTATGTGTTGGAGGAGAATGATAAATACCTGAAACAATTGGCTTAGAATTGCCAACACCAAGATATATCCTTGTAAAGTTAATGAAACTTAAAGAAAAAACATCCTTTGGAAACTCATGCAATAAGACCAAGTTTCTCAAAAGGAAAAAAAAAAAATCGGGTTATCAGACTTTTGATAACATCGTTTTAAGCTAGAGAAAAATTAAGAAACAGTTTTGAAAGTATTGAG
Organism: Cynocephalus volans; assembly: GCF_027409185.1. Taxonomy (NCBI): domain Eukaryota; kingdom Metazoa; phylum Chordata; class Mammalia; order Dermoptera; family Cynocephalidae; genus Cynocephalus; species Cynocephalus volans. The sequence continues at coordinate 123,044,396 of NC_084465.1, forward strand.
ATAAGAGATCACGAGCCTAGGACACCCCTCTATCCGCCTCTGCTATATGTCTGTCTTTCTGGGAGCACTTCAGAGCCACCTCGTCCTCTTTCCCTTTGTTTCTGATGCCTGATGAAAAGCAGAGTCTCAAAGGATGTTTGTCGATTCATGAGTAGATTCAGTTGAGTTGAGCTGATATTTCACAGGTGGCTTTTCTAGCGAAAAACAGGAATGGGATTCCCTCCCTCCCCTTTTCCCTGTCTTCATCCTTGTTATGTTTCTAGATACTGATCTCATCATGCTTCTCTGCACCTCAGAAAACATCAGCATCCCCTTGCTGAAAACAGAATCAAGCCAACTGCCTTAGCAGAACATTCAGGGATGTTGTATATTACCTCTCACCTATGTTTCCAAACCTATCTCTGATATTTTGCATCAATTTTCCTTATTTTCAGTCCTCTTTCATGACGCCATTCTTTCTTTATACCAGCTCCTGCCTATGATGCTCATCTATTTACCTGCATCTCACATGAATCCCATGCCCAGCTCAAAGCCTCACCAAGTATTCCCTGTGACCTGCTTCTTGTATTTCCTACACACCAATGGGATAATATTTGTCTTGTGCCATGTGTTACGTGTCCTTCTTCTCAAATTGTAAATTCTCTCATCTCGAGCTTATGTTATTCTTTGCTAGACCTCGGCTACCTTGTTCATTGCCTTGCAAACAGAAGTCATTGTTTCTTGTACTAAAATAAGTCCTAAAGAACAACAGACTCAAAATTGCAGTGGTTCATAACATTTAGGTAGTCATGAACCCATACAGATTTGATGAAAGGTACAGTTCCTCTCTTCAGGAAAAATAAAATGCACACGCACAATTTGCAGCAGCATTTGTCCTTAAATCTATGTAAGCACTGCTTCTGGGGTAGACCCTCGCTGCCCAATAACTGCTCTGAAGCAGCAGTCTGGAGCAGGCAGCCGGAGCTGACCCTGTTCTGCCTTCTCGTCACCCTGCAGCTCCTGCCCGTGAACCGCCCAGCAGCAGGACTCTGCCCCTTCCTACCTTTCTGTCCACCATCTGACACACAGCGTGCAGTCATTGTGCCACTGGGTGGAGGATAAAGTTTTGCATGATCTTCTCATCAATATCCCTATTTTTCATCATCGATCACCCCATCACAGCTACCACACAGAGGATAGAAGAGATAATAGCTAAAATATGAGAGAGCAATGGATTTCTCCAGACAGGGGCTACTGTTTCAACTTCCATTATTTTCCCATTTTATCTCATTTTTTAAAAATCAATAATTTTATTTTATGAACCCAGAACATTTTTGTATGTGTTGCTTAAACACAGGAGCTGCGTGGGATAATTCCTAGATCTGGTGCCAGAAAACATCAACTGCAGTCGTAGTTTTGGTTTTCTACACCAACTGGATGAGCTGAATTATTCATGGGGTCTGCTGAGATGTGGCTTCTTCACTTGTAAAAACAAATGGTCTTGTCGATCCCCAAAATTGGGGGAATGAAATAAAAAGGTATAAGAGAATTTTTGTGTTACGTATTATACAAAATTTAAGTGATGGAATTAGCACGTTCATATAATGAGTGAAGCTGACTATACCAGCTTTGATCGGGGCCAGGCTGTACACGACATCAGACGGATGGGATGTTCAAGCTCATGAGGCAGAGAGCCACCTACATGAGGACCAATGTCCCCTTGTCAAGCATGTGTTCCGTCGTTCAGAGAGAGCACCTGCTACCCACTGTTCTTGTATAGCGGGAATAACTCACGTTAGGTGGCTGCCTTCACAATGCTTATATTCTACTGTGAGTGGGTGGGCAATAAAAAGCACAGAGATGAGAAACGTGGATAATTCAGATGCAGATGCTTCAGGGGCTATAGAGAAAATAAAGGGTGCATGTCTGGAGGGCTGGGGAGGCTGCTCCTTGCACGAAGGTTAGAGAAGGCTTCTCTGAGAACCGATAGCTGAGCTTGGAGAAGCCAGACAGCAAGAGTCCAGAAAGAGCAGTTTAGGCTGAGTGGCCAACCTCAGGAAGGCCTTGGAGTAGGAATGGGCTTGGCATCCGAACAGATGCCGAGGCTTGAGCAAAATGAACTAAAGGAGATGTTCTGAAGGGAGCAGGTGCAGCAGAGCTCACGTGAAGCCTTGCAGACCTTGTGGGTAAGACTTCTGGGTTTTATGCCAAATGTGATGGGAGACACCGGAGCAGGTACATCTGGGGATGACGACCCTCCATAAAATCTTCTATTCCACTACCAAGAAGAAAGCAAAATCCAAAGATGTGCTTTTATTGTCCAGTTGTTGTGTAAAGATGTAGTCAATAGCTTTCACGTCATTCTTAAATTAAGTTACGTATACACACAAACATACAAGGTACTTCAAAAAGTTTGTGGAAAAATATAATTGAAAGATAATATGAATCTTTCTATGAACTTTTTGACATACCCACTTGGGTGTATGTATGTGTATACACCCACATATACATACATAATCATTTTTTGAAGCTGCTGACAGTTAAAAGTGAACAGTTAATTGTAATGTTATAACTGATAAAAAGCATTACTGGCCAGTCTGTCTGGATAGTTCTTCACTCTGAACATCACTAGTTTATGATATCTATTTTTATTCTATCAACATATGTCATGGGTTTAACCATTTGTTAGAATCCAGTGATATAGTCATGCAGCAGTCATGCTTCCTATGGAATCACTGGGGAATGCAGAATCGCTGGCACAACATGATTCTGTCACTTGTCAGGTGGACTACTCTAGAGGGCAGCCCATGCATCCTGCTTCCTCAGATGAGAGAGGGCACAGGACAGAAGTTAGTCTGAGAGTTCCATTCCAACGGTTTTGCCATATTCTATCCCTTAGAAGCAGACCGCTAGGTCCAGCCACACTCATGGGGAGGGTCTACTACAAGTGAGTGGACCCAGAAGGCAGGATCACCTGGGGCTGCTCTAGCAGCAGCCTGGAACAACTAAACATAAACAAATAATTTGCAAAAAATAATGAACCCCAGAAACTCAATGATTGACTCATTTATGACTTTTTTCTCTTAAGAATTAAATTTTAACAGGCATCAATCACCCAAGCACTTGGACTTTTCTTGTTGATAAAAGGTGTATGGGCCAAGGAAAACTTTCCCTCTACCCCCTGAAGCTTCACTGAAAATTGACTCACAAAACGTAGATTAATCATGAGAAAAGGCATAACAAATTGTATTTTCACATGCGTAGCTTGGGGGAAATCTCAGAATTATTGCTCGATTTCCTGATGGGGAACAGAGCTTATATCCCCATCTCCATAGTGAAAGCCGAGCTGGGGATGTAGGAGTAAAGGATTCTTAGGGGGACACAATGGGCCTAGAGAACAATGGCCTGGGGCAAAATCTATGTGGCCCACAGAGCAGACAGTGAGTGGTCAATGATTCTTTTCAGAATGTTGAATGGGACCAACCCAGAAACCAATGGTCTGTGACAAAAGTCCAGGTGTGTTGACAGACTCCAGCCTCCCTCCTGTGATGTGAGTTAAGGTGATGGGAACTCAGGGAAAGAAGCATAGGTACTTGTCATCTTCTTTGGCAGGTCCAGACTTAGGCAGATGAGAGATCAGCTTCATCCTGTGCTTTGGAGAGAGACAGAGGATTGAAGGCGGGGGGCGGGGTGGAGGTTACCTCTTTATTCCAGTATGTCAAAGCACTGTATTTTGGGGAACAAAACAGCTTCTGAGCCCCCAAACAAGTGGGGAAGACACAGCTAGATAAGCCCCTGAATGCAATTTTCAAACTCTTTCCCGTATCTGGACAATTCTTATTTCTGAATCCAAAGTGACTTCAACTTTGGTGCTTTTCTTTCTTAAATTTAAAGAAAAGCATATCCTATTTATGCCTGGTAGTTATTTTTGAATGGCCTGTTTCTTAGCTTTTAACTTTATTTTAGGGCATTTAGAAATTTTTTAAAATGATTAACTTCAGATACTATTTTTCTTTTATTTAGCCCCTAAAAGAACAGTACAAGATTTTATTGCTCCTTTAATCCACTACAATTATTTCAAATCTACACCTTAAGTGAATTTATTTTTACAAATCAAAACTTAACTACTTCACTTGACGTTCATAGAAAACGCTGATTCTTAAAATACAATAAGCATGTGATGATAACAGATAATATTTCAATGACTTCCCTGGGAATATCAGGCTCTGACGTTGTCATTTAATGCCTTCTAAATGCTCCAAAATAAGATGCCAGGAGAGGATAGTGATGGTGATTTTATTCTAAGTATTGACTTTGAGTTTATTTCATGTACCCCAATTAATCGTAGAGTGCAAGCAGGCTTACTTTTTATTTATTCACATATAACAATTCATGGATTAAATAAATAAAATTCATTCACTACCAAATTCACCAGTGCTAAATTTCAAGAATTTGGCTTTCAAAGTAAACATATTTTTGTGTATTCAGTGCATAAATCAGTTGTAATTATTCAAGAGGAATTTGGGGAAGAAAAATAAATGTTTTTTTCTTACGCTTATATCCTGCCTTTAAATGTAATTCAGATTACTTAAAAAAAAATAATGAAACTGTAGAATTAAGCAAAAATCAATAAAAACAGCAGGCCAAAAGGAAAAGCTGTAGATTCAGGGTGGAAAATAGCAAACAGGACATGTGGCTATTGAAAGAAAGAGAGAAAAAGGAAGAGAGAGAGAAAGACAAGGAGAATGAAGGGGTGGAGGAGAGGAAGATGAGAAGGAAGCAGCAAAGAAAACCAAAGAAATGAGAGGAAAGGAAAGGAAAGGAAAAGAAAAGAAATTTTAAAAAGCAAAAGAAAAGAAAATAACTCTACAAAAGAATAAGTTAAATAAAGTTTATAGGTGTAAAATTGAGACAATAGTTTTCTGGAACAAATTGCTTATTTGTCTTGAAACTTTTTAGAGAGTTGCCCACATCCACTTCTAACTCTGGTACAGGAAGAATATTCTGCCTAGGATAGGACTGTGATGCTCCTAGAATTCCTCAAGATCTTTAAGTCTTTTTTTATACCAATAACTCTTTTTGGAGGCCTTGCAGAGAGAGAATCTGCACATTAACTATCCAGCAGCAGGAGCATTCTTTCTTGCTACTGAACAAAGACCTGGACCTCCTGTTCCTGACATGAAAGCAAACCTGGAGCCCCAGTCCCTTGTTTTTCCAATACCACGAAGCAAGAAGTTTGTTGCTACTGAATAGTGATGTGCAAGTGACAGGGTATCTGGCAGAGTTATACCAGGCTCATGTCTCCGTAGATGTGCTGTCTTTTTGGGCTATAATGACCTTTCCCAGCAAGAATCATTGATGAGTAAATTTATTTACAGCCTTGAGAGTATTTTTGTAAATTACAATGGTGAGGTTACAACAACTGAGAAATAGAGTCAGTGAAAGAACCTGCAATCTGTGTTGGAATTATTCTTAATAAAACTATTGTTTTCCACCAATATGCAAATATATTTATGGAGAGGGGTTTTTTTTCCCCCCTGATTTTAAAAATTTTGCCATTTCTTTAAGTTTTAAAAATAATAAAATTATAAAAAAGTAGATAAAACTCATCTGTTATTGTACATTAATTTTAACATTTCCCTGTGAAAATTATTTATATTTATCCTTTGGTAAAGTAAATAGATTATGTTACAAAAATGAAATGGTGTCAGATGATTGCATAAAAGCAGAGAGTAGAATAACAGTTACTAGAGATGTTGGGGAGGGTGGATGGGGTTCAGGGAGAGGGTGGTCAATGGATACAAAACTGCAGCTGGTTAGAAAGAAGATCTAGTGTTCTATAGCACTGGAGAGAAACTACCATCAACTACAAATCACTGTACAATTCAATTTCATAGTAGAGAGGATTTTGAATGTCCCCCACCCAAGGATGTGACAAATGTTTGAGGTGATGAGCACGCTAATTATCATGCTGATACGATCATGGTACATCATAAATATATACAATTATCATGGGTCAATTAAAAAATGTAAAAGAAAAAATAATTTAGAGACAGAAGTAGATTAGAGGTTGCCAGAAATTAGGGGAAAAGACTAATGGTAAGTTATTGCTTCATGGGTACAGAGTTTATGTTTATTTACTTATCTTTGAGTATTACCACAATTTATTTTATTATTCTCCTGTCAACAGACATTTGGCTTGCCAGATTTTGACTAGCAAATACAATGAGGCTATGAAAATAAGGAATGTCTCCTTGTGCAAGTGTTTTTCTTGGGTACAGTACTTGGGAGTAGAATTGCTTAGTAGTGGGCAGTGTGCATTTTCAACTTCACATTTTCAATTTCTAACACAAAATTAGACTCTTAAGTGAATTGCTGGGAGTTTATAGATGTTTCATTAGGTCTACATCCTTGCCAAGACTTGTATGTTAAGGTGTTTTAATCTTCACCCTTGCAGGTATTAAATGGTATCTCCTTGTTCTAATTGTACAGTATATTCCCCAACTTGCTAATCGGATCACGTTCTTTTTTTTTACACTTCTTAAAAAATTTTTAACATTTACGTGTACGTATTTGTGGGGTGCAGTGTGTTGTTTCAGTATATGCACCTACTGCACAATGATTCACTGAGGGTAGATAGTATAGTTTGGTTTTTTGTTTTGTTTTGTTGTTTCTTTGTTTGTTTTATTTTTGGTGGCTGGCCAGTACAGGGATCTGAACCCTTAACCTTGTTGTTATAACAGCACACACTAACCACAGGAGCTAACTGGCCAGCCCTATAGCATAGTTTTGTACCCATTAGTCCACCACATCTCCTCCCCTATACATACCCTCCTGGCTTCTGGTAACCATCATTCTACTCTCTACTTCTATGAGAACCACTTTATTTTTAGATTCCATACATGAGTGAGATCATGCAGAATATGTCTTTCTGTGCCTGACTGCACTTAATGTGATGGTTTTCAAGTTCTGTCCACATTGCTACAAATCATAGCTGAACAATATTCTATTGTGTATATTTACCACAGATTTTAAACTCATTCATCCACTGATGGGCATTTAGGTTAATTCCATCTCTTGCTATTGTGAATAGTTACAATGAACATGGGAGTATAGGTGTCTTTTTGATACAAAACTGGAAAAAGACACAACAAAAAAAGAAAACTACAGACCAATGTCCCTCATGAACACAAACATGAATATCCCCAATAAAGTAATAGGAAACAGAATCCAGCAGCACATTATAAAGATCATTCACCACGATCAGGTGGGATTCATCCCAGGGATGCAAGTATAGTTCAACATATGCAAATCAATACACGTGATATTCACATCAACAGAATGAAGGGGAAAAAGTGATCATTTTATTTATTTATTTATTTATTATTTTATTTTATTTTATTTTATTTATTTATTTTTTTAAATTTTATTTTGTCGATATACATTGTGGCTGATTATTGCTCCCCATCACCACAACCTCCCTCCCTTCTCCCTCCCCCCTCCCCCCCAACAATGTCCTTTCTGTTTGCTTGTCGTATCAACTTCAAAAAAGTGATCATTTTAGTAGATGCAGAAAAGGCATTTGACAAAATACAACACCCCTTCGTGATAAAAAACACTCAAAAAACTAGGTAGAGAAGGAATGTACCTCAATACAATAGAGGCCATATATGACAAACCCACAACTAATACCATACTGAATGGATAAAAATTGGATGCTTCTCTTCTAAGATCCGGAACAAGACAAGGATGCCCACTTTCCCCACTCTTATTCAACATAGTACTGGAAGTTCTAGCCTATGTAGTAAGGCAAGAGAGAGCAAGAAAGGGTATCTAAGTTGGAAAGGAGGAAGTCAGATTATCCCTATTTGCAGATGATGTGATCCTATACACAGAAAACCCTAAAGACTCCACCAAAAAATTACTAGAACTAGTAAGTTAATTCAGTTAAGTGGAAGGATACAAAATCAACACACAGAGTTTATGTTTAGAATGATGAAAAAGTTTTGAAAATAAAATGTGGTGGTCACACAGGTTTGTGAATATAATTAATTCCACAGAATTGTATTAAAATGGTTAAAATGGCAGACCTTATGCTATATATATAGCGCCATACTTTAAAAAAAAAGAAAATAAAATAATCAGTAAATGAAATAGTGTCATTTTTATAAACTCAGTTTTCTCATATAATATCAGTTCAATTCTCTGATATCAATTCTCAATATATCAATTCTCTCTTCAAAGAATTTTACTTTCTGATGATTGTTATTGTTCAGGAACTTAAATCATACTTAATGTTTTGTTGTTATAAGCAACACTGCATAGAAAGGTATTTCCCATCCTAAGGTTTACAAATTATAGACCTATTAGTCTTGATTCACAGATCCATCTTTAGCTATTATTTCTCCAGTACAGGAGGAGAGAGAAATTTGGTTACAACAGATTAAACAAAGGTTATGTTTATTAACCCTTATTTAATCATCACAGCCAAGCAAACAACTTTAATCAAAAGAATAGAGCTGAAGCTCAATATTTAAACTGTGCATAAAAATATGGCATTTAATCTAATCAAGTTGGCTAACAATGAACATGCCACATTTAATGTTTGCTCTTCAAATCTGGAATTCATTCCCTCTGTCACTCTAATTCCTAGACCCAATTTGAAAATAGTTTGCATTATATCCTATCTCACAGCTTTTTATGTTTGCTAACCAAATATAATATGTTTGAAGACTCTGTCTTTCTGAATGTGACATTGTTAAAAAGCAATGATGTTTAACAGTTACAGCTGTTAGCGGAATAAGGGATGTGTTTTCTTAAAAGTGACATACAAACCTGCGTACACACACACAGGAAGAGTCCCGAATTTTTTTTCCCTATTATTTGAGACTTTTTACAACTGAGGTTAAATATATACATATAAAATATATTCTCAACTAAGTTAAATGTTACATCTGGATGAATGGATTGATAAGAAGTTATTTTCTCATCTAAGCTCTCCCATCTAAAACAAATATCTCACACACAGGAAATATGTGTCTGCACAAGGAATGGAGATGAAAAAACATAGCTCTGCAGCAACTTACAGAGTAAACAGAGAAAAAAAAGATAGCATGGCTCTCAGGCTTTTTCTCTAAAGTTCTGTTTAATCACATATTAGTAATTTTTCATAACCCATAAAATTATTATCAGCTGGAGACTCTCTTTTGCCCAAGCTGAAGACAGCATCCTAATAAGTTAATGATAGAATGGACAGTCTACCTCACTAGTGTGGGAAGAAGAAAGTCCAGGGGCCAGTGTTTTTATAGCTTTCTAGAAGCTGAAGCACCCCTCAGTTTACCCTTCTCCAAAACAAGTTATCTTGAATAACTTGAGCTTATGAGATGATTGATTCTGTTTTTATTTGGTAAATTTTCGTTTTTCCCCCCAATTTTTTCATTCAACAGACATTAAGCTCCTGATATCAGCCTGGTGATGCCCACTGTCCTAGACTCCAGAATACAGAAAACTCGAGGAGCTCGCCTGGTATCTTGAGGCAAGAGCCAAGGGCCATCCCCTCCACCCGCAACCAGGCAAAGACCACACTGAAAACATCGCTTCCACATGGGTGGCCCATCACAGCCACTGTCATAACCATGGCTGCCACATAAGCAGCTCAATGCCACAGCAGTAGCCACAGCCACTGTGCAGATGGTCCACCAGACACTAAACTGCACTGACACAAGGAGAGCCATATCTAGTAGAGGCTGTCTATTTTTATCTCAAAGGACTCTCTAATTTCCCTGTGATTTTTCTTTTTACAAATTGTTTGTTTAGGAGAGTGTTGTTTAATTTCCACACATTTGTGAATTTTCTAAATTTCCTTCTGTTATTGTGGTCAGAGAACATATTTTCTATGATCTTAGTCTTTTTAAATGTACTGACTTGTTTTATGGCTAAAAATTTTTTAAAAAGGAAAAAAGAAAACTCAAATAGTACATTAGAAGATGGTGAATACTATGAGAATATATAGCAATGGAAAAAGACAGAGAATGCTGGGGTGGGGGTTGCAATTTTAAATCAGGTTGCCAGGCAAAGTCTCTCTAAGGCAATTGGCAATTAAGCAAGACTTGAAGGAGGAGAAGCAGCTGGCCAGGAAGATAACCAGGAAAGGTGTTTCTGACACAGCGACCTGTCCTCAAGCCCCTAAAGTGGGAGGGGCTACTGTGTTTGAAATGCAGAGAGCAAGTGTGGGAGGGGGTGCTGTCACGAGCCGACAGGAAACCCACTCGCTATAGGGCTGTCACTCTGAGTGAAGTGAGGACACTGGAGATTGGAGAAAGATATGTTTGGCTACTTTGTGGAAAATGCTGTTGTGACTCTGGTTAGAGAGGAAGATGGCTCACATGAGAGTGATGACGTTCCACAGGTGAAGTAAGAAGAGACTGGACTCCGATGTTTCATTAAGAGACAACCAGAAAGATTTCAAGACAAATTCCAGAGGAGTTAAAGATGATGCTACAAATTTTAACTTAAGAAATTTTAGGTTGGTTCTTTTACCAACAGAGAAAAAAAAAATGTGAAACTTGAGCAGATGGGGAGAGACGACAGAGATCAGAAAGTCTGTTAAGGAGATGCTGGGTTTGAGATGCCTACTGTTTAATAAGCGATTCCAGAGTTCAGGAGAGAGGCTGGGCCAGAAAGACGCACTAGAAAGTCATCAGCAAATTGACAGCTGGTGATGAAACCCCAGATGAGAAATGCTCAGAGTCTGAAGCTTGGGCACTCCAAAATTTAGAAGCCAGGGAGGCACAGAGGACTGAGAAAGAAGAGATATTTGGGGAGGAGAAACACCAAGACATTCAAGGCAAGGAAAACGAGAAGGTAATCAACCACATCAAATGCTGCTGGTCATTTCAGCAAGATGAGAGCAGGACTTTCTGTGGAATTTGGCATGTAGAGATCACTGGCAAACCTGGCAAAGTAGTTTTAGTGAGCTGGCCAAGAAAAAGAGTGACTGAAGAGCATTGAAAAGAGAATGAGCATAAAACTACTGAAGAGTGTGCAGTAGGACATTTTTACTGTGTATTTCTTTCTCTTTAAATTTTTAATTGTTGTAAAAAAGAAAATATCAAAGAGTTCACCATCTTAACCATTTTTAAGTGTACAGCTCCGTAGTGTTAAATATATTCACATTATTGTGAAGTAGATCTCCAGAACTTTCCATCTCATAAAACTGAAACTCTGTATCTACTGAAAAACAACTCCCCATTTTCTCCTGACCCAGCCCCTGGCAACCACCATTCTACTTTCTGCTTTAATGAAGCATAGGCATTCTTTAAAGCAGTTTTGCTAAGAAGATAGAGGACCCCAAAATTTGCATCTCTGACCTGTTCTTAGGTGCTGCTGACACTGCTGGTCTGAGGACCACACTTTGACAACCACTGATCTTTGATGGCAAAGGTTCTCAATTTTGGCTGAACATTGGAATTTTCTGGAGAATTGTATTAATATTCTGAAAGGTAAGAGCCCACACCCAGACAGTCTGATTTAATTGATATAGGCCGTGGCTTGAGCACTGGTGTTTTTTAAAAGTTCCCAGGTGCTTCTGATTTGCAGCCAGGTTAAGAAGCATTGATCTTTAACAAAAGAAGAGAAAGTACAGTACCTGGGTCGAGAGCTTGGCAGCCGGTACCTTAAAAGAAGCTAAGAGTTTATGGAAATTCTCCTATGAGTCTCTCAATTACCCAGGCAAAAAGGGAAGCCAGATCATCTCCAAGTGAGGATAGAAAATGAGCTTTTGAAGGCTGTAAAGAGAAAAAAAAGAAAGATGAGGATGAGAGTGTAAATAAACCAGAGTAATATCTGTTTGCTTGGTTTGTGACTATGAATCTCAAGTGAGAACATCAGCGTGCTCATGTTTTTCATTTTGGTTTTTCTTTTTTTTTTCTTATTCTACATTTTTCTGTATAGGTGCATGTATGGAGTAAACTGAGTTAGATTTAACTGTGCCTGTGCTTTTTCAAGTTATCACTTATATCAGATAAAATGAAAGCAGGGTTAGAGAGTTATTGTAATAATTGACCACGGAGAAAGAATGAAAGTAGAAAAATTGATATTTTAGTTCCCAAGGAAAGAGAAGGACAAGAGTCAGTGGCTGGAAGGAGAAGAGGAGATCAGTGATTGAAAGGCTTGAACTTGAGATTACGGTGGAATGAGTATTGGCAATGACAGGTCTAGGGCATGGCCATGGATGGGCAAGGTCTCAAGATCCAGAATTTGTTTAGAGCAAAAAAAAAAAAAAAAAAAAAAAAAAGAAAGAAAAGAACAATGATAGAAGAGGAAGAAATATAGGAAAATATGCTAAGGTGTGTCGTGAGGTTCAGAGGGCATACCAGAAGTGTTGGGAGTTGGGACGTCCAGAGCTGTGAGAGTTCAGAGCAGGAGAGATGGTGAGTGACCCTGGAGTCTGGTCCTCCTTGGAGTAGGACAAACATGAGCTCAAAAGGACTTGATGATGTCAGTTTCGTGGATCTCAGACAGATGGTTATGATGAAGCTGCTAGCATTGGATATTAGCAAGATATGGGGTTGCAGATGTCCCCTTCTCCTGTCTGTTGATAAGACCCCTTAATATTTGAGGCTCTCTCTTGACCCTTTCCTGTGGAGGTTTGGAGGTATTAGTAGTCTTACTCAAAGCCCTAACTCTAAAGAGTCAAAAAACTCTGAACAATAAATGCTGGCGAGGTTGCAGAGAAAAAGGAACTCTCATACATTGTTGGTGGGATTGCAAAATGGTGCAGCCTCTATGGAAAATGGTATGCAGGTTCCTCAAACAATTGCAGATAGATCTGCCATATGACCCAGCTATCCCACTGCTGGGAATATACCCAGAGGAGTGGAAATCTTCAAGTCGAAGGTTTACCTGTTCCCCAATTTTCATCGCAGCACTCTTTACAATAGCCAAGAGTTGGAACCAGCCCAAATGTACATCATCGGATGAGTGGATACCGAAAATGTGGTATATCTACACGATGGAATACTACTCAGCTATAGAAACGAATGAAATACTGCCATTTGCAACAACATGGATGGACCTTGAGAGAGTTATATTAAGTGAAACAAGTCAGGCACAGAAAGAGAAATACCACATGTTCTCACTTATCGGTGGGAGTAAAAAATAAATAAATTCACACACACACACACACACACACACACACTCACACACACACACACACACAACCGGGGGGGGCGGGGGAAGAAGACATAACAACTACAACTCCGTGAAGTTCATACCACAAGCAAACAGAAAGGACATTGTTGGGTGGGAGGGGGGAGAGGGAGGAGGGAGGCGGGTTTTGGTAATGGGCCACAATAATCAACCACATTGTATATCGACAAAATAAAATTAAGGAAAAAAAAAAATAGAATGGATGTATACAGCTTAAGAAGATTAAGTATTTGTCCACTGGTTAGGGAACTAGAAAATAGTGTCATCAGGTGAAGAACTCAGCTTCTGTGACCAAGTTACCTGAGGTCTGAACTACTCTTTGTCCCACTGTCTGTGTTACACATGTATATACACATGCACACAGGCACACCACGCATAGATGGCCAAAGGGATTCTCATATAACCAAAGAGAAGACAAAAAACAGGACTGAAGAAGTTTACATAAGAGCTGTGGTTTACATAAGAGCTGATAATCCTGCTCGTGTTGGTGAGTTACTTGACGACATTGGAATTAGGTGTTTCGATAACCACTACTACCTACCTTACTTCTCATAACTTTAAAAACTATTTATGTCTCTTTGTTGAGTTATGCCACATGTTCTCTGAATGTTTCTGCTGTCATTTTTCAGCACTAAAGACCAGACCCAGCCCACCCACATCCCTAAGAAACCTCCAGGTTGCTTTCTCAGTACTGCGATGGCACATCTTCTCCTTGACCAGGGGGGCACGACTGTCTCAGTCCAGCCACCTTGCCCTCCTAAGACAGGGGCTGCCATGGGTCTTCCAGCTCATCTGCCCTTATGAGAACCTTATCTCTTCCAGCACATAAGCTGGGGGAGAGTTGTACCAATACAGCAAACTTCTCTTACAAGGACATCTTCATTTTTTCCTAATTCTTTGCTTTTTGAAATTATTCACTACAACCTTCCTTCTTTCTTGTTATTTCGTGTTCTGGATGAACATGAAACATGAACAGACACAAAGAGAAATGAACGATTTCCCCAGATGCTCAGGAAGCATGGCTGTGGCTCATAGGAAGCCACCCTTATGTGCAGGACTCTGTTTTCTAGGTGGAACCGTGGGCACTTGGCATCCCTTCCTCTGATGGAGGCCTTGCTGGCCACGTCAGCAGGGAGGAGGACAGCAGCAGGTCTGGTAATTGCGTAGTAAATTCTATATGAACACTCGGAAGCTGTGTCTTCCTGAAAATTACATGGTAAATAATTACATTTGTAGGGAACAAATAATTCAACTATTTGTTACCATGTCAAATGCAATTTTAAGATCTGATGAGGCAGATCTTGTTGAGGAGATGAAAACAGAAGATATAAACCAGATAATTGCCAAGTGATTAAACAGGAGATGCCAGGCGTGTATGATTAATGCAGAATGTGCAGCTAGGCACCAGGGAGGGTCGGCCAGGGAACGAGCTGCAATACTTCCTGTGGCACGTGTGCGCCTGCTGAGCGCCACATGGACAGCAGCAGCAGAATACACTAGGAGGTGCCGGGTCTAACTCACCCAGAGCATGGCAGGCCGGGAGGGGTGATTTTGTTTATGCACCTGACCTATTTAATATACTTTTTTCCTGAACAGTTCTCTATGCTATTTCATTCTTTCTTTCTGTTTGTTGTTTCCTGTGGTTCCTTTTTCTTTTCCAGTCTTTTCTGCTCCTACTATCTTTTCTGCTTTGCTCTTTACCAGTTGTTTTCCTACTTGGAGCTCCTACCTTGCCGTCTATTTGGTGTTTTCTATTGTCTTTCATGAATATTCTTCACTGTCTGTCCCCAGATCACTTTTCCCTAGGTCTTTCTTATGTCAGCAGATCAGCTGTGGGCTCCTGCTTATAAGATGAACTCTGGGTCCAAGGACACATTTTGGAACCTCTGTGTTGTCATTGCTCCTACACATCTCATTTCTCTGCCACCTGCTGTCTTCCCAGCCTCCACCCTGTGGTGGTCCATGGTGGACAGGGGCACAGAGCTAAAGCATGTGTCATTCCACTCCAGTGGCCTCTCCAGCCCAAGTGCCTCATGTGTCCAGTGGTTCTTCCGAGACTGGTCACCCTGAGTTTTTACAAAAGGGAGCTTCCCATTATACGCAGAAGCCCCATTTCTCCAAATTTCCTAAGACACAAACAGCAGTCAGAAAAAAATGGAAATAGAATCCTCCAAGGATGAAGTTAGATTAATTAACCATCCAGGGAAATCAGTATCAGATAACCACTCCCAGCACACAGGAGCCTCAGGACTCCGACTGCCAATTGGATATAAAATAGGGTCCCTGATCCTGGAAAACAGTAGATAATCAGCCTGTACAACTCTGTGGGCAACATCTATCATGCAAAAATATGTCAGAAATAGAAATGGCGAGCTGAGGAGAGGAGAGATCCTTATGGGCTGGGGTGAGTGGGCTTTTGAGGAACAATCCAGAAGAGACAGACTTGGAATTACAGGTGCGGCTGTGTGAAGAGGGCCTGCTCCCGGCCAGGTGTTTGGTAGCCCCATCCCACGTGCTACCTAACTGCACCCCAGCGGTCATCCTTTGAAAATGGCGATG
The DNA here is from genome assembly GCF_027409185.1 of Cynocephalus volans. Taxonomy (NCBI): domain Eukaryota; kingdom Metazoa; phylum Chordata; class Mammalia; order Dermoptera; family Cynocephalidae; genus Cynocephalus; species Cynocephalus volans. The sequence continues at coordinate 123,060,143 of NC_084465.1, forward strand.
ACGCGGCCCACGGTGAGGGCTTGCCTCCTCAGTCTGTCTTGGAGGTCGCTCCTCCTCTCCTCCAACTTCAGGTATCAGATGTCCCGTTGGGGCTGCCTTCCTTTTCTGGCCGTGTTCTCTTGATGGGCAATCTCTTTTGCTCTGTTAGCTTTAAGGACCATCTAGCTACTGATTATTTCAAAAGTGTATCTCTGGGAGGAACTTTCTCCTGTAATCTTGATTTATTTAACATATTGATAGTGTCTCTAGGAATGTGCAAAATGGGGATCTGGAGCTAAACTAGCCTAGACTAAGCCCTTTTATTTAAGTTATAACCATCTAGTAAACTAATGCATTATGCACCTAACTGTCCCCATTAACACATCATCAGCCAGTTCTGTGAGTTATTCCTCCAACACATTATGTAAACCTACTCTTTTCTCTCTGTATCTGCTACTACAATCATAGTCCAAATGAAAGTTCCTGGCTCCTTGACATTTCTTTTTATTCGTAGCTTTCAAATATTTCACTGCATATTCACAGAATTTCCACAGTGGAGAAAGAAGCAGAGAAATAACATGAAAAAAACAAAAGATCATTTTGCGTCTTGACTGTATTCAAGCTCTGAGGAAGAAAGGATTTGATACGTGCACTCCCATGTTTACTGCAGCTCCATTTACAATCAACCTAAATGGAATCAACGAAGACTGAATAAGGAAAATGTGGTATATATACTCAATAGAATATTACTCTGCCATAAAAACGAATGAAATTCTGCCACTTGCAGCAACATGGATGAACTTAGAGAAAATTAAGTTTAGTGAAATAAGCCAGGCACAGAAACAGAAATGCCACATTTTCTCACTCGTAAGTGGGAGCTAAAAGAAAGAGAAAGGGGGGGGAGAAAGGGAGGGAGGGAGGTAAGGAGGGAGGATAAAGAAAGAAAAAGAGAGAGAGAGAGAGAGAGAAAGAAAGAAAGAAAGAAAGAAAGAAAGAAAGAAAGAAAGAAAGAAAGAAAGAAAGAAAGAAAGAAAGAAAGAAAGAAAGAAAGAAAGAAAGAAAGAAAGAAAAAATCACAATACATTGAACTTTCAAAAAAAGAGAGAATAGAACTGTGGTTATTAGAAGTGAAAAAGGGGGAGGGGTGGTGTGAGAAATTATCTAAGGGTCACAAAGATGGATTACATTTTGTAAACATGAGTATACTACTTATCCTGATTTGATCACCACATATTGTACACATGTATTGATACTCGATTTTGTACCCCACAAATATATATAATCAATTATCTTTCAATTAAAAAAAAAACTTATAAAAAAAGAAAAGAAAGGATTTGAGGCTCCTAACTACTTTGAAATATGTAGAATTGCCAGGGTTAATGGCAAACCTATTTTTTTAATTAAATATTAGGGAACAGGGGAAGGTTAGAGAATAAAGACTTTACAGCATCTATTTTGGACCTACAAGAATATATACATATTTGTATAGTTCCAAACTAAATGGATGTAAATACATATGCACATGTGTGTATACATATAATGTGATGGTAAACTTTATGTGTCAATTTGACTGTGCCATGGGGTGCCCAGTTATTTGGTCATACATTATTCTGGTTGGTATTGCACAGGTGTTTTTGGGTGACATTAACCTATTTGAATAAGTAGACTGAGTAAAGCAGGTGGCCCTCCCAACGTTGGTGGGCCGCATCCAATCAGTTGAAGGCCTGAACAGAATATAAGGCTGACCCTGCTCTCTGAGTAAGGGAGAATCCTTCCTGCCTGACAGCCTCAGAACTGGGACATTGGGTTTTTCCTGCCTGTGGACTCTCCTGGCTCTCCAGCTTTCAGGTTGCAGATCTCAGGACTTGTCAGCCTCCACAATCACATGACCCAATTCTTTATCATACATAAAGCTCTTTATATATAATATAGAATCTCCCATTGGCTCTATTTCTCTGGAGGATCTTGACAAATGTAGTGGGCATATACATTTTGATCAAGTCCCTCAGTCTTTCTTTGCCTCAGCACTGTCTTTGTATTACATTCCTGTCTTAGAATGGAGTTTACAGGAAGGGGTCCCTTAAAGTGCTAAGTAAGACCTGGGGCTCTGCAGTGTTCAAACCAGCCCCATTTTGCCTGTAATAAAGAATTCTCTGCAGGTTCCCCTCCTCCTGCTCACCTCTCACTGCTCCCACACATGGAGGTTTCCAGCTCCACATTTGGACAGGCGCTGAAATCTGGCCATCGGCTCAGAATGGCACTGCTTCTGGCTGGGGCTCTCTCTCTCATCACTGCCGCCCTTTCCTGGCAGCGTCTCAGCTCCCCTCGTTGCTGAAACACTGTGACATATTTTACCGTTTCACATTTTCAGATGAGATAAATGCCGGGCTGCGGCTGATGTGTGAAGGGAGATGGGACTCTGAGTGCCGCTAAGTGGTTTCTGAGCTGCTGGAGCGTGGGTTGGGCTGCAAGGGAACCCCTGGTAGATCGTTAGCAATCCCTAACTCTCCCTCGCACAATAATATTGACTTCACATTAGACAAACATGAATCTTCTAAACAAGAGGTGAACAAACAGGAATCAGCCGCCTCTCTGCCTCGAGCAGGAAAAAGGCGGTGGGACATAGTCCACGGAGTTTAATTTTCACTGTAATTACCTTTCCTGGTGAAGTGAGCTGGAGTGACAAATGAAGCCACTGCCACAACCCAGAGCTATGTGAGGAGAACAAAAGAGGTCACACTCTTTGCAGGGCCAATTTCTGTTTTGAACAAAACCCACTATTAACAAATCAGAGCCATTACAGGAGTCTCTTTATGCCGTTTCTTTATTGAAAAAAAAAATCAGAACAGAAGAGAGGTGGCTCAGGTTTGAGGACATGGAGGTGAATTGCAGGGGTCGGTGTAAAGGAGAATGAGGTAAGACCACACCCTTTGAGCCTCCAGGGCGGTCATCATCCCAGAGAGAAGACAGAGTCCAGTTGTGCTTCATTCTAGTCTTTCCTGTGGGTATCTCACCACTTTATCAATGTCACCTTTTAAAGCTGGTTTTCTAAAATAAACCAGAAGGAACTAACAATAGTTGGTTCAATCTTTCAGTCTTCCTGATGTGTGCATATCTAAAGCCAGCAAGTCAATAACAAAGGGAAGGTTTGTATTTGATGATGGTTCATTGTAAGGAAGCATGCACTTCAAACAGTGAGGTTTCTAAGGATATTTAAAATGCAGCTGGTGGATAGAAACTTGTCTCACATACAATTTACCAGCGTCTGCAAATGTAAAACAAGCTTTTCTTAAAATGAGTCATCTTAAAAAGGGACAGTGGATCTCAAAAGTGGCAATCATAATGAAAATCCTCACATGAACCAATATCTGAGTTTTAGCCAGCTGTTAAAACACTCTCTTAAGACACGCTTCCCAGTGAAGTCACTAACTAGTAACCAAATATGTCAGTGCTATGCAAACTCCGCTCCTCTTGCCCTGCCATGTGCTAAGAACACTCAGTAAATATAATCATATCAATAAGGAAAGACAATGCCCAATTGAAAGTCCTCTATAGTACACAGATTGCTTCAAATATTATCCTTTGTGTCATGCGGTTGCCATGCACACATCAGGGTTAATAGGGGCAGCCAGGCCTGTAGAGTGGTCTTAGCGAGGAAAGTGCACAGAAGAGAGAGATTATTTTTCTGAGAATACATTCTTCTGTATTCCCTTTCAAAGTGTCCTCAGATATAACCATAATCCATTTAAAGCTGCCCTTTGCCATATTAATTTAATAAAAAATTAATTAATGAGTTATTACTTGCCTGTGAACACGTTCCTGAAAAAACTTTTAAGAATTTATTAGCAGTATGTGTATGTGTTCCATATGTGTACATGTATGTACATATATAACATATGCATGTATACATGTATGGAAAACACACAGTTTTGTGTCAAAATTTTATCTATTTATATACATAATATATATACACACGAGCATAGTGACACATGGTATATGCAAATGATTCTGCTGAGTCTTTCTTTAAAAGGAAAAGGAGCAGTGTCATGTTGGCAGATAAATGGAACTTCACTGAGAACCCTTGAAGGAAACGGCAGATGTGAAAATAAGCAGGAGATAGATGTACTTGGTTTAACATTAGAATTTGGGAAGGACATCATAAGCGTCTTTACAGCATGGAGGGTTAATCAAGTGCTGTATGAATGGTAACCACAATGTGTCTGTCATGACTTAAGGGGACCCAAGGACATGGGGAAGGCACACCATGTTCGATACTGGAGACGTGTCTCTGAGCTCCACGGAGCAGCTGCTGTCTGCCCTTGTGCACCAAGGAGCTGTGGATGCAGAGAACAGGACCTTCAGGTAAGAGCAGTCCAAGGAAGCCTTTAGGTTACAACCACCCAGCTAATGTGTTCTCAGACAGAATAATGCCCCCCACCCAAACACTCATGTCCTAATCTGTAGAACCCGTGAATATGTTAGATTACATGGCAAAGGGGAGTTAAGGTTGCAGATAGACTTAAGGTTACTAATCAGCTGACCTTAAAATGGGGAGATCATCCTGGCTTATTCAGTTGACTCTATAATCAGAGGGTCCTTGCAGGTGGACAAGAGAGACAGAGGGGCCAGAGTGCAGGGATGTGAGGACTCTACCCATTGAGGCTGGCTCTGGAGCTGGAGGAGGGGGTGTGAGGCAGGAAACAGTTTCTCCCCAAGAGCCCCCAGGAACAAGTGTAAGACTGGCCCGAAAGCGTGAATCTTACTTGTTGGGAAGGCTCATCTCGCAAAGACCAGGAGACAGAGATCGCTGCAATCAAGCAAGAGGTTTTTTATTTCCAGCATGCTGAGGTCGCTCTGTCTTCAGGACAGAAACGGCCCCGAGCTCTTAACTCAAGCATCTTTTATACAGTTTGGTAGGCAGAATTTGGTAACAGGATGGGTTGTACACCGTTTATTGGCCACTTTAAGCAATTTTTAAAACCACTGGGCTTTTAGCTTTTGGGGGGCAAATGACTGAGGTACTAACAAATGGTCTACTCCTCCCTTCTCCTTTCTTTCCTCCCTTGGTGTCCAAAGATAAGGAAATGGTCATGCTGTTCCTGGAATCAGGTGAGCATACTCCCTTCCTGGAACTGGGTGTACTTTGGGTGGTTTGGGAAGTCCCACCCACAGGGGCTTGTAAAACCTTGTGCAAGCTAATTACAGAAGCAGAAAAGCTAGTCAGTTAATATTCAAGCGTGGGGGAAGGGGTTCAGATCCACATTCCCCTCTTTTCCTTGTGGGTATTTCAATCATGAAATACTGATTCCGGTTGGTTTAATTCCTGATATTGTTGCCTTACATGGACTGTGTCCCCAACTTGGAACTGGTGAGAAACTTCAGGGGTCCCATGTTCACAGGCGACCACCAGCTGCATCCAGACTTCCTTCTGCACCGCTTGCAGTCCTTTTAACCTGGCATATAAGTCACTGTTACTGTGGCAAGTGGGTTCAAAGGCATCCCCCAGTAAAGTCAAGGGGGCAGGGGTACCATAGAGAATTTCAAAGGGGGTCAGGTTGAACCAGGAGGGGGTGTTCCTAGCTCTAAACAGGGCCAAGGGAAGGAGCACCACCCAGTCCACACCAGTCTCCATGGTTAATTTAGTCAGGGTCTCTTTTAGAGTTCTGTTCATCCTTTCTACCTGTCTTGAACTCTGGGGTCTGTAGATACAATGTAATTTCCAATCGACCCCTAGGTATCTGGCCACTCCCTGTCTTACCTTGGCAATGAAGGCGGGCCCATTGTTGGACCCAATTACCCTGGGTACCCCGAAGTGTGGGAAGATTTCTTGCAGGATTTTCTTGACCACGATGGTGGCTGTTTCCTGCTTTGTTGGGAATGCTTCTACCCATCCAGAGAGGGTGTCTACAAAAACTAGGAGATACTTGTAACCATATTTACCTGGCTTGATCTCTGTAAAGTCTACTTCCCAATATACCCCAGGTCTGTCTCCCCTGGGTCTTTTGCCAGGTCCCGCGGTATTCTTACAAGCATTTACCTTTTGACATGGCACACAATTTTTAACTATCTGCTCTACTAAATTTTTTATCCATATGATATTTTGTACTTAGGGCAGTTTGGACCAATTTGTTTACTCCCAGATGAGTCCATTGGTGCATTTGTTTGATCATGGCGCATGCTTGTTCTTGTGGCAAGATAGGCTTGCCTGATGCTGCATGCCAGAGCCCTTTTTCCTGACTGAAGTGGTTATTAGAGTTCCTTGAGATCTCTGCTACGTCTTCAGCAGAGTACTTAAACTTGGGCCCCTTCGGCTCTGGTATGTCAACCAGCAGAAGAGATATGGACCTGTGGGCTGCCGCCCTTGCCTCAGAATCGGCTAAGTTGTTTCCCTTGGCGATGGGGGAATCCCCTTCTGGTGGCCCGGGCAGTGTATAATACTCATTTTTAGTGGTCGGTGAAGGGCCTCTAGCAGGGATATGATCTCTGCCTTGTTTTTGATTTCTTTTCCTCCAGAGGTCAGCAGACCCCGCTGTTGATAGATAGCACCGTGCACATGGGCAGTGGCAAAGGCATACCTGCTGTCCATATAAATGTTGATTCTTTTGCTCTCTCCTAGCTCAAGGGCTTTTGTGAGGGCAATGAGTTCTGACTTCTGAGCGGACATTCCTGCAGGTAAGGCCTGTGCCCATATCAGGTTCCGGCCATCTAGTATAGTGGCTCCTGCTTTTCGTACCCCTTCCTCCAGGAAACTGCTGCCGTCAGTGAACCATGTGGCTTCAGCATCCATCAGAGGCTGATCTGACAAGTCTTTCCGCCATCCGTGTGCCTCAGCAAGCACTTGTTGGCAGTCATGGATAGGCAAACAATTGGTATTCATCTTCCAGCCTGAGAGTTAGTCCCTGGAGAGGCTTTCTTTGTTGATTTAGCACCTGAGGTCCCTCGGGGTCAAAATGAATTGAGCACCCATTTTGGTGAGGAGGTCTCTTCCCAGTAGTGGGTAGGGACACTCAGGAATGACAATGAACGAGTGGGATACCCGGCCCACGCCTAGGTCCACCGTTCTTCGGGTAGTCCATGAGTACTGTCTGTTCCCTAGATTCCCTAACTACAGTGGCCAGAATTTTATGAAGATTTCTTTCTTGTTGCTTTTCTCTCTTTATTTTTTTTAGCTTCTTGCTTTTTCTGCTTTCTTTCTTCCTTTTCTTCCTCTAACTCTCTATTATGATAAACCTTTTCAGCCACTTGCACTAATTCCCTCAATGACTTATCTTGTAGCCCTTCAAGCTTCTGCAGTTTCTTCCTGATGTCTCTGCTAGACTGGTCAATAAAAGCCAACTGTCACTGTAGCTTTGTGCTTTTCACTATTAGGGTCATACGGAGTAAACTGATGGAATGCCTCCATGAGTCTCTCCAGAAATGCTGATGGAGACTCATTGGGCCCCTGGGTTACCTCTCTTACCTTGGTAAAATTGGTGGGGCGTTTTGCTGCCCCTCGGAGACCTGCCATTAGAGCCTGGTGATAGACCTTCAGGTTCTCCCTACCTTCTGCTGAGTTAAAATCCCAGTTAGGTCTGGTCAACAGGAATCCTGCATCTGTGACATCAGGGAGGAGGGTAGGTCACCCATTGGCTCCTGGAACATTCTTTTGAGCCTCCAGGAGGATCCGTTGTTTCTCCTCGGTGGTGAACAGGACCTGGAGGAGCTGCTGACAGTCATCCCAGGTGGGCTGATGAGTATAAAAGACAGACTCCAAGAGAGAAATTAAGTCTTGTGGCTCATTAAAGCATTTGTGGTAAAGGGAACATAGACCATAAAGTGTTCTTGAGCACTGGGGCCTGGCATAAGGGAAAAAAAGGGGAGGGGGGCAGGAGACGTGAGCTACGAGGGGTCCGTGTTTGTGAGTCAGGTACAAGGTCTTGCCGAGGCCTCATCTGGTTTCTGTTTTCATCTTCGCTGTTATCTGAGGACCCTGAAAGATTTTGATTTGTGCCAGTGTACTTGGCTAGTGCCCAAGGTCAGCTTCCAGTCGTTTGGCCTTAATCATTTCTCAAAATTCTACAAGACTCAAAGAAAGAACTGTTAGCTTTGCCAAGTACTAATTAGCTTCTCAGCCTTGTTATTTTACTTAGTAAGTGGGATAAGAAAGTCAGGGAATGGGAAGCAAGAGTAGAGAGAAAAAAAAAAAAAAAACCTGTCCTTTAAAAAGTCCACCCCGCCCCCATAGCCCAGGCTGCTTTAGGTCCCAAAATAGATTCAGTCCTGCTCACTCCAACAATTCTCCATTGTCAATAGTTCTTTCCACTTTTATGGAATGGGCCGCCAACTCATCTGACTGCTTCAAGCTGTTTTCAGGGCACAGTAGGGGTTAATGTGGAATGGAACAATTTGACATGATGGAGGACATAGCTCTTGTTACCCAGCTGGAGTGACACAGAGGATCAAGGGCATTTGTTTATCTATTGTCTTAGCAGTTGATTCACAACAGGTGGCTTACTCAGAGTTAGCAAGCTATACATTAATTGGTACATCAAGAATTTTAAGAACTTACATGAATCCTTTGTTTAGGAACAGGATGTCTCATCCAAGTCATGAGTCTCTTCCTTCAAGTTTATGAAACTTTAGAGAACTGCTTGTGTAGACAAGACATCATTTCCCCTTTTTTGATCAAAACATTCCTCATGGAAGCATTGAAGATTAATTTTCTGATTGAAAAGGTTTTACTTTTCTTTGTATGGATGCCTCAGTGCTGGGAAGACTTATTCCCAGGTAGACATGTTATTTTATAATTAACCTTTTTAATTGTATACTGTTATACAAAGAGAGCAAATTTTTATTATATTTATTTAAATAACCATATTACCATAAAAATGAGAAGGATACTCACAGATAGTTTTCAAATTTTGGAGGAATCAAAGAGGAAAAAGGCAAATATTTTTATCTTTGTTTATAAAGTACATTTTACCAAATTGCTGTAAGTTATAGATAGCTTAGAGAAAAAGTTTCCTTAAAATAAAACATTTAAGTAAAGAACAAATAATGCAAGTTACAAAACATTTTTATCAGTTACTTAACTTTGTATACTTAATTTTTGCTTTACTTGATCTTAATTAGTAGTCCTATAAACTCATCAGATTTCTTAATATTAAGTTTAGTCTTTAGAAAAACTTAGCTAATTGCCTTTTAATTATAATCATTTTTTTTTTTTTTTTTTTTTTTTGTCTTTTTCGTGACCGGCACTCAGCCAGTGAGTGCACCGGCCATTCCTATATAGGATCCGAACCTGCGGCGGCGGGAGCGTCGCCGCGCTCCCAGCGCGGCACTCTCCCGAGTGCGCCACGAGCTCGGCCCTAATTATAATCATTTTAATCATACACAAAATTCTTTCATAAATTCGCTGTTCACAAACCATTATTACCACTTACTCGGACCTTCAATGACATGCTTTGGATTTTTCATTTGTCCTATACTACCCACTTCCTAAATAACCAGTCATTTTGCTCTAGGACAAAAGTTCACTACACAAGATGCTTTTTCACAATGAAGTATCCTTTTTTCCTGCATACTGATTTCCTTTTTCACCAACAATACTAAATTAGCTTTATTTATTTAAAAATCCCATGATCAAAGATCATTCTGTTTTAGGCTGGGCTTATAACTTTAACTTTAAAACCTCTAGCAAAGACAAATGTAATCCTGTTTGACCAGTAAACCCAAGCAGATAATTCCGAAAACATTTCTTATAGCAGTGTGATTTTCAAAAAGCCTTTTTACCCCCCCTTTTTTTCTTCAGTTTTAGTTTAATGTTTACATTTAGCTAGAACTGGCTGAGTTGTATAAGAAAAACAGAATCTCCAAGTGGCCTTGATTCTTCTAACAGGTTTTTCTTTATCTTGGCTAAAATGTCATAGACAGTGAGTTTTTCTTATAACACTTGCAGAACTCTGTGCACAGATAGACAAATTTTGTCCAGAGACTTAGCTAATTACAGTGTTTGGTTTTTCAAGCTTGCCAGAAGAAACTGAGAAAAAATAATTTCTTTCAGTCATCAAATCTTTAATGACCAAAAGGTACAAATTTAGTTACTCAAACACAAACAGACAGACAAATTATTAGCCCTGGCCTTCATGTCAGTCCAGTATTTCAGAGTCAGATTTAAAGGGGTAGAGACAGTCTGCCCCATGTCACCCCAGAAAGTCATCAGTCCCAACACACACGCAACCAGATAAACAAAAACCAAAACACTGACACACCCCTGACATGGGCGCCACAACCTGATTATCAGAGAACTTGGGAGGGGTCTCCTTCCTAGAGATCTCCCATGGAGCTGAACCTGTTCATCTCCAACAGAGTAATCTGGAGCGTCCTCCAGGATTCCCGTGGCCGCGAAGTGCCGGTATGTCTACCCACTGCTATGACCACTACAGACCGATGGCTCCGCCTCGGAGCCTCAGAAAAACCGAAACCAGATTACAGTAGACAACAAAGATGCAAAGACAGACACAGCAGACAGACAGACAACCACAGTACCTGCTCGAGCGATCCTCCATTCTCTAGTCTCTGGTCCCAGAGAGAGAGAGCTGCTTCTCAGCCAATGCACCAAAATGTAAGACTGGCCCAAAAGCGCGAATCTTACTTGTTGGGAAGGCTCATCTCGCAAAGACCAGGAGACAGAGATCGCTGCAATCAAGCAAGAGGTTTTTTATTTCCAGCATGCTGGGGTCACTCTGTCTTCAGGACAGAAACGGCCCCGAGCTCTTAACTCAAGCATCTTTTATACAGTTTGGTAGGCAGACTTTGATAACAGACTTTGTATGCCACTTATTGGCCACTTTAAGCAATTTTTAAGTAGGTGGCAATGCCTTAACCGTATGCATGTTGTCAGGCCCGAGGGCCTCTTCCATCCTTGTCAAGGGGAGTGCTAACCTTCTCTCCTTTCATACAACACCACTTTAAGCAATTTTTAAAACCATTGGGCTTTTAGCTTTTGGCAGGCAAAGGAAGGACTGAGGTATTGATTAACGGTCTACTCCTCCCTTCCCCCCTCTTTCCTACCTTGGTGTCCAAAGATAAGGACTGGTCATGCTGTTCCTGGAATCAGGTGAGCATACTCCCTTCCTGGAACTGTGTGTACTTTGGGCGGTTTGGGAAGTCCCACCCGCAGGGGCTTGTAAAACCTTGCACAAGCTAATTACAGAAGCAGAAAAGCTAGTCAGTTAATATTCAAGGGTGGGGGAAGGGGTTCAGGTCCACACAAGCAGCATACAGAACTGTAAGATAATAAGTTTATATTGTTTTGGGCCACTAAGATTGTGGTATTTTGTTAGAGCAGCAAAAGAAAATGAACACAGTTCACTAAACACTCATGTTTCCAGAAACACGTTCCTGTGGGCTGTAGAGATAGTCTCCTGCTCTGGGAACCTGAGTCCAATGGGAAAGATAAACAACCTTGCAAACTTCTCCTCTTGTAAAACTAAAATTCCGGGTGCAATATTTAAAGTTTTAAAAGTTTAGATGGACTTCCAGCTTCCGGGAACAGCAAGAAACTTGGCCAAACTAAACTTCCACAGGTAGTAAATAAAATATGAACTCAATATTTTGTGTGTATTTCTAGTTTGTTTGAAGATGTGCAAAAGAAGAAGCAGGCAGAAACCTGAGGATATCTACCCATGAAAGACAGAAATTGAAACTGGTAAGACTCGGGAGCTTTGGCACTTCTTCTGAGTGTATTTCCCAGTCCACTTGCAGCTCAGGACAGCAGGTGTCTGGCTGGCTAAAGAATCAGAGCATAGACCTCGCTTCTGGCAAAGTAGCCAGAAAGCAACAGGGGTTCCAGCAGGGAGAAGCCACAGAACCGTGAGCCCTGGAATCACTATGTAAAATCCTTGCAAGTTCCTCATTGACAATTAACTTCTCATGCACAGAGTCTACCCAGGGGCCCAGCAGAGGAGTGGCTGCTAGAAATTTAAAGAGAATGACTGGAGATTTCACCTGCACTTCTATGTGGCAAATTTTGCCTATGCCCCCCAAATAAATAAGTACATGAAATCTGTAATAAAGGCAGTAAACAGCAGGAGTGCAGTGGGTGTAGATAAAATAAGAAGGGTGGAATGTTGGTAATCATTGCAGCAGTGTGCTAGGTGTGTGGAAGATCAATATACAATTCTGTTTATTGACATCTAACTTTTTTCCACAATAAAAAGTACATTAATACTATATAAGCTCCCTGGTTGGAGCAGAGGGTAAGAGGGAATGATGCTGCAGTGGAGGGACGTGATAGTGATGGCTTACACTTGCAAAAGGACCTGCCCATCCCCAACATGCCCACTGCTGCCCCCACTCTTCAACGCACATGCTATGAAAGGTCATGAATGCTGTCCACTCTGCTATGCACATCGTGTCTCTTCTCCGTCTCCTGCCTTAACCTCTTATACCAATGTCTTTGATGGTGTGAATCCTTCAGTAGTTACTCCTTGTGACAGTCTTTGGAAGCCATAAACTAAAGTTGCTAATGGTATTAAACTCACCAAACTACGGAAAGTCATGGAAACTGATGGTATGTTCTCTCAGGGGGTAGTGAACCCCAACACAGAGACACCTGGTGTGTTTTCTGCCTAAATGGAGCAAATCCCTCCCCCACCCCAATACAGGTCACGTCTCTCTCCACCCAATGCCCCTACTTTTCTGTGCCCACACTGCTGTGGGAATGCTTACAGTGACATTTAGGGAGCAAGCCTATGCCCCAACTGAATTATGGCCCCTGCATAACCCAGAGTTGGCTTAAGGATTTTACGTGGTGTTCTCTGCTCTCTTTATTTCTCCTCCCTCCTTCTCCTCCCTTCCATTCTCTGACTACATTACTCCCTCTTTCTCTTCCTCTGTTTTCTCTATCTTCTCTGCTAGATCAAGAGTCTCAGGACAGTTTGTGGAAAGTATCGACGGTAACAGCCAATTTTTGCTTAGGAAGCATTTGTACGTTTTGAGATTTAGCATCCAACTGCTAGCATCTTAGAAAGAACTCCCTGCTTGACCAGAATTTCTCAAAGTGAAGGTACTTAAAAATATTGTGTCAAGACCTATCTGTGCTCTCTTAGACCCATGGGGGTGGAAACGTTCTGATAAGTGGGGAAAGCAAGAGCAGGTGGCGATAGTGGAGGACCTGAATGAACTTTCATACTTTCAGATGTTTAGACCCAGTGGGAGCTCCAGCTCTCATAATGTCCTCTGCAGGAGCTGTGTGCAGCAGCCATCAGCCTGGAGTGGGTGACAGATGGCACTTTCTAGAATACTGCTGTCCACATGCCTGCTCTGTGGTCCAGGCATTTTGGTCCCCAACACAATGATTTAGGCATCTCTTATGAAAGGCATTGCCAACTTCTGCAGACACCTGTGGAGGGGCGGAAGGTGGGAGGAAGATTGCATATGGGGGAAAAGACAGAGAGAGTATGGGACACAGTCCCTGTCCCCAAAGAGCTCACAAGATAGATCAAGAGATAAAAATCAGCACATGAAAATGAAAAGAAGGTAAAAAAGGCTTAAGTAACTACACACAATAGCAGAAATGATGCCTGATACTACGCTCCCAAATTCCAATGTGATTATACAGATAAGAATTTCTGTATGAATAGAGACATGCCCCCTGGGAAGACAGAGGAGGTTTAATAGGGGAAGTATGATTCAAACTCTTTCATAAAGTGGGAACTGTCATTTCAGAGGGTAGAATCCCGAGAGCAAATTGGTGCAGATCAGCACTTGCCTGATGTGCAGAGCAGAAGCTCCAGTTTGGATAGAGTTATGCATGTATCATTTTCAGGGTGAACCATGCGAGCTTGTGAGTAGACACCATTGTGACCATTATAAACGAGGAGGTCTCTTCCATGTATTTTGTTTGCTCTTGTGTCTTTGTTTCTACTACATTATAAATATGACAACTGACTGTTTTTCTCTATCTGCCGTACAATTCTCATTTTATACAAATATTTGTTGACAGTCTGGACTATGTCCATGATCCAATCTGCTATGACAATACCAGTGGCTTTGAAGGAAGAACTGAAGTTGTGACTGCTGCTTGCCAATGACTTCAATGTCTTAATGTCCTCTAACAATCTATTATGAATCTGTCACCTGTGAACTTACTTTTATTAAAGCACATTTTATTATTATTTTAAATAAATTCACACATTTATATTGGTAAGAATCAAACAGTATTTAAAGAGGAATGGTAAAGATCACCCAAGACACCCCTCCCAGTCCTTCTCTCCTTCCTAGGCACAGAAAATACCATATGACTTGCTGCTTTGTGGTTAAGTGGAGTCGTGCCACAATTTCTGATCAATGAATTAACATGTCTCTTCCAGTCTGAGATGGTAAAAACTCCCCAATGACCTTCCAGCATTTCTTTCTCCAGGGAAACAGGTGGCATGGTGTACCTTAGAAGAGCCATGTTGAGGCAGTGGAGCCCAGGATCCTCGAGTCACCACATTGAAGAGAAGTCCCCTGGAGAACTGCTATACCTGTAGAGGAATAAGTGAATGTGCCAAGCCTCTGAGACTCCAGGGATTAACTATTAAACCTGCCTGACTTCTACATGATACATTGCTTCAAACAGCAGCCTTCACCCAAGACCACCTACAGCTGCAGATAACATCACAGAGGAAAGATTGTTTTTAACCTCAGTTTATGATAGATGTATCCCATTCATTTTAAATAAGGTACCTATATTGTTATTTCTCAGTTCATCAGCTTTAATGATTATTGACTGATTCCTCTAATTGTACTTGAAAATGTAGATCTTTTACACCTTCAATTTCCTTCTTCACTTCCTGACAGTTATATGACACTTTTTGCATAAATCAATAGTCAGTGTTTACATTTATTTTAACCATGTGAGTGTTGATCATTGCACCACAATCAGTGGCATATAATTATATTTGAATTTTTATAACATTTGTATTTCCTGAAGTTAGTAATTGCCTTGCATTTTTCATTTGCTGTGTTTTACATACCTGTTCTTTTTCTTTTTTCATCAGAGTAGCCCATGCTTATCAATACTTTCCCAAATACTCAGGTATGATAGAAATCTGATCACTTGCATTTGGCTTCATCCTTCTGTCCAGTCTGGACTTGCCACTCTGCAGGGCTGCCATCCTGCACAACTCCCAAGAATGGCTCCTGCTGCCCTGCTGAGTGAGCTCCACTCTCTCCAAGTGTTTCAGGGGATAATGTCTATCATTTCAGAAACAAATACTCCAGTGGCTTCCCCCCAAAAAATTAAGTGAAAAGTTAATTGATTAGTCTTTGCCACATTAAATTGCCTCCATCCATTTCTCCTGCTTGAAGGATAGTTAGTTCTGTGTTTATAGGATTCCTCATGAACAGCCTTCATTTATAGCATCCAGAACAAACCTCCAGCTGCACAGTTCCATGTGCGTTCCTGTTCCTTTGGGTGGCCTGTTCTGCAACACTGCAGTCTCACTGGAAACTCTGAGGTTATTCTGTGTATCACTGATGCTCTAAGAGTTAATAATTAGGCACCTTGTTTGGTTTCTTCCTTTCAATGTGCTGAGCCCCTAGTGGGTCCTTTCACGTTAATACTCAGGTTCTTGATATTCAGTCTTATATTACACTTTACTAATTTCATTTCTATTTCTTTTCTTGGTGTACTTTTTCTGAAATTGCCACTTGTTAGATCTTGACTTCTGCACTGCCTCTCTAATTTTCATAGATTTTCTACTTTGCTCTCTTCTACATACTATTGAGAGATTTTCGAGAGATATTTTCAAGAGGTGCCTCTTATGTTCTGACCATTCTTTTATTTTATAGTATCTTGATATCTCATTTCTCTAACCATAAAAATTTTAGGATTCTCTTCTCTCTTATAATCTGGTTTCTTTCTCTGTTTAATTTGGTCTCTCATGTTTGGAAATGTTCTTTTTAAGTCTGGTTGTCTTTGGCATCTACTTGGTATTAAGGGTAAAGACCTGATGTTGATTGGGTATTCTGTATTATATGAGGCAGCTTTTTAGGTTTCTGGGCTTCCCAGCTGGGTTGACGAGTGTAAGTGAGTTGGGGGTACATCAAACAAAAGTACTTAGAAATTCTTGCTGGGTCCATTCAGTTTCCCCTACAGAGAATAATCTGTACAGCTCCTCCTTGAGGAACATTTGCTTGACTGCTGGATTCTGGAATTAGAGTAGTGAAGTGAGGTGGTCCCCTCACCCATTACACAAGTTTCTGTTTAACCCCTCCCTGCCCCTCCCCACTCCAGTGGCTCTGAGCACAGAGCATCTCCAGTTCAGTTTCTCTGAGGCATCATTCTCTATCTGCCCAGCCACACCCCCACATGATTCAGGGTTCGGTTGGTGAGTTGCCTCTTTTCCTTTCAACATTCCCTCCAAACAGGAGCTTTGGGTTTTCATTTTCTTATGTTTACAGATAGTTGCTTTCTCTCCATCAGCTGAGCTAAAATCTCTTGCCATGACTTCTCTTCCTGCATTCTTTGTATCATTGTGAATGTGCACTTTACAGATTCTTTACCCTCACTTCAGTGACGGTCCCAAGCAAGCGAGAGGAAACATGACCATATGCAGAAATAATGAGTTCCAAAAGGCTCTTACTCACTTTGTGAAACAGTACTGCCATTTTCTTTTGGGCCTTAATTCCACCTTTTGCACTTTAAAAAGCATCTTCTAGGTTTAGCAATCCCAGATTTAGTGAGCTAGTCATAAATTCTAACTACACTGTTTATTTTTCTGTAAATATATCATGGCACTAAAAAGGGGCCTTAAATACCATGTAACTTAACCCAATTATTTTATAAGAAAGGAAAAAAGAGACTCAGAGAAGTTAAATGGCAAATGTAATCAAACAGCTGATTATTGGCAGATTACAGACTTGAATGTGTTACTTTTTCCCTGATAATCCAGTGTGCCGTTCCTCATATCTTTAGTTAGCATAAGCTTCAATCACATTTTTTCTAATACTTCATTTCTTTAAAAAATCTAAGCCTATTACCCAAGTGGAGATGATTAGAATAAGGGAGATAGTTTCAGTTTTCAAGTAAAAATGACAGTTTTATTTTTTTAATCCAGCCTATTTATTTTATCTAAGAAACCAATATGTGAAAGTACAGTTATTGGCTAAATAAAACACATTAGGTCCCTATGTCATGAGAAGTGTAACTACAAGATTCAGTACAGCTTTTATTAAATTGGTTATTAAGCATTGATTGGGTGTTTTAAAGAGTCCCCAAGTGACCACGCACAGACCTTCACAGCTAGAAGAGCCACTCTCAGGTTTGCTTTCCCCAACCAGCTACTGAGACAGCATCAGCATGCGATGGACAAGAGACACAGACACATAATGAGAAAGCTGTTTCCACCACACCAGTTTGTCATGACATTATAGACTTCAAGGAGTCTGTTTTGAGGTACAGATTTGGCAGCTATGCAAAGATGGGACAATATGTCTAAAATTGTGTCTGTTTATGAAACGGCTGGGGTGTCTTGCCAAAGCACTCCAGTGACCCCAGGCTACTTCAGCAGTGACTACCACAGAAACCTCAATCCTCCAAATTACCCCCAAATCCTCATCTGGTACATGTTTGCTTTGCTTTCCATTATCTTGTCTAATATCTAATCCACCCAATTCTCATGTTTGTTGCCTGTCTTCATTTCTCTTCTCTCCTGTTCTCGTGTCAAGAGTGTGACTTCACCTCAAACTCCTTCCCTCTGGTGGTCCTGCCCTGCTTGCCCTAGGTCAGTCCAGATCGTCTCTGCCTTAATGTGGAGCTACAATCAGTTTTCTTCATGGATTTCTCTTATTTTGCCTTCCCCTTAGATGTTATTGCCCCCACAGAATTCAGTCATCAGCCCTCTTATGTTTTACACTCTGCATAAGTTTTCTAACTTGCTCCCATTGCTACACATACGACCCATAAACTGACAGCACTAAAATATATGCAAGCACTTCAGAAAGTCTATGAAAAAAATAGAACTAAAAGATAACATGAATCTTGGCGTGGACTTTTTGGAGTACCCTCACATATCTTCAGTGTCAGTTCATAATAATTAGCTTTTTTGAGTACTTACTATTACCAGAAACTGTGCTAAATCTTCTGTATGTATCATCTCTTTTAGTTCGTAATCTTTCCTGTGGATGAGGTCTATCATAATGCCCATTATGTAGAAGAAGAAACAGAGTCTCACAGTGGTTACTCATCTCACCAAGGTCACGCAGCTGGTAAGAAGGAGAGCCAAAGATCAGACACATTCCATATCTGTCTCCTTTTGCTTTACACCAGCTCTATCACACCTCCTTTCTGCCTAGAATTCTCCTTTATCCAGATCTGTGTTTTCACCTCTCAACTTGCACACGCTACAAACACCCCTGAGTCTGTCCTCTCCACCCGCGTTCCCCATCTCTATACATGGTATCTCACCCATGCAGTCACGCAAGCCAGAAAATGGAGAGCCCCTGTGGATTCTTCCTCTATTTTAACCCCTCCATCCTGCTGACTACCAAGAACTTTGAATTCTACTTCCTAAGTATCTTTCAAATCCTCCCTTCATCTTCACTGCCATATTTCAGAGCCTCCTTCTTCTCATTGATACTGTTACCATAGTCTGTTAGCTGTTATTCTTAGGCCTACCATTTTGCTCTAACACATAATTCTTCACAAGGATCCTGCAAGTATGTTATAAGTGAAAACCTACTCACATCACTGTCTTGCTGAAAATCTCTCGATGGCATCCTAAGCAGATGTAACCCAAAATTCTATAGCACAACACATGAGCCTCTAGAATCTGGCCCCAGTTCGGCTATTCAGGCTAACCTCTTGCTGCTCTCCATATCTATTTAATCCTTATTCAACATATGTTTATTAAAACTTGCCATTAAGTTAGAGAAGAAGAAGATACACACCTAGACTTCCCCAAGCTTATCAAACATGAAAGGCAAAAATCATGCAAGTTGTTACACCATATCCTGCTAAATTCAATAATAAAGGAGGTGGAAGCATATAGGAGAGACTTTTACTTAGGTCAGATCAATCTTCCTGGAGAAGTGGCAGTTAATCTCAGAAGGATGAGTAAGGGGGAGAAATCGTGTGGTGGAAATTCTTCCAGACATAAGAACAGAATGTGCAAAGGCCTGGAGCCTGAGCAATGGGGCCTTGGGGCCTTGAAGGCTTTCACAAGGCAGAGGTGCAGAATGTCTCCTGAGGAGACAGGGAGAAGTGGTGGGTGACTTAATCCTTGAAACAGTAGATGCCTGTAAATGATTTTGAACTGGAGGGTGATGTGTCCTGACTTATACTGAGAAGAATCATCCAACTGAAATAGCAGAACAAGAGGGAAGAAGTGAGAATGGAGACTGCTGGAACCATCCGGGGAGGGTCACGGTGGCCTGGATTGGGATGACCCCAGTGTGGATGGAGAGAGGGATTGGGTATGAGGAAGGGCACAGATGGACCTTAGGAATGCGGGACAAATGAATGGAAGATGTTGAGTGTGATGCTGTGAAGGAAAAACTCCCTCCAAACTGCTAACATTTCCATGTGTACTAGTCCATTCCTGCTGCTTATAACAGAATACCTGAAACTGAGTAATTTACAGAGAAATAAAATTTATTTCTTCCAGTTTCAGAGGCTGGGAAGTCCAAGGTCCAGGGAACACATCTGGTGAGGGCTTTCTTTCTGGTGGGGTGAATCTACAGCATCTCAGGGTGTCACATGGCAAGAATGCACTAGCAAGAGAGAGCTCACCTGCTCACTCACTCTCCTTATAAAGCCACCAGAACCACGCCCATGACAACCATTAGACCATCAACCCATAACTACATGAACAGATCAATCCATTCATGAAGGCAGAGATCTTATCATCCAATCACCTCCTAAAGGCCTCACCCTTCAAATGCTTCATTGAGTTTTGGGGGGATGTTCAATCCACAGTTACCAACCCACAGCTCCCACTAATGAACAACAATGCACAAACCAAGAGTGAAATAACAATGCCCATTCCCTAGAAAAATCTAAAAGGAACTATCATAGGATCTATACATACATAGTATGAAAATAAATTAAAATAAATAAGATGTTTACTGCAACATTATTCACAATAGCCAAAATATAGAATCAACTTAGTGTCCATCAACAGACAAATGAAGAAAATGTGGTATATATATGCAATAGAATACTACTCATCCATTACTACTCATCCACAGAAAATACCTCATGATCTCCTATGTAGGAAACAGACTAACACACAAGGAGGGGATGGTGAGAGGTTGGTCTAAGGGTACAAAGTTATAGTTAACTTGGAGGAATAACTTCCAGTGTTCTAATACACAGTGGGGTGATTATGGTTAATGATAACATACTGTATATTTCAAAATAGCTACACAAGAGGATTTTTAATGTTCTCACCAGTGTGAAATGATAAGTACACAAAGGGATGGATATGCATTGAATATTACACATTGCATACCTGTAATGAAATACTGCACTGTATCCCTTAAATATGTACAATTATGTGTTAGTTAAAAATTAAAACAATGGAGAATGAAAAAATAACAAGCAAAAGGTAGGTGATGAGTTCCCAAAGAAAAACAAGCAAAAACAAAACAAAACAAAACAAAACAAAAAAACCTAAGTAAATTCAAGTCCATCTTTTCAAATTGAAGAGGTTAGAGTCATGGGGGCATAGGGGATGGAAGGGGCAAAATAAAACTGACAGCTAAAAGAAGAAATAACAAGAGAATAGTACACAGAAATATGGAGCCAGGAATAAACCATGTAGCTTACGTCTACATGGAGAGATAAGAAGTTAGGCTTTATAAGTTTGTTGAACATTAAGAAGATGGGTGACGGGGAAAGAAGAATCCAGGTGTTTGGACAGAGTTCTGTAGTCGTGACTGAATTGTAACATCATACTTCCAGAAATATTTTTATTTGGATCCACTTTTTAAAATTCAAACAGATTGAAAATACAGAGGAACAACCTAGGACTAAGCTTCCTCAGATATAAAATGAATGGGTTAAAATATTTTGCAGAAAAATACCACGTATTAATTGCAAACATACACTTCCAGTATACCTTAATTTTGAGAAAGATAGAAGGGAATAAACTAGAAAAAAAAATAAAGTAAAAGAGATAAAAAGCTTTTGTGACTCTGTCATCTAACTATGAAATTAATTTGGAGATCATGTCATAAAAGAAGGTCACCTTGCCCCGTGGAAAGACGGGAAAAGCAATATCACATATTATCTTTTCTTCGCATTCCAGCGAGAGCAGACTTACTGTGCACAGGTAAGAAAACGCAATTACCAAAGGTAGTTAAGCGCTGCGACGGTCGCTTCCTCCCGTCTGTCAGGAGCTGAAGAGGATTTATTAACCAAAGTGGTGAGCTGGAGTTAACTCAACTGTCAAAAATGGCCAATTTTCAGGCTTGAACTTAGTTCAGAGCAATTTTCACTCTCTATTTCTACATATCAAATATATATGAAATAGAATGTTGCGAGAAATGTTCGCCCTCTCATTACTTGTCATAGAAATCATGTAGGCTTGCATTTGTAGTGAAAGAGGAAATATTGGATTACTGTGATAAGAAAAAGATAGGACATGCTCAGCATACCTCAAGCCCTCTACCACTACCAGCGAGAGAGTCGACCGCACCTGCATGTTTTTGGAAAGGCCTGGCATGGAGTCTGGAAGCCAGGGCTCCACTTGGGCACTGTGGCTAAACTGCCCCAGGTCTCCGGGGAAATCACTCAACCTCACTGAACCTCTGTCAACTCATCTGCATAACAAGAGAAAGAGTAATAATAAAGTAACCATGATTGAACGTTCCTAGTTGCCACAAAATTGTTTAACTGCTTTACCAAAGAAACAAGAAGAAGAAAAAAATCAAAAAATGTTGCCTGTAGGAAGAGGGAGGAAAGACATAGGAATGAAAAGGGAAACTAGGTCTCTCTGTAGATATCGTGTTTTACACTTTTGAGTATGGAAGCATGTAAAAATGTTGTGCAATTTTAAAAAACGTAATTAAATTAAATAAGAGAAAAATATACCTAAGCAATATCTTTAAAAATTGAACACAGATTGAAACAGATTAACCGATGTATTTCAAGTCATAGGCTTAGCCACAAAGAGAAGAATTACTTTGACTGACTTTATAATGCAGTATTTTAACTGCACATTTTTGGTGAGATAAAAGCACAAAAAGAACCGTGAAGAAATCATAAAGTGCATTCAGCACCCTGGCTGGTAATATCGATAGCAATGCTATTTTGAGACTATTTTGAATGTTATTAAAAAACTGTTAGAATAAGGAAATGAAAAATTATGTTAATGCCACTAGGAAGAAAATTTTTATATTAAGAGAAAAAAGTCACAATACCAAGTCAAAGAAGTTAGGGGGAAGCCTCCAATCTTTAGTTAGAGTTGGCTATATCTGTATGAACTCGTGACTTATCTTTTTAAAAAAATGAAATATATTGTTCTGACAACTATAAATGTCCACTCTATAGCAATAGCCCTTTTGGTACCTGAATGGTGGTCAGTGAACACAATTTTCCACTGTCAAGAAACCAGAGCTCCGTGAAGAATTGGATATCTTCAGGTCTGAGACAAGATGAGCTAAGGCACTTTGTGAGGTTTAAAGCAGGAACCCTACCAAACACCACGGAGGCCATGTCAAAAGCACAGAGAAACCCATCTGAAGGGGTCCACCTGGGCAGAGACAGAGTAACACGTTCATCAAAAAGACAATGACAGCAGCAGATCAAAATGCACCCCAGTAGATTCAATGCAATGCACTTATAATTATAGCAAAAAACAAACAAACAAAGCAGAAAAAAATCAAGGAGGCCCTTTTGTAGGTTGCTAGGACACGAATTACTTTAAAACTTGAAAAATAAAGAAAAGAATCAGGTATTAGTCTGCCTTTCCTCTACGAATGCTATTTCAGGTAAAATAATAACAACAACAATAATAATAATCAATAAAAGCTCTTCTTCACAAAAGGTAGTGGACATGAAAATGTACCTCTGATATCTTGTATTGCAGGGAGAGTGTTCCAAAGAGGCCCCTGTCCTGCTCTTTGAAATCTGTCGCTGTGTGTGCTGAGGCTGTGTTTTCACTGCCACTGGGAACCGAGAGCAGAGGGGCATGAAGTAGCTCCTAGGAACAGCTTTGGCTCCAAGACCCTGCTCCGATCTTGTTAGTACTGCTCTTTCCTAGTGCCACACTTAACCGCACCTCACGAGTCTCTCCTTGTTGAAACTTCCCTTCCCTTACTCTCCCTTCATTATTAAAAATTATATATAATTTTTGGCTTGTTTGTTTTTATGTCTTTGGACTCAAATGGTCAGCATCAGGAAGTACTTAAAAGCAAGAAGCTCCCATTTCGGTCCCACAACATGTTAAAGTCTATAAGAAAAGGGGATTTGCTACGATTGAGACTAATCAACTTACTAAACATCTGAGAAGGGGATTCAATGCACAGCTAAGCGTCTGGGAGGGGATTTTTGTGGCCAGGTCCTAGCAGCCAGTGAGGTGACCTCTCGTTTTTGTACAACCAGTGAACAGAAAACCAAGCACGGCTGCACAGCTGCAGACAAAGGACAATGAATAAGGTTCTGAAGACTTGAAGCAACACAGAAATATGAAACTGACTTGCCATAGGAACCAGGAAAAAATACTATTTAGCACACAGATTGCATATTAAAAATTATATATATGTAATATATATGTATGCATGTGCAGCTGTATGTACATGTGCAGGTGTACGCCTATGAAAAATCACGTAAGTATACATAAAAAAAGATCAAGTTTTTATGAAAGGAGTAAAAGCAAGCTAACTTAAACTTCCTCTACAATAGTAAATGCAAGACACAATGAAATATCATATAGAGACATCAGAAAGAAAAGTTTGAGACCTGAGAATTGTATAATAAAATCAAGATGTATTTCAATATGAATGAAACAGGATAGTATTCCCAGAAGTGTAACATCTCAGAAATCTTCCATCTACTTATGCCTGTGAAAATATATTCTAGCCAAATGAAATATAAAACTTTAGAGCTGGAGGTTGCACAGGTAGTGTTAGCACGGGGGTATGCTGTCAGAAATCCAGTGAACTTTGTGTTTTCAGCAGACATAGTGATCTGAGGTCCCTATGCGGCTTCCTGAGATGACTCCTCTGCTGCTGTTGCCTCTTGCTGAGTTCTGAGAAATGAACTTACTGAAGGGCCACCTTTTCCTGGTGGTGCACACATAAGCTCTTGCCATATTTGCCACAAACTTAAGATGATGGCCAGGGCTGTTTTATTCTTGCATTTTATAACCACACTAAATTACTGGCCACTTTGCATTATTTCACTGGGAAAATCAGAGAACAAAAAGGTGCTGAGACAACGTGCTGCTAAACAACGAATTGGATGTTCAGTGTCCCTGCCCACCAATGTGGCTATACAAAGAGCATCATAATGATGGCTCTCCTCGACAAAGAAATTGATTAGTGCTTCTGTATCTTTAAAATTTACACTCAACCAGTTAAATCATATTTTCAATAGAGGAAAGTCTGGTAAATCTTGCAGTAGAAGATATTCTCTAGCATCAAGCCTGTTCTTATACATTCGCTGTTCCAGACTCAACCCTTCCTCTGCGTGATGCTTTTACGGCAGTATTTACACTGTGTGGTATTAAGTATGTGTGAAAGAGATAACTGAAATGCTAAGATGGCTTTTCCTAAAAAGCACAATTCTGGTTAATTTGGATTTTCCACTATAGGTTTTAACGTATTTTTCAAATTTTCTAAAGCCAGCATAATAATGAAGAATCCCTTTCTTGCTGGTTTTGTTTGCATGTAGTTGTTCATAGTAGTCTCTAATGATCCTTTCTATTTCTGTGGTATCAGTTATAATGTCTCTTTTTCATTTGATTTTGAGTCTTTTCTCTTTTCCTCCTTGTTAGCCTAGCTAAAGGTTTATAGATTGTTTATTCAAAAGACCAATTCTTAGTTTCATTGATCTTTTATATATTTTTAAAATTTCTAATTAATTTATTTCTGCTCTGATCTTAGTAATTTCTCTCCTACTGATTTTGGCTCTGGTTTGTTATTGTTTCTAGTTCCTTCAGATGTAATGTTAGGTTGTTTCTTTGAAGTCTTCTTTTTTGAGGTAGGCATTTATTACTGTTAATTTCCTTCTTAAAACTGTATCCTATTTCCTTTGGGTATATGCTTAGTAGTGAGATAGCTGGGTCATAAGGTAAATTTATTTTTAGTTCTCTGAGGAACCTCCATACTGTTTTCCACAATGACTGGTATATTATGTTTTCATTTTCATTTGTCTCCAGGAATTTTTAAATTTCTTTTTTGATTTCTTCTTTGATACATTCATTGTTTAGGAGCATATTGTTTAATTTTCATAGATTTGTAAGGTTTCTAGTGTTTCTTTTGTTATTTATTTCTAGTTTTATTACATTGTGGTAACACAAAGTAGTTGGCATAATTTCGATTATTTTAAATTTGCATAGACTTGTTTTCTGTCCTAACATATAGTCTATCCTAGAGAACGTTCCATGTGTTGCTGAGAAGAATGTGTATTCTGCAGTTGTTGAATGAGATGTTCTATAAATGTCCAGTAGGTCCAATTGGCCTAGAGTAGAGATTAATGCTGGTTAATTTTCTGTCTGGATGAAAGTGGGGTGTTAAAGTCCCCAACTACTATTGTGTTGGAGTCCATTTCTCCTATTAGGTCTAATAGTAATTGCTTTATATAACTTAAGGCTCCAGAGTTGGGTGCATATTTAGAATTGCTACATGCTCTTCTTGAATCAATCCCTTCATCATTATATAATGACCTTCCTTATCTTTTTTTTACTTTCCTTGGCTTGAAGTCTATTTTATCTGATATAAGGATAGCCACTCCTACTGTTTTTTTTTTTGAAATGCAAATTGAAACCACAGTGAGATATTGTCTCACCCCAGTCAGAATGGCTATTATCAATAAGACAGAAAATAGCAAATTCTGGTGAGGATGCAGAGGAAAGAGAACACTCCTATATTGTTGGAGGGAATGTATATTGGTACAGTCATTGTGGAAAACAGTATGGAGGTTCCTCAGAGAACTAAAAATAGATCTACCTCATGACCCAGCTATCCCACTACTAGGCATATACCCAAAGGAAATAAAATCAATATATCAAAAAGTCACCTGCATTCCCCTGTTCATTGCAATGCTATTCACAATAACCAAGAGATGGAATCAACAGAAATGCCCATCAATGGATGAATGGATTAAAAAACTTTGCTACATATACATGATGGAATACTATTCAGCTATAAAAAGAAATGATATCCTATCATTTGCAGCAATGTGGATGGAACTGGAAACCATCATGTTAAGTGAAGAAAGTTAGGTGCAGTAAGACAAATACTGCATGGTTTTACTCAAATGTGGACTCTGGAAAAAAAAAAAAAAGGAAAAATGTTCTTGTAGAAGTAGAGAATAGAAAATAGAATAATGGTTACAAGAGAATGGGAGAGGGAAGGAAGGTGGAGGAAAGGAGAAGGGGTGGACTAATGGACTAAAGGCTATGCTATCCACCCTATCTGAATCATTGTACAGCATATGCATGTATTGAAACATATCGTACCCCACAAAAATATAAAATTTTTAAAAAAGAATCCCTAGAAGACAGTACATATTACAATCAGTTATCCCAAATATATTAAAATGCCTTCATGTACAATCAGCAAAAAGGTAGGAAGAATATAAACTAAACAATTAAATGTGGTTCTCATGGTTACATATAGGTAATGGGACAATAGGTGATAGTGTGACATGTTTGTCTTTAGTTTTTTGTATTTTCCATTTTTAACAATGAAATCATACTCAAAATAGGGTTTGGCAGTTACTACTCTCAAGGCACCCACATGGGCCCTAGAGGAGACAAAGTCACCCAAGCCATTGTCACCACCCTCAAGATGATGCGTGCATAAATATCCACTCTCAAGGTAGTGGGTAAGATGTGCTATGTGAATGAGTGAAACTATGGTACTGTGAGGAGGGCCCAGATATCTCTTTATGCTTCAGTGGCAGGTGAACCTTGACATGTGAGGACTGTATACACATGGCTTTCCCAGGACAGGTTCAGAAATTCAGCAACAAGATGCCTAAAATTCCTAGTGGTACAGTTGCTTTGGACGTAGGATGAGTCCAGATGCATGGCTTGAGCTCAAGCCTGGAGCATTTTGAATGTTAAGCTAATAAGTTAGGGTTTGATTAGTTATCTGAGGGGAGCAATGAGAGGCACCCTGAAAGATTTGAGCCTAATTGCCATGACTGTAGTGGTCTTCTAGATAGAAGTGAGGAAGTGTGGTGTGCTGTGACTTACCAGCGGGAAAAAGGATCTGCTACCAGCCAGGAACAGTCACCCTGCTTGAAATGGTTGTTGCTGAAGAAAATAGAAAAGATGTCAAAGTTCCATGTTTCAAGATGTCCGTACTTACTCAGGTGAACCCCAGTGAGTGGCAGTGACTGTGGTGCGCTGAAAGACAGGACACCGTAGGGCTGCCACTGTGCAGGTTGCTGGGCTCAGGACAACATATCTGCCAAGTGCAGTCTACATAGCCAGTTCTGGGATGTTTCTGCAGATGCCCCTGATTACTGTCCATGCAAAAGAGGTGTAATGACCACCATCCCTCTAAAACTACACCTTTAGGAATGCACGGTATGCAACTTTTCCTAAAAACCCTCCATGCAGAGGGTGCATCTTCTTAGGATAAAAACTAACTGAATTTTCTATCTTGAAAGCATTTTTAACATTAGAATAAATTGAAACTCTCCTCTTTCCATCAAAGAAAGCCTTCCATTATCACATAAAATGCAGAAGGGGAACATTTTTAAATTTGAAAATCTTCAACCTGCTATCTCACTTTCACAGATAAAAATCCATTATTTCCTGATAACATATTGGTTGGAGAGAAGTAAAACAAGACGTGATTGGAACTGAAAGCCATCCAGTTTTATTTTCCTTGCTCCTCTGATTTATGGTGAAGCCTGGCTACATACAGATGACAGCTATGAGCAGAGGTTGACATCAACTGGAGTGCCAGGAAGAGCTGTCTCCATGTAGGGGAAATATCACGTTTTCAGAGCATGTGAGCAGTGCCAAAGAAACAGACAAGGCAGAGGAGATCAATGCGACAGAAATAGTTGTCACATAATGATTAGTGAACGATCCCTCATAATAACCTCCTTCAATAGACTCCACAGAGGAGAGCTTGATTATTTGAACATTTCATACTGCTCATCATGGCTGGGCTGCATTTGCAGCCTAATTTGTATTTTTACAGGATGTGACATTTGAAAGCTGGAGGTAATTTTCAGTATCTTATTAGGTGTTTGAAATTCAGTTTGTAGCGTTAGCTTCCAACATCAGCCTTTTCATTTAGCACTTATTTAGCCGAGTGGGCTGGGGAGGGGGTAACATTTGGGAAGCAGTAGAATCTCCAGGAAATCTCAAGCGTTAAGTAGCATCAATTGCCATTAAGAGGACAATATATGGATTATCCTATATGGTCAACACAGAGCATCAACTCAACCTTCATCAATAGGAAGCCCCAACACAGACCTCAAAACTGGTTTTGCAACTGATCCCCCTTGGGAGTGACTGTATTTCTACCCAACCCCCAGCTGCATGATTCAGTTGTGTCATTCAGGGTTTGGAATACTTAACCAGTGTGAGAATCTATTTGTTTCTTATTGAGATACTCATAGGATTTTTCTAAGGTCCTGGTTTACTTTTAGGACCCAGAAAAAAAAATTTCAGGCTAGGGGCTGGCCGGTTAGCTCACTTGGTTAGAGAGCAGAGCTGTAACACCAAGGTCAAGGGTTCGGATCCCCATGCTGGCCAGCCGCCAAAAAATTCAGGCTAAATTCATGTCTCAGAAGGAAAGAAAAAAATCAGGACTATTGGAAAAGTTGGCCTGCTCTGAGCAGAGTATGAACGAAGAAGTAGGAGTTACAATATACGTCAGGTTACAAAAACTAGAGCCCATCCTTGTGTCCTACAAACTCTTAGAGAGTGGAGGAAATGGACGAGGCCAGTTCAAGAAAAAGACCTGTGGAATCTGGATTCTGTGCTGCCCACTTCTGCCAGTGCACTCAAATGCACACTCGGCGTCTTGTGGCTTCACAGCTGCAGCAGGCTCTGTGGTGCTCTCACGTGGTCGTTTGCCTTCTCGTCTTTGTTCCTCCCTAGAGAAGCAAAGAGAAGCATTTTCCATTTTGGAGGGTTCTGCTCACTAATTTTTAAGCTGATAAATGTATCCAATCCCACATTATTAGTAAATAGAGTCTTCCATCTAGGATAATATTTGCATTTTAATATCTATCAACTATATAAATTATTGGGACCCACCATATTAATGCCAATGATACAAATTTTAGGCAGTTTGGTTGAAAAGGCACTTGGGGATAAATAGAAATATAGGAGCCTTGCTTATCAAGTCACAGAAATAGATTCAAATTGGAAGCCTTCAGTCAACTCTGGGGTTCCCAAATTGGACCAGAAAGAAAATCCATCTTAAAAAGTGTTGGCTTATAATAAATGGTATTTGTTTTCTAATTTAACTAAATAACTTTGGTCGTAAGTGTTTAGCTTTGTCCCACCCAGCGTGAAAATCAAGAGCTAGTACTAGAAACATCAATAAGACCCTGTGAGATTTTTTTGCGTTTGTGTTTTGGTTTTGTTTAGCATGTAGATAGAACTACATTAAGAAATAAACATTTTACTGAGGCTGTTTATAACCTTTAAATAGCTTGAGCTGTGATGTTTAATTACACAAAGTGAAAGAAGCAATCCACAGTCTTTAATATCACTTGCTCCTTAGAAATTCCGATCAGGGTTTCTTCACTTTGGCAAATTAGGATGCATTTAGTAGAGAGAAGGAAATACTAGACAGCGAAGCTGTTGAGTTGGTGGTTTGGCCATGTTAACAACCAGTGTGGGTAACTGCACAACCAATCTGATTAGCTCAGCAGGATTTAACTGAAAACAGGTCTTAAAACAGTCATCCCCCTCCTTTCTTCCCCAATTAAAATTAATATGACTTATTCATACATTTTACTCTGTTTGGTTAGAAGATATCTGATCAAGCTACTTAATATAAATAAGTGCTATTTGTTTCTTTAATGGAAACATAGATTTTAGAAAAACAGATATTTTATCTAAAAACATGCTACTTAACAATACCCATGAATTTTTATCCTATGCTCTTTTAGATAGTTTTCTGTACTTTTTTAACCTTCAAATAACTGTTGAACTTCCCTGTCATACATTTTTAATGCTCTCTCCCTCACTCTGTCTAATTCAAATTGGCTGAAAATGATCTCATAGTTTGAGATATATTTTACAAGAAAAATCAGGCTGAATTTATAAGCTTTTCAGTGAAAACACTGAAAATATTTCGCCCCCAAAAGGAACTGGCAATGCTGATATAAAAAGAAACAATGACAACAGAGTATGGATAGAATTAACAGAATAATTGACAAATCCCCACTTCATTTTGCACTGTAACATGGGGATCTAATCTTTTTTGTTATCTTAATGATCAATACCGTTTGCTATAGCTGAATCAATTCTGGCATGATTCTCAATCATTATGGTGGCTGAAATGACCAAACCAATTTAATGACTCGACCTAGTCACTGCATGTATGTAGTTTTCCTTTCTCTTTTGATATCTATGTTTAGTCTGTACATATTTTATACTTGTTGCATATATTTTAGAATTTCCAGAAACACATACCATGTATTGTACTAGAAACTGCAGCTGAGCTCAAATAGCCCACACACCACCTCCACCTGTCTCTATCTCCTATGACTACCTTTAATGACAACACACAAATTTTCACATTTACAAAGTTGCTAGTTTAAGGCCAAAAGCATTCCAAAAGAAAATCTTTCCCACTTTAATTATTTTCTCAATATCCAGTGATTTTTTCTGAGGACAATGGGAACTTTAAAGAGAGAAGATGTAAGAAGAATAAGGAGAGGAAGATGGTAGAGAAGAAAACACCAGTAACGTCTCCCCATCTGACAGAAATTACACTGGCAGAACCTGTCTGATGGAACTATTTGGGAACTCCAGAGTCTACTGAAGGCTTACAACTTCCATAGAAAGACTTGGACATAAACTGTAGCTAATTTTGGTAAATTTCAGCTCTTAGCATGACAGCAGCTACACATTCCCCAGCCCAGCCCAACAACAGGCAGCTGTGCACGTTTCTGGCTCAAGCTGCACATAGCTTGCAGGAGCCAGGGTGGGAAATAAGGACCAAGTCCTCCAAATATTGGGGATGCATGTCCTGATTGCCAATTGCTGTTTCTAATCGCAAAGGTACAGACAGAGAATCAGTGGCTGTCATTGCAACTTCCCCCATTTTTTTAAACCTCTCTCTGGAGCTTTAGCTGAAGTGATACCTAGGGGATTTAAAAAACTGGGGTCCTTCCCCTCCTCTTTATTTTTCCTTTTCAGGAGTCAGACATTAAACACCAGGACATTCAAAACAAAAGCATTCTATTAGTCCATTTCTGTGGTTTATAACAAAATACATGGAACCAGCAGGTAATTAAAAAAGAAAACAAAATATATTCCTTACAGTTTCTGAGGCTGGAAAGTCCGAAGTCCATCTGGTTGTGGTGACAGTGACCCAGTGGTCTCACACTGCAAGATGGTGGAAGCAGAGAAAACAGAGAGAGCAGAGAGTGAATCTCCTTTCTCTTCCTTTAAAGCCCTCAGAACCACACACCTGACCATTTTTAATCCATTCATAGGGTATGATCCTATAATCTAATCATCTCTTCAAGGCTCCACCTTTCAATTACCATAATAGGATTTCCCACCCTCTTAACAGTCACCGTGGGGAGGGGGGCAATTTTCTCATACATAAAGCTTGGGGGACACAGTTTAAGCTTCAGTGAGTTTGGGGGGGACATAATTCAATCTACTGCATTCCACCCCTGGCCCCCCAAAATTCATGTCCTTTTCACACACAAATACATTCATTTCATCCCCAAAGTCTTAAGTTGTTTCAACTCAAAAGTCCGAAGTTCAAGGTCCCATCTGTGAAATCAAAACAAGTTATCTGTTTCCAAGATACGGGGGCAAATTCAGGGTACATATCCTATTCAAAAAGGGAGAAACAGGCCAAAAGAAAGGGGTGACAGGTCCTAAACAAGTCCAAAATCCAGTAGGCATTAAATCTCAAAGCTGGTGAATCACAGACCTTCACTCCATGTTCGATGTCCTCTGTGCACTGGTGTGGGGATCGGGTCCCCACATCCTCAGGCAGCTCTGCTTCTATGGCTTTCTTTGTCTCAAGCAACACTTCAACTCTCCCAGGCTGTCATTCCACTCTGATAGCTCCACAAGTCTGGGGTCTCAATGGTGGTCCCACTCTCTTGGCTCCACTAGGCATAGTGCTGATGGGGTTTATCTGCTGCAACTCTGACCCCACGTTTCTGCTCAACATTGCTCTAGCAAAGGCCCTATGTGGTGACCCTGCCCCTGTGACAGATCTCTTCCTGGGTGCTCAGGCTTTTCTTCGCATGCTTTGAAATCAGGGTGGAGGCTCCCAAGCCTTCACAGCTTTGGTGTTCTGTGAGCCTGCAGACCTGACATCACATGGACACTGACAAGACTTCTGGCTTGTATTTTCCAAAGCTGTGGGTGCAGCCATACCTGGGGCCAATTTAGCCACAGCTGGAGCAGCCAAAGCAGCTGGATGCTGGTGCTGGAAGCGGCTTCCAGAGGTGGCCCTGGGCATCGAGCCTGTGGAGGGTAC
Source organism: Cynocephalus volans (assembly GCF_027409185.1). NCBI lineage: Eukaryota > Metazoa > Chordata > Mammalia > Dermoptera > Cynocephalidae > Cynocephalus > Cynocephalus volans. The sequence continues at coordinate 123,092,972 of NC_084465.1, forward strand.
TTCAGGCCTGTTCCCCAAGACCATTCTGTCTCCCTAGGTCTTTGGGCCTGTAATAGAAGGGCTGGCCCCAGAGGCTTCTGCAATGCCTTCAGGGCCTTTTTCCCCTTCTACTGATAACCCTGTTCTTTTGTGTTAATCTTCTCAGTGCCATCAATTTTTTCTCTGAAAATGCTCCCTGCTTTTCTAGCACATGGCCTGGCTGCAAATTTCCCAAATCTTTACACTCTGCTTCCCTTTTAAATTCTGGCTTTATGTCGTGCCTTTGCCACCATAACTCAGCACAGGCTGTTACAAGTAACCATGCAGCTTCCTGAATGCTTTGCTGCTTAGAAATTTCTTCTACCGAATGCTCTGGTTCACAACTCCTAAGTTCCAACTTCTGCAAAGTCCTAGGGCATGGACAGAATGCAGCTAAATTCCTTGTCATTTCACAGCAAGGGTGATCTTTGTCCCAGTTTCCAGTAAACTCCTTCTTATTTCTATCTGAGACCTCCTTAGAATGGTCTTTACAGTCCATATCTCTATCAGCATTCTGCTCGCCATCACATAATCAGTCTCTAAGACATTCCAAACTTCCTCTCATCTTTTTGTCTTCTTCTGAGTCCTCCAAACTCCTCCAACCATTGCCTAATACCCACTCCCAAAGCTACTTCCACATTTTCAAGTATTTTTTATAAGGAACTCTCCAACTGTCTAGTACCAACTTTCTGTATTAGTCCATTTCTGTTGCTTATAACAAAATACTTGGAACTGAGTAATTTACAAGAAAACAAAATTTATTGCTTATAGTTTCAGAGGCTGGAAAGTTCAAAGTCCATCTGATGATGGTGACAGTGACCTAGGGGTCTCACATTGCAAGATGATAGAAGCAGACAGAACAGAGAGGGAGCAGAGAGGGCAAGAGAGAAATCTCCTCTGTCTTCTTTTAAAGCCCTCGGAACCACACACCTGATCACCATTTTTAATCCATTCACTAGGGCATGATCCTGCAATCTAATCTCCTCTTCAAGGCTCCACCTTTCAATTACCATAATAGGGTTTCCCTCCCTCTTAACAGTCCCCATGGGAGCCAAGTTTCTAATGCATAAAATTTATGGGACACAATTCAAGCTTCAGTGAGTTTTGGAGGGATATAATTCAATCCACTACACGTATGTGTGGGGAAAATTAGAAAATGACCACATATTCCAAAAGAAAGGCTTAGAAAAGTCCCAGAAGACCTTAAGCTGACATCTCAGGCAGATCCTCGTCACAGAGAGAGGCTGCTACAAAATAAAAAGAGGCAATAAATAAAAACAATAACAAAAACAGCGAATCCTGGGGCAGGGGAAGATTCTGATTTTCAGCATTACCACATTATTAGACTCAAATGTTCAGTTTTCAACCAACCAAACAAACAAACAAAAAACAGAAAGAAAAACACAATGCATACAAAAAAAAAAAAAAAAGAAAGAAAGTATGGCTCACACATACACACACAAATAAATAACAGAAACTGCTTCTGAAAAAGACCTAACAGCAGGTCTACTAAACACAGACTTTAAAACAATAGTCTTAGAGTTTCATAAAAAACTAAAAAGAGATGTGCAGAAAGACAAGAAAACTATGCATAAACAAAATGGAAATATCAAAAAAAAAGAGACAGAAAACCTAAAAAGAAACCAAAAAGAAATTCTGGAACTGAAAATTACAATAACTGAAATAAAAAATTCTCTAGAGGAGTTGAAAAGCATATTTGAGCAGGCAGAAAATAGAATCAGTAAACTTGAAGACAGGGCAATGACAATTATTACATCTGAGCAACAGAAAGAAAAAAAACACTGGAGAAAGTGAATAAGAAGCATTCAGGATACCACCAAAAGGATCGACATAGGGATTGTTGGAATTCCAGAAGGAAAAGAAAGAGATAAAAATGAGAGAGGACACTCAATGAAATAATGGCTGAAAACACCCTAGATTTAATGAAAGGCATGAATATAAGCATCCAGGGAGCTGAAAGAACTCCACGTAAGATGAACTTGGAGACCTACATTGAGACACATTATAGTAGAATTTTTGAAAGACAAAAACAAGAGAGAATGTTGAAAGCAGCAAGAGAGAAGCAACTCACCACATATGAATAATCCTAAATAAGTTATCAGCAGAAATTTCATCAGAAACTTTGGAAGCCAGAAGGCAGTGAGTCAATATATTCAAGTGCTAAAAGAAAAAACTATATATATCAACCAAGAATCCTATATCTGGCAAAACTGCTCTTCAAAAGTGAAGGAGGAATGAAGATATTCCCAGATAAGAGAAAGTTGAGAAATTTTGTTACCACTAGACCGGCCCTGCAAGAAGTGCTCAAAGGAATCCTAACGGTGAAGGGAAAGGACACTACAGCAGTAACTTGCAGCCATAAGAAGAAATAAAGGTTTTGATAAAGGCCAATACACAGGCAAATTTTAAAGCTAGTATTACTGTAACAATGGTTTGTAACTCTACTTTTTGATTTCTACATGATTTAAGAGACTAAAACATTTTTTAAATTATTAATCTAAAAGCTAATATCATTGTAACTTATTTGCAACCTCACATTTTATTTTCCACATTATTTAAGAGACTAATGCGTTTAAAAATGTATTGCTTTATGTTTTGGGGCACACACTATATAAAAATATAATTGTGTGAAATTAACAACCAGAAGAGATGGTAATGGAACTATAAAGAAGCAGAGTTTTGTATGTTATTGAAGCTAAGCTGGTATAAATTCAATTGGAGTGTTATAACTTTACCATGTTAAGTGTAATCTTCATAGTAATCACAAAGAAAATAGAGAGAGAATATACACACAGGGAAAAGAGAAAGGAATTTTAACATTTCACTATAAAAAAATCAGCTAACCACAAAAGAAAACAGTAATGCCGGAAATGAGGGACCAAAAAAAGCTATAAGGTGTATTGAAAACAAATAGCAAAATGACAGAAGTCCCTCCTCACCAGTAATTGCTTTAAGTGTAAATAAATTAAACTCTCCAAACAAGACAGAAATTTGATGAAGAAGTAAAAACAGATTATCTAACTGCATGCTATTTACACAACACTTACTTCAGATCCAAATACACAAATAGATTGAAAGCAAAAATATGGAAAAAATATTTCATGAAAATGGTAACCAAAAATAGCAGGAGTGGCTATATTAATATCAGACAAAATAGACATTAAATGAAAAACGTTTTCAAAAGACAAAAAAGAACATTATATTTTAATAAAAGGTATGATATAGCAAAAAGACATAATTATAAATAGTCACATACATAATGACAGACCACCAAAATAAATGAAGAAAAAACTGACAGATTTGAAGGGAAAAATAGATAGCTCTAAAATAATAGTTGGAGACTTTGATACCCCACACTCAGATGGAAAACCCATCCAGAAGGTAAGTGAGGAAACAGAGGACTTACACAACACAATAAATCAACTAGATCTATCCATCATACATAGAACACACTACCCAACAATAACAGCATACACATTCTTCTCATGTGTCCATGAGACAATTTCCATGATAGACCATGTCATAGGCCACAATTAAGTCTCAAGAGATTTCAAAAGATAGCTATCATATAAAGTATCTTCTCTGGCCACAACAGGGTAAAGTTAGAAATTAATAACATGTGAAATTGGAAAATTCACATCTTTCTGGAGATTAAACAACACACTCTTAAATAACCAATGGATCAAAGAAAAAAATCACAAGAGAAATTAGAAATTATTTATAGATGAATGAAAACAAAAACACAATACCAAAACATAAGGGTCAATAAAAACATACTAAAACTTAAGAAAGCAATTCTAAGAAGAAAATTGCAAAAAGAACATCAAATCATCAACAATCTAACTTTACAACTTAAGGAACTAGAAAAATTAGAACTAACTAAACTCAAAACTAGCAGAAGGAAGAAAACAATGAAGATTAGAGCAAAGATAAATAAAATATAGAATTAAAAAACCATAGAGAAAATTAGTGAAACCAAAAGTTGGTTCTTTGAAAAAATCAACAAAATCGACAAACCTTTAGTTAAATGGGCTAAGGGAAAAAAAGAATACTCAAATTACTAACATCAGAAATGAACGTGGGAACATTATTACTGATTCTACAGAAATAAAAAGGATTGTAAGAAAGAACTATTAACAATTGTGCACCAACAAATTATACAACCTAGAGGAAATGGACAAATTCCTGGAAACAAACAACCTACCAAGACTAAATCACGAAGAAATAGAAAATCTCAAAGATATAACTACTTAGGAGATTGAATCAGTAATCAAAAATCTCCTGCTGAGGAAGAGCCCTGGACCTAATGGCTTCACTGAGGAATTCTACCAGACATTTAAAGAATTAATACCAATCATTCTCAAACTTTTCCAAAAAATTGAAGAGAAGGGAACACTTCCTAACTTTTTCTAGGAGGCAAGCATGACTCTGATACCAAAGCCAAAGAAACTACAAGGAGAAAATTTATGAACAATGATGCAAAGATTCTCAACAAAATACTAGCTACCAAATTCAGCAGCACATTCAGAAGATTATATAGTAGTTCCCCTTTATCAATGGAAGATACATCCCAAGACTCCCACTGGAATTCTGAAACCACAGATAGTACTGAACCCTATAGATACTATGTTTTTTCTTATGAGTACATATCCACGATAATTTATTAATTAGCATGGGGGATAATTTATTAATTAGCATGCTTTGGGGGGCCATTATTAAGTAAAATAAGGATGACTTGAACACAAGCACTGCAATACTACAACAGTCAATCTGATAACCAGGAAACTACTATGTGACTAATGAGTGGGCAGCATATACACCATGGATGTGGTGGACAAAGGATGATTCCCATCCCAGGTGGGACAAAGTGCGACAGTGCAAGATTTCATTACACTCCTCAGAATAACATGCAATTTAAAACTTATAACTTGCTTGTTTCTGGAACTTTCCATTTAATATTTTCAGATTGTGGTTGACCACAGGTAGCTGAAACCATGGAAAGAAAAACCATAAGCAATTGAGGACTACTATACACCACAATCAGGTGGGATTCATTCCTAGAATTCAAGGATGGTTCACCAGATGAAAATCAATCAATATAAAACAGGGCATTAACAGAATGAAGGAAAAACCACGTGATCATACAAATTGATGTTAAAAAAGCATTTGACAAAATGTAATACCCTTTCATGATAAAAAACATTCAGCAAACTAGGACTAAAAGAAAACTACCTCAGCATAATAAAAGCAATAGGTGAAAAACCAAAAAGAGCAAACACCATACTTAATGGTGAAAGATAGAAAGCTTTTCCTCTAAGACAGGAACAAGACAAGGACACCCACTTTTACCACTTCTGTTTAACATAGGACTGGAATTTCTAGCCAGAGCAATTGGGCAAGAAAAAGAAATAAATTTGGATGAGTTAAAAAGGAAGAAGGAAAATAATCTCTGCTCATAGATGATATAATATGTTGAAAACACTAAAGATTCTACTAAAAAATCTGGTACAACTAATCAATGAATTCATCAGTGTAACAGGATACAAAGTCAGGGCAAAAGAAATCAATTGTTTATCTATACACTAACAAGAAACAATATGAAAAGGAAATTATACAAACAATTCCATTTTCAATAGCATCAAAAAGAGTAAAATACTTAGGAATTAACTTAACCAAGAAAGTGAAAGACATGTACAATGAAGTACAGATCATTACTGAAAGAAATTTAAAAAGATGTAAATAAATGGAAATACATTCCATGTTAATGGATTAAAAGATTTATTGCTAAGATGTTAATCTTATTGAAAGAGATCCACAGATTTAATGCAATCTCTATCCAAATATCAATGATTTTTAAAATGCTAATAGAAAAACCCATCCTAAAATTCATATTAACTTTCAAGGGACCCTGAGTATCCAAAAATATTTTGAAAAAGAAAAATATAGCTGTAGGACTCACAATACCTGATTTCAAAACTTACTACAAAGCTACAGTAATCAAAACTGTGGTAATGTAAATTTCTTAAAGAAAACATAGGAGAAACACTCCAGGAAGTGGGACTGGGCACAGACTTCATGAATACAACCCCAAAAGCACAGGTAACCACAGGAAAAATAAACAAATGGGATTATATCAAACTAAAAAGCTTCTGCACAGCAAAAGAAACAATTAACAGAGTTAAAAGACAACCAACAGAGTGGGAGAAAATATTTGCAAAATATACATCTGACAAAAGATTAATATCCACAATATACAGGGAACTGAAAAAACTTTACAAGAAAAAAACAAGTAACACAATTAAAAACTGGGCAAAGGAGCTAAATAGGCATTTATCAAAGAAGGATATACAAATGACCAACAGACTCATGAAAAAATGCTCAACATCACTCAGCATTCGGGAAATGCAAATCAAAACCATGCTGAGATACCATCTCACCCCAGTTAGGATGGCTAATATCCAAGACTGAGAATGATAAATGCTGGTGAGGTTGTGGAGAAAAAGGAACTCTCATCCATTGTTGATGGGACTGCAAAATGGTGCAGCCTCTATGGAAAATGGTATGGAGTTTCCTCAAACAATTGCAGATAGATCTACCATATGACCAGCTATCCCACTGCTGGGAATATATGCAGAGGAATGGAAATCATCAAGTCGAAGGTATACCTGTTATCCAATGTTCACTGCAGCACTCTTTACAATAGCTAAGAGTTGGAACCAGCCCAAATGTCAATCATCAGATGAATGGATACAGAAAATGTGGTATATCTACACAATGGAATACTACTCTGCTATAAAAGAGAATGAAATACTGCCATTTGCAACAACATGGATGGACCTAGAGAAAATTATATTAAGTAAAACAAGTCAGGCACAGAAAGAGAAATATCACATGTTCTCACTTGTTTGTGGGAGCTAAAAATAAACAAATAAATAAACAAATAAACTAGAGGTGGGGGAGTGGGAAGAAGACACAACAATCACAATTCCTTGAAGTTGTTATGACAAAGGAACAGATATGAGGTTGTTGGGAGGGATGGAGAGAGGGAGGGGGAGAGGGAGGTTTCAGAAATGGGCCACGATAATAAACCATATTGTATATTGATTTAAAAAAACACAAAATCTGTGGTAATGTTATAAAGAGAGACATAAGAGACATATAGATTAATGGAACAGAATAAAAAGCCCAGAAAAAATTCTTGCATATACTGTCACATGATTCTGACAAGCATACCAAGACCATTCATTTTCTCCATTGAAGGGGAGAAAAGACAATCTTTTCAACAAACGGTACTGGGAAAATGTGATATCCACATGCAAAAGAATAAAGTTGGACTCCTACTTAACATCACACATGAAAAATAACTCAAAATGGATCAAAGACCTAAAGACCTAAATGTAAGACCTAAAACTTTTAGAAGAATGACAAGGAAAAATCTTCATGACACTGGATTTGGCAATGATTTCTTAGATATGTTAAGAAAAGTACAGTTAACAAAAGTAAAAATAGGCAAATGGTACTGGATAAAAATGTTTAAATTGTATACGTCAGAAAACCACATCAACAGAGTAAAAAAACAACATGCAGATTGGAAGAAAATATTTGCAAGTTACACATTTGGAATGCTGTGCTCTATTCATGGGAATGTAAAATGGTACAGCTGCTTTGAAAACTGGTGTGGAGGTTCAATTCAACTTCTGGGTATATACCTAGAAGAATTGAAAGCAGGGGCTGAAAAAGATGTCTGTACACTCACGTTTATAACAGCATTATTCATAATAGCCAAAGTGTTGAGGCAACTCAAGTGTTCATTGACGCGTGAATGGCTAAGCAAAATGTATACACGTACAGTGGGGTTTTATTCAGCCGTAAAAAGGAAGTAAATTCTGACATACACTACAACATAGATGATCCTTGAGGACATCATGCTAAATAAAATAAGCCAGTCACAAACAGACAAACACTATGTAATTCCACTTATATGAGGTTTCTAGAGTGGTCACAGAGACAGAAAGTAGAAAGGTGGTTACCAGAGGCTAGGGCTGTGGGTAGAGGTTGGAGAACAGAGAATAATTGTCTAAAGGATACAAAGTTTCAGTTTTACAAGATGAAAAAGTTCTGGAGATCTGTTTTACAACAATGTGAATATGCCTAGCATTGCTATAAACGTAAAAAATGGTTAAAATGGCAAATTATACATGTTTTACTGTGGTGCAATTTTAAAAAAAAACAAATAATAACACTCTCTCAGTTTGATGAGAGGGAGAGAATGGAGGGGAGTAGATAGGTAGATATTTAGACCCAGCCACATTTACGTAAGGTGCGTCAAAAGTGACTGTGCCTCTTAGCATTTAAGCACTTGCTGATGCAAGAAACAGAAAGCACGATGGTCTCATTTCTCCCAGAAGAGAAAGTCCGGTAATGGAGATGGAGGATGCTGTGTTAGCCAGATCCCACCTCTGCCCTTCTTATCCCGCAGTAAAAAGAGCTCGGCTGGCAAAAGACTCAGAGGCTGAGCTGCAGCTGATCAGAACTGATCGCACCAGCAGGTGTTTCTATGGTGATGGGAATAAGCTGGGGATTTGAGGATTATGGGAATAGAATCTGGACAGCCAAAGAAAAACGAAGGGTGGAAGGAAATTTGCCAAACATTAGGTTCTCTGTAGCTGAAAAATATTGATTTCTATGTCATATTAATCTTCACATTTTCTGAGAAGGGACTTTAAGCCAAACTGAACTGTCCCCGTGAATCTTTTAATTTACTATTCTAATGAAGAGGGAGAGTGATAGCTCTTAAGGTTAAACAGACAATGATTTGCAAACCACAGGCTGCCAGGTTTATTGATTCCTTATGAAAGCTTTCTGTGCAGCGTTGCTTGCTGGCAAACTTCACTGCCAAGGTCAGGCAGACAGTTACTCATATTTCTTTTTCTTTCTTTCTTTCTTTTTTTTTTAACATTGAGCACTAAAATTAGTCTTTCTTAGTAAAATTTTCTTGCTTCTTTTCAACTTCACCTCTTTGGTTTATTTGATGGGCAGGACAGCAAACTTGATTAAACTTTTCATTAAAACAACAAGGATTCAGAACAAATAGTTTTAAGTTATAAGTGTCCTTACAACAATTATATTGGAGCTTCAAACACAATTGAACAAGATCTTTTGAGAGCCACTTGGATCAGTCATTCCTGGAAAAACAATTTTAAAGTATCTCTATGAAATGTCATTCTCTAGGGGAAGAAAAGCATGCTAATATATTTTTTAATTATTTTTAAAATACACAGGCAGCCACAAAAATTTCAAAAATGCCAATACATACGTGAAAATCATTTTCAGAGTACATTTGATCCACACATCTCTTCCATTATGAGGCATTCTTGAAGCACATTTTTATTTTCAATTTCCACGGTACCCTGGAATTTCTGAGAAGGCGGCATATTGCTCTACAGTTTTTCTTTTGGAAATTTAAAATGTTTACATAGCCCAAGAAACAGAATGTCCAAAAAAGCCAATAGACATCCTTTCATGGGAGCCTTCTTCAGTACTTCTCCTTTCTTCCCAGTCAGGATTCTTTCCTCTGTTCCCCACCCCAAGGCCTGGGCTTCTCCACTGAGCCACAGAGACCCCAATTCAATAAGCATCATTTGAGCACCCACTGTGTAGAGATGAGGAAGTCCCAGCTTTAGCTTCAAGCTGTCCAGAATACAGGGAACAGAGGTCTACTTCTTAGGGATAGTCCGTACTACCTGACATTCCTCTGTGGATAGCTCTCACATGTGGCGACGACATGCTTCCTGAGAAGCTTTGGTCGAATATCCATTTTGCCCCTACTCCATGTCTGCATTTTCCCACCGTAGTCTCCCCATTACCTACTGCAGTGACTGACCCAACATGGGAATGTGGGAAATGTGCTTATATAGACTGAATGTTCACGTCCCAAAGTTTGTATGTTGAAGCCTAACCACCAACTGGATGGTGTTAGGAGTTGGGGCCCTTGGGAGGTGATTAGGTCACGAGGGTGGAGCCTCATGATGGGATCAGTGCCCTTAGGCAAGAGACCCCAGAGGGCTCCCTCACTCCTTCCACTGTGTGAGGACATGTTAAGAAGGCGCCTCTGTGAGCCAGAAAGCAGGCCCTTCCCAGACACTGGACTCTGCCATGCCTTGATCTCGGACTTCCAATCTCCAGAACTGTAAGAAATCAATGTCTATTGTTTATAAGCCACCCAATCTATGGTACTTTGCTATAACAGTCCAAACAAATCAAGACCAATAAGTAAATGAATAAAAGAATAAATCAGACAGAAGACCAGTTCACAGGAACCAAGCTGACGCACTTCTACGAGCCGGGTAATATGAAGTAGAGGGGTTGTGGCTGGAGGGTGAAGCAGGACCTAGCAGCTGCTGTAGGAGAACCCAGTTCCGGGCGAAGAGGACATATCCGGGCTCTCCATCTCTGCCAGACCAGAGAACGCTGCAGGTGGTGAGGCCTGAACAATAGCCCCTCAGTCCTGCTCCCAGGAGTCTAACTGGGACCAGCTTTCTGCAGTGGCATTGGGCAATATGTGCACAAAAATCCTACCAATGTTCATGTCTACAAGCCAGAAACTCCACATCTAATACAAGAAATCTAAAAAAAATAGAATTTGTAAGATTTTGTATTAAAAATAGAAAACGACTTTATAAAATTGCTTATAAAATTTGTTTAACAGTAGGAAAATTGGCTACCTAAATGAGAACTCATTCATATGCTGACATATGTAGCCTTTCAAAAGAAAATTTTACAATACTAATTAATAATGTGAGAAATTCTCATTAAATATTTTAAAGTCATATAGCAGTTTACAAATCAGGAATAGGAATTATTGAGTTTCTTTTTAAATATTCTCCTGATACATTTATACATTTCAAAGACATATTTAGGATCCCACTTCATCTCCGAATGGTGTGGTTAGGGGTTAGGAATTACTATTATTGCTTTTGTAATTGCATTCATGATGAGAAAACCCACTTGAAAATGTAAAAGAACTGCTCCATTCCCTGTGTCAGTGCACTTTGGAAGTGTAAAGGACTTGAGTCTTTACGAGAGGTGCTTGGCTGTCCCACTGGTAAAGAGGTGGAAAAGAAAGACACAGAAAAATGCCCTTCCTCTTTGATCTGTCTCGAAGGTTTCAAGGTCCCAGGTTTGCTCTCTTGCTCAGCTTCCTTCTCTCTACACGTACTGTCCGTAGATTATCTACGTCCAGGATTTCAATTCTATCTGTAAACCAATGACTCTTGCATCTATGTGTCTGGCCTGGAGCTCTTTTGTGAGTGACAATCCACTTCAAGCTAAAAATTCAAACTCCTTGGAATGGCCTGCAAGACTCTGTACAATCTGGTCATTGTCATTGTCCTTCTTGGCAATACTTATTCCCTGAACCTTTGCCCTACATACGTGCACACACATTCATGCATATGTGCAAAAACATATGTGTGTACAAACACCCTGAATGCTCAAGCAGCACAAACCTACTTCCCATTCCCTTGCTGAGCACACGTTTGCATTTCATTCCAGGATACAGGCCCTAGAAGACATACACAAATATGTTCAAAAATAGCACTTCCCAAAATAGTCCAAAAAAATGAGGAGACAATAAATATCCATTAATAGCAGACTGAGCAAATTAATTATAGCATAACCACAATAGAATAGAATAGAGCAAAGAAAATCAACGAACAACAACCATCTACATGAATAGGGGTACATCTCAAAAACAAAATGCTTCCTAAAAGAACCACATCACAGAAGAATATATATAGTATATTCTATTTCCACAAAGTTCAACACCAGGCAAAACTAAGCAATCTATGGCTTAGGGATGTGTGTATGGTGAAAATATAAAGAAATCAAGGGAATGACTAACACTAATACCAGGAGAGTTGTCACCTGAAGAGGAGGGAGGGGTGCATCAGGCCAGCACAGCAGGGTCTTGCAGGAACTGTCAGTGTGTCAGCTCTTGCACTGACTGATGGTGCTAGGAGGGTTTGCTTATGATCACTCTTTCCTACATTCATCTGAAGTGAAGCATGTTAATTTTAAAAAACAAAACTTCCCCCTCCCCCCATAAACTAGAGAAGGCAGAAGAGTATTTCAGAGAAAGGAAAAGCATGTTTAAATGTCTGAAGGGGGAAAGGAGCTTGTCATGGGCCAAGAACAGAAAGTCAGCAAGAGGGATGATGGCGGCTTAGGCTCCAGCAAGAGCAGAGAGTTCAAGACAAATTCTGAAGTTGGAAGCACAGACTTTTTCTATGAGCATGATGATGAAGATGGACATTTCAGGAAAGATGTCAGATTTATGGCATAAGAGACTGCATGAATGAAGACACCACTGATTAAGAAAAAGAAGACAGGAAGAAGAGATAGAGAGAATGAAATAGATCCCGGTGTGGTTTTGAACTAATTAATTTTCAAATGCCCATAACCCAACCCAAGGAGGCAACTGGGGATGCAGATCTGTGTCAGAGAAAGCATCAGGACTGACATATAAATCCAGTTTGAAAGAGTTGGGGAGTAAATATTTTTTATGCTGTGGGAATTTATTAGACTACCTAAAGTAAATGTGTAAAGGTGAAATTGGAAGGGGCATGGAAATGGAGCCTGAGGATGTTCAACATTTAAAGTTTGGATGGGGAAGGAGAGTTGGGGATAAAAAGAGGGACAGTTCATTAAGGGCTAAAATCTTCAATAAATCCTGTATTATTATCAGAAGGTTGGCAAATGATCAGACAAGAGGACAGTGTGCTGCAGGTAGAAAAGAGAAAAATATTTCTTCACTCTTCTTAGATCCTCTTCATACTCTGATTTAAATGGTGATACTCTGAGCAAACATGACATTAATACCATCTTCATGACATGTCAAGATGAGGAAGCTGAGGCTGGAAATGTGGACGATGTGGCCATATCACACCTTCAGAGAATATTAACAATCCAAGATTAAGGCCAAGTGTCCAGAATTCCAGATCTAAAAACATCTATACCCTAAATCTCTCCTTCCCAGAAAGATTTCTTTTATTCACTTTATACAATAGAGACATGTTTTTGTATCTATCCCACATGTGGAATTTTAGTAATATAGTCTAAACACTACTGATGTTCTTTCTAGGAGCAAACTAAGAGTTTTGAAGGCAACTTGTTTCTGTTCTGCCACAGCACCGCTCCACAGCACAAAACAAAACAGAGGCAACATCATCAGAAACACGAATGAAAGCAAATTAGGCTGGCCATGAGCATATTTTAATCAGAATCTTCTACGTTTGCCTACTTTCAACCAATTTGAATATTAAATCTAAAATTTTTATTCTCATATCTCCAATTTCTGTAGTAGCCACCATATTTTAACCTTAATTTATAAAACTATTTATCACAGAAGGATTAGTATCAGGCAGTCATTTATACATGAATATGTGTATATACAAGGGTACTTCAAAAAATTCATGGAAAAATAGAGTTAAGGGATGACACAAGTCATTCCAAAAACTTTTTGAAAACCCCTCTTTGTGTGCATACATGAATATATATATACACACAAACTCACATAATCTGTACATGTGTAGTTAGCCTTATGCACAAAGAAACACACATACATTTTTATGTACTGCTCCTCTTCCTATGTTGGTCTTATTCCAAATATAAACAACTTTTGCCAAAAGTCATCAGATTTGTGAAAATTCAGGAATCTGACCAAAATCTGTGTCAGGAACTTACAAATTTTTATGTTTAAATATCTCTGGACTATTTCTTAAAGGAATATGTTTTAAACAAAAACTTGTATATTCTTCTTTTCTAAACAGCTACAAAATATTTTTATATGGCTAAAAAACACTATTTCTATTTTATATAAAATCATGAAAGTTGACCAATTGGATAGTGTTAAAGAAATGGCATAGTGAGGACCTTCAGAAATTCTTCATAAAAGCAAGAAGAAAATTGACAAATGTTAGAATCAATATTTTTAGAACTCTGGAAATTAGTGAAAAGCTTGTGACAACCTAGGAGCATTTATTTGAAAGAAATGTCTGAATCTTGATAAGTACACTGAGCTTTGTGATGTTTAACGTCCTAGTTCCATCCTCCACTCTGTGGCTCCATGTTAACCTTGAGAAACAACAGCACACATCCACAGAGAAACCTGGCAGCCTGGCACACAGTGAGGCAGAGGAGTGATGCTGGAGCTTTATCAAAATCTCATTACCAATGAAGTGCCATTATCTGATCTTTCTGATGGCTCACTGGAAGACCCTACTTGGAAGACTGGGAGTTTGTCCAGTGCAGAAAGGCTTTTCATCATGGGTAGAAAGAGCAGTTACAAAACACCAAAAACAATTACAATACCTGACAAGGCCCCAAGCTGTCACTTCTGGCTAACCTCAAAGCTCTGCATGTAGGAAGTGAAGGCTAAGACAGAGTTGTCAAGTGAACATAGAATCATTTGCCAAAGACCAAGATAATTCTGTGTTTTAGGCAGGCATTTCGAAAATATCTGTCCAATCATCAGCTGACCATTTAGCTAACTGAGCAGAGACTTAAGTAGCCACATGCAAAAAAGAATACATACTTTACAGAATTAGTTCAGAAAAGTCACCAAATGGCATCCATCCAGGAGTGGCAGGGAACCAGGACAAATTTTGCCTACAGAGAAAGTTCAGCGAGAGTTGCACCATGAATGCCTGCAATCCAAGCTGCAAGGGAGCCACACCATGTGAGTGTGGAAGGTGCTTGGAGCCCACACATTTTTACTAATACAGGGAGGAAGTTCACGCTGAGTCCACTCACCCCCTAGATCTTGGGCTGCTGCAGCACATCACCATTTTAAAATCAGAGACAACCTCCAAGTGCATATTGCCCTGGGAAACAATAGCCCCAGCATCTCCATAGCCCTAAGATCCCCTCATCCCCCCAGGACTTCAGCACCCAAGGCATGTGTCACCTTGCACCTTGGGAGCAGGTGGTTCACCACCATGCACAGACAACCTGAGGACAGAGGGAGCCAGTGTGTACACTTTTTAGAACCAGAGAGCCAACTGATTGGGGCCTTTTGCCACTGCTGGTGGCCCTGTTGTCTTCAATGAATACCCGTGCACCTCTCACAGGAACACAGAGTCCTGCTACAGCTCCAGCAAACCTACTCAGAGACTTGCATTCCAGCTGGGAAACTATGGAGTTCCAGCAGTCCTCTCTCAAGGGCACAGAGCCCCATCTGAACCTCCAGTGAGCTTATACAGGGCTACCCACCCCACTGGGGAGTTCTAGAGGGACCCAGCATCTCTCTTGGGGACACAAGGGCCCACTCACAACCCTGGTGACCTTGCACAGAGTGGTCCACTCCAGCAGAGGAGCAGAGTGACCCAGAGTCTCTCTTAGGGGTGTAGCATCCTACCCATGACCCCAGAAACCTTGCCCAGACTGGCCCAATACAGCTGAGGAGTTGCAGAGTGACTCAACATCCCTCTTTGGAGCACAGAGGCCTGCCCACAAATTCAGTGACCTCACCCAGAGTGGCTCACTCCAGCAGTGGTGCTGCAGAGCAACTCAATGTCTCTCTTGATGGTGTAGGGCCCTGCCCATGACCCCAGTAACCTCATCCAAAGTGACCCATTTCAACACTGAAGCTGCAGAGTGCCCAGTGTTTCTCTTGGGGACACCGGGTCTCACACACAACCCCAGAAACTTCACCCAGAGTGATCCACTCCAGTTTAGGAGATACAGATCACCCTACTGCTTCTCTTGGGAAAACAGAGTCCTGCCCATGGCCACAATAACCTTGCCCAGTGTTACCCACTTCAGCTTAAGAGATGTGGAGCACCACAGCACCTCCTTTGGGGGTGCAGGGCCAGCACAAAGCCCCAGTGATGCCAACAAGAGTCACCCAATTTGGCTGAAGAGCTGCTGAGCACCTCATTGTCTCTTTTAGTATCCAAAATCCTAACCTCTACCCCAGAAATCCCACTGTGAGTTGCCTATTTAAGCTGAGGAGCTTTAGGGTACCTCAATGCCTGTATCATGGGTGCAAGATCCTGGCCAGGGCACCAGCAACATTCCCAGGGTCACCCACTCCAGCAACAAGCTGGAAAATGCTTCAACACGTAATTCACAGAGACACTCACAAATAGCTCTGACATTGAATGCAGTCCAAAAAAAACCACTTGGATAATACACTACTGCAATCACCCAAACCAAACCTAAAACACCCTACCTGACTGTCACTATAGAACACATCTACACAAGAGTCTGTCCCTTTTAAAACTACTCCAGAGTATTAAAAGAAGTGACTGCTTCACTAGATTCCCAGACAACAATGTAGGTATACAAGAAAAACACACAAAAATAACAAGGAAATGTGACTTTTCCAAAGGAATACAATAATTCTTTAGCACCTGACCCCAAAGAAAATGAAATCTATGAAATTCCTGAAAAGAAATTCCAAATAAAAATGTAAAGGTAATCCACTGAGATACAAGAAAATACAGATAGGCAACACAACAAAATGAGAAAAACAATTCACGATCTGAAGGAGAAATTCAACAAAGAGATATCTCTAAGGACAAAAATTATATGATTATTTCAATAGATACAGAAACAGCATTTGATAAAATTCTGCATCCCTTCATGATAAAAATTCTCAACAGATTAGGTATAGAAGGAAAGTATCTCAACATGATAAAGGCCATATATGACAAACCCACAGCTAGCATCACCCTGAGTGGAGAAAAGTTGAAGCTTTTTTCTAAGAACAGAAACAAGACAAGGATGCCTACTCTCACCACTACTATTTAATATAGTATTGGAAGTACTAGCCAGAGCAATTAGACAAGAGAAAGAAACAAAGGGCATTCAAATTGGAAAAGTGGAAGTCAGATTGCACCTATTTGCAGATAACATGATCATGAATAGAAAAAAACCTAAAGCCTCCACCTTAGAACTAATAAACAAATTCACTAAATTTGCATAATAAAAATCATTAGTGTTTCTATACACCAACAACAAACTAACAGGAAAAGAAATCAAGAAAGCAACCTCATTTACAATAGCTTCCAAAAGATAAATTACACAGGAATAAATTTAACCAAGGAGGTGAAAGATCTGTACAATTAAAACAACAAAACATTGATGAAAGAAATTAATGAGAATACAAAAAATGGAAAGCATTCCGTGTTCATAGATTGAAAGAAAAAATTTGAAAATGTACATACCACCCAAAGAGTTCTGGAGATTTAATGCAATACCCATCAAAATATCAATGACATTCTCTACAGAAATTTTTAAAATCCTAAAATTTATATGGAAACATGAAAGACTCCTAATACCCAAAGCAATCATGAGCGAAAAGAATAAAGCTGGAGGCATTACACTACCTGACTTTAAAATATATTATAAAGCTATAGTAACCAAAACAGCATGGTAGTGGCATTAAAATAGACACATGGACCAGTGAAACAGAATAGAGAGCCCAAAAATAAATAACTGTATTTACAACCAACTGAGCTTTGACAAAGGCAACAAGAACATACATTGGGGAAAGGACTGCCTCTTCAAAAGACTGTGCTGGGAAAACTGAATATCCATGTGTAATAGAATAAAACTATATCTCTATCTCTCACCATTTACCAAAAACAACTCAAAAAGGATTAAAGATTAAATGTAAGACCCTAAACTATAATACTTTTAGAAGAAAACATTGAATAAATGCTTCAGGACATAGGACTGGGCAAATATTTTATAAATAAGATCTCAAAAGCACAGGCAATAAAAGAAAAAAAATAGACAAATGAGATTATATCAAACTAAAAATATTCTGCATAGCGAAGTAAACAGCAAAGTGAAGAGAAAACCTATAGAATTGGAGAAAATATTTGCAAACTATGCATTTGACAAGGGATTAATATGCAGAAAATACAAGGAGCTCAAACAAGTCAATAGTAAAATAAAAACTAACTAAAAAATGTGCAAAGGAGCTGAGCTAACATTTCTCAAAAGAAGACATACAAATAGCCAGCAGGTATATGAAAAAATGCTCAACATCACTAATCATCAGAGAAATGCAAATTAAAACCACAATTAGATGTCATCTTACCCCAGTTAAACTGGCTATTATCAACAAGTTTGAAAACAGACAACTTACCAATAGTCATTGGAGACTTCAGAACTGCACCTTAAATAATAGATCGTACAACTAGACTGAACAAGGAAAAAGATCACTGAAACATTGTAAAGCAACTAGATCTAACAGATATCTGCAGAACACTTTATCCAAGAACAGCATCATACACATTCTTTTCAAGTACACATGAAACATTCTGCAGGATAGGCCATAAACAAGTCTCAATACATTTAAAAGGAGAGAATCATGCAGCATATAAGTCTTGACAATGTAATAACATTAGAAATCACAACAGAAGGGACATACAAAATGCATAAAAATTAAACATACAAAAATATGCAATAATTAAACGACATATTCTTAAACAACCAGTAGTTCAAAGAAGAAATCACAAGGGAACATAAAACACTTAGAGAGGAATAACAACAAAAACACAAAACTTCTGGGAGGTAGTGAAAGCAGTGCTTAGAGGAGAATTTATAGGTATAAAGACCTGTATAAAAATAGAAGAAAGACCTTCAATAGACAGCCTACCTTTTCTCATTAAGATACTAAAAAAAGACAAGTAAAATAAACTCAAAGCTAGCATAAGAAAAAAAATGCTAAAGATTAGATCCAAAAATTAATAAAAGAAAAATTAGAAGATAGATAAAATTAACAAAACCAAAAGTTGATTTTTGGAAAAGATCAACAAAATTGACAACCTTCAGCTGAACTGACAAAGAAAAAGTGTGTTGGGGGGGAACACAAATTGCTAAAACTTTTTGTAGTGCTTGCCACCAGTCAAGTCCTGTTATAGTGATTTACATATGTTGACTAATTTAATTCTCATAACAGTATGGGTGACAGTACTATTGTTTTTCTCTATTTTATAAGTAAAGAAATAGAGATACTGAGAGGTTAGATATTTTACCAATGTATACAAAGCTCAATCATCTAACTTCAGAGCTCACATTCTAAATGGCTATTTCCTTCTGCTTCTCCATATATAATGATGAAAGACTGAATCCTTTAAGAAATAACAAGTCTAACTTGTATACAACTAGAAGGACCAGAATGTACAAAGCAAAACCTGACAGAACCACAAACAGAAGCTGAAAAATCTACCTTGATGATGGGAATAGGCTTTTTAAGCATATGTGAAAACTGCTACACAGAAAGTGTAAATAGACAACACCGAATAGAAATTACATTCTCTAACGGTTATGCAATTCATTTAGAAATTAATCACAAAATATTTTTTAAAAAACCCAAAACAATTCAAAAACTTAAAACTTACTTATAAATATTTCATTGTTCAATATAGAAATTATATTGTAATGAGATACTCTGGACTGTAATAAATAAACTATAAAAAATTGTGGTATGCAGCCAAAGCACTACTTAGTGAAAATTTAGCCACAAGTGCTTACATAGAAATGAAGAAAGGCAGAAATTGATGAGTTCAGGATTCAACTTCAGAATACACCTGAAGAACAAGAGAATAAACCCAAAGAAAATAGAGAATAGGAAATAATAAAGAAAAGGGCAGAAATCAATAAAATAGATAATAATACAAAGATACAATAGAAACTGCTGTGGATTGAATGTTCCCCCAAAACTCACTGAAGCTTGACTCCCATTGTAAGAGTGCTAAGAGGGTGAGAAATCTGATTATGACATTTGAAAGGTAAGGCCTTGAAGAGGTGATTAGATTGTGAGGACTGTGCCCTCATAAACGGATTGATCCACTCATGGGTTAATAGGTGTGGTTCTGATGGCTTTATAAGGAAGGCAAGTGAGCAGGTCAGCTGTCTCTCGTTCAGCACATTCTCACCACATGATACTCTGAGTTGCTATAGAGTCACCACCCAGAAGAAGACCCTCACCAGTTATGTTCCTTGGACCTCAGACTTCCCAGCCTCTGAAACTATAAGAAATACATTTCACTCCTTTATAAACTACTCAGTTTCAGGTATTCTGTTATAAGCAACAGAAATGGACTAATACCTAAACCTTATATATGGATAGAAAATTCAAAGTGTTTGTTTCAATCTGTTAACAGCAGTTACAACTTTCAGGAGAGGAGAGTAAAATTGGAGTTAGGGTGTGGGGGTGAGATATAGAAAGGGGAGTTTTATTTTATATCATGTAATGTCACTTTCATTTTATAATAAAACATATTAATTTATTTTAATGTTAAAAAAAGAATAATGCATTATCCAAATTCTGAAAGAAAAAAAAAAAAAACATTTAAGAAGGGTGGAAAGAGAGAAGAGAGAGGGGGATACTTTAAGAATGACAACTATGCCTAGGCATGGTTTTAATGAGCGCATCCTTAGTCTCTGGCACTTTCTGGTCTTCATTTCTGTTCTCACTCACAGTTCCCAAGATCTCTGATCCTCTCAACATGTCTGACTGTAGTTTTCCCTTCAGGACTTTACAGGAAGCACCCAATTCTACTTTTTTCTCCGTGTCCTCTTTTCATTTTCTTATCATAAGTATTTGGAAAAAAACAAATGTGAATAGTCCAAATCATGATAAAGTACCAAAGGTATTTGGCAGGCTTCATGGTACGTGCCTTTTTAAATCATGTTCTGCAGCCAACTGAATCTGTAAATGGTGTAATATCATGCAAGAGGAAATGAAGTGAAGAAACAGTTTCAGTCATTCAACAGATAATTACTGAATGGCTCTTACATTTTAGGGATTGTGCTCAGTCTTAGTTTTACAGAGAGAAAAAAATAAAATAAAGAAGACCTTTCTTCATTAATGTCTCATTGCAGTTAAAAACAAAACGCAGATAGAAGGAATGTAGAGATTAAACATTGTGGTATGTTCTCTGAATGGCACTAGAGTATGATAGAAGACAGGGAGTACCTTCCTTGAAAGAAAATATTTAAAATGATATTTTCAAGTTCAGAAGAAGTAAGCACCTGGAAGAATAGGGGCAAAGAGTGCTGAAGGCACATGAATGAAAGCATGTGCAAAGGTCCTGGGATAGAAAATGACTCAGTGTATCTGAGCAGCAGACAGAAGACTGCTGTGTACTCGGCATTGTGAGTGGGAGGCACCAAGTGGTGAGAGGACATCTGAGAGACACAGGCAGTGCTTGCCTCTCAATAAAGCCTTTCGGGCTGAGATGCTGTTTGGATTTCATTCTTATTTAGCACAGAAAATATAAATGGGGGCCAAAGGACTGTCCTTGAACTTCTTAACTCCCCTGCATAACAAATCCTATCCTCTTATATGTTGTTTTTTTCTAGCTCTGAGTTCATTGCAGCTGTAAATCTTGACTCTATTCTAAATTATTACCCCCTCTCCCTCCCAGCAAGGGTGTGTCTGGTACTTCCTCTGTATCCTTTCTACTCTGCTGGAAGCACATCTGGTATTCAGTACATTGGATCAAGGGGGCAGATTTCTTGGAAAGCCTCGCAGGCTGCTGTTCTTCTATCCATGTTGATGTGCTGGGATTGCTACCAGAGAAACCTCTAGATATATCCATAAATGCACCACTCGAAGCCTGTGCATCCCACTGGTTTATTGCTCTTGATGTGGGATGTCCATTACATTTAACAGCACTCACTCACTCACTGCCACATTTTATCCTTGTTGGACCAAATGAAAGAGCCCATAGGCTGTGCAAGATTACTCCCAATTAGAGGCCTCTGCAACACTCAGCGATAAGAGCAAAGACAGACAGAGTTGTTCTACCTTCTCAAGCACTGGGGTGGACCCTTCTGGTTAAACTGACCGTGTGTTTAAATTGCGTATGTAAAACACGACCAAGTTTGGACAGTTCCATGGGAGCAATCAGCACAGGCAGAGGGAGTTCATCCAGACTTGTTCCATCCTTTACCCCATGACAACACATGATATCAATGCTGCCTCAGAGACAGGGAAACCTATATCAGCTGACTAGCCAAGGGTAGAAATCCCTTTTCTGTCATAAATAATATATCTAGGCAAGAAAATATTATATGTTTGATTGTATCTTCCTTTTATTTAGCATTCTTTTCTAGCTAACCATGTAGCCCATAAGCTTACAGAGGAGGTGACTATATTTGCTAAAGAAAAACCGAGTCAATGGTCAAAGAAACCAGCCCAGCCAAATTAACTCAGGTCAGAAAAATTGCCCAAACATTCTCTTCCTAAGATTTTTAATCCAGATCGTCCTGTTTTTCTCTTCCCTCAGGTCAATTTTGTATAGTTGAGTGGTAATAAGCCAGTTTGGAAATCAGACTCCCAGCAGCACCAATCCTCTTGAACATTGCCATAAGCTTGAACGTGAATGAAAAAGTTATTCAGGAACAAAAGACCTGCCGCAGAACAGCACACTCCTCTGTTGCGGGAAGCTGGTGTCCTCTTTTTGTCCTATTCAATTAAAATTGTCTGTTGAGTAAGGGAGAAAATTAGCAACAGCAGACATCGATAGCACCGAGAGGCACCACTGACATGGGTCACAGGGGGACTGCACACACTAGGGAAGACAGCTAGAGAAGCCAGAAGATCTGCAGCTTTGGAAGAAAGTTCTCAGTTTCACAGGGGCACGTTTTCAGAGTTGACCTGTGCAATAACTTATGTTGTTTACGCCAATCTTCTCTCATGGAAAAGCTAAATTATACTTGACTCTCACTATAAGAAGTGAGTGGCATTTGCACATTTGCAAGTCACAGTATGATCTAAAAAGGTAAACTTTGCAAAAAATGCAAAAGCTGGTAAAAATGACAAAAAGCTAATCCTGTGTTTGTGCTCCAAACTCAAAGCAAGTGGAATAAGAAAAATGTGTGTTATTAGGGTGACCAACCATCCGAGTATGCTCAGACTAAGGAGGTCCTGGGAGGCAAAAGCTTTCCATTATAAAACCGGGATGGTTTAAGATAAACCAGGATGAGCCGCTCACCCAACTTGTCACAGAATAAAGGTGGAGGGAGGGGGTACAAAAGTGCCAAGATACATAAATTGGGTTTTCATGGATCATATCTGTTGGGAAGTGGAGCTCTGATTTGATCTCTAATCCAAGCAGGTTACACGATCCACGAGAGAAAGCACTTGGTAGTTTTTAGGAAGTGGTCATCAAATGAGAAGATGAGGCAGGTAGAGCAAGCCTTGAGGAGAATGCTGGCCCCAGCAGGAGGGATAGCTCATCCTGCAGCCAGTCCTCTGTGGAGGGACCGCTCGCCCCACAGGCCTGTCCTCTGTGGAGGCTGGTGGTGTGGGCCTGGGGAAGGAGGGCACAGGCTGACGTTTTAGGTGGGGAAGTGAGCCATAGGGTCCCACCTAGCCATTACAGGACCACGATGGAGCTGAGCTCCTGGTCTTCGTACCCGCTGTCTTCCCAGAAGAGTCTTGAATCCCCTCTCATCCTTCTATTTAATTAAAAATGAATCACGGCGGAATTTCTGGGGGGACCCTTTACAGGACATATAGAAAAGCGCGTGAATGAGGACTGACCCAGCCTCATGCGGCTTGATCCTTCCATGGAGAATTCTCTGCTCTGTGACATGTGGGTCTGCTGGTTTCTTTCACTGAGAAAAAGTGTAATCGTTGCTATCTAGGTAGGACGTGGCTTCATTTACAGAGAGTGCCTCTCACTTTGCATCTACTTGACAGCCTCCCACAAGTGTTCTGCTATGACCTTAAGAGAAATGAGGCACCAGGTAACAGCCGTATCAGATCCTTTCTCCCCTAAAAATCTATCCCCCCAAAACTGAAAAAAACCCTAAACTCCTGCCTTGTCATGGTGCCAAATAATGTACACATCAACATTTACTTATATGTGATTTTTGATGTTCTCTAGATATTTTTGCTATGGACATTTCTAGGATACATTTTCAGATGTTACTTATAAGCAGGAGCCCTGTTTCAATTTTCCCCACAGGCATTCATAAAAGCCCTAAAAAGAGAGAAACTCAGTGGACGAGGCAGGTCCTCTGGAGACGGACTTCCAGCGGATGCTGCCTTTGGGTCAACCCATTGTGATGAAAATGTAACACTGTTCACATTTTTTTAATATCATGGAGATAGAAGAAGTTAGAAAAACGTGAGGGGTTTAGTTAGTCTGCTTGTTGATCTGCTTAAATCTTCTTACAAAGAAACCTTTTTAAAAAGCCTCTTCAGTGAATAAGGACAGGAGGAAGGTCATGGCGAGCCAG
The DNA here is from genome assembly GCF_027409185.1 of Cynocephalus volans. Taxonomy (NCBI): domain Eukaryota; kingdom Metazoa; phylum Chordata; class Mammalia; order Dermoptera; family Cynocephalidae; genus Cynocephalus; species Cynocephalus volans. The sequence goes on from NC_084465.1 coordinate 123,117,281, forward strand.
CATCACCACATTCTGAGGATACCCAAAGGCCTACATAGTGAATCAAGTCCATGGTGGATTCATTAAGGACACATTGAAATTCAAGCTTAAATTTAGAAAAATACCATTAATAACGGAAATAATATTTTAATAGTCCTTATAAATTTGCAGATTTTCAAAGCCCTCCGTTCCTTATGTGATCATAACATTTCCAAAAATTTCATTGGTTACAGAAATGTTTTTAAAAAAAATGTAAAAAGCTTTAGATTTCTGTGAAGACTGACCTAATGAGACCATTATTACGGGGAGCCTAAGTCAGGGGGTAGTTGGGTTTTTAAGACATCGCCTGGTGAAGGCTGGTTGTGCTGAGACCCGCCTGGGGAGGAGGACACAGGAAGGGGCTCTCAAGGCCCCATGTGACTGACTCTAAGGGTGCCTTTCTCTGACAGGGAACTTGTAAACACGGCTGTGTAGAACCAGAGAGTCTCCACTCCCCTTTTAAGCAGGCTCTCTTTATCTCCTGTGCCATGCGTCCTTCATCCTTCCTGTTGCAAATTATAAATAAGCAGTCCATGACCCCCATTCCGCTGCCAGCTCTGGCCTTCCCAGCCTCACTGAGCCCTCTTCCCTGACCTGCCACCCCCGAGATCCCAGAAGCACATTATCCCCATGCGCTCACTCACCCCTGGGGGCCACCATTTCCTACACAGACACAGCATTTGTAGAAAAGGCTCTCCCTAGCTCTCACCCAATCTAGGCTGCAGGCCTACTTCATGACATTAATCTCTCTCCCTCACCAATGGCCACTAATAATACTTTATAAACTATTTCAGGGATCCGATTTATCAGGCCTGACAGTGCTGCACGCTGAAATAAACAGCACTGCCGCAGCCCAGCACACTCCGTGGTTCCTATTTATCATTCTTTAATTCAAGGGCCTAAAATCCTCTGACATTATTAATAGTAAGATGAATCACTGGAAAACTACAGAATCTGTGACCAACGAGGCTGAAATAATCCATTTTGGTGAAAACGTCCATGCAGAATTGCATTCTCTGACAGCCGGCCTCTCCGTCATCAGCAGCGCCGCATGCATGGGTGGTGGGTGGTGGAGATCTGGAGGGTGAGGCCCCTCAAGAGCAAGATCCTTCAGCCCTTCCACATGGCAATTCTCTCTCCTGCAGCTCCAAGGAGGGGAAGGGAGGGGGTGGGCAGACGGGACAGGAGTGTCAGCCACAGGGCTCTTCTGCAGCATCCGTCGCTTGCTTTTAAATGTACTAATTTAAGCTGTTTTGCACTTGATTAATTTTAACCTGTCAGCATTTGAACACGAATAGGAGCTGGGCCTGGAAATCTATTGGTTAATTATAAGAACTGTATTACTTAGCCGCTTCCAGCCACCTTATCAGACGTTCAGGATGTATTCCAACACCTGACCTTTGCTTTATGGTCTTATTATTAGCATGTTCCTTTTTTTTTTTTTTTTTTTAACTTAAAGGAAAAACATTTCTGCTTCTAAATATAAGTCTTCTTTTTAAAAAGATACCATTAGGGGGAAAAAAAACAAAACTAGGAAGGAATTTGCTCACCTCCTTACTCTGAGATCTGGAGGAAAGGGTGAACATTACAGGTGGATTATCTCTGGGATGACGTTAAGGGTCTTTAGCAAAGCTAGGGAGTGAATTTAACAATACGGTGATCCCTCAAGTAATGATACGTTTCTTTTGTAAGCCTAGAAGGATAATCTTCATAAAAGAAAAACCTTTTGAAGTGACTTTTAACTGTTGTAATTTTATAGTTGACCCAAGCACTATCAAGAAGGATTAAAATTAAATCTTCCCAATCTTCAGTATTTGATGGGGAAGAAAGTGCTTCACTTTTCCCAGCAAATGCTCCTAGAAATACCAGAAAGGTTATGTCTTATAATTAATTTCAACCAACTATACAAACGAAAGCCCATATTCTCAAGTTTTATATTCTGGCAAGAGAAAAGAATACCTGGTCAGCGTGCTATATGTAATGAAGTCCATGTCCTCGTTTTCTGCTGCAAAGCCACCATACACCAGGCGCTGTGCCAGGCAACGAAAACAGGGCTAAATATTCATCATCATTGCTAATATTTGTGGGTGACAGCATGCACCAGATGAAGCCCTGTGTGTTTCACAGTAAGGCATTTACTCTGCCCTGGAGGAGCACATGGTTTGATAACACCGTCATAGAGAATAAGTCTTTCTTCTCAACACTTACTGCTGCCCACAGCATCCTCTTCTCCAAGATTTTTTTTTTTTAATTTTTTTAATTAACAAGTATCTCTATATACTTATGGGGTACAGTATAATGTTTTGATCTATGTGTACACTGCAGAAAGATTAAATTAAGCTAATTAACATATTCATTATCTCACCAATTTTTTTTTTTTTTCGTGACGAGAGTGTTAGAAATCTATTCTTTTAGCAATTTTGAAGTATATGTTATTTATTAACTGTGGTCACCATGCAGTGCAATAGATCACAAAAAAGTATTTCTCCAGGCTAACTGAAACTTTGTACCCTTTGAACAAAATCTCCCATTTCTCCTTCCTCCTCCCCACCAGCCTCTGATAACCGCCTTTCTGCTCTCTGTTTCTGAGATCGAATTCTTAGATTCCACAAGTAAATGAGATCACGTGGCATTTGTCCTTTCATATCTGGCTTATTTCATGTAGTGTTAAGTGTTCCTGGTGTCCACTTCCATTTCTTGTTATTCTTAAGATCTGCAGGGACAAACTAAAAGAAAATTGCTTAAAATTGTTTAAAAATAAAGTTCTGCTTACTTCTGGTCACATAACTTTTATTTTCTTTTTCCAACATTAACCCAATTTCATATGGCCAATAGAACTTCAGGTGGAAAGTGTTGGAAAGAGGGATGAAATGAATCAGTTCACACATTTATGAGTACAGTCTCTGTTCACTCTGTTTACATGTATCTTTATTAGCTGCTTTATTTTTATGGCAGTTGCCTTTTATACCCCATTTGAGGAGCAACCAAGACGCTAGATAAAGGATGATCACAAGTGACTTCAGTTTCTGGTGCAGCACGTAAGGCGCTTAGAAGTTGTCACTCCAATCTAACACCAAGAATAAAGGCCTCACAAACTGAAAATGAAGAATTCTTCTCAGAGTCAGAGAGAACTGAGGTCACAGGGAAAACTGCTACCCCCAAATGGAGAGAGAGTTGGATAAGAAGAATCACAACTTACCAGAGTATAAATTTATTCATGAGCAGAAGCCTCCACAGGACCCAGTACCACCACCCAGTACCTCATATCCAGCTGCCAACGAAAAATTGCAAGACATACTAAAAGGCAAAATGCACAAGTGAACATCAGAACTAGATGCAGACATGACAGAGATGCTGGAGTTATCCAACTGGGCATTTAAAACAACTATGATAAAGTGTGAAGGGCTCTAATGGAGAAGGATGCCATGCAGGAACAGGTGGGAAATGTAATCAGAAAGATGGAAATGTAAGAAAGAATCAAAAGGGAATGCTAGAAACCAAAAGGACCACAGCAGTAAGGAAGAAAAAAAAAAATATATATATATATATGTATGTATGTATATATATATGTATGTATATATATATGTATGTATGTATATATGTATGTATGTATGTGCATATATATGTATGTATGTGTATATATATATATGTATATATGTATATTTTTTAAAAATTGGGACAGAGTTGGTTGTATGTATCTGTGGGGTACAGCGTTGAATTTCAATACCAGTGTGCAATATGTGATGTCCAAATCATGGTAATTAGTACATTCATCATTATACAATGTAATTGATTTTTGTGGCCCTTTACCAATTCCTCCTTTTCTGCCCTCTCTCTCCCCCTTTCCCACCTCTGGCAACCTCAGTTCTTTTCTCTTCTAAAAAGTTCAATGTATTATTGTGATTGTTGTATCTTTTTTTCTTTTTTTATTTATTTGTTTTTTTATTTTTTTATTAGCTCTCACATATAAGTGAGGACATGGCATTTCTCTTTCTGCACCTGGCTTATTTCTCTTAACGTAATTTTCTCTAAGTTCACCCATGTTGCTGTGAATGGTAGTATTTCATTCTTTTTTATGGCAGAGTAGTATTCCATTGTATAAATATACCACATTTTCCTTATCCACTCATCCAATGATAGGTATTTAGGTTGTTTCCAACTCTAGGCTATTATAAATAGAGCTGCAATAAATGGGAGTATAGGTGTCCCTTTGACACCTACATGATTATTTCCATTCCTTAGGGTATATACCCAGTAGTGAGAGTGCTGGATTGTATGGCAGTTCTATCTGTAGTTGTTTGAGGAACCTCCATACCATTTTCCATAATAGAAATGAAGAATGTTTTTAATGGGCTCATTGATAGGCCAGACACAGCCAAGGAAAAGACTGGCCACATCTATCCCCCTGGGATTGTTCTAGGGTGTTCCTGCAGGCTAGTTACTCACAAACACTGTTCACATTACCATATAGACTAGCGTGTTGAGATGGGGGAGGAATCTCCCAGAAATAAGACCATTGCCAAGGCCTTGACTATTTTTGAGCATCCAAAAATACTTTGTTTTTGTTTCTTTCTGTCTAAGTATCTTTTCACTCAAATCAACGAACATATCAGTATTAGAAATGATTCAGTCAACCTAGTAACATTTTTAAAAAATTCAATTTCAATTGTAAGTGATTCAAAGAAATACTTTTATAAGTAGCAATGATGAATCAATGAAAAACTAAGAACTTTCCCCTATACAAATTTCTACTTTTTATCTAATAGAATGAAGTGATTAATGTATCAAGGAAATATGCTTTGTGGCATTTCATTACTAAATTATACAGGATGTATTCTAAGGGATTCTATTCACCTCTGGATCGCTGGCATGGAATATCAGCCATCTCAAAAGCTCTTCATCAGAAAGTCTGCAATGACAGTCCTGCAGTTGTGTGACTCATTCTTCGGTGTTGATCACTGGCTCTCAAACACTAGGGGATCGTCCCCAGTGACAAGAAGTAATGCATTTTCCTGATAGTTTTGCTTCTGTACTCCTGCATCCTGTGCACAATCACATTTTTTTCAAAAATAAACTCAGATACCTGAGTAACAAATTCCCACACTGTGCTGATTAACCATGGCTAGTGTCAAGGCCTACCCATGTTTTGTCTTGCTTTTCCTGTAGTTTCTGAGTGTGTGTGCTTGGTCCCACAGCTGGGTGAAGACACATCAGGGAAGGCACCAAGTCTTGGCCCTGCCTGAGACCACCGACTTGAGCATGAACTAAAATGTGCATTTTGGTTAGATCCTATGAAGAAGGATGATCGCTGACATCTGCAGGAAGCACCAGGTGGAGTCAGACAGACCATCTGATGGGACCAGTTAAAGGCACAGACTTAAATCCCACCCAAAGTGCTTCCTTTCCTTCACCTGAATGTGACTCCACCCTCCCATTTCATGTGTCTAACCTTGATGTGGCAGATTGCCAAATTTCCCCAAATCTTTACTCTTTCCAGTGTTTTTGCCCTTTGCCATGTAGCTCTGTAGTGTCATCCCACCTGGTTAGGGTGTTGCGTGCACCTTTTGAAGACTCAGCCCTGTGACTGGCCTTGGTAGGGTCAGCAGAGGCCCTGTGCGTTTCCATTTCTGCACCTGTGCTCTGCTTCTGTCATCAGAACCTGCCTGGGCTAGCCCACAGGAGGATGAGCCCCTTGTGGCCTCTATCACCCTATCACCATTCCACCTGCTGCCAGATAGGTGGGTAAGCCCAGGTGAGATCAAAAAGTTACCCAGCACAGAATAGCCACAGTTACCTAGACACACAGAGGCATTAGCTAAACCAACATCTCATGTTTTAAGACACTAAGTGTCAGCATGGTTTGTAACATAACATTATTGGGACAATAGAGAACTGAGACACTTGGTTGGACTGTCTCACTTTCTTCTGTTCCTTGCCTAGTCTATTCTCTCATCTTCCCATTAGTGTGTCTATCAGCCATATATACTTGCTATGTACCAAACAACCCCCAAATCTCAGTGACTCACAACAACATAGTTTGTTTATTGTGCTCATGAGTTTGGGGCTGTGGGTTGGCTGGGGCTCTGCTCCAGGCTATGGATTTACTGCAGGTTGGTTGCATCTCATGCCTTCTTATTCTAGAAACCACAGTGAGGAGGCCGTGTTCTTGTGAGAGAGGGCAGGCGCCCAAGAGGCTGACCTTGAAATCACATTTAAAGCTCCTGCTCACACAGGCACATCTGCTTACACTCTGTTGATCAAAAAAGTCATAAGGTCAAGCCTGCCATCAGGGTGGGTGAGGATTCTCCTTCTTTAGGGAGCCATGGCGAGGATGAGGATGGGTAATTCAGATGAGGGAACAAAAATTGTGAATGACACTAAAGTCCACCAGAGTGTATTTTAACTGAGTCTGACATACAAACCCCACAAGCTGTAAGAAAAGGCTTTGAGTTTCCTCCGATAAGCTGAAGGCGGTGGTAGTATGATTCAACTTGAACTGAAAGACAGCAGATGAATTACAAATCATTGGGGAAATAGTGGGGTGAAACTGATGACTCTGTGACACATGGAAAGCACCTGCTCAGGAAGCATGCACCTCAGAGAGGATCATAGAAGTGAACATCCATTCTCTTCCAATAGGATATGAGTAGGCTCTCATGTGTCTGAGTTTACATGCAAATAATTCCCTTCCAAAAAGAACATGACTGGGGAATTTATACTCAAAATGGCAAAGGAACTCTTTTTAATAGAGGAACTTGCTTTAAAAAAAAAAAAAAAAGAGTTCAGATTGCTTAGCAACTGTGTACTCCAAATGCTGGGTGGTCGTAGATTTTTTCTCAGCCTATGGTGCCCTAACCACATTCATGTCAATGAAGTTTCAGGGCCCAAATCCTTCACTCATCATGCAGAAAATATATTTTTCCAGCTTCATATTTAGTAGCTGGGTAGTATCTGATGTTCTCATTGGCTATTCTGAATTCTTCACCTCCTTAATGTGGCGTGGATCTTGGACGGAACATTTCTATCCTTCTTTGGTATTGGCTACTGGGTACTCAAAGGCAGTATTGTTTTCCAGAGTCTAAGAAAGACAGCTCCCATTGCCTATCAGTCAAGGAAACTGAGGGAGAGACACTGCCTATAAAAGAGCTTTCAACTTTTTCTTTTTCTTGGGTTTGGAGAAAGAGATAGGTGGGTTTTCCATTCCATTCTCCTGAGGAGTCTCTTGGGCCTTTTGCTTTTTTCTTTTTCCAAGGAGGAGCTGGTTCGTAGTTACCTTGAAGAGATGACTGGCAGCACAAGTGTTCCCAAGAGAAAGAAACCCTCACTCAAAGAGGAAACAGTCAGTGATCCCAAAAAGGCAGGCAACGGGAGAGTCCCCAAGAAAAAGAAGAAAGTCTCTTCTAAGGAAGAGCCAATCAGCAGTGGACCTGAAGAGGCTGCTGGCAGCAATAGTGGCTCCAAGTAAAAGAACAAATTCCAAAAACCATCCCAGGAAGATTACAATGGACATGACCTGGTGGGAGGACATACCCCCAGTTACATTTCCCAGCCCGTGTCCTATACTCCAATAAAAACAAATTGACAAAAACAAAACAAAAAAGAGCTTTCACATGAGCAGCAGTAACCATGGCCAGCATCCCTCTCCTCACCTGCCTTGTCAGGTACAGCTGCTGCCATAAAAGTAGGGAGAGCGCAGATACACGGGAATTACTGCCAGTGTTGCCATGGAGAGCTGCAGATTTACAGCGATGTCATGTTCAAGAAGACTGCTCTTATATTTAGAGCTCTTTCCTCTATTGAGGAAACAGGGATGATTTTTTAGACACATAATGACAAACTATGTATTCTTCCATCATTTTCCCTTTCTTCTCAGCTTATTTACCACTATGTCTATGACAATTTTGTTTTCGTCCCTCAAAGTTTGAGTAAATACTGAATCATGCTCAAAATGAAGGTAGTCATTTCTACATTGACAGTCATACTGCATTCCCTGTGTTAAAAGGAAAAATACCTATTTAGAAAATTATATATATGCATTTATATAGATAGAGATAAAGATGTAAACAAGTTCTTATTTGTGCAGTATATAAGAACAAAATTCTAGTTATTATTCTTTCATAGATTTTTAGGGTTGAATCTTAACTGATGATGTAAATTACCAAAGACTAATCAGGACATTAGAGGCATATTTAAAACAATATATATTCAAGATTTCCAACAATAAAAAATTTCAAATAATTTGGTTTATATATGATTTTTCTAATAATTGCCTTAATAGCTATGCATTTAAAGCTACAAATAATAAAATTCACCAAAAAAAGAAAAAAAAATTCTCTCTAAGCACTCTGTGATCTCAAGTATCCTAAGAGGTTGCCACTTGTTAATTAACATGAGGCCATATATATCTATAAAATATGTGTAATATTGTATATTGTATTACACAGCTCAAGGTACTTAGGACAAACAAGCAATATGCAAAAGCATTTTATGACTTTTTAATTTATAGTGTTAGCTCTTAATTTCCAAGTAAACATTTAATAAGTACATTTCTCTTAATTTTATTTTTAATTTGAAAATATCCACATATTTATCAATAAAATAAATGACATTTAAAAATAAAAAAATGTTGTCATATATATGTTGTGTATGTGTATATGCATGTGCATTATGTATATATCACCAACTTTCTCTTCTGTTCTATAGGCAGCTCCTAATTGTTCGGCGCCAGGTGTTCTGATGCTGGCCTGCTGCTGATTCTCTCTGATCCGCTGCCTGGCCTTGGTCATTTCACTTCTCATTAGCTCCATCCCTGAGGGACAGCAGGAGAGAGACAGGAGGTACAACTCAAATCAACCAATTTGCTGCTCATTAGCTGCCCTGATGAAAGATCTGATGGAAAAGGAAGCTGTAACTGTTAACTCCGGCGAGATCTGGAGAGAGGCTGTTGATCTCACTCATCTGTGCTTTGTCTGTCCCCCTCAACCCAGAAAGCAAGAGTGGGCTTTAACGCCTCTCACGTGATTAGTGCTTTTCTACCTCGGAATCTGAGATAAGTCAACAGTGCTCACTGGAATCTTAGTTTTGCATGGCTGAAAGAAAAGTTTGTTAAACAAAAGAATATACACAATTGTAAGAACATTTTAAAGGAATTAATTAAAACTTCAAGAAATGAGCCATTTATACATAGCTATTCCAACAACAAGCGAAGTGAATTAATCACACTCTTTCATTAAGTAGAGAATAGTGAGACTTATACCACCTAGTACAGTCCCTTATTGGAAATTCCAAAATCTGGAAAGTTTGAAAGCCAAAAAAAATTTTTTTAACTCATTTGGCAGCAGCACCTGGTTTCACCTGAAATAAATTAATGGTAAAACCTGACGTAAACTGATTTGAGACTATTTAAAGTCTGTATCTCTCCTACTGTGCGAACATTCATATTTTTTTCAGAGCAAATCTTGATGTATGGCTGATTCTGGCTATTCTAGGTAATTACATTTGATAAAGTCACTGAAAACACTGAATTAGCAAATGATGAACCATTGCTCCTAGGGGAATCCTCGGGTTAGGTTTCAGCCAGCCTCTGGTCACAACATTTCGTCAACTGATTAGTGCATAACCTCATTTTATGTGTTTCTGTTTAAAGACACCTTATTTAATATATGTTGTGAATTCATTAACATGGAACACACAGCCAACAGCACTATCACCAACATCCCAACAAAACATATCTAACATACCTGTTTTCTCCATGTGGCACATCACAACTTCTTGTGCTTAGAAACACCAGACAACACTTCAGCACTGCACTTGGGGGAAACTTTAAACAGCAAAATCACCAACAAAAAGCATAAAAATGCAAAAAATGTTGCCCTAAATAGATAGTGTAAAGGACTTTTGGTCACATTATGAGAGCTGGAACCAGAAGGCAGCTGGGAATGTGAGCATGCTCTGTGCGCATCTGTGAATAACCAAGAAATCACTGTGAGTATTCCTTTTGTGACTAATTCACAAATAATGGAGCCTGCAAATAATGAAGATCAACTGTATTTGATTCCTGAGCACTGCCCGGACACTTAGTATTCAACCAGCACAGACACCACTTGCCTTTCTGAAATCTGAAAATTTAGAATTCAGAAAGATACTTAGCTCCAAGGATTTGGGGTAGGGCATTTGTAACTCTTCATGTCTTTAGAAATTCAATACAGGATTGAAAACTGAGTTTTCTTGGGTCAGTATTAATTAATGTACTCATATCTACAGCTGTTATTTGGTATTCCAGACAAGCTTGTGGGAGAAATATATTTAATGGGTAATTCATTTTCAAATTATACTATTTTTACTCACCAATTTGCTTGACAGCTACATTCTGCTATTGTCAACAAGCTACCCCCATGAGGTACAAATATGCCACAGCCCTTATGTAAGATAATACAAACTGCAAACTAATTGTAAAGTTATCTTGTTTTCCAGTGACGTGAGGATTTGAGAACTAACACTGTTCTGCTCATGCTGATGAGGCTATGCTATCTGTGTGAATATGTGAAACTAACATGCTTCAGAAACCACAGTTTCTCTGATGTCCTTGTGAAGGTATGCTCATGACTTAACCCTAGACCAGAGCATGTTAAACGTGCAGTACCATGTTAAACGTCAGAGGCATGAAATGACTGCGAAAATGAGAGACAATGAGGCCCTGCAGGAAGACTTAGCAAGCAAGCCAAGGGTGGGCATGGGAATGTTCCACCAGGTACCAGCAGAAAGTACGTACAGTGTCTGGAGATTCAAAATCAGTAACAAAACTGAGCAGAAGTTGGTCTATTTAATGATTGTAAAGAGGATAAGAAGAAAGTGAGTTCACTCAGTTCTGTCTTTCTAGGAGAACACGTGGGGTACCAGAGTTTTAAATTTAAAACAGTGAAACAGTGAACATTTTGAGGTACTGTTTTTGCTTAGCAAATGCAAATTTTCGTTCAGACATGGAATATTTTGCTAAAAAAACCCCTATTTTTAAATTTAAAATTAATCATTTTAAAATTATTAATTGCTTCTTTAAAAACTAAAAACCAAGAATATCAAATCTTAAAAGAGTAATATGATTTAATTGCCTAAATTTTGCCTTTAGCAATGTTTTGGTTTTATTAAAAATAATTTATCAGCTACTAGGCAATTATTTAAATAGAATATTGTTATAGAGAATATCATCAAAGCATTAAAGTCCAAGCTCTCAAAAGCTATTGTGTTTTTTTGATGTTTGTACTATAACATTTATTTTTTGTTTTTATATTTATTAGCATGATTTTATATATATAAAGCTGAATAAAAACATTTGTACTCACTGTGAATTTTCTGCTTATTATTATTTAATATTATGATTATTACTGAAAACAATTTCATCTCACATTGAGGTAAGATATTAAAAAATGATCAGCTTGCCATGTTAGAGTGCCATGTATTGGTCTGCTAAAGAACACAGTAAAATTATTTTTAGAAATGTCTTTTAATTGGGGCTTAAATTTTATTTCAGTTGGTCAAGATGCAATTCAAAAGACAAGATTCTAGGATGTGTCAGCATTGCACGTTGGACATTGGACAAGCCTGCTCCCCTGAGATTCTTCTGTCCAGCTCTGAGAGATACTGAGGACACCGGATAGAAAACAAAAAGTGGGCCTCTGTGTTTAGCTGTTGGCCAGAAAGTATCTGTTTCATGTCATTAGTGTTTACATTATATCCATTTCTCTTCCATTAGATTTCTCATAGATTATAACCATTAAACTATTCTGAACTACAAAACTTAAAAGGAATGGTAAATATTTTACTCTCTATCTCCCTGAGACAAAAAATCTATATTCTAAGTATGAGGTTGAACCATATGAGTTTCCATTTTTGTCAAAAACAGAATATCAGCAACTTCATGAGATTCAATCTACCAACTATTTTAAACTTGGATGAAGCAAAGTCTGCTAGAGGGGTGACCTGAATAGGAGCTCACCAAGCATGGGGCTGAGTAGGTAGCTGTAAGACGCTGGCAGTGTCCAGTGCACCATCCTGCAGCAGTCAATCTCTTCCGCCATGTGAACAAATTTCTCCATCAAAAAAAGAAATCCCAGATTCCATGTGAACCCAGCATCTGCCATGCAGAAACTGCAGCAGACAAGACTTGGGAAAGGGGGATTTCTGTGACCCTGGGAAGCATGCAGTGGTACTTTTTCTACCTCTGCTTAGATCCTTGATAAAGAAAATCAGTTCACCTCATATCTTACCATCACTTCTAGTCTCTTTATCTCACCCACGTATTATTTCACCGAGAAAACTGAAACCATCAGAAAATAACGTCCATATTCTACTTTTACCTGATCCAGTTCCCTGTATGTCCTGGCATCGGAACAGAATGATGGACCTGTCCGTGTTCCTGCAGACAGCAGCACACCCCAGGGTGCGCTGAATCTTCTCATGGCCTCTTGGCTCTCTACAATCTTTCTCCAGAACCAGCTCTTTCCTTTCTGTTGGATTTTCCCATCATATTACAAACAGGTTGTGATATCACCCATCTTTACAGAAAACCCCTCCCTTGACCTCACACCCCTTTCTGAAACTGGCAGCCACAGATTTAATTCGATTTAATATTTTAAGATTAGAAATAAATATTTTGCTCAGTTGAATAGTCAGCCTATACAGGCATTATGGCTGTTAAGCATGTAGGCTCTTGATAATAAGAGTGGGGACTTGCAACAGGGAATAGATTATGGAAAGTGGCTTAAAGAATGGACTCCCTGTGGATACCAAAATCCACAGGTGTTCAAGTCCCTTACATAAAATGGTGTAGTATTTGTGTATAACCTACACACATCCTCCCGTATAATTGAAATAATCTCAGATTATTTATCCATGTGCCGGCCTTCATAGGGTTCTGTGCCTATGTGGGGATCCTTCCAACTTGAGCTTCTCAGCTGTTCCCCATCCCTGCCTGGCCATCCACCTGACAGCTTCTGTCTTAGTGTGCCCCTAGTGCGAAGGCCGCCCTGGTAAGGTTCTACCTGCCCACGCTCCTCCTTGGTGTCTACGTGACCTGCTATAAACCCTTTGGAGGGTGTTGAAGAAGTTTCCCTGCTGAGCTCTCCTCTCTGGCATCTCTGTCTGCATCTCCTAGACAGACACTGAAGGAAGACGGGCGACTTTCAACCAGGGATGAGACCCTGGTCTCCTCTTCCCAGAGGCACCCTGTTCTCTATGAGTGATGCTTGAAAGTTCTTCTGTGGGAGAAAAAAGTAAAAAGTACATAAATAAATAGATAAATAGATAAATAAATAAATAAATAAATAAATAAATAAATAAATAAATAAATAAATAAACAAATAAATAAATAAATAAATAAATAAATAAATAACAGAAGCATTTGCACCTGCATCGACATGCAGGACTCAGTGGTCCTCTCTGTATGTGCACACTCCTGTTTATACAGAGAGGTTTGGACTCCCTGAGCAAGGCTTTTGACTCCCTGTTGTCTGATATTTGATAATTTTGACTTCACCTTGGATCGTACTCATCAGTGTTGGACAACAGGAAAAAGACCTGCTCAATTACCTGTTACAGATGGCTAAAGTGGTTTCGCCACTTTCAAAGTTCTGTGCCTCCAGCGCTCTCTGTATCATACCCCTTCTCTGAGACTTAAACCCTTCACCTGCATCATCAATGTTCGTCTCTATTTTGGATTATTCCCATATATGCCCAAATATTGGTATATGCTTAACATATACAATATTTTCCTTCCTGAAAATAAAAAAGCCTTTTGTTGACTGTACCTTCTTTATGTCTCTAACCCTGATCTCTCTGCTAAAGTTCAGACTTGTACCAGCAGCCGCCTGCTTGACTTTTCCACCTGCACATTTATCTATCGGAATCTCAAGCTTAACATGATCAGATGAACTTGGGATTCACCTCATCACCACCACCGACTCCTCCCAGCTTCTTCTCAACTCGGTACAAGGGCAACTCCATCCGTCTAGATGCTCCAACCAAACCCATGAAGTCACCATGGATTCCTTTTCTGGTTTCATTTTTCCCACACGTGCCATCTAATTTATTGTGCATTCCATTGCCTCTCCTAAAAACATATCCAGTTTCTTATGACTCTTCACCAAACCTATCACAAAAGAATCCCAACTGGTGCCTGCTCCATGCTTGTCCTCCTAACAACCCATTTTCTATGGAGAAACCAGAAGGATACTTTAAATGAAAGTCATATCTGGCTGTTTTCCTGCTTAAAATCTTCCAGTGGCACACACTGCACTCAGAATAAAACCCCTAATTTTTACCCTGGTCTGTAAACACCAGCTTGTCCTTATTCACTGCTGCAACCTTGACACCATGAGTCCCCTGTCTGCATCTGGTACAATTCCTAAAGAACTCATATACATTCCTGCTCTGTGGCTTTTCCAGTAAGGAGTCCATCTGGCTGGAAAGCTCTAATGTCTGTGTAGCTGATCCATTCTTTTGTGCCTCTCCTGTTAAATGTCACTTTCTTATAGAGAAACAGCCTTTACTGAACAACCAACCTAAATAGCCTCAGTCATTTTCTAGCACTCACACTTCCCATTGCTTGTTTACTTGCATAATTACTTATTGTCTGTCTCTCACTACTAGAAATTAAATGTGTTGAAAGTAAGGATTTGGATGGATTTCGTCTCCACTGTATGTGCTGGGCACAGAATAATGCTGGGAGCATAGTAAACTCTCAATAAATACTTGTTGACTGAAAGAGCAGGTCCCGCTTATGTGAGATGAGATACAGCAACATAGATCAGCCATATGATCATTATCACCAAAAAACACTCTTCCTCAATTTCATCCTTTTTGTATTCCTTGACACTGCAGATTGTTTAAACAAAAAGAACACAAACTTTGAGGTACCTTCAATCTTCAAAAATCCTAAACTATCACACTGAAAAGACAGGCATTTCTATTATGTACATTCTGTCACTCACCTGTAGCTCCAATTCGGACCTCATCAAAACATGCACTTTAAATGTCCAGATTTAAGTCAGCACTAGTCAGCACTGCCCAGAAGTTTTCAGGGGATGGCATATTGCCTTAGCAGGATTCTGAATGTGGAGTGTGTGTAGTAATTGATTGTAGAAGCAAGATGGTCAGAGTGAAGATAGGGAAACCGTTCTTATACACTGTAGGAAAATGCTTTAGATCATAATGCCATCATTTTTAAAAAATCTTAAGCATTGGGCCTTTCTCAGAGAACAATTTCAGCCTCTAAAACACTAGCATCAACATGATCTACATGCTATATTTCACACCAAATGCTGAGGAGAGTTGCCAAGTACAGGACCCTGGAGCCAAGCCAGGCTGTAGCAATCCCTGTGATGTTGGATGTGACAAAGTCCTGCTGTGGTCAGCCTACATATAAGACAAATAAGTTCAGAGGAGCTGAGGACATCCTTTTCCATCCAGAAGCAGGCAAGAGAGCACTCTAAAAACACCACTTGCGTGCAGGCGGTCCACACAGTCACCACCACAGTCACAGCTGCTACAAAAGTGGCACACACCACAGAAGTAGCCACAGCTACCATGCAGATTACCAGCCAGACTCTCAACTGCAGTGACACAAGGAGAGTCACCAGGGAGACTGGAAAAAGAAGAGGACGTCTCTCTCCTCTAAGCTCACTCCAGATTAACCGAAGAAGCAATTGCTCTACCAGATGACCTAACATCAATGTAGAGATACTAGAAAAATGAAAACCCAAGAAAGAATACAGTAATTCTTAAATACCAGACCCTATAGAGCAGGAAACCCTTGAAATGACTAAAAAAGAACTCTGAGCAACAATCTTAAGGAACCTCACTGGGATACGAGAAGACTCAGAGACAACATAAAGAAATGAGAAAAAAAATCTAGGATATGAAGAAGGAAATTTACAGAGAGATTAATACCTTGTAAAAGAATATAGCATTTTAATATAGGTGTTTACAAATATAAATTTTCCTCTAGGCACTGCATGAGCCCTGCTTCCTATAAATTTTGATATGTTGCACTTTGATTTTTATCTCAAAGTACTCTCTAATTTCCCTATGATTTTTCTTTTTACCCATTGTTTATTTAGGAGAATGTTGCTTAATTATCAGACATTTGTGAATTTTCTAAATTTCCTTCTGTTATTGTGGTCAGAAAACATACTTTCTATGATCTTATTTTTTGAAGTGTATGAAGACTTGTTTTGTGGCCAAAAATTTTTTTAAAAATTTTTTAAAAAGACAAATAAGTTCAGTGCATGCATGCATGCACACACACACACATTATTAGAAATAAGAGTAAAGTAAATGGAAAATGACCTGAAACCCTCATCTAGCCTCAATCCCTGAATAAAAGGCCTGGGACCAGAAGATGAGTTGGTTTAGAACAATTAACAATTTTACCTGATTTCTGGTAGCCCTTCCTCTAAATCAGAAGTTCATTTAATTTAATATTTTTTTCTTAACTAAAGGAATCTGAATAAATATAAAAACTATGGGGAGAAGTAAATAAGCATACTGTTAAATTATTCCATCTAAGTCTTTGTTCAATCCAAGGCATGAATTTTTGGAGAAACGTTTACACGGTCACACTTATAAGCATACTTTATATAAAATTTTGTCTCATTTTTATGTAATATTATGGCATAAGCATTTTCAAGTTATTTTAAACACTTCATGCTAGGCAATACCAGGCACTTATTATAAGTTCTGGTATAAATTAATTTAATGTCTTTGTTACATGCGGCTACTATCACATTGCCTGGCATTTTGGTTGGTTCAAAACTTGCTTTCTATTTCTTTGGTTCTTTCCTCTATGTTAGTGTCTATATCTTCTAAAACATATTTCCTGGATGAAATTACTGAATCAAAGAGAGTAACATAAATATAGATGAGTCTCGGTTGATCTATCTATCTCTATGTAGTTCTCCACAAACATGACAAGCGCTCGACACAAGGTTATAAAAAGTCTAATTTGTAAGAAAGATACATAAACTTTAAGTGTGGGCTAAACCTAAGAAAATCCCACCAAATTCCAGCCTTCACCAGATATCTCTTGATGCCATCTAGACAGCCTGGAATTCTCCAATACCACCTCTATCCCAGCAGAATCTTTTCCATTTTTTCACAACACTGCCACCTCTCTTGCCCTATCAACCTGTCCATCAGCACAAGGGGTCCCTGAGCAGTGGAGTTTCACCAGAACTCTTGATGGTAGCCAGACACAACCGTGCCTGCTGGACCTCCTGTTGAAACCACCATGCATCAGCACTGTTTTGCTGTAGACAGGGCAAAGCTATCATAAAACTAGAAGCACTGAGCTGGCAGATAACAGTGTCAAGGTTACAGGATATTCCCCAGCCTGGAAGCAAAGCTAGAGAAAGAATGTGGTCAGCAGGTCAGTCGTCATGTTTGTGCATTGACCACACACCAGGAAAGCAGTCCAAGTCCACCCCAGCCCTTTCCTGTACTACCGCCATCTTCCAGTGCAGCCAGGCCAGCCCTTCCCAGAGCTCTGCACACTGTGCTCACCCCTGCTCGCACACATGCACGCACACGCACACCGGATCCCTTCACGTGCCTTTCCTCCTCTCCAAGTTCCTCCGTCCCTCCAGGTCTGCTTTGGAGAGCACTGCTCCAGGATGCTCACTTTTGCTGCAGTCCTGTGGGCTGCTCTCTCTTCCTCTGAGCATAAGCTTCCCGCCATCTGTCTCTTTCATTTGAGCAGCAACGAATGCATCAGGAATTGTTACCTAAACAGCCCCAAATGTTGTACCAGCCCAGCTGGGCTGCAATCTCCTGAAACTGAGATTCTGCCCTGTGTTTGTTTTGTATCTCCACAGCCTTTAGCTTTTATGCAGGGCTATGAAGAGATTAATGTCTCCATTCAGACAAATGACTACAGTCAAGCATTTGTCAGTGAAGTGGTCCTGGGGGCAGGGAACTTTCTTTTTCTCCCTTTTCCCAGAGGGAGACCGTCCAGAAGAGCCACTCTTCTGGGTTCCCTGCACTTCTTTCTTCCTGGGTCGTCTGACTGATGGGTCTGAAAGGGTCTTGGCTGCAACATCTCTGCCCTTTCTCTAGCTGTGGAAACCAGCTGCCTGCGGAAAGCACCTGCTGGACTCTGCCCTATGCCATGATCCTTAGAGGCTGACCTACCAGGAAATGGGTCCGTGTGCCAGTTTATTCTGACTTTGTGAGTAAGTCTCTTTAATTTGGAGGTGAAATTTGAAGACATGCACTTGGCTAACAGGCCACATTCTTCTACAGCTTTCTACGTATAAAACTGATAGTTTGTTCTGTAGCTACCTGAATCCTTCGTCTGTCTCTCAACTGGTTGTTCAATTTGGGTGTAGAAAAGGGGGGTATTGTTAATGGTTCCCCTCAGAATCCATGCACAGCACCCCCAGCCAGCTCTGCACCCCATTCTTCTTGACAAGACAACCATTCTACAATTGTTCCCCAAGTCCTACAC
This sequence comes from Cynocephalus volans, assembly GCF_027409185.1. NCBI lineage: Eukaryota > Metazoa > Chordata > Mammalia > Dermoptera > Cynocephalidae > Cynocephalus > Cynocephalus volans. The sequence goes on from NC_084465.1 coordinate 123,135,795, forward strand.
TGTTCCCCAAGGCAACACTGCTGGCACAATATCAGCACCTGGCCTGGCTTCCTGCAGGAGGGGAATGAGAGTCATCTACAGCTGCTCCCGACAATAAGAACAGAAGGCCTGGGGAAATCCTTGGGCAGTTCTTGGAATGCTGGGGTTAGGACATTTCTCACTAGGCCAGAGGTGGGGGTTCTCTAGTTCTCACAGTCCCTGCGTTCTTGGAAGGAGTCCCCGCAGGCTCGCCGGCTCTGCCCCACTGCCAGGCTTTCCTGCCTCCACTCCCAGCACAGCTGTGGGCTAGTGGCAATTAATTCTCAAGGCAGTCCAAACCATCCTGCGCATGAATGCCCATATCCTGGGGAGAATGACCTGAAGAATAGATCCCAGGAGATAGCCATGTTCCCTGCTGTCCAGCCCACCACCCAGCAGGTACTCAGGCATTAGGGAGAAAGGTACAGGTGCAAAGGAAAACTGAATCCTCTAAGAGTAGAAACACTGGGACAGACAGTTCAGGAGACATTTATCTCCACATATACACACACACAAATATATATTAAATGTTCTTTTTTCCATATTCTAGAGAAGAAATCCTATAAACGTCTTCAAGAATAGGGCTGATTACTTCAAAGCATCATGCAGGAAATTTAAAACAATGATTACATTTAACACTGGAAATCGGCTGCTGTTGTGATCATTTAGATTCTCATTGCATAAGAATTATCCCTGCATATTTTGTCTAAATAAAGCATACGCTGGTGTGATCAACCATTCTAAGGAGGATACCACTTTGGATCTCTTATTTGAAAAATACGTTTTTCAACATGTTTCTAAATGCTTAATTTTCTGGCTAGTAAATAATCTACATGTTTTTGTATGTCCCTAAAATGATTTACATAATCCACCTTTTAAAAATATTGTAAATATGCATTTACATGATAACATATGATTAGACTACAATGTCAACTCATGCATTTCCTTGAAGAATGTTTCCTTCTTCTTTTAAAAAAAAGCCCAAGATAAACAAAGGACATTTACATAATTCCTACTTCCCATTTGCGCATTTTAACTTAATCAACATATTTATTCTGAAATATAATCAGCTGATGACACACAAAAAACCCACAACCATTTATGGAACAAAAAATGTACATGTAATTGATTTCAACTCTTCAGTAACATCCTTGATTTGTTAACATTAGGTTCCTCTATAATGAAAGCCCTTGTCCCTTTGTTAGAGAAGGTCAAATCCAAAAGTTTTATATCACTGGGTTTTTTATGTCATTATTGTTGATATTGTTATGAATAAACTGATTAATAGTGTTGAGTGGTGCTAAGACACCCGGTAAAATAAGAATAGGTGAATGTCCAAGTGACTGAGCCATGAGAGGACCGCCACTGCTCCAGCAAGAGCAGGTGGTCAGGGCTGGCGATCATGCTGAAAAGTCATGCTGAAGTGGGGTGGAGAGCAACTAAGAAATAAAACCCAAAAAAACTCAAGACATTTGAGAAGGGGGAGAAGTTGAGGTCGTGAATAAGCAGAAAGGGGTTACATGCGTGCTTCAGTGTTGCTGTGGCTGCCCTCAGAGCACTAGCGTGTTTCTAGAGAGAGGAGGAGGACTGAAAAGAAAGGACAGGAGTGAGAGCTGATGGCATCCTGGTTTCTTTGTGGGAAATCACTTGTTCCTGTCACATGAGGCCTGGTGGAATGTCAGGTGGGCTGCCCTCGCCTGCCCTAAAGGGGAAGGCTGGTTCAAGGACCCAGGCAAGGCCGGTTAGACACCCTCTGCCTAGAACTTGAATATGGAGCAGAAAACGGAGGGTTCACATGGTGGTGGTTTATGTGGAGGTCCCCACCTGGATGAGACTGCTTCTGCTCTGCCCCAATTCCACACCTGGTTTCCTACCACAATCTCCATTCTGTGCACTCCTGGTATCCTCACAATAGATCCCCTTTGCTCAGTTTATCCAGAGTTGGGTCCTGGTAATTTCACCCGAAGAAACTCAGCTGAGGTATCTCAGCTCTTCCCTAGCCCCTCCCTTATTGGAAATGCTTGCTTTCACCTGGATCAATTGAATGGCGTCCTTTGCCTCTGTGGTCTTTATCATGCCCTATGATTAGGGTGACCACACATCCCAGTATACCAGGAACAGTTCCTGAATACATCTCTTGTCCCAATTAATGGTTTCAGTCTCAAAAGCATCTCAGGGTTCACAGTAAATCATTTGTTCACCTGGATGTGTGGAAGCCAGCTGTCTCATCTCAAAAACTGTTGGACTCTAACAGGCTCAATTCTCTTGGCCCCATGAGGTCACTGTTGTAAAGTACAAACAGGGTTAAAGCCCTGTGTTCGTTTCATCGTTAGGGGATTACTGTGCAGCTTCCATACTCCAGGCAATCCTGTTGTCACTGAAAAGACAAAGATGAATGAGACACAGGCATTCTTTACCGTTGAGAAGCTTATGATCCAGTGGTGGTGTAAACAGAAGATGCCAGCCCAGCATAACAGGTGCAGTGGAGCTGGGCATGGAGTGATGTGGGGATAGAAAAGAGGAGAATGCAAAAGTGGGATGCTATTGGGAAGGCATGGAAGATTTCTCAGAGGAGGTGGCTCCTGAGATGGGAGTCCGAATGTGAATGGTCCTGTGTGAGCAGCAGAGAGATATAGGTGGACTTTGTAATGCTGGGGGAGCTTCTCTAGTCCTGCAGTCTGGACAGTAATATGAATTTGGTAGTTGCCCACGTCCCTTCCACATGTTGATAGAAGAAGCTGCAGATGAGGTCCATGGTATGGCATGTTGGAAGGAATACTGGTTGGTGCTGGATGAGCTGAAAGAAAATAAGAGTCTCACGTGGGATCCTGCATCTTCTACCTCCGTTTCATTTTTCCTGCGTGCTCCACTTCTGCTGAGAAGGTAAGCCGAGACAATAACTCCTGCTTCAGAGAAGGTGGGTGTCCATGCCCTGAATGACATTTTCTTCATTGTCTGAAAATAAGCTATTACTCAATTCTTGTTCCTTGATTCTTAACCCAATGTTCCACCATCAGTTAGATTTTTGCAGGAAGAATAGCTACTATTTATTGATCACAGACATTGTTGCAGACAAAATATATACATTATCATCAGTCTTAAAATGGTGTCATGATCAACATTTTACAAGTAGCCTCGAAGAGATTAAAGGCATCGTCCAAGTCTACAGGGATGGTAAGTAATAAATCTAGGTTTAAACTAGGTCTGCCCCTCTCCAAAGTAATTGTTTTCCTACAAAACACAGGTGAGCACAGACATACTGAAATAGAAAGTGGCATGACTTAGAGACTGCTGTTCTGCCAATAATTGTGGGCCAAGCAGATCCGAGGATGAGCCACTTGGGTGAAGGTTTGCTACGTCCCATCTTAATTAGAATTTTTCAAAGATGTCATCTAAATTTACAGCACACCTGTGTTCATGACACAAGTGAAAATATATCAAGACAAGTGGCCTCTCCACAAAAAAAAACTTGACACTATATTTATGTGCTAATTTTTAAAAAATAAATTATCATAAATGCTAGGCTGAGGATACATAGACAAACTATTGCTGTAAGACAATCAATCTCTTGATTTAGCAAACAAATTGGATTTCTTTCCAGTCATCTAGATATTTAAGGTCAATGAGATGGATTTCATATCATGTCCTGATCATTAATAAATCCTGGATTGTCCTCATAATATGATACTGCTTTAGACTTAATTAAATCCACCCTCTGTGATAAAGAACACAAAGACAAGATTCTTATATTCCCAAATTATATGGTTTTATTATTTCAGACTATGATTATCCTCAGCATCCCACTGATTATTTTACCAAATTTATCATCAGAAAGAAAGGCTCTAAATAAAATTCTAAAACCCAAAAATGTAGTTTTTGTAAATTGTCCAATTTTTAAAAGGATGCTATTAGTTTTATAAAAAGCGGTGTGTATTCACTACAAAAATCCAGATTACGTCGAAACGTACCAAGAAGAAAATAGAAATCATCAGCAATATCACAAGTCCTCCCTCCACGCCTGAAGGCAATGACCATTGTTATTTTGGGGGGATGTTCTCTAGTTAATTCTTTGGGTATATAACCACATTTTAGGTATATGAGTCATATTACATAAGAGCTTCCATAACACACTTTATTTCACAATTTCACATACAATACACTGTGTGCACCTGTCTATGCACAGCTATCTGCAGAGAATCCTGCTCTGTGTTTAGGTGTTTTCTACCAAGGATCACCTTCTGTTCTCATCTCCTAAGATTCAGGCCTTGCATTCCATCCCAGGTTCTTCCAGGTTCCTCAGCCTCCAGGAGTTGGCATGAACACTCTGACACTTGGCTGGATAGTAAGGGAGATGGTCTATACATGTTGCCATGCACCAAATCGACCAATGGCTGCTGCAGCTGGTGGCTTTGGCTTTGCTGCAGAGGATGGCAGTGTCTACAGAGAAGCTCCTGCTGGAAGGCCCTCACTGCTGTGTTCACCATAAGGACATCATGAGGGCATTTCCACAATGTCACATGGGGAGCTCTTCTTAGGAATATAGGGGAAATCTGTCTAACTGCAGCTAGATTTTTTTTCAGAGTGATTAGTTAACTAGTTTGTACTTTTAATTTCATGAACTTTATAAACTAACTGACCAAAAGCATGACTACTATTGAACCAGTAAGTTTTCCTTTGGCTGCAAGTAAAAGAATATGCCCCATTCAAATCAGCTCAGATGAAGACACTTCTTCCCAAGATTCAGGGACGGGGGCCATCAGTGTGGCTGCAGGTGCCTTACTTGCTTCCCGTGTTTGTGGGTGCAACCTCCAGCCAGGATTGGAATGGTCACATCAGTTCTGGGAATCACATCCAGACAATGCAAAATCCAGGGAAAATGGCTTCTGTCTTTCCCAGAATTTCCATCTCAGGTCCAAGGAGCCTTTTCTCAGAAGACCCCAGAAGGACTTCGTCCCCTCAGTTCTCCTTGTCCAGTTACTGACGGAGACATACGGTCGTGATTCTTAGTTCAGAGCAATCAGGGACAAGGTTTGCCCTCCCCAAGTTACAGGCAAGAAACACTGGAACAAACTCCAGGCTCTGTAAGACAAGGAAGGAAGACTTGGTAGTGGGGAGGAGAGCACAACCCTGTGCTGTGAATGTCCCCAGGCAGGTGTGTCCACCTGCCCAGTGCCCACTCTGTTCCATCATCCAGCCTGACTGAGTTCCTAGTTTCGTGCATCTTTGTAGGCTGTCTGCACAGACATGCTGCATGCAGTTACAGGCCAGCTTTACATACACAATGAAGTAAATGGGATGTGGACTGCGACATATGTTTTAAAGTCAACTATGCAAAATAAACATTGATGAAGAGGAAATAATGTGACTATACAATAGCTGGGACATTGCCAACTTCGAATCTGAGCCAACGTCTCTGACAACAAATTCGGTGTTTTCTTCTTCCATCCTTTCTCATATATGTCAGTTATGTCTATGGAAGACCCTTCCTATTCATGGCAGACAGAAATTCCAAGACTGTGGAAGCCTGAAAAACCTGGAGTGTTTCTTAACTTTAAAAAACAAACTATTTAAACATAAGAACATCAGTCAAACACCTGATTTTGTATCTTGGCCTAGATTCCTAAAGATACAGTGCTGTGGGTCAAATGTTCCCCCAAAGTTTCGTGTATTACAAACTTGACCCCCATTGTAACAGTGCTAAGAGGGTGGGAAATCCTTTTATGATATTTGAAAGGTGGGTCCTCTAACAGGTGTTGTGATTGTGAGGACTGTGCCCTAGTGAACGGATTGATCCATTCATGGCATACTGGGCGTGGCTCTGATGGCTTTATAAGGAGAGCAAGTGAGCAGGTGAGTTCTCTCTTGCTCAGCCCATTCTCGCCATGTCACCACAGGACCCTGTAGAGAGCTCCCACCCAGGAGAAGGTCTTCAACAGATGTGTTCCCCGGACCATGGACCTCCCAGCCACCAAAACTATAAGAAATAAATTTCATTGCTTTATATATTACCCAATTTCAGGCATTCTGTTATAAGCAACATAAACAGATTAATACACAGGGAGATGCTTTGGAACAACAAATTATAAAAAAAAAAAATCAAAAGTTTTTATATAAACTTATAACAGCTTAAAAATATCAAGAGTGGCAGCAACCAGAAAAAGTCTTGATGAGGAAAAAAAGGCTGTTTGACAATGGGGAGGTGTCCTGCCCTCCTATGTCCCCTTTACTGAGTATGCTTTATACAACCAATGCAAAACTGACTTCAGCCAGACGCCAGTCCATAACCCAGAAGATTGAATAACTGCAACTCCATTATTTCAAACACTTCATGACTTCAAAAATTATGTTTAATTATCTAAAACAGTCTATGCCCACTTGCCAGTAAGTCAGGAATAGCTCAGCAAAGTTCTTCTAAACTCAAAACCATGGAGAGAATTATAACTTTTTGGTAGCTACAACTTTTGTGGAATCATTTATCAGAAAAGGAGTGAAATTATGTATGTCACTATTTCAATATATTTTCCTATTGATTCCATCCCAAAGGAAGAGAAAAGATAGCATATTTTAAAGAAAATGAATACCAGGCATAGACGAAGTCTATCAAAAATGAATTCTGTCTAACCGTATCTTTCCCACTTCTCCTCAGCTATGTTAGTTATGGCCCTTCCTTACTATTGGAACTGGCATTAATGCAATCAACATAACTTCATCAATTTCGTTTTTTTTACTTTCAGTCCCTGCTTAAAGCATTGAAAGCATTTTGAAAGATTGAGAACTTCTTTGAAAACCTTTTCTAGCTACAAATCCAAAAAAATAAATAAATAAAGTAAAGGAGGGGGGTTTCATTTATAATGCCTCTTTCCTTGCCTTGTAAATATGCTCTGCAACGTAGGGAATATTATTATTTTTTCTATAACTCCCAGTTTTGAATTTTTTTTTGGTAGAGGTAAGGCACATAGGTATATCTGCTATGAAGTGACTGACCTAGTTAAGATGATCGCTTTCCATATTAGAAAAGGTAGGTCAGGAGCAGAGCACAGTGTAAAGCCCATGGGGCTTGTCATCCACCACTTAGCAGCTGTGTGACCTCAGACAGTTACACAACCATTCTGTGCCCAAGTTCATCTTAGGTAAAGTAGTGATGATAGGGGCATCTACGGCACGGGGCTGTCATGAAAGATGCATGCACTAGTACTTTAGGGAGCTGAGGCCTGTGCCTGGCATAGAGTAAGTGGGGCATGTATTTGCTTAAAATATGTAAGTAAACAATCTGATTACAAATATAATCACTTCTGCTCTAAGAATGCAGTTGTTCTATCATTCTCCCAAAATCTTCCCTGTGAGTCAGACTCTGGCACTGTAACAGGCCAGCATTACTTTCATGATTCCAACTCAATGGTCAGGAAAAGTGAAGCTCTCTCCAGGTCATAATGCAAGGAGTCACATGGAGAAAAAGTTCAGTAAAAGATTTTTGAAGATGAGCTGTATGAAAGTTTTTATTTTAATAAAATCACTAACCTGAAATAAATTCTAATTATTCCCTACTTTATTTCCTTGATTCTAGTAGTCTGAAAAGAGATGGGGGAGTAGGGAGAAGAGAAGAAATAATTTTGCTACCTCCTGAAAAAGTCAAATTATGAAATAGGCATTCAAAGAAAATAATTTCCAGAAGAAAGAGTCTAATATTTCCCTAGTTTTATATAGCATTTAGTTAGCATAGGGAACCACCTGTAATTATAAAAGAAGTCTTTAAGAGTCAGAACACACATAGAATAAAGAAAATTTTAAAATTATTCTCCAGTGACAGATCCACGTTGGGGCAATAAGAACTACGTAATGTTAAATTAACAATTCCCTGGAACAACTATCTTGTTTAATAAAATATGCCAGATTGATACTCATGACATTTTAAGGATTATGATCCTGAGTTCAATGGGCTCTTGATGAAATTTTTTCACACATTTTTACACCATCCCACATGATCCAGTGAAGACATAGAGAAGCTAACTTATTTTTGGACATTTCCCAGGGAGATGTCATGATATGACATGGCATTTTGCTCTAGCATGCAATTGCTTTCTCTCTCTCTTTTTAAAGCCTTAGTAGTAAACAAACACATGTACTTAGACATATGTGATCGTTAAGTGTATGTTCCTTGCTCAGATTAGGTTGGTGGGGGAAAAATCCACTTAAGAAGTAAAACTAATTCCTCAGGAAATCTTGAGCCAATAGTTCAGACAAGATTTATGGATGTCCTCAGAATTATGAGATACTCTAATAACTTGCTGTAGTTTGAAATTAAAATAATATGAATAGGTAATCAATGTGTAGTGACTGAAGATTTACACTGAAGGATATAAACCATGAAAAATAAATGAAATTATACAATATGAATGGCTTCCTTATTCACATCTGTGAAATAGTCTAAGGTTTTCTCAAACATTTTAGGCAAGTCTAAAACTTATTTCTCTCTCTTTGATATGTAAGCACCTTAACAGATATTCTCTATACCAAGATTACTCCTCCCAAGGTGTGCTAAGTAGAGACCTGCTGGCTGACCAACTCTGCAGAGGTCCCAAAGACATCAAGTTCACCAAGAAGGAAAGACGGAAAACTAAGTTGGCAAATGCCTAGATAACTCGATGTAAATTCCATGTATTTACAGGTAGATGTGATCAACATTGGTATTTTAGACAAATGTGGACTCATCTTAAATGCAGCCATTTCCAGACTGAGAGAAGCTCAAGTGCTAAGATAATCTCGCTGTAAAAGTGAAGAAGATGATCTAGACACAACTATTGAGGGTTAGAAGTTCATATTGGGGGGATGTATTTGTCAGGGAATTAGCATATTTCATTTTGTCATGAGCAAATTCACCAGACAGGAACCACCAAGAAGAAATGGAGTAAATTTAAGCTTCAAAAGAAATCTCCTGTAAACACCAACAGAGAAATAAGCACCATGTTTTGGTGTGAGTGAAGTATCAAGATCAATGTCTCAACTTTGTTGAAGAGGAGAGCTCATTGCGATAGAAACTCCCAAGCACATTCCTCTGCGTTTGGCAGAAGAACGGAGGCATCTTTCCCCTTCCGACCCCTCACTCAGATGCAAGCTGGGCATACCTTGGTGGGCAGAAGTCATTCCTGAGAAGGGAGCCCTCTTTCCAGCAATCCCCGGGAATCTGAGATGAGAGGGACAGGTGTGTTTGTGTTTTGTTTTCCCGTCAGTTGTTAAAAAATATGCTGCTGCAGGCAGAAAGTTATATAAATAGATACTGCCTTCTAAAAAGTTACTTATTTTACTTATTTTGGAGGTAACATCTTTTTCATAAATAAACGTCTCATGGCTACATCAATAAACTTTACAAACCTAATGCACACATTTTATGATTCCCCTTATATAAAAGTTTCATGCAAGATCAACAAACTGATGATTGTCTGTGATTTCCTTTGAGGGGCTGGAGGCAGAGGGGCCAGGTGATGCCCTACTTTTTATGTGGGTCATGGCTTCACAGGTGGATTTTCTTAGTGAGAATTTAGCAAGCTGTATACTTGGGATATTTTTGCTTTGATGTATGTGATCTTAAATTTTTAAAATGTACCTTAATATGTTAAAAAAAACTTTTAGCATCCTCTCAAACTATTTATTAGCTGATAAGATCAGTCTGTAATAAACTGAAATTAAAAGGTCAAAAGGAATTGCTGTATTACTTAATCACAGGGCTGTCTTACATTTTTGCTCTAACTTCACTTCAGGGCCTGGATTTCTACTGGATCCCAGGACACCATGGGCCCATCACAGTTCAGTGCACTTGTTCATTTAACAGCCCCTAGGCAGGCCACGTCACCATCAAAGAAACAGCCACGGTACCAGGTGTCCAAGGGAGAACCCAAGAAGCTACACGTGAACACTAAATCTATTTAAAGTCTCACGGTAGCAGCCTTAGAATTTTTGAAAATTTGCAATCTAATATGTAAAGTGTTCACTTGGTTTTAATTATTAATTTTTTTAATTCTTCGAATCCTCTAGTTAAATGAAGAGGTTTCTGTTGGGGCTGCCTGTTGCCTTGGTATGCCCCGACTCATAAACCATGGATGTGAATTTAAAGTAGCTGGACTCACATATATATTATTATATTTATTATAATATATAATAATATATATTATATATTCATATTTTATATATATCTTAAATATATATACATACATTTATCCCTGGATTTTTATCACTGATTCTTGAATTGCTTCATTATTTCGTCTCTTTAGCTCTTCTCTTTATTGAAGCTCCAAACATTTCTCACCCGCAGCATTAAAACTTGATATTAACAAACACTAACCGTGTGCACAGTAGGTGTAAAGCACCATGACCAGCACTGGTGGCACGTGAGGAGGAAAACTGTGAGATGAAATCAGAGGCACACAGCAGTCCCTGTCATCACAGTGTCCTGCGTAGCTTCTGAGTGTGAACCACCCGTGCACTGGACAGCTCAAGAAGGGAAAGGATGGGGAAAGAGCCGATGAGTGTGGGGGTCGGGCATGAGCAACACGGTGGGGCAGAGCCCACACTCCCACAAGAATGTCAGGGGCAGGGACCACGTTAGGTCCCAGCCTGTCTGGACCGTTGTAACAAGAGGACAGTACCTGTCTCGGTCTGTTCCAGGTGCTGTAACAAAAGACCATAAACTGGGTGTCTCATAAACCACAAAAAATGTATTTCTCCCCGTTGTGGAGGCAACTGCAGATTCAGTGTCTGGTGAGGCTTCCCGGATCATAGACGGTGCGTCTCCTGCCTCCACACATGGTAGAAGGAGTGAAGGGTCTCTCGCGGCCTCTTTTCCTGGGCTCCACCCTCTTGACCTAATGACCTCCCAAAGGCCCCACCCCAAATGCCATCACATTGGAGGTCAGGTCTCAGTATATGTATATTGGGGTACCCAAATATTAATGCCCTGGTCTTTGGACCAGAGCATTGGCAACAATAGAAAAATCTTTCTGATCATTTTCAGATTAGAAACATTTATTTGGTAATTGTTCAGTTTCCCCAAGGCAGGGATAGCTGTATTTGGTGAATGCATTCTGTCTTCTGTTCTTATGTGTCCCTTGTGGTCTAGGAGGGCCTTTCCCTTAAGAGACAGTAAATCATCATGTTGAACTGAATTAAAGTCCATCACTCCCTAATTATGTCATGAGGTCCCCCATACCATCTTGGTAACTTTACCATTATTCTCCTAATGATGTTCTGTTTGACTTATGCATAAGAACCTTTTATGTGAGTAAGCAAAAATGCTGCTCCTTTTCTCAACCCAACCATGAAATCAGGAGCTTCTTTCCTGCCTCTGTTGAATCATTATTCTCCAAAATCAAGTGTACGTGTCTGTTTTTGCAGATGACTTGACTGAGCAAGCAATTATCATAGAGTTATTTCTTCACAAAGGACACACTCGTCCCCTGCCTCTCTCAGCCTGCACTCAGACGATGGGATTCCTCTTAGCAATGACACTCATAAATATGAATGGTTTCATTGCCATTCCCTCTTTCTTTTCAGCTATAGAGTTAACTTTTTGAAACTTTTTCTCTTGAATGTGTATATTTGTGCTTTTGTCTGATTAGTATTAGATTTAGCATGCTTTAAAACTGGTGCATGTGCATCTAGACACACACATATGTACATATTAGCATTTTTGTGCAGGACAAATGTGGAGGAGGCACAGCCCATTAACCAGGCAGTTCAAGCTGTAAAGAGAAGCACTGAGGGGCCTCGCTCTGGAGCAGCAGTTGGTGCAATTTGCTTTGGAGGCACTTACAAAACTGCAGGATGGCAAAGTTCACTCATTAAGTTCCTTGTGAATGTGCCAAAAAAAAAAAAAAAAAATTGCTCAAGCCTTGACAATGATTATAATAGTGATATTCTAAAATAAACAAGATAAAATCCTTATATTTCATTGCAACATGATTTTCTTAAATACCAAATTTTAAGGAATTTGTAATTTTTAGCTTAATAGCTAAAGGTTGGTAAATGACTATTAACAGCTCTCTGTGACTCAGTTACCTAGTCTTTAAAATGGGGATAATAATAGTACCAACTTTTTACAGTTATTGTGAGATTGAAAAGGAGTTAATATGTGTTGGGAAATTAGAACAGTGTCTAGTACACAGTAAGTACTTATAACTGTTCACTATTATTGTTTATCTCACTAGACTGTAAATTTTATGAAAGCTGCGATATCTCTCTGTGAGCTGCGCTTTCCCTAAAATATGCTAAATTAAAAAATCTCTTAATATATAAGAAATATAGACTAAATAAAGGTATAAATGAGTGAGTAAATTAATAAAAGTTTGAATATGTTGGATAAAGGATATTTTCAAAGGGCAGATCTAACAGTCATAGCTTCAATTTTGCAATACAAGTTATTTCTGCACTAAAGAAATTAACCTGTGATGGATTCCTTTATCCTTTATCCACACATTCCCTAATACCACCCCAAAACAGTCCAAGTACTCACAAGGTTTTAAAAATCTCATTTTTCAGCAAACATTGAATGAGGTTAGATATTTAGATAGATCATAAAAAATGCTTCATTGAAGAAATAATCCCATATGCTTTGAAATATGCTATTTTTTAGCTATAAATGTTGTAACTCTAAAAATCCCCGAGAGGGTGTTAAAACAAGAGAAAACACCACTGTTACTAGGAGATAGTTAAATATTTCTTTTCAAATCTGTGAATAAAATACATATACATATATTCCCCAGACTAATTCCCTCAAAATACTTTGGGGACATAGAAAAAGTCAGAGAAGATACAGAAATGTTTGAATAACATCTTCATATTGTTTTTCAGTTAAGGCTAATTCATTTTCTGTATCCACTCATCTAATGATGGACATTTGGGATGTTTCCAACTCTTAGCTATTGTAAATAGTGCTGCAATGAACATTGGGCAACAGGTATACTTAGGACTTGATGATTTCCATTCCTCTGGGTACATTTCCAGCAGTGGGATAGCTGGGTCATATGGTAGATCTATCTGCAATTGTTTGAGGAACTTCCAAACCATTTTCCATAGAGGCTGCACCATTTTGCAGTCTCACCAAAAATGTATGAGAGTTCCTTTTTCTCCACAACCTCACCAGCATTTATCATTCACAGTCTTTTGGATATTAGCCATCCTAACTGGGGTGAGATGGTATCTCAGTGTGGTTTTGATTTGCATTTCCCGAATGCTGAGTGATGTTGAGCATTTTTTCATGTGTCTGTTGGCCATTCGTATATCTTCTTTAGAGAAATGCCTATTTAGCTCTTTTGCCCATTTTTTAATTGGGTTGCTTATTTTTTTCTTGTAAAGTTTTTCCAGTTCCTTGTCTATTCTGGGTATTAATCCTTTGTCAGATGTATATTTTGCAAATATTTTCTCCCACTCTGTTGGTTGTCTTTTAACTCTGTTAATTGTTTCTTTTGCTGTGCAGAAGCTTTTTAGTTTGATATAATCCCATTTGTTTATTTTTCCTTTGGTTGCCCATGCTTTTGGGGTCATATTCATGAAGTCTGTGTCCAGTCCTACTTCATGAAGTGTTTCTCTTATGTTTTCTTTAAGAGGTTTTATTGTTTCCATGTGTATATTTAATTCTTTAATCCATTTTGAGTTGATTTTAGTATATGGTGAGAGGTATGGGTCTAGTTTCATTCTCCTGCATATTGATATCCAGTTATCCCAGCACCATTTGCTGAAGAGGCAGTCTCTTCCTCAGTGTATAGGCCTGATGCCTTTGTCAAAGATCAGATGACTGTAGGTATGTGGGTTGATTTCTGGATTCTCTATTCTATTCCATTGATCAGTGTGTCTGTTTTTATGCCAGTACCATGCTGCTTTTGTTATTATAGCTTTGCAGCATAGTTTAAAGTCAGGTAATGTTATGCCTCCACCTTTATTTTATTTTATTTTTTTTTGCTCAGCATTGCTTTGGCTATGTGTGGTCTTTTGTTATTCCATATAAATGTCTGGATAGTTTTTTTCATTTCTGAGAAAAATGTCATTGGGATTTTGATGGGGATTGCATTGAATTTGTATCAGAATGTCTTTAACAATAGTCACAGCACCAAGTGCTGAAGAGTGAGGAGAAATGGGTTACTCACACATTGTGGCAGGAATGCAAAATGGTACAGCCTCTCCAAGAAGGGATTTAGCACTTTCATATAAAACTAAGCAGGAAATAAACACATGACTCAGCATTTGCATTCTTGGCCATTTATCCCAGAAAATTAACCCACACACAAAAACCCACACAGAGATGTCTATGTCATCTTTATTCATTGCAATAAAAACTAAAAAGAACTCAAACATCCTTCAATGGGTAAATGGTTAAAAAAAATGTGGAGCATACATATCATGAAATACTTTTCAGCAATAAGCAGAAATGAACTCTTCATATAGGAACAACTTAGATAAATCTCCAGTAATTATGCTAAATGAAAAAAAGCCTATTCCAAAAAGTTGCACACTGTCTGCTTCCATTTATATAACATTCTTGAATTGACAAAATTATAAAAATAGAAAACACATTTACATGCTTCCAGGGTTAAAGACAAGAGGAGGCAATTGGGGGGGGGGTGTTTATAAAAGGGCAACAGGGAAGATCCCTGTGGTGATGGTATGTTCTGTATCCAGATGGTGGTGGTGAGAACACAGACCTACTACACCTGTGATAAGATTTCTCAGAACTAAATACACACACACACACACACACACACACACACACACACACACACAGGAGTACAAGTAAAATGGAGTATCTGGACATGATTGGTGGATTGTGTTAATGTCAAAATACTTGTGATATATTATGGTTTTGTTCAATGTTATCATTGAGGGACTCTGAGTAAAGGGTACATGGGACTTCTGTATTATTTCTTACATATGCATGTAAATCTATGATTATCTGAAAATAAAAAGCATAATTAAAAAGAATTTGAAAAATATTTTTGGACAGATTCAAAGATCTCAAATAGAAACCAATGACAGTTATGAATGAATACATTAGGTTTCTGGCAGCCACATGAGTCCTGCTACCACGGAATGTAGAACCACTACAATGCTCTCTCTACCCCAAGCAATTTCCTCCTGGCTACATGACAAGTTGGGTTGAGGACATGCTCATGGTTTGCAAAACTGGCTGTATTATGTCTCATTAAGGATCACAAATACCAATCAACCTAATCACAAAAGTGCCATTTCGGTGTTCATAAAGACGATGGCAAAAAAGATGAATAATTTTATTATGTTAATCACTGCATTTACTACTATGGAGAAGAGAAACACATCCTTTATGTTGTTTTGAATGAGCCATATCTGAAATTTTGCTTCTGAGATTTCTTTTTAAAAGGACAGAGAGAGAGGGAGAGAGGAAAAACGGCAGGCAGGCAGGCAGGCAGGCAGGCAGGAAGGAAGGAAGGAAGGAAGGCTGAGCTATAGAGGTAGGATGACAAGTTAGGGAAATCTCGGGTTTGGGGTCAAGCTGGCCTGGGTTTGAATCCTGTTTCTGCAACTTTCTGGACTTTGGTAAAGTTAAAGTCTCTGAGAGATTTACTCGTCTATAAAATAATTAGTCAATCCTATTTTGCAGATTTGGGGAAAAGATAATGAATCTAAAGTTTTTAACATACAGTTGTCGGTCAGTAATTGGTAGTTCTTATTAACTGATGAAGAATAATCCATGTACTTTGTACTCAGATTTAATTTAATGCCTATTTATTGGTATAAGGACACATCATTTCCAATATGTTCCTTCCACTGAGTTTCCTCTATGATTGGCAATCACATGTTTATCCATTCTTGGTTCTAAAAAATTTAAGAAACAGACATGAAGAAAAAAAAAGTTTGCTTTGTTGCTACTGAAAATAATTTAGAGAACATGGCTTTGGTCCATCCCAGAAGGAGCTTTGTACTCCTATTGCTATCTCACGCCCCATTCTGCAGAGGGAAGAAACAGGTCAACAGAGAAAATACGAGGGTGCTCCAAAAAGTTTGCGTAAAAATAGAATTCAAAGATAATCCGATTCTTTCCCTAAACTTTTTGAAGAGCCCTCATATTTATAAAGCAAGTTGTAAGGGTCTCCACTCCCAGTTTCCTTAAATCAAGAACTGAGAAAAACAGGCCCCAGAGCTGCCTCTAAAAGACAAACTCAGGGGAGCAGAGAACACACCATCTACGGACAGGTCCAGCAGGCTGGCCTGAAAAAGAGGACGGCAGATCAAGACTGAGGTGGATGTGCAGACCTTCTGGAATCTCAACTCTCATCAGCAGGGGGTCTCTCCACTTCCCCACCAAGGGGCTGGAGCAAAGGGCATCTGCTCCAGTTCTTCTGTGGGGAGAAGTCAAAATACTACTGACATCAGGAGAGACTGTGTGTGGAGAACAGGGTTCCTTTGCATATAGCATCCCCCTTCCGAGGTGCACACAGACCAGAGCAGGGAATCAAGGCTGGAGTGAGGGATTCTCTGCAATGTGTTTCCAGCATGACCTCATTTACCCACACCTTCTGAAAGAGCAAAAGGTCATTTTATGAGGATGTGCTGTTTGCAGCAAGAGCTGTGGTTTTGAGAGTTGGGCTTTGCTCTGCCCTGCAATGCTACTTTGAAAGTGAGAGAGAGCTGGTGAAAAGCCCACAGATCCTGATGTGTCAGCAGACACTCCTTACTGTCCCTAAACCTCTTCTCCTTGGTCCGAGTGTCTACCAGTGGGACACTGCTCTGCCAGCACAGCCATCTCCTGCCCCATTGTCTCCCTGTCTCCTTTGCATTGATTCTACATTATTATATCTCATCTGTTCTTTCTCCTAGTGTGTCAATTTTCACAGAAAAAATAGTTGGCCCTTTAAAGACATTGGCAATTAGTCACAGGAGGTCTGCAAGGGAATCTGGAGAAACACGGTGCACCGTGGCCGATCTCCAAGCTCTTCAGCTCTTACTTAGCAGTTTTCTTTGTGGCTGGGTATTTGGGGACTTCACTTTGAAAGAACGTCGCCCCGGCTGCTTCTGATTTAATTGCTGTTTAGCAGCCTAAGAGTTCTGGCAGGATGGATGCTGGGTCATTAATGTTTGTTTCGTTTACTAGATCGGGATTCTACAGGTTAGTAGTTGGGGCTGGGCTCAGCTGGGTGATCCTTCATGGGGCCATGCCTGCAGCTGTGGCCACCTGGTTGACCTCACTCGCATGTCTGGCCTGGAGGTGCCTGAGCTGTGTCTGTCCAGCAGCTGACCCTGGGCTTCTTCCCATCAAGGCAGAAGTGTCCCTGGGATCAAGAGAGGGACTGTCCCAATGAGAAAGCTCATGTCAAGTGGCTGCTTGCATCATTTTTGCTAATGTCATGTTGGCAAAAGAAAGTCACATGTCCAAGCCAAGAGTCTGTATGTCAGTGGGCTGTACAAGTGAGAAGATATAGAGAGGCATTCAATGGGGACTAGTACTGCCACAACCTGCAATAGTCCCCCCTGATTTACACCCCCTTCACCTACAAAACACTCGCATTTTTTCCCAGGATGTGAAGATTTATTCAATCACTGCATTAGGCCCCAAATCCACAATCTTGTATCTTCATGAGGTTCAGATGCTCATGAGGTCCTTCAGGTTCCACTCCTTGGTTGTGGTTCCTCTTGATTGTGCTGAGACAAGAACTTAGTAAATGCAATAGACACTCTGGTTTAAAAAGGTTAAAAATGAGAAACTCTCAAATCCAGCCAGCCACATCTTGCCAGTTCCCCTGAGGAAAGAGCACATTCCTTGAGGGGGGTTCACCTTCACTAACTGAAGGTAACGTCTCAGTGCACCATTTTCTGAGGCGCTTGTCTCTGCCCTCTAGGCTCTGAGCTCCAACCTTTGCTACATCCTTCATTTTCTAGAAATGGGTTGTGTTTGCAGCTGAGGAGCTTTCTCAGCCTAAAGCCTCCTTATAGAACATTGGAAGCCCAGAGTCCTTTTTAAAATTTATGAACACTCACAATCCTTTTAGTCTAAGCTGATAAATTTCTTTAAAACTGTATGATTTTCTGATAAATCTTATTGGAGTCTATCCCATGCCATCAAAGGTACATTGCTGTTCTTTTTGAGATAGACCTGTTTCTATGTGGAACATAACCTCAGCCACCTTTTTGATTTGACCATGACTCGAGGTCATTTCTTACTTTGAGAATCTTTTATTTTCCAAACTAGCAAGTACTGAACTCATTGTGTTTTCCCTCAACTGGGCTTACAAATGTTTCTTGTCTAGTCATTTTTCTCTCATAGCACTTTATCTCACATCTACAAGCACTGCCCACTCCCTCCCAAAAAATCTATCAATTTTCTTTTAATTTTTTAATTTATTATTAGCATATTCATTCTCAGAAATCATATTTCTTTATGCCCTTCTATTTACATATAAGTCCTTAGCCCTAACTAACGAGTCAATTAGGGTCATTTTCTTTTTTCCAGAATATGACAGACAACATTTTTTCAGTTCTCACGCCATCACATATGTGTCACTCTTTTTTCCAGCCATCCATGGAAGTTGTCTCAGTTATTTTCCACCCTTCATCCATCACCCAGCCCCAGAGCCAACACCACACAGTTTAAGTTTTGACTACAACACCATCCCACTTCAAGTTACCAATTACTTTTCATTTATTTATTGCTAAATAACAAACCGACCATATTTGTCCACTTGTGTTGCTTATAACAAAATATTTGGAACTAGGTGATTTATAAGAAAACAAAATTTTTGGCTTACAGTTTCAGAAGCTGGGAAGTCCAAAGTCCAGAGAATACATCTGCTGAGGGCCTTGGTGGTGGCGACAGTGACCCAGGGGTCTCACATGGCAGGAAATGGTAGAGCAGAGAGACAAAGATACTCATGCACTCTCCTTTTAAAGCCCTCAGAACCACACCCATGACCATTATTATTAGTCCATTCACTACAGCATGGTCCTACAGTCTAGTCACCTCTTCAAGGCCCCAGCTTTCACTTACCATAGTTAGATTTCCCACCCGCAACAGTTACAGTGGAGATTTAAACTTCAATGAGATTGGAGGGATATCCAGTCTACAGCACTACCCTAAAACTTAGTATCTTAAAACAACTATTTTTTAGCTGATAGTTCTGTGGGTTGTAGTTAGAGCTGAGATCAGCTGCACGATTCTTCTCCTGGTCTCTCCTTGACTTAAGCGTGTAGGTGCAGTCATCTGTTGGTTTGACTGGAGCTTGCTGGTCTAAGAGATCCTTAGTTGCTTGTCTGACAAGTTGGGTCTTCAGTGGGCAAGTGATGGCTTCTTCAGATGGAGGTAGAAGACATCCCTGAAACACAAAGGGTAAGCCCTGATAAGCAAACATTTGTCAAAAATATATTTGCTTCAACTTTTCTCATCTCCCATTGGTCAAACCAAGTCACATGGCCAAGCCTAGAGTCAATGTGGCAGAGGGTGGGGGGCCCACAGGGTGTGGATGCAGGGAGCCACGACTCATCCCACGAGCACTGTACTAACTTCGCACAGTGCTTTGAAAATACTAATGTGATAATATTGCCTAATGTACTGAATGTTCAGTTAGATCGCTGCCAATCTCTTCACATGCAGTCTTGCTTAAACACCAGGACAGCTTGTCAGAGAGTTAAATGTTTGAAAGATGGGGAGATGAGCTCAGAGATGTCCAATGACTCAGCGCACAGAAGAAATCGGTAACAAAGTCAGGACTCAGACGAAGGTCTACGTTTTTAACCACTGTCATGCCTCTCTATGCACTGCATTTCTACATGAGATTCTCAAAAATATTCTTGGATTCTGATTTATTTTCTTTAAAAAGGATTTTTTTCCATCTTTCAGTTATGGGAAAGAAGATTTTTCTGTATTATGTGTCGTGAGAGATATTAACAAAACCACCAATAATTTTTATAACTAGCTCTAACCAATCAATAGACACTCATCAGCGCCAAAGTTTAGTGTAATTAAATGAATACCAAACTTATAATCAAAGGGCTGGGTTTGAACTCCAGTTCTGCCATCAGGCAGATGTGTGAATTCTGTTGTATGAATCATTCTTCACTCCTGAGCCTCTACTTTTTTATTTGTAAAACAGGGATAACAACCTTCTCACAGGATTATCATGAGGATTAAATGTGGCATTGCAAAAACCACATCTTTTTAACTATGAAATGCTATAAAATACAGCATGTTCAATTAATAAAAAGGAATCTGGACTGTTTTTGCACATAATGATACATCTCTTATTACAATCTATTTTTTAAGCTGCTGCAAGGACTCAAAAGAATGATAGATTAATTTTGCTGGAATGAGTTTTCTACCTCCTAGCTAGAAAAATCATAATAAATATTTAATGTAGCATCTACAACTCTTTTTTTGTTCACCTTTATTCTCCTTGGATTTTTACATGTTTTTCTTCTCATAACTGCTGGGCAGCTTACCTTTTCTCTCCTCTGTCAAACCTGGATGAGGAGACAACCTTCTTTTTTTACTCCCTTTCTCAAGCCATCATTCTCAGCTGATCCATCAGGGCTCTGATCTGCGTTTTCGTGTGCAGTAAGTTTCAGCCTGCCTCTCATGCTGGTTTCCACTTCTTTTCCATCATGTCTCTTCCTATTTACCCATTAAAATGCTATGAATAACATCAGATCCTGTCTTGGATACAGCGATTTTCACACATCACTGTCAAAGTACTTCCCATGATAGTGTATTTCTCTTAACCACTGCCAGAGATATGAAGAGCCCTTGAAGAATTACTTGATTCTGTATGACAGCATTCACCCTCTCAACAAAGAACCCAAGTTATTTTATAAAGCCTGATCTGTCAGTAAATACTCAGTAAACATTCCTCTGGCTTGATAAACCTTTATGGAGAACTTACTCTCTACAAGTCACTGAGCCAGAGGAGTAAGTCAGAATCCTTGCCTTCAAGAAACTTAAAGTCTAGCAGGAGAGGAAAGACATAAACACAATAAACTAACAAAAGTAAAATGGTAAGCTCCTGGGCAGAAGGCAACAGTGTGATAACATAAGAAGACCTTATGTAGTCCAAGTGGACTTGCTGATAACTTGCTGCAAATTTATTTTCCAGATCTTTTACAAAAATTAGGCATTTTTTAGCATAAATTATAAACAAGTATTAATCCATTTGGATTATTTAATTTTGATTAAATCTTTCTAAGTTTTTATTTTGTTTTCTTTTTCTTTGCAACTGTTTTCTTTTTACCAAGACACTTAAACTATTTCTTCAGAATTCTGCTATAATGTAAACCTGAAGGATATTGTCAATATATTCAATATGCCATTTCCATTGGTAGAACCTAAACTAAATACTTACAGAGTATTTTTTGGTGTGCTCATTTTATCAGTTTATTCTGGATTTCTTAATTTTTTATTATATTTTAAATATGTGGTTAGTTTTGCTTATGTGAAAATTATTTTAGTTAGCTAATCTTAACTGAGTTACTGCAAGCCAATTCATCATCTGATACCATTACTGCTTTAGTCTACTTAAATGCCTTTTCTTGGTGTGCACTGATGTTTAAAGGACTTTGTATATTTTATCTAAACTTACCACTTTCTTTTTCCTGGCCCTGTTTTTTTTTTTTTTTTTTTTTTTTTTTTTCCCCTGAATATACCTTTTTACATTTCCTAGCTAAAGGACAGTAAATTAGCATATACACTGCTACTCTACAGAAGTGTTGTAAGTTCACTCACACTTGGATGATTCGGTCTACAAAAGAAATTCTTCCATCTCAGCATAAGGCCTATGTCCTATGGAAAGCTGTCCCTAATTCTCCAGGCAGTCGTTAAAACATCCTCTGTGTGTCTCCTTCCCCTGGACACATCCTCATTAAGGAAATGTTTAGATTACAGTTGGCATGTCTACCTCATTGCTAGACTATCAAATTTAGTCTTTTTATATCTGCGCTGGGGCGTTTCTCTTAAGCCTTTGTGTATGTATCCCCCCTTTCCCACCTGCCTTCTTGGGCAAGTGGCACTCTCCACGTGGCTCAACTGACTCTCAGTTACCAAAATCACAACCATCCCGACCTCCAGAGGCTGGTGGTGACCGACCCTATTCTTATAATTCCCTGGCTGTCTTTTTGTTTGTGTGTTTCCCTACAACCTGCCCACCTTTTTATAAATAGTACCTCAATGAAAGTTTTTCAAATATGCCCCTTGAGTGTGCCTACTCTTTCATTTTGGGACCCTGACCAACGTAACTAGTGACTACCCTATGTCTGGCATATAGAATTGGCTTATGTATTACACTAAATAAATAAATAAAATGTAACAATTTCCTCCAAAAATACCCAAAATTAAGGAAAAGGAAATTAACTTTGGAATTGTGTATCTACAATTTGAGAATGAGGAAGCAATACGAAAGAAAGTGAATTTTTTATGTAAATAAATTCATTTTGAGATTTAGGTTGCCTCATTCCTAGAGTCAGAATTCAAAAGTAAAGAATCGCACAGTGGACATGTGTCTGACTTCAATTTTCCCTTTTTAAAATAAATCTGACCTATAAGACATATTTTTAAAATTGACCTATTTTATGACCTGGTTACAGCTCCTCAGTGAACATATCAAAGACTTGGGTCAAGTGTAGAGTCTGTTCTTGATAGAAAAGAAGAATGATGTAATTCAAAGCACCTTAGAAATTACAGTATATTTAAAGGACTAAATAATATGGGACCTGTTATATCAGTACAGAGGTCACCAGCCAATAAAATTATTTAATTGCTTTCCTGTGGTGATCTTGTCTCAAGACATAATGATTTCCTTAAAAGCCTCATCCAGTGTCAACAAATCAGATCAAGTCAATAGATAAGGTTACAGTTAGTCATCTGGGGGGCAGGGGTGGGAGGGGATTATCAAGAGCAGAGACACCTGAGTTTGAGTCCTAGCTCTACCTCCTACTGTGTTACCTTGAGGAAGTCATTCATCTACTCTGAGCCTCAGTTTCTTCATTCATAAAGTGGGAATAATCAAGTAATCTCATATTCCGGTGAGAAATAAATGAGATAATAACCACAAATTTTTCAGACCTGCGCCTGAAAGCACACAGTGGTGACCTAATCACTATTAGTATCTTTCTCATTGGGTTGACAATTACAAAGTAAAATACTTCTTGCTCACTATAATAAAAACTAGCTTTTTCTGTTTTCTCAATGAAAATCTAGGAATCATCTGTCTACCCAGGTGTTTGAAAACCTGGAACCTACAGAACTGAATGTCCGTGGCTACAAGTGCAGTACTGCAGTCGCAGCACCTGTGTTCCTCGTCCGACTTGGGTTCCCCCAGGAGAAGACCCCAGACAGAGTGCTCATGCATGTGCTGGACACGCAGGAACATCAGCACAGGAGTGGATGCGGGATGCAGGGAAGGGAAGGCTGCTGCAAATGATGGGTGCTGTTAAGCCGCCCACCACAGTAAGCCGGTAAAGCTAATTGGCTGGGAAGCTCTGAGAAATGACTGGAAACATGCCTCAGAACTGTCATAGCTGAGAGCTAAGGAAACTTTCAACAACATGCCCATCCATCACTGGATAAGTGCTGCACCTTGGAGGACGTGGTCTGCAGCAAAAGGAGTCTAGCAGTCTCAGGGCAGCCCCTGGGGGGCAATGGTGCTGACCCTTGGGATCCACAGGCTGTCCTGAAAATGGCCAGTGGATCTGCATTCAGGCAGAGTCCAGCAGCAGCTGTGACCAAGCCCATGGCCCTCCTCAGGTCTGGTATTAATGCCTCTCTTCGAGTTCATTCCATCTGCCTTTTCCTCTAGATGGTAGCTGCTTGCATCTATTAGAAAGAAAGAAAGAGAGAGAGGAGGAGGAAAGGAAGGAAGGGAGGGAGACAGGGAGGAAGACAGGGAGGGAGAGAGGGAGAGACAGGTTTATAGAAGTTTTACTGAGACCTTCTGTGGCTCCTCACTGCTGCAGTTGGTCCCAAGGTGACAGTTCATATGACTCATCCCTCTCTTGCACCCATTCCAGACACCTCTTCCCTGTGGTCAACATTTCTGCTGGTTTAGATTACCTGCCCAGTGGGAAAACCCAGACCTTCACACCTGAAGGGGCGTCATCCCTGGCAGGGGTGTCTTTGTCGGGCTGTGGTTGCTGGACTTCCCACTCACGGCTGTTCCTGGACTTGGATTCATCAGAAGCAGCCCCAGAGACTCTCTGGCCATGCACTGTGACACTAAGCCCACTTCCTCGTGGTTGTCAGGCTCTACTCCTTCTGCTAGTGGAATGGTCCCTTTCCAGTGTGCTTATCTTCAGCCATGAGAAGTCCAAAGTGTGGAGTCTTGTAGCATAAACTTAGATTGGTGACGTGCACTGAGACTCTTGGTTGAAGTGTCCCTCTCATGGGAATCAGGATCTCCAGATGAGCAGAGCCAAAGTTACAAAGATGAAAATTGATAATCCCAAAGTGTGCTGTTGAGAGTGCAGGAGAGGGCCAGCTTCTTCCTGTTACCCACACATGCTTTCTCCACTAGGCGGATGACCTCAGGAATGTGCAGAATCTTGGGGGTTATCACTCCAGGCCTGCATGGTGCCGTGCCACACTGGAGCCCAGCACCTCCCTAGGAGTCCAGATGGGTGTTTGTAGCCCAGTGTTTCCCAATGACGTGGTCCATGATACATCAGCAGCCCTGCCCACACACACCTGCCCCTTGTTACAGGCATCTTCACCCTGAAGTAGCACTTTGCTGTAGCAGCCCAAGTAGACTGAGACAGTGAATGTCTTGGTAATTTTATGACTGTACCGACCATAGCTATCACTCCCTCCTGAGCACCGAGATACCATTGGACAAGCAAGCAACCCAACCCCTGAGTCCCATGCCCAGGACCAGCTCCTGGGACAACACAGGTGACAACTGTCTTGGTTGAGTTCTCCCCAGATGCTGAAAGGAAGGTTGGCCACATTTGGTAGGTCCTGGGACATCAGGAGCAGAAAGAGGAAGTGACCCAGGGCAGGGAAGGCAGCCAGCGAGGGCAGCAGGATCATGCAAGGGAGGCTGATGCTCAGTTTCTTAGGGACACTGGGAATCATGTAAAATGCACCCAGTCAAGGGGCAAGGAATGAGGACATTCATTGAACAGATGTGTATCCCTGTGTTCCTGTTAAAGGCTGCCACAGGTGTTATGAACTCAGCAGCATCTGGGTCCACCGTGCACAATGGGAAAAGTGGGTTCCAGCGACCCCAGGGTAGCTTTTCACCTGAGATGCAGGTATCTGGCATGGAGATGAGGCTGAAATGCCCAGAAATCATCAAGGAGCCACAGGGACATGTGAAAAGCACTAACGACATCGTTACGACACTAAACCTGTTTGTTATTTGTATGAATGATACATTAGAGCTTGGTGAGAACTTTGTGTCTCATAAGTGGATATCATATTTCTGTGATTTAGAGTGGCTGACAGTATGTAAAACTGATAGGTGCCCCTTGGTAGCTGTGATTCCCAGAAGCTTATCTAGCTGGAGAGTCAAGATAGAAACACACGAAATGCTTTAAAAGAGAGAGAGAGAAGAAAAGAAAAGGCTATTCAATGGAGCGGCACTGGAGCTGTCACAAGCAAGTGCGTGATTAATTGTCAAGGGAGTGGCACAAACGGTGAGTGGGATCCAGCGGGGTCTGCCTTATCCACAGCGATATTTGCTGCATATCGTGATCAATTAGACAGATGTGAGTACCTAATCTGAGGCGTATTATGCCAGATATGAGAATATGACATGACATTGTGAATGGGAAAAAAAGTTCAGTTACAAGTTAGACATTTTTAATTCCCATTTAAGGTTTGTTAACCCTAATAACAGACTCGTAGAAGTGGAGAAATTACCTACATTACCAGTTTCTGTGTGAACTGGGGATTTACATACAAGACGTTTTTGTCCAACCTGGCATGTGGAACAAACTAAAAAAGAGAGAGAAAGCAGAGTCATTTTCTACTTCAATCAATTTTTTTATCAGAATTTTTAAAAGATTAATTTCAGAATTTCTTAGTAGTGGCAAGTGCAGGGCTGGGAGATACTGTCACTACAGAGACAAGGGCCATTTGCGTGTTCAGACCACATGGATATCTTTGATCACTAGTTGTCATTAGCTTCAGCGGCTGCCTTTTTGCAGCCTCAAATATACACTTATTTATCTGGCTGCCATTTACATTTCAGAAGACCCGCTACACCGAGCGTTCTCCATCTCCCCCTAAATTAGTCGTGGACTGCTGGCCTCATCTCCACGCCTCCCTCTCCCAGCCCACGGCAACCTTAATGGAGGACAAGGACGGCATTGCGTGTCATCTCAAAGTCATGTTTGATCTGCGGTTATTTTTTTTTCTCCGTATCTTTTTCATCATCATCACAAGTTTATTCATTGCTAGATATTTGGGATACAAAGAAACAAAAATAAATATACACAAGACATTGAGGACAAAAAAATATTTATATGAATGACAAAGAAGAATGCAAGATAAGATGTACTAGGTGCTAAGGGATCAGTACACACCGTAAATCCCAAGGTGGGGGGGGGGTTAAGAAAAGACAGTGCTGTGGGTTCCTTAATCATGGGTTTGATGGAGGAGATGAGCCCCAAAGGAGCGAATGCTGCAGCCAGACTTACAGCTTACAGGGAGGACACAGCTAGCGTTGAAGACACATGTGACATCTGCACAGATCTTGCCTCCAAGCCTTACCCTGAACACCTTTTTTTTATTTTTTTATTTTTTAAAATTTTTTTGCTATATGAAAATTGCCTTGGGAATTATTTTAAATAGAGCCTCCTAGTGTCCACATTTCCAGAGATATTTAAAAACAAGTAGCCCCTCCAGAGGTTCTGAAGCAACCAGGTCTAGAAACACAGAACAGAAGCTGACATACCTAAGGGCTGCACAGGATTGGGACTCTTAGTTAAGGGGCTTTAAATTAGTTTTATTAGTTTATGTTCATGGCAAAAATAAATAAATAAATACAGGAAAAGATAGAGGCTATCTATGTTTCTACCCACAAGAGAAATCACTCTAATATGTATATCTTGCAAAGGTCTTTTACAAGAAACACGGTAGGTATGAGTTGCATCTTTTGTTCACACAGACAAAAATAAATCCCACTTAACATACTAACGTTGCACATGCTTTTTCAGTCAACAATTGTGACTTTAGAGGACTCAGAGGGGTTTCCATTCAAAGCCACAATCTCCTTCATTCAAGCATCAAATAAATAGATGTTGAAAACCTCTTGGGTGGACCCATAGGTGCTTGGGAGTTAGCAGTGAATAAAGCAGACAGATTGTTGACTACATAGAGCCTGCATTCTAGAAGAGGAAAAGGAAAAATAAGATATAAACATAATAAGTAAATGATATGGTACTATTTAAGATCGATTAGACTAAAGAAAAAAGAAAAAATAGAGCAAGGAAAGAGAATGAGGAATGAAAGGCAGAAGGCAAGAATTTTGTCCTATCTAAATAGGACAGCTGGAAGAAAGGAAGGAAGGAAGGGGGGAGGAGAGAGAGAAAGGAAAGAGAGAGAGAGAGAGAGAGAAAGAAAGAAAGAAAGAAAGAAAGAAAGAAAGAAAGAAAGAAAGAGAGAGAGAGAAAGAGAGAAATAGAGAAAGAAAGAAAGAGAGAAAGAGAGAAAGAAAGAGAAAGAATTGAACTCTCAGAAGGAGAGAGTGGAACTGTGGTACTAGAGGCAGGAAAGGGGAAGGTGAATGGGGATAGTGAGAAGCTGGTTAATGCACACAGAACAGCTAGTTAGGAAAAATAAGTTCTATTGGTGTACAGTTGATCTAGGCATCTATAATTAATGATAATCTGCTGCAAGTTATCAAATGTCTAGAAGAGAGATCAAATATCCTCATCACAAAGAAATTAAGTTTTGCAATAACAATATGCTAATTACCCTGATCTGATCATCACACATCATACACAGGTGTTGATATTCAACTCTATATCCCACAAATATGTATAATCAATACATTTCAATAAAAAATAAAGAAATAATAAATAGGACAGCCAGGAGAGTCCTCGCTGAGAACAGGACGCTTGACCAGACGTGCAGAGGAGCAGCAGTGACCCACCGGGCATCTGGAGAAGGAGCTTCCCAAGCAAAGGAGCAGCGTCACGAAGTCCCCAGGCCAGGAGTGTGCCTGACCCATTGGGCAATGTGGCATGAGATAAAAGAGCCAGGGAAGGGTAGTGGGAGACGAAACCGAAAGTGTATAGGAGTGAAGGGCCAGATCACACAATGATTCGAAGCCACTGCAAGGACTTGGGCTTCTACCCCAAGTGAAGCAGGAGGCCAGTGTGGATGCTCAGAAGAGCAATGATCTCAGGTTTTAAAGAATCGCCTTGACTATGCCTCTCTCTGACCAGGTTCCGGGAGGGAATTAAGCCCCAATACTTTAAGACACCCACTGAATAAACTTGTCTTTGCATTGGAGATGATACCGGCTATATACCATGCTTGAGACAGGTGAAAAAGTTGCTGTCAAACCATTTCTGCATTCTGCACTTCAGATGAAAATCACCTGGCTAGGTGCTCTCCCCTGCAGAGGTGCAAGGGTAGAAACAAGAAGTCAATGAACAGAAAGAGGAGCAGGAGAATAACGGTGATAACTGGCCCTGGAACTTAAGCTTAGGAGGGGAAAGCAGCAGTGAGGGTGGGAAAGAGTACCAAGAGCTAAAGGACAGTAAACCTGCAGGGTTCAGTGGGTGCCAGGCTGCTGGCCGGGCCGTTCCTGATAGCATGCGCTGGACAGGCCAGAACTGCTTGCGGAAGAGGCTGAGGAGATGGAGCAGAGGATGGGCTATCAGAGCAGCTCCAGGAACAGAGGAGCCCATGTGCCTTAGAGATCTCCTTCCATGTACTGAGACTACAAGGATTACCACAGTTGTATTCTTGGAAAGAACTTCGGTAGGTACCAAAACTGTTGAGAAATGAGGGGATTACAGAATTTTGAAGAGATAATATAATCTGATGATGTGATAATCTGATGATGTGATAAGACAGAGAAAGGAAAAAAGGTCTTCAAGTCCCAACTGAGACACATGAAGACAATGGTCCTTCTTCCACCCATGCAAGAGAAATGACCATCACAGTGGAAGACAAGGGAAAAGAAGAGCCTTCAATAAGGAGCAAGGTGTCCTCTAGAGCGAGATGAGGGCACATCTAGAGGGCATTAGTGGCTGACGGGCTGCTAAGGGATTCTGCCTCTGTCCGTGTTTGACCTATTTCTTTTCTTCCAGACAATGTGAATTGATTCTCTGTGTAATAGATTTTCCCAAAGCAAAACCTACCATCCAGCAGTCACTGTCACTTGTTGTGATTTATTAGTTTTAATCAGGAGGATGCCTGTGACAAAACAAATACCTTATGAATCAGCCACAGCAAAATCCCAAGACATTCAGCCCTTCCTGGAAACTCCCTTTCTGAGCAGTCCTGCTTAGCAATCCAGGAATCAAACCTCCCTAGAGCTCACAGGGAAGGAAATCAGAGGTGGCTCTGCTAGTGACGTGGCACATTTATACTATCTCTGCAGCAGCGATGTCATACACACTCTCAGGGTGGCTCAGTTTTATAATGTCTGTGTAACTAAAAAGTATCATTTGAAGTGGTCCTAGGGCAATTATTCATTGGACAGCCAGATGATCTACAACTCGGTTTTCTTGATCGTCAGCCTTTCTCCCCATCCCATAATTTCAAGCACATTGGTGAAAAGCGACACAGGAAAAGGAATTCCACACTCACCTGAACACTTGTGGGAGTGTCTGCCAGACTTCTACCTGTGCTCACAGTTGTTCCCACATCTGTCTGCATCAAGGGGCAATTTCTAGAAAAATCTAAAGCAGCCATTTCAAAATTATTACCTTGCTACCTTAGCTTTTCACACGAATTAGGAAACTTTTCTTCTTTCTCAGAACCATGGAGAAGTGCTTAAACAGCAAGAGAACTTTTATTTTCAAAATTTTCCAAACTCGTCTCTTTTTTGTTAATTGCTAGTTTAGTCACAGCTAAGGAATGTTTTCTGCGTATTCCTCCTACTTTGGAGTTTTATTTATTCATGTTTTCTTTGAGTCCAAGTTTTGTTTATGCTTCAAAAACATTGGGGAGAATTGGTAAAGGGACACAAAAATTGACTACATTATATATTGATAAATTAAAATAAAAATAAATAAATAAATAACCAATTAAAAGAGAAAAAGAAACATTGGGGAAAAAACTGAACTCTCTTTACATTGTACAACATTTTATATCCATCCATGGAATTTAGCCTAATAATTATACTCCCTAAGTCATCTACTCTTAATTTACATGTTTTGCTTTATAGATTTACCAGAAAAAGAGAACTTCCATTATGATCATAGTTTTAAAACTTTTCCTCTAGCAATTCCTCTTGATATATGATATTTAGTAAATAAATATTTATAAATGTTATATCTTCATTGGAGATGCTGAGTTCTTTTGCCTTGAATTGTACTTTTTCCACCTTATTTTTAACCAATGCATTATTTTACTTACATGTGCATAGTGTATATTTACTATTCCCTTAATGTTTACCTATTTTCTTAGACCTCTTTGTAAATAATACATTATGCTTCTTACTCTATATGAGTTAATAGTGTTTTAATATCATGAAAGTGAATACACTTGGTTTATCTTGATTTAATTGGTTAGTTGTTTAATGCTTTCTCACTATTAATTCACATGCTTTTTTCTCTTGTCAATGCATTTCTCAAGTTTCTCTGTACTCTCTTTTTGTTTTACTCAAGTTATTTGGAAACTTCTTTTTATTCTGCATTTATGTAAAGCATGTTAAAAACCCTGTTTTCCACATCAAGAATGGTAACTATTCTAATGTTAACTTGTACATAACTTTATTCTTTTATTGCTCACTTCCCAACAACACACCTTCAAATTTCATTAAAATAACCTGAGCTGTTGATCCAGGTGGTTATAATCAATATATCTCAGCAACATGTTTCTTTCCTTTTAATTAACTATTTACATATGCATAGAATTTAATTTTTACATTACATTTATATATCTCCATAAATAAAGTGTACATTTTTACATTTATTTTATATATTATATATTTTTATATTGCATTTTTACATTTGTATATTTACATAAATACAATGCAGATAAAAATAAATGTAAATATTAATTTTTATGAAGCCAGCATAACCCTGATACCAAAATCAGGCAAACCCAAAACACACAAAAAAGAAAACTATAGGCCAATATCTTTGATGAACATAGATTCAAAACTCCTCAATAAAATATTAGCAAATAGAATACATCAAAAAAATTATACACCATGATCAAGTGGGATTCATCCCAGAGATGCAAGGATGTTCCAACATATGCAAATCATTAAATATGACACACCACATCAACAAAATCAAGGACAAAAATTATATGATTATCTTAACAGATGCAGAAAAAGCATTGGATATAATTCAACATCCTTTCATGATAAAGATTCTCAGCAAATTAGGTATAGAAAGAAAGTATCTCAAAACAATAAAAGCCATATATGACAAACCTACCACAAATATCAGGCTGAATTGTGGAAAGCTGAAAGCCTAATCCTTAAGAAAGGAAAAAAGACAAGAATGCCCACTCTCACCACTCCTATTTAACACAGTATTGGAAGTACTAGCCATAGCAATCAGGTGAGAGAAAGAAGTAAAGGGCATCTAGATTGGAAAAGACAAAGTCAAATTGTCCCTACTTAGAGATGACATGATCCCATAAATTAGAGATGACATGATCCCATAAATACAAAACAAACAAGAAAACAAACAAACAAAAAGCCTCTTAGAGCTGATAAACAATTTCAGTAAAGTTGCAGTATACAAAATGAACATGCAAAAATAGCAGCATTTTTATACTCCAACAATGAACTAGGAGAAAAATAAATCAAGAAAGCTAGCCCATTACAATAGTCACCAATAAATAAAATATGTAGGAATCAATTTAACCAAGGAGGTGAAAGATCTGTACAATTAGAACTACAAATCACTGTTGAAAAAAATTAAAGAGGGATCAGAAATATGGAAAGACACTCTATGCTCTGAGACTGGAAGAATCAACTTTGTGAAAATGTCCATACTACCCAGATGGATCTACAGATTCAATGCAATCCCCATCAAAATACTAATCACATTCTTCACAGAAATAGAAAAAAACAATTCTAACATTCATATGGGACAACAAAAGACTCCAAATAGTCAAAGCAATCCTGAGCAAAAATAAATAAATAAAGCTGGAGGCATAACACTACCCAACTTCAAATTCTACTACTAAGCTGCAGTAACTAGAACAGCATGGTTCTGGCATAGAAACAGATATTCAGACCAATAGAACAAAAGACAGAACCTAGAAATCAATCCACAAACTTATAGCCAAGTGATCTTCAACAAAGACACCAAGAACATACATTGGGGAAAAGACTGTGTCTTTAATAAATGGTGTTGGGAACACTGGACATCCACATGTAGAAGAATGAAACTAGACTTGAACCTCTCACCATATACAAAAATCAACTCAAAATGGATTAAAAACTTAAATTTAAGACCTGAAACTATAAAACTGCTAAAAGAAAACATAGGAGAAATACTTCAGGAAGTAAGAATGGGCAAAGACTTTATGAATATGACCCCCAAAGCATAGGCAACAAAAGGAAAAATAAACAAATGGGATTATATCAAATGAAAAAGCTTCTGCACAGCAAAAATAAACAATAGAACAAAAAGACAACCTACAGAGTGGGAGAAATTATTTGCAAACTATACATTCAACAAGGGATAAATATACAGAATACACATGGAACTCAAACAATTTAACAGTAAAAAAACAAATAACCCTATTAAAAAATGGGCGAAGGAGCTAATAGGCATTTCTCACAGGAAGGTAAACAAATGACCAACAGACACATGAAAAAATGTCCAACATCACTCAGCATCAGGAAAATGCAAATCAAAACCACATTGAGGTACCATCTCACACCTGTTAGACTGGTTATTACAAAAAAGAGAATATCAAATGCTGGCAAGGATGTGGAGAAAGGAGAACCCTCCTACGCTGTTGGTAGGACTGTAAATTTGTGCAGCTGTTATTGGAAATTGTATGGAGGTTCCTCAAACAACTACAGATAGATCTTCCATGCAATCCAGCAATCCCACTGCTTGGTATATACACAAAGGAATGGAAATCATCATGTCGAAGGGATACCTGCACTCCTCCCATGTTCATTGCAGCTCTGTTTACAATAGCCAAGATATGGAACCAACCTAAATGTCCATCGATGGATGATTGGATAAGGAAACTGTGGTATACATACACCATGAAGTACTACTCTGCCATAAAAAAGAACAAAATACTGCCATTCACAGCAACATGGATGAACTTAAAGAAAATTATGTTATGTGAAACAAGCCAGGCACAGAAAGAAAAATACTGCGTTGTCCTCACTCACAAGTAGGAGCTTAAAAAAGAAAGAGAGAAAAGTAAAAAGAAAATACATTTACATTAAAAACTGAAAAGTTTAACAACTTTTATTGAGAGAATCTTTTGTGTTTTGTTGGTTAAACACTCAATGCCATCTCTTCTTCTATATCTCAGCCATCTATCAAGGGAGCATTTTGATATATTCATCTCTCAAACAGCTCATAATTTCCATTTCCTTATCTGTTATCTTTGGGTTTGGAGAAAATTTCTCCAGTCTGCAACTGTCTCCATTTGCAGTAAATAATCAACTGTTTTAATTCACAAATTAGATTTTTTTAATTTGAAAATACTATTTACTAAACTCAGATTGTTCTGTTTTGATAGAGGCAATGTAATCCCACATCTTGATGAGAATACAAATTTTAAAGGGTTGTTTGTTTTTTTACTTCCAATTTTTCAAGATAAAAGTCAATCTCAAAAAGAAACACTAGTTCTGAGACTTCAAAATAATTTCATTCTTAAGAAGACATAAGTCTTTTCAGAAATGTAGCGGTTTCTCTTTGTCTACTTACTTGTAGATAAATATCTGCATTTATCCAGTTCACAAATTCACGGTGGATTCTTCAAAGACTGTGTTAAACTCAGGCTGCAACCAAGGAGAAGGGGAAAATTCACATTATCCCAATTTTCTGTTACTTAATTGGGGGTCCAACTGTCAGACTGACAGATGCAGCCACCAGGAAGTTCGGGCTCCTGTCTTTCCCCAGTGTGCGCAGTGTCAGCCGACAGCAGCCCCTTCCCCAAAGTCGCCCACGGGGTTGTTCTCAGTGAGGGCCCTCTCCCCAGCCTTTCCTTCCGTTCGTCTATTCAGAATTTAAAAGAATCTGTGTTCATCAGCTCTGGGTATTATATGAAGACCAAGTCCTTAAGGACACCTTCTTTTATTCAGATATCCTGTTTGGCGAATATTTCATCCACCACTCCTGAGGTTCTTAGACTCCACTGCTGTGAATTCACTTGCCCTAGTCTGCAGCATTTATGCAGTTACAGGCAAATCGCAGCCCCCCCCCCGCCTCCTCTTCTTTACCAAATGGTGTTGCCCTTACTAGAAACTCACAGCAAGGACGTCCCCACTTTGTTTATACCAAATGAATCCCAGGGGTAAACTTTAGTAAGCCCACGTGCAAGCATCTGGTAGAGTTTTCAGAAACCTTCAGTATATTCTTCTTGATAATGGGTCCTGAATTTTCTCCACCTGCTAGCAAAGGTATCTCACAGGTGAGTGTTGAAAGATGGAGGTGCAGTTGTCAGGAGGAAAACCAAAAAGGTCAACAGGAAGACTGAGATGAAAATAAGACCCCCTCTGCTAGAATCTTTAGATTTTTCCCTTCCCATATTAGCAGACACCCAGCCTTGGCTGGGTTTCTCTGGTGTTCCCCAAAACCCCACAAAGCCGTTCAGTGCATGTTTTTGCTAGTGAGTATAGACACTGCTAGTGAGTATAGACACTTTCATTGGAATGGTTTCTCTCTTGTATTTGGTGGGTTTTGCTCAGCTGTAGCTGATGTGACTCGTCGTGAAGGAGGACTAGGTGGGGCGCTGTGGCCAGATGCCACATTCTCTTTACCTTGCACCTGTTCCTGCACCTCTGAGCATGGAGGGTGGTAGGTTCTAGGGACTCTCAGGGAAAAATCCATCCACTAAATCCCTCGGGGGTAGCCATCGGATTTTCTCATGATCTGTTCTATGTGTCTGTCTCCAAACAGGCATAAAGTATCTGCTTTTTGGTAACACCCTATTTTTCTGTGATTTTAGATAATTTTTTCATATTTTTACATTTTAGGATCATTTTTTATAAGAAAGATGGGAAAAGGGGCTCAAATTGTTGTCTTCACACTTCGAATCTCCTCTCAGGCCTGACGTTGTGCTGTCTTCTCTGTGGGTCTCACTGAGCTCAGGACACGTTATGTGAACACCAGTCCTCTTCCTGAAGCACTAGATTGCTGCCATAGGCCAACCTGATATTCAATTGCTGTTGTTTTAACCACCCTGAAGTATAACTTAAAATGTACTAATGAGTAGCCTATGGGGCTCTCTACATCTAGTGGAATTTCTCTTGCTCGTGAGCACAGAAACTGCATGTGTAATTACCTTTCATTGAATAGTTTCTCTCTTGTAGCTAGGTCTTAGCAGCTAAATTCCCTGTACCCTTCCAAGATTTACAAATGTTCTCAACAATGTTGGAAGACTCAGCGTCCTTTACTTTTCCCTCCCTCTCTTTGACTTCTCCTCCGCTGGAGTGTGCAGTTAGCCATGATCCTGACCTTCCCACAGGTCTGGGAAACTACAGAGGAGCGAGCGTTCAGAGCATGAGTTCCGTTTTGAGACAGAAACTGAGGAAACACCATCTGAGGAGCCAGGCAAATGAGGGTAACAGGTGATCCCAACCAAGCAGCACTCAAGAATAGCATCCAGGTGAGAAAGGAACCTAGCAGAACACCCAGTCACATCATCAGAATAGAGCTGCCAGAAAGGGCACAGCCCTGAGTCGTGGAAATAGGGTGAGCGGGTTATAGACATGCTCAAGATGTGTCAGAGGACCAGGACACTGACAGGGAAGGGCGGGCAAGAGAAGGGGCCAGAGTCTGAGACTCAGGTCCTGAGACATCGCAGGGCAGACAGCACTGGCCTCGGCTCTTCTCTGAAAAGTCTGTGTTACGACCTTCCCGGGGCCAGGCCACTGTCCGCTGCTATCTGACATTTCCCGTGCAGTAACGAAGAGCTGACCACTCTCCCACAGACACCCCTTCATTACAAAATCTGTAAGTCAACTTCTTTGTCACATGTTCAAACAGCAGCCTGCTCTCCCCAGATGCCCACCAGCACCACCGTGCATACAAGATGGCAGGAAAGCGTTAGTGGGATGACTAAATCTTTTATGTCTTATTAAATTCCTGTTTGCATTTTTTAGCAATTCATCTTTGTAATTCAATGTATTGATCAAAAAAGTGGTTTCTGTCTGTGGAGAGAAATGGGAAGACATTTGTTTGTTTCTGTTTCTTAATGTTTTGTACGTTTGCATTATTCATGCACCCAGAGGCTCTGCATGACAGCCACATTTTTATAAATCCCCCAAATAAATAAGTAATAGCCTGTTTAGAAAAGCTACTTTAGTTTACCTAGGACTTTGGCTGCTAGGGTCTGATGAGTCACCTCCAGCAACTTGAGCCAAAGCTCAGCAGGTGCATCACCTCCTGTCCTGCCTCTGACATTAAAAATAGAAATGACAGCCACCCACGAGCGTGGGAGTTTGATGTGAGGAACACAGTGTAGCGTTTCTGTGGAGGGTGCCATCTTTGATTCACTCAGAAATCTAGCTCACTCATAAGTTCTAGATAACACACAGATAACTGAATGACAAATAACCTTATGAGGCTCTTTTAAGAAAAAATAAAGATTTCTTTTGTTAAAAAGCACCTTTCACAAGTGTTTGCCCTGGGACCCAAGAGATTAGTCATGAGATTAATCTCCAAGGAGATTTGGCAAGGGTTCACGTATTTTGGTAAACTGAGGTAGAAAGGGGAGATAATTTTCCTTATTTTGCTTGTCCTGAGAATCCATCCTGAGCATGGATTCTCCATCGGTGCAATCTGTGTTCATCAAATTATTTGGGAACCTGCACAACCCTCCACTAACCAAGACACTCCCAAGAGTGTCCTGCCAAACTCACCTAATCATGGTCTGTCATGATGGTATCTCCCTGAAAAACACTGAAGGGGACTCAGACACTGTTACATGATGCGACTTGCAGTGCCATAAAATTCACTTAAGATGATTTATGCAATATTAAGGAATTTTCCTTCTTTGCACTCTATCTCAGGTTCTTTCATTGGAAGGGTCGATCTAAATGACAACTTGCTTGGCAGGAGTGTGGCCACACAGCCTATTCTGCAGTCGTCCCTTAGGCTGACGATGTCAGGAATACTGCAGGCTTCTGGATTTCTCTGTTGCTCTCCTTCAGGATGCTTCACTTTATAAAACACATTTTATGCACACACTCCACATTCCTCTCTTTTGTGGTGAGACACATTAAACTTTCCCTTAGTTTCACTTTGGCTTAAGATCAATATTTCGACTAAATTCATATCTTTGATGTATAGCATTTCACTAGGAGAGTATAAGAAGCCATATATTATTTTGCTCTTAAGAAAAATGGGAATCTGATCTGGAGATTACCTGCTAAGCGGTTGTGAGGATTTATTTGAATTCCCCCAAGAACCTGTTAGTGTATAATTTGTTGCACAGGATTTATGGCCCTCCCAGGAGATTTCATTCACTGCTTAAGAACATTTCCCTGACATGTCAAAGACGTGCCACTGTGCCTGGCACTTTTGCGTATTCACGATGCGGCTGCTGGCTGCTGTCACACTTCTCATGACAATGTGGCTACTCGGCAAAGACCTGCCTCAGAGATCTTCCCACAGGAGAACTATAGGGCACGCTCCTTTCTATGAAGTCCATTCTCAAATTCAAATGCGTCTTATTTCAAAACACAGCCCAGACTGTCTCTACGATTCTTTATTTTCTCAAATCTCTAAAATGGGTTTTTGTTACAACAGAAAGGTCTCTGCTCTTATAATATACGGTAGCATATTTAATTTCACCAAATATTTATCATTCGGAATATATTATTTAAGGCAGGTGGGATTTATATTTTTCAAACATATGTTTTAAGTTAAAAATACATGAAACTGTTGAGCGAGGCATGGTTCTAATTTGTTCTGTTCTTCTCCTGACATTCAGGAGTCATCCAGTTCTTCAGATACAACCTCCTTGTCTAAAGTACAGTCAAACCTCATTAACTCAGAGAACATGTCTTGTAACCCATAAACATGAGGATAGGAAGTAAGCTAAAATTGACCTTTTTTAGGGCTGAGTAGTATTCCATTGTGTATATATACCACAGTCTCTTTATCTAGTTGTCCATTGATAAACACTTAGGTTGGTTCCATCTCTTGGCTATTGTAAATAGAGCTGCAATGAACATGCGAGTGCAGATATCCCTTCAACGTGATGATTTCCATTCCTCTGAGTATATACCCAGCACTGGGATTGCTGGATTGTATGGAAGATCTATCTGTAGTTGTTTGAGAAACCTCCATTCTGTTTGCCATAATGGCTGCACTAATTTACAGTCCCACCAAGAGTGTAAAAGAGTTCCCCTTTCTCTGCATCCTCACCAGCAAAGAAAGAAAGAAAAGACTACAACGATAAGTTGAACTTTCAGAAGGAGAAAACAAACCTAAGGATACTAGAGATGGGGGGAAGGAGAGAAGGGGTTTGGGAAGTGACAGATCAGGCAAAGGGCATAAAGATATATCACAATTTGTAAGAATGAATATGTTAATAATGAACAAAAATTTAAATTTTTTAAAAAATAATAAATAAGTAGGTAAATAAATAAATAAAACTGACCTTTGTACCTGCCATCAGATTTAAAGAAAAAAAGCTGTGGTAAACTGGTTAGCAATGTAAGAAACTCTCCACGGACGATATCCAGGCACTCGAGTTCACCTGCTCACCAGCAATTTCAAAGCACCTGGGCAGCGACACACGAAAACCACCTACTCTGATGAGGATGAGCTATATTTACACATCAGAACGTTGTGGTTTAGCTCTACCAGGACGTTAAGAAATGTAGACCAACCAGTTTCACGGAAGTGGTGACCCAGCAGATTATTTCTGATCATGTTTCCAGTGACGCCACTTCAGCATTTCAACATGTGACTTTAAAAAAAAATTGTAATTCTCCCCCAGCTTCTAAGTACATTAAATTTAACTGTACGGTGAAAACATGTTTTAAGAAATAAATTCTTTAACCTTCATCAGAGCTGTCTGGAATTTTCTGTAAACGCAGGTTGGAAGTCGCAGATCGTTGATGCTCCCAAGTCAAATGCATCATTCTTTCTAGGTAAAGTCGCACTGCAAGCCCTCACTCACACTGGCTTCGTCACCTTGTTTCCCTTCGGACGTATTCAGGCATAGCCCGGACCTGTGCCCTCTCTTCCCACTGCCCCCTGAGGGAGGAACTGGTCTGATGGGATCAGGGGCTGAGAGAAGGCACTGAGCTTGCTCAGCTAAACTAAGCACCAGGGCAACGTCACACAACACCGGCTCCTGGATCTGTGTCCAACCGGTCACCAAGTCCAGAAGTGGCAGAGACGGTGCCAGATCAAGTGGGTGTCGCTCCCACAGCACTGACCCTTCATTTCATTTTTCTGCTTCCTCACACTAAAAGGTGAAAGGACATTAATACGCGTTAGAGCAAGGTTTCTCAGCCTCACCACTACTAGTGACATTTGAGGCTGATGATGCTCTGCGGTGGGGCTGTCCAGTGCAATGTAGGACATGGAGCAGCATCCCTGGCCTCCACCCACTCACAGCCAGCAGCACCCCCTCCCTTAGTTGTGACAACCAAAAACACCTGCAGACATTGCCAAGTGCTGGAGAGGGGCCGCATCAACCCCGGTTGAAGATACTGCTTTAGAGTCACAGGTGCCTGTGCTGACACTCCAGCTCCTAACTTCTGTGTGATTTAGATACATGTCAGTCTCGTGTCTCAGGTCCTTCATCTGTACAGTAAATTTAATAAATAATAATAGTACTAATACCTGATAGGAGAAACTTTATGATTTGCATGAAACAATGTAGGCAGAACATTTAGCATAGCAGCAGGTGGTAAACATTCAAAAGTTATAGCTATTCTGTATAAAATAAGTCCAAATAACAAGCCATTTTTTTATTTTATAAGAAATATGTCACATATCATTTAGTGTTTATGGGCAGTAATTTATAATCTCTTTCTGTAGTCAGAAGCTGAGTTAAATGTACTTGACCTAGACGACTCTTGCCATGCGTTGCTTATGAATATCTCAAACTATTATTTACATATTTATTTATTTTCCACTTTCTCAAATTTTCATATCTAAAAAGGCTTAAAAATTATATTAGCATTCTTGAACTTATCCTCCCCGAAATATTACCATTTATAAAATTTTTCAAAATGGAATAGATGAAAGAATTAAAAAATGAAGGATGCAAGGGAGAGATAAACAACTTTAAAACTGACTTTGAATTAAAACATAATGGAAGTCTGAGGTTGAAAAAGGCTACTAATAAATTTCTGGAATAGAGACATTCATTAGTAGCATTAAAAAAAAAAAAAAAAAAAACACAACCCTTGTGCTTCTGCACCAAAGGTATGAGACAACCTCCCAACCATCCATTGCCAATCCTAGGAAGATTCTTATTCTCTTAAAAATAGAAAGTAACATGGATTTTACTCAGATTCTAGGAAGCTCAGGGAATTGTCTTAAGATTTAAACTGGGGCTTGGTGTGTTTTCCTGCTTGAGGCCAGCCCACAGATGTCTGCCCTGCTCACTAGCAGCATGGCATTATTGGTCCTCGTTAGAATTGCTGTCTGGGGTATTGATTCTGCTCCTGAGGGCCTGATTCTCGGCCCAGGTGAGGTCCCAAAGGAGGTGACAAGTCCCCATACAAACACATTGTCAAAGTGCATCTCCCAACTTTTAATAGTTACGGTATACCTTGGTCACTACCCAGGACTCCCAGAAGTTCCCACCTGGAACTTCTCCCAATCCATCCAACAGCTCAGACCCCATGAGCACACGCCTGGGGAAGGGAGGAATGGACCTTTCAACAGAAGGATTTGGTGGATGTCACAGAGCTGCCACCACTTCCAACCACTGTGCTGGACAGTGGAGATGGAAGGATGGATTTACAGGGGCAGTGCTGTTTGCAGGTGCAGGCCGCAGTTCAAAAACAGTGGCCTGTGTTTTTTTGTTGTTTGGGTTTTTTTTTTTTTTTTTTTTTTAATTTTATTTTGTCGATATACATTGTAGCTGATTATTGCTCCCCATCACCAAAACCTCCCTCCCTTCTCCCTCCCCCCTCCCCCCAACAATGTCCTTTCTGTTTGCTTGTCATATCAACTTCAAATAATTGTGGTTGTTATATCTTCTTCCCCGCCCCCCGATTTTTTTTTTTTGTGTGTGTGTGTGTGTGTGTGTGTGAATTTATATATTAATTTTTAGCTCCCACCAATAAGTGAGAACATGTGGTATTTCTCTTTCTGTGCCTGACTTGTTTCACTTAATATAATTCTCTCAAGGTCCATCCATGTTGTTGCAAATGGCAGTATTTCATTCGTTTTTATAGCTGAGTAGTATTCCATTGTGTAGATGTACCACATTTTCTGTATCCACTCATCTGATGATGGACATTTGGGCTGGTTCCAACTCTTGGCTATTGTAAAGAGTGCTGCGATAAATATTGGGGAACAGGTATACCTTCGACTTGATGATTTCCATTCCTCTGGGTATATTCCCAACAGTGGGATAGCTGGGTCGTATGGTAGATCTATCTGCAATTGTTTGAGGAACCTCCATACCATTTTCCATAGAGGCTGCACCATTTTGCAGTCCCACCAACAATGTATGAGAGTTCCTTTTTCTCCGCAGCCTCGCCAGCATTTATCGTACATAGTCTTTCCCCAGTTAGGATGGCTAAAATCTTTTCTTTTTTTTTAATCGTAGATATTGCAATAACAGATGACTACAGAGAAGAAAATGCTTTGTTTTATTTTCTAAATTTACCACCTCACTTTCCATAACTAACAATACACCAATCTAATTTAATTATTTGCTTAACAGAAGCTGGTATTTATTGAGGGCTTAATATATTCCAAGCTCCTGGCTAAAGTGCTTTATGTTAAGTATTTCCTTTTATCTTCAAAAAAAATAGTGAGCTAGGTTTATTTTATCCCCATTTTCAGATGGTGGGAACCAAAACCATGAGATGTTTAGAAACAGGTCTAACGTGAGGCAGGGAGAAATAAAGTGACTGATGTTAAGATTCACACCAAGAAATCACACAAGGCTGGACTGTGAAGGGGCAAATGTGACTGTTTCCATGAGCTTCCAACCTAACAGGAGTGGGAAAAGCTGCAAGACAGAAAAGAGCAAGCTCAAAGTAACACTATACTGTTAAGTAGAAATCTAGCCACAGAAAGAGTGTGATACCAAAAAAAAAAGAGAGAGAGAGAGAGAGAACAAAAACTGATGGTAGAATAACTGACTCAAGCATATAGGATGCCAAAAAATATGAAGACCTGAAGATTACTAGGGGATTGATAAATAAATTACTCAACCATTTTACTCGTTTGAAAAACAGCAGACATTTAATTAGGATTTATTCAGAAAGATCGAATCAGTAAAGTTACTTTGAGAAACATATGCAAATATCAAATACTGAAAATATGTTTAAAAACAAAGAATGCAGAGCAGATGTCAAACCTGAGACTGGGAGCAGTTCTTGAAGGGTAAAGAGCAAAGATATAATAGAAATGTTGTGCAGATGAATGCAGAAAGTGTTCCAGAGCCTGAAACTGAGAGTGGAAATGTAAAGAGCCCACCCTTTCCTAAATAAAATTCACAAGGAGAGAACAACACTGAAAACGACTCAGTCGAATACTTACATTACAAGAATTTAAAGAAATAATTTTATAGACATCAAAAGAAAAAAAAAAATGTTTTCCAAGGACCAAAAATGGAAACTGTTCTGTATAACAGGCAATGCTAGAAAAAGATGAAGTGATATTTCTATAATCCATGAAAAAAAAAAGTGACCTACTAATGCTGTACCTAAGTTACAGCTCTATTTCAGATATAAATAGGTACCCTCTTAAGCTATGAGGGTGCACAATATTTATCACCAAAGTACCCTTTCTACAGAGAACTTAAAAAAGAGGAAGAAAACTTGAATGAAGAAATCTCACTGGAAAAGAAATGAACCTAATATCTATTTTAGAACCTCGGCTGGTACAATTTGCTTTAGTGGAAAGGGATGGAGAGTGTTTCGAGGACAGTGTTCCTGCCTAAACAAGAGGAACAGGATGGACTTGAAAGGAGGAGGAATGTCACTATTAAGACTGAGATCGTCACTGTGATAAAATCGCACAACACAAAAAAGTGATGTCAGGCTCTACGGTAAATAATATTACTGTTATTTTTTAATGGGGTGGGATTTAGGAGACAGAAAAGAGGAAATGCAAACTTAGCAAAACTCTTTACCTTTATAAAATAGAAACCGTGTTTACTGTTTAACTGGATAAATAGCAATAGAAAATTACAATATTAAAAATAAGATAGTTTTCTGAAAATTTTCCAGTACTGTTAAATAACATGCAATTTGCTTTTCAGATGTAGGTTAAAATCTTGGCTAAGCCACTTACTAGCAAACTTACCTCTCCATTCCTCAGTTTCCTCATCTGTACAGGGGGGCAGTAATTCACATTTTCTAGGGAAGAGTAGTAGGCCTGTGTTAGGGGCTCAGTAGAGTTTCCCTTTCTCCTTTTGAATTGTGCTCTGGTAGTTATCTTCCAACTTGTTGAACTTATTATTAAAGTTTATTTAGTTTATTATTAAACTGAATGATCCACCAAAAGCCTGAGAAAGTCATGGGAGTCTACATGAAATGCATTGAAATATGATACAGAAAAGTTTTTCTCAAATGGGCTGCCTGTGATTTCCTCAATATCTTTAAAAGATTTGTTTTAACTTCATCATACTGTAAAGAACCAATATAAAACACTCTGGGTGATTTGAATACTAGGACCGTCTGGATTAAGGAGCAGGGCTGTTCACTTCGGTATCTGCATCTGTGTTTCCACTTTCTTGTACCGTAATCCAACAGTGATACAATTGCATCAGTGAGGGCTCAATCAGAGAAGCACTAGGAGTTAGATCGATAGATGACAGATGATGGATGGATCCATGATAGAGACATAGGTAAATAACAATATGAAGATAGGTAATGACATAAAGATAAAGACACGATTGATACATAATGATAATATAAAGATAGATAGATAAATAGATACACAATTGATAGATATAGATTAGATGGATGATAGATAATAGGTAGATGACAGATGATGGCTAAATAGATGATAAATATACAGGTAAATAATGACATGAAGATATGTAGATAGTACTATAAAGATATTTAGATAGATACACGCTAGACTGATAGATAATGATAATATAAAGATAGATAGATAGATACATGATTGATCGATAGAGATAGATACAGAAAGGTGTTTGCAGGGATTGGATCTCCCCACTCTGGGCACTGGCTGACCCGTCTCTAAGGCTGGTGTCTCCTTGGTGATGTAGAACTTGAAGCAGGTG
The DNA here is from genome assembly GCF_027409185.1 of Cynocephalus volans. Lineage (NCBI taxonomy): Eukaryota > Metazoa > Chordata > Mammalia > Dermoptera > Cynocephalidae > Cynocephalus > Cynocephalus volans. The sequence goes on from NC_084465.1 coordinate 123,180,547, forward strand.
TGTTGGCAGGTGGGAAGGAAGGGTGGTGTAAAGTGGAGAAGGTCAAAAGCAACTCGGAACTTCAAGCGTGAGCTGGACTCCACGAGAGTGAACTGGAATTCATGTCAGTCCTCGCTGTCCTTGACCTTGATGGTAGGCTGGCTCCTTTCCTACAGAGCTAAACACACATGCACTCTGATCATGACGATGTGTGGGAGCTCCTAGTGGCTGCTGCTTTACTTCCACCCTCTGGATCCCACACAAGATTTTCCCACAGCCAAAGGAATCCTGGGGACCATCTGTCCCTCAGCCTGGACAAGTGGACACGTCGCAGCACCCACACAGCTATGCAACCATCTAAACGTAATCAGAAGGACTAAGGAAAGCGTGGAAAACGTGTGTCACGATATGTTGAATAGAACCCATGATTTCCATCGTAAATATGATGAGGGGCCGGCTGATGAGGTCCTTGTGGAGAGCTGGCTGGTGCCATCCCTTTGTCCGCCCTGGCATGGATGTGGTTCCTGGAGCTGCAAAGGCCAGCTTCTCACAGGAGGCAGAAACACAAAAACAGGGCCTGCACTGGGGTGTGGGGCCCAGGACCCTGTAGGCTGTCAGAGCCATGCTCAGACTATGCCACTGCACTACGTACTACCTGAGTACTAAATTAATAAATGTGCTCTTTGTGTGGCCAGGTTCTTCTCCCTGCAGCCCACAGCATTCCTAACTAACACATCATCCTGCCCTGAATCTACTCTCCTTCCACAATCCCTGTTAATGACATAATGCAGAGACACAGAGTGTCCCTTCCTCTGTGTGACTCCTGACCAGGTTCTCCTGGAGTCGTGCTCTCGATTCCTTCTCATTAGTGCATCTTTCCTCAACATTCCTCCTCTCCCACTTTGGTTACTGCACAGCCTCCCAACTAAATGCCTCCATCCAAGTCCTGTCCTTCAATCCACTGGCCAGGCTGCCACCACCTTCATCAACTGGACGCCAGTCACCACCAGCTTCCTCAAAAGATGGTGACTCCTCATCGCCACAGGGGCACAGCATCCATCGCATCCACAGCCTCTCGGTGGGGGCCCAGCTGACCTCTCCAGCTTCCTGCCCAGCACTGCTCATGCTTCAGCTGCATATTCCATCTTCATGCATTGGAGCTTCCTCAGGACTCCTGTTTCAGACCCTGGTGCCTTTGTCATGTCTCAGTCACATGTGGAGAGCTCTCCTGCCTTCCTCCTGCCTTCCAAGGCATAGCGTGCCACCTCTGCCGTCAAACGTTTCTGCTCCCTCTGTCCCAGTGGAGCTCTGTCTCCTCCTCTGTGTGCTCACTTGATAAATAATTGCATCCTATCAGCTGTGATATTGTGTAACTTGCATTTGTCTATATGTCCTTGTTGGCACCATGAGACCGGAAATACACTCACCTTTGTATTTCAGAGTTGAATTCAGGTCTTCGCAAGTAGCACGCACTCAGTACCAAACAAATAAATAAAAACGTGGGTGTAAATGTATGGATACTTCTGCTCTTGCATGGGCGCTGTGGTATTCTACATTTATACTTACGTATCTGTCTTACAAAACTGTGAGCTCCTTGAGGTTGGGACTTCATGTTGCTCCTCTGAATCCTCAAATCCTCTCCAGGTAAATAGTAAGTATTTAATAAGAGTTGCATTGAATGGAACAGCTCATGTTTTGCTCACTGTGTGTGACCCACAGTGGCTCAGACGTGGCTTTGTACAGAAAAGAGCATGAGACACTGCAGCTGGAAGGACATGTGCTGAATCCAGATGACCTGGCTCCAATTCCCTTCTGTCAAATACATTCTGTGTGACCTCATGCAAGGTCACCAACCTCCCTATGCTCAGTTTCCTCGTAGATGACCTAGGTATGGCAATGCTTACCTCACAGGGGTCATGTAAGGATTAAATGAGGTAATACATATGAATTACTTAGCATAGATTTTGTATCAGTTTCCTAGGGCTGCCATAGCAAAATGCCACAGATTGGGCAGTTTAGACAACAGAAATTTCTTTTCTAACAGTTTTGGAGGTTGGAAATTCAAGATCAGGGCATGGCAGGGCTGGCTTCTCCTGAGGCCTCTCTCCGGGGCTTGTAGATGGCATCTTCTGCCCATGTCCTCACACAATCATCCCTTTGTGTGGTCATCCCTTGTATCTCTGTGTGTCCTGATCTCCTCTTCTTATAAGGACAACACTCATATTATAATAGGGCCCTAAAAGCCTCATTTTACCTTAATCACCTCTTTAAAGACTCTGTCTCCAAATACAGTCACATTCTGAGGCCCTGGAACCCCAGGACCTCATCCTATGAATTTGGGAACACACAATTCAGCCCATAACACCTGCTATATGGAATGCCATGAATACAAAACAATACATTAATAGATATAATTTTTGAATGAATGACCATTTATTCCTCTGGTTATGTCATTTATTTATTTATGCATTTATGCATTAAAAATACACAAGTCCATGGCTGTCTGTATGCTCAATAAGATAAGCTTCCTGCCCTGCCAGGGCTCCTTACAAGCTGGGAGGACAAAGAGATGGCAGTCACAGCACACCTGGGGGTGCATCTTGAGCTCTCAGCCAGGATTGCGGGTAGTTTAGGAGAATCAACCCAGGCTGGTCCCACCAGAGGGACTTTTACTAACATCACCAAAACTCTGCAGGAAATACAAAACTATGTTCCTGAGCAAAAGGAGACATCGCTGGTCACAGCTAACAATTTGCAAATGGCCCTTCCCACCATACTAGCCAGAGATGCAGCGGGACAGAGAGAGCTCTGGGGGACACAAATCACCAGGCTAAGCAGCGGGACCCTGAGAACTGAGCAAACCTGGTGTCCTGCACATAGGAGATTGGATGGGAAGAATCAAGCCCCCTTAGAATTCAAATTCATGAGCCTTAGTGTTTAAAATGTGACCTTTGAACAACTATGGACAAAGAATTAAGCTGCAATTAAATCAAAGTAGCTGATTTTTTAAAAGTTGAATTACTGTGAAAAGCTTGGAATACAATGAGGGTGAAACAAACATACACACCACACATAGACAAACACAGACACACATTCAAGCACATAGATAGAAATACACAGACACACAAACACATACTTATACACACACAGACACACTTCACATGCACAGACATACAGAGACACACACACAAACACATACACAAAGATACCCATAGACACACACAGACACAAATACACACAGAGACACACACAGACACACAAATACATACATATACACACTCAGACACATGCTTAACACAGAGAGACATGCATAGACACATACATAGACACACACAGTCGCACATAAACAAACACATACACAAAAACACCCAGATACACCCAAACACACACAGAGACACACACAGACACATACAGACAAACAAAGATACATACAAACTCAGGCACACGGAGATACATACATATACACACTCAGACACATACTTCATACAGTCATACATGTACACAGATCCACATGGACATACATAGACACACATCACATACAGACACATATGACACATACATACATATGTAAATACACACATACACATACATATAAAATATAGACACACAAAAATACATACACACAGAGCAGAGCCTGTACCAAACAGTAGTCCAGATTGGTGAGAAAATAACTAGTTTTCCAGACCACACTGGAGTAATGAAAAAGGCACAGGAATGAAATATTACAGACTCTGCGTCTGATCTAGCTGTAATCTTGTGTCATTAATCAGCTCTCACTATCCCCCCACCTCCCCTTTCTCACCTCTAGTAACCACAGTTCTTCTCTCTCTTTTTAACAGTTTAACTTATTATTATTAATTTATTTATTTGTTTTGGTGTTTTTAGCTCCCACTTATGAGTGAGGATGTGCAGTATTTCTCTTTCTGTGCCTGACTTGTTTCACTTAACATGATTTTCTCCAAGTTCATCCATGCTGCTGCAAATGGCAGAATTTCATTCTTTTTTATGGCTGAGTGGTATTCCATTGTGTATGTATACCACATTTTCCTTACCCAATCAGCCAACAATAATTAACAATGATTTATTGCATGTTATCAAATGAGTAGCAGAGAGAGGATCAAATGCTCATATCACAAAGAAGTGATTAAGTTTTGCAATGATGAATATCAATTACCCTGTTAGATCATCACGCATTGTACACATGTACTGAAATATAATTTTGTACCCCATAAATATGTGCAATCAATGTTTCATTAAAAAAACTGAAAAATAAATAAAAAATAATTTTAAAAAACCTGTTGTGTATTGAGGTTTACAAAGGAACTGCAATAAAATAAACAAAAGGCAAAAAAAAAAATGTATTCTCACGTATCACTCCCAGTTGACCATATGGAACCATGCTTAAGTTCACTGCAGACTAACGTGTACTTAATATACGTATGGGTTCAAATACTCTCACCTAAGGTCTTAGTTATCCTTTTACAGAGATACTTTAAAGACTTCCTCCGGGTGTTAGAAGAGCCATCTGGGCCAGGGAGACCACACACACCCCGTACCAAAGACTCCCGCGTTCTGTGGTCCCTAGTGCGTAGCAGCCTCCACGGGACTTCGCTTTCTGGGACAGATGCCCCGTCAGTGCTGCGTGTTGAATGTTTACAAAGTGCCGAGACGCAGGAGAGAAGGAAGCGGCCTCCAGGACTATCGGAGCAGCTTTCACCTACCCGGGGACGGCTAGATTACAGACCCAAATGAACAGTAACAGACACACTGTAGAGGGACCCTGTGGGTAGAAGTCAGACTGCCACCTAAATAAAGACCCCACAGGGTCACTCAAGGCCACACAGAGACACCAGTGTGAAAGCCACCATCCGACGCGGGCAGCAAAACTATGAAAATCAAGCATTTGTGAACAGCATTTAGCGTCTTAATCAGATAAAATGAGCAGCAAGGTTTCTCTGACACATGTTTGATGATAGACATAATTGTCTCTGTGCTGCATGCTAATTAGGCATCCGTCCGAAGTCATTTATCTAAATGACTGTAATTGGAATGACGTTGGCACAGCCAGCCCCAGCATTTGGGGGAGCTGGTAGGGAGGCAGTGATCCTGCAGGGAGGTGGCTCCTCCGAAGCTCCCTGGGAGCTCGTGGCCTAGACCCAGGGAAGCAGCCTCCTCTGCAGCAACCCCTACCAGGAATGCGCACGGCCTGGAGCTCTGAGAGCTGCTGGCCTCGGGTGGCCTCTCCCATTCCCCTGCCAGGCTTTCTGCTGGAAACACTGGGCACCTTCTGTTCTCTCTTACCCACTGTCTTGTCTGGCATGGAGGATCGTCCTGGGTTCCACTTCTCAGCCAGGTGGCAATAAACAGATGTGGGTCACTTCCAACAACAGGGAAGGGGTACAGGGGATTCCGCCTGCTCCAGCATGGGAGTCTCATGCCTCACTTTCCACCTGGGAGCCAGGGGGCTGCAGTCTGGAGATCAGGAGACACAAACTTTGAGAACACAGTTCCTCTGGCCACTGGATCCACAAGCCTCCCAACAGCTGCAGAGAGGGCTCTTTCTTGGCCACGTGAAGGTTTCTCCAGGAGGGTTGATTGCAGACAGGAATTGAAATTCTCTGGAGCAGAGACAAGCAGTTCCAAGGATGCCAAAAGAATAGCCAGGTGACTCGGCAGCATTCAGCGAAGACTCTGTGCCTTCCTCCCGTCCTCCCAGGAACAGCCGCCGAGCTACCAGCTCTTTGGGTCTCCAGACTCTGGGCTGAGTAGGTACTGGATTTCATATGCTTCTTGCAACAAATGAGGACACTGAGGCTTAAAGAAATCCTCTACCTAATAATGGAGAGAGCAGGGATCCAGGGCCAAGGCCCGTCGCTCAATGGCAGAGAAGTGGGTTAGAAACACTTCTGTTCAAAGGCAAACTGGATTTGTCAAAAGAAAAAAAAAATGTGGCTTTAACCAAAGTAGAGCAGTTTTGTTTTCTGAACTGTGTGGAAAGCAACTGGATTGGTTGCATACTGCTGCCAGGTAAAGTGTCCCCACGGGCTCTTACTGCCTAAGCCAGGACACAGACCAGACCTCCATTTAGGGGCGAGATTTAATTTTACGGTTTTGTGATTGTGTCAGATAAGATAAGCCTTTCCAAGCAGAGCAGAGCAGAGCAGAGCCTAGAGAGGCAATATTTCACCTGCTCATCAACACAGTCCTAGAAGAGCCCTCGGGAAAAGAAATCAGATATACCTTGTGAGTATGCATGTGTGTTTGCGTATGTATGTCTGTGTTTGTGTGTGTACATATGTACACATGTATGTGTGCATGTGCATGTGCTATGCATGCATGTGTTTCCAAATTGTTCTTACTCAGGGAAGAAAGAAGAGATCTTCCGCAACAGAGAAATCATTACAACTGTGTTTGAAGATATATTAAAAACGGGTCATGTGAGACTGGAAATGGAAAGAGTGAGGTAAAACGTCTGTGTCTCATCGAGGAAGACAGTCAGGACACTTGCCATCCTCTGAGAGCATGTGGCTGAGTGAGGGACAGTCTCCAAGTGTGCACCCCACACGAAACCAGGGCTCTGTGCATGGAACCCTGAGTCACTGCATACCTACCTCAAACACCTTAATCACAGGAGGCTTCACACTGGATCTGAAGAATGTGAGAGTCTCCACAAACAGAGGTCAGAAGCTTCTCTGGATCTCGGACTAGCTCACAAAATAATGCTGAAGAGTGGGACTTGAGAGCCCATGTATCTGATCCACAAAGGAAAATAAAAAACATAAGTATGCTAATTTAGAACCTAGATATCCATTTACGATGTCTCTTTGGTAGAACCCACATCAAAATTAGTGAACCAGTTAGTGGCAAAATATCCCGGTAATTTTAGTAAAGTAGTTGAAAAAGCCAGATTCCTGGGCAACCTGAATATCTTTCAAGACTGATGTCAATTTTATTTCTGAAACCTCATTTTGCTACTTAGCTCTTAGTTTCATCTTATTAGACTTTTTCCTTCCCTAATGTGTTCTCTCTGAGTAGGTTTGCAATGTATATAGAACTATTTTTGTAAGCATTATAATAAAATAGCAATATCTCCTTTGAAGAATGCTAAATCCTCAACATTATCTTCTGCACCATTATTTTTTAAGTTAATGCTCATCATTTTATCAACATAAAAAAGGTTAATAATAATACTTTAAATAATTTCTATGTATCCTCACTTTTTAAACATATTCGTAGATTGATAAGACAGCAATAGATGCTAGTTGGTCCTGCCCTGTGTCATTAATTCCCACAGTGAATACCTCACACTTATCTTCTCTGTTAGTGTGAAGAAAACTACTTATTTTCTTTAAAGCATTGATTCGTCCAAATATATTTCTCTTAAACAACCTTATTTAGGACTTTCAGTACAAAATGTTGGTTAGCACAGTGACTTTTTAAAAGAATAAATACACAAGCACAATGAAGAAATAGTGATTAAGATCTCCATACTCATATTATAGTAAATTCAACATATTATCTGGGTGCCAATGACAGGTGTGGTCTGATGTGTCTGGGGAAATGACCATAAATTACCACAGAGTCCTGGTACAGAAGGTTCAGGCCAATGTTAAAGATCTGGAAATCAAATTCAGTGAGAAGTTGGAGCCAGATACCAATTTTAAAACCATCTACTTGGAGCTTCTCATTTATTCCATAAAACTATATATTAATTCTCTGACAGTTGGAAGACAATTTTAAGAGGCCCAGGGATGGCACGCTCAGGAGCACTCAGTTGTACGATGAAAAGAGAAAGAAAAATCAGCAAAGGAGAGAGAGAAAGATGGGGAAAGAGGGAAAGAGGAGATAAAGAAAAGTGAAACATCACCAAAGCCAATACAGGATGATGTTTCACATGTGTGTGGCATCAGGCACATGGAGGGTCAGGACAGGAGCTGACTTCCTGAACCACGATGTGCATCCACAGCTCGTCTGCGAGTGGAGAGAACCATTCCCAGGGCTGCTCTAGAGCTTCAGTGAGTTAATGAGAAGGTCTTGGCCCAGTGTCCAGCAGTCTCTGCCCACTGTGTGTGAGTCGATTACCAGTAAGACAGCACCGAGCTGGAAGACACAAATCCCCACATCCAAGGTCTCCGTGAGACAGATCCTCCTGACTTCTCCAACCGTGCGTTTCACTGCATAATCTTTCTGATACACTTGGTTACTTTCATGTGCTCTTCTTCTGGGATTTTCCTCATCCTGTTCACTTCACCTCAACAACCCTCGTCCGTGATCAGTAATCGCTACTCCACAATTTTTCATCCTAGTTGTACGAGTATAATTATCAGAATAAATGCAAGATGTTTTGTATTTTGTTTTATTTACTCTTCAAGCATATAAAAGCTCCATGAGGCACGTGCTGGAGAAGAGAGAAAGATAGTGGTCAGGGACATCTGTCAGCAGCTCGTGCTTTGGAACAAGGACACTTAACAGAACTGGATTTTAGACCTGATTCTCTGGTAACAAGAGAGGAGATTTTACCAGTTTATTAAATAGATCTAGCTTTTCCAGGCCAAATTGCAAGGAGGAAATACTTAGAAATATCGTTATGTCATTTACTGCAAAAGTACACAAAATAGCTTGTTAGCACATGGTAAGTGACCAATAATAGTTAACCATTAACCATACTAGTTTAAACAATAATGCTCACAAACACTGAATGTGCAGTTACCAACGGATGTTTGAATTTACTATACAAGAGAAGAGCTAGGTTTCTCATAGAAACAAAAATATATAAGTTAATGCTTCCTCTCGAACAGTCAAATAAAGCCAGAAGAGAAGCTTCCAGAACAACAGCAAGTTGTCCCCTATTTAAACTTCCAGTGTAGGAAGTTTAACACAGAGTTTGAAAAATGGAGGTTAGGGGTGACCAGACTGAGCTGCATGTGCACTCCAGGAGGCTTTTGAGCCACAAGGAACTGCCTTAAGAGGATGATAGGAAGAGCTACTCACAAATTAGGTAAAGAGAGGCAGAGCCACGGGAGGCAGAGCTGGATCCCCCAGGAGAGACATGGAGAGGAAGCAGGAAGAGTCCGTGATGCCGACCAGGGAACAACCCCAAGAGAGAGGAGAAGAGGGGACTGCACCCACTGGACAGCTCCTGGATGCCCCAGATCCTTTCACAGTGTGGGGACAGCCGACCCCAGCAAGTGGACTGCTGGGTATCCACAGCGCTCAGCTGGACACCACAGGTCCCTTCCCCACGTGACTCATCTGGGGATGGGGGTGTCGGTGGCTCCCACTTTCCCAGGGCAGCAGAGGCCCCAGACAGGGGAATGGAGGTGGACTGGGAGTCAGTCTCTGGCAACAACAGAGCAGCAGCATTCCAATCACCTGCTTTCATCCAAAAATAACACTCCCTTCCAGAAGTTTCTGCCACCTGACTGCCCAGTCAAAGAACAGAAGACAAAGAGGCAGCAAAGTATTTCATCAAAGTGTGATTGGCCCCAGGGAATTTCCGCTTAGAGCTCACACCTGTACATACACTGTGAGGACCCAAACCAAATGGATTTGATAAAGGAACTTAAATCATTTCTGGATTATTGATTTCCAAGCCAATTTTAAAGGTTGTAATGACACTAATATTCTTTTGCTAGGCATGGGAGACAGCCAGTCTTGGTGGAATATTTACCATCCAAGTAAATATTGAATATTGGCAAGCTTTTTAAAATTTTTGTCTATTTTCAAAATATATCACCCATATCTTGTTCCTGCCAATGTTTTTCAACAATATCATAATGTTAAAATATCTATTTCTCAGATGATACAGATTGAGATGGTTAATGGTAACGAAACAATTTCTAGTATTTCAGGCCCTAATAACCTAATATGCACTCTTTTTTATTATTGATTATGTATATTCACGGAATACAAAGCTGACCTCTTACTAATGGCATTTTTTTCTCAAACAGTTTTAATTAATGGTTTGTCTACTTGATAAACCTAGTCGTTTGTAAATACAAGTACAGTGTCAATTCTACAGTATATAGTGTGAGAGAATGCACAGGCAAAGAAAAGTAAAAACAAATAAATGAGTGAACGAAGCGGTTTAACAGTGGAGAGGGATGTCTGTGTTGTAACAAATGTGCAACGTGCAGAGCACGTGAGTGGCTGGCTTACCTGAGCAATTACCGTACTTTGCTCCTTCGTTCCCCGGCTATTGCCAGTGTACAAATATATTTCTTCAAATTGGTTTGTAAATCCTTAATTTGCTGCCTTTCTTCATGGTTTGGAGCATCCCTCCCAGTCTTATACCTGGAGAGTGAGCCTCTGTCCATAAGTCAAAATCCCAGGAAGAGCTCTGGGTGTCCCACAAAGACCTCCAAGGTGGTGAGGGTTGAAAATAGTTCTCTGAAAGGATATGTTAGAAAATAGTAAAGAAATGGCATTAACTACCAGTTTCACACACACAAATCTTTAAGTGCAGCAAGACCTTATGTCTTCATTGGTAACTAGATAAAGATGTCGACTAGATTTTGCCAAAATCCCCAACAGCTCTCAAGTGTGCCAAGAAGAGAGATGTCACAGTCATCGTTTGCAAATCTCTCTGGGAGAATAAGGCAGACACAGACATTAGTGGCTCCTCCCTGAAAACGTCATTAGCTACCTTCGCCAATTAAGAAAAAAGTGCTTTTCCCTACGCTCTTCTTTCTCCTACGCACGAGACACATTGAGGTAACATCTGTGTCCACCCGAAGAGCTGGGAGATGAGCACGTGACTGGGAAGATGAAGCTGCTGGTCAGTGATTTCACATATTTCAGGACAGACTGTCGGGGGCAAGCACACCTGGTGTGCGAGAAGAGCCTCGTCCTCACACTCTGTGATTGCTTCCCCTGGCTGGAGCTGTCATCGGACTGTGCACGTGATCAAAGCAGCAAGAGGAGCCTCCAGCTGGGGAAGGAGCGTCCAGGAGCCAAGAGAAAAGACTGAAGTGGGAGCCTTGCTAATGATGAAAACATCCACAAGTGACTGTGGACATCACTGCATCTCCTGCTGGCCATGAGGCACACTGGACGGCTGCCTTCAGCCCACCCCCAACCCCTAGGATATACCAGGACAAGCGTGGAGGAAAGAGCGTGTGGCCTAGAGTAGGTATGTGGGTGTCGCCATAAGCGGTGTGACTGGGAAGGTCTGGGACGTCAGCGAAGAGGGTGCCAGGGCTTTCTCAGTCCAGCTCAGCCTTGGGGAATGCAAGGGGCCATGGCTGCAGCAAGAGCAAGCCCTGCAGCTGCTGGAACCCACAGGGCAAAGCAGACCTGGTTCGCTAAAAGTGGCTTGTGCTTTAAGTAGTGACAGTGACCCCCATGCAGCTCTGACCTCAAGAAGATCATCCCGCTCCTGAAGGCTAAACATCCTAGGCTCACACCGCAGCAACTCCCAGTCTGTGCACCCCCTGTCTCCCAGCTGTAGACCCTGGAAAGCCCCTGAGGCTGCAGGGACGTCTGTCTCCTAGGAGGGGGAGGCACGGGGAGCTCCTCTTGCTGCCCTGGCCACCCCTCGACTTTCAGAATCATTCCTCTGATGAGCAGCCCCCAAATGACCCCAGCTGGCCAGCAAAGACTTCAGAGATATCAGGGTCCCTGCTCATGAGGACAAGTTTAGGCCTCCTCCTCCGTGACTTATGACGGTTCCACTGCTGAAGGACAGCTCTGTGACACAGCCACGCCGAGCCCTATTTTCCGACTGTCTGTCAGAGTGACTGATCACAGCTCCTTGCTCTCTCTCTACCTCATTTTCAGGTGACTCCTTTTTTTCTGTAATTCATAAATCCTCACTTTCATGTGAGGCTTCTCTATGATACTTTATCAAATGCCTTTTGAAAGCCTCTGCAGAAAATATAACCCATGTCCCAAACTCCTCTCTCTTGGCTCTTTCTTCAGCAGCAGAATCCATATTTTAGAAAGGGGGACACTCAGCGGGGCAGCGGGGCTCCAGATACATCCTGCCTGCCCAGGAGGATCTCAGAGCACATCATGCAAACACTGTGTAATTTACCCTCATTGCGGGCTCTCTGCAAAAGGAAAAGGTAAATTTCAGATTCTTCCTGTGGTGTAAACCTCTACTTCCATGAAACACTTTCACGGGTGCTCTCAAAAATAATCCTTTACTCCAAATTTGTAGGAAGCATCTATTGTCTCCCCATAATGAAAACAGTGATGCATCAAGGAGATGTTCAGGGTCACAGCCCTTCCTCAAAGCTGCCCGCATCTCTACTGCCACCCGTCCCGCAAAATGTAGGAGGGGTTTCTTTCCCACGGGCTGTAACTCAAAGACCGCAGCCTGGCCTGCTCTGCCCACACCTCCAGGGCGCCTGCCTCCATCATGGGCACAGGTGGGAATTTAAAACACAGAGCTGCCCAGAGATGAGCACAACTGCTTCCAGGTAGTTTTAAAGACAAACAGTAGCCACTGAATGCTCCAATTCCTGGAATCCTGGAATCACAGGGCTAAAGCAGTTTTCTGATCATTTTTATCACTTGTGTTATCCAGAATAAACTTATTGAACGTTATACCGGGCATGGAGGAAGTGCCCAGGTACCAAGACAGAAGCTCCCACTGTCAAGGAGTGTAGGTGTTAGTGCCAGAGAAAGACAAGGAGACGCAAGTCCCTCAGAGGGGGACAGGGGCCATGCGTGCCAGGCAGGGCCTCAGGAAAGCACGGGGAAGGGGTTCCTCCTGGAACGTGCGTGTGCTCCTCACCAGCAACTCTGATTAGCAGAAAGGTTGCTTTGCTTCAGGTGTCCCTCTAGTAGCCATTTTCCCTTCCACCTTGTACCTGTTTGTCGTCCTTGACTGTTCACGTGTGAGAGGCAGTGGCAGATTGAGAGAACCTGCATATGCGTCTTCCAGAAAGAAGACCCTAGTCCACGTTGAATGAGTTAATGTCACCTCACACTTAAAAATAATGTAAATAGCTAAATGCACCTCCTGATGAAGAAACTGATGAGAAGATTTTTTTAACATTCTTTAAAAATAGCTTCTACTTCAGCCCTTATATGGACAGGATAAGAACATACAATAGCATTGTGATTTGGGGGCCAATTTTCCTTAAATACCTTCTTCCACAAGATATCTAACTCTTTCGATATTTAGAAGCTTCAGGAGTCTCTACTCTGAAAAAGCTGCATAAATTGAGGAATTCTTACAATAGGGTCTGGTCTAATATCTCCCTGATCACAGCTCCTTGGCAGCTCGCGGTTCTGACTGATTGGGCCGTCTGGGCGAGATCTTCCCATCACAAGGACGACTGTTCAAAGCTGCCTCCGTTTAGGGCAGTCAGTCTGCATTTTCTTTATTAAACCCCTTTGTTGGAGCTTTAGACTTTAGCTATAAAAATCAGTGTGAGCTAAGGCTCAAGCTACAAGCTGAGAGGAACTTAAAAAAAAAAAAAAAATGTCATTTAAACTGCATTTCCAGGCATTGGGGGATTTAGAACATTGGAAGCAGACAATAATAGAAAATAATACTTCATCCCTTGTCTCAATTTTCTGCTTAACCCTAGTGTCCAGAAGAAAACATTTGTATTTTCCCAAAGTATTTTGACTCTACGAAAAATATTTTCCTTCCAAACCTTCATCTCTCTCTCTCTAGATAATTAATTAGTTATGTAAAATATGTAATATGTATATCTGGAAATAAATCAGCTTTTCCAGAACATAGGTCATGAGTTCATCTTAGTGAAGTAGATATGGACTAGAGAGCTACTAAAGTCTCAACCAGTGTTCCCCAATTTGTGGCCCAGTGGCCATTTCCATTCCAGACACCTCTGAGCCCGTCTCAACCTCAGAAGGACCATTTTGGGAGTGGAAATGAGGTTGGACCTCCCAGAAGATCTCCACGTTCATGAAGTTCACCCCTTGCCTGAGTCAGAGTTAGGCCATCACAGAGGACCTTGATCAAGCTGAGATCTTTCCTGTTCCCACCAATGAAAGAAAGTGAGTGGTTTGAGTAAAGTCTCTGGGACTAAATAAAGGGCACAGACGCCGGAAAATATCTCTAGTACAAAGAATATTTGTGTGGTCGGCTACGCTTCTCCTCGATTCAGGCAGGAGACAGATTCCACATCAGCCATGACTAAATTATTTACTGCAATTACAACTCATTTTAGCTACCAAGAAAAAAATGATCCAAAGCATTGGAGGTGTATGTAAATGTTTATTTTTTAAGATGCACAAATTTAAGAAGAATTGATTGACAAGTAACTAAATGTGGCATAAACAATGAGGAAAGTTTTTTTAAAAAAGAAAAAGAAAAAGAAGGTGGTGGAGAGGTAGTGCATCGGGTGAGGTGGGTCACCCTTTGAGGGGCAGGAGTAGACGGAGAGTGCTGGGTCTGGGTTGAGGCCGCAGAAGCAACTGACAGGAGGGCATCCAGCCTTGGCCTTGAACGTAAGGCATGGCTGCAGTTGCAATCACTCCTTAACCAGATGGACCAGGAAAGGCAGCGCTTGCAGAAGGCATCATATGGCTCTCGGGAGAAAGCAGTTTCTGCTTAGGATGGGGGGTTCTTGCTAACGCTTTCTAAGCACTCGGTCAAGAAGAAGCAGATCAGCAAGAAACAAATGTAGCTTATTAAGAACCAAGTTTATGTACCAAAACAGGTTCAGGGGCAACCCCATGCCTGAGGTTACTGCATCAGCACAGATGAGCATGGAAAAAGAAAACATTCAAACAAATACAAGGCTGAAGTCAAGGGCAGAGGCAATCGAAGGGGAGTAAGTTGAACTTTGGATTTTATTTTTCTATTTTTTATTTACAGCCTCTCAGATTCCACTTGCCCATATCTGAGCTCAACATTTACAGCCCTCAAGCAATTAGAATCTCTCTGTCTACACCCTGTTTCTCTTAGGGTACCGCCACTTTTCCAAACATTCCAATGCGAACCCATTGCTAAAGGTGTTTGCATCAGCAAGACGCCTTATTCCTCCCCCCACTCCACCGTCGCTGCCACCAGCCCACCTCATCTTCCGTTCCATGTGAGCATCAGCGATCACTTCCAGTCCATTCTGCAAAGAGCTGCAGGACCAACCTTCCTAGAGGACCTCCTTGATCAAGGCAGTCCCCAGCCAATCACCAATGACTGCCACCCCAATACTGTTGTCAGAAGAACCACGTTACCCAGCCTAGCTTCCCAGGCACTCCTCAAAATGTTTCCACTACCATGTACATCCCACCCTGCAGTGTTTACTATGTGCTGGGCCTCAGCTCTCCTCTGGGCCAGAACAGCCCCACCCGAGCCCTGGGATTTAATTAGCTCCCTTAGTTATTTCTGCTGTCTGAGCTTCAATCATACAAAAGTCCTTCTCTCTAAAGCTCTTTTTAATTCCTTCTTTCCTTTGCACATTTCACGTCAGTGAATGCCCCATCCTAGCTTCCATTCCTCTTCTTCCTGCAAAGGCTGAAGTCTCTCAATGCAATGTTAATAACTCTAGTTTTTCCCTAAACCCAGAGATGCCCACACTTTTCTCCTCTATTCTTCCTCCTCTTTTTTTTAGAATTTTTTCACCTCAACCCCACTTATTGTTGGAACTTCATTAAATGATGTGATATTGATGCGTTGGTAATTAGAAGTGTTCACAAGTCCACACGTGGCATGCACTAAACATGGAAATGCCCCACGCATCCGACTCTGCACAGCCAGGGGCTGAAGGAGGCCCAGGGCTGTCAGAGGAGGAGGGCAGGACAGTCCTCCAGCTGGAGAGCGCTCCCTCTCACATCATGGAGATGCCAGTACCCCCCACTTGCTGTCCTTTGCCTCATCTGGACCCCTGCCCTGATGTCACAAGTGCTAAAGTGGGCTGTGTGAACCAGGCTCGCAGAATGGAGACAGTGAGGCAGAAAACAGCATCTGCCTGTGAGAATCCCATCCTCCATCTCCCCGTGCCCACAACTTCTCTGAGTCTCAGCATGCAGAAGAAAAGACAGAGGATACTCTGGTTCAAGGAAACTTGGGGGAAATACTGACTTCTGATCCCGCCCCTGATCATGGACTGTCGGTGGGTGTTCCTCACGGTGTTTTTCTTTCTGTTTCCCAGAAGCTCCCCACTGGCCTGTGGGATCATTTAATGCTTTGTCCTCTGTCCTCAGACCATTTGCTCCCTCGCTTTCACTGTGTGGGGAGCGGGGCCCCTGCCAGAGAGCCTGCCCACCTCACCACCTCACCCTGTGCCCTGAACCACCATGTGTCCCTCTGAGTCTCCACCCCTCCCACCTGATGGGAGCAGCAAGGGGTCACTCCTGGAGCATGAGGGTCTCTCTCTCTTTTACCCCTTAAAACACTTCTCTCTCTCCCCCACTCCCCTTCCCACTCTCTCCCCTCTTCGACAATAATCCTCAAGAAAGACGCCTTTGTTGGGTGTTTCTATCAGCTGTCTCCCGTTTCCCTTCAAGTCTTGGCTCTCTGTAACTTCCTCAGTGACACATACTCTGACCACCCACTTCAGAATTGAGCTGCCATGACCCAGCGACCCTCCTGCACTCACAGTCCCCAGCTCAATTTGTTCCACATAGAATTTATTGCCCTCTAATATACTACATGATTCTTTTTTCTACCAAGTCTAATTTCATTCATTCATCCACAGTCCCCTGGGCAGCATCTGGCACAATAATCACGTTATATAGATTAATAAACACTAGCTAAGGACGAAATTGAATGCATTTCTCCAGTCCCCTTCCAACCCAGCTTCCGAGCATTGCTGTGAAAACCAGTGTCCTGTAGTAAACACAGCAATTATCAAGAGAGGAAGAAAGCAAGTTGACAGCATTACTAATTAGACTGAGAAGTCCCAGGACTCCCTGGAAGATCACAAATTGCAGAAGAATTCTATTCTTCTGAATAGCAAGATGCTAAGACAAGTAAGTCTCTCATACCAAGTAGAGATGAAGGTCAGAAACCGACAAGTCCCCTGACGCACCCAATACAACCGGAGAGGAAGCTCTTCCCTGATGTTGGAGAAGAACTGGTCTTCACCATAAAGCATCCTTCCTTAACAGATCTTACCTAACGAGCTGAACCAAGTCGGAGAAGCTTCCAGGCCAGAACAGAGAGATGCGAGAAGTCCATGCAAAGCATCAGTAGTGTAGTTTATCATGACTCTCCCACTGACCTATTTTAAAGCTCTCTCTAGATGGACCAGGATTGGGTGGTGAGAGATAAACCCATGGATTTTTCTGTCATCTCACCCATGCAGTCAAAATCAAAGTGCTGAGACTCAGAAAGACACAGGGTGACGTCCTCACCACGGAAGGCAACGTGGGATCCAGGTGTCTCCCAGCGCTGCCCCCATTCAGCCCACATTTGTATCCAGCTACACCCCTAGGAGTTCCCAACTTAATTGTTTATTGAAAAAACAACCATAAGAGCAACAAAACACCAGGGGCCTGCTATCCTCTTGACATTGTTTTAAATTGCTGTTTTTGTATTTTTTTATTTCCGTTCCTATTCTTAGTTTTATTATCCTTTTTAGAGTTGAAAGGGACCCAGAGGACACCTTGGTTTTAACTAAAATTCACTCTCTACTTTGTACAACACACTCAGGCTAAATAGAGAAAATAATGAGAAAATATTATTCACATACGCTGCATCTACTCTGAGGGTTGCAAGACAAAGCTCACGCATGTTCATTACAAGGATTAAAATTTTCTTTGCAGTAATTAGCAACTGTAACGTCACCCTTGGTGATGTCTTCCGGATTAGATACTCTATAATGGATTAGATACTTGTCTTCCTTTATCCCAGACAAACCAGAAAACAGTTACTAGTGAACCTGCTTGCTCAAAGTCAGAAAGACCCCAAATACACAGTAAGGACAGATTTCATGGATCATCAAGACAGGACTGATGGGTGGGCGGTGATTTGGAATATCCTCTAAAAGTAGAACTTCCTAATTGTGTGGTCTATAAAAACCACTCTTAATAGGAAGATTAGTTAAAAGATTGTCTTCGCTTGTGTATTCATACCCAACAGCGTTTTCTGTCTTCTGCCAACACCTGGCATGAAAGATATTTTTTCAGGTTTAATTTATGTGCTTTATATTATGAAAACAATAGCTATGCATGTTTTTTAAAAACTAAACACCTCCCCTTGGGGGGTTTCCCACTTCTCGTTTTTCCCAATTGAGAACTGCTCCTTAAACCAGAGATCACACAAGCTAGCAAACCTCCCATTACTTTGAAAGCCTCCTGCTGGGGAGGGCCTTTCTGTACGCAATCACTTCAGGGACACCTATGAATCACTGGTTGTGATCATTTATTCCTACCCATATGTAAATAACACTCCACAGGACAGGGCATGAGGTGGCAGGGAGCCAAAGACAAAGCCCAGGCTTTCAGGTACAACAGCCCAGGAGACACACACAGATGACAGAGTTAGCCCCCTTCCAGGCAACCAGAGGGACCAAGAAGAATACATGTAATGCAGAATTAGTGCAGGCCTAAATCTCCCAAACTCATTCTATGAAGCAAACATCATCCTGATACCAAAACCAGGTAGAGATATAACCAAAAAAGAAAACTATAGGCCGATATCCTTGATGAATATAGATGCAAAAATCCTCACTAAAATACTAGCAAACAGAATACAGCAACACATACGAAAAATGATTCATCACGATCAAGTGGGATTCATCCCAGGGATGCAAGGTTGGTTCAACATATGCAAATCAATAAATGTGATACACCATATTAATAAACTCAAACACAAGGACCATATGATCATCTCTATAGATGCGGAAAAAGCATTTGATAAAGTTCAGCACTCAATCATGACAAAGACCCTCTATAAATTAGGTATAGAGGGAAAGTATCTCAACATAATTAAAGCCATATATGCCAAACCCACTGCCAATATCATCCTGAATGGGGAAAAGCTGAAAGCTTTTCCTTTAAGAACAGGAACTAGACAAGGATGCCCACTCTCACCACTCCTATTCAACATAGTGTTGGAAGTACTAGCCAGAGCAATCAGAGAAGAGAAGGAAATAAAGGGCATCCAGATTGGAAAAGATGAAGTCAAACTGTCCCTGTTTGCAGATGACATGATCCTATATATTGAACAGCCTAAAACCTCTACAAAAAAAAACTGTTGGAATTGATGAATGATTTCAGCACAGTAGCAGGATACAAAATCAACACACAAAAATCAGTAGCATTTCTTTTCTCCAATAGTGAGCATGCAGAACGAGAAATCAAGAAAGCCTGCCCATTTACAATAGCCACCAAAAAAATAAAATACTTAGGAATTGAGTTAACCAAGGAGGTGAAAAATCTCTATAATGAGAAATACAAACCATTGCTGAGAGAAATTAGAGAGGATACAAGAAGATGGAAAGATATCCCATGCTCTTGGATTGGAAGAATCAACATAGTGAAAATGTCCATACTACCCAAAGTGATATACAAATTCAATGCAATCCCCATCAAAATTCCAAAGACATTTTTCTCAGAAATGGAAAAAACTATCCAGTCATTTATGTGGAACAATAAAAGACCGCACATAGCCAAAGCTATGCTGAGCAAAAAAAATAAAGCTGGAAGCATAACACTACCTGACTTTAAGCTATACTACAAAGCTATAATAACCAAAACAGTATGGTACTGGCATAAAAACAGACACACTGACCAATGGAATAGAATAGAGAATCCAGAAATCAACCCACAAACTTACTGCCATCTGATCTTTGACAAAGGCACCAAGCCTATTCACTGGGGAAGGGACTGCCTCTTCAGCAAATGGTGCTGGGATAACTGGATATCCATATGCAGGAGAATGAAACTAGATCCATACCTCTCACCATATACTAAAATCAACTCAAAATGGATTAAGGATTTAAATATACACCCTGAAACAATAAAACTTCTTAAAGAAAACATAGGAGAAACACTTCAGGAAATAGGACTGGGCACAGACTTCATGAATACGACCCCAAAAGCACGGGCAACCAAAGGAAAAATAAACAAATGGGATTATATCAAACTAAAAAGCTTCTGCACAGCAAAAGAAACAATTAACAGAGTTAAAAGACAACCAACAGAGTGGGAGAAAATATTAGCAAAATATACATCTGACAAAGGATTAATATCCAGAATATATAAGGAACTCAAACAACTTTTCAAGAAGAAAACAAGCAACCCGATTAAAAAATGGGCAAAAGAGCTAAGTAGGCATTTCTCTAAGGAAGATATACAAATGGCCAACAGACATATGAAAAAATGCTCAACATCACTCAGCATCCGGGAAATGCAAATCAAAACCACACACTAAGATACCATCTAACCCCAGTTAGGATGGCTAAACTCCAAAAGACTCTGAACGATAAATGCTGGCAAGGTTGTGGAGAAAAAGGAACTCTCATCCATTGTTGGTGGGACTGCAAAATGGTGCAGCCTCTATGGAAAATGGTATGGAGGTTCCTCAAACAATTGCAGGTAGATCTACCATACGACCCAGCTATCCCACTGTTGGGAATATACCCAGAGGAATGGAAATCATCAAGTCGAAGGTATACCTGTTCCCCAATGTTCATCACAGCACTCTTTACAATAGCCAAGAGTTGGAACCAGCCCAAATGTCCATCATCAGATGAGTGGATACGGAAAATGTGGTACATCTACACAATGGAATACTACTCAGCTATAAAAAAGAATGAAATACTGCCATTTGCAACAACATGGATGGACCTTGAGAGAAGTATATTAAGTGAAACAAGTCAGGCACAGAAAGAGAAATACCACATGTTCTCACTTATTGGTGGGAGTTAAAAATTAATATATAAATTCACACACACACACACACACAACCGGGGGGGGGGAAGATATAACAACCACAATTACTTGAAGTTGATACGACAAGCAAACAGAAAGGACATTGTTGGGGGCAGGGGGGGAGGGAGAAGGGAGGGAGGTTTTGGTGATGGGGAGCAATAATCAGCCACAATGTATATCGACAAAATAAAATTTAAAAAAAAAAAAAGAATTAGTGCAGGCCTTGTAAGTGACGTTAATACCATAAATCATGCTTCCTTCCTATCACCTCCTCTTCATCCCAGTAGGATTAAACATGAATTACTGAATAAATCTCCTAAATGTGCTTTTCTCTCCATTACCCCTTCTCTATCTCCTCTCCAAAGTTGCTTCCAGTCTGACATTTCTAAAATTCAAATCTTATCACACTACTCTACAGCATACAACTCTTCACTTTCTCCCAACTGCTAGGGCAGTAGATAGTGTCACATTTCTACACATGCATATAACAGCCTCAGTTAGTGTCACACATCTACATGTACACACACCAGCCTCAACTAGTGTCACACACCTGCACATACATGCACCTGCCTCAGCTAGCATCACACACCTTCATGTACATGCATATATCAGCCTCAGCTAATGTCACATACCTACACGAACACACACCAGCCTCAGCCAGCATCACATACCTACACGTACACGCATATACAAGCCTCATCTAATGTCACATACCTACCCGTACACACACCAGCCTCAGCTAGAGTCACATACCTACACATATATGCATATGCCAGCCTCAGCTAATGTCACATGTCTACACATACATGCACCAGTCTTAGCTACTGTCACATTTCTTCATAGGCCGGGAAGCTCTTATGTGAGCTGAATGTGTACGAGAAAAGCAACAGCATGCGCTCAGTTATAACTAGAGTTAACTGTTGGCCTCAGTGCTGGAGGGACGATGTTGGGGGATGAAGATTGTGGCAAACTGAGCAGCATTTGTTCATTTTTCATTCCAAAGGAGGTAGCAGCTACTCAACACCTGCCTGATATTGCCCAGAAGGTATCTGGATCTTGAATTGCCACATCTTTTGGTTTTTGAAAAAAAACTAGAAATCTGAATTTTTTAACTAAAATATCTATAGACTTTTAAAATGCTGAACATTAACTCAATAAAATTAAAATACTGTGAGTTAACTTCATGCGTGCCAAATAAATCCCATTTGTGAGCCAGGTCCCTGGTTTTTTTCCTACAGTCTGTAAGAGGAAGTCAAAATACCTTAGCACAGTGCCCAGGTTTCCCCAAAGCCCGCAATGGTTCTTCCTAATCTGATGCCACCAGACACTCAGAATCATCTGACACAGCACCCATGTACATGTGCACACACACCTGTACATGCACATATGCACGCACATACGCAGATACGTATGCATGCACATGAAATGACTTAGAGGCCCCTGTTCCCACATGCTCCCTGCAGGAACTCAGGCCGTCCACCTTGCAGGTGAAGCTCATCACTGCCACAGTCCATCCTCCCTCCTGCTCTGGGCAAATCTGACCATTCCCTGCTCGGTGCCCCACAGCATCAGTGGTCATTTCCTGCACCTGCTTGTACCATGTGCTTCCTCTTTCACTACGTTTCAAGTCCTCTGAGAACAGAGAGCCATCATTTTAAATCCACAAGAAACAATTCCTTCTCCCGGGTGGTTGTGGCTGTTATTGAGGGTCCATTCCCGGAGACCAAGGCATTCCTAGTGCCAGGCCCCCAGATGAGCAGGGCCTCCCAGAGGCACTGAGTCCCTTCGTACTGGCCAAGTCAGCTAGATTTGGGGGAGGTTTGCCCTATATAATGGCAGGAAAAATAGGATTTTGGTCACTAGAAGGTACTGACCTTACATACCCCTCTTTGTCCGAAGGAAGGTCAGTATGCACAATGAAATAATGGTGAACACCAGAAAAGAACGAACAGCCCTGATTGTTTATGAAAGCTCCCATTCTGGAACTAGGAAATCTAATCTGTTCAGAAGATGCCTCCGAACCTCCATCTCTACAATCTTAAAAAAGTAACTTTCTGGGAATTTCAAACTTCTTGCCTCTGTTTCAACTTTTTTCTCCTACTTATTACATAAGAGTTTTCCCTTCTCCAGTCTTGAGTTGTGTAAACAATCTACTTCCACATAATGTCTATACACCATAAATACACAAGTATTTATTGTGTCAATGTGTGTGTGTGTGTACACACATTATATATGTGGAAGAGTAGATGGATGGACTAGAAAGCACTAACAAAATTCAACAAATTCATACTTTTGTGGATTTTAAATATTATACGATTAGGCATTGGAAAAGGCTTACAAAACCTATTTAAGGAAGTATAACATGAACCAAGAACTAAAATAACACTATTGAATAGTCTTAGTCTGTGCAGGCTGCAATAACAAAAATAGCATAGACTGGGTGGCTTACAGCAAACATTTATTTCTCACAGTTCTGGAGGCTGGAAGTTCAAGATCGAGGCACCTGCTGATTTGGGGTCTGGTGAGGGTGCGGCCATTTCCTGGTTCGTAAACAGCACCTTCTCCTGAGTCCTCGCATGGTGGAAGGAATGAGGCAGCTTTCTGGGGCCTCTTTTATGAGAACACTAATCCCACTCATTAGACTCCACCCTCAAGATCCAAGGACCCTCTCTTAATACTGTCATATTGGGGGTGAGGATTTTAACATGTGAATTTTGGAGGACACAAACATCCATTCCATACCGCACATGTGACATAAGAAATAAGAGGACCACATTATGATGTTACAAAAGTTCAAAAGATGAGATTATTTGCCTGAGCAGTACTTTATTTATTCTACTGTTAGTTATTTTTGATTCTTTCTCTTGAGACAAAAAAGTGTCATATAATTTCTAAATAATCATAATGCTTTTGAACAGTTATTACTTAGCAATTTTAGCATTTTTTTTGAAACTTTGTATCAAGATGTGCCACTAATACACACAAAAAATCTGGAAACCTGATTCACAATACTTGAATAGCACTTACCAGACCAGTAGACAGATACAGCTGCCCCAGTCTGCACACGAGATCTTCATCACAATCCTCTTGAACACCAGCTCATTACTAAGCAATGACGCTCTAGAAACAGGCAGCTTTCTGTTGGGTTGCCCTAAGGGAAGGCATTGCCGGATTTTTCTTAAAATAATTTTATGACGGAAGGCCAACCTGCAAATAAAGTCAAAGAGTGATGTCCAACATTATTTTGACCAACTGCGTATAGTATTTTCCACTAGACCTAGTGAACATAGCACTCAGCCAATCTCAATTTCTAGAACTGAGAGTCCATGTAAGCAACTCAACTCCTACATTTTTAATATCACCTGCACCAATTACTAGGAGGTGTCATAGTGAGATTTCCATTTCCCAAACTCGGTTTCTTTACAATGGAGTAGATAGATGGTTAAGGGGTTTCTTTTGCCTCCTAAAATAAATGAAAGGTATTTGCCCAGATACATTCATGATATAAATCTCAGCATGCGTAGTGAAATGGCCAAAAACTGGAAACATTTTAGAAAAAGAAATAATGGCCTTCTAATAATATTATTTCTGTTAAATGAAAGCCATTACTTCAGTTTAAAAAAAAAAAAAAAAGATGCACAGATAAATAATCTGCATGTGAGGGCCAGACTTCCACTAAGAGACAGCACAGTAAAGTGAATAAGGCTGGTCCCACGGTCATGATCTGCAGCTCAGGTCCTGTGTCCACTCACTCGTGCATGCGTTCTGCGGTGGAGGAAACTACATCAGAACTCAGTTTCACCACCATCCCATGCAAAACCCTCTGACCAAAACAAGATAATTCTTCATGGAATTTGTAATGTGCTGAAGTGCTTCAGGAGATGAGTATCACAATCTGCCATGCTAGATGTGAAATCCTACTCAAGGTGTAAGTAAGTTCGAGAAAACCATATCCTTTGGGCATAGACTAGAAAGAGAAAAAAAAAATTGAGGTGGGAGTGTGAGGAGCATTTAACAATGAGCTCCCCAGGAAAAACCAAAATTAAAGAAAATAAAAACACCTCTGATTTGAGGCCTTTGCCAGTTTCTCAAGCTTCCAACCTGACATCGCCCTGCAGAGCCCATCGGCTCTCTGGCACCCCGTGGGCTGGTTCCAGCACACTGCCACAGGCCTACCAACTCTGGAAGAGATAGTAATGAAAAAAAAAAAAAAGATATAAATAAAATAATTGGGAGATGTAAAATGAGAGGAAAAATCACCAAAACTGTCAGATCTGTTGGAAAGAGCTTTCTAAGAGGAAAACATTTTGCATGATCATGTTTCAGACACTAGAGAAAGACAGTTATCTGACCTTCCTATGGCATCAGCATTTCTCAAACCATATGGCACAACACAATTTTGACTTTTCAAATATGAAAAGTTTTTTTTTTTTCATTGTAGCATAGAATAGTGATTACAAACATGAGCTCTGGAAGCAACTGCCTGGGTTTAACATCTATCTGCGGAGCCTTGAGCAAAATACTTAACCCTTCTGTACTTCAATTCCTCTTATGTAAAATATTAATAATTAAGATGTCTATTGCAGTAGTGAGAATGACAGCTCTGCAAAGACGTCCACATCGTAATTCCCCGCACCTGTGAAGATGTTACTTTACAGGACAGAGGGATTTTGTAGATGTGGTTAAATTAAGGACCTTGAGATGGGAGATTATTTTGGATTACCAGGGTTGGCCCAATCCACTCATTTGACTGCTTAATTTAGAAACAATAGCAAAGGTATCAATTAGACTGAATACAAGCAAACTAATAAGAAATGAAAAACACCAGCAAGAATAAGGGAAATAAGAAAATGGGATCTGAAAATGTAATCACAAAAAAACACATAGTGTGAAAGACACAGCACTGGGAATAATTGTCACTGAGATGTGAACATGTCATTTCACTGAAAATGAGACCAGTGAACAGATCAGCAGTGAAAAAACAATACTCTAGTTTATAGTATTTTCTTCACTTGCTTTTTTCCCAGTAATATCTACCTATTCAATATCAAAAAGTAACGCCTGTCAAAATCTGAAAGATTACCTGTGGGAGTCAGTGGAATGCTCTGGGAGAGAAGCCCTGTGTGAATCCATGTGTTATCACAGGGGCAGAAAAGGTCAGCAGCGGGAAGGCTAGTGACGGAAAACCGTGATTGTCAGAACCTCCTTTCACTGGTCTGGGTCCTGCTGATGGTTCTGAAAACCTCGCAAGCAGGAGTGGATGACACGCTGAGCAGGCTCTCCCTGCATTCCCAGCAAAGTGTCTCTCTGTGGACACAAAACCGTCTTTCAAGAAAAGTCCCAAAGAATGCGCTTACCTGGAGAGTTTCGCTGCCTGACACATTTCTGTCTATGTCCCTATGATCTGTCCCTGGGGTCAGCACCAATCCCCCCATGCACCCCAAAGTGCCAGCAGTGACCACCTACCGGGTGCTATGGACACACCTGAGACAGGAACAAGGACATATCCATCTGGATTCCGTGTCTGGCACTCATCCCTCACATGACACCCTGTCAGAATCTCTCCCTGGGTACAGAGCCCGGGAGATGATCCGGATCTGCCGAGAAACCATTTATCTGTCCTGCACAGATGGACAAAAGCTTTGTCAATTTCCTTGGGATGGTTTAATCAGATGTCTTTGAATGAGGGAGAGAGAAGAAAGTCTGCTTAATAAGCATGTCTTGCTTAAGAACTCTTTGTAATAGCTCTGTGTTTGTTTCCTTTTCTTCCCTTGACTTTTCTCATGCCTTTGAAGGCCGCCGTTTGAAGCACAGCCGCTGAACTTCAGCTGCATGGGTATGAGGGGCGCGCTGTGAGCCCTCTTCTCCGTGGCGTGTGAGATAAGGCTGCACAGAAAGCGCCATGCCGTCCTGAAATGTAAGACGACATGCAACCCAGAGGCACCGGGCACTGGGCTTTTCGGAATGCTCTTATATTATTTATATGAAGACACAAAGATACAGAAGAATACTCCTTATATGTGAGAAAATAGGGCACGTCAACACTAGGAACAAACCAGTCACCCCCACGATGGCTGAAAGATAGGTAGACGTGAGATGTTTCTGAGGAATGAAATTTTGAGACCCAGAAAACAATAATTTCTATGATTTGCTTTTGTCCTTTTACAAAAACTGCAACTCTAAGTTTATTAAAAATATTACTGTTTTAAGTAGCATTCTTGGAAGGTTAGAAGTATCATGGGCTGCTTACAGCCTTCCCTGACCTGGAAAAAAAAAGGCACATTGTCTCTAGACCCATAGCTGTCTAGTTATTCACTCCATGCACAGATGCCCCTTGTCCACCAGGAGCGTCCACTCTGTGAGGCCATCACACCACCGTGGCCACCAAACGAGCATTTCTCACACAGACTGGTGTCATCACATCGGGAGCATGAGAGTGAACAGGCTGACCTGGTGAATCTAAGGTATTTCGTTTGGTGCCTGTGACCTTTGTCTACTAAATTGACTCCTCTGTGCCCCAGGCTCCTCATCTATAACCGGAAACACCCCCCAGAATTTGGGGGAACAGCGAGTGGGATAAAGAATGTAAACTATCCAGCAAGGGCCTGGCACTTGCATCATTTCATTCACAGAGTACATGTGCTTCTGATATTTTTACTTTTAACATCTTTTCGGAGACCAAAATAATTCCTACTTCTCTCATATCTGGTCCGAAATAATTTCCAAATAAACTGGCTCACATGGTCTGAATAACTTCCTTTGTGGCTGTTTTCCTCTGATTTACAGTGCCTTTGGATACATTTTTGCACCAATTCACAAATCATATTCAAAAACAACATTCCCTGGGAAATGGCAAATTTATGAGATACTGTCCTCAGCCAAATGACTCACACCAACAACCTGAAATTAATCCACCCCCGTATGTCTCTTTAATGCCATACTTCTGCTCACTGCTGAATGTTTGCTGTGTGGGATCGAAACTGACCATCATCTACATAGGTAGGAACAAGCTCTAAGAGAGAGCTCCCTTAATTTTTGCACCTACTTGAAAAATCTGAGTGCTTTTGCATAACAGGGCACAGAATCCTGGAGCGGTGACTGCACTGTAGATCTCAGCTCCCGACATTACGCCTCCCCTTACCTCTCTCTCCAACAGGGGCTCTGAATGTTACTGCTCCTTTTCCCAGGCATTTTTAAACCTCAAAATGACCATGGGACATGACGCTTCCCAGTGAGGCCTAGGTAGAAGAGTAGGTAGAGGTCACCCAGGGGATCCAGGAAATGTTTCTTTTCAGGTTAAAGTCAATGATGACACTATCCCTCCCATTTCTGCCTTGAGCATGAATGGTCAGCCTCGAGCAGACAGGCATCTGGCAGCTGCCAAGCACCAGGAAAGCATGCTGAGTGTGGAGAGGAGAGGCAGGAGCTGGGCCTGCAGGGCTGCACAGGGGACCACCTCCACCTTCCCCTCGGGCGTGCTCTTTGTTGGAACTCTTGCATGAGGTCTCCTGTTAACACACAGCCACATGCATCCCTAATTGAAACAGGGACACCCAGTTTTTAAAGACAGGAGTTGCGGTGGTACAGTGAGTCCTAATTTTCCTGTTCTGCCTCCCGGAGATGTTCTCATGTTACCAGGCCAGATAACTGGAAAAACTTTTGTGTCTATAGAAATCCACCCCTTTTGCTCTTACATTTGCAAACCATGGTGCCTGGTTATAGGGTTGTTTGAAGTTTGGTTGTTAATGTTTTTTGTAAACATAGAGACTAACCCAATGACCACAAATGCCTAATTTGTGACCATCCCTGGTCCCTCTGAGAAAGGAGGAAGGGGACAAGTAGCACTAATTATGTCTAATTATGTCACTCATTCTCTTCTTTGTCAATCTGGTGTGGAATCAGAGCTGGGAAGAGGCTCTAGCCCAGTGACTTATTCAGGCTTCTTAAATACGACCACCCCCGGAAGCCCTCCTGGATCTCCCTGTTTGAAAAGAGCTCCACGAGCCTTACCACCAGTCTCCTCTCAAGCTCCTTTTCCTTCCTAGGACGTATCTACTCGAAAGCATATGCCCTTATTCATCTGTCCATTTCCACTTTACACGTACAGCCCCAGAGCGAGGAGGAGGGTGTGCTGTTCCCAGCTACGTCTCCACTGTCCAGAACACCCAGCCCATAAATACACAACATGTTTGTTGATATAATGAAGAAATGAGCTTCTTCATCTCTCCACCTCATTTATTCTGCCTAAAATGTCAAAGGATAGGATTCTTGTCCCTTCTCCTCTCTGCCCAGCCCCATCCTCCTGGGTCTGCCCCCACACCCCTTCCTGCCCTCACTGCTCATGGACAGAGGGTCTCTTAGCCCCACAGGTATGTCACTGTGTGAAATTAGGTCAATGTCAGCAAGAGAGGCTTGTCCTGGGGAATTCCGTTCTGCAGAATCCGGAGTGTATCCGTCAGGAGCCAGTCAGAAAACAGAATCCATTCTAGGTATTTCAGAGCAGCATTTAATACACCACATTGGCTACCAAGGTGAAGAACATGCTGACGCACCAAAGGGCATGAGATGCCAAGTAGCAAAGTCATGATACCTTTCCCACACTAGGGATGGAGGGGAATAGAGAGGCAGGTGAGCGACCAGAGGCCAGAAGCCTGGACCTCCGTGGGCCCTCCCAGTGGGGACCGAGACCACAGTGGGGACTGTGGCCATAATCTGGGACTGGAGCAAGCACAGCCCAAAGCAGAGGGAGAAGAGGAGAAGCACCCAGTCCAGCTCCCCCAGAGGTTCAACAGCAAAGGCCCCAGGAAAACATAGTTTCCTGGAATGACAGAGCCACGTGGAGAAGACCAGGGAACAGACCTGACGGCAGTCCGTCCAAACTCCTGCACACAGGGCGGGGGAGCCACGGACACAGGCCGGACATAGAAAAGAGGGAAACGTGAAGACTGGGCAGAAGAAAACTCCCACCACCCATGTGAGGCAAAACTGGCCAGGACTAAAGACAACAGCAAAGAAAGATTTCAATAACATTCTCACAGTCTAGGAATGAGCCGAGCTTGTGAACATCATTGCCACCGGAGGGTGCAGCGCAGCCAGTCTCATGGGCCTGCCCCTTGACGGTCTTCATAGCAGCTGCCACAAACTCTGGTCCTTTGCAAGAAAAAACACATCTCTCATTGAGGGACAAAGGAAAGCAAAAGGGGCAATTGCTTAGTTATGAATAATGAGATGAGAAATTTTAAGCCAGGAGACAAAAATTAAAGAGGAAAAACGCATATCAATCAGCAGCATCATCTCCACAGTATGTTTGGTTGCTACCTCTGGGCTGATAAAAACATCCCACGCTTTGCTCTAATCAATAATGACCAAAAACAGAAACTAAAACTCCAGAGAAGAAATAAGTATTAGCCATTAGTAGTAATTGTGCATTCATATCATAGTTTCTTAGCAGAAAGACATTTGCAATTCATATGAGGTATAGAAAAATGTGAATCATTTTAGGGGGGAAAAAGATATTTTAATAAAACCCAAGATCCTGTGTATAAGTTATAGTTATAAAAGTCTGAAGAATCGAGTTCATATGCCCGGTTTAATAGATTACATTTTCTAACTTATGTTTTTCTGAACAAAGGAACAAAATAGTATCACACATCCCCTTTTTCTGAGTTACAAGGGTTATGGTCCAGCCGTGAGATGAAATTCTGGGAGGCCAGAAAGACAAAGGTATCTTCAGCCATTCTGGGGTGAATGGTACAGAGGTGGAGAGCGGCCCAGGGCTCATACAATGAGGTTCAAATAATAATATTGTCACTTGGTATAGGGATTAGCCAGTGAGCAGCAGTTGTTCTTACTTAAAAGTCAGGTTAGAGGAAAAAATAATCAAGCTAGAAGTCACATGCTCTGTCCTCTATTCCTGCTTGTACAGGTAACTATACATGGTATAGTTATACCATGGTATAACTTATACATGGTAACTATCTTCCTGATTTTATAGAAATAGCAAAACTTCGCTCACCTGGAAGTCATTAATGTGGGTCATGTTAGAGCTACACTGAGTTTTGCCTTTCTTAGTAAAAGCTTTGTTTCCCATAAAATCTAAATGAATGATGAAATTGCAACAGAGATAAGGTTTAAATAATTTTAGAGAAAGTCTTGAAAGAATCTTCAAGCATTGCAGAGAAATTGATTTGATTGCCTTACCTTTGTTATCCTTATCAAAATTAGCTTTATCTGCTTATCAAAACAGATCTCTACATTCCTCCTTTACGGGATCACACCATGCAAGCTTCCTTTAAGTGGTGACATGATTTTAAAAATAGTGAAACAGTTTAAAAAATAAACAAAGTAGAGTTAACAAATTCAGACTGGTCTTTCCTCACATTATTTCATATTAATGAAATCTTGTGTGAAAATTAAGAAGGTCATCTTTATCATTCAATATTAACAAGCACTTATCGAGTGCCCATGTGCTAGCATTAAGGACAGAACGTGGATCTGGAGTCTCTCAAGAAGGAAAAAAAATATCACTCTGTTGGGTAAACAACTTGGCTATTTCCTTATCAGTTAAAAAGAGAATAACAATGGAAATAGCTTCTGCTTATATCTAATTTATTGCTTTTAAGGATCAATGAACCATAAGAGAACACACTTCAAAAGAGATCAGATGATACACATGTGGGCTGTCGTTAGTGGAGACCCTTATATTGTAGACCCATCTATTGCTACCTCAAGGGTTTGGATAAACTCTCAAGGTGCCCGCCTGGCCATGGCACTTCAGGAAACAGAAAACAATTTTAACATCTCCCTCTTTCTGTGCTCTCTTACCAACCACCTTTGTTTTCTCACAAGAATACAAGAGAGTTGGAATTCCGTGAAGAGATGGTGAAGCGGCTGTGACTGCAACTGCTGAGGTTCTGAGGTGGCAGCACCTCCTGAAGAAGATGAGTTCAGGGCAGAAACACCGTGGCCCCCCTGCTCCCCAGCCTGGATGGACAACCCCTTCCAGAGTCCTCCTTGTGTGTTAGGGTCCTAACATAACTAGTTAACTCAGTTGCTTGGAAGGATGGTAAGGAAGCCAATCTACCAGTAAGATCACAGATGATGGAGATCAAGTGGCCTGAGTATAACTGGTCCTGCATGTAGCAGCTGCATGACCTTGGGCACCATCCAAGGTGTCTGAGTGTGAGCTGACAGTAATGTCCACCAAACTGAAGAGAGTCAGTCCTGAGACTGAAGAATGAAGCGGGAACTCCATATGGTTTGCAAGGATTTTGTTATTTTTATTGCTATTATTATCATTATTATTATTAAGAGAATTACTCACTAGGATTGGTTGGAGTATCAATCTGACTGCTGCCTAGCTTCTTTCTCCACAATCCCAGGGTGGGGGTCAGGGGAGAAATTGAAGGTTGTTAGGAACTTAGAGATAAATTGGAGCTATGCCAAAGAGAGAAAGGCTGCAGAAGTGGAAGATTCCCAGGCACTCCATGGCCTCCTGTTGCTTCTCCTTGGGGTTGCTAGTGTCACTCCCCTTATCTTACACCAGCATAGCATTCTGTTCCTTTCCCTTCCTCAGCTGCTAAGCAACCTGTGCAGGGGAAAGATTGTAACTATTGAAGCTAGAGCTCCAAAAGCCAGAGGGTGCAGTGAGTTCTGACCAGCATTCCTCAGCAAGGTCTCCACTCCTTGCTGACTCTTCAGCTCTTTTTGTTGTTGTTGTTGTTGTTGTTGTTGTTGTTGTTGTTGTTGTTGTTGTTGTTGATGGCTGGTCAGTATGGGGATCTGAAGCCTTGACCTTGGTGCTTTAACATCTCCAGCTCTCTTCATTCTCAGGGCTCTGTAAGTTTCCTAACATCATGCTCCCTCTCACACTTTCCTCATTCTTTCTCTCAACAATCGTGCATCGAGTACTTACACTTCACTTCACTCAGGATAACTGGTGACCAACACAGGCATGTTATCTCATGTGTCTTCCCACCTGCCAGTTGCCCCACCTGTTTGGGAAACACCATCCTTCAGCTCACTCCTTATTTGCTCAGGAAAGCTCCCCATGGGCTGCCTGCTGGAACAGCCTCTCTATCGCTTTTCTCCACATCTAGTCATTCATTCATTCAATGAATTGATCTGCACCAGCCTCCTTGACTAAACACTAAGCTCATGGTGCAAGAACCAGGAAGGCAGGACCACAGCTGCAGCTTTAATATCCAGAATTGTTGAAACCTAGCGTGTATGAATTCTGTTTTCCCAAACTGCTTGCTCTACCTCTGAAATGGGAACTCACATTACCTTGTTTCTATTAAATAATAAAAGTATTATTTTTTTAGCAAAAGTAAGCATATATATACTTGCATTTTAAACAATCTTAACTAATGTCACCATGAGTTTCTTAGTGCCCTTGAGAGAGACTTTGGGGCATAGCCAAATTATTTGCAGTTCCTTGTTTTTGTTTATTTGTTTTGTTTTATTAACACTCAATTTTTAAGTTATAAAATACAAAAATATTGTTCCTTAAGTTCTTGGATTTATGTTATTTCATTCTATACATAAATGTGGTAAGTTTAGCAGTTATTATTATGCTCAAAAATATTTCAAACTGGGGCCGAGCCCGTGGCGCACTTGGTAGAGTGCTGCGCTGGGAGCGCGGCAACGCTCCCGCCGCGGGTTCGGATCCTATATAGGACTGACCAGTGCACTCACTGGCTGAGTGCCGGTCACGAAAAAACGACAAAAACAAACAAACAAAAAAAAATATTTCAAACTGTATTTACAAATTTAATTTATTGTGATTTCTCATATTCACTTCAATGATCTTGCTTATAAACAAAAACTTCCCACATATTTAATAACTCAAGTAAATGTAATAACCTAAATTTTTAAATATAGTGATTCTCGAGGTCTCTTAAACATTTCAGTCCTGTGTACAAGTGCTACTAAATTATCTAATGCCTTTCAATTTAAAATAACAAGTCTAAATTTAACTATGCAATTGCACATTTTAATTTGGAAACATGAATCTAATCCCTTCTATACTCTATATGTCAAATTCTCTTAAATATTACAATTACTTAAAATACAAAATATAAACAGATAGTTTCTAACAACCAAAAAGTGTTAATACTATGGGTTGGATTTATTTTGTGCTCTCTATTCTTAATTCTATGCCTTCCCAAGTTTAAAGACACATCCCCATTAATAAAGAAATTATGTTAGCCCAAGCAAATCAAGTTGCCTACTCAGATAGCTGAAGCTCTGTGACCTATCTCTACCACCAGCACTTCTAACACCAAATGTGCAGGGGTTTTTTTTCACACTGACCAGTACTCCAAGTCTTTGGACACCCGCTGGGAATCCTGCAATTCAATTCAATTCCAAAGTTAAGGCAGCCCCCACAGGTTGAAGTTTCTGTCCCACACAACTGCTCCCACTTCAGGTGTCAATCCCAAGTCTCAGGCCACCTGTACTTCTGACAGACCAGCTAGAAAGTGGGGGTTCCCACGACGCCCTACTCAAAGTGAATAATTTGCTAGGATGGCTCACAGACTCAGGGAAACACTTTATTTATGATTATGGTTTATTATAAAGGAAATCATAAGGATACAGATGAACAGCCAATTGAAGAGGTACATAGCGTGAGGTCCAGAAGGGTCCCTAGCACAGGAGTTCGTGTCCCCAGGGAGTTGGTGTCAACCCCCTCCCAGAACATCAATGTCTTCCCCAACTCAGAAGCTCTCTGAACCCTATTGTTTCGGGTTTTATGGAGGCTTCATTACACAGGCACGATTGACTAAACCATGGGCCATTGGTGACTAACTCAGTCTCCGGCCCCTCACTTCTCCCCAGAGGTTAGAGGTTGAGCTGAAAGGTCCACCCTCTAATCCTGCCTTGTCTTTCTGGTGACCAGCTCCATCCTGAAGCTGTCTAGGTCCCCCAGCCCCTAGTCACCTCATTAGCATAAAAAAGACACTTTTATTACTTTAGATATTCTAAGGGTCTTAGAAGCTCTTGTGTCAGGAACCTGGGACTGAGACCAAATGTTCTAACAAAAGATGCTCCTATCCTAGCTACCACTCAGGAAATGTCAAGGGCTTTAAGAGCTCTGTGCCAGGAACCAGATGAAAACCAAACATACTTTTCTTCTTATATTACAATATCACAGGCTCTTTATGAGCTGGTGATTTCCAGCAGGAATGCTTATCCCTGGAGATTTTAATTGACTCTCACTATGTTACCAGCAATAGGCTCAGCTTGGCCTCTCACACTAAACAAATGACCCAAAAGTTCAAAAGCTGGTGCAAGGATTGGAAGCTTTATTCAGATAACTGGCATTTGGGGGATGACCAGACTAAAGTCATCCTGCCTTCTGATGCCTGTTCTGTTGGGCTTTATAAAGGGAAAGAGGTGGGTAGGTGAGATAAGGGTTTTGTCCTGCAGGCAAAGGGGGAGGCTGGCCACAGGATTAGCAAAGAGTCTGAGTCAGATGTCAGGGTCCCAGGATGGACTGGGTGCTTTGGCATCATGGAGTCTGCAGTTGCTGGACTGGTCAGTTTCAAGCCCTTGATGTTATTTCAGAGTTGGAGTCCTTACCTCCTGGGGAGAGCTCAGAAACAATAACCTCAGTCAAGCATCACTGCAACATAAAAATACCTGACTCATACCTCGAACTAATGTGGACGTCATTTTCCTTTAAGCAAGAAGGTGAGTTAATAGTCAGCTAGGCCTTTCTCTTGGAATTCCTTTGTTCACAGTTGATTAGAAAGGTAAGAAAAACAAGAAAATTTAGTTTCAATTCTTAATTTTAGGTGTACAACATCTAAAGTAAATCAACATAAGAGAGTGTAATAGGAGGTAAACATAAATAAACTTTAAGAAGAATCCTTTCTGGGTATGATTTCATCTCCACACAGATTCAACCTTATGGTTGGGTTCTTATTTTCTCTGTTAACCTCAAGGAATTGATGATTATCAGTTCCTAAATTAATAGATAACTGAAATGTTCTGCTTGGTCTTAGTTGCCCTTAAGATGGACATTTTCTGGCTAAGGTCCCTTTCAACCATGAGCCTTTTTAAAAAAATAATTGCTGTGCCAAAAGGCACTCTCAGACCATTTCCTCAAATGGGGCAATTTTATAGCCCTCTCCCTTTGGATTCAGTTGCTTCTGGCCCAATTCTTCTGCAAACTCTTTCACTGCTCTCGCTGCATCTGGGTGTCTAAAATCCTGCAATCCTGACCCAGCTGGAAGCCCTGATGCCTTGAATTCAACAAATCTATTTTACAGTCTGATTTTAAAGAATATGACCATACGTCTTCCCTTCCTAGGTCTCTTTAATGCAGAAACATGATGTTTAGGTTAGTTTTTTTTTTTTTTTTCTTTTAGGTCAGTACAGGTATCATAAAAAGTAGAGCTAGGCAACTTGACCCTCACCTGCCTCTTCTTGGTAATTCCCAGAATATAAAGGAAAAAAAATAAATAAAAAGGAACGTTCCTTTCTCCATTCCCAAATGATTTCTCCACTTGGAGTTAATTAGTTTCAAAAAAGAAAACATTCTTTCTTTATCTACAAAGAAATCCACAATAGCCAAACATGGAATAACCTCTTCAATAATCTCTAAGGATGGACGGATGGACGTACTTAGTGACTTTCAAGAGTTCTGTGCTGTGACTTTATCTTAAATTTCGTGATTGAATAGATTGTTCTCAAAAAGATCACAGTTAGTTCTAAAATGTATCACATTGGTATTTAGAAAATATACCTGGCTGTGCACCTGAAAGCTTTTCTCTTCCACAATCTGATAGGAGAAACTCTTGCTCTGAATAGTTTAAAAAAGAAAAAATAGAGTCTGGGGCCAGAGGTTCCAAGTTAAAAGTTTGGTTCTACTTTTAATTTAAATTAAATGACACTTCATTTCTTTGGGCCTCAGTTTCCTCATCTGTAAAAAGACGGGTTTGGAGGAAGTTGACCCAAAAGGTTTTTCCTTCTAAAAGATCGCAAGTCAATTGCCAACCAGGAAAAGTGAAGAAAATCCAGTCCAATTATTTCTTATCGTGACCATTGTAAGTGGAAAGCCAAAGAGGTTAGAATTTCTCCTTCCAAGTCATTTATTTTGCTGTAGCAATATTTTCATAAACTGACCTGAACTTCCTGAGATAAGAAAAAAAGTGAATTTTCAGGTGACCAAAATGTAATATTGCAAGGGAAATATTCTGTGAAAATTATGCTGAGATTGTTATCCTGATGGAAATGTGGTCAGGCTCCCCTTATCCTACAGAAACCATTTAAGGCCAGACACTAACAGAGATGAGGATATTTTTAAAAGGATTCACAACTACATTTTTCTAGACTTGCTTATACGACCAAAGGTTTAAGAGGTTTACGGGTAAATCCCCGTGGTCCCCTGGTACCACAACGCACACTATTTTTCCTATTTTTCAGTGGAGCCTAATAGAAAAGAAACATGGGTTTGTCAATAACAATTGAAAACGTGTGCCAAGTGTTACTATGCTCTAAGTATTTGTTCTAAGCACGTCACAGACTTTATATCATTTTTTCTGTGTTGTTATTCCCATACCAAAAGTGAGGAAATAGACCAGATAGGTGAAGGCATGTGCGCAGACACTGAGATAGTAATGGATGAGTTCAGGATTTGAACCCAAGCCATTTGACTTCTGAGCCCACTTCTTAAACAATACACCTGCTGCCTCCCTCTCAGGGGAGATCTTGTGCCTCTGCTGCAAGATTCCACAAAATGACCCCTTATAATTCAGATATTCTCCTTTTCACAAAAGTGATTTCTTGAAGGTGGGTGCTATTGAGTATCATGAGAATAGTTTAATTCTAGAAAGCAGTCAACATTTCCATTACAAAATCCTGTTTCACCCCAGACTTACATGGAGAAAAATGCTTACCATTCTTCGATTAGGCCACCTAGGGCAAAAGAGTACAGGGGACAGGTAGAAGGAAAAGTCACAGATGGACCGATAATGAAATAGCTTCTAATATGTCTCCTAACTAGGGCAAAAACTAAATAAAGTTAAATATTTTAAACAGCATGAAAGTGAAAAGTTTTTTGATGTATTCTTATTAGTAGAGAATGCATTGAGAAGTTTCCTACACTCAATACTTGGTCACATGTACTGATCCTGCCCTTACCATTGAGGGTGAAGAGTCTATATTTTGAGAAAGAATAATTGTGTTCACATGCAAAGTAAGAGAGAAAAAAAAAAGATATCTGTGTGACATCCCACCCACACGCCCACAGTCACACCTCTGAAATCACTTCAGAGAAACAAGTTGGCTTGTCGTGGGTGGACACAAGGCCCCCAGGTCGATGGTTAAGAGCTCTGTGAAGAGCAAAATCTCTTACAGCTGTCGTTGAATTAAGCTGCTTCTATTTTCATTCATAATGCAAGACTGTGACCTCCTGTTATTTAAAAAAGTATAAGAACAAAACAGCTTCCAACTATAAAAACTCTGATTTAGAGTGATTGAACACCCACAACACTTTTCATCCAGAACATTTTTGCTTTTTCAAGGGGGGGACCCATCATTTCTGAAGACTGGAAAAGAGCTTGTATAGTGCAAATTGCCTCCATTCTGCACATCTGGCTCCTTCAAAATTTACATAACTGTATTCCATCATCAGAGGGCCTGGGGATGCAGCAGGAGTGGCTGATTGCCCCTGCTTGTGCCCCTCCGCAGTAGTCTTGGATGCATGTGCCTTCATGCCCTACCTGAGGATGCCTCCCTCTGCACTTGTCTGACCATGTGCACATGGGAGAACATACATGCTATCAGAACGTACATATGAACACCTACGTCATCAGGACCCGCGGCTTGTGCAAGTGAGACGGGCAACAGTGTAGACAGCCCTCGATCATAGGCCACATGCAGGCCAGGCTCAGGGTGCACACACCGTACCAGATGCTATTACAAACACATAAGTATCTTAACAACTTATATCTTTCCCATTACATTTTAACTCTTATCCTATTCTGAGTAGAAACTGTATTTCCCAGAAGGAACTCAAGGAGGCATTCTTTGACAACTATTCAGGACATTTTTACTAGCTTTACCTAAGCTGTCAGAATCCAAAACATTATTGTGTTACAGAAAAAATAAATAAATTACCCATCTAACAAGTGCTCAGTGGAGCTGAGGAAGGGAAAAAGAGCATGTTTATAGGGGAATTTTATCTTGCTTGACAACAAAATCATCCAGTAGAGCTATGGGACCCCACTCTGGAATAAGAGTTATAGATTCATCAAGGTGAATGTCTTCCAAAGACAGACGGTGCAGGTGAGCTTCTCGAGGGACTCAGGAGCTTGAACACCACCGAGAAGGAGAAGGGCTCCCAGCTCAGGGATGTAGAGAATGTGCAAGGCCAGAGAGCAAAACATGGGCACTGCACCCACGATTCTAGCATGGTGAGCCCCACTCTAAAGACAGAAAAAGAGATATTTCTCAAAATACTTCAGGGATATCTGAATTGGATTCTGATCCCTTCCAGCTTCTGCACCGTTTTGGGGAACCCAATACTGAGATGCACGTGGGATAATGAAATAAGGATGCTGTCAAGTCAAACCTTGTCTTTTATTATTATTATTATTATTATTATTATTATACAAACGTGGGGTACAAAGTTGTTTTTCAATAGTTGTGTACAAAGTGTGATGGTCAGGTC
Source organism: Cynocephalus volans (assembly GCF_027409185.1). Lineage (NCBI taxonomy): Eukaryota > Metazoa > Chordata > Mammalia > Dermoptera > Cynocephalidae > Cynocephalus > Cynocephalus volans. The sequence continues at coordinate 123,220,004 of NC_084465.1, forward strand.
AGGGTAGTTAGTCTATTCATCATCACAGTACGTCATCATTCTTTGTGTCTATTAACCAATTTCTCTCTAACCCCCCTCCCTCTGCCCCTCCCCTCCCCTTTTCCACCTCTGGTAACCACAGTTCTTTTCTTTCCTTCTAAAAGTTCAAAGTTTTGGGCCGAGCCCGTGGCTGGGAGCGTGGTGACGCTCCCGCCGCGGGTTCGGATCCTATATAGGACTGGCCGGTGCACTCACTGGCTAAGTGCCAGTCACGAAAAAAAAGACAAAAATAAATAAATAAATAAATAAAAGTTCAATGTTTTACTGTGATTGTTGTTTCTTTCTCTGTCTCTGTCTCTATTGTTTGTTTATTGATGGATTCAGCTCCTTCTTATCCATCAGTAAACAAATAAACAATAAAGCGATGCTTATGAGTGACATTCATCGCAGCTCTATTTACAATAGCCAGGCGATGGAACCAACGTAAATGTCCATCCATGGATGACTGGATAAGGAAAGTGTTGTGTGTACACACAATGGAATACTACTCAGCCATAAAAAAGAATGAAGTTCTGGCATTTGTGGCAACATGGATGAGCCTGGAGAAAATTATCCTAAGTGTCTTAATCTTTTACTGCAGCAGCATAGAATGGCAATTCTCAAAACCGCACATCAGCGTCTCCTATAAAGCTTGAGTTTGTGTGTGCGTGTGTCTGTGTGTCTGTGTGCGTGTGTGTGTGTGTGTGTGTGTGTGTGTGTGTTCCCAAACCCCACGATATGCCCATTAAAACAGAGTTTTGGGCAGGACCTGGACATCTGCACTTGTAAAGCCCCACAGGCAACTCTGATGCTTGGCCAGGATCAAAGCCCTATGGTATCAACAGTCAAGATCCAGGTATATGCGGGGTAGAGTTTACACATGCCTGGCGGTCTACATGAGCAGAAGCACACTCAAAAAAATTGCAAGTTCACAGGTGACACAGAGCAGGTAAGGGCACCTGTGGCATCAACTGGGAGAAGCAAGAGCAGGTGGCAGGCACCCGCATGCAGGACACAGCCCTCTCTCTCCCGGTCCACCTCTCTTCCCTTGTGTAGGTGGGCATCTGCTTGTGCGTTTGTCACCGACCGCATGTGGGTGACTCAGGACTGAATCCCCATTTTAACAAGAAACCCTGAGCACTGTCAGTTTTGCTTTGACTGCTGAGTCTTACACAGCATGAACTACCCCCCAAACAGCAACTATCTCCTGAGCCCCTGTTCATCGCCTTACCTGTGTCACAATGTATAAGGGAATGCTTGTAAGAGAGAGGAAAGATAAAGGGAAATTTTTCAGTAAGAAGGAGTTTTACCTGGGAATTATGGAAGAAAAACAGTTTGGAGGCCTGAAGCTAAAAACGCTGTCTGACCACCGGCTTTGCACGCGAAAGCTTTGGCTGGTGAGCGTGTTCTGCGCGCCCTCTTCTGGAAATAGCAGGCAGCACCCGAGGACGTTTTCCTAGCAGGCCTGGCGGGGGCGGCTTTCCCCACTGCTGAGTCAGTCTTGTCTCCACACCAGGGCTGTTTTGGAATCGGAAGTGAGCCTTGGGCTGGCGACAGGGTTAGTGCATGAATGCCGCGAAACAAAGACCCATCTGCTTGGTTATTCTCAATTAGGCAATTTTGCAAGAAAATTGAGCAAATTATCAATTTGACACTGCAATTACCAAAAATAACTAAATTCTGTCTTCTCTTCTTCCTAAATCAAACCGTTTTAATTTATGAGAAAAAGGAAAAGAGACATTAACAACTTTTAATTACCATGACTCTACTGATTTGTTTGTTCACTAAGAAGCTGTGAGACATTCAAAGTCAAGGTGCAGAACGGGTCAAAACCACAGCCTCTCAAGTGGCTTCCCAAACTTGAAGTTCCTCAGTTCCACTCTAGAGTGAACTCACGGCTGACATTGTTTTTCTTTCCTCCTCAACCTAGGCCACTCTGGAGCTTCGATCCGGGGATCCGAGGTCTCCATGAAGGTTTTCTGTAAATGGGGCGTTATTATTACTCGTCTCTGCACATTTTAGAAATGCTGCTACCTGGAAAAAGCAACCTTGGCCACAAAATCTCACTGGTTCCTTTTGAGCTGTTTGACCCCCAGATGTCCTGAAGAATCTCATCATATTTAATAACTCAGGATGTGTGATGCACCATGACTCCCAAACACATGGTTTACAGAACTCCTTCACAGAACGTGGATATGTCTCTGATGCCAGACCACCTTCAATGGACAAGGTGTCACTGAAAACAATTACTGCACACTCGACACTGCAGCAGTCAGGAGGCTGAGCATTTAATAACCGGCATTGCACATCGTCTTCTCCACATGTAAGGTGCATCTCTCCGTTATCCCTGCTTCCACGGTGGACACCTGGAGCCCAAGGACAAAGGAGCTTCTCTCCCAGGACTGAGGAAGGCAGGTGTGTCTCACTCTCCTGAGGTCTTCTGCATCTGTACCTGTCTCCTCAGAGCATCCTCTTGCCACAGCACTAGCAAATGAAAGAGGCCATTATTTGTCTGATTCAGAAGCTACCCTTTGAGCCAGGACACCGTCCTGGCTTTCCCTATGGATTTGCTACCCATCTTACCTACCTGTTGACACCACATTCTACCCAAGTAAATGTAAATGTGAGGTAGAAAAGAGCAGCCCACGGAGCCCTAAACATTGCCGGTGAAACCACAAGCATAAGGAAGTAAATGTCTTGACAGCTTCAAAATTTGTTAAACCAGACAGTTCATTCAATGGGGAAACATCAGTCCAGCTGGTTTCTTTTAATTAAGGAAGCATCGCTGAATTGTTTGTAAGGCTGCTGTACAGGTCTCTACATGGGCAGCTTACAGGCATGATTTTACTTGGAGGTGAAGTTGAATCCCCAGGCATTCCAACATAGATGTCTTCTCCCCCCCTCTCTTCTTTAAACAGTGGTACTGACGGCATTCTGGCTTACAGCCTTGTCTAAAGTAGGGCTTTCTGAGGAAGGTCTTTAATTTTCCCTTGTGCTAGTCTGTTCCTGCAGTAATTTGCACTGTCTGTGTTTAAAGGTTTTCTAATTGAACAGGTGCAGGAAACAAAAGTGGTCAGTAGCTGTGTTTGTACCAAGTGTCACAGAGCAGCTGTCAGTTATAAACAGTGTGGAATTACAGTCATTCCTCCCAATGCTGTGGCATGTGTGTAAATGACTAGGTGCAGGGGTGAGCGTGATCACATCACAGTCATTGTATGTCCGGGTGGGCACAGCAGTGTGCTGGGAGCACTCAGTCCTCACAGTCGTTCTCTGATGGATGCCATCCCCTGTGTTTGTCTCCAGTTTTAGGACTTGTGACTCAGGTACTATTTGCCCTTCTGGAGAACTGGAGACCACTTTCTGAAGATTCTTGAGATTTCCTATCAGAAACCAATTGATACAATTATTTTCCAGATGGCAGCTTCAGATAAAATTTCACATGGGGAAAATACAATTTGGGAGTATGGAGACTTCATAAGCAGAAAGAATTGTGTCCCCTGAGGTCATCAGACGCATGGTCCTGGTGATCCCAAAGTGCCTATGAACTACAGGTTTGATATCATCTCTTTGAATATTTTGTTCTGATGGATTTTCCATTTTTAAAGCTGAAGGCTCAAAAATTGTTCTTATTTTACAAAGTTTCCGAGACTCAGCAACAAGGCCTTACAGAGATAAAATTGGGGCCTGAAGCTGTCCTCCTACCTCCTGATCCTAGTTCACAGAAACACAGGGTTCTGAGCTGGAAGGATCTTAGAGGCTCACAGCACATTTTATAATCAAGGAAGCCTCAGTCCAGAAAGACTAACTAACTGGTTAAAATTATTCACGGGGTTCTAGTAATACCTAAAATAACAATAAAATTCCCCAAACTTCAAAACAGCTTTCTTTTTGATACTATATTGGCACAAGAGCATTAGTTTTAAGTAGCAACGTTTATACCCAACATGATGGTTAGTTGTTTATGCACACAGGTCCTCCTCCTGGTTTCTGGGAAAAAAATATATCTTTGAAGATGAATCATTCAAAGCCCTAAGTACTGAGTGTAAAGTGTGCAGACAGTTTATACTTTAACATAAAAAGAAGAACTTTAAAAACACTGAAAATCCTTGTGAATTTGGTGCCTTTTCAAGGAGATGTAATGTGTCCTGGGTTCAAGTCCCATGTGGGCACCCTTCTGTATGGCAGACCTTAGGTTGATGATTCAAAAGTTCAGTTTCTTTATCTGTAGACTTGAGCTCATACCTCAACACGGAGTACAACCAAACTCTGAGATAACAGAAATACCACTTCCAATGTGGGATCAACAGGTGAGATTTTCGGCCCAGGCAATAATGTCACCTGAATTCCCAGGGAGATTCAGAAACAGTCCCACTCTACGTTCCTCTGGGAGAAACCCAGGAAAATGGCCTTCTTGCGCTAATTCCTGTGTTCACTGGGAAGTCGTGTGGTTGGTGGGAAGTCAGGGTTTGCATGGGGTAGGTCAGCACTAACCAATGAAGAAAGGGAGCCCAGAAAATAAGAATCTTTCCCCGGCTCTGCCTCTGATGCTCTGATGAGTGAATCAGTGGAGTTAGATCAACCCCCCTCAGAGGCATGCAGCCAGAACCTGAGGGAGTCCGTGCAGCTGCAGGTGGACAACTGTCCAAAGGCTACGTAGACTCAAGCCTCTGCTGGACACAGTGTGTCAATCAGAGGACACTAATTCTCTCTTGGCTTGTTGTGTGTAAGCCCATGGGGTCTTAGAAGAGTCATTGTAAGGAGGGGAGACGTGTGATGGTTAATTTTATGTGTCAACGTGACTGGGATAAGGAATGCCCGGGCAGCCGGTAAAACGTTATTTCTGGTGTGTCTGGGAGGGAGTTTCTGGAAGAGATTAGCATTTGAATCAGTAGATAGATTACAGAAGATCCACCCCCACCAAGGTGGGCAGCACCACCCAATTCATTGAGGACCCGAATAGAACAAAAGGTGGAGGAGGGACAAATTTGTTTTCTGTCTTAAGCTGGGAAATCTATCTTCTCCCCCCTTGGACATTGGCACTCCCGGTTCTAAGGCCTTCAGACTCAGACAGGACTTACACAAGGTTCTCCCAGGTCTCCAGCATGCAAATGGCAGCTCGTGAGACATCTCGGCCTCCATTATCATGTGAGCAGCCCCCTTTTAATAAATTTGTATCTATCATATCTATACCTACCCACCCATCTATCTACCCATTCATCTATCTATATATCTGTTTATCATATCTATCTACCTACCCACCTGTCTATCTATCTGTCTACCTACCATCCATCCACCCATCTACCTATCCATCTATCTACCTACGTACCCATCCATCCATCTACCTACGTACCCATCCATCCATCATATCTGTCTGTCTGTCTATCTAACCATCTATCTGTCTATCCATCCATCTCTCCATCTACCTACCTACCCATCTATCTATGTATCTGTCTATCACCTGTCTACCTACCTATCCATCCACCCACCCATCCACCCATTTATCTATCCATCTACCTATCTACCCATCTATCTATTCATCCTATTGGTTCTGTTTCTCTGGAGAACCCTACTAACACAGAAGGGACAGGCCCTAGAGGAGACACCATGCATCTTGTCATTGAGGTACACAGGATGCAAGAGATTAATTGAAAAACAAAGATTATATAATGATTTGTGTGCCTTGAGTTTGTGGCATGATAAAGTACATTTTCCAGGAAATACGACTTTTATGCAAAAATAAAATCAACACATGTCCAAAAATGTATTTAACTCCTTAATAAAAGAGGGAGGCAATAATATTGAATCAATCAGCGGAAAATGTAAAGAGCAGAGATACTAGGCTTTCAAAATGCTAAGTGAGTTTGCTAATAGGTAAAAACCTGCTGAATGCCTTCTAGGCCAATAAAAAAATAATGTTTGTGGATATACTGTCTACGGAAAGGAAATCAATTTTATCTCAACCAGACAAAGTTCATTTGCATGGCTACAGTCAAAAACTGTATTACTATCAGTTTTCTGCACATTAATGTCTGTCCCTGTTGATCTATAAAAGAGCATGCTCAATAGATAGCCAGTGAAAAGAGCACCCACGGGACAGGGTGTGGTGGAGGACCTCCCACAGCTCTCACTGACAGGACCCACAGCTCCCTGTGCAGCCCAAGTCCCAGCTGGATACTTCCCAACAGGAGCCATTCATGGTGCTCATGAAGAGAAAATCTAAACAAACAAATTCCAGAGCCCACCTGTCAAGTGGCAGAGGGGGACCATCTGGAATCCATGCCTGGAATAAGCCACTCCCAACTGTGGATCTGCAAATTTAAGTGATTAGTCAATTCTCAGTGAATCAAGTCCTTAGGGAAGAGCATCTCAGGCCATGAAAAGGAAAGAGAATCAGGCAATGGCTTGGGGATGGTCTGTAAAACAGGGAAAGACAAACGTGAGTTTACTTCTTGGGAGAAAGGAAAGATGTCAGGGAGCTTTTTCAGCTTCATAGACTCCACCGGGCAAAGAAAAGCAGGAGCAGCTAGGCTGTCAAAATTCACATCTGATAGGAGCTGGTGAGTCCTGGGTATCCCTAAAAGCCCTCGGACTTGCAAAATTCTCTGAGGAGGCAGAACAGAAATTTTACTCAATCACCAACTCAGCATTTATATCGGATTTGAATCAGCTGCCCAGGAATTCATACCCAGAAACCTTACATCAAGGGAAAACACTTCCTCTGTAGACTATCCTAAATTCATATGCCTCAAATCTGACTCAGCCATGGATTTCTGGGAATACTGCTGCTGAGAAGATCTTCTTCCTTAGACATCCATCAACCATCAAACATTTAAATAGTGAAAAAGATATTCTCAGGGGCCGAGCCCGTGGCGCACTTGGTAGGGTGCTGCGCTGGGAGCGCAGCGACACTCCCGCCGCGGGTTCGGATCCTATATAGGACTGACCGGTGCACTCACTGGCTGAGTGCCAGTCACGAAAAAACGACAAAAAAAAAAAAAAAAAAAAAGATATTCTCAGAAATCACCAGCAGCTTGCTCTACAAAAAATCCTTTGTCGAACAACCGTCTGGGCAACTCTTCTTTTTCTGATTAGAAAAATCAAGCATGCTCATTGCAACAGAAAAAAAAAAAAAAAGAATGAAAAGAAAGAAATATTTGTTTTGCATGGCTTCTGTCTCCCATGATTCCACAAGTCTAACTAGAAAAATCATTAATAGTTAGGTCTGGGCACCTCTTTAATTCAGTTTTGTTGAAAGAAATGATGTTCCAAATTAGTAATGTTCATCACACCTGAATTGACACTAAAATTTCCATCAAATTAAAATCATTTTGCAAGATTGGAATTGTTTCTGCAATGCCTGAACGTCCAAAACCATGGCATGACAGTGAATGAGAATCTGGACGTAACATGGACCACTAGCGCTGCAGCTGGTCCCTTAACTGGGGGCTGGGGGTGGGCATTAAATAACCACACTCAAATTCGATTTCAAAGGCCTTCTTCAGGTCGGCTATTATAAGTTGCTCATTGTTCAGGCAGTGTTGTGTGGTTTTAGGGCAGCTGAGGGGACAGCAGACGTGTGGTTACGGAGAAGGGGAGAGGAGAAAGCCCACAGACCAGACCAGCGCTTCACCAGGCTGGTGTTTCCTCCTGTGGGAAGCACAGAATTAAACTTTGTTCACAAGCCTGATGCACTTCCCATGTGTCTTTAAAACGGGATTAACCTAAAGCAATTATGTTAGAGAGAACAACCAGAAAATTCTAAAGAAGCTCCCGCCTGCCCACTAAATGGGACTCCTTGCCAGAGAAAAGTCATCTGGACACATTTCCATGGCACTGAGCAGTGGATAAATTACACACGTAGGCTTAAAGTCCATTGGAAGGTGTTCTCAGGGCAGCAGTTGTCCACAGGTTAGGGTCAGAATTGGTATTTACCCACATAAATCTCCAGCTGGGCCCAGCTTTTCTTCTTTTTCAGTCCTGAGGCCTCCCTAACTGGAAAGCACCTTCATGCACTTTGCGTCTTTGAAGTACAAACTCTCTTGAACAGCATCCAATTGGAAGGGAATTCATAAAATGCAGGTGAGTGTGTTAGTGGATTGCATATGTATTTTATATGCAAGCAAATCTTTTATTGGTCCATATAAATATACATATATGCATTCATGTGTGTGTGTGTGTGTGTGTGTGTGTGTGTATCACAAATGCAAAATCTCTTAGTAGAAATGCACATTTTAAAAATGGATTAAAGGGATGCTGCATAAAGGATAAATTTCTCAAGATTGTTATGCTGTTAAAAGAATCATGAACAGACAGGATAAAATGCCTTCCTGTCAAGCATAAATGGAGGTATCTCAAATTAGCCAGTGAAAATTGTTCCTGCTCGGTGTGAGACCTCATTTGGAGCATGGGCTACATTTTCTGTGGGCTGCCTGATTATACCAAGGCTGCAGAAATGAGGGACAAGGAGCTTTCAATCCAAGAAAAAGAAACTAACTCCTTACACCTCTCTAAAACAATGGAAAATTATGTTATCTTGCCCCTGCAAATATAGAAAGAAAACAAAAGAGTTCAACTTTTTAAAAAATAAATAAGACAAAATAAGGTTAATGTGCACTGGACATAAAACATAGCAGCTATCTGAAATATTGTAGTTGACAATATTGGATAATCACCTAGGGAAATCTTATTAGCCTCTAACTTTTCACATTCTTAGCTCTTTCCTGGTCATATTCTCCCCCTTGTATTCACTAATTTGAAATGAACTGGTGCCGACATTAATTAAACATAAGGGAGAAGAAAACTCTAGAATTGTATATTGGTTCATTATTTGCAACTACTTTACTGCAGGCACCTTATACCAACATATGCTTCACATGATCAGAGAAGGTGGCTTGAGCCCACGGTACAAAGGACAAACTGACCAGAGTTATTGAGTCACACATTTGAATAGGAACATAAAGAACACACCAAACTCTGAGCCTATGGAGATACACATGAAAAATGTTCAGAAAAATTCTGGTAAAGAACTCCAAAGTAAAGACAAAGAAAAAAAATTAAGCTGAATCACATCTGTAAATTGACCACAAAAACATAGAATAAAAAAGAAAAGAGCTAGCACAAAATCTAGTATTATATAAACATATGGGTATTTACTAGCATCTAAAGAGAGAGAATAATGTTGAGACCTTCAAAACGCAAAACTGAACAAAGAAACAAGCAAAATTAGAAGTGAAGGGATAATTTTCAAATCTACTTAGAGAAAAAGAAACAAATGAAAACCTTCAGTTCTTTTCTGAAGCATAACTGACTGAAAGAAATTTAGGTTCTGGATAAAAAGGGAACTTTCAGAGAAATGGAAAATATGTTAAACTCTTAAGGAAAGAGACGTGTTCCTGAGACAGGCAGAGTCACCAGAGCGTTTTCTGAACTTTCAGTCTCTTAAAGTCATGAGAGCAGGTTTTCCTCTCGGTTTGGGAGAAGAGGTAAACGTGATCACAATGCCATGGCCAATAACCACTCATTTAAGAAAAGAGAAAAGATGGATGGACACCTGGAAGTCCCCCGGCCACCATTAAATTCAGTTTACGGAATACTTAAAGGACTTTTATTGAAGAGATTAATGGGGATAACTGAGAAAATGACACACTTTTCTGAAAATTTGCAGTGGAAGCAGAAAAGGATGCCAGGACACTTAATCACTTCAGAGAAACAGGTCCCCATGTTGCAGGGGCACAGAAGGATAGTCACGTCCCAGCTGGATTGTAAAGGACAGCTACTGCTAACATTACTGTAGGAATTTTACCAAAAGTGCATCCAAAAAAAAAGCATTTTTAACAATATTTTTACACTTAGAAGAAAATGCTACCTATGACTACCCACCACAATTAATTCTCCCAAAAGTCATTTTAAGAGGTTTAGGAGCAGGTAACTCACAACACACAGCCAAGCCTCACGTCCCAAAAGTCCTCTCCTGGTTTGGTGCTGCCCACCTGGAATGACACCATTACAGATGCATTTTTATGAGTTTCTGTCTTTTCTCAATCTTCAAATGTAAATCTTACTGAGAGAAGCAATAAATTAGAATAATGTGTCTTCTTATAGAGATCACATTCCACAAAGATTAGGCAAGTGCCTGACCGGAGCCCTGGTGACTTTAAGGCTGATGGACTGAAGTTTAGGAAGAGCAGGCCCCTAGAGAGGAGTTAAGACAGCACATTCCTCATTTCAGGGTCTCCGTGAGGCCTCACACCATCACAAACTAAAATCGTTAGGAATGCCATGCAGCCTAGGGTGGGTGTCACCCAGACTTCAAGAGGTGGAGTCGGCAGAGTTTCTGCTCATAGCCCATCCCTTCTCCAGTAACTGTGTCCTTCCCTGCCCTCTCCTCCGCCAGGTTAGTCACACATTCACTCTCCAGGATGTTGGTCTAATTCTTCAACTAGAGGGTGCAGGTGGCCCCTAGCTGGGCAGACCTGGGCTGCCCCATGCCTGCCACCTGCCCCCACTCTCCTTCTCAGCAAAAACAGCCACATCTGGATTCATCCCTTACCCAAGAACCCCAGGTCCTGGGATCCGGTGCACAGCATTTATATACTTTATCAACATGCACCATGAGTTGAGTTTAAAATATTTTTTTAATTGCTATACGGTGCCCAGTCCTATTTCCTGAAATGTTTCTCCTATGTTTTCTTTAAGAAGTTTTATTGTTTCAGGGTGTATATTTAAATCCTTAATCCATTTTGAGTTGATTTTAGTATACGGTGAGAGGTATGGATCTAGTTTCATTCTCCTGCATATGGATATCCAGTTATCCCAGCACCATTTGCTGATGAGGCAGTCCCTTCTCCAGTGAATAAGCTTGGTGCCTTTGTCAAATATCAGATGGAAGTAAGTGTGTGGGTTGATTTCTGGATTCTCTATTCTATTCCATTGGTCAGTGTGTCTGTTTTTATGCCAGTACCATACTGTTTTGGTTATTATAGCTTTGTAGTATAGCTTAAAGTCAGGTAGTGTTATGCCTCCAGCTTTATTTATTTATTTTTTTTTTGCTCAGCATTGCTTTGGCTATGCGTGGTCTTTTATTGTTCCATATAAATGTCTGGATAGTTTTTTCCATTTCTGAGAAAAATGTCTTTGGAATTTTATGGGGATTGCATTGAATTTGTATATCACTTTGGGTAGTATGGACATTTTCACTATGGGACTGGGCACAGACTTCATGAATACAACCCCAAAAGTACGGGCAACCAAAGGAAAAATAAACAAATGGGATTATATCAAACTAAAAAGCTTCTGCACAGCAAAAGAAACAATTAAAAGAGTTAAAAGACAACCAACAGAGTGGGAGAAAATATTTGCAAAATATACATCTGACAAAGGATTAATATCCAGAATATATAAGGAACTCAAACAACTTTACAAGAAGAAAACAAGCAACCCAATTAAAAAATGGGCAAAAGAGCTAAGTAGGCATTTCTCTAAGGAAGATATACAAATGGCCAACAGACATATGAAAAAATGCTCAACATCACTCAGCATCCAGGAAATGCAAATCAAAACCACATTGAGATACCATCTAACCCCAGTTAGGATGGCTAAAATCCAAAAGACTCTGAACGATAAATGCTGGCGAGGTTGCGGAGAAAAAGGAACTCTCACACATTGTTGGTGGGACTGCAAAATGGTGCAGCCTCTATGGAAAATGGTATGGAGGTTCCTCAAACAATTGCAGATAGATCTACCATATGACCCAGCTATCCCACTGTTGGGAATATACCCAGAGGAATGGAAATCATCAAGTCGAAGGTATACCTGTTCCCCAATGTTCATCACAGCACTCTTTACAATAGCCAAGAGTTGGAACCAGCCCAAATGTCCATCATCAGATGAGTGGATACGGAAAATGTGGTACATCTACACAATGGAATACTACTCAGCTATAAAAACGAATGAAATACTGCCATTTGCAACAACATGGATGGACCTTGAGAGAATTATATTAAGTGAAACGAGTCAGGCACAGAAAGAGAAATACCACATGTTCTCACTTACTGGTGGGAGCTAAAAATTAATATATAAATTCACACACACACACACACACACACAAACGGGGGGGGGAAGAAGATATAACAACCACAACTACTTGAAGTTGATACGACAAGCAAACAGAAAGGACATTGTTGGGGGGAGGGGGAGAGGGAGAAGGGAGGGAGGTTTTGGTGATGGGGAGCAATAATCAGCCACAATGTATATCGACAAAATAAAACTTAAAAAATAATAATAATAATAATAATAATTGCTATACTGATGATGTCATTTTCCTACTTGAACTGCCCCCGCCCCACGATTGTCCTCTAGACACTGAAGAAAAGACACCCTCTGGAGTGGCCCTGAAGCCCTTTGCTGGTGAGCCCTGTCCCCAATGCTGCTGTCCTGCCCCTCCCCTGAGCCTCTGAGCAGGTGCCCTGCTCTGCACATCCCTGTCGCAGAGCGTGACTGGGGCAGAGGAAGCGGGACGCCTCACTCCTGATAGAAGTGGAAAATGAGGCACCATCCTTCAAGGGCATTTTGGCAACTTTCTAAAGGCACATTTGCTTTTCACAATTAATTGCCTTTTAGGAGTGTATCCTAAGAGAAGGCAAATCATACAGAGAAAAAACCATTTGGACAAGGATGTTTTTTGCAGCAATAACAAGGGAGAAAGGGAAGGAGGGAGGGAGGAGAAAAGGAAGGAGGGAGGGAGGAGAAAAGGAAAAAAGGAAGAAAGACAGAAATAGAGTGACAGACAGACAGAGACAGAGACAGACATAGAGAGAGCCCAGCTCATTTTCCATGTTTCCTCCTGGGCGAATCCAGCAGGATAATAAAATCCTCAGCACACTCTCCTCTGGAGGTGCCAAAATTTCAAGAGGAAGTATCCCAAACTAAAATGTTATAAAGAGTCAGATTAAAATAATACATGTTCATTTCTGCCTCCTCTTTTGCAGGTTTCACAGAATGAGGAAGGTTGGTGCATTCAACAAATAGAGACTGCGAGAGGACTGTGTGCTGGGCACTGCCAGTTGCCAAGAGGCTGTAGAGATGACTTGGGGGGGAGGGGGCTACAGAGATGACCTGGGGGAGGAGGGCTGCAGAGATGCCCAGGAGGGCTGCAAAGATGAACCAGGGCTGATTTTCTGGAGCTCACTGGGTTCACGTCCTGGTGTGTGGGGCAGCACCTAAGGCACCACACACACTCCCCAAGGACCAACTTGAGTACAGTCCTCTTGTGGCCCCGTGTGTCAGGGTCCTCCAGGTCTGCCTGGCTGGCTATTCCCCACCTGGTACATCTGTCCGCAGTTACCTCCTTGTCCCCGACGCTCCTCACCACCTGCTTCTCTGCCGATCTCCTACTGTTTCATTCCCAAGAAAGAGCCTGTGCACCATTGCCCAGCAGGGCTACAATATTCAGAATGGAGATTGTAGTGATCCATCTTCTGAGCACAGAACCCCAGGGAGTCAGGAAAATTACCTCCCAAAAGAAACAGGGAGCCGGTCACAGCAGAGCTGCCCTGGCTGCTGATGGCTGGGGCGCTCAGTCACTGGGACACTACCTGGCACTGGCTGATCAAGGACTTGCCCTGCACACTGGGTGCGACCACCTCTTGTCAGGGAGAAGTAGCAGTGACCACTCAAGTGTCTCTCCTTGGGGTCGAGCTGTTGGGAAACTCACCCCACTCACCACTCATCTGAAACCACCTGCTCACCTGGATTCTGTAGAAGAAATATTGCTTCATCTATATCCCAGCAGTAGAGTTGGCAGGAAAATAGGGCAAAAACCAGAGATTCATAGAAATGGAGTTCAAGGACTCTTGACTGTACCTTCTGGATCATGCATACTTGTGGTGAATAAAACAGGGTTTATTAAAACAAATCTCCCTCTGTGCTTAAGTTGTATATACTTGTGTTTAGTTACCAGCAATGCATGCATGTTTGTAGAAAGGACTGTTGGCTCTGGGGACAGGCTGGCCGGTTCCAAATCCCAGCTCCATCATTAGCTCTGTGATCTCAGACAAGTTGCCCCTCAGTTTCCTGAAAAATGGGATAATCATAGTATCTATCTGAAAGGGCAGTGTGAGAATTAAATGAGTTTATAAATGAGAGGACCTGGAAATAGTCTCTACTCATAGTGAACAGAGGTGACACAGAGGAGACCAAGATGTCCCCAGCTGAGCAAAGACACACCCACTGGATGTACGAGGCCACATTTATTAACATTGAGTCCTGGCAGCCAAATTTCAGATTCCTTAGCATGAGAAATTTGAATTCTGGTCAACGACTGCTGTATGGGTTGAGTAAATCTTCAGGATCTATCGTTAATAGGAGTTGTTAATTTACTGTTAATGAAGGACTTCGAGAGGGTGTGGACTCAGCCACAATCTCTCCTCCCAAGGCCGTTGGTCAACACAGCCCATGGAAAGAAAGACAGTTGTGAAACGTCAGACAAATACTCAGGGTGTTTGTACACTTCTCCCAGAAATCCTCGATGTTTTGCATTTCAGCTAATAACTCGTTAATGCGGACTACGCCAGGTGTTTCATAACTATTCTGCTGCCCTCCTGTTCACCCACATCTATCCCTATGTGACACATTTTTCATACTTGAGTCTTTTTTTCCACAGTGTGTTTGGTTTCTATCCCCATGCTGAGAAGAGAAGTGCATATTAACATGGATTTTCTTGGTGTCACTGACACCAAGTCTGTCTCCGCTCCTTGAATATTTACTTTTGATAGTGAGATTCCAGTCTGTTACTCCTTCTTCACCTCAGTTCAACAAAATATTCAATGTTGCTTGGAGCAAAGGTTGCTCACAGGTGTTCAGAAGGCTGCAAAAGCCCATGAAGTGCCATCCCTGCCTCCGACAGGTCACAGTCCAGAAGTTGCAATGACAGCATAGAAAAGGGTCAACTCCATGCAGCTTTTAAAATAGGTTGGACTCCCTGTTCTACTGCTTCTCACTATGAGAACTTGAGCAAACTATTTCCATGAGCATCAGTGTCTCCATCTGTGACATGGAAGGAAAAACAGTAATCTCAGCAAAATCATGACAATTGTAGACAATAGGTGTACCTAAGCTTACCTCAATGGAGGATATTATAATTTATCCCATTTGAGAGCTGAGGGTCACCCTGTCCTGTGAGATTCAAATAAAATTAGCTGGCACCCCCATCCTGCGTAAGGAAGACCCAGAGTTCCTCACAATGTCTCTTGGAGACTGCATTTTGTCTGCAGGGTGGACTTCCTCCAAATTTGTTCTCACCTATTTCTCTTCCTCCTTCCCAGTCTCCATTAACCTGAATACGGGAGTCAGCTTTGTTTTACAGGATTCCCGTAAATCTTCTCATACCAAGTACTGAGCACAGAAGATTGGACAAGTGATTAAATCGTAGCAGAGCATCACAAAGAGGAAATGAGACGTCCCTGTTCCTCCAGGAGCTTCAGCCCATCCCATCCTGGAAAAGGTTACAGGTGACCGCTCCTCCTCAAGCTACCTTACTGCTGTGCCACTATTTCTGTCCCTTGCTGCCTTCTCCTCACTGTGGGCGTATCTGTCCATTTTTATGAAACAGTTTAATCTTCTCTTGGCATCCCTTTTTTCCCCTCCCAGCCGTGCTCTTGGGACTATCTTTCTATCACCAAAGCAGAGACCCAAGGAGATTTTCTAAACTAAGACTGTTCACATCCCCAGAAGATAACTCTGCTTCCCAGGTTTTAAGCTCATTTCTTAGCCCTGCTAAACTATTATTAACACAAGAAAGGACATGATAAATACCACTGGCTGAGAGAAGAATATTCTCCAGGGGGTCACAGGATGGGAGATGGGGTAACAGAATCTGGGGCAGTTTGGTGGAATACATGATATTTGAGTTGTTCTTTGAAGAATACGTGCAAATTGAATAGGCAGATCTTGGCAATGATATTTCCAACAGAGGGAGCAAAGTGACAAAGGACACAGTGTCAGAAAAACATGAACTAACGTAAAGAAGAAAAAATAACCTGATGTGAAGGAAGTGTGAGGTGTCATGAGTGAGAAATGACAGCAAAAATAATGAGAGACACTGATGGAGAAGAACAAATGGGTCACACATGAGAGGGGTTGGAACATTGTTATGAGCAATTTAAACTACTCTGTGGGTAGTGCAAGGTTTTTAAACTCTGAAGTGAAGTTATCCAAAGAGGTTAATATGCGCAAGAGAGGGCTGGCGTAGACAACCTGTCAGGTTCCATCCAACTTCAGATCCTTGGTCCTGAGGTCGGCCCCGCAGATGCAGAGGGCAGCTCTGTAGCGTTATAGAGGGCGGGTGGCAGGAGGTTGAGGCTGGATCAGTGAGAACCCTCAGGTGACCACATCCAGAGATGATGTGGATCAGAAGATCCTGAACTAAGAAGAACGTGGTGTGAATAAGAAGGAAATAGAGATTCTAGGGCATTTTGAACTGAGGATTTATAGAAATGAGAAACTGACTAGAAGTGATAAGTGGGGAGGAGAAAAAAGAAAAATGTGATTCCAAGGTTTAGAACCATATTTCCTAAGTCATGGCCTTATAGCCTCCTGTGTCAATAGTATCTAAGAGTCATTAAAAACAATAATAATCTCTCAAATCCCACTGCAAGTCATCGGCATATCCATGTTGTGAATTTAGGGAAAGGAAATACAAGAGATCAGTTCAATTTTCAGACATGCAAAATTTGAATTGCCTGAATGACACCAAGACATCCAGCAGTTTTTTGTTTGTTTGTTTGTTTGTTTTTTGGGGGGGGTCTTTTCCCCTGACATGTGATATTTATTCTAGCATCATTTATTATCCTTTCTCTAATGTAATGCCTTTGAACCCTTATTCAAAAGTCAACTGCATAAATGTGCATAAAAATCAACTAGACTCTGGTGGGTTTCACTGATCCATATTCTAACATTATACCAATACCACCCTGTCTTGATAGTTACTGCAAGTCCTACAACCTTACTATTCTTTTTTAGAGTTGTCTTAGCTCATCTAGGTCCTTTGAATTTCCAGACAAATTTTAGAATCAGCTTGTCAATTTCTACAAAAAAAAAAAAAAGTTCTTTTGGATTGGTCTATATTAAATCTACAGATCAATGAGGGTAAAATTGACATTCTTTTTTAAACAATTGATTATACATATTTGTGGGGTACAGAGTTGACCATCAGTATTTATGTACAATATGTGATGATCAAGTCAGGATAGTTGGCGTATTCACTGTTACAGAATGTGCTCATTCTCTGAGTCTATTACCAGTTTCTCCTTAACCCTCTTCCTCTCCCCCTTCCCTCTCTCTGATAACCACAGTTCTGTTCTCTCCTTCTGAATGTTCAAAATATCTTTCTCTCTTTCTTCCCTATCTGTCTATCTTTCTTTTTTAGCTCCCACATATGAGTGAGGACATGCAGTATTTTTCTTTCTGTGCCTGGCTTATTTCACTTAACATAATTTTCTCCAAGTTTATCCATGTTGCTGAGAATGGCAGAATTTCATTCTTATGGCTGAGTAGTATACTATATTTTCCTTACATGGTCATCCATCAGTGGACATTTAGGTTGGTTCTATAGCCTGGCTATTGAAAATAGCACTGCATCTTAACAATATTGAGCCTCCATTTATTTAGTTATTTAATTTCTCTCAACAATGTTTCGTAGTTTTCAGTGTACAGTCCATTTTTTGTCATATTTATCCTTAAATATTCTACTTTTTGATATGTTGCAAATGATATTGCTTTTTAAGTTTTGATTTCCAATTATTCCTTGCAAGTATACTGGAAGACAATTATTTTCTGCATATCAATCTTGTATGCTACAAACTTGCCAAACTCACTTATTAGTGGTAACTTATCATTATTAATTTTGGTAGCTTTTTGTGGATTCCAAGGGATTTTAGATGATTATATCATCTGCAGATACAGATAGTTTTCATTCTTCTTTCCCAATAAGGACGCATTTTATGTATTTTATCTTGCCTTGTTACACTGGCTAGACTTTAAAGCAGTGTTGAAGAGAACTGAGAAAATAAGACGTCCCTAACTTGTTTCTAATCATGGTGGGGGCAGTGAGGGGGTGAGCAGCATTCGGCCTCCATCACTAAGTATAATGTCAGGTGCATGATTTTTGTAGAGGGACTTTACTGGGTTGAGGAATTTTCCTTTTCCTACTTTGCTTGGAGTTTCTATCAAGATTGAATGTTGAGTTTTGTCAAATGATTTTTCTGTGTTTATTGAAATAGTCATTTGAGATATTCAAATTGAAATAATTTGGGCTGTTTTAGTTTTCCTTTCTAGTTTGTTAATAAAGGAATTGTATTTCTTGATTTTCAAATGTTAAATTAACCTTTAATTCTTAGGGAAAGCCCTCTTGGTCATGATGCTTACTTTATATATTGTTGGATTTCATTTGTTACCATTTTGTTTAGAATTTTTGTATCTATATTCATGAGGATATTGGTATGTAGTTTGGGTTTCAGGGTAATGACCGTCTTATGAAATGACTGGGAAGTAATGTATTCAGTACCATTCTCTGAAAGATTATATGTGGCATTGATATTGTGTCACCCCAAAGTTCTTGGTAGAATTCATGAGTAAAGCCATCTGGGCCTGAAATTCTCTTTGTGGAAATGTTTTAACTACAAACTTAACTTTTCAATGGATATAGTACTATTTAACTGCATTCCACAAATTTTAGTGCACTGTTTTCATTTTCACTAAATTCAAAATACTTTCTAATTTCCCTTTTGATTTCTTCTCTGAACCATAGATTATTTAGATGTGAGTTAGTTTTCACATACTGGGGAATTTTCCAAATTTCTTAATATTGTCAATTTCTAATTCAATTCCTTTGTGGTGAGAGAACATATTTTCTATGACTTGAATTCTTACACCCTTTGTGAGACTTGTGCTATGGTCCAGAATATGGTTTACTGTGTAATTTATATTCTGCCAAGAATATATATTCTGCTATTGTTGGGTGGGGTACACTACAAATGTGACTCATTTCAACTTGATTGAAGGTGTTGGTAAGTCTTCTATATCCCTACTGATTTTTGTCTCAGTTCTATCAACTGAGAGAAGATGTTAGAATACCTGATATAACTGTAGATTTGTCTATTTCTCATTGCTATTTTTCCCATTTTTGCTTCATGTATTTTGAAGCTTTGTTATTAGGTGTATAAACATTTAACATTATCGTATCTTTCGATGAATGACTCCTCTGTCATTAGAAAACATTTCTCTTCATCCCTGATAATATTCTTTGCTTTAAATTGTACTTTGTCTGACAGACTAGCTACAGCAGCATTCTTTTGATTAGTCATGATGTGTGTGCCTGAAAAAGTTAAGTCAGCAGGCCTGGGCTGCCCAAACCCTGCACATTCCCCAGAAGAGCCTGTCTCAGGAGTGGCCCTCAGCCAGCTCCTGGGAAAGGAGCTCTCAGTCCTCGGAATGATCTGTGTGCCTGAGGCCTTGGGTCATGCTGTGCTGTGTTGACCAGATAGTTGATGCTAGCATTGTGATTTATGATAAATGCCTATTTTGCTCAGGGGTCTATGATCTGAGCATCTGTGGTCAATCACGCAGGTACTACTTGCTCTGGTGACTGACCTCCAGTGAAAACCCTGGACACCAAGGCTCAGGTGAGCTGTCCCAGTGACCAACACTTTGCAGAGGTTTCACACATCGTTGCTGGAAGAATTAAGCATGTCTGTGCAACCCCACAGAGGGAGGACACCTGGACGCTTTGCCAGGTTTCTCCTGGGCTCCACCCTGTGGTCCGTTGCCTTTGATGACTGTGATTCATAGACTTTCCCTTTGATCAACCGTAACTGTGAGGATGTCAGCCTCCCTGAGTCCTGCAAGTCCTTCTAGTGACACATCGAGCTGAGGGTGGGCTTGGAGCCTCTCCAACACATCTTTTTACACACTTTTACTTGTAACCTGTGTCCTTACCTTTAAGGTAATGTTTTGTTTTTAAGCAGTATACAGCTGGATCCTGTGTTTTATCAAATCTGACAATCTGTCATTTCATTGGAATGTTTAGATTGTTTACATTTAGTGTGATTGTTAATGTGGCAGATTTAAGTATATTATCTTGCCATTTCTTTTTTGTTTTCCCCATGTGTTCACTGTTCCTTTTTTTGCCCATTCTGCCTCCTTTAGATATATTAATTTTATACATAATTTCATTTTATCTTCTTGGTTTATTTATTAGCTATAAATCTTTGTGTTATTGTATTGTTTGTTTTAGGGTTCATTGCATACACCTTTAACTAGTTATAATCAAACTTCAAGTGACATTATAAAATTTTTCATGTAGTAAAATATCTTACAATACTTCCATTTCTCCCATTCCAACCTTTGTACTATTGTTGCTACATTTTATTTCTGCGTATGTTATAAATCCCCAAATATGTTGCTGTTGTTTTTGCTTTAAACTGTCAATTATCTTTCAAAAAGATTTAAAGAATGAAAAACTGTTTTGTATTTACCCATATAATTAATGGTGATCTTTATTCTCTTCCATTTGGTACAATTTTTTATCCTAATGAAAAACTTCCTTTAACATTTCTTGAAGTATGGGAATGTCAGTGATAAATTCTTTGAGATTTCTGCTCCTTGTGCTTAGGGAATGTTGAGATTTTTGGACCTGTGGATTTATACTTTTCATCAAGTTTGGAATGTTTTCAGCTATTATTTTTAAGATTTTTCTTGTCTTCTCTCTCTCTCTCCTCTCCTTTAGGGATAACAATTACATAAATATTCATTCACCTGAACTTACCCTAGAGCTCACTAATACTGTGTTTGTATTATTTGGGGGATTTTTTCCTCAAATGCTTTATTTTGTATAGTTTCTATTGCTATAAATTCAAGTTCACTAATCTTTACTTCTGCAATGTCTAACCTGCAGTTAATTCCATCCCATAATTTTTCAGCTCAGATATTGTAGTTTTTATTTCTTGAAGTTAAATTTGGGTCTTCTTATATCCTCTTAGACTCTACTTAATCTGTTCATTGTTTTCTCTAGCTTTTTGAACACATGGATACTATTATAATAACTGTCATAATGTTCTTCTATGATGGTTTAGTCATCTGGGTCATTTCTGAGTCAGTTTTCATTGTTTTGAGTTTTCTTGTCATTATGAGTTGTATTTTCCTGGATTTTTTTTTTTTTTTTTTTTTTTTTTGGCATGTGGTGATTTTTTTAAAAGATGTCATATATTGACATCTTTATTTTTTGCCTTGTTGGGTACTGGATATTTTTGTATTGTAGTAAATATTCTGAGATTTTTTTCTGAGATGTAGTTAAGTTATCCAGAAATATTTAACTTTTTCATATTTTAATTTTGCACTTTGCAAGGGAGGTCCAGAGAAGCATTATATGTAAGGTCAATTTTGTGTCACACCTAACAGAAAACTCTTGAGTTTTTTAATGATTTATGACATTTTCTGTGCTGTCTGGTGGAACAGGCACCATGACTAGCCCTGTGTGACCTCTCATCCTGTTAGGTGGTGCTCTCCCTGGCTTCAGGAAGTTTCCCCACATGCATGTACCATCCAGTACTCAGCTGAACACTCAAGGGGCCCTCCTGAGGCCACCAGAGCTCCTTCTCTGTGCAGCTGTCTCTGCTCCAGGACTCTGCCCTGTGAATTCTCACCGCCTTGGTCTCCCCAGACTCTAAGTGCTGTCTCTTCATCTAACGGAGATGCTGAACTCTGTCTAGCTTGTCTCTGCCTGCACCAAAGCCTGGAAATCCTCTTGAGGCAGTAAGTGGGACTAATCACAGCACTCAACACATCGTTCTGCTTTCAGAAATTGCTGTCCTGCTTGATTTCCAGGGCAATTGAATACCACTGACTAATACATTTTATCTCTTTATTTAGTTATTTCTGGTAAAATGGTAAATCCATTCCTTGTTCCTCCATCTTGGCCTGAAGCACTCAATGTGATTCTTTTTTAGTTTGTTTTTTGTGTTTAAAAATTTTTTTAAATAGGCCTTTTTTTAGAACAGATTTAGATTCACAGAAAAATTGAATGGAAGGCACAAAGATTTCTGTACATCCCCTGCCCCCACACATGCACAGCCTCCCTGTCAGCATCCCCACCAGAGAGGTGCGTTTGTTACAATGAACCTATATTGACAAGTCATTATCACCCAAAGTCCACAGTCTACATCAGGGTTCCCTCTCAGAGCTGGACATCCTGTGGGTTTGGACAAATGTGCATGGACTTGAATCCACAATTACAGCATCATACAGGAAGTTGCACTGCCCTAAAAATCCTCTGCATCACACCTATTCATCCCTCCCTCAACCTGTGGCAACCCCTGACCTTTCTACTATCTCCACAGTTTTGCCTTTTCCAGAATGTCATATAAATGGAATCATACAGTGTGCAGCCTTTCCAGACTGGCATCTCTCGGTGATATGCATTTAAGGTTCCTCTGTGTCTTTTCATGGCTTGACAGCTCATTTCTTTCTAGGCTGAATCATATTCCATTGTCCAGATGGACCACAGTTTATTTATCCATCACCTACTGAAGGATGTCTTGGTTGTTTCCAAGTTTTGGCAATTATGAACAAAGCTGCTATAAACATCTGTGTGCAGGTTTTTGTGTGGACACTAGTTTTTAGCTCCTTTGGGTAAATACCAAGGATCACTATTGCTGAATCATATGTTGAATGTATATAATTTTATAAGACAATGTGATCATTTTTGGTTTTTTAATAGTAATATCAAATTTTATATATTTTTTATTTATTGTTATACAATGTAGTTGATTTTCGTGGCCCTTTACCAATTCCTCCCTTCCCCCCTCCCCCTTTCTCACCCCCATCAACATCATACCTGTTCTGTTAACAAGTTCAAGGAACTATTGTGATTGTTATGTCTTTTTTTTCTGTTTACTTGTTTATTTATTTATTTTTATTAGCCCCCACATGTAAGTGACGACATGTGGTATTTCTCTTTCTGTGCCTGGCTTATTTCACTTAACATGTTTTTCTCTAAGTTCACAATGTGATCATTTTTGAAACACGGATTATAACTTATTCACTTCCCAACCCACTTGAAGAGTTTTTGACAGCATCTCGTTGCTACTAGGATAGAGAATGAAGTGTCTAGCATGACCTGGAGCCCCCGCTTACCTCTCCTGATCCTCATCTCACGTCACATTCTGCTGACTTTCTTCCTTAACTGGGCTGTGCCTCCTCCTGCAAGAAGAGTTGTGCACGTGCTCCCCTCTGTTTAGACTAGTGCACACTCACACTCCACACCCTCAACAGCTAACCCTACTTTTTATTTAGGCCTCAATTGGACTATCCCTTCCAGAATGCATCTTTTTCTAACCCTTCATCCCAGGACAGACCAGGTTCTTTCATAGCATGAAGTTATAGAACTCATTTCCCCCTTTTTGGTGCACTTTCTCCAATTTGTGATTAGAAACTCATTAGACAGCAAGTACATGAGAGTAGGACCATGTGCATTCTGACCAACCATGGTATTTTCAGTGCCTAGAAATGTGCTTAGGAAGTATTTGCTGAATGAATGAATGGCTTTTTGGTTCCAACCAAAGCTAGAAACTTGAATTTGGAAGAATGAAAGTAGATAACATCTCCAAAGTTGACCATATAGTGTGAGAAAAGACAAGAAAAAAGACAGGAGAGAAAGGCTGAATATTGGCACAGGAGAAATAGGTAGGAGTTCGAGAAACTTGGCATTTTCGACATTTTCATTTATTTCCTGCCTCTGTTTCTATCCCTGTGTAGTGTAGCTCCTGGGATCTCTGCACTGCCACATTTCTGTTTACTGACATACAGAGAGGTGGTGCATGTTAATGCTCTATCCATCAGTGCATTCTCTCAGAATTGTGAGAAAATGCAGAGGAAATAAACCAGAGATGAATCTCAGTAGAAGAAAATTCCAAAAAATGAGAATATACGTGGGGGAAAAAAAAATCAGTGTTTGAAGACAATATTCCAATATGTTTCTGTCTCTCTGTGTATGAAAAGCATAGCCTAACCTAATGTTTCATCAGGATTCTCCATACTTTTTTCTTGCTATATTGCTCTGTGTGTGAGTGTTAGTTCAACCGATATCCACAACACAGAAGTCTACTTTTAGAACAAGACTGTTACAGGAAAGGAAAAAGTAATTTTTATTTCCCCCCATCTCAGGTTCATTGGCTGGAGTTCCTATGACAAGAAACATATGAACAAGAGGAAAACAGACAGAAGTTTATTAACGTGCACACCTCATATGTACATGGGGGACAGGAAATCAAAGAGGTAGCCTAGAACTCTGGCTTATATTGCATCTTCAGCAAAGAATGGTACATTTTTAGAGAAATGACAAGACTAAGGAAAGGACTTTGGCTCACTCTGGGTGGCAGCCTGGGGGAAGACAAGTAAATGGGGACTTGCTGTGTAGCTTCCTCTGGTGCTGTCTCCTGGCTGATAGGGGTCTGAAGTCATTCTGTTCTCTACTCTTCTTACCGCAGATCTCTCTAAAGGCATCAGACACATCAAAATCCCCGTTTGTGGGAATATACTGAGCAGAAGTAGAATCACAGGATTTGGCCCCTGAGAGCCCCTGAGCCCCAGGACAGAGAGAACTGCCCTGAGTGAATGCAGACCAAGGAGCACTTGGCATCTTGAGAGCTCCCTTCAGTGGATCAGTGTAAAAATTCAAATTCTTTCCACAGAAGTGTCTGTGTTTCTTTTGTGAAAGAAAGTGACCCTTTAGCTAAAATTCAGACTTTACAGTGCAAGAAAAACAATGTCTGGAGCTTTATCCAGAAGCAACACAGGCCTAGGCAGCCCAGTGGTGTCTTATGGGAACCGACCCACGAGACCCGTCGGGCACATGGCACCAGAGCCACCATTGATAACGTGTGTTTACATGCTAATGGGCACCAGGCTCACTTAGAATAAATTTGCATCCATCAAAGTCAAAGGGAGCAGAATGTTTTGCATGTGCAAATGACCTCTGGGATACAGGGGACGGAACTGCATTCCCCAGTCAACTTCCCAGGACTCGTGCAGGGTAGATGAGGACCCCAGGAAAGAGTTGAGCTGGAGGTCACATGTTCTTGGGATGCCTGGAGTGGTCTTGTGGCCCATCCAGGACTCACTCCTGCAAGTGGCATTGGGGGGTAGGGGAAACCAAAAGGTAGGAGGAGGGGGTCGTGAGGGAGGGTCTTCTTCTGAAGAAGGACGCGTGTTCCCTGGTGGCCCCGGGGGATCCCAGCTCTGCCGTCCTCACATGGAGCGAGTCCCTTCTGTTCTCTGAGTCTCAGTTTCCTCATCTGTAGGGAGAAGCTTTGGTCAGATGAGCATTAAAGTCACTGCAGTGGCTGAGTGCTGTGACACATGGACACAGTGTCAGTGGAACTGGCTATTCCCTTTAGTAAGTTATGGAGATAACCAGGCTCCTCTCTGTAACAGCCAGGGTCCACCAGGGAAGCACTGTCACATGCAAAGGGGACATTAAAAGGAGCCTCTGAGGGGCTTCTTTAGAGGCAGGTGGGCAAGGCTGAAGGGAGGTGAGAGAGGCACCCACCCTGGTGGGGTGGTCTGACGGGGGCAGGCAGCTAACGAGGGACAGTGCGGTGGGGGGGAGGGGAGGTGGGGAGGGGCCCCTGCCTCCTCCATCCTCCACCCCTGCCAGCCACCGGCCCAGCCACAGCCCCGGGCGAGGGCCCCTGTCAGCCCCAGGGCCAGAGAGATCACAGAGGCACCCTGAGAAGTGACACAGCCAGCACCAGCGCAGAGTTAGTTCACTGTAAGAACTCTGATGGAAATACATAAGAACACACTCAACGCGCCTGCCTCTCCTCAACCAGATCCTGAGCCTGCCTTCATGTTTTCTGGTGCTCAGGGCTGTGGTTGGGGATCACTTTGGGGTGGGGGATGTCTGGAGTCCCCTCCCTGCAGCTGTTGCTGTGCATGTTGTCAAAGCATCACCGCCTCTTCCTGACGTCCACCCCTCACTCCTTAAATACCAGAGCAGCTGTTGTATCATAAATGGGGACGAATGTCTCGGGCTTTATGGAAGAGCCGGAGCTCTCTCATGAGGGACTGACAGGAGCCTGAGTGACAGGGACTGCAACGTGTTATCTGCAATGGGCAGAATTGTGTCCCCCCAAATTCATGTGTGATAGTCCTAGCACGCGGGACCTCAGCATGTGACTGTGCTGGGAAACGGGCCTGTATAGAGAATTAGTTACATCAAAATGAGGTCATAAGGTTGGGCCCTATTCCAGTGTGACAGGTGTCCTTATACGAAAAAGAGAAGAGGACACAGACACACACAGAGGGAAGGTCATGTGAGGACACAGGGAGAAGGTGGCATCTGCAAGCCAAGGAGCGAAGCCTTGGGGGAAGCCAGCCCTGCCACACCCCAGCCTTGACTTCAGCTGCAGGACCGTGAGTACTCGGTGTCCCTGCTGAAACCCCGCAGCGGTGGCACTTCTTGCGGCATCCTGAGCACCTCCAGGGCTCAGAAGCTCCATCTGCTGATAGTCATGCCCCTGGTTGCTTTAGGGACCCCTGGAAGACCGGGATGTGACTCACTCACGTCAGATGGGCAGCTGGTGCTCTGAGCAGACACGGAGAGGAACGAGGAACAGCAGAAGGACCCTGAGCCCTGCGGGGTGGACCACGGTGTTCCCGGCGCACACACAGCAGTTCCCTTCGGGCCTGTCCTCCTGTCAGTGAGCGACGCATTTTCATTACACTCCCTTTCCAGGTGCGGTGCGTAATTTCCACACTTCGGCCACCCCGCCTGCCCCGCAGTCGCATCCCAACAGCAAACCCTTCCTCACCTTCCAGGTGAGCCACCTTCATTCCCACGGTCCCCCCACCACGGCTCTCGGGGATGGTCTTCACATTTCAGTCTGTACATTTTTATGTATTCATTGCTGAATTACTTTGTTTAGGACACATTGTCCCCACTTGAATGTAAGCCCCCTTAAAGCAGGGACCACGTCTAACTGCTCAGGCACATGCCCAGACCCCTAACTCAATGCCAGCCTCACAGCAGACACATTACTAGTCATGTTTGTCAAATAAATCTATGAAAGATAAATTTTAAAAAGCAGGTGGTCTGATATTTCAAATACTTAAGTTAAGCCTGTCATTGCCAGTACTTCACCTAAATAAGTAACGAAGACACATGATGGGCTACAGATTTCACAGGCCACAGATTTGCTGATTTCCCCGCCGACATTAGCATGAACCAGGCACTCTTCACATGTCCCTGAGGCGGGCTGTGGTTTGGGCTTCTGTCTCGGTTTCTGAAAGCATCTGCCTTTTGCCTCCTCCACACAGTGGTTCATAGCTCAGGCTTCGTCTTCATGCCCACAGTTAGTAAAACTCATATTCCAGAAGAAAGCTAAATTGTTCACTTGTGTCCAGTCAGCACTTGGGACCAATAACCTCGCTGAGAGAAAGTAGAGCTACATTTTGTCTTTTCAACATGAGCCCTCGGCTGCTGTCTGCAGAATGGCCTTAAACCTTCGGGACTCTGCTTCTGTGTCTTATTTAAAAACAGAATTTTTTTAAAAAGTCATCTTTCTCAACTAGACATATAAAAATCTGATGCCATTTTAACCTTGAAATCTTGGAGGAAAATATTATATATATAAATTTATTTATTATAAAAGTCTGAGTTTTCATTTGGTTCTAAGACTCAAATCTATTTAACTCCATATAGTTCATGGAATCAAACTTAAAATTTTGCATAGGAGATGGGGCCTTTGTTTCCACACAATTACTCTCATACATCCAATAATCTGGTTACACATAACTTCCACGCAATGTTGACTTTTCATAATATCCATTTGGAAGCCTTTGAAGTTCTACATGTGCCAGAGTCAATGAAGTAAAAATCCAAAACATTATCTGTCTTCTCTTCCCAAATTGCAGATAACTCCAAAGGTATTTTACTAAAAATCTTCAATATTCACCCCTATTGCTTTCTTTCAGTGAGTTTTCCACCTTTGATACTCTTCTCAATCTGTAAAACTCAACACTGCCCCTCCTGGGATTGCTACTTTGCCTATTGGGGATCTTTCCTGTGATGAAAATAATCTCCTTTTATTCACTGTTGAGTAATTAAGTTTGCTGCTTTCTCTGAAGTAGCAAAAATTGAACTCTAATCTCTGAAATTAAGTATATTATGTTAGAACTCAAATTTTTAACAAATAAAAGGAAGAAAGAAGGAAAAGAGGCAATGAAGGAAGGAAAGAGGGAGGGAGGGAGGAAAGGAGGGAAAAAAGAGAAAAAAAAAAAAAGAAACTTCCAGAAGTCCTGGAGCACAATTGCTGAATCTATAGAAAGTGCAGTCACACATGTTCAGTTTCTGAGATGAGAATCCAGCTCTACTGTTGAGATCTATAAACGAGTGTTTGTCCTGTATATTTTTAATAGCAAGTTATAAAGCCATTTGTGGAGCACCAGGGCTGAGACTCCCTGCCTCGGGGGCAGGACACGCCTCATCAGCCTGGACTCTGCCCCGCAGGAGGTGATGGCAGTGGCTGGTGGGCCGGTTGTGATGGGGGGTGGGGACCAAGGGGGTGGCGAGGCAGAGGAGCCTCCGTGCATGTGTGGGGTGATTCTGAGATGAACTGGTCCTTAGGATCAGCTGCCCATCTACACATGTCCCACAGACATAGATTAAAATTGGCCCAAACTCTCAAATCAAATCAAGGAAGCAGGCAGATGGGTGATTCTACACTGATTCTAGAGCACTGAGGAATTTAAATTCCATCACCACACGCACTCCTCCACGCATCCATGCGCGTGACTTGTCAGATTGCCCATAATGACACCTTGGAAGGACATTTGCCTAAAAGTGATTATAACCAAACCACTGGGACTGAAGGATTCCGCAATCACTGCCAAGCGGGCGGCATGTCATTCCACATCAATTGGCATGATGAATCTTTTACATAATATGAATCACCGTCTAATTGGGACTCTGATTGCACCTACCATCGCCAGCATGCTCAAACTCCCCCAGTCACTGGAGAAGCAAGGAAATGAGAAGAAAATCACAAAGAGCTTTTGTACATCCTGAAAGGAAAAGAAAACTGCCCAGCATGAAATCAGAGTGGCCGTGAGGATAAAGCCTCAGAAAGCCCCAGTGTCTTGCCGTATGGTGTAGCCACAGCATGGAAGGGGAGCCAAGCCCCCAGAACAGCAACCCACCCACCGGCACATGTACAACCTTTCTCAAAGCTGCTACCTGCTAAATGGCATGGTATAATGCGAAGACTCAGGTATTAGTCCCCAGCAGACCTGGGTCCAGCCCACAGCTCTGTCATTTGCTATCTATGAAAACCTGAGCAGCTTTCCTTGTCTCACCTTTTTGTCAAGACGATTGAGATTAGATGAGATCATATAAGGAGTCTAGAACAAAACACGAGTGGCTGATACTCAACAAATGTTAATTCTGATCCTTTTCCTTTTTAGAAATTAAATCTACTTAAAAACATCCTAGCCAGAGGATCAAAAAAGGTCTCAGTTCACCTTTTAACTGAGCAAATTCCAGCTGTCTGACCTTAATCCTCCCACCTCCTATGCCACGTAGGGCACTCGGTACTTCAGCAGTGCAGCTTCTACCAGGGTCAGCCACCTAGGAGGCAAAGGTGGTAACCACCTTCGGGCTCTGATGTAAGATAGGAAAGCCTTATCTGCAACAAAGCCTTGTCCTCTTTCGGTCTGTTCTGCAGCTGCACCTCTCTGACACTGCAGTGTTTCTGCAGGTTTGTCATTATCTTCAGGAGACCCATAAAAAGAAAACAAGTTTCCTGGAAGGAAAACAACTTAACAAATTACCTCCTGTACCTCTTATCACACAAGTCTGTTTGATGGGAGGTTGGGTCCCAGGCTCGGGGGGAGGTTAGAGGCCATCCCTAATGGCTCAGACTGTGTCCTGCACACAAGGACCCCCTCACAGGTAGGCACAGCTGTAGTACATGACATGAAGCCACTCAACAAGGGGTACCATGTTTACCCATGTGGTTGACATGGAGATGTGCCTCTCAGACCCCAGTCAGGAAGGACTTGCTGTCCAGCTGTAGAGTAGGGGGTCTGCAGGGGGCCTCTAGCGATAAGCCCCTTCAGAGTCAGAGTGTCCAGGGCACCCATCTCAGGTGACAATATCTCAGCCACACTCAGGGCTCTGCACAGGTAGGCTGAGCCTTGTCAAGCCTCATCACAGTTTCTACCCATCCTCCTCCTTCCACTGTCCTTCCACAAGTGTGGGCTGCAAACTCAGCTTCTGCTTTGGGAGAACCCAGCCTGCAACAGTAATTATCAAGGTTTCTTTGCAGTTTTGACTATTTCCATGTAGTCAGCTGATTGGGAAATAATAAGATCAATCAGGCTCCATCTCCATAGTAACAAGCCAAAGCAGGCTAATAAAAGTGTGAATTCTAAGTTTGCATCTAAGAGCAGAAAATGTCCTGCCATCCTGACATCAGCTGTCACTCTATACGACACATGGTCTGTGGTTCATCAGGATGAGCAACAGAGGCTAGAAAATAGACGCTTTCATCACAACTGAGCAATGGCTGGGTTTGAAGGAAACATTTAGAGCAATCCCTGATCATGGTCATAGACAGAGTCTAGTAATATAAGCTTAAAGAAAAGCCAACAACAAGATGTGAACAGGACGGCAGCAATGTTCTCATGAAGGTGATGTCCCTCAACTGCAGGCCACATGCATGCACAGGGCTGACGCCACCCCAGGAACCCAAGCTGGGCAGCCACACTGGGCCCACAGGGAGTGCCCAGAAGGGGGTGCCATATATATATATGGTGGATTTTCTTACTCACGCCCCAGAAATAACTTGGAATAGATATTTAAATAACACCCTGGGACTCCTTGCTATTCAATTTTTTAATTAAAAATATTTGTACCATTGATATTTTTACTTTTGCTAGGGAATACATTTTTCTCACATATTTTCTGTATTTTGAGGAAGAATGCTTTTAAAAAACAAATGAGTCTAGCAATGTCTTTGGGCTTAATCTTTGGGGAAAGAGACCTAAAAAATAATTTAGCCACATCTAGTCTGAGTAAAACTAGCCAAGTTTTTACTTTTTCTTATATCTTATTAAGAAGTATTTAAGCAGACTGTTTGGCTTTCTTTCCTTAATACTAGAGAATGAAATCAGTAGAAGATTTACATTTTTTTAGGAACTCTGCCAGCGTGCAGAGAGATTTTTTTTTTTTTTAATCTATAATACTAAATGAAAAAAACTGTCTTCATTCAAATCCAGAAAGGAGATTTTTGATTTTTCTCTTTTCAGGTCCACATGAACACGAATGCTGTATTTTTCACAGGAAATGAGAGCAAAGGTGGAGGGAAGGATGGAGCAGGTCTTGGATCAGTAGACAACCTCTGCCCTGCAGGGACAACCAGGTGACAGTCACTGGCCGTCCTTATCAATACCAATCTCCTGACCTCTGCACCTATTCACAACAACTGCTTTAGCTTCTTTTCTCACACTAGCCCCAATCCTTTTCTATAACCAAAATATACATATATATATATATATATATATATATATCAGACACAAAAGAATAACACACAGCCAAAACTTCAAGCCACTTCACATTTTTCTCTTCTATGTTGCTGTCATGACTAAGTGTTTAGGGCATGGCTGGTGGAGGTGTGTAATGGGAATGTCATTGCTCACAGTAAACAATGTTTGTTGTGTACCTACTACACACCTGGCACTAAGCAACCATTAAATACTTACAGTCACCCCATGCATTATTACCAATAATTGCATGATGAGGTATCAAGAAGTTAAGCAGCTTTACCAAGGCCATACATTTAGCAAGTCATAAAATCAGCACTCGACCTCAAGCTAACTTGAGTCTTCAAGACTCCTAGCCTTTACACCTCATGCTGCTTCTAGAATCATTACACTGTATGAGAATATCTCGTTAACTAGATGGAGTGTCTCAGATAGAGGTTATAGACTTTGAGATCAAGTGTATGTCATGTGTTTTTATTTTCATAGAAACATACTAAAAGGCAGAATGGCATACTCTGATAAGTATTAGATTAGAAGTTAGCATATGAGCGACATTAGCAGTCTAGAGTAGTCTGGGCTGCTACAGCAAAATACCACAGACTGGGAGGCTTTGACAACAGATTATTTCTCACAGTTCTGGAGACTGGAAGTCCAAGGTCAAGGTGTCAGTCAGGTCATGTCCTGGTGAGGGCTCTCTCCCTGGTTTGCAGATGGCACCTTCTTGCTTGTCCGCACATGGTGCAGAAAGAGCAAGAGAGCTCTCTGGTATCTCTTTGAATAAGGGCACTAATACTATCAGATCAAGGTCTCAATATATGACCTCATTTAACATTAATTATCTCCTTTGTCCAAATATAGCCACATGGGGACGGCACGGCATCAACATAAATTTTGGGAGGGATATATACATTCAATCATTAGCATATTAGCTGTGTAATCTTGGACATGTCATTTAATGTCTCTGAGCATTTTTCAAAGTGCCACTATGTGTTTTGCCCATAGGCTTTCCATAAAAAAAAAAAAAAAAAATCAATCAACTGAAATATATATGAAGATGCTTTGCAAACTGTTGGAAACTGTACAAACATTAGCTAAATAAGAAGAAAAGAAAAATGTCAGATAGATATATTATGTAAGGAGTATAAAATATACTGGACCAGAATCATTTATCAGTTGTGATTTTTCTGCACTTTTCCTTTAGAAGAAAAAAGCAAAAGTCTGTGAAAGAGAAATCACATTTTTAAAAAAATCTAGGGTAACAGCATGAATCCTCCTTGGTCAATTTCCCACATTTCCTACCAGACAATGAGAAATGAGGTCAGACTCTCATTAAAATTATAACGATAACACCAAGGTTCACTAGGTGAACAGTGAACTGAGTCATTTTAGAGTTTCACCACCTAGATTGGGATAAGGGGGTGCTTCTGTCTGATGAGGAAATACTGCTGACAGATGAGGAAAACTGGGTGACTCATGACTTAAACATTCTCATGAAATTCAATTATACTTAGCATGTTTGTGTTACTGTGTTAGGTGTTATACTAAAGAAAAAATGGGCTGGCCCGTAGCTCACTTGGGAGAGTGTGGTGCTAACAACACCAAGTCAAGGGTTAAGATCCCCTTACCGGTCATCTTTAAAAAAAAAAAAAAAAAAAATCACCAGGAAGCATCTCCATGTGAACGAACAAGATCTTTCATTTGTGCCAGTGACTGTTTCTCAGACGTCTCCCCGTCCAGCTATGGTTCCTTCCATTCGCACCTTTATTCATGCATTTGGAATATTCCAGGCCTATCTTGTCACTCACGGAGACCACGTTCCCCTGCACAGAAAGTGCTTGACAGATTACAGAAGAGAAAAACTGTTCTCCTAACCTGGATTCTAGGGACAGTAAAGCAGAGCGAATGTGGGAAGTCACCACGCCACATGCGCAGGACGGTGTGCTTCCTGAAGCTGGGGCACCGCCCGTGCAGCATTGTGCCTCTCCCGACAGACAGAGAACATGTCCTTCCTGTCACTGTCGCTTTTACTAACAGAACATCGGTTTTCTTAAGAGAATGTTGCTGACCTAAGACCCTGAAAACATTGCATTTTCCTCTCATCTTCATGTGTTCAAATGTGGTGTCACTCGCTAGAAAGCTGAAGGATGGATGGCTCTCAGCACAGGGTGAGCGTGGGATGACTTCAAACAGGGACATGAGGACAGCCCAGCAAGCACATGCTGCCTCGAAGGACACTACCGAGTCATGCCACAGCAAATTCATCACCTGGATGCCCCATGCCAGGCCTTGAGGGTAAGGAAGAAATTCAAGGGATGGAGAAACATCTCGCATCCTGTACTGGGTTTAACAATGTCCACCTCTTGGCCACTGTGCAGACACCTCCCTTGTCTCGTTCAACACAGTTTGTGCTAAACCCGTTGACCGTAAAAATCAAGAAGGGCCCCTGAGAAGACAGTTGGTGTTGACGGGACCTCTTCTCCTCCTTGCTCCTCGGGAAATTCCTGTATCTGTGGAAGATGAAACCAGTCCCCACCCTGCACCCCACCACATCCGAGCTGCCTGAGAGATGGCATCTTGTGAGTGCTATTTCTGAGACCTTATTTCTGAGTATGTGCGCTTAAATGCTCCCCTAGAAAGGTTTGAGAGAGGGAAAGATTTGTAAAGAGAAGTCATCAGACTCCCTACAACGTGACCAGCAGGACTTTGGGCCCATTTTTTCACATCACCAAAGCTGTCTAAAGAAAGGGACTGTAAACCCAAGGACTGGAGGCTGTAACCACAAGCTAGTGGGTTGGGTGTGATGTGGTCGTCGTCAGAGGAGGCAGGAGAAGTGGGGACAGGAAAATAGCCCTGGGTGCTCAGTGTGCAGACCCATGTCTGAAAGCCTTAACGTATCCATCCCCTCCAGGCCCCCACTGTCTGTGAGGAGATGGGGGCTGTCTTAGAGGCACCACTTCTCCATGCTCCCTTTTGCTCCAGACATTCTTATCCGGAAGAATATTTGGAGTAGCAGTCGAGATTAGATGCAGACACAGTGACTGAGGGAGAAGAGTCTGGGAGGGAGACAATGTCACTGCAGGAAATGCTGGGACAGGTGGCAGAGACATGGGTCAGAGATGACAGTGTCAGTTTGGGATTCCATGACTTAGGGCCACTCCCTCATGGATTTAGGGGGGGAGCTCCACAGGGGCTGGAGATCGAGCAAGGCTCATATGAGAAACAATGACAGGGGAAGAGAGAGACAGCATTAAAGGCCGATTTGTGCACTGCCTACAAAATACTGTCACTAAACATGGGACCTGAGCATGCTCATGCGCCTAAGAAAGCCCCGTCCAGTGGAACTTTCTGTGTGATGGAGACATTCCATATCCACAGTCTCCACAGAGCAGCAACCACACGTGTGGCTACTGAGCACATGACGTGTGGCTGGTGCCCCTGGAGAACTCAGTTACCTCTAGTTTTAGTTCATTTCAGTGTAAGTAGCTGTACACAGCTGGCCCTGTGGAACTGGACAGTGCAGGTCTGGAGGTAGCTTCTGCTAACAGGGACTAAAGAGGAGACAGGACTCATGGAAACATGCCACAGAGAAGCAAAAAGACAAATCCAGATTGTGGGGTACATTAAGGTTCTCCAGAGAAACAGAACCAACAGGATGTGTATATGTGGACAGAGATTTCCTTAAGGAATTGGTTTACTCGATTTTGGAGACTGGCAAGTCCAAACTCTGTAGAGCAGGCCGGCAGCTGGAGACTCTGGGAAGAGCTGATGCTCAGATGAAGGGTGAAGGCCTCTGCTGCAGAAACCTTCTTGCTGGGGGAGGCCCGTCTGTTCTACCCAGGGCTTCAGCTGATCAGACAAGGCCCACCCACATTAGGGAGGGCAATCTGCTTTACTCAAAGTCCACTGATTCAAATGTTAATCTTATCCAAAACACCGTCACAGAAACTTCCAGAATAATGTCTGACCACATACCTGGGCACCGCAGCCCAGCCAAGCTGACGCATAGAATTAACTATGACATGGGACCCTCTCCAAGTCAGTGTCAGGGAGAAAAGGCAAGATGCAAGCAGGCAGGTAAAGAGATCCAAGAGACACAGAGAACCTCTGCCCACAGTTTGACCTTGTTTAGGTCTTGATTCAAAGAAATCAATGGCAAAAAGATATTGCCGGGGAAATTTGACTGTGTATCGTACACTAGATAATACCAAAAAGCACCCTTAATTACGTTACATATAACAATGGCATTGTGAGAACACCCATGTGTTTAAAGATGCATGGTGAAGTAAGAGGGGTAAATGAGCTTCAGTGAGAATGGCACTGAAATAATTCCGTTAAAAGAAGAAAGAAAATGAAGCTAATGCAGCAAAATCTTGACATTTGTTGAAATTTGGTGATGGGTATTCTCTCTGCTTCAGGTAATATGTAAGAAGTGTTGCTTGCACGTTGTGTGGACACTGTGTGTTGTGGCTGATGATACCACACTGAGAATAAATATATTTGCTAAACTATCATTATTTTAAAAATATCTCCATGGATTCTCTCAATGCTCCTTTCATCTTCTCAAATTCATGAATGTGAACAGCAAAACTGCTCTCTGTCCCCTACCACATGAAAGCGATTGGATTTGGAATTATGTTAATACAGTTTACCACGTTCTAGGGAGAACAGTTGCAAGTTCCCACTGTGAGAGCATTTCTAAATATTAGTAAAACACTAGGTGGCAACAAAATGTGCGTGGAGGGTTTAGAAAGTGTGTTAATGGGGCTTGCGCACAACTGGCGAGTCTGGCTGGAAGATGCTCCAGGGCTATTTTTATCTTCATTTGTGTTTTATTCGGGACTCAAAGAAAAATGGCAATATTGTGTAAATCCCAGAATACTCATACCTTCCTGGAATGCACCAGATTTTGGCCATCTTAAAGGGAAAGCAACAACTCGTCAACTTCACCTGTGAAAATGGAAAATGTCTAATGGAAGAGCATGTCTGTAATTTAATGTTTCTAAATAATATGTGCAGATGCAATTTGCAATAAGGGACATGCATATTTTCCACAAATCCCTGGTTTATTTACATGCCAGTTTTAAAATATTTTCTAATGGTTCTAAAAGAAAAATAGATTTTCTTCATTTAAAATTAAAGGGTTTCTCAGTAACATTTTTTTACATTAGATCTCATTTGAATTTCTCTTGGAAAGAAGTGAAACAGTTTTTTCTAATCTGATTGAAACAAGGATTTCCCATGTTGTCTGCAAGTA
The DNA here is from genome assembly GCF_027409185.1 of Cynocephalus volans. NCBI lineage: Eukaryota > Metazoa > Chordata > Mammalia > Dermoptera > Cynocephalidae > Cynocephalus > Cynocephalus volans. Next base: position 123,256,866 of record NC_084465.1, read on the forward strand.
ATAATTAAAGCAATAAAAACACTATAGTGCAAATGTGTGTGTGTGTGTGTGTGTGTGTGTGTTTTGTGGATAGCCAAATTCCACAAGTGAGGTGGTTTCTAGATGTAATTTCTGTGTCCAAATGTCTAGGCTCTATCTGAATTTGGAACAAAGCTGAAAACTCTATTCTAAGCATGTCCAAGCATCAACATGAAAAATGTTGTCACAACTGAGTACACAAGACAGAAAGACCCTGGGAAACAGAGACTGTTTGTCCCCCCTGCTTCCATAGGGCTGTCCTCTCATCTGCAGCCCCTTTATTTGACTGCAGGGCAGTAGTAGATACAAATACAGTCGTCCCTCAGTATGAGCAGGGGATCAGTTCCAGGAACCCTGGGAAACCAAAATCCATGGATTCTCCAGTCCCTGATGTGAAATAGTGTAGTATTTGCACATAACCTACGCACACCCTCCTGAATCTTTTAGATCGTGTCTATATTACTTATACTTCCTAACACAATGCCTACACGTCACTCCATTTGTGTGGATTCACATGAACGCAGTACTTGTGGGTGGCAAATTCAAGTTTTGCTTTTTGGAACTTTATGGAATTTTTTCTTTCTAAATATTTTCTATTCATGGTTGGTTGAATCCATGGATGCAGAACCCACGGACATGGAGGGCCAGACTGTATATACACCACAATGTTGTTGCAATAAAGATTCCAGAGTTGAGTTTCTAAGCCCTCTTGCAAAGCCATGCAAGCATTCAATTCAAAATGCTTTGCTAGCCAACAACACCTCACTCAAGGAATTAACATGTAACAGTGTGTTCTACAGACCTGAGGATAGAACTATTTTTGCTCTTGGGGGTGAGGGGGAGCAGTTAACTTGTTAACAGGAAATTAGTACTAACCCACTGAAAAGTAAGTCCTGATATATAACTTCTAGTAAATTCCTGACTATGGTTGCTCAAATTCCTGAAATGTTTGGAAGTTCATTCTTTCAGTCAGTAAAGCACACACCAAAACCAAGTACATTTGTTATTTCATAAAGTCATTTGAAGGAGGCCAAATAACCAAAATTAGAAAATGATATGGAAAAGTTTAAAATCTTCTTTCTTTTACTAATTTATTTCTTCGGCATTATGGATTTTCAAACCTTTGATCATTTTTCAGCAGGCCAGTTTTCATAACAGGCAACGTATATTGCCCAACTGCAAACGGTGTTGAATTAGCAGAGAACATTTAGGAGTAATTCACAGCCTCTGGCGGTGGGTAAAGCACACTCGCCTTGCTTTGTTCAAGCCTGTGACAGGACTTGGTAATGCAAATGTGCATTTCACGATGGCTTCTTACAGAACCAGCAATGAAAACAGAGCTCCCTCCTGGTATAAGAGTCGGATGTCCATGAGGGGTGGCCTGTCCACCCCAGCAGCATCTGAGCAGCGTTAAACTGAGCAGCAAGATGGAAAGTGACACAGTTTTGGAAACAAATCCATGATTGTACCCATGGCTTTCCTAAACACATGCCTGTCATGCAATGAGCTATCCGTAAAAAATGCCACAATGCCGCGCACGGGTCATTCAGACGTTCCCGGGCTACTAACATTACACATGAATCACTGGGCATGTTAAATGAATCTCATCTCATAATTACCTAACAGGCAGTGAAGCCTTCCTGCCCCTGACCTGCACAGGTCATATAAGGAGTTGTTAACCACAATGACTGTATACATGGTGGGGAGTTCTGCTCTTCTCCCGCGAGCTCCAGTCCTCTCTTGAGTGTGGGTCAGTCCACACAGAATGTGCATGTGTCAGAGCCCCAGGCAGGACAGGATACAGCAATGGGGCATGCACATGAATCACAGCCATGCCAGGGCGCCTGTTCCATAAATTCCTAGTAAATAAAAATAAAATTTAAAGTCCTACTCACACTTTTATGAACTCTTAAGAGCTTTCCTTTTTATGGTTTTGCTTTCAGCAGTGTGTGTGTGAGAGAGAGAGACTGAAATGTATGAAAGACAAAGATTAATAGCTCTCTGCAAGATCAAGGCCCTCTTATTAGCCAGTCTCTTGCAGGCTCTCACTCATCACTCATCTAAAACACCTTATAATAGTCTGATCGGATGGGAGGGTGATTTTTATGATGTGTGTTAAATGGAAATTAGGGTGATTTTTGAAACTCTAACATATGGCCCTACTGATTACTTTTCCCAACAAATTTTTCATGTGGTCATAATCTAAATTTAAATAAGAGTCTACAGGGGAAAATGCCAGGGTATTCATACCCTACACCCTCAAGTCTCCTAAGAGGACAATAAAAATCAAATTTCCTAAAGTCAAAGGAAAATTTGAGGAAAGTGGAAAATTAATGGTCATGAAAAAAATGCCTCGAGAAAAAAATTTCCTGCAAGTGTCTTTCTTAACAATGTTCTTGGACCAAAATTGGAAATGAGAGCAGAGATTTTTGATAAGTCTTTTGATAAGCCAGTTATGCTGCATGCTTTTCTTAAAGAAGGTTTCCACGGCAATAAGTACAAATACCAACATAAAAAAAAACTTTAACGAAGGCCATGGTGCCTTCCAGAACATTCCCACTGATAAAATGTATGTGGTAAAACTTCCCTTAATAATCTTTGAGGTCTTTTCTAATTTAAAATCTTCATTTTTAATTATAAAGGAAACACACACTTACTGTAAAAAAATTTTGAAAATGCACAAAAGTATAAAAGAGAAGATAATAATCATTCAAAAGTCCCAAGACCCAGAGATAATAGCTTCTAAGTAGCTATTACCATTTTGGCATTTTCTAGGTTTTTGGGGTTTTTTTTTAAATGTATTAGTATTCTAACATATTTGAAATTGTGCTACTTACAAATTTAGTGTCCTCCTTTTTACTTTATTTAATATGCTCCACATTTTCCAGTGCCATTAAAGACATTGTAAACATCCTTTTAAAATCCTAAAAATGTATGAATATCCACAGTGCATTCCATCTATGTTGGTACATTTTAACAATTATATTTTTAATTCCCTTTCTCCTCAACCAAAATACTTAGGCCAAATTATATACCTTTCTTATGTTAAAATATCAGAATACATATTACTTAAAATTTTGGATACCATTTCTTAATATGAGAAGCAATTTAGGAGTTGTTGATTAGATACTAAAATATTGGAACCTAAGAAAATTTTCAGTGGCTCTTGAGAAAGACAGGGCCAGATATCAAATCAACTCTTTGCTAAATATTTTGAAATATTTGATCACTTTAACATAGAACATTTGCAGGGATTTTAATGTCACCTATGGCACTTGGCATTGTATCTGCAGAAAGAAAGAGGTCTTCTGTGAAAAGACAAGCAAAATCACAATGTGTGAAATTAGGGTCTTCAAAACTGGCCTGGAGTGATACCCACATTCCCGGAGCAATGAGGAGCTAACTGCACAGGTGGGGGTGTTGGTGTAGGGGCAACGAGCACAGAGGGTGCCCTCTCAAGACTCCAGCTCTGCACCTGGAAAGGGGGTTTCCTGCCAGCCTCAAAGAGCTGCAGCAAAGCTGAGAGGTGGTTCCATCCAGTGCTTGGCACAGAAAAGGTGCTCAGTAGATTACTGTTGCTATTACTATGGCTATTAACAATGTACTGTAATATATAATACACCATAATATACTCCAGTTATTATTAGAATATAGTCATTAATGACATGGTTGTTATTCATAATATAGTTAAGAAGGTAGTTATTAAAGATCATTGTTAATATACTTATAATAATACAGCTATTAATACTATCCTGTAATATATATGGTACACTGCATTATTAGTATTAGCAATATTTTTTTGTTAATGGGGTTGTATAGGAAATAACATCACATTCATACTCTGAAGACTTGATTTTAACTTTTCATTTTCATATATATGCAGGTGTATGTATATGTTTATGGGAAAATGGAATTAAAAGATAATACACATCTTTCCGTGCATTTTTTGATGACCCCTTGTATATGTGCACATGTGCATACATATATGTATGTGTGTGTGTATATATACACACATACAAAATAGATTGCTTAAGAGAAAACTAGTTTTGAAAGAACAAGAGAGTAATTTTTTTTAACTCAAGAGATAACAATTTGGGAAAAGTAAGTGTGGGTTTTATTTTAATGTTGATGGTAAGTTGACTATAAGTCAATGTTGGGACACATGCAGGAAACACAGAGCACAGTGAGATTGCTTTAATCCTCAATGGTCTGAGAATAAAAGACTGTACGTGACGTCTTAGAGGAAGGTACAAACTAGGAAGAGAAAGAATACTTGGAAGAGAATCAGAGGAAATTAATTCTCTTGGCAGAAAGCGTCAAGCTCAGAGCTGAGTGGTGAGGTCCCCTCAGAGGGGACATGAGCACCTGCTCCAGCAGACCCCGCCTGGAGTCCAGCTCCCTGAAGGTGCCTCACACCACCTCATCTAGTCTCTGAAAGGAAGACAATGACACCTTCCTCCAGGTGTTCCCACAAAGCCTTACTTAATAAGACACAAAACCATGGTGGTGCCCAACACTGCACTGGGATTCAACACAGTTAACTGTTACTTGAAATTGATTTTATACATTGGAGAAATTTAACAGAGGAGTAAATAAAGTCAACGTGAGAAATTTAATAAGTGATTTTATTAGAAAAATAACAGGCAAGGAGATGAGTCAGTTACAGATTTTCCAGCAGCTGGGACTTACGAGCTTAGACCTGGACCAAGCACTGGTCCTTGAGGAAGAAGCAACCTCAGCCATCACCTGTAAGTGGATTTTTAAAACTCCTGTAAAAGAAAATAAAACTCCAACTTCACGAGTGCTTCATAATAAATCTAAATGCTTTGCTAATTGCCTGTCACCCCTACAAATAGTATTTGCTTTTCAGGGAGCTTTTTTTAAAGGCTCTGGAAATAAATCAGAACTTTTAATTCATTTGAAGACAAACTGAGTGAAATAAAGTGGGGGGAGTAGGACTTCTAGAACCACAGGATAATCTTGAGCATTGTCTGAAGGGTGTTGTTGGGTTATTGAGGGTCATACTCAAAAGTCAGCTGAATAGTTGCCAATACAATAAACATGCTAATGGTGTAAGTATTATATTCTTTCTAATCTAAAGCCACATGATAAATAACTAAAGTCACAGTCTGGAGACAGCACTGGGTGTAATACCCACCAGCTGATCCCTGCAGGACAATGGGGTTTGGGCCCCTCCGCCTCCTCGGCTGGGCTGGGAGGTCCTCAGAGCTGATTTCACACAACCAATTGCTTTAGTAATTAAATGCCATCCATGTGCAGCTTGGTGGCATTTTTTTTTTTTTTTATTTCTGGAAAGTAGAATTTAATATAATTAAAATTATACCACTCATACTACTGTACTCATCAAAATTGCTTCTTAAATTCCACCAACTTACTAACAGAGACCGCATGCCCTAACAGGAAGAGTTTTACAGAGTGTATTTGCTACAGTGCACTGCTAACCTCTTCAAAAAAATGGCTGTGTTCACATACAATGTTAAAAAATTAAATGCAGAACTTTCATTCATTTGCTGATAATAATTATAAGAAAAAAGTCACTGCGACAGAATAACCTAAGGTTTCAATTAAAAAAAAGTCAAACTAAGATATAAAATTTAAGATAAAAAATCTATAGCAAATTATTGAGAGATGAACCAGCAAAGCACAGAGGGTTTTTAGGACAGGAAAACTACCCTCTATGACACAATCGTGCATAAAATCACTATACACTTGTCCAAACCCACAGAACTTTAAAAGACAGACAGGGAAGCCCAGTGTACATGTCAGTGCAGGTTCATCAGTTGTCACAAAGGCACCACTCTGGTGGGGGTGTTGATAGGAAAGGAGGCCGTGAATGGGGTCAGGGAACAGGGTATATGGGAAATCTCTGCACCTTCTGCTCAGTTTATCTGTGAACATTAAACTGTTCTAAAAAATAGTATCTACTAAAAAAATCTGTAGCAAATTATTGATCAATTCTATTCAATTTCATTCAAAATCAAACTGGAACATTGTTTTTTCCAGTGTGATTGTGACTTGCTTCACGCTGTCAGGTTCTGTGTTTGTTTGCCTGAGAAGAGAGATGTGCAATTTTTCCCATGGAGACAGAGAGTTTAAGAAAGTTGAGAGGACTGAAGTGGAGGAAGCCTAGGTCACCCTCAGATCTACACACCCAATAGGAGCCAAAGCAGTGGTCAGCACCCAGCCACCCTCGTGCCTCCCAAAGGTGTCCCCAAGGCCACACACAATCCTCCCCACCACAGTTCTTGCCTGATCTTTCCTCGCTCTGCTCAGTAAAGTCACCCAGATCAATGCTCTGAAGGGTGGAAAAGCCGGCTGGGGCAAACACCACGCCACCAGCAACGCAGTCGCCGACGGGTGATCTTCAGGGAACAGATGCTCATGGTGGAGTTTCCTTGCTGGTCCTGGAAATGTTGGATGTAATTTTACATTTTGTCAAAGCCATACCTTTGTAGGAACCAGGGAAAGAAATATTCTGTGCATACAAGTATTTATCTGCCCAGGCACTCTTGCCAATTCCCATTCATTCATTTCTTGATGTGTGAAGCTAAAGTTTTCCTGATGAAGCTTTATGGAAGAATGAAGAATTAAGGCCTTAATTATGTGTAAAGCATTGTAAACAGTACAGTGAGAAAATATCACATACTGCTGTGCCATTTACAAAGTGGTGTTTGTCAGTATCATTGAATTAAATCCTCACGACCATCCTATCCCATAAGTATTACAATTACCCTCATTTTATATATAAGGACACTGAGGCTCGGAAAAGCTTGGTGATCTGGCCAAGGTCACGGTAGGAGAGGAGACAGCCAGGAGGCCTTGAGTTCAAATTCCACAGTCTTCCCTTCACCTCACCCAGCACCCCAGAAACATGTGCTTTTATTTTATGGGCAGTTGGCAGGTCTAGTACCTCCAGTTGTTTGAAAACAAGAATTACTCTTTAAGATCTAAACCATGTCCCATAACTGAAGAACCCTTAAGGTAGCACAGTCACTCAGTTATTTTGCTCATATTCACAGTCAACTTGGATCTAATCAACAATAGAATAACCAACACTAAATAGACCCCCAGGATTAATTGACCTTGCTACAGCCAGTGTAACACAGATCCAGGCTGAGGCTGTGTTTATAGCTCCTGTAGACACTCACAACAACAACAAAAAATATTTTATTATTTACTATGAAAATATTGGAGTCACGTAATAAGAAAATAGGAATGCAGAAGATGACAATGGGTTTGTTTAAACAGAAGCAAGGATTCACTGTGTGCATAGAAATAAAAGCCTTTCATGCTAAATGATTTATAAATAAAAGACGAGTATCTACTATGCCTCTCACACCCTGTGTATAGTAAAATTCTTTCTAGAATCTTACAAAATCCAGCATGGCAGGAATGTAATGAAGAAGAGAATTGCGAGATTAGGACCACACGGGAGTGTGGGGGCTATGCACAGAAAGGTGGCCAGGCTTCTGGACTTGTAGTGATGGGTGATCTTTAATAAACTGAAAACCACATGGCAATAAGCCTAATTAAAATGTAATACCTGTAGGAGAAAAAAATAGAATATCATCTATCACCACTGATTTCATCACCCTGAGAATGAAGGGGAAAAGCTTTTTGACATGAGAATGAATTTTATAAACCATACACATTTTCCAACATTTTGAGGGGAGAAGAAAAAAACATGCTTGGTGTTCTTGGGTCTGCAAGGTGACATATTTAAGGAGTAAATGCATGAATTTTTCAGAGAGATGGATCTCAAGGAGCTACCGCTGGAACAGTGAACCATACGTTTGCAAAAGCACTGGGTTCCTTCACTAGAGCACGCAGTCGCACAACACGTGGCGAAGTCAGACCCACCTGGGGAAATCCTGCAAATGGAATCTGCTGCCTTCCTTTGTACAAGTTTGACGGAATACTGATAAGTCACATTAAGACTTGGCCTTCCCAAAAAAGCAGAGAATTAAAGGAAAAAGGCTTTACTTGTCACATTTTAGTAAAGACAAACTATTTAGAGGTCATCAACTGACAGGACAGCAGCTTAAAGAGGTACTCCAGGACCCCTGGGTGGACCTCTTCTAAATAGCTTTTCAGCTTGTGTCTTCTCAACACATTGTGCTCCATAAGTTTGCTTTACTTTTAAAAATAATAGGATGTAATAAATGACACTTTCAGTTTTCTGATGGTATAAAATTAGGAAAGCACTGTCTGACAAATATAATACAAGCCACATAGGTCATTTAAAATTTTCTAAAGCACTTTAAACAGTTAAAAGAAACAGATAAAAGCAATTTTAATAATACACTTTTTTAACACAATATATCTGAAACATTATTTTAATATGTAATTGATTCAAAACTATTTATGAGATGTTTACAATCTCTTTGCCACACACAGTCTTCGAGTCCAGTACGCAATTTTCACCAACAGTTCATTTCAGTTTGGACGGGCCAGGGGCCGCCTTCCTGCACAGCATGCAATTAGGACACCTTGTCATGCCAGGTTTCAGCTCTATATCGAAGTTTTATTATAAAATATATTCTATGCTATGTTATTTTTTGTTGTCAATTAAGATGCTTAAAATTTAGCAATTTTGTGGGATGAGAGCATTATTTTAAGTTGAATACAAATATATTTTAAAAGACATTTCTTATTTCTAAATGCCTTGACTAGGTAATTCCCCTATAGGTCAGACAAGAATCATAGTTCCCACCATTTAGGAAATCACATGACCCAGAAGGAAGAGTTGAAGGATTATTAGTGCAATATTTCCAACCTGTTTTGAACAAAAAGTAGATACTTTAAAAATAACTCAAATTACTAACAATAATAAATAACAAACGTTGAGTTTCTTATGCCTGATACCATGATCACATAATCCTCAAAACACTATGAAATAAGTACTGTTATTAATCCCAGTTTAAACTTTAAAAGCAGTGCTGGAGTCCCTGTCCAAGTCCACAGCTTCCCCTTCCGTCCACCTGGAGCGTGTCCCTGGCTGGGGCCCGGTCAGGCCCCGTGTGCAGTTTCTGACTCGGGAATCCTTGCAGGACCCCGTGGGACACACACTCCCATCAGAAGCCTCAGGAGGTCCCTTCAGAAGGGCGAGGTTAGTCCTGCTTGTGTTTCTAACAACTTCAGAGGGACACATCTCACTGGAAGAACAAAGGATACACGAAAATTGGACAGGCACATACCCGTAAGAATTACTTTCAACTCACTTAACAAATGTTTCACATGGTTTTCAAGAACCAGTGCCAGAGGCGGGGATTTTAAACTATAATCTGTGTCCATTATGGTGAGAACACACCCCGCAGTCTCTTTGTTCTCTGGATGTATGAAATATGAATTTTCTTTTGAACTTTTAAGACGATTGCCTTTATAAGAAAAAGGAAAGATGAAGCATGGAAGAAGGTGAAGAAGGAAGGAAGGAGAGAAAAAAAGGGTGGGAAACAACTGAAAAGCATTATCATTACCAGAGAAAAGCATGTGGGTTTTGCTCCTTCCCTTCTCTCCCCTCTGTCCCGCCTCCCTGATTCCAGCAGCCTTAGCTCAGTAAAGTGCTTCCCTCTAGTGTCAGAAAGAGAGAATACAGGTGAACAAATCCTTATAAATTCAAACATTGCTGCTCCAGAGCTCAACCAACTTTAATTTTAATTATATAAAAAAGAAACCTCGCTAAAGTGACATAATTATCCAGCTTGGATTGCTCTTTAGAGATTGTAGACTATTCTTGTTTTTTTTTTGCAAAGTCATTTAAACCCCCGGTGCTCTAGAAAAGCAAGGTAAAGAAACTCAATTTTCACAAATCTAATCAACTCAGCTTGCATTAAGCATGATGTCGTGCAATATTTTTTATAACATTTCTGAGAGATTTCAACATGGAGACCTGGCTCCTGTCTTTACCTGGTCAGTTGGTTGTTTTGATTTTGTTTTGATTTTTACAATTTTAGCCGGAATTCTCACTTCTTACCTTAAGCCATCGTTGACAAACCGTGATGGTTACTGTCTAGGGAATACTGAAGAGTTCAACTTGAAAGCAATATTACAGTAAATATTAAGTCACTTCAGACATTTCTATGTTTCCATATGGAAGCTGATTAAAGTTTCAGAACTGTCCACATTATTAAACAAAGCCATCGCAGTCAGTAGCTTCGAGGTAAACATCGCACATGCCAGGAAAGAGTAAACTTGTTGGCATTGCCAGATGTTACTGTTGGGGGCACAGCAGGTCCAAAGGAGACCCAAGTAGTGTCAGCAGGGTTAGGGGAGCCACCTCGAGGAGTGGAATTTAGGGTCGGGCTGGATATTGTCATGTGTCCAGTTGTCCCTGATCCAGCCTCCTTCCTAACTGAGAACTCTGAGCCATAATTTGGCCCCAAATATTGCCGGACTCGTTTAACAGGCTGTGTCACAAATGGAAGTCAATTCTATATCAAATAACTGCATTTCCAGACATTTCACATAATTTTTTCCTGGTGTTGAAAATGCTAGAAATTGTTCTTGCATGTCCTCTGGCTTGTGAAATGCGGATGCAGAGCAGACAACTGCAAAATATCAGGGCTTCTCTTTTGTCTTCCAAGAGAGAACTGAAACCTTCATGTTTAACCTCCAAGTTCCTACTAAGAGTTAGGTACTATTTATCATCACAGCTAATGATGCTGTTGGCATGATCAGGTTCCTGTTTTACAGAGGGGAAACTGAGGCATAGAGAGGTTAAAAAGGTCTCATAGGAGAAATAAAAATATACTTGTACAAAAGCAGTTACCTGAGGGAGAGCTTGATCTACATGTAATATTGTTTTATTATTCTTACATAAAGGAGTGTTTTTCCCTCCACCAATACATTTACTAATATATTAACAGGCAGCCGTTGTGAGCCAAGCCTCACCATGTAAATCTGACTGTGGTTTTGTCACTCCCAAGTCCTGCAGTAAAGTTTATCAGCCGGAGCCAAGAACATACTCCTCTCTTTGAAGAGTGTCGAAAACAGAGTGGAAAACAGAACAATAAAGTGTTTGCATATTTAAAAGCTCTGACCAAGCTGTTTGCAAACCTGAAGGAAATGATTTGGACAATTGCATTTGTCATGCTAAGAAACACAACGGAGTCCTGCCTGGTTATCCATTGTCCATTGGAAGTTCTTGGCCATGCAATCAGGGCACAATCAACGGGGGATTGTCTGATTCTCGCCAAGTGTCAGAGGGACACATGCAGTGCAGACAGAAAGCCCCTCAAAGAGCAGCCACCTCTGGATGCCCAAAATACACTTGCGAGGTCTTACACGGTGGCAGGACCACATAGCCAATTGAGGTACCCGTGCTCGGTTCCTTACACCCCACTGAAAGCTGGAAAGAAGCCAACCCCATGGACCACCCATGATGGTCACTGCTGCCATGTCTACTATCAGCATGGACAAGCCGGGCTCTGGGCACACCAGAGGGCAGACAACGGCCGAGAAATCTATTTCAGTCACCACCAATGTACTCGGTTACTTCCCTCCAGAAATTCACTGGGTGATGCTGTAAGAAGTGATTTCATCTGAGAAACTCGGCACATTAGTGCTCCTTTTTGGAAGGATCAGTCTCTTTATTTTTAACCTCGCAAAGCTCTTATGCAACAAGAGTGGCATTAGTAGGAGATCAGCTAAATTTAAAAGTTGGTTAAGGAAAACTTCCAGCTTCCTGTCCAGCATGTGAGGAGCTTAGAGGTTGTCACTCCATCCTAACAAGGACAAAGCTGACCCTAATATACAGTGTGGATTCTGGGTGCTAGAGGACTTGTGGACAATGTGGGTCCATCGAGTGTAACAGATGCACCCCTGGTGGGATTCTTTGGGTGGGGAGGCTGTGGGGAGGGATGAGAAATCTCTGTGCCTTCTGCTTAATTGTGCTCTGGATCTAAAACTGCTTTAGAGGGGGGGAAGTCTATTAAAAAATGGCAGAGAAAAATATCACCAAATATTGTGCTTGAGCCTAATCCACAAAAATGTGAGTTATTTTTCAATCCTTTCACGGAAGGCTAGGCCTTTCCTGTGATCTGGGCATTTTCCTTCCTGAAACCACACTCATAGGAGAATTCCAATTATCTCTTAAAACAGACCAAGAACTCAAGTTATCTTTAAAGATATTTGAAACTCCATCTAGATTTTTAAATTTCCCCATCATTCGTGGCTGTCTTACACACTTCCAATTCAGCAGCATTTTCCAGTTATTCGTTTTTATTTAGTCCTTCCAATGCGTTCAGTTAACTCCGTAGGAATAACACATCTCATCCATTCTTTCTGATCTTATGTTTCATGAGTTTGTCTAATATTTAGTTAAATTATGAAACTACACTAACAAACACAGAAGACAGAGTTTTGGGAACAAGCTACCTTTTAGCAGCTATTAACACAGCTGGTCAAGACAGGTGTGGAGTGTAGCTGACCGCTGGCCATGGGCACGTGTGCCGGAGATGCTGGTCTGAGAGGACGGCTGCTTTGGTGAACGCAGCCATTGATTAAATGGAGTCTGCAAGAGAACACCCGCCGAGGTCTGTTAATGCAGGTCTCAGCCCTCCTGTCCATTCAAAGATCCTCCAGGGCATGAGAAAAGCAGGATAGCAACGGATGCTCTGCCATTTCCCAGAGTAAGTGTCCAGGAAACAGTTGTTGAATAAATAAATAATGTTAATCACCCCAAACATTCCTCTTGCCTAATGGACTAAACATCAGATGGAGTCTCTCTGAGGCTAGAAAGAGGCCACGTGTTTGGAGATGGGATTGTTATTCAAGAAATTAACAATTGGTGCATCTTGTGTTCGCTGAATTTGTCTGAGCATCAAGAGAATTCACAAAATGTTAGAGTTGAACCCTCACCAAAAAAAATGTCAGCAATGTTTATTCCAAATTTCAGCAGGCGGAAACTGCATAAAATAACTAGCCTTTCCAGCCATTCATAACAATCGTTCACAGGAACAGGATGATATGTGTTCTTGGTGACCATGAGGTTATGACTGAGGAATTATTTTCTAGTGCTAAAAACAATGCATTTACCTTAAAATATATACCTTATGTCTATACGTTATGATAAGAGATCATTTTCAAAAATTTGAAAATTCAGTTGAAAAAATAAAGACTCAAGAGACATTTAATGAACTTTAAGTTTTGCCCAATCATTATATAAATAATAACCCTCATTATCTTTAAAATCAATTTGGGAATAAGGATGAGAGACTTTAATCCTAGGACTTTATTATTTATTGCTGTGTAATTTCATGGGTTCTCCTAATGTCAGAACGCAATCCCCGCAGTGGTGCCTGTATTATGGTACTTCTGTGTTAAATGAGGGATTTATTTTATTTGATTGTCTTTGCATTGGGAAGGTACTTGTGGAATAAGAAATTGTTGGGGGACATCTGCACAACCCCAGCCTTGGAAGGGGTGGGCCACAGGCTGTCTTCCCTTTGGCAGTGGCCTGCAAAGCCCCTGGGGCAGAGGAGATTGGTCTTCCTAGTGACTCATCCTCATGGAATCTGGAATTCCGGCCATGTTGCCAGTCTCGGGTCTCAGCACTGGAAGAGGCTTTGTGCACAGTCTCTCAAACCTCTCCTATCAGGTCCTCCATTGAGCAATAAATGGTCCACAAAAGGCTCCTGGTTCCAAGAGCAGGTGTAGAGAGCAAAAGCCAGGCATGGTTCAGCCACAGGAGGAGGTGGACTCAGAAAGGGGCAAGTGGAATTTGGTAAAGAAGAGATAGGCTATGTGAAATCAGCCTGTTCTTCTAAATAAATGTTGAGAATTGTCCTGGCTCAATAAATCAGCCCAGATTCTGCTGCTTGTTCAAGTCAGACTCGATCTTGCAAAGTCCAGGACTTTCAGAGCTTCCCCCTCTCAGCTGGCGAGGTTCCCCCAGTCCATGAGCTTGCACAATAATGCAATCATTAAAATGATGATGATGGCACCAATAAAGATGCCCTAGTAGCTAAGTTCCTGTAATGTGCATTTTACATGCATTGTCTCATTTGCTCCAGGATTCTTTTGTCTAATTTATAGATGAGAACACTGAGGCACAGAGGACTCAAGTGACCAGCTTTTCACTGTGGAACCAGACTAGACTCCACTAATCTAAGCTCAAGTAACGTTATCTCACATTCCCCAGAAGATGTGAGTTGAGTGTGGGTCGCGGATGCTGTGCATTCAACCCTTTTGCCTCTTGCCGTCATGCTGGGTTCGTTCCTGCACCTGCCTGTTGCCTTCGCAGTGTCCTGAGCCACGGAGCCTTCCAGCAGCCGTGGTATGGTCACCTCCCTTAGAACTGCATCTACCATGTATTGAGCTAACCATGTGTCTGGCTATGCTAAGTCCTGGAATCCCCACAGTGCCAATTCTCTAGCTCTTAATCCTGTTTGTGACGCCAATTGTAAAGCTATTCGACCACGCTAGTTGTCAGGCTCTTTTACCTGCTGGTCATCCTGCCGACTGGGCTGATTGTTGAACTAGGGCTGGGTCTGGAGCTCCCAGACCCCTCAAGCCCATTCACAGACTGGGTCACAAACCCTTTATATGCCAGGCTGGGTCACCAGACCCCACACACACTAGGCCAGGTCACCAGACCCCTTCACACAGGTCTATGAGCTCAGCAAGCAGCCAAAAGGTCCTTGGAGCCATAGGTTGGAAAGAATGGCTGTGCCAGGCGGATGCCTGAGGCCGATGCCTGCCCACCTGCTTCACTGAAACTGTCTCTCTCTCACTACCCCCCCCCAAGAACAAGAATACCAAAAAACTAAAAAGATACATTGGCGCACATGCATACTAACCACACACACACACACACACACACACACACACACACACACACAATATGCTTACAAAGGATGCTGAACCACACCTAACTGGACCTGAGGCGAGGGCCCTGACCAAACTCTTCTATTTTCCCAACACCATGTGACTGGCTTTCTGACAGTTTCTATGACATTACTCATTTTCATTCTTTCAGTATTGTTACAAGAAAAACTTTAGACAAATTAAATTTAACAGAATTTAATTGAGGAAAGAAGGATTTGTGGATCGGGCAGTCGCAAGAACAAGAACAGGTTCAGAGCAACTCCAGGGCTGCTGTGTGGTCGGCTGAGATTTACAGGCAAAAAAGGGAAAGTGACCCACAGAAATCGGAAGTGCGGTGCAGGACATTTGGCTGCCTGTGACTGGCTGAGACTACTTGTCAGGAGAGTAGGTTACAGTCAGTTTGCACATCGAGCTGGGTTACAGCCTGCTGTGTCTGAAGAAACCTCATGCCAAACTTAATTTATCACTATCATGGGGAAAAGTTTCACTATCCTGATCTTCCAGATGGGAAAACTGAAATTTAAGAGTCAACTGCTTAAGGTAAGAGTAAGTCCGTGCTTTCAATCTGGAGATTATTAGCATGTGGTTAGACATGTGCACTGTCTGAATACACAAACAAAACTCCGCATCCACCACCTACTAAATATGTAACCTGGGACGAGTTACCGAACCTTTCCATGCCTCAGTTTCCCCATGTTAAAATGGGTAGAAGAATTATACCAGCTCACAAGGTTGTGAGGACTGACCTGGTCTACTCTGTCAGGGCTGAGAACAGTGGCCACTGCGTAGTAGGCCATGCACCCACTGTGTGCAGCAGCTGTTTCTATAACGCATCTTCTCAGGGTCTGTCATGCTGGGATCCTGCTTCTTCCCAGATCCTCCCCAGATGTGTCCAGGTTCTACCCACCCCCACTGCAGGCAGACACGGTGGCTCCTTCCATCCTTCCCACCCACTCCTTTCTCTCAGCCTCTGCCCCCCTTCTGGGAACATGACACTTAAAAACTCCTCAGTCTGGAAAGCTGAGCTACTCTCTAAATGTCTACCTTTTTTATTTCTTCCACCTTTTCTATTTCTTCCTGGTGGCACAACTAATATTTGCTCTGTACTGTGCTCACCTCCCCATAAAAAGTGAGTCGTATCACAAGAGTAAAAAGTGTAATTGGTAGTGCCAATTAAAAGTAAAATTGCCATCATAATAAACTTTCATATTATCATTCATTATTGCTAGGGCCTTAAATCGTTCCTAAAATCAAAAAACAGAAAGCATGTGACTACAGATTTTTACAGGAATCTTTGCCAAGCTGAAACTTGCTTTTTAAATATTGACAAAGATGGTTTAATGTTTCTAAATACTTTTAATGTTCCTTTGAAAGGAGGAAGGTCATTTGACCTCGCAGCATAATAAACAATCCCACAGATACCCTCATATCTTTCTCCATCTCTCAATCCTGACATGGATTTTTCCTGTCTGGCTGGCTTTGGGGGAACGTAAACTGATCATGGAAACCTCATGTTCTCACTACTTTATGGACACGACATTGCTTTTCCTCCTATTTTCTCTGCAGGCTCTCGCTCTCATGTAATTTTATTTTCTTTAGTCCTCCAGCATCTCCCATCCCCTCCTGTGAATCTCATCCACACTTTGAAGGGTAGGAACCTTTGTATCAGAACGACAGATGGTTAGTTAAAAGGCGGTTTAGTTTTTCCACTTCCAGGAAGATTCTGAGCACAATAAACTCTTCAGTTTCTATAATTCTGTAGCTAACCGGGACCCAAAAAGGAGAAATTCCTCCTTAGTCCCCACAATTCTGTGTCATTTGTTCCCATATTCTGGCTGTTTTCCTCCTGACCCTTCTCTTCCCAGATGATGATTGAAGGTTGTTGGGTGGGGGGGCAAATGGTTTCAGAAGTGTGGTGTGTCCCTTTCTCCCTGAGAAAGCCAGAGTTCTGAGTAGCCCAAGAGAACCAGAGGGCAGGAGGCACTGAGGGAGAAGTGGGCTTCCCTGTCTCCCCTCCCTCCTTCCTTCTCTGGCCTAGAGTTCAGAGTCTCCTAAACACCCTGGCACTCACCACTACTACAAAGTTCAAAACAGGAAGGAAACCGGCCATAACCCTCTGTTCTGAGTTTCTGTTCTTGCAGGAGATGGCGGGAGGTCATGAACCATGGAATGCTAGACTGCCCTCAACATACATCAGCTGAAACTGAAATACGGGCCCCACAGATGCACTCTGGTGAATCTCTGCCCACGGAGGAGCTGGGATATCCACACCTGCCTGCCCTTCTTTATGTCATGGGTCACCCATGACAGGAAGTCCCGATTCAGCACCTTTGGACTGAAACCTGCACTAGCCGGGGCTCAGGGTTTAGCTGTGGGACAACTTCCTGACATCCTTCTGTTGCCCAAAGGCCACATTCCTGCCTCAGCCCAAATGCAAATTTGTCTTCAGGACTGACCAGTGACTATGTCCCACAGTTAGCCAATGCATGCTGAACAAGTTTGTATCCTTCATGTCTTCCTCATTTGTTACAAGTAACAAATCCTTCCCCTCCTACCCTGGTCTTCTCAAAGCACTTCCTCTCTCTCCCCATCTCTCTTGCTGTATAGGGAAAATATAGGAAAATGGTCAGGGCCCCTCAGATGTTCAGAATCTTGCTGAGCATTTGATGTAATTATGCATGTGTGCCCAGGTGATCCTTGGCTATTATATAATGTAATTGCATGCGTGCACCCAGGTGTCCTGGGTTATGGACTTAAGTATAAAGGACAAGCGGCTCTGATCCACAGTGCCCCTGCCCCTCAGATGCCCCTGGGGAGCCACAGGGAGGCCACTACTGCTGCTGGAGGCTATTGCTGTAAACTGTTTCTGCCAGTGCCCCCAGGATGCCGCGAGAGGCCACCACCATGGCTGCTGCTGCTGCTGCTGCTGCTGCTAAGGGCCGAGCTCGTGTCATCTGCCAATGGCTCCTGGGATCTTTCCCAATTACCTAGAGCGTGGGCCTGCATGTGAGGGATCTGGTGACCCAGCCAGGCATGTGAGGGGTCTGTGACCCAGTCTGTACAATGGGCTTGAAGGGTCTGTGGTAGCCCTGACAATACAAATGGAAACCTAGTATAACTAAAATAATGAAATGTTTTGGCTTTAGTATGAACTGCCTAGACATATAATTGGTGTAGTCACTTAGCAATACAATTGGCTACATGGGCAGGATTCTGACAATAACCCCAGACAATTAGCATGTTATGGCCCTAACCCCACACTTGCTGTTCTGGATCTGCTTAGTTCTGCATATATAAAGTTTGGACTCCCTGATCTGCTGGGCTGAGGACTACCCCCCCCCCTCACAGACCCCACATCCTGAGCATGGCAAAGTCCAGTAGAACAACCCCTCCTGGACACCCTCCCAGGCATCCCTCTTCTCTTTTTATCTGATTTGTGGGCCTTTGGTCCATATGTCTTTTGCCCTCCAGTGCCCCTGCCACAGGTTCCATGGTGGCAGCTTCAGTTTCTGTCTCCTGGGGAGGTTCAGCTGGGCTCCCTTCTCACCTGGCACCAGCTGATCAGCAGGAGCTCAGAGCCAATATTCCCAGCAATGCTGATCTCCTCGCCTGTGAGGGCCTTTCTTGCCTCCCTGCACTTGACGGCTGTCTCCCAGATCATTAGCATTTCATTCTTACTGAGTTTCTTCTTGCTTATTTAACACCAATCTTCCAACCTGTCAGCCTTTCCCCTGGAGGGGATTTAGTCAACACCCTCCTGGCCCCTACATCTGAGTCCAGGAAAGGCAGGTGGAGGTGGCACTGACCAGGAGACACTGTGTCTGTCGGGCTCTGCCTGGTGCATTCCTGTGGCTTCAACCACAACCCACAGGTTGATGACTCTTGAGTCTGCATTTCCATCCCAGAGCTTTCCCCTGCATCTCCAGCGTACACACCCAATGCCTCAGCATGTCTCAGGAGCTCCAGCCTCACCACATCTGCTGCTGAAGCACCATGCCCCTGCCCTTCCTCCTTCCCCTTAACAGAGCGACCGTCCTCCCATGCCCAGGCAGAGACCAGCTGCCCAGGAGGTATTTTCTTAAATCTCTTACATCTTAACTATGTTTTTCCAAACCTGCTAGGAAAAGGAGATAGAATGGAAAAGGTAAGTGTGGGAGGTGCATTCTGGAAAGGCCAAAGGTGCCTAGCAAGAGCCAGAGAAATGCTGCCAACCCAAATGTTGAGGTACAATGCTGCAAATATTTAATCTGGGTAATATTTTCCTTCCTTAAAAATGTAAAACACCTTCTGTTAATGATCCCTAATGATTTACTATTGATTCTACTTGTATAAAATGCTCTCATAAACCTTTACTAATTACTCCTGTGGCTCATCACATCAGACCCTCCAGATGTCTTAGTACCTATCTGTACAAAAGAATTGATCTGCATGACTTTTGAAATATCAGTCCTATCAAGCATCATCTTTAGTGTCAAGAATATGTGCTATTATGTGAAACTGATTGATCCTAACTCAAATAATTGTCTCATGCTCCATATTAGATTGGAACCAACTTCCAGAAAAGCAGCTCAGGTGGGTGTCAGTGAAACCCTCCTGCCCATGAGTCACCTGCTCCAGGTGTGTGGAATGGGCTTCTTCCCATCACCCCACACCTGCCCACCCAGAAAGCACAGGCAGATGCAGGCTCTGAGTCTGGCAGATAGTTTTGGCCCATTCCATGGATAGAATGTCTGGGTCAGGAGATGGCAAATGACCCAGGCTGGATCAGCAAAAACCAACCATGATATTTGAGGTGAAAATGCCAAGAATCAATGTCTCTCTTTTGGATTGCAACCTTTAAGGATATACACTTAATACAACCTTCCCAATCTTTCCCACCAAGAGAAGGGAGCCTGTGCTGGAATAAACAACAAACAGACCCACGCTGAGCCCAGAGACTCCAGAAGAGGACAAACCTGCAACCTCATGCTGAGCCCCAGGTCCAGCCAAGCCCCCCTCAGGACCACCTGGACTTCCCAGTTACGTGAGCCAAAAAATAAACAACAAAGTTCCATTTCTGATAGTGACAGGCTGTGTCATGTTTTATATAACAAATCACTTATACATAAAATTAAGTTAATACATAACAAAACTTCTTATCATAATATTGTAGAATAAAACACTTATGAAGATTTCAACAGGCACTTGCGTTCTGTAGGATAGCTACACCAAGTATTTTAAATGCCTTTACGTATATAATTAGCTTGCTTACTCTAATATTGAGTACACATCCTAAGGAACAGGGGATGTGTAATGCTTTTTTTCAAAAACTGTACAATTTCAAGTCATTAAGAAAATGTCTACACGTTCAATTGACAACTGTTTCTTTAACAGGGTATTTGTCTGTTTCTGTTGCTTATAATAAAATACCTGGAACTGTATAATTTACAAGAAAACAAAATTTATAGCTTACAGTCTTGGAGGCTGAGAAGTCCAATGTCCAGGGAACACTTTTGGTGAAAGCCTTGGTGGTTGACAGTGACCCAGGGGTCTCACATGGCAGAAAAATGAAGGAGCAGAGAGAGTCTAAACTCTCATGGGCTCTTCTTTTAAAGCCCTCAGAACCACATTCCTGACCACCATTTTTAATCCATTTACTATGGCATGATCTGACAATCTAATCACCTCTTAAGGTTCCGCCTTTCAATTACTGTAGTAGGATTTCCCACTCTCAACAGTTACAGTAGGAATTAAGTTTCTAATATGTGAACTCTGGGGAACACAATTCAATCAATCCACAGCAGTGTGTCATTTCTTTAAAAGTCCACTACAATTCTTCTCTTTCCCCCCATCACCTTACATTGTATAATGATAAATTTAAAAAATAAAATAAAATAAAAAATAAAAGTCCACTACGAAACTGGCTAACCATAAATATGGAGGATGAATGTCAGGGGGATGTGCATTTCTATAAAAACGGTGTGTGTTTTGATTTAATTACAATGAACACATATGGACCATATCCGTCACAAGGAAAACATAATATATACTGAGCAATAAAACCAAACATAAAAATAAATGTACTCAACAATTTTTTAATTATCACATCCATATGGATGTTAGCCAAAATAAATCTCTGTCCAGAAGAAAATTTCTTCTTCAGTTTCCTAGGGTCTTAAAGAAAGTGGTTGGATATCCCTTTCCACAGGCTTGCTGATTTCCCAGAAGAAATCAGAAGCAATCTGAGGAGTGTAATCTCATTTGAGAAATTGCGTTTAAGAAAACACTAAGGTTTATTTTGGATCAACAGTACTCCTCCCTGACAGGGCAAGCCGTTCCTGTATAAAGAATGCTCACTGGTGCTTTCTGAAATATACGTGACCTAATTCAAAAGCTCTGCTTTGTGGCATCGTAAAGGATATTTTCATATGTCATGCAGACTTGCTTTAGAGAGGAGAAGAAAGCATAAATTTCCCGTTTGCAGTGGAGGATCTTCAGGATTCCGTTGTTCTCTAGCTTGCAAAATGGCTAAAGACACATTGTGTCGTTACGATTCCAGTGGCACAGAACATATTTATTACTGAACTGAAACAAGTTTCCCATTCCTGAGGTACACTGTCAATCATCTGAAGCTTTGTAAAACCTATTCTGAGGGACTTGGCATTTTATCATTTGCCAAATATACACTCCTTTTTACTTTGTGAATTTTACTTTTTAAATCTCTTGAGTGATTTTACTCTGTCTTCCACGCTTTCTTAAAGTAAAAATAGTGGTATGGAATATTCTACAAGCTTACATTTCATATGCTTACAAGTTAAATGCTGTCTTTTTTAAAGTTTTTTTCTAAATAATAGACTATTTTAATAGCAGTTTTGGGTTAATAGAAAGTACAGATAGTTTTCATAGCACCCCTGCCCCCACCACACACTCAGTTGCTCCTATTATTTGTTTATTTATTTATTTTTGGCTGCTGGCCAATATGGGGATTCGAACTCTTGACCTTGGTGTTATAATACTGTGCTCTGACCAGCTGAGCTCACCAGCCAGCCATCTCCCATTATTAACATGTTACAGTAGTGTGGTACATTTGTTACATTTATAAGCCAATATTGATACATTGTTTTTAACTCAGTTTTATATTAGGGTTCCCTCTTTGTGTTTTCCCACTCAGCTCAGAGCTATGTAGGCTATTATTTAGCACCATGTATATACCTTATTTGATGACATATCCTGTATACTCAGTTAATTAAAAGGACTAAATTATACGTGATATACAAAAAAATCAGAAGATAAAGTAAATGCTAGAAAGACCACAGTACTCAATCAAAATATAAGCCTTTTATTAAACTTACCCTGATCCTGTTTAGTTTGCCTCTGTACACATTTATAAAACACAGGATTATTTATTATCTTAGATCACCAGTGATTAAAAGAAAACATCCTCAGTCAAGCAGGTTTCCCAGCACAAAATCTCTTTTATTTCCCAGCAGGCTCTTTTCTGAAAGGTTCTTCTCTGGTCAATTTGTTTGACGTCCTGCGGTGATTACACTGAGGCACTGCATTTAAGAGGCATGTAGGCAGCTCAGAGTCTAATCGGTCATTCATTGCATGTTTGTTAATTTATTTTATCAGACCTTCCCCCTGCCCCCCAAAAAAGAAACGAAAAGCCTAGTGTTTCTTATCTTGAACCTCTTTCGAGTCCAGCAACACCTCCCTGCCCCAGCTCCAACACCTGCGCCTGAGCAAACCCAAATGCTTATTTGACATAATGTCCTTTTGCTCAGATCTGCATGGTGGTTGCTAATCTCTCCCTCCCCAAGGAGTAAGCCACATGAAGAGAACTGAGAGTAAAAAGTAAGAAAAAAGCTAGGGAGGAAATGTGTGGAGTGGGTAGAGTCATGTGGACACTGAGTTCCATTCCCTGTCCGATTGTATACTCTGTATGTCACAATCTAATCCTTTTGTAAAACTCTTAGGTTGCTTCTCTTTCTTGGGCTCAACACAAAATTTACTTTTCCTACCTCCTTTTCATTTTGGGAAAGACATTCACTTTTAGGCAGCATGTAGTTCATCACCCAGTGTAGGCGGCAGCAATGCAGGGGCCAAGAGAACTGAGTTGAGAACCAGCTGCAGGGGGTGGGGAGACCAGGGTAGGGCTGTTGTCATTATTGCTCTTACAGACAGTTCCCCTGCCCACCAATTAACTGTGGATCATCTCCAGCCTCAGATCAAGTTGTCACCGTGTAGAGCAGAGCAAAGAATTCACTCAGCAAAAATTAAAATTGACTCACATACACACACACACCAGCTTTGGATTAGAGGAAAACCATCTGCATGAGCCGATGTGTTAAGCCCAGCAAGTGAAAATTATTGAGGAAGAGAATTTTCACAGAATCACAAAATATCACCCCACACATTGCTTGTTAATTACAAATGGCAAACATTTTATAGAGGAGACATCTGGGGGACACTGTCTCAACTAAATGAACAAAGGTAGTACCACCAATAATAGGGCACAGAGGTGTTTCACGCCTCCCCAGGGGATGCAAGAAGAAACACACACATCACATGTTGAAGATTCATGTGAAAATGTTCAGTGTGAATTTAATCATGACCCTGAGAATCAGACAAAGCCAATATTGGACCATTCTGCAAAGAAACTAACCTGGACTCTTCAAATATATTAATGTCATGAAAGTCAAATAAAAGAGGGAGAAGTTTCTCTAGATTAAAAGAGTCTTTAATGGAAATCATCATATCAAAGGGATACCTGAACTCCCATGTTTATTGCAGCTCTATTTACAATAGCCAAGAGTTGGCACCAACCTAAATGTCCATGGATGGATGACTGAATAAAGAAAACGTGATGTATATACACAATGGAATACTACTCTGCCATAAAAAAGAATGAAATTCTGCCATTCGCAGCACCATGGATGAGCTTGGAGAAAGTTATGCAAAGTTAAATAAGCCAGGCAGAGAAAGAGAAATACTGCATGTCCTCACTCAAACATATGTGCTAAGAAATAAAGAAGGAAGGGAGGTGGGGGGGAGAGAGAGAGTGTAGGGAAAATATAGAAAGATGGTCAGGGCCCCTCAGATGTTCAGAATCTTGCCCAGCATTTGCTGTAAAAATCCACATGCACCCAGGTATTCCTTGATTACTATCTGATGTAATTGCATATGGGCACCCAGATGTTCTGGGTTATGGTCCTAAGTATAAAGGACTAACAGCTCTGATACACGGCGCTTGTCGGGTCACTCTGGGAGGCCACTAGGGCGGCTGCTCCTGGCTCTGAATAAAGCCTGTTAATTTTTTACCCACAGTTCCCAGGACCTTTTCCTATTACCTAGCTCGTAGATCTACATGTGAAGGGTTTGTGACCCAGTCTGTGCAATCGGCTTGAGGAGTCCGTGAGCCCGAGCCCTAGCTTGACACACAGAGAGAGAGAGAGAGAGAGAGAGAGAGAGAGAGAGAGGGAGAGAGAAAGAGAGAGAAAGAGAGAGAAAGAAGAAAATGACCACAATAATACCTTGAACTTTCAGAAGAAGACAACGTATCTATGGTTACTAGAGGTGGGAAAGGGGAGGTAGAGGAGAGTTAGGAAAAAACGAGATAAGGAGCACAAAAAATTATTATGATTTATAATAATGAATATGCTAATAATATTGATTTGATCATCACATATTGTACATAAATAATGACAGTCAACACTATACTCCCCAAATTTGTATAATCAGTTATGCTTCAATTAAAAGATAAAAAATAATAATAATAAATAGAGGAGACTTTAAAAAGCAATAAAAACAAAATGCAATATATGGTCACTGCTTTGATCCCTGATTTTTTAAATGGCTTGAAACAGAGGACATCTGAAAAAAAATTGAATACAGACTGTGATAGATAATATTATTGTATAAATGTTAGATTTATTTTATGTGATTATCATATTGAAGTATGTAAGAAAATGTCCTTGACATTTTTAGACACATGCTAAAGTATTAAAAGGTAAGGTATTATGATGTCTATAACAAGTTTTGAAATATTTCAATGAAAAATAGAGAGGGGAGGGAGAGAGACACAGACAGACAGAGAAAGCGCCCTGAACTCATCCCCTCAGATATGTCAGTTTGATGACGTTATGCATCCTCCTGACTGTGGAAATACACATCGGCCACACAGGTGAGAACCAACAGAGGCTGTGTGTTCAGTGCTTGCTGTAGCAAAGGAATCGGCCGCCATCACTTGCATTAGGCAGAGGAGGGGGTGGTTGGTTTAGAGTGAAAACGAGATGCGCCCTGGATGGAGGTTGCTGTGGGAAGGTGGAGGTGGCTGACAGGAAGTGGGGTGTCCTGTGTGATAGGTTTAGGGAGCACACTGGGTTTTCTCTGGTCAGTCCTGACTTTGAAGCAAGGGTAAGAAAATAGGGCAGCTGGCTGTCATCAACCAAGTCCTGACCTTTCTGGTTAATTGCAGCAGAAGCGGGTCAGAGTTTGGCTCTCATCTATGGTCTGACCACTACCAGTTTGTAGATTTAGTCTCTCATGGTCTTAGCTCAAAGACAGCAACAACCAACAACCTCCCTAAGGTGCTGGAGAGGAGGCGTAGGAGTTGGCGTCCTTGTGCATGGCTGGTGGGAAGGAAAGAAGGTGAAGTCGCTGTGGAAAACGGTACAGCTGTACCTCAAAAAACTAAACATAGAATTACATAATGCAGAAATTTCACTTCTGAGTATATACCCAAAAGAATTGAAAGCTGCTCTTGAGTAGATATTTGTACACCCACATTCACAGCAGCACTACTCACCAGCCAAAAGATGGAAACATCCATTGCCCGCCAATAGATGAATGGATAAGCAAGACGTGGTTTATGCATTCAATGAAACGCTATTCAGCCTTGAAAAGAAGGAAATTCTGACACATGCTACGACGTGGGTGGAACACGAGGGCATTATACTAAGTGAAGTAGGCCAGTCACAGAAACACAGGGACCGTGTGATTCCACTCATAGGAGTTTCCTAGAGTGGTCAAAGTCACAGAGACAGAAGCAGAATAGCAGGTGCCGGGGGGTGGAGGAAATGGGGAGGGGGAGTAGCTATTTAACGGGAACAGATTTTTGGTTTGGGGAGATGAATGTGCTGTGTGTGCGGATGGTGGTGACACATGCCCCACCAAGTGTCTGTACCTAATGCCCCTGAAGTATGTGCTTAAAATTGTGAAAATGGTAAATTTTACGTTATGTGTATTTTACCATGACAAAAGGCCTGTTTGAAAATCACACATGCATGCACACACATGTGTACATACACCTGTCCCTTAGTTACATAAACAGTGTTCCCCAAATCCCCAAAGCTCCTTCGATGGCACATGACTGCCAGGAGGAGGCTACAATTCTCCGTGGGTCTTGTGTACAGCAGAGGTGGCCCGCCGGACCCTGGCAAGCACCACCAGCCTTTCCCCTCCAGTGAAAAAATGCAAAACTACTGCACACAGATGTTTCATCTGACACATGGAACTTCAACTGGGAAACCGTGCTCAGATGTTCGAAGAGATCACCTTGAGCTGTGGTGCCTGTTCCACCCGTTTCTCTATACAATGGAGTGGCACGGGCCACTTCCTAAGACTCAAGGTGAGACTTGGTTGTGGGGAAGGTCTGAGGCAGGGGCAAGCATCCCTGCTGAATGGGAAGAGTGGAAGGTCTGCTCAAGCGTATCTGCCGACACCCCAGACATGCTTATTTGTGGACAGAAGCTAAGAGATCAAAAGATGCCTGTAAGGTGGATACTTACCATGTCTAACATGTCCTGCTGGTTCACACAGTGGTCTTTAAGGTTGTCTTTGGTGCCATCCCCCCAGCAACATCAGTGTTTTCTAGCTTTTCTCATACTGTCTAGGGTGGAGACCAAGGCCCGTCATCACAGCCCCATACTGACCACAGTTAAAGCTTTCCCACCCCATGTCCTATTCATTCAATTATTTCATTCTTTATCAGGTATAAATGACTGGCCAGGAAATGAATCCCTGCCATTAAATTAGGAAGCTAATCTGTTACACTTTTCAGGCAATTTGATGGATTAACTCAGACTCACAACACACCATCATGCTGCCAACAGTGTGTTGCAGTGTGTTTCAAGATTCCAGATTCAGCTTCCTTTTGAAGGATACAGAGGCATCTGGAATCTGGAATCTTGGCACCATGGCCATTAAAACTACTGTTTCTGAACACAAAGAGAGTGCGCAATTGTTTTAAGGCAGATTGGGCCATATTTACATTAGGGTCAATGTGTGTTAGAGTCAATAAAATCAGGCTGGTAACCAAAGCCACAAGGCAGCTGTTGAGGATGGGCTGGGACCACTGCTTGTAAAAACCATTACCCAAAGAAGAAAATTGGCTGTCTCTGCACCATAGTCATTTATTTTTCTTTAACAACTTGATTCAGATGTAATCCACACGCCATACAATTCACCCATTTAAAGTGTACAACTCAGTGGTTTTTAGCATATGCACAGATATGTGCAGCCATCACCACAGTCAATTTTAGAACATTTTCACCACCTCGGAAAGAAGATATCACCCCCAGCTTCCTCTTCCCCGCCCTTCCCTTAGGCCCTGCCAACACTACTCTACTTGTGTCTCTCACAAGTTATTCTGGATTCCCATACCAATGGAATCATCTAGCATGTGGTTTTCATGTCCACATGGAGTTTTCACTCAGCATGGTGTTTTCCAGATTCATCTATGTGGTAGCACGTGTTAGTGCTGCATTCCTTTTTATGGCCGAAGTACATCCCACTATACAGACAGACCGTATTTTTGTTTAGCCATTCACCTTCTGATGAACATTTTGTTGGTTCTACCTTTTAGCAACTGGGAATAATGCTGCTATGAGCCCATTGATTTCAAGATCCTGTGTGGAGATAGGTTTCATTTCTCTTGAATGCATGTTAGGAATGGAATTGCTGGGTCTATAGTCACTGTACGTGTAAACATTTCCTAAGCGGCTGCACGATTTTATGTTCCTACAAATAGTATATGAGGGCTCTAATTTTACCGCATCCTCCCTAACACATATCGTTAACTGATTTATATATATAAAGCCTCTGCACAGTAGGCACCAGTTTTCTAGGAGTTACCTCCATGTGATGGTACATAATGCACAGTCTATATTAGAGGCAAAAAGATACAGTCAAGTTTCAGTTGGTTCAGCTCCACTAAACACCTGGGTCTGAACCCCAAATGCACCACAGAGCCACTGAGGCACCTCAGGTGAAACCAGCAGCCCGTCTGGTGGAGGTGCACAGGGAACTTCTGTGAATCAGGAAAACACCATCCCTCCCACTGTGCAGTAGTGTGGCATGAGGCGAGGGGTCTCGCCCACCATCCTGTCAGTCAATCTGTGGGTCAGACAGTCTCAGCTCCCATGTGCCCCCCACTCCAGAAGTCCAGGATTCTTGTCATTCCCAC
The DNA here is from genome assembly GCF_027409185.1 of Cynocephalus volans. NCBI lineage: Eukaryota > Metazoa > Chordata > Mammalia > Dermoptera > Cynocephalidae > Cynocephalus > Cynocephalus volans. The sequence continues at coordinate 123,285,175 of NC_084465.1, forward strand.
ATATGTCTTTTATAGATGCTTTTTTTTATAGACACTTAGTATCTCTATTTTATATCCAGCTCATTTTCTACAAATAACCACCTCTCAGAGAGTAAACCTCAGCCTTTAAGGGATGCCTGACTTCTTGTTGCTGGAGAGAAAGTGGGCTCAGACCCTACAGGCCACGGTGGCAGCTCATGCTTCTCTTGCCTGCATTTACATTTTCATGGCTGTTCCTCATCATCCAAATTAAGGTGACAGCCCTCTTCTTTTGCTCCCACAAAGCTCTTTTTTGTAATAGGCCCAGTGTATAAACAATAACGCTAATTATAAATATTACAGGAAGTTAACAACTAGGTGAGATTCAGTATAAGCTCCAAGAAGTTTCTTCAGGAAATGTAAATGAACTGTGACTCTAAAACTATATATTGTTGCTGTTATTATTTTGGTAGTTTTGTGCTTAATGTCTTTCTTCCTTGCATCAAATTCTAAAAATCTACCATTCTGTTGTCTTTGAATCTCTCTCATTATTTCCCACACTGCAAATTCCTAATTCATACTCAGCCCATTTCACCATTTAAAACAAATCTAGAAGATTAATGGGCTTTGAAGGGCATGTGACTTCCGTAGGACATACTGGAGTGTCTGATGTATGAACTGGACGTTCTCTGGCCTTGGACTCTAATTGCACACTGTATAATAATCAATGTAACAGCATAGTCGCCTTCTTATAGTATTTGCTCCCATGGCTGATTTCTTGGAGGAAAAAGCATGGTAAAACTACTGTATTTGAACATCTGCATGCCTCCATAAAACGCTCCCAAAGTGCTCCAATACGACAATTAACTGATATAAGGATGAATACTCTTTCTTGTGTTCTGGGGTATATTAGCTAATTTTGCCAATGGAGGGCAAAGCTGTTCCACTGGTCAACTGCAAGTCTCCAAGTGCAATCAATTATTTTTATGACAACACCTATGTTACTAAATATATAAAAGGGTGAGCACTGCTACTCATGAATTAATGAGGGAACAAACATTTGTCTAAGGTTTGTATATATAATTAGCCATATCTATATCTAGGAGGAATAAAGATCACTCATTTTCCATTCACTTTTGTGGAAATCACAAGTATTTAAACTAGTATACAAACAAAGCACAACGTCATAGGTAAAAAGCCTAGTTAACTTTGAAGACACACAGACCTGAGCCCCATTTCTAGCTCTTCTAAGTCCTAGCTGGGTAGTGTCACACAGGCTGCTGAACATCCCTACACTTATTTATTTATCTTTAAAATGGTAGAACTATCTGTTCACAATAGGCAACAATAAGATCCCTAATGTGGTTTGACACTGCCTGGAATGTAGCCACATGCTTTCCAAATTGCTTTATTGTGTACCACTTCTGTTCATATCACAGCTCTCAGATAAAGAGTGGCCATTATTGTTGTTGTTTTATAGATGAAGGTACCAAAGCACTCAATACAGAAAAGCCCCAAAGCGACACCTTAAATAGATGAGCCTGTTCCAGGACTCAGGTCCCCTGGCTGTTACCACGAAGCCTTTTTCACAACACAATGATGCATGTTATGCAAAAACTGCCAGCACATTTCCCCTTCTAGGGAAAAAACGGTATCTCATTTTTTTTCTAGCAAAAGGAAAAATATTTATTAGCCATCAGCAAAGATGAGTGAGAGATGTCCCTTGCCTGTCAAGAGTTGACGATTTCCTGAAGAACTGAGTACAAGAACATAAACAGAAGAACACGGCTAGGGCCATAGAGAGACACACAGAGCCAGGTCAAGTTCAAAGAAGAGAGACTTCAGGTGTGTGTGAGTCATCAGGAAAGAAGGCTGCAGGGGGACAGGCTTCGCAATTGTCCTCAAAGAAAACTTTGGCCCTCCTGAGGGATGGGCTTCCGTGTCCAGGTGAGAGAGGTGGGCAGGATAGGAGGCATTTTAAAACACACCAGCTAGGGCTGGCTGGTTAGCTTAATTGGTTAGAGCATGGACCTGATAGCACCAACGTCCAGGGTTCGATCTATGTATTGGCCAGCCACCAATAAGAAAAATAATTAATTAATAAATAAAATGTATCAGCTAATCACACGTGGCTGGAGCCTGAAGAGCGGGACATGAAGTGGCAGAAGACGAAGTGAAAAGAGAAGACGCCATTTGGGGGACAGCTCTGACTACAGGTGCCTGTTAATGTGTCTACTAGAATAAACACTGCACTTGGCAGCCTCCTTGCAGGTTGGTGTGGAATGCAGGTGTGATGCATGAGTTGACTGTGGGAACAGAGGCTGAATAGAGTGGGGAATGTGGCGAAGAGGAAGCCAGGTCACTCCAGCTCTGGACTGCCCACCTCCAGCTCTATCTTACCGGATTCTGTTCTCTTCAGTCAAACCTCAATGTAAGGGATACAAGTCGCAGTGCTTTGCCAGGTGCTGTGCAAGTGTCAGGGAAACACAGACCAGCACCCCAGTATCATCAGCGAGGGGTGAGGAGCCCCAGGGTGTGGCCGATACACAAGGGCAGCCCAGTGTGTCCAGGGGCTAACTTGGTGTCTTCTTAGTGACCTCCAGGACTCGCCCTGTGGAGCCAGGATTTGCAAACAGACGAGCAGGAACCAGCCTTAAATAATCCATGGGATTTCCCCTGGTGGCCAAGAGCAGAAGGCGTCCTGGGCACAGGAGTTCTCTGGAGCACGTGAGGAGAGGCACCTTCGTGCATGGCTGCTGTGTGCTGGCACGGGCTTGGCCGACACAAGTCACTCATGTAAACCCCGAAACAATATGGAAAGGGGTTTTTTAAACAGGTAATTAAACAAGTCTCAGACTGGATAAGTAATTTGCAAAGATCACACAGCCAGGATGACAGTCAGGATTTAAATCCATGTCATTGCTTCTCTAAGTCCTGTCACCTGCATGCCATGTGATACAAGACACCACACTCAACTTCCCCAAACCTCCACCTCCTCATCTGCAAAGTGGAATTTGGTATGTGTACTTTTCTCGTGTGGTTTTCATGAGGCTGTGTGAGTCAGTGTGTGCTCTGAATACCTCCTGGCACATGGTGAGAGTTACATATGTCTGTCAAATCACCCAAATGACTCTGACAACAAACTGCACAGTGTCTCTGCCATACTCTGCAGGCGGAAAGGCCCAGAGCTGTGAAATAGCTTACCGTGTTCAAAGAACATGGGACAGGATGGGGCTAGGGAGCCAGGGAAGGAGGGTCAATGGCAGGACTCATGCAAGAGCAGCCAGATGCCCTAGAACAGCCTCCCGGTGTGGTGGCAGGTTAGAGAGAGGACTCAGGTCTTTAAACTCTTGTGAACGAGAAGTGTTTGTACTCCAGGCAGAAGCATCTGTGTCTGCTGTTCTCTTTCTGCAGTCCTGGCAAAACATATGCCATAACAGCTTCGAAGGCTCTGAATTTGAATTATAACACTTGGTGCTTGTTGCATTTGCTTCCATGCAAAATGGAAGGTTGAGTTGTTAAGGCTCACTTAACAATGCCAGTCTGTTGTTCCTCCAGCAATGTTTGCTCTTCTGTTCCATGTTGGCCTCAAGGTATGTGCAAGCCTTATAGACCCGCCCATTTTTCCATCTTTCATTTGCATTTTTATTAGCCCTTCACCCTGAGCACAGCTTGCGGGGTCAGAGGTGGAGAAGGGACTGACACCCTGCTAAGGACTTGGGGACTAATCAAAGGCAGGCTCCTGCCATGGATTACAAAGCATCATGCTTCCCTCTGGTGGCCTCAGGATTTCATGCACGTTTGCATGCAGAGACACTCGGGGTGAAACAGTGAGAGAAAAACCACTTCCGAGTTGTAATATTTATGAAACAACACTCGACACAAGAAGAGATTCAGTATAGGGCATAATTCTGTCTGCTCCTTGGTTTTTGCTTCTGAAATGACTGGGGTGGGGAGGTCACTGTTTTCTTTTTAAAGGTGTCTGCCATCAAAGAGTAAAGGGCAGGGTCCATATTATTTCAAGGCTTTCTAAGACTTCACATGGATCATGTCAATCAGGTTATAACCACAAATTACAGATGGATAGATAGATGTAGATACGTAGATATAGGCGTGGATGTGGAGCTCGTGGTTATAACCTGATTGACATGATGCATGTCAACTTTTGGAAAGCCTGACATAATGCATATGCATCTGTTTCACGCATGTTGAATCAGGCACGTGCATGGTGCCGGTGTCTCCCTCAGTCAGATGCTGCTCGAAGCCCCCACCTCACATCACTGAATGCTCACAGAGCTCTGTGGAGAGGTGGGCACCCCTCTTCTATGTTGCTGGCAGCTTGAGTCATGCCCTGTGCCATAAAGCTAGCAGACTAGCAGCAGTGCCTGAATTCAAGCCCAGATCGCAGTCTGCAGGGGCTCTGTTGACTACCTGAACACACAGCCCAGGATAGCACAAGGTCGCACACAAAGGCAAGGGAGACAGGATGCTAGCACAGTCAAGTGGACGAGCGCTTGATGTGTTTTAATTTTGCGGAGCTGATGATAGGCACAATGAACACATTCACAAAGTTTCTGGATTAAAAGCAACTTCGTGCTTCAGCACGCAGGGAGCCTGGGTTACTGCAAACAGAATATGTTTGACAACTTTCTGACTAATTAGAAACATCCACACAATTCAGAGCACTAATTATTACAGCATACACTGAGGTCTCAAAGTGTGTCATCTCCACACGTACTCAGCTGCACCTGACTTTCCTCTGTCTGGCTGGTATATGTAGCCGTCACTTCTCAGAGCTGATCCGACATCAGGTTGAACGGGACAAACATTGAACAGGAACAATCCACTGAGATTTCTGGTACCTGCTCATTCTTAAATATCCTATTGGATTGGGGGCTTGTGTACTGCTGTGGCTTGAATTTCTGTGTATCCCCAAAACTTATGCAATGAAATTCTAACCCCCAACATGATGGTGTTGGGAGGCAGGGGCTTTGGGAGGTGAAAGGTCATAGGATTAATGCCCTAGTAAAAGATAGCCCAGAGACCTCCCTTCCACCATGAAGACCCAGCAAGAAGGTGCCATCTGTGAATCAGAATGGCGACCCTCACCAGACACTGAATCTACAGGCCTTCATCTTGGACTTCCAGCTCCAAGAACTGCGAAAAATCAATGGCTGTTGTTTATAACCTACACACTCTCTGGTATTTTGTTACAGCAGCATGAACAGACCAAGACTTACATGTTAGCTGCAACCCCAAGATGTGAGCATAAATGGTATGCCAAGTAAAAATATGATTTTTTAATTTTATTTATTTATTTATTTTTTATTTTTTATTTTATTTTATTTTGTCAATATGCAATGTGGTTCATTATTGTGGCCAATTACCGAAACCTCCCTCCCTCCTCCCTCTCCCCTCTCCTTCCCAATAACCTCATATCTGTTCGCTTTTTATATCAACTTCAAGGAATTGTAACTGTTGTGTCTTCTTCCCTCCCCCCCCACCCAGTTTATTTGTGTATTTATTTATTTTTACCTCCCACAAATAAGTGAGAACAGGTGTATTTCTCTTTCTGTGCCTGACTCGTTTCACTTAATATAATTCTCCCTAGGTCCATCCATGTCGTTGCAAATAGCAGTATTTCATTCTTTTTTATAGGAGAGTAGTATTCCATTGTGTAGATATAGCACATTTTCCGTATCCACTCATCTGATGATGGACATTTGGGCTGGTTCCAACTCTTAGCTATTGCAAATAGTGCTACAATGAACATTGGGGAACAGGTATACCTTTGACTTGATGATTTCCACTCCTCTGGGTATATTCCTAGAAGTGGGATAGCTGGGTCATATGGCAGATCTATCTGCAATTGTTTGAGGAACCTCCATACCAATTTCCATAGAGGCTGTACCATTTTGCAGTCCCACCAACAATGTATGAGAGTTCCCTTTTCTCCACAACCTCACCAGCATTTATCATTCACAGTCTTTTGGATATTAGCCATCCTAACTGGGGTTAGATGGTATCTCAGTGTGGTTTTGATTAGCATTTCCCGAATGCTGAGTGATGTTGAGCATTTTTTCATATGTCTGTTGGCCATTCATATATCTTCCTTAGAGAAATACCTATTTAGCTCTTTTCCCCATTTTTTAATTGGGTTACTTGTTTTTTTGTTGTAAAGTTGTTTCAGTTCCTTGTATATTCTGGATATTAATCCTTTGTCAGATGTATATTTTGCAAATATTTTATTCCACTCTGTTGGTTGTCTTTTAACTCTGTTAATTGTTTCTTTTTCTGCACAGAAGCTTTTTAGTTTGATATAATCCCATTTGTTTATTTTTCCTCTGGTTGCCTGTGCTTTTGGGGTCATATTCATAAAGTCTGTGCCCAGTCCTATTTCCTGAAGTATTTCTCCTATGTTTTCTTTAAGAAGTTTTATTGTTTGGGGGTATATATTTAATTCTTTAATCCATTTTGAGTTAATTTTAGTATATGGTGAGAAGTATGGGTCTAGTTTCATTTTCCTGAATATGGATATCCAGTTATCCAAGCACCATTTGCTGAAGAGGCAGTCTCTTCCCCAGTGTGTAGGCTTGGTGCCTTTGTCAAAGATCAGATGGCTGTAGGTGTGTGGGTTGATTTCTGGATTCTCTATTCTATTCCATTGATCAGTGTGTCTGTTTTTATGCCAGTACCATACTGTTTTGGTTATTATAGCTTTGTGGTATAGTTTAAACTCAGATGTTATGCCTCCAGCTTTATTATTTTTTTGCTCAGAATTGCTTTGGCTATGCGTGGTCTTTTGTTATTACATATAAATGACTGGATAGTTTTTTCCATTTCTGAGAAAAACTGTCATTGGAATATTGATGGGGATTGCATTGAATTTGTATATCACTTTGGGTAGTGTGGGCATTTTCTCCATGTTGGTTCTTCCAATCCAAGAGCATGGGATATCTTTCCATCTTCTTGTGCCCTCTTTAATTTCTCTCAGCAGTGGTTTGTAGTTCTCATTATAGAGATTTTTCACATCCTTGGTTAACTCAATTCCTGAGTATTTTATTTTTTTAGTGGCTATTGGAAATGGGCAAGCTTTCTTGATTTCTCTTTCTGCATGTTCACTATTGGAGAATAGAAATGCTCTTGATTTTTGTGTGTTGATTTTGAATCCTGCAACTTTACTAAAATCATTTATCAATTCCACGAGTTTTTTTGTAGAGGCTTTAGGCTGTTCGATATATAGGATCATGTCATCTGCAAAGAGGGACAGTTTGACTTCATCTTTTCCAATCTGGATGCCCTTTATTTCCTTCTCTTCTCTGATTGCTCTGGCTAGTACTTCCAAGACTATGTTGAATAGGAGTGGTGAGAGTGGGCATCCTTGTCTAGTTCCTGTTCTTAAAGGAAAAGCTTTCAGCATTTCCCCATTCAGGATGATATTGGCAGTGAGTTTATCATATATGACTTTAATTATGTTGAGATACTTTCCATCTATACCTAACTTGTAGAGAGTCTTTATCATGAATGAGTGTTGAATTTTATCAAATGCTTTCTCTGCATCTGTAGAGATGATCATATGGTCCTTGTGTTTGATTTTATTGATATGGTGTATCACATTTATTGATTTGCATATGTTGAACCAACCTTGCATCCCTGGGATGAATCCCACTTGATCATGGTGTATAATTTTGTATATGTGTTGCTATATTCTGTTAGATAGTATTTTATTGAAGATTTTTGCATCTATATTCATCAAGGATATTGGCCTGTATTTTTCTTTTTTAGTTGTATCTTTACATGGCTTTGGTATCAGGGTGATGTTTGCTTCATAGAATGAGATTGGGAGAATTGCCTCTGTTTCAATCTTTTTGAATAGTTTGTAGAGAACTGGTGTCAATTACTCTATGAATGTTTGGTACAGTTCTGCTGTGAATCCATCTGGTCCTGGGCTTTTCTTTGTTGGGAGCCTTCTGATAATAGCTTCAATCTCTTATTGTTATTGATCCGTTCAGATTTTCTACATCTTCTTGGGTCAGTTTTGGTAGTTTTTGTGTGTCTGGAAATTTATTCATTTCCTCCAGATTTTCAAGTTTGTTGACATATAGTTGTTTATAGTAGTCTCTAATGATTCCTTGTATTTCAGAGGTATCAGTTGTAATATCACCATTTTTGTTTCTAATTTTTGTTATTTGGGTCTTCTCCCTTCTTTTTTTCATTAGCCATGCTATGGTTTGTCCATTTTACCTATCTTTTAAAAAAAACAACTTTTTGATTCATTGATCTTTTGTATCATTTTGGGGGTTTCAATTTCATTAAGTTCTGCTCTGATCTTAATGATTTCTTTCCCTCTGCTAACTTTGGGTTTGGATTGTTCTTGTTTTTCTTGTTCTTTAAGGTGAAGTATTAGGTTGTTCACTTGCCATCTTTCCATTCTTCTGAAGCAAGCATTTAATGTGATCAATTTCCCCCTTTGGCAGTATCCCACAGGTTTTGGTATGATGTATCATTATTTTCATTAGTTTCAAGAAATTTTTTGATTTCCTGTTTGATTTCTTCTTGGACTGATATGTCATTAAGAAGAATGTTGTTTAATTGTGATGTGTTTATATAGTTTCCAGAATTTGTTTGTTACTGATTTCTAATTTTAATCCATTGTGGTCTGAAAAAATACATGGCATAATTCCAATTTTTTTGAATTTGTTGAGACTTGACTTGTGACCTAACATGTGATTTATCCTGGAGAATGATCCATGTGCTGATTAGAAGAATGAATATTCTGAGATTGTTGGATGGAATGTTCTGAAGATATCTGCCATGTCCAACTGGTCTAGAGTTCTCTTTAAATCTTGTGTTTCTCTGCTGATTCTTTGCCTAGATGATCAGTCCAATATTGATAGTGGGGTGTTCATGTCCCCTGCTATTATGGTATTAGTGTCCATTTCCTTCTTTAGGTCTGATAGAGTTTGTTTTATAAATCTGCTGCTCTGACATTGGGTGCATATACATTTATGATTGTTATGTCTTCTTGATGGATCAATCCTTTTATCATTATGTAGTGGCCCTCATTATCTCTTTTTATGGTTTTTAGTTTAAAGTCTATTTTATCAGAGATAAGAATAGCTACTCCAGCTCATTTTTCATTTCTGTTTGTATGGTAAATCTTTTTCCATCCTTTCACTCTTAGTTATGTGAGTCTTTTTAGGCGAGGTGGGTCTCTGGAAGGCAGCATATAGTTGGGTCCTCCTTTTTAATCGAGTCAGCCAGTCTGTGTCTTTTGATTGGGGAATTTAATCCTTTTACATTAAGAGTTGTTATTGAAAAGTGTTGATTTACTCCTAGCGTTTTGTTGATTTTTGGTTGGATGTCTTAAGTGTCTTTTGTTCCTTTCTTTCTGATTTACTGTTGGTCTTCTGTATTTGTTGGTTCCTTGGGCTGTAGATAAACTTTTTTTTTTCTCTCTTCAGTGTTGGCATTTTTATTTTACTAGTGGGTTTTGATTTTTCTTGAGTTTTTATGGCAGTGGTAGTTATTTTTCAGCTACCAAACCCAGTACTCCCTTGAGAATTGCTTGTAATGGTGCTCGCGTGGTCATGAACTCCTACAGTTTTTGTTTGTCTGAGAATTATACTATTCACCCTTCATTTCAGAAGGATAGGCTTGTGGGGTAGAGTATTCTTGGCTGGCAATCTTTGTCATTTAGTATTTTGAATATATCATCCCACTCCTTTCTGGCTTTTAGGGTTTGTGATGAAAAGTCTGATGTTAGTCTGATTGGGGCTCCCTTATAGGTGATTTGACGCTTCTCTCTTGCAGCTTTTAAGATTCTCTCTTTGTCTTTGAGTTTTACCAATTTGAGCATAACATGTTTTGGAGAAGACCTTTTTGGGTTGAATATAGTTGGGGATCTTTGAGCTTCCTGAATCTGAAGATCTGTGTCTTTTCCTATACCTGCGAAGTTTTCTGCCACTATTTTGTTGTATATGTTTTCATTGCAATCTCCTTTTTCCTCCCCTTCTGGAATACCCATGACTCAGATATTTGAGTGCTTAAGGTTGCCTGATATCTCTCTTTGATTTTCTTCAATGTTTTTAATTCTTTTTTCTTTTCTTTTTTTTTTTTATTGTTTTTGTTGTTTGCCTGTGTTATTTAAAACAGCCCATCTTCAAGGTCTGAAGTTTTGTCTTCTGCTTCTGCAAGCCTGCTGGTTAAATTCTCTGTTGTGTTTTTTATTTCACTGAATGAATTCTTCAGCATGCCAAGCTCTGCTACATTCTTTTTCAGGGCTTTGATTTCCTTGTACATTTCTTCTTTTAGTTCCTGTATACTTTTCCTTGTTTTATCATATTGTCTAGCTGAGTTTTCTTGTATCTCATTTAGTTTCCTTAGAATTATCACTCAAAATTCCTTGTCAGACTTTTCAAGGTCTTCTTGTTGTATAGAATCTAGAACTTGATAGTTTTTACCCTTTGGTGATTTATCTTTTTGATTTTTCTGGTATCTTTCCTTTGATGTTTTGTCATTGTGGCAAGGGATTCCACAGTCCACTGGTTCAACACTATTGTCTGGCTCAGATGCTGCTGGGCTGCCAATTTGGCAAGGCTGCCTCAGTGTGTGCTCGGTCACCCACTGGCACATTGGGTGTGTGGTCGCCTGAGGTCTTGGCCCTCTCTGGCGAGGTGCCTCTCTGGTCGGCGTGCACTCGGCCAGGCTGGTGATAGAGTCCAGCAGTGGTGAGGCCTACCTGCTCGGTCATACACTGGCACTACAAAGCATGTGGTCTCCACAGATCTCAGGCCTCTCCAGTGGGGTGCCTCTCTGGTCAGTGTGTACTCGGCCAGGCTGGACATATAGGATTTTAATGAGAAAGAACAAGTCCAGGTCAATATGATTATTTTTTCATAAACAAAACCAAGCAAACAGAACTATCATACCAGAGCAGTGGTTCTCCAAGCGTCGTCTGAGGGCTAGGAACCTATTTAGAGATGCCAACCCTGGTCCTGTCCTGGACCCTCTGAAGAGACTGTCTGGGGGTGGGCACCCCGTCTGTGTCTGAACAAGCCTGCCTGCTGATACTGGGGCAGCAAAAGCCTCTCATGGCAGAGATATGGAGCCCTGCCCAGCCCACGGCAGCAATGGTGTGGTGTAGTCACGTGCCTCTCAGAAGCCCCACACTCTCGAGGTTTTCTCCCCCCTCTTCCTCCTCAACTGTTTTCTCTCTTCCAGTTGGTAATGCAATATTACTTCAAGTTTATCCTTCAATCGTTATTCCCTCTCGATCCCCTGCCCAGGAGACCTAGTGTACCCCTTGCTGTAGTGATCACCCTCTCAGGAGAGAGAAGGCTGAGACCTCAGCCTGGTTCTGCTGCCTCCTTCACCAGAGAAACCTCTAGCCTTATTTCCTGCTGACATTTACACTGTAATTCAATCAATATTTTTAAGCTCTGTGGCAGTGGCTGCTAGTTATTCCCAAATATCTGTTTTTCCCTTCTTATAAAAGGAATCATGATGTTTAGCTGGCCACCTGGCCACCCAGAAGAGACACCACAGTTCACTGACTCCCTTGCAGGTTGGTGCGGAATGAGACTAAATTCAGGCCAATGGGATATAACCCAAAGGGGCAGCTCCCCAGAGCCTTTCTTAACAGAGTTTGTACACACCCTTTGCTCCATGTCTTTCAGCCTTTTCTTCTTGTTGGCAGGAATGCAGGTGTGATAGCTGGGTCTAGAGCAACTATTTGGGGGCCATGAGGTGACTGTGGGAATGGAGACTGAATATAGTAGAAAACTTAGAGAGCAGGAAAGCCAGGTTATTCTGGCCCAGGACTGCCTACCTGCAACTCTACCTTGTCAGGTTTTCTGTTCTTTTCAGCCAGACCTCAATGTAATGGATGCAAGTTTCAGCTATGTGCAAGGAGCTAGGACATCACAGGAGATCCAGTGATGATCAGGGTAGACATGGGGACCTCAATGGACTTACTCCCAGCAAGGAAGATGGATAGCAGACATGACCAGCATGACATGACGAAAGTCACAGAGGAAGAAGCAAAGGGCTGACCGGGTTCTTGGTCATCGTGCTGTTGTTGGTATACAGTGTGGGAGAGCATAAACGAGTGCAAGTCTAGTCCAGCATCTCTGCATCCCTGTGTGGGTGAAAGAAGACACAGTGTACCAAGAACAGCCAAATAAAACAATAACTCCCCCCCCCACATCCACCCATGAGAACCCAGGGCTTTGGAGAAATAGCCATGGCTGGGTCAAAAGCAGGGTGTGGACACAGCATTACATCCATAATGGAGAGAAAGTTATTACGATTCCTGGTGTCAAATTGGAATGCCTCCAGAGCCAACGTGAACAGGCTCCCACCAGACACAGAGGGGACAATCTGAGCTTCACAAAGGTTGATAATTCAAATGATTTAAACCTGTCAAATATGTTTAAGTGCATGAGTTCATAATGATATTAAATAAAAACCAACTAGTTACCTTTAAAGGATGATATAGAACTAATTCATTATGTTGAGAACGAATATAGGAAATGGATCAATCGTTTACTATATCGGGGTTACCATGGGTAATCAGATAGCAGAAATAGGAAGCCACCTCTTTATTAAATTATTTCAATTAATACATAAAAAGGAAATGATGAAATTAGAATAGCACTACTTTATGTCTCCCGATGTACTAAGTGATCCAGGACTAGGCTTTGAGCAACAGCTGCTGCCATCACAACCGGGCATCGTGTGGTATTGACGAAGGAACACCACACTGCCCACAGCCTTGTCAAAGTGACTGAACCTGAGCCTGACCCAGTTCCTGGATCCGTCTGCCAATTTACAGGAAACACAGAGACAACGAACCGTGTCAAGCTGCACCCTGAGTATGAAGTCATCGAAATCCAGACTGTGCAAGACACTACAGGTCAAATGGCCTGGGTGTGTCACAAAACCATTTCTAAGAAAAAGAAAGGGGTGGACAGGGAGATATAAGCTAGAAGAGACTTAAAGATACATCACAACAAACAAGAAAGGTGGGAGGGAGGAACGGTGTTTCAAGATGCACACTTGGATGGTATCACTGTTTTTACAAAACACGTAAAGTGATTATTCTGAGTCAGGATAATGGCTACCGGTGGGGCAGCAGGAGCTGTGTGAGGAGAATAGGGACTGGGAGTGCAAGGGGCTTCTCAGTTCCATTTCTTGTCCTAAGGCTGTGTGCCCTGGGAAAATTCACCAGTCCATGTTTTCATTTTGTGTGTTTTTCTGTGCCTACTTGATTTTACAACAGAATGATTTTAGAAAATATGGCAGAGTCTTGCTAGCCTATGCAAAATTCTCTGATATTTGGTACATCCAGCCAGAAGTATGCAGCCTGTCTGTACCTAGGTGTTTTCAGTCCCACATTCCTCTTGACAACAGCATGAGGACAATATGCCCGAAGGTGAACTCCATACCCAGATTGGCATTTTCCTTCTTTTCCTCCTGACATTGAGACCCTGTCAGCTCCTGGTCTTGAACAAAAAGTTTGTGTTGTGCTATGAGTCAGCACACTCAATCTTGTCCCTCTTCTGCCTAGGAAACTTCAAATTCTCTCCAGGGTAAGAGAACTCTGGCCACAACCGTTGGACATTTAGTTCTTTGGACGAATTAAACACAGATTCCATTGCTTGACATTCCTGGGTTCTTGGAGCTGCAATTTACAAGACTGTTGTGGCAGACTGGCAGGCTCCCCTGTTCCCAGCCTCAGCCTCACTCAATCTGTCCCTTTATCCCTGATACCCTGATGCTCCTCATTACCAAACCCCAGAACACATATATTCTGATTGAACTATTGCCCTGGGTTTTGCTGCTGTCTCTTCTCTTGGCTGGGTGCCCTTCCATACCCACATCTCCATGCTGACACCATATGCACAATCATGATCCCACAGAAGACCAAGTTCAGTCCCATGCCCTGGCCTCAGATCACAAACACATGAGGATTGAAAGGAGGATCCCGTATTTCGTAGGAGACAGATAGGGGACATTTATCTTAACAAAATGGTATGAAATTGTTTTGTGTAAGTCTGGGTGATGGTTCAATGGCACATATTATCAGTGAAAGCTTGTAGAAAACTAAAAAATTGAAAGGTGACAAACTAACATGTAGTTTTGTTGGTTAGAGTGCTCTAGTTTAAGTCATTATCATGAGCCACCTACTACCATTTACATCCAATTGTTGAGCCAAGTAATAACTATGTCTAGCAGTAAAGTCAGACTAACTCATCACCATGTGCGATCGCAGCCATAGACTTGGTATTCATTACACCAAGCACACAGCCATCTGTCTGCTCCAGAAGCACAGGAACCTCCTAACAACATTCAGAAAACAGAGAGAGCCACAAGGTGTCTGGGAGGCTGAGGCAATTTTCTAAGTGTGGCAAGTGGAGACATTGAGGGACAGAGAAGCTAAGGTGACTTCCCAAGGATCATGCCAGCCACCTACAAATGGAGCACTCACTCAGGGTGCAGAGCTCACTGAGATAGGGTGGAGCTGTGCTCACCAGCCTCTCACCCTTCACCCCATGGCCGGCTCTGTGGGAACATCAGGCTCCGCCAGCTGTCACCAGCACTGTCGCAGTTTCTGTTTGGTTCCTGTAGCTCCCGGACTTCATTTTCAATCCTCCTGGCTCTATGCAAATGGAATGGTTTCTTTTTTCTGATTTTACTTTTCCTCCTTAGCTATAATGTTTCATTCTCTTAATGACAGTTTGCAGCTTTCTTCACGCACTTTGCCCAGACAATTTTGTTTTATAATCCACATTTTCCTCTTCTCTGGACAGAATATTTTCTACACCCACATACATGATACTGCATCTGTATGAACATTCTCTGTACATGCAAATTGGGTGTGTTTCCTAACAAACAATATCATAAATGTTGAGCTAAGTGGGGATTAAGAAAAGAGGGATCTGGATTAAACCATTCCTTAATGACTAAGCAACCTACCAAAAAAATATATATACACACATATATATACACACATACACACACACACACACACTTTTTTTTTTTTTTTTATTGTTGAAGTATTTATTTAAATGGTTCTAGCAACACTGCTACTGTATTCAAGCCAGCGCAATAACAAAAGAGGATAGACAGAGGTCATTAACTTGACTTTGGCTGCTCTCTCCTCCAAATCCTCAGTGTAAACAAAGAAAAACTGAGAAGTCACAGGTAGAGAACATGCTGCCCAGGCCCATGTAACTAGACATGTAACAAAGGAAGCCCCATTCTGGTTAACTAGGCCCAAAGAAGGTGGGCCTTGAATATGTAGCTCGAAAAAAATGTAGAGGCCTCAGCTCATTCGTGGAAGGAAGCAAGAGCTATAATTATATTAAAGTCCTTTGGGAACCCAAGTCCTGCACACAGGTTTCTTGGAACAGCTACATAGATGGGTAAGACTGTGTTTCAAACACCATAGGGCTGCCCTGTTGAGGTCCCAAGGTCTACAAGGATTGTCTCCTGGAATCTTCATATATCTGTTGAAACAAGGCAGCTGAGGAACAGTACTTGTGCTACTGAGGCCATGGGCCCATCTTCTGTCCTGTTATTTGCTTGGGGAACTAGAAGGGTAAACTCCTGAATCCAGCATTGCCCTCCTCCGTGCTGTTTCCTTAGCAACACTGTGGTTTAGCCGCCTCAGCCGTTCCTGGGCATTCTGTAGGATGTTGTTGACCAAGACAACTCGTCGGCGGGCATTAAGCAGCTTCTTAACATAAGGGTCGAGATCCAGGGCCACCTTCTGATCCTCATTGATACGGCACAGTTCTGTAGCTAGGTTGTCAATTTGTTCGCGGAGCTCTACCTGGCTCTCTCTGACCGCGTGGACGTGAGAGTCGAGCTGTTGTACTGCCGGTCGCAGAAACTCGAGGAGCCCCTCAGCGAAGAGGTCGCGGCCTGTGGGCCCCGCCACCGGGGTCCCTGTCCCGGATACAGCGGCGGAACCAGAGCCTGCTATCACGAACTGTCTTGACGCCCGGAACCTGCCGCGAGGGCCACACACACTTTTTTAATGCCATCATCTTATGATATAGATGTAATAACACTTGGGCTTTGTTCCCATTTGAGAGTGATATGGTTTGCTTTGGCATTAATTAAGAAAATTGTATGTCTGTATTCTCATGACCCAGCAATTCCAGTCTCCGCATGCCTACCAGAAAAAAATATGTATAAGATATGTACAAGAAAAAAAATAAGAAAATATGTATAAGACTGTTCAATGAAGCGCTGCTTATGAGAGTAAAGAAGTGAAAACCACTTAAATATCCATCAACAAAAATAAAGAAAAATAAAATTTAGTATGAACATGTAAAACTCTATTCCAAAGCAGTCTGAAAGTACAAATTATATGCATACCCATTCATATTGACACAGTAATATGAATTAACCTTGAAAGGCTTCAAAGGAAACCCAGCTAAGATCACTGGCACCAGCATCAGTCCTAGGATGCAGACCTCTAGGACTGGATTCTTGGGTAAGGCTATTCACCAGACAGATGGCAGCAAGGACTCAGTTGCTGGAGGGGCACCATGGAGATTGGCCCTGGTTTCTGCAGCCAGGACATGGGTTAGATTCTCATCTGTGGTGGCTGGGGAGAGACGCAGGTGTAAGCGATATACTGGCTTCTGTGCTATCTCTGGGGCTTGATGGTCATGGAGCACACCGGTGGAGGTTCTGGTGCTCCAAGCATTGAAAGGAGAAAACAGCCCCTCGGGCCAGTCAACTGTCCACTCAGGGTGGTGTGAAAGCAAGAAGGCCTTCTGGAGGTTTTGAAAGACACCGCCTCCCTTATCTCAAGGGCTGACTTTCCTGAACAGCAGGCCTAGGATCTGATTGTGAGAGAGTGTGAGGTACTGAGTCTGCTGCAGCCTGTGCTGAAGCCAGGGCCATGAGAGGGAAGGGGCAGGACCCTACAGCACTGGACAGGCATGTTAGGGCAGATGAGCTTGAGACCCTCCAATCCCAGACTGCCTCAAACTCCCTGGGCTTGTAAGGTGCCCTAACCGTTCTAGAGGAGAGGAGCCACCCTTCCTGGGGCCATGCAAAGGCCTCTCCTGGAGCAGATTTGGCCAAGGTGACTCTTGTCCTTGGGAGCTTTGTCCTTCTGTCTTCATTGCTGCTGGGGTGATAGCTAAGATCAGGTGCCCCCCCCCGCCCTTACTGGGGAAGTACTGGCCCTGGTGTAGACCACAGTGCATGAAAGGTGGACGTGATGGTGAATTTTAGGTGATGATCTGGCTAGGCTACGGTGTTCAGTTATTTGTTCAAACACTGATCTGTTCCTGTGAAGATATTTTGTACGTATGATTAACATCAGTTGATTTTAAGCAAAGGCCATAAGAGCAAAGACTGAGGATTCCCAGAGAAGAAGGAAATCTGCTTTAAGACTGTAGCATGGGAATCCTACCTTCAGACTTCAGACTTGCCAGCCCCATTGTAGCATAAGCCAATTCAGTACAATCTCCGCACCCCCCTCTCTGTTTACACACACACACACTTTTGTCAGCGTTCTTGGGGTGACTGTGTATTTGATACCTTAGAACATCTTTGTCAAATTAACAAGCATAATGAGATTGGTTGTTCCAAACTGTGCTGGACAAAGTGGGAAAAGGAAAACATGGGCTCACGGCCTTAAATTCCCAGCTCAAGTACTGCATAAATAACCTAAAAGTTTCTATGTCTGTCCTGAAGAAAACCCTTATCTCCTGCAGCCTCAGAGCCAAGATATCTGGAAATCAAACCCAGAGTCTCAATCTGTGTGTGGCAGAATTATCACACCAGTGGAGTTCCCAGCCCTGCAGGTGAGGGTATCGCTGGGGCAAGAATGGGATCCTGGAAACTGGAGTGGGGATATGGGAGCAGACACCAATGAAGCAGCCACTGTGCCCCCACACCCCAGGGGATGTCGGCCCTGATCTACCTGAGGAAACTGCACTTGCCTCCTAAAGTTGGCAGTTGCCCTACAAAATACTCCTGATTCCCCTCCAAACCCACCCCACTGCCCCTCTTTGCTCCTAGACCTGTAAGTAGACTCCAGTCTCAGCAGGTCCTGAAAGTCAAGGTACAAAGAGTGACCCTTAAAGAGGAGTGTCATAGTCCAAAAAACTGCATAAGTCTTCCAACTCAGACATCTGGAGAGCACATGTGGGAATGGAGAATAGGTGTAGGATAAAGGTGAGAGAAAGAAAAAGGTGGATCAGGTGGAATCTGCAGATATGGGGCAACGAAGCAGAGATTCTGAATTTGCTGGTGCAGCTTGAGGAATTGGAGGGCTCTTATAGCATTCTTACAGGGGCAGACCCATGCAACAGAAGGTGGCCTGTGCTGGTGATGCTGAAATGCCAGAGCTGCCCTGAGATACTGTCAAGCAAGGTGCCTGCAGGATAGGGAGACTGGAATGTCAGAGTAGATTTGTCCTGTAATGTCATTTGCTCACCCACCCTAGGAGGGTCCTGGAAACACACCTTTCACCACAGCTGTGAGAAATAAATTCATAGGGTCGGATGAGTTGATGTGTCTGCCTAAGCTCCATGTATTAGAAACTTAATTCTCACAGTAATAGTGTTAAGAAGTTTCCCATAATGGTGGGAAATCCCATTATGGTAATGGAAAGGTGGGGCCTTTTAGAAGTGGTTAGATCAAGAGGACTGTGCCCTCATGAATGGACTGATCCATTCACGGAGTAATGGGCGTGGTTCTGATGGCTTTAGAGCAGAATGAGTGAGAAGCTTAGCTCTCTCTTGTTCAAGCCATTCACCATGTGACACCCTGTGTCCCTATAGAGCCACCACCAAGAACCAGGCCCTCACCAGATGTGTTCCCTGGACTTTGGACTTCCCAGCCTCTGAAACTGTAAGAAATAAATTTTATTCCTTTATAAATTGGCCAGTTTCAAGAATTCTGTTATGAGCAACTGAAACAAAGTAATCATAAGGTGACCCCCCAAATTCTTGAAGAGATCTGTGGTTGTTTTATCTGTCCATCAGAAATTATAGTGGGAACTGTTATCATTGAACTAGGGTCCTTAAACACAGTGGACATAATTTGATCCCAGGAAAGCAGGGTGGCACATAATTGCAAAAGGCAAAGTAGGTGCAGTTACTGTGAGGAACAGAAGAGTCAGAGCAGAATCAGAAGAGCCTGACTCGAGCAGACCAGTGGCATTGCCCAGTCTATCCTGGCTTTCCTAGGAGAGAAATGAGTGAATAGTCTACCAGATTCTTACTTGGTCCATGTGAGTGGAAGAGCTCTCAGCTGAGTGAACAGAAGTCAAAACCTCTCAGCCAGTTCCTGGAATTGAGCTGGTTTATAGACCCAGAACCTTTCAAATGGAGAGGAGGCTGCATCCTCTAGAGAAAAGATCTCAGTACACTGCCAAAAACTGAAACTAATGGGCTTTCTCCAAGCCTTACCCAAAGGTACCTACAGCCTTTTACCAGGGTGCACATCCATTGGTGAAAAGGAAATAACCAGCCATTTCAGAGACTACTGGACACTGTCTCTGATCTGACACTGATTCCAGGAGACACAAAACATAACTCTGGCCCAGTAGTCAGAGCAGGGGCTTGTGGAGGTCAGATGATCAATGGAGTTCGAGCTCAGCTCTGATTCAGGGGGTCCTGTGGGTCCCCAAGCCCATCCTGTGGATGTTTCCCAAGTGTCAGAATGAAGTACTGGAATGGACATGCTCAGCAGCTGTCAGTCCCCACAGCGGTTCCCTCACCTGTGGATTACAGGTAGTTATGGCAGGAAAGACTGAGTGGAAGCCGCTAGCACTGACTCTACCTAGAAAAACAGTAACCCCGAGCTGCCCACCATGAACAGGTGTTATCCCACCCACAGATGTGGCCTGTGTTCCCGCCAGCCTTACCACCTGGAGTGGACAGATTCAGATCCGCCTCCTGTCCCACCTGACACACTTGGAATCCACCTCCTTCATGACCCTCCCTTGTTCACACACATTCACAGATTCAAATTTCATTGTTTGAACTAAGAAATAAGAGTTATGATAAAGTCAAATTCAAGTCATGGTTTTATGGATGTTTGAAGCACGGCTGGTTGACGAGCGGCTGTGGTATTACTTAAGTCTAGTCTGAGGTAGACAGTGGGATGTTTCCTCTTTCTGAAAGCTTACATAGAAACTCTTTTAACCTTCCTTTGGAATTCTAACCTGCTTGTAACGTGAAATAACTGACAGCTTTCTTCTCCACCACAAAGGCTGTCCTCTCGGTGAGGACCCTCAGTTGGGAGAAGAGAAAGGGAGTGACTGAGGTGGGAGAATTGTCCCTTCTCCAGCCCTTCCGGCTGGGCTGATGAGATGCTCAGCACTTGGCACATTCCCGGTATGGACGGACCTGAACAAAGGTAACGGAGGCTCCACGGGTCTACTCTCTTCTCCCCATCACAACCTTTATTTTGATCCAACAGAGGGAAGGGGTGACAATGTGTTTGAAAATAATGAGTGTCCCCTCCAGTCCCAAGGACTGAGCTATGATTGGCCAAGTCAGTCATATGAATTTTGTTTCCCTGTGCCATATTGTGTCTTAGAGAAGGGCAAATAACCTTAATCCCCACTGTAACTGTTGGGGGTGGGAAATCCTACTGTGGTAATTGAAAGGTGGGCCTTGAAGAGGTGACTAGATGGTGAAGACTGTGCCCTTGTGAATGGACTAATCCATTCATGGAGTGATGGGTGTGGTTCTCATAGCTTTATAAGGAGAGCAAATGAGGAGGTTAGCTCTCTCTTGCTCAGCCATTTTGCCATGTGACACCCTGTATTGTTACAGAGTCATCACCCACCAACAAGGCCCTCACCAGATGTGTTCCCTGTACTATGGACTTCCCAGCCTCTGAAATTGTAAGGAATAAATTTTATTTCTTTATAAAGTACCCAGTTCCAGGTATTCTGTTATAAGCAACAGAGATGGACTAATATAGCCACCCTTGCAAGGCCTACATGTAGCACAGAGCTAAGTTCCACACGAATTCAGTAAATCTTTGCAAGAATGATTTCTTCAAACATCTTCAAGATTAACCCACCTGGAAGCAACTTCGAAAGGACATCCAATCATTTATTCACCAAATATTGATTTTACGTGACCAAGGGCCATTACTGGGCATAGAAAAGCATGTAAGAGAGACTTTATACATCTCACCACCTTGTAGCGTTTGGGGAAATGTCGAGCCTGGAACTCACTGTTTGAACCCCTGAGACCAGACAGTGCCAACATGCTGCCGTTCCCCTCCTCAAACGTTGACTGAATGAGCCAATTAGTTTTCAGTGACCACTAACTCCCTTGGATCTATGATTTTCAGACTTCGTGGAAGGTGTTCCAGAAAATTATTTGTAATATTAGCAAAGGTGGTCTACCAAATTAGGAAATTATCCTGTACAGTCAATTTATGTAAAAATACTACTTGTTTTCAGGAACTAAAAGCACAATGTTGACATAGTTGACGTAGTCTAAAAACAACAACAACAAAATACTTACCAAAACCAAGACAAGGAAGCTAAGATTGAAAAAACAAAACAGCAAAAAAACATGCAGCTCTATTTACAATGGTCAAGAGTTAGAACCAACTTTAATGTCCATCACCAGATGACTGGATAAGGAAAATGTGGTATATTTACACAATGGAATACTGCCATGCCATAAAAAAAGAATGAAATTCTGCCATTCACAGCAACATGGATGAGCTTAGAGAAAATTATGTTAAGTGAAATAAGCCAGGCACAGAAGGACAAATACCACATGTCCTCACTCACAAGTGGGAGCTAAAAAATAAACAAATAAATAAAAAGAAAGAAAGATACAACAATCACAATAATACGTTGTACTTTCAAAAGGAGAGAACAGAACTGAGGCCACCAGAGGCGAGAAAGGGGGAGAGAAGGTAAGTGAGGAATTGGTAAAGGGCTACAAAAATCTATTATGTTGTATAATGTTGAATATACTAATTATATTGAGCATTATGCTGAGCATCACATATTGCACACAGGTATTGGTATTTAATTCTGTTCCTCACAGATATGTACAATCAACTGTTACAATTAAAAAAAAACCCAATAAAATAAATTCATTTCCCCCCCAAGTAGCACATTCATACCAATAGATGCCAAAGTGCTTACTTTACTAAGTTAACATATAAGTGCTTGGTGAAAGAATTATGCATCAAAAAACAACTCTGCTCACTAGAGTGAAATTGCATTAAAATGTGCACAAAGGCTTCAGATTAAATGTGGAGAGCATCATGTCTATTTCGAGGGCATGGAATTTTGATAGTTTCACTCATTCGGTGACTATTATTCTAAGATACCATTTTAGAATTCAGAAGGACTTTTGAGACAGTAATCTTCCACCAAGGACAAGACTCCTCCTAAGATCCCTGAGAGACAAATGCCTGATCCCCACTCAGATGCTGTGATGTGGAGTGAATGCTGCCTCACGGGCAGTCTGTTCAACTGTGGCAGATCTGAGTGACTTGTAACCTGTGACTTTCCCCCATAACAACACGTCCAGAGTTGATACTTTCTCTTCAACATGTGATCCGATCAGTGAAAAATATGGTAAGGTAGTTAGTAATTTAAAAATAAAATAAAGACATTTACTTCCTCTGACCAAAAAAAGAAAAGAATGCCAATCTCTTCTTTATGGTGGAAAAATGTACCTAACATAAAATTCACCATGTTAACCTTTTTTTTTTTTCTTTTTGGTCTTTTTCGTGACCGGCACTCAGCCAGTGAGTGCACCGGCCATTCCTATATAGGATCCCACCCGGGTCGGGAGCGTCGCTGCGCTCCCAGCGCTGCACTCTCCCAGTGCGCCACGGGCTCAGCCCATGTTAACCATTTTTAAGCGTACAGTTCAGTAGCATTAAGTATATTCACATTGCTGTGTAACCATCATCTCCACCCATCTCCAGAGCTTTTTCATCTTGCAAAACTGAAACTCTTGTACCCATTAAACACTCACTCCCATCCCTCCTCCCCCAGCTTCTGGCAAACACCATTCTACTCTGTCTTATGATTTTGACTGCTCTAGGTACCTCATGTAAGTGGAATCACAGTGTTTCTCCCTTCACATTTGCCTTATTTCACTGAGCATAATGTCCTCAAGGTTCACCCATGTTGTAGCGTGTGTCAGAATTTCCTTCCTTGTTAAGGCTGAATAATATTCTATTGTGCATTTATAGTACATTGTGTTTACCCATTCATCCTTCAATGGGTACTAGGGTTGCTTGCACCTTTTTGCTGAGTAATTCTGCTATGAACATGAATATACAGATATCTTTTTGAGTCCTTGCTTTCAATTCTTTTGGGTAGATATTCAGAAGTAGGATTGCTGGGATATATGGAAATTTTATTTTTAATTTTTTGAGGAACTTACATTCTGTTTTCCACAAAGGCTACACCACTTTACATTCTCACAAGCAATGGGTGAGCATTCCAACACCAGCTATTTTCTGGGATTTCTGTTTGTTTGTGTATAGCAGCCTTCCTAGTGAGTGAGGGGTGGTGTCTCATTGTGGCTTTGACATGCATTTCCCTAGCAATTAGCAAAGTTGAGCATCTCTTCTTGTCCATTTGTGTGTTTTCTTTGGAGAAATGTTTACTCAGATCCTTTGCTAATTTTTTAATCAGGTTGTATGTTTTTCTGTTGCCAAGTTAATAATGTTAATCTCATATCATATATCAAGGATCTATTATAACATTCCAAGCACTCACTCATGAAAAATTTTTATTAAAAAAAAATCTCCAAAAAATCTAGATGTGAATTATGAAAACTTACCTTCTTCCAGTGAGACATAACTTCAAGCAAGTTCAAATAAGGTAATTTAGCATTTAGTTCATTAAATGCCTAATCCCCTGTGTACCAAGTTAAATTTATTAACAATTTTTTTGTGACCAGAAGTGCTTATTTTTGTGATATAGTCATGACATACCAATGATGTCATTGTTTGTAATCATCTCTTTTGATTCCTCAATAAAGCACATTTTCAAAAACAAAGCCAGGCAAGCTTTTTTCTGATCACCCTAATGATGATGTTCCTATTCAGTCCTATTGTACTACTTGCAAAGCAGGTTCGTGCCATTTCACATCGACTATTTCCAGATTGGTCACATTGGTCACCCGAGCACACCCAGCTAGTTAATGGCAGGTGTGCACTTGAACCCCGGGCAGCTTGGCTGCACATCCCCTGCCTTTCCACTGCATTCTCCCATCGTTGTGCCTCACACATAAATCACTCCTGTCTGTCTCCTACCTGCTACGTATCCTCATCTTGTTTCCATAAGTCAGTCAAGTGTTTAAGAAAAGGCCAGTGTATTCATCAGGGTTCTCCAGAGGAAGAGAACCAACAGGATTAATAAAGAGAGAGAGAGAGATTGATTTTAAGGAATTGGCTCATGAGATGAGGCAGGCTTAGTAAACCCCAAATCTGCAGGGTGGGTGGCAAACTGGAGACCCAGGAAAGACTAGCAGCTGGAATCCAAAGTTCATCTGCTGCAGAATTCTCTCTTGTGCAGGGAGGTCCATCTTTGTTTTATTCAGACCTTCAACTGATTGAACAAGGCTCACTCACATTAGGGAGGGCAGCCTGCTTTACTCAAAATCTGCTGCTTTAAATGTAAACCTCTTCCAAAAATGCCCTCACAGAAACATCCACAACAATGGAATCATTGTATTCAAGAGAAAAGTATTACTTTTGCTAACACAGATATGCTGTGCATGCACACACACAAGCACACACGTCCCACCCGATTCCAGGAATATGGTAATTTCTTCACACTATTTTAAAACCCTTTTATAGTTAGAATATCCAGTCAAATGAGCAAAATGAAATTTAAAATAAATAAATAAATAAACCCTTGTATAAAATTATGGTAATATCAGACAGATAGATTTGTTTGTTTGTTTTAAAATGCTTGTGAGCTAAATTAAAAGTTATCATCCTCTGTCATTCCCAAAAACTTTGACAATTTTACTGGTCTGTGAAATTCAAAGCTAGTCAGTAAACCCACTCTTCTGCAGGACCTCTGGAAAGAACAGATATCCAGACTCCTGTTTTCAAGCTGAGCTCCTTGTGAACCTCATTCCAGAAACACATACTGAATGTGTGCCATGGGTCAGGCACTGTTCAAGGAGTTCATAAAAATCACTAGAACAAAAACCAAGATGAAACAAAGATCCCAGCCCTACTGGATAGGGCAGGGGGTGGGAGGAGAAAATAAACAAACACGCACATGCAGCGTATCGAACAGCAGTCAGGGCTGTGGAGGAGGACAGAGTGGGTGGGGAGGGCCCAGAGAGCCTCTCCGGTAACACACGGCCCGAGAGCTCGCCCGTAAATGTTCAGACACACACAAGCCCACACCTGTGCTAGACTTAAATCAGAGCAGACAGGGAATCAGTTACAATACTAAAGGGTCTGGTTAGAGGAAGGGCCAGTATAGCTCAAAGTAAATTGAAGCACTCTCGGTTTTAGTTCATTTAGTCCAGAATAAGCAAATAAATTTAACTAAAGATAAAATAACTCATCTACTTACCATAACCAATACAATTTAACGATTGCTATACCACATCCGGCTCCATTGGTCACTATCAATTCTTCTACTTTGTTTAAGACACACTAAGGGTTTTCTAGATCACAATTATTTTTCCTCCTCAGAGGACCCGTGTTTTGTCATCTTGTCCCTAGTCACCAGCTCCTCAGAGGAAAACCAGAGCTCACCTGTGTTTCTCAAGCTTGCCATGGAGTGTATTTTGAAAAACAGAAATATTGATGTGGGCCATCTCCTTGTATCCTCCTGCATGGCCATGTTCATACAGACCCTGTAACCCATCACTGGAACAATTTATTAATTTAAATGTTAAACCCAACGGGATTGCCAGAATGTGAAGGTCTTAAGAAATTTACGTGATCATACTTAAAGAGTACCAGCTCATAATCTATTCATTAATTTATTTTCCTTATGAAATATTGCTTCCCAAGGACAATATTATATTTAATAGAAATAAATCATTATTAGAAAAGATTCAAGATCAAACAGATTGGCAGTGATTGGATTGAACTCAATATTTATACACCTATAAAACACAGTCACACAAAGATGCCTGTCAATCCCTGTTAGGAATACAGCATCAGAAAGGCCACATACTGAGGATAGTTTTTACAGCAGCCTCCAGCCTCCTCAAATACCTTACCTTTATTATTTTTTAAATATTAAAATAATGCCACAAATAGTTGAATACTGTTCTTAAAAACTTTAAGGAGTTTTAATCTTAGATTTGAAATATGCAATCATATTTGTGCTCTATCCTTCTAAGAATAAAATATGTACTTTTGGCTATAAAGCAAGCAGTGAACACATTACCCACAGACCACGGCAGATTCAAGAAATGGTGAGTGGAGTTTGTCTTATTCATTTAAAAAAATAAATACTAACTGCTTTTGGCTTATAGTCCACTATCTGATTACAGTATGAAGCATGAAGTAAACCAAAAACTATCTCAAATATTCTTCATATTAAATGACTTTATTAAGGAATAGTACAAGAAGTAACAGGTTCACATATTGTTTTATTCAAAATATTTTAACATTTACTTGTACCTATCTGTGGGGTGCAGTGTGTTGTTTCAGTACATACATATGCTGCACAGGGACTCGCTTAGGGTAGAGAGCATAGTTTTGCACCCATTTGTCCACCGTTTTTTATTCTTTCAGCTCTTTTCTCTCAGTAGCTAGAGGAAGATGGTCTGTCCTCCTTCTGGTGCGTTGTTGTCCGCTTGGCCAGGGAACCCCTGATCCTTTTCTGGAGGCCTCCTCCAATCGTGGGAACTGAGGGGTGCTGGGGTGAGTAGAGATGAGACTCCCTGCTGTTATTACATTGAGTGAAGGGCTCATGAATGGGTTTGTGTTATTGAACTGAAAGAGTTTGCCTGCCTGCACACAGCCCAGCTAATAAATCTACACACCAAGATTTGTAGCAGGAAAGATTAGCATTTATTGGAGGGTGCCAACCAAGGAGAACAGGCCGGCCAATGCCCTAGAGACCTGAACTCCCCAAAGGCTCAGAATCATAAGCATTTATACTGTGGATTTTGAGGGTTGGGGTCTTGGGTTTGAGCAGGATCTTGATTAGCTCGTGCTGGAGTCAGCCGTGCCGTTCCCGACACCCGGATGGATGCCTTCCTTGGCTTCTCAGGATCTGGATCGTAGCAAGTCCACAGCTGCAGGGAGTCTGGATAAACATCTCGACATTTATGTGAATCATCGTTATACTGTCCCGTAACCAAGGTTCAAAATATCAAATAACCATGGGAAAAGAGGGAACTCAGAGAAATGCATGCCCTCCTAGCCTCGTGCATATCTGCATTCTGCTAGGCAAGTGTCCTCCTATTTCTGGGAATTCAGCCAGCAAGTCTGCCTCGCAAACTTCCCCTAAAGTGGAGTGAGGCCTGCTCCAGACCCCGGGGAAAAAGAATCGATTATGGCGGGCTGAGCCCGTGGCGCACTCGGTAGCGTGCTGCGCTAGCAGCGCGGCGAGGCTCCCGCCGCCGCGGGTTCAGATCCTATATAAGGATGAGCGGTGCACTCCCTGGCTGAGCGCCAGTCACCGGAAAAAAAAAAAAAAAAAAAAAAAAAAAAAAAAGAATCGATTATGGGGTCCAGCTGTTTCATTTGGAGATGCTCGTTCAAGACAGACTAGCTCATTTAGGAATGCCAAGTGTATTCTGCATTTTGTTTCTAGAACCTAAATTGCTTGGGAATCCATCCTTAGAACTATTTCTTAAAATACCAAGAACAATTTAGAGGAACACAGAGAAAAATTTTGTTCTTGCTTCCAGATTTTGGTTGGCTTTACATGGCCATTGTACTAGGTCAAAAATATAAAAACTGTAGATTGCTATAGTCAATCCTTTAAAAAAATCAATGCCACATATTTTCCATTAAGCCAGATAGGTAGGGTTTACTCTGATCTTATGATCAAATATAGAAAAATACTAAGGGAAGGAGACTTGTCTATCATGCCAGTATTTTAAATAAATTAAAACCTGAGTGATTGTTTCTATGGTGACAATGGTGTTTAATTCTTTACAAACATGAGAAGTGCTGCTTAGCCTAAAATGTAACCTATCGCTTTTCTTCCTTTAGAGTCTTAACCACCAGCATTAAGTTCTAGAAGAAATTGGCACACTTGACTTACTGGTTAGTATATACAGTGACAATTCCAATCACTGAATTCAAACCAAAATGGATGGATTCACACCTGAAGGCTCATGACACACTGAAAACCACTAGCATCCTAGGCCCTGTACTAGGGGACTCTGAAAAGTCAAGTCCCCGACAGCCCAACCTCAGACAGAAACAGCACTGCACAGGATACTGGAGAGGCATAGTAGGTAACACAACACAGAACACAACCTCAGAGGGCAGCACAGGTGTTAACGTCGCTGAGGAATGGAGAGTTCCCGCCGGTCTCCAAGGACAAGGACAGCTGAACTCACTGACTTAAGCAGCGTTCCTTCCTCACTTGGAGGTATCAAAAGGTGAAAAAATACTATTTCTGCCATCACCAAACACTTCGTTATTCCACTATTGCACTGGAAGGCGTCATGGACCTGATCAATGCTGGAAAACAGGAGATCACTTGTGTGTTCTGGGCAGGAAAAGTCACGCAATGAAAAGCCCCCTTGGCAGGCATCTTGCCCCAACAGTAGGCGGAAGTGTCGGAGGCACAGAGACCTGCTGTCTGCGTTTTCCTGAGGCTGGAGGGGTCACAGGACAAAGCAGCACTCAACATTGCTTTGGTCCTTTGTGGGCCGGGACGCGGTTTCCAAAATCCCTTGTTTTCAGCCACAGTTTTCTATTGCTTTTTGCCTTATTATTAATATTTAATCAATCATTATTAATAACTCCTATCAAAGTGCTCCTAAACATTAGGTGCATGCTTGGTGTTTAGTATATTTTTTCTAATTGTCCCAATATCCCTACAGGTTGGCTTATTTCTATAGATGAAAAGATAAGAGACAAAGAATAGTTAAAGTTTCTGAAGTTCACCCCGCTGCTGAGCAGCTGAGCTAGATTCAAAACAACGTCTGGCTCCAAAGCCCCATCTCTTTACCTAGAAATTATTTTCTATTACATTTAAATGTACAAAATTGATTGCATCTCAGGAGGTTCTCAAGAATAGCAGGGAAGCGTGTAGCTGAGTCCACAGCCCAGGGCCACACCTCGGCCCTGCTTCGCCCTGGTTAAGAGGTCACGGCAAAGCACCAGATGGTCTGCCTCCTGTGTCCGTGTCCAGTGCTAGGATGAATCTGTGAATTAGAAATGCTTGAAGGTTTTAGAATAGTGCCCAGCACACAGCACAACATTCATAGAAAGACTATTCAATAAAACAGAAATCTCAATACAAAAGGCCATACCCAAATTGAGATCCTACTACTGAGATCTATCTAGTACTTGCCAGTACTAAGCTTCTTTAACATAAGATCCCCAAATAGACCAATATTATTCTGAATTATATTCTACTGGGATCTGCATGGTATTTGTTGGATGTAATTTGTAACATAACCGACATGGGAGAAAACGAGATGGCTCATGAACTTGTTGTTACCTTCTGTGATACATAAAGCCTGTGCATCTCAGTGTGCCCGTGGACCTCTTATGAAAAGGGACTTTAAATTATTTTCTGGATCGAGTAAGCTTGACAGATTTTGAGAAAAGAGCCTCAGTTATCCCAAGGTCAACTATTCGAGGTATTTTTGTTTGACAAAGTGGGAGCTAAGATACAGAGAAGAGCTACATTTGGAAGTTCCTCTTTATTACCATATAATTTTAAAATAGCTTTGTTTTAATATGAGAATTTGAGGAACCTGAGGAAATCAAATGAGTCAAAATGATCCTGTTACTCTGAGAATTAGGAAATCCGTGATTCAGGATAAACAGTGAAAATCATTATCCCCACCCCATTTCTGTTCAACACTGAATTCCATGTTCTTGTTGTGATTAAAATAGCTAACGATGACAACATGAGCTTTCAATGTTGACATTGTCAACTTCCCCTTCTAAAAAAGTAAAATAGCCTAAAATTAATAAACAGCAAAATCCCCAGTGTTCTTAATAATAACATTGAAGCCCGGTCACTCCTTTAACAGTTACACTGATTGTTCCTAAGATTCTGGACTTTTTTTCTTGTAAGTTTGAATCAAATCATTCTTTATAAATCTTTAAGTGTATTCCTCCTTCCCTTACCTCAGTATTTAATGGGCCAAGTTTGTCTACAAACACAGGGACTTCATGCTCAGAGGGAACTCAGCACCAGAAGACATTCATCGTGATTCCACACCATCTTAAAGAGCTTACTCGAAGGGCTCAGAGTAATACTTAATTCATGTCTCTCCAAAGCAATTATTGTCTTCATTTCAGATCCAGAGAAACACTGAGGACTCAGAATGATGGTTATGAAAAGTAACACGGTGTCCCATGAACCACCACACCTTCACTCAGAAATCATCTTCCTAAATCCACGTCCTTAAGAGGACTTTTAACCTGATGTTTTATATTCCTTTGCACCAGATGCTTCACTTTCAGGTAAAGTCAACTCACTATGTATAAAGCAATTCATTTAAGTAAAGCTTCATGAAAGCAAAAAAACCAACACATTTTCATGGTACTCAGTAGAATATGAGCAATAAAGACATTACGTGGAGGCTGACTCCACTGACCCACTCCTCCCAGGAGAGGATCAGTGATGACCTTACCTGGCGCGACTCCAGGACGCTCTCGGCTAGCATAGACCATGTTATTTTTCTGGGTCTTACTTAATCCATAGGCCTCATCCAGGTGAGACGTCTACTTCTCTTCTCAAGGTTTTTATTCCACGGTGTAGTCTCTGCTTATACACCTGGTCAAGGCCTCATCTGTGCATCCAGTGGCGTATCTGCACCAGCTTCTCTCCTGAGTGTTAGGAATCCGTGGACGCAGCTTACACGAATGACGCCTCTCTGACCTGAGCATTCACCTCTGCGTTCCCCAGAGGGGATTTGACTTCATCTCTCAACCATGGCAGTGAGGTTAGCTCACCTTTACCAGGAAATCAGTGCCTACCTAGATAGAGGAACTGAAAACAAATCCTCCATTTGAGTAGGAGCATGGCATGTCCGGAGTGATGATGCTAGACTCTCTCTGTCTCTGTCCCTATCTCCCCCCTCTCTTTGTCTCTGTCTCTCCTCTCTCTTCTCTGCATCTCTGTCTCTCCTCCCTTTCTCTCTGTCCCCCCTTCTCTCTCTGTCTCTGTCTCTCCTCTCTCTGTCTCTGTCTCTGTTTCTCTCCTCTCTGCATCTTTGTCTCTCCTCTCTGTATCTCTGTCTCTGTCTCCCCTTCTCTCTCTGTCTCTTTCACACACACACACTCACACCAGTACTACTCAGGAACATTACTGTTTAATCATTTCACACTCAATATCATGTGGGTTAAGCGTGATTATACTGCATCTAGGAGTCCATGATTGTCGTTATACGTTGGCTGACCAGATGTATAATGGGAACCATTCCACAGAGTTTTATGTAACATGATTAGCATTATAAAAGAGAATTTCAACCTCCACCATGATGGATAACCACCTTTTTAAAAATTGTGCAACACCATCTGTGCTGGGAAATGGTCCACTTCAGATCAGAACCATAGAGATTCTTCAGCAAATTTGAAATTTGAGATTCTGAAGAAAAATATTATAGTTCTGTATGTACAAATGACTGATACGTTCCATCTACTATATAAAAGTCATGGCTGTATACTTTATTTCCTGCTAAAGAAAAATTTTTCATGTGGATACATTATCTCATAAACACTTAAGCCATAATGAGCTACTTTGTTCTGAAAGCAAATATCTTGAAGCATAAGATACAGCGTTGCATAGTTTTGGTCCTGAAGCACTTCTGTTTGAATTTAGCAGTGTACAGGCAGCAGGTCTTCACGTCGTACAGCAGGTATTGCATATATTGTTCTAGTTTCCTTTGCACATATTTCCTCATAAAGAAAGGAATACTTGTTGGACAAGCATCTCAAAATGTAGGTTTCAGTATTATTCAGGAACAGAGAGGCCAACAGATCAGGGGATGACTTCCACTGAAAAGATAATCTGTTGCAATTTCCAAGAGGACAGGTGCACCAAAACTTGGGGGGCCACATGGGAAGCCCCAGTGTTGGTTTGGTGGCAGAAGGGACATGGAAAGCATGGGTCGGGGGCTTAACTGTGGTTTCTCCAGGAAGCAGCAGGCAAGGCAGGGTAAGCAGGTACAGGATTGAGTCATTTAAGGGTTGGGAACAGGGGATGCAGGGGCTGTGCCTCGCTGCAGGCAACTGCCCTGGGGAGCGGATGGAGGAGGTGGTGGGGTATGGCTTGAGAATTGCTTGCTTTGCACGTGAAAGGCGCTCACCCCTCCCCGCAGGTTTTTTGCAGTCTGCAGGAATTAGAGAAAGCCCTGGGAGGGGGGAGGCTCCTCCAGGCTCAGTGAGGCCCCAACAGGTTGGAGCATCCAATAAAAAAGCATGTTTGATACAGTAACCCATGCCTATAATATCATTTCAGAACCTTGCAGGATAAGTCTTTAAAAAGGAAGTAGAAAATGGACTTTTAGTGAACCATGAATATGAATGAACGATACACAAGCCTGTAGCTAGGGAAAACACAGAAAAAAATAACACAGAAAAAAATAGCAATCGGGGAGAGTAAAAGTATTCCTTATAATGTGACATTTTAGAATCTTTTTAGGCTGTGAAATATTCATCTGGATTCAGACTAAGCTTGATACATCAGAAGTCACAGATATCAAATATTGAGGAATAAAAAATATTTTCCACAACTGTAGCATAAGAATAAAAGAAGTAAAGGTAGGTCATGAATAAAAGATAGGCAACCAAATGCCCTCTGTTCAAATATAGACAGCTAGAATTATGGCTTATTTTAAAAGCTTTATTTACCAGAATTGTAAATGCTGGGGAATGACTTTTCTGGAATCGCTAGCTTAGATTCACATGGCCTCATGTCCAGAGTCGAAGGTGAACCTGGCTGGTAGGATGGAAGCGGGGTGGGAGAGCACAGGCTTGCAGGTGGGTGAGGGCCCAGCTCTGGAGTCACAGTCAGCAGGTTCTAATCCTGGCTCCTCCATCACTGCTGTGTGATGACTTGGAAGTTACTAACCTCTTTGAGCTTCAGCAGTAAAATGTAGGCCTGAAAGTTCTACCTTATGAGACTGTTAGGAGGGTTAAAAAAAATAATACACAAAAATCACGCAGATTATGCCTCACACACAGAATGTGCTCAGTAAACTTCAGCTCTATTTCTACAACAACAACATAATTCTAAGTCCTTACTAGATTACTCACGTCTTTTTAACTATAAAGTTGATAGTTACTCATGTAATAAGCAGATCAGCCTAACGAGGAAGGGGTCATGGTAAAAGCTAATGAACCAGCCCAAAGTCAAAGCCGGTGATACTATGAGATATGAACGCATAATGATAAGAGCAAGCAGAATGTGCGTGCCCATGAGCCAGGCACACTGCCCACAGCCAGCAATTCAGTGAATATAAGTACCTCTAAGAACCAGGAAACAAAGAAGCAGTGAAAGATGGCACCAGGGGTCATCAAACGTAAAGATGCATTTGCCAGTTTTTACAGAGGGGCAGAAACAGTGAGTTTTAGCAGAAGGAAACTGCACAGTCGTGAAGTCAAGGGACGTCTCCACCCCTCTGAGGACTGTGCAACCTTGACAATTGACGCTTGTTATAATCGTCCAACAGTTGCCGTTGTTCATTAACATAAAATACCTTAACACTTTAATATCTCCAATGTAGGATGCATCTTACAATCAGAGGCTATTTTTTTTCTTTCTGATTGGCACATAAAATAGAGGTGTATCCAAGCAGATAGAATTTAAGATTCAACGAAGGGCGGTTTTACTGCTATAACCCACCAACAAAAGAAGCCAGTTGAGAATATGAAAAGTCAACTGAAACTACAGCCAAATCTCCTTGGAAAGTTGTTATTGTGTAGGTTCAAAATGGGGCACAGTCAGTTAAAAAAAGGAGCCAGGTAGGAAGACTCACACCACCTCATTTCAAGAGTTACCATAAATGCTAAAATAGCCAGGACAGTGTAGTACTGGGAAAAGGACAGACACATGGATCAATGGAGAAGAGGCAGAAATAGACTCACACTTTCATGGCTGATTGATTTTCAATGAAGGTGCAAAGGCAATTCAATGGGAAAAGGTTAGTCTTTTTAACAAATGCTTCTGGAACAATGCAGCATATGTATTGCATGTGAAACACAAAAAAAGAATAAGACTTAATCCCTACCTTACATCACACACAAAAAATAACTGTGACATTGGGTCAGGCAAACACTTCTTAGATACGACACCTAAAGCTCAATCATAAAACTTGTAAAAAATGATAAATTAGACTTTAACAAAATTCAAAAAGTTTTTTATCTTAAATCTGAAGGCTGGGAGAAATTATTTGTGTAACATGTCTGACAAAGGACTCATGTCTACAATTTATAAACTATTCTTGCAACTCAATAATAAGAAACACACAACCCAATTAGAAAATGGGTGACATATTAGAACAGACCCTTCACTAAAGATAATACTCAGATGGCAAATAAGCACATGAACAGATGCCGAATGTCATTAAGTCATTGCAGTTTAAAACCAGCAGGAGATAACACTACACACGCACCAACACCTTGAAAACTGACCCTACCAAGTGTTGGCAAGGATGTAGAACAACTGGAACTCTCATACACTGCTGGCGGAAATGTAAAGTGGTACAAGCATTTTGGAAAACAGTTTGTTTCTGTAAAAATTAAACGTACACCTTACATATAAGCCAATCGTTTCCCTCCCGTGTATTTCCCCAAAAGAAATGATAGCATATTCCTACACAGAGACTTGTATGCTAACATTTGGAGCAACTAACACCTGGAAATAACCCAAATGTCTATCGACGAGTGAATGGATAAACAAATTTTGATACATTCATACTACGGAAGATGATTGGGCCATGCGAAGGAATGAGCTCCTGGTGCATGTGATGCAGCTGAGTGTCCGGGTCGTGATGCTGAGTGGAAAAGCTGACAAAAAAAGAGCACGCAGTGTATTAGTCCATTTATAACATTCTAGAAATGCACACAGATCTGTAGTGATAGGAAGCAGAACTTTCAGATGAGGGGGTGAAGGAAAGAGGCACAGAGAAACTTGGGGGTAATAGGTTCACTTTCCTGATTGTGGTCTGAGTTTCACTGGTACATACACATGTCAGAACTCACGAATTTATAAATTCTAAATATGCACAGTCTATTGCACATAAATTATGCCTCAATAAAGCTGTAAGCCAGGAAAAAAGGAGAAGAAAACAGCAAAAAATTAAATATTTTTTGTCTTATTTGGGTCTCAAAAATATACAGCCATACTGTTTGGATGTAAAAGTAGGCAGATTCTCTCTAAAATACTGAGCTCAGAGGTGGTTCAGTAAATCTTAGTGTCCTGAAGGAAAATGAATTCTTGTAATAAATTGGCTCCACCTTTTTAAAAATCCATACTCCATAAGAGAAAGCACAGTGTACTGAAAGGACATTGTGAGAAGCCACATTACTGAATGGAGACCTGTAAACTCGCACAGGTGTGGAAAAGAAAATTCCCGGGAAAACACCCAAATTGATTCTTTGGGGAATTGTTCACTCTAATCAGATAATCAGCAAGACCTTTGAGAGAGCCGCTTGAACTTCCGGGTCTGTCACACAATCAGTGGGCCCTGGTGCCATCGTGTGGTGACGAAGACAACCACAGTGACAGGTGTTGGCATGGGTCTTTTGGAGGAAGAGCAGGATAAAGATACAAAAGGCTATAGATGGTTACAGTTACCTAAAGATTTTAAGATTGGTGTGTTTTTTAAAAGCTTTGGTGAATTTGTCATCAATGATACAGGAGTGACTTGAGGGCTTCCCAGACTTTACTGTGCACAAGAGTCACCTAAAGAACCCCACATAGATGATGGCTGGGATGGGGGACACAGACCAGATCTGAGCAGTGAGGGCTGAGAGCGTGATAAAGCAGGCAGAAACCAATTCCTGATGGTTGGCTTTAACACCCTGAGCTAAATCCGCACAATAATGTAATATTGTAACGTCACACCCATACACACACCCGGTTTTCCTGATTGCAGTGAAGCACTTTGGCCTTGTCAAGCTGGGGAGGGTGGAGGTGCTGAGAGCTGCCAGGCATAGACACAGAATGTCCCCGACTGGAACTAGCTGGACCGTGTGACAAGGAGCATACCAGGCTCCAAAAATTAATGAAATTCCACATCAGCTTGGTCAGGATTTTGCTTCCTCAATATTCCAGTCACAGTAACATTTATAGAAAACTTATTCATTTGAAATTGCTCTTCAGATATGAATATATTTTCTAAATTCCAAATTCAGCCAGCTATCCAGAGAATATAGCAAGGACAGGTGTCTAGGGTCCCATTTGTTCCATGTAATGCAAATGGAAATGCACACACAGCTCAGTCCATGTGGGTGGAAGACGTTCCATGTTTGAGGCAGGACATGGTGTGGGTTCCCACTGAGCACTGTGCACAGAAGCACAGCCCCTGTCCTCAGAAAGTCTGTCATCGTGGTGGGGTACAGTCCCTTTGAAATGAGTGCCTCACGGATGAATCTGGCATTTTCCCCTGCTGTTCATCATACAGAGCAGGCCCTTTGGGACCTGGTCCCGGCGTAAAGAGGTAATGAGGAGGTTTGTCCCAGCAGGGAGAGAAAGGAGTCAG
Organism: Cynocephalus volans; assembly: GCF_027409185.1. Classification (NCBI taxonomy): domain Eukaryota; kingdom Metazoa; phylum Chordata; class Mammalia; order Dermoptera; family Cynocephalidae; genus Cynocephalus; species Cynocephalus volans. The sequence continues at coordinate 123,322,008 of NC_084465.1, forward strand.
GGTGGGACAAACCGAGAGAAAGCAAATGTGCCGCTTCCTAAATCAGAAAGGAACTTTCAAAATATTTCTGACAACTATCCTGAAATACAATGCACTCAAACTATTTTTTTAAATAAAAACCATGAATCACACAAAGAAATGAACCTTAATTTGACTCACGCCCAGCTGAATTAAGTTTCAGAAAGCAATAGTTACGTATGACTACGTATGATGCCATTGGATATCTTCTGTGCTATCACCAGGCTCGGTCCATAGCCACTGTCTCAGGTCACCTCCAGCCTGCAGCTGGCCTGTCTGCAGCCCACCCCACTTGGAGCAGGGGCCCAGCTTCTGCAGCGGAAGGGAAGCAGCCTGGGCTATTTTAAGGGCTCTTCTCTCTGCCCCTCCCCCCTTTCTTTGGAATCTGCTCCTCTGAGACCCAGACAGACACTGGAGGGGTCCCCGGGTCATCCTTAGCCCATCATCACTCTCGACTTCTCTTCTCTGGCCGTACAAGGTAGTCCAGGGCCCCACCAGGATGACCAAGCTGCTGGGCTGCCGGGGAGGGGAGGATCAGTTGGAGGAGACAGAAGCTGGCCTCCTACTGCCAGCTGCATACCAGGATTGCTGTGACAGTGGCCCTGGGTTAAAAGTCACAGGTCCCCCATGTTAAAATTTGGGAAGAGCACTTCATCTCTACTCCCCCTGAAAACAGCAGAGTCAGCCCCAAGGTCTGCAGAGCCAAGAGTGGACATGTATCGACATCGCACCTGCAAAGTCAGAGCCCGGGCCTCTCCTGGTCCCCGGGGGCTGCCAATGCGACATGAGGATCTGACCTGACATTCCTGGTAACTCCTGCCACAGTGGAGAAGCCCTGTCTCCCCAGTGCCAGGACACTCTCTCCATCTCTAACGTCACCCTCAGAAGCTTGTCACCTCCTCACTGCAAAGTCTCAACCAGAAACTCACAAGGTCCTTCCTGATGGGGCACTGCTCAGCTGTGAGTCACCTACTCTCTCTCTACCTGCTCTCTCTCCATTGGCTCTTCTACCTGTTCTCTCCACCTTCTCTTTCAACCTGCTGTGTCTCTGCCTGCTCTCCCCACCTGTTCCCTCCACCTGTTCTCTTTCCACCTGCTCTTTCTCTCCATCTGCTCTCTTCACTTGCTCTCAGCACCTGCTTTCTCTCCTCCTGCTCTCTCCACTTTTTCCCTCCACCTGCTCTGTCTCCACCTCATCTCTCTCCATTGGCTCTTCCACCTGTTCCCTCCACCTGCTCTTTCCATCTGCTGTGTCTCTACCTGCTCTCTGCCTGTTCTCTCCACCTGCTCTCTCTCCATTTCTCTCTTCACTTGCTCTCAGCACTGCTTTCTCTCCTCTTGCTCTCTCTCTCTGCTTTCTTCCTCCATCTGCTCTCTTCCCCCATCTGCTCTCTGTACACCTGTTGTCTCTACACCTGCTTTCTCTCCACCTGTTTGTCCCACCTTCTCCCCCCCCTTCTCTCTGCCCTAGCTGTACCCTCCCCTCCCACCTCTCCCACATGCTCCCTGGCCTGCCCAGCACTGCCTGGCACTCACACACAACCTTACTTTCTTCCCACACACTCCCTGCTTTCTTGAGTCTTCTTCCCAGAGCAGACCCCTCATTCCTAAGTCCTGCCTGCCCTTGACCACCATTTCCAGGAGGCTGGCTTTGATTCTTTGAGACTCAGTCTGGCCCCTCAAATATGCCACTGCATGACCTGTTTGCCCCTGCTATATGGTCCAGTTATTTTGTTTATCTTTTCTCCCAGATTTCAGGGACTGAGACTGCTCCTGACCAAAGCTCGCCCAAATGACCTCTAGGCAGAGAGATGGTTTATCAGAGATACAAGAGGTGAATCCACTCTTCAGGCCTCCCCCCATTTCCCAGCCAGGTGTCAAGGCCTGGGAAATGGGGGGAGGCCTGAAGAATGTCTCTGATACTGGACAATGGGCTGGTCCCTGGATGGTAGCCTGGAGTCACTGAATGGGAATGCAGGTTGAGACCCCCATGGATTCGCCTTCCTGCTGAGTGTTCAGTTCTGAATGCAAGAGTACAGGTGACATCTGCTCAGTGTCCTCGCAGTGTGTATGTATGTGTGAGTGTGTGCATCTGTATACAGACACACATGCAGCACCCACCAACATGCAAACAGGCCATAGGTTCCAGAAGAAGATGCCTCTTCACACCTGCAGAGAACTGAGACAAATAGTTACAAAGAAAAAGTCAGGGAAAAATAATTAACTTTGAGTGAGAATCTCAGGAATGTATAAACACTTATCTGGAATTAGCCATCTCCGGGGAAGAGTTCCAGAACTATATCTCATAGAAAGAAACACAGGAATTGCTAATAAAATTGAAGTCATTCCTGTAATAGCTAACAAGATATGAAAAGAAGCTCTAATCATAACAGCCTTATTTTTAAAAATGGACAGTAAAGGATAGAACAGCCTGAAGATGGCCATATTTTAAAAAAGAACTGCAGTACCAAGTGTATCAAAATGATACAGTTCCCAGAGTGCATCACAGGAAGGACTGTTCAGACTCTCGATATCAACCTTTGTTCTTTGGACAAAAGTGATGGATTGCTCTCTCTCTCATGTTCTCTCTCTCTCTCTGTGGAATATGCATAAAGCAAATGTACTTCACAAGGCCTGGTTTTCCAAAGCCTTGCAGTTTCAAATATTGACCTTGCAAAGGACAGGAAATTTTCCCCAGGCTTTATAGTCTCTGGTGTAAGATAAAAAATTGTAACACAGCACGATTGTTGGCTCAAAGATAGACAAGTTACTGATTGATATGTAAAGATACTGAGAAATTGCTGTAAGAAGAGAATGTTTGCTAAAATCAAGCTTTTGTTGCAAATTGCATTATAGATGTCCCATTACTGAATTTTACCAGCTTCTATTGTTAAACTGTACTTAGCAAAAACGCCATCTATGTTCTCTTCCTGTAACTTCCTGGTCTGGAGAATAAATGCGGAAGAGAACCCAATTCATGACTAACTTCCCAGGTGGAAGGACTGCTTCGCTCTTGAGGGTTCTGGGAGATTATCCCCTTTTTGGGGCTTCTCACTGCTTGGAAGAGATGGGCTTTGAGTAATCTTTGGCGGCTCCATCACCCAGGGACAAAGGGGTGACAAATCCTTGGGAGGTAAAGCAACATCTCTCTTTCCCAGTCACCTTAACATGATCAAGCATCCCGGTACTCACCCCACATGTGCCAGCCTGCCCTCCAATCTGTAGCCCTCCAACTGGCTCCTGGTTATTCTGCCACCTAGAGAAGCCCACACTGCTTGTAAGAGATGCTGTCATATTATTTCTATGACTCTAACTCTCTAAAAATTAAGAAAAATCTATAAAACCCATTAACCAAAATACAGGACCTTAAAGAGAATGTTAACATTTCCTTTTTTAACTCCCTTTTCTCTTCCCTTTTAGGTCTGTGTCCCAGGAAGCTCAAAGACAGACACGCTCCCCCAGTCCTGCCGGCATCCTGACGGTTAGAATACATGTACCTTCCATTCATCTTCCAAACTTTTCACTTTCCTTGGATTCTCCCTACTTTATGCATGTCCTCTATTTCTTTGCTTGTTTGTTTGCCTGACTTTAAAAAATAAATCTGAGAATAAAGTTTAAAAGGGAAGTTTCCAGATCCCCAAATAAAGTCAAAATCTTGGAGCCAAAGCAGAAGACACAGTGGCCAAGAAGCCAAGGAGCAGCACTGAGCCCAGAATCTGTCCACAAGTGGGAGAGAACAAGTGGCCCTTCTGTGAGCCCCACTGCTGAGGACACCCAGAGGCAAGTGTGCTTTAGCCAGAGACAGAGGTCAGGTGAGGCAACGACACAAACGGTGCGTATTCCTTGCCCGGCTCCGGGACTGGGTTTGAGACCCATGGGTGGGGGCGTGAGGGCCAGGATCGTAGGAGGATCAGACAGACTAGGTTCTGGCAGAGCTCGTACTCCACCCCCCCATCTCTGCAAAGACCAGGGCCACTGTGAGCAGAATCTCTCTTCTTATTTAGTCTGGATATTGCTGATGAATTAAAGTTATTGATTATTTTAAATACTGCACTTAACTGAATGTCATTAATGCTAATATTTCATCAAATTATCTTAACACATCTATGTAATTGATTAAATTGTCCCCAGAATAACTTTGTCTCCTTTGCTAATAGGAAATACTTCGCAGTCTGTTTCCTGCCCTTCTTATTGGGTATAAGCACATCTCTGTTAATGTCGGATATGAGAATGGACGCCAGTGGTGATCAGTCTTATCTTCATTTAAAACAAACAAAAAGACACACACACACACACACACACACACACACACACACACACGGACAGAAAGAGGGGAAAAAAAAAAAACGTTCTGCTTCTACCCAGGAAAACTAAATTTCTCTTCCTTGCTAAGCCACCTGCCCTGCTTGAGAGAGAAGGGGGACAGCTTTTTAGGACAGCAGGGATAAGTGAGGGGCTCATCTCAGGGACTGCATTAAGATCTTCTGAGTTACCCTCTGAGTACTAATGACCTTTGGGCCATAAGGTTACAATGAGGAATTTTTAAAGGTGCCAAACCCTGAGTCTCCTTGTTGTTCTTTGGCACTTGCTAGAGCAGCACAACAAAGAAGAGATAGGATTCCCTAACTAGAGCTGTGTTAGGTAGATTAGATTCCCACATGCACCAGAATCTTAATTCCAGTTTCTTTAAATAAGTCCCAAGGTCCTAAGGCACCCTGGAATCTGAGAATTGGGATATTATAGGACATGCCACCCCAGCCTCTGTGGACGTCGTTAATCAGCTCCGGAGTAGAGAGCTCCATGCCCCGAGGGGCAGTGCCCGTACTTGCTGCCTGATGAAGGCCTATAGGTGTTCCATCTCATCCAAGGACCAGCTTTCTAAGGAGGAAACTCTCTCCCAGCAGTGTCCATCGAGTCTCTAGAGGAGCAGCCACCAAACATAACCACACAGCACCACCAGGAAAAAAACAGCAGCCACAAGGACATGGGTATTTGTTATAAATTCATGTGTACTTGAGTGCCTATATATTCTGAACATAATAAAAGATACCTGAATGCAGACGTTAACATGTGAGATAAAAGGTGTAAATACAAGTTCAGGTGTGTTCTGTGTTTACAAAGCGTAAGGAGACCTGCCAGCTGTGTGGTTGTGGCTCTTCTCTGTGAATCTTTTACTCCAGGCCGTGGACTGAGGTTCACAAGCTGTCATCTGTGAGCCTTCTAAAAATTGTAGTAAATCATGGGCTTGTGCCTTTTTCTAAAAAGTAGGTTGAGTTTAATTTCCAAGGAAGACTCTAACCTAAGAGACTGCAGCTGTGGGCAGCAGAACTCCACCTCCAGAGCGTGGTTTGCCGGAATCTCACCTTCTCCGGCCTCCTGCTACAATCACACTTTTCGCTATGATCCAGCCACTGCCAGACCAACGTGGGGGGCACATGTCCTGAACATGGACTCCAAAGGGTTCCCAGCGACCTTAGACACCAGTACCTCACCTGGAGGTGGCGTTTCTCTCACTAACTATCCATAAGCTGGGTCACTATCCCTCCTCATCCATGGATCTAGTGGAAACACTTTGTAAACCATGAAACACAGACATTTAATCCTTGCTATGGACTGAATTGTCTCCCTCTCCGCCCCCACACTTGCCCTCCAAATTCATATGTTGAAGCCTTAACCCCCAATAGGACTGTTTTGGAGCTAAGACTTTTAGGAGGTATTGAGGTTAAATGTGATCATAAGAGTGATATCCTAATCTGACAGGATTGGTGGCCTTCTGAGAAGAGGGAGATCTCTCTCTCAGCCATCTGCAAGGTGGGCACTGGGCTCCAGCAGACCCTCAGTCAGCCATGACCTCGGGCTTCCAGCCTCCAGAACTGCAGGAACAAAGTCTGCTGTTTGTCATGCAGTCTGTGGCATTCTGTTATGACAACCGGGGCTGATGAATACAGTGCTCCTCTCCAGAGTCAGCAAAGACAGTATCAATCTCTTTTACATAAATGAGAAAAGGAAAGGACTTAAAATCCAGCTCTTAAAAAAAAAAAAAAAAATCTAGCTCTTTACCTGGGGTCTGGCTGCCCATGGGATCCTCGTTCAAAATCCTAGGTCTCTTCTCTTTCCCACAATGTATGCAATTGGTGTGTGTGTGTGTGTGTGTGTGTGTGTGTGTGTGTGTGTGTGTGTCATAAAAAAAAATAAATAGATAAAGAGAATTCCATGTTTTACTTCTGGAAGACAATTTGCAAACAGGAACAGGTCCACATGCAGAAGGAACAAGCAGGTGGCATCGTGCAGCGCGGAGGGACAGCAGGGTCTGTCCCTGGCCATAGCGGCCGCACGGCAGGCTCTGTATAGAGTCTGTGTCCTGCTTCCCCAGAGCCTCTGCCAGGGACGGTCCCTGCATAGGCTGAGGCTGTGGGAGGAGGCACAGCTTGGACAGGAGCCACTCTGTGGGCGACAGCAGAGAATGACAGGGAAATGGGATGGATGGAGGGACACTGAAGGACGTGTTGTCCACATTCCCTTCTCGAGGGTGGTGATGGAGTCACCCCCCCCCCAAACGCATGTGGAAATCTCATCCCCAATGTGGCAATGCTAGAACTGGGAGTCACTGGGAGTCACGGGGTGGACCCCTCAGGAATGGATTAATGCTGTCCCTGGGGATGGCACCTCCTCTCTCTCTCTCTTGCTTCCTCTCACCACGTGGTCTCGTACCTGCTGCTGCTGCCGCTTTCCTGCCCTGAGCAGAAGAGCCTGAGGCCTGCGCCAGATGCAGCTGTCCCAGAATCATGAGCCAAATAAACGTCTGTTCTTTATATAACACCCAGTCTCAGGTGTTCTGTTACAGCAACATAAATGGACGATACAGACAGTTTGATGTGGAAGAAAGAGAACAAAGGAGGGACCCCTGAGTCTATGCACAGCCACACCGCACAGGGACGAGGTGAGCTCCCTGGTGTCCAGCGCCCTCGGCTTATCACATCGGCTTCCCCCAACTCACATCAAAAAGGGATGTTCTCCCCGCTTTCTGTGGCTGCTGGACGGTGGGGACATCTCCTGGTCTTGCGGAGGCTTTTATAACAAAAACAATAGTAAAATAATAAAAAATTAAAGTAATAAATAATAAAGTAACAAAAACTGAATTTTTAAAAAGAAGACACTCGAATTTCATTTATTGGCATTAAAAGCAGAAAATGGATCTATAGAACTCTATTCAGCGGCAAGAATTGAGAAAAGGAGAATGATTCTGCCTAATAATGGTGACATGAGGGACTTTCACATTCTTCTCCATGTGACTTCATGTAGGGGTTGTCCGGGTAGGGGGACAAGTGCCCCCGAATCTCAGGTGATTTTCACACTCTGTTTCACTCGTTTCCTGAAGAAGCTTCTATCGGTTATTTCCTTCCTGCCAGCTGTCAGGCCAGGCAGGACACAGGCATCTGGCAGCCACTCCAAATAATGAGTCTGTGACTGTTTTCTGAGTCAGAATGTCATGAGCACTGTGAGATGAGTATAGACCAAATGGCAAAGAGCTCAGAGAAAGCTGAGCCTGCCCACAAGAATACTCACAGAAGAGGATTTAGTGGGGAAGAATCCCATTCCAGGACAGTGGCCTCCAGGCCAACATCAGGGCTGTTTCTATGCATCACAGGATTGACCTACACCCACAGGTAAGTGTGTTTGGACTCTGAATTTCCCAGGCTATGTTGAGAACACCTTGAAGTGGGCAGTGATAGATTTCAACCTCAGCTTTCCACGAGCAATTCCAATATAAGAGCAGTAAAGGATGTAGGTGAATAGAATAATGAAATTCTACACCTGAATAGCAACGTCCTCTCTTACGTGTGTTGTCAAGCCCTCTTCCAGTGCAGGGATCAGATACAACCATGGTGTGACCTCAAGCAATGCTCTCCTCCTCTGGCTTTTGTCCTCTCTCATCAAAGGAGAAGGGTGGATTGTGTGATCCTGAAAGCTCTCTTCCAGCTCCTTGTGGGTTTCTGGGAGAACGCAGCTACCTACCAGGTTAGAGGAAGTGTCATAAAATATACTTGCAAGTGGGAGGTGTGCATCAGTGAGGGTTAGGTTTGGCTGCGTGTAGCAGAAGACTCAAGTGAATGGTGGCTCACACATGTAAAGTTCTGTACTTTCACGTGAACGGGGTCTGGAGGGAGGCAGCCTCTCCCCCCGCACCCCCCCCCCATGCAGTGGAGCCGTGAAACTATCAGAGAGCCATGCCTCTTCCATCTCTGCCTCTGCTGCCTGTGTTGATGCTGGTTGTATCTTCTAGATCATCTCATGCTCCATGATGGTGACTTTGTTCCTGCAATCACATCTGCATTCCAAGGAGCAGGAAAAAAAAGAAAAAATCTGAACCCAGCAGTTTGACTCTTTTTAAGGAGTCTCTCTGGAAATCCTACTCAACAATTCTACTTTTATCTCCTGGGCCAGATTAGAGTCACATGGCCACACCCATCTGCACAGAAAGCTGGGAATGAGGCTTTTAGTGGGGCCCACTTGGTTAATAAGCGGGGGGTGTATTCATCCATTTCTGTTGCTTATAACATAATACCTGAAACTGGTAATTTATAAAGAAATAGAATTTATTACTTTGGAGGCTGGGCAGTCCAAAGTCCAGGGAACACATCTGGTGAGGACTTTTTCTTGGTGGTCACTCTCCACAGTGATGCATGGCGAGAATGGCTGAGCAAGAGAGAGCTCACCTGCTCACTTGCCCTCGTTATGAAGCCATCAGAACCACGCTAATGACCACCCATGAAACCATCAATGGGTCAATCCATTCATGAGGGCACAGTCCTCACAATCTAATCACCTCTTAAATGCCACCTTTTGATTACCTTAATAGGATTTTCCACCCTTTTAATGCTGTTATAGTGGGGATTAAGTTTTCAATATGTGATCTTCTGGGGGACACATTTAACCCACAGCAGGGGAAAAAATGGATGTTGAACTGTATGTCTCTGCCACAGATGGTATTTCAGTTGAGCCTTTGAAGGGCGAGTGGGATATTTGTGGACAGCCTGGGAGAAAACCCCAGCGTGGTTCAAGGACATAAAAGCAGAGTTTGCAGGATGTATAGGATTCCCCCCACCACTAAAAAGTCTTCTCACTAAAAACCCCAGTGCCTCACTGCCAGCACAAAGGAGCATGCCAAAAACATTACCTCCATGTGGGTGGCCCACCACAGCCAGCACTATAACTATGGCTGCCGTGAAAGTGGCTAGACACTACAACCACCATGCAGATGGTCTGCCAACCACTGGAGTGCATTGACACAAGGAGAGTCACCAGCAGAGATAAAGAAAAGAAGAGGATGTCTCTCTGCACAAAGCCCATTTCAGAGTGACAGAAGAAGCATCTGCTCTGTGATAATATTGGGGGACCTGATCACACCTCTCAGTATTGGACAGATCATCTAGGCGACAAATCAACAGAGTAACTATTACTCTTTCAGAGGGAGAGAAGAAATCTAGGGTAATTAGAGGGGGGACAGGGAGGGAGAGGGGGATGGGGAGAGATTGGACAGGGGCATAAAGAATAATGCTAGTAATACTGATTTCATCAACATACCTTAATGTTGAACCCCCAAAATTTGTAAAATCAATTTTGATTCAATAAAAAATTTTTTTAAATTATGATGAAATAGACAACAAAGCCATTAAAAATTATGCTGTAATAAGGCATCTTTTGAGAAGGAAAGGTATTTGATGTACTCTTAAGTGATAAGAATAAGATATGAAGCCATATGTATGATATTTTCAAAATATAAATGGATATAAAAATGTAAATAAATAAATAAATAAATAACCCGGTGCCTGTGAATTATTTCTATATATTTTTTCTGAATTTGAAAGATTTATATCTCAACTATATATAATCATAAGAAATCATTTTTGGGGATCATTAAAAAATGAGTTAGTTGGGGTTGGGAAGAGAAACGTAAGACCCATGTGGAACATGGAACAAGTTTTGAGGTTCTTATGGCACAAAACTGGAAGGAATTGAGGCAAAACATCCCACAGTCTGGAAACTGCTTTCTTGTGCCTGCTGTGAAATTCAAAAGCTGTGATACTTGAAAGGAATGTCTAGGTTCTGAAAGCTTTTCCAGGAAATTGTCATGAGCTGGGTTAGATTTTTGGCACCTGGTTCTGGAAAAGAGCTTTCTTCTTATGTCTATGGGACACTTCAATGTGACAGATGCATGGGACTAAGCCAGGTTTCCCAGATGGTTTCTTCCAGAGATCTCTGGACATAGGAAGCAGGAGTCATCTCCCAGGGCAATAAAAACAAAAAATGGATCAAATATTTGAATGGAAGGAGAAACCTTGAAACTCAGACCTATTATCTAGCATTTTATCTGCCACAAAGCAAAACGAAACTCATTACAGCTGTGAGGGAAGAGAGTCCTAAAACACTTCTAATGGTAAGAAAGACAAAAAAAATAGTGAAAAAGGTGTTTATCACTAATAATAAAACATGCACGAAATGTCTTTGCTAGCCTATATTCACTATAATATTTTGTGTTCTATTTTTATGTTAATTCATGTAAAAATACAACTAAATCATCCAACCGGAGAGAAGGTTTTTACAGGGAGGTGTCAGGAAACAGCTCTGCATAATCCAGGAAAACCGAGAAACAAGGAGAAGGGGAGGAATTACTTTAAAAAGCTTTTTTATTTGTTGGCTGTTCAGTCAGCAGTGTTTCAGGGAGAAGTTTCCAAAAAGCTGTGGTAGAGAAGGCCGCTTTTAGGAGGTTTAAGTAAGAGGACATGGGGAAGATGTGGAAGGAAAATTGGTGACTAAGATATGTCTGGTGGTTACTGGAAGCTCAGAAACAGGACGGCAACGAGTGAGGGACACAGTTAATGAATGCTGCGTTTGAGCTCTGTCTGTTTCTGTCTCCCTCTGTCTCTCTGTCTGTCTGTGTCTCTCCCTCTCTCTCTTTCTGTCTCTGTCTCCGTGTCTCTGTCTGTCTCCATGTCTCTGTGTCTCTGTCTCCTTCTGTCTCTTTTTCTCTGTTTGTCTCCCTTTGTCTCTCTGTCTGTTTCTCTGTCCCCTTGTCTGTCTTTATGTCTGTCTTTCTGTCTGTCTCTCTCCTGTCTCTTTTTCTCTATCTCCCTTTGTCTGTCTCTCTGTGTCTCTTTGCATCTCTCTGTCTCCATCTCTCTTTGTCTCTGTTTCTCTCTGTCTGACTCTGTCTCCCTCTCTCTCTGTCTCTCCCTCCATCCGTCTCTCCCTCTGTCTCTGTCTGTCTCTCCATCTCATGGCTCTCTGTCTCTCCATCTCTGTCTCTCCATCTCATGGCTGTCTCTCTGTCTCTGTCTCTCCCTCTGTCTCTGTCTGTCTCTGTCTCTCTCTATCCCACAACTCCCTGCGGCCTCACTATACAAGGCCCAGCCACCATCCTTCCCGCTGGCTCTGGCTGAGATTAGGAGCCTGGGGGGCCTGTCTGTGACCGTGCCCATCCGTGGCCTGGGGCAGAGGAGAGGATCAGCCTCCCTAACTGACCTGCCTGGTCTGGCCGTCCCCTGAAGCTGCAGGCATTGAGGCTAGCATGGCTTCTGGCAGGGACGTGGGCCCTATGTCCAAGGGAATGGGTCGTCAGCATATGGCAAGCAAGACATGCTCAGCACTTGGCCTACTACAGCAGATGCTCAGAATTGAGAAGGTGTGGCCTTAGAGGCATGTTCTATTCTGGTAAAATGTTTTTTTAAACAGAAGAACCGTCTGCCCCTGAATAGTGTTCAAATGACCACCTCTTATTCCAGAGACATGGCTAGAGCTTTGGAGTGACCACTCGTCAATCAGGATGTTGCAGGACACAGGGAATGAATCAAAGCAGTAGGCTGTGTCTGGCCCCCAGATCCAAGACCAAGACCCGCAGCTTCTTGCCCCAGTGAGTGGGATGCTTATTGCCTGGGCCAAAATGTCCATTTGACCTGGTTGAAAGAGCACCGGGTCTTGGCTTGACCTTCTGAGGTGAGAGGGGTGCCCTCATCCGCCAGGTGACCCAGCCTTGCCCTACCTGTCTTCCTCCTCCTCCCACTGGGGGTCTCAGCTGCCAGGCTGGTGAGTTCTCTTAGACCATGCAACACATGCTGCTCGTGTGTGTATGTGCTTTGGGGCAGAGGAGAGGTCTGCAGCTTATGTCAGAATCCCAGAAAGCTTACACCCAAAAAAGGTAAAAATTCCTGCTTCACACTTCCCTGTGCACCAGCAGGGCCATGGCTCTGTGGGTGGTGCATGTTGGAAAAGCATCACTGTTCACAGCTGTGGTCTCAGATCCTTCCACTACTTTGCTCTTGGATGACTTAGCCACGACCGCTTCAGTTCTGAGCTGTGAGGAAGGGAGTTTTAACAGCTAGTAATTATAAATGCGACCTTGTAAACGCCCACAGAAGTCACAGGTCTATGGAGGATAAATGTAAATCAATCCTCAGATTTAGCATTTCACAACTAAAGCATAGGACATGTCTAACCTGACTGCAACATGGGTAAAATCACGATACCTTTTTCTAACTGGGAAATCCATATTTAATGTATTTTCAGTAGATAACAATTTCTCTCTCCCTGTTTTCTTACATAACACTAGTAAATATAGAGACGGTTCAGATGATGCTTATGAAATGTCAACTTTTTTCACGTTAACACCACCTAGTTAATACGTGGTTATTGCTGCTTTCTTATACACTAAAGTATTGGAGGTATGAGAAAGTTTCTATTAAACAACTTACACCAAGATACTAAGAAGGAAATAAAGTTATTCTGTGAAAGAGGCTTTGGTACACACCATAGATGAAAGGTTTTAGAGAAGTTAAAGTTCATAATGGCCTCATACTTTACAGAAATAAGGAGATCTTCTTTCCATTTTTTTCAGTTTCTAGATACTAACTTTAATTGGTTCAGGAACATGACTTTGTATCAAAGTTTTTGGAAGTATCCAAAAACTTTATATTTAATTTAAAGTTTAGCTACTAGATATAAAGCAAAATTATGTTGAAGGACAAGGAATCTGAAAGGAAACTGGAGGGAGAGATGTGGGTGGAAGGGAGACCTTCCTAGCCTCGGAAATGCATTCATTTACTCTCGGACTTTCCAAAATCTTGGGGAGAAGAAGAGGCAAGGTGAGAAGGAAGGCGGAGGGGGACAGGAGGCAGGAGGATGGTTACATAGCTGGGGCTGCAGATTGCCCAAAGGCTGCAGGCAGGTGGAAGGGAAGTAAATCGCCAAGACAGGGACAGAGCTGCAGCCTGGCTCCTGCGGGAGTCCCCATCCTAGGCTGTAAGGACAGTGCTAGGAGCCAGCGGTTTCTCCTTAACACCCACAGCCTTTCAAACCACTTATGTTTGCATCCAAATTTGACATGTTGGCATTTTGTAGACATCCCGCCCAAGTTGCCCAGGGTAATCCAGGTGGGCAGTAGAAAGGACAGTGGTGGGATGGGGTGGCGTGGCCTTGCTGGTCTTGCTTTCACACCATCTGCAAGTAGTTCCTTTTGAACTATAGGGATACCCACGTGGGAGAGACAGTGGCCTGGGGGCAGGAAAAGATCTGAGTCTGAAAAATGATGGGTATTTAAAGGGAAAGTAAGAAATTACCCTGGATATATTAAATATTGAAAAAAACGTTGTTTCTAATAATTCATAAGGGCCCACTGTGGCAGGCTTTTACTCTGCATAAATGGGGGTCACCGGAGGGTTTCCAACAGAGGAGAGACGGAGACCCAAATTTCCTTTCAGTAGGCTCACTCTGGCCCCCGTGGGGAAGACATACGTGGCAGGGTGGTGGGGATAGAGCAGGGGTGGTGAGGGAGCTGACAAGGGGCCCAGCTCAGGGATGCTGGCCAGGACCGGCTGGTGCCAGAGATGTGCTGAGGGGTGGCACAGAGCAGCAGGCCCGCAGGATTCCTGATGGACTTAGGTGCCTGGGTCCCAGCCCAAGCGGCCTGGAGGATGGAGTCTCCAGGAACCCAGTGAGGAAGACAGAGGGGAAGGGGCTGTTCCGGGGGTGCAGAGGCCTGGGCTTCAGTTTGATCCCTGCAGCTTTGAGACGCCAGTTCCACTCGCTCGTGGGGATGGCCGTACGAAGGGAAGATGTTCCAGCCCAGTGAGATCCGCCAGCAGGGATGGACACCTCGATGGCCCAGGGCACTGCGACCCACGCACCCTCCTGGCAGTGTCTCTGCTTTTTGGGACCTCAGAACTGTTTCAGGACGCATCGTCACATCGGCAGCTACCGTAATCACAGCAGAGGGGACACGTGAAGAGCATTCACCCGCCACCCACGGTCCACTCCACCTTCTACTAAGCAGCTCCCACAGTGGCTCCCATCGTTCCCATCCCTGGCTGGACTCAGCCCTTGCTTCCAAGGAATGGAAGTAGGCAAAAAAGACATTATGTTCCTCCTGAGATTAGGTTACAAAAGGCTGTGAGTTCCTCCACTGCCTCTTGCCCTATGCGTGTTCTGATGGAGCTGGCCACCTGGCAAGGGCTGGGGAGGATGCAACCAACGCCAGTGAAGAACAGAGGCTTTCAGTCCTGCCTGCAAGGGACTGAGTCCTGCCAACACCCCTGGGAGTGCGATCAGAAGCAGCTCCTTCCACAGGTGAATTTTCACATGACACTTGCACCCGGGACCCCATGTTACAGCCTCACACAGACTGTGAAGCAGAGGACACAGCGATACTGCCTGAATTCCTGGCCTGCAGAATTTCTGTGGTGTGAGTGTGTTGGCAGGAGCCCCAACGGTCTGGAGTAATCCATCAGGCAGCGATAAAGAACACACACACACGTCATGTCTTGCTGGCTGTAAGCTGCGCAGAAACCAAAGAACCCAATTAGATGATCCTTTTCTAAGGCCAAAGATTAAAAAATAAATAAATAAAAGTGTGTGTGTGTGTGTGTGTGTATATATATATATATACATTTCCAGTTGAAGAACTATTAAAATACATGTATTGCAAAAGAAAGAAAAACAAACAAAAAAAAGGAGTGATGGCCAATGTTTTTCCATCTTAGCTATAGTTATATATTAATACCTTGATCAATTGAGAATAGTTGTGGGAGAATAATCAATTACCTACCTGAACCACAATCCTTGTATATAGACTTAAGCTTTTGCGAAACATATATAATCTCAGGAGTCTGGTAACGCTAAATTTTATTTTTTTTAATTAACTATAGTATTTTTATTCTCTGAACCATACTTGTTCATTGGAGTAAAAAAGGTAATACCCATAATAAGCAAAAGAAAGAAAATAAAAATACCTAAATGAATTTACATATACACAAACAAATACACATGCACATGACCACGCACACACACGCACACAGTCTCACGTTGTTTCAAAGCCTACCTTTTCTGTTTTGTTTATCCTGGACATACCTCCTTGTCAAGAGAGGGTTATCTTCATAACGGTAACTGCAACTGCATGTTATTCCAATGTATATTTTTACTATAATTTAACCCATTCTCATGTTTGAACTGTTTGCATGTATAGTTTTCTATATTACAGATAACTTGATGACAAAGAACCAAGTCTTTCACTTTAAATTATAAAAATACTAATTTTATAAGAAGATAAAGGGCATTTTGCTCAAATAAAATTCAGTGTGCACCACTTTCAGAAGTATAGTCTGCTCTGTAAAGGCAGGGATAATTAGTGCTCCTGTCCTGGAGCACAGATTCTGGGTGGGAGCTAGGAGACCTCTGTGGGCCGAGGGCTTCAGGGGCTCAGGGCTGTCCTGCATCAGGAAGGTGAAGGACACCCACGCGCCATCGTCAAAACACCCAGGTCCTTTTCTTCATGTTACCCTGCACAGGCCCAGTCCCTCTGAGAAGCTGCTCTCAAACTCTGCACTTAGCAGAATAACTTAGGGGTCTTGCTAAAAATACATTTTCCTTGGCTGCATTCCCAGAAATTGGACTTCAGTGGTAGGGGTGGGAGTTGGGGGATAGGCCGGGTGATTCTGATGACCACTGGAGACTAGGAATTGCTCCATTAATTCTGGCCATGGAAGAGATCAGACCGTCCAGCACTGTCCACAGCAGATTTTTTTTTTTTTTTTTTTCGTTTTTCAAGAAGTATTTGATGCTCAGACAGACGAGATGCAGATTCAGGAAAACATTCAACATAGATGCGTGTACCTCCACCTTTGCTAAAGTTGCCCTGAAGTGAATACCTCCTTTGTGTTGCTTTCACAGACTTCCCGGTTAACAGAAGCCTTTTCTTAGTCTCTTTTTTTGACTTTTATTTGTTGAGTAAACATTTACTGCGCAGGAAGAGGGCTCAGGCGCGGTGCTGGTACTGCTGTGAACCGTCCAGCGGCGCCGTTTATGAAACTCTTTCCCCGGAGTGACCATGGAAGGAACAAGCGCGTCTGACGGGGACACCTCTCTTTGTCACAGCACGGTAACTGGCACTAGGTTAAGCTCCATAAAAATCAAGCTTGTCGAGAATCAATCAGCCAACACACTGGGTGTGAGTATTTCAGCATCTGGAGGTTTCCGCTAGAGCCGTCACAGACCCGGCGACGATCCAGGATCACATCTGTCCTCTCTCCGGTCAAGCCCTTCCTGCCGCGACCTCCAGCACCCAGGCCTGGCGCGAGTGTCCCTGAGGATCGCGCTCGGATGTCCCCCTAAGCTCGATTTCTCTCTCCCTCCAATGCGGGGCTGGGGGCCCAGGTGCGCCAGAGCCCCCTAGACGACCAGGGAAATGAGCGGCTTTACCGCCCAGCCAGCCACGCCCACGTCCTTCCTCCGCGACCTCAGGCGACAGGCGAAACCTGGGGCGACCGGCGGCCGCGAGCGCCGCTCCGGGAGGAAGCCCGGGGGGAAGCGGGGCGCGCGCCTCTGCGGCGGCTGTGTCCCCGAACCGCCCGCGCGGCCGGTCTGCGGGGCTCCTCCCGCTCCACCCCACCCGCCCTCGCGCCCCCCCAGCTGATGACATTCCGCCCGCGAGAGGCGCCCCCCGACCCGCACCCCCCCCACCCCGCGATGCTCTTCCACCTGCGACACCGCCCTCGCCAGCGGAGATCCCGCCCACCTGCGGTGCCGCTCCACCAACCCGCGGCGATTACGGTGCCCCTGCACCCCGGCCACGAGACCCTCCGCTTGGATGCCCCTACGCCCCCGCCGGCGGCGCGCCTGAGTCCTCGGCAGCCCGGGCAGGCCCCTCCCGCGCGCACGACCCCGCCCGCCGCCGCCCATTGGCGCTCGGGCCGGGCCTGGCGGGGCGGGGCGGGGCGGCGGTTCCGAGCGGGCCGGGCGCGCTCGGGCCGGGTCCTCACTGTCTGTTGCGCGCCCTAGCGAGCCATCGTTCCTCGGCCTCCTCGCCATGGACAGCAACGTACCCTCGACCCCCAGGGGGTCCTTAAAGTTACTGGAGCACCTCTCCGGAGCCGGCAAAGCCATCGGCGTGCTGACCAGCGGCGGGGATGCCCAAGGTGTGCGCCCGCCCGCCCCCTGGACCGGAGGAGGGACGGGAACGGAGGGATGGGTGGGGACCAGGGAGAACAGGGGAGAGGAGATGGGGGGACGGGGAAGGAGAAGCGATGCGGGAGACCGGAGAGAACCGGGGAGCAGAGGCGGTTGGGAACAGCCCTTGCGCCCGGAACGGCCCGGGCATCTGCGGGGCGGCGGGGGCTGGTGGGGTAGCCTCAGAAGGAGTCACTGCGGGGTGCGGTGCGGTTGGGGGAGGGACGGATATGGCGGTAGGATCTTCGGCCGGAAGATCAATTCATTTTCCACCTCCGCGTTTAAGTAGAGACTGACGGTCGGGCCGCCTGGAACGCCCTCGGAGGTCCCTGTGGCTCTGAGGGGTGGGATGAGGCGAGCGTCCCTCCGGAGCTACCTCCGATGCCGCAACGCCCACCCCAGCTACCAAAACGTCGTGGGGAAAACGGCTGGGTCCCCGCGGGGCATCCCGGCGACTCGCGCCCCCAACGCGGCGCGGGCGGAGTCCTGGCTCCTGCACGGCGGGGCGCACGGGGGTCCCCGCCTGCTGTTGCCCGGGCGGCCCTCGGCGCCGCGCGTTGCCGCTGGGAGATTTCAAAAACAGGTTTCCCCCGCGCTTACCTTCTGTCGTCTTCCGGCTCGTAACAAAACCGAAAACTAAAATGGGTCACCAGGCCCTGCCCGCCAGCTTTCCGTAGACTGGAAGGACCAGGAAGCGGGGACTCCGGGACGTCACCAACGCTCGGGGCGCGGGCTCGGGGCTTCCCCTTCCCCAACGTGGAGGCTGATTTCAAGGATGCTGGGTCCCCGGGACGCGGTTTCGCTGAGACTATGTAAAATTTAAGAGGAAGGAGTGACACGGTCGCGCCCCAGCCCCCTCGCCGTGGCTGCACGCGGGGGCGCCGGGGTTCCCAGTCGCTGGGGGTTCCTGGTCCATGTAGATTCCTGGGTGGGGAGAACCGACCACTAAATAGAGCAGCGCGTCCCAGGGGAATTCGGCCTCGGAGCCTTAATGGTCGCGCAGGCTGGAGACGTGTTCCCGCAGCTGGATTTTGGTTTTTATTTTCCGCCTCCTATTTCGAAGCCACACACCCTGGAGGGATGCTCGGGACATGGGCCCAGTGCCCTCGCCTTCTGTCCACTTTGCGGGTGACCTTCCCTTCGCCCTTGAGCGGGGCGGGGCCGGCGCGGGTGCGGCAGGTCGAGGCTCTGTGCGCGCCGCCCCGCCCGCCGCGGGCGCGTACGTGATGCCGGGCCTGTCGCCGCCGGTGCCCCTCGGCCCGCGACACCGGCGCCGCGGCATCCCCAGAGTGCAACGCGGGCCGCAGGAGCGTGGGCAGCGGGCGCTGATGGGGTCCCCAGGGGGACCCTGTCGTTCCACGAAAGGCTGGACACCGCCCGCACCCCACAGGCCCGCCTTCCTCCGACCGCGGGAAGCAGGGTTGCTGCACTATTAATACTGTAGTCAAGTGATGCCCAGTATAAAGGTCCCTCTGTCTCAGAGAAAGAAAACGTGGTACAGCGAAGACCGGATTGGAGAAATAAGAGCACGACTCGAGATAACATCGCCGGCGTTGCTTAAACGCCGCAGGATGCTCGTGCAGGAGCGTGCAGGAGCGGGCCGCCCGGTATGGGACCGACAGCGGCTTCCCGAGGGGCTTCAGAAGCACGTGCGTCCAGAGACCTCGTGCTAGGACAAATTAGGAAGTGCCTTACGCGATCTTATCCTGGGTCACTGAAGAGAAGAACCTGGTGGTTCAGGAAGAGGAACTGGTCTCTGTAAGCCCTGCAAGATCAGGACTGCGAGGTTATTTAGAATTAAGGTGCTGTATTTGTTGAAAAAAATACTTTGAGCTCCCTGTCCCAAAGTTTGCTGAAATACTTGGTAGTTGGTGTACAGGCACGCTTGAAATTATGGGGCGGTTGGCAGAAATTCCATTTTTTTCTGATACTTATCCTGGTTCTGCCACTTGTGAGGAGTTACAGATATTAAAGTTTAGTAAGTCCATACCTCTTCTCTTCCATGGAAAAGGATACTTTGAAAACCAGTATTCTATGAAAACGTTGCTTGGTGGGTATAGCGGCAGGTTAATGGGAGAGATGGCTGCTCTTAGCCCCTCAGGTGGGATCAAATACCATGTCCTGCTCTCGGCCCTGACGTCCCTGGGGAAGCCAGTCAAGGCCAGTTGTCTGGGCATGGTTACCCAGACAGAGCTGAAGCACCCACCCATTTTTTTCTTAGACCATACAAACAGCCGAGTCCTGCTGTGTTTGAGCATTTGGACGCATTTCTTTTTGAGGAAGTTCGCTTTGAGATATTCTTAGAGGTCCTGGTTTTAGCTGCAGGTGTTATCCATTGTTCTCCCATTCTGTTACCATTTTTTCTTGACTCTAAATTTATATCAATACTTGATTTTCCCTGAGATAGAAGGATTTTGCTTGTAGCTAGAGATCCAGGACACAAAAGTCTTAATTTTAGGGTAGTTTTCTAATCAGATGTGAAATTATGGTAAAATTCTATGTCGAGATGACTGTAGCTAATATTTATTTGGCACATTTTATTTACGAGGAGCTTTACAATTCTTACCTCTGAGCCTACTTACATAGTCTGCAATAGGTATTTATTTAGAGGAGGGGAGAAAGACCCACAGAGAAATAAGTAACATAGGTATTCATGTGGCTCATCCGTGGTATGGCAGGATTTAAACCACGCTCTATCGGATCTTATTCCCAAGTGCTCTCCACTAGACCATGTTCTTAAGAGGTCTTTTTGATGAGTCTGTACAATCTGGTTCATGCTCAAAACTACACAGATGACCTCTGGGCAGCTTTGTGGAAGAGAAAATGCCTTTTTACAGTGAGAGCAATCAAGGTGGCTGAAACAAAGTAACACCTGATACCAAAGTGAAGGACTGTTTTTTTATTCCCCCCCAATGGAATTTATATAATTATATAAAAAAACGTAAACTCTCCTATCTGTGTTCCTGACTCCCCAGCCCCTATATTCAGGAAGAATATTTCTAAGACTATTTTTTTTTTTCCTTGTCCTTTGGGTATCTTCTCTTGCCACAAGAAATTTCTGAAAATTTAAATTGATTTTCACTTTAAGCTATAACAAGTTCCACATTGCTGGATGAACAGACTTACCATGACTAAGTACCCAACCCCAAACAATAGTGAGTCACACACCAAAAATGACTCATCATTTTAGACACAGGTTGTGGCTTCTGCAGGGCCTGGGGTGTGGCGGACCTGGGAATGCTGGGAAATCCAAGTGCATCCCTAGGGTAGGGCAGATATGAAAGCTGAGTTCTATTTGCCTATGGTGAGGTGAACATTAGTACAGTATTTACAGAAAGTTCACATAAATTGAGTATGTGTAAGTCTTTCCAATTGTAGTGAGAATAACTAGCATTTATTGACCGCCTGTTAAGTGACAGGCGCTAAGTACTTCTGGTGCTAACTTATGCCCATTTTACTCAGGACCAATTGAGGCCTGAGATGAGCTGGCCTCCCTGAGTTCACAGGGTTGAGTGGTGGGGCAGGGCCCTGTGTCTGCAGTGAGAACTTGGGGGCCGGGCAGGTGTGTTCACCAGCACAGTGCTTGGCACTTGACAGGCACCCAAACATTCATTGACTGCTTCCTCCGGAGTCTCCACTGAGGAAGTGTCAGGTCACTAGGACTTCTAGCTGTCTTCTTTTTTCATGAGGTCATTTAGGTGAACTAAACCCTCACTAATCAAAAGTACTCATTTTATCCTCAGAGCAATATGTGTGAACTATTAATGCTTCAAGATTAGGACTTTAAGCTGCAGTCAGAAGTGTGGGGTTCCAGCAGACCTGACCCAGGTGCTAAGTTGGTTCTTCCATTTGATGCGTATTTATTGAACCGAGTTAGAGGCCTGCTTGGACTCCTTCATGCCTGGAGTTCTGCTTGCCCAAGAGCCTCTGAGATGCAAAGCGTGGGGGGACCCTTTACCATCCTGAAACTCTGAGCATATGCATTCTTTAACGGGACCTTTTCGGTTTAAAATGCAATAATTAATTTAGCAAGATGTATTGGGTCTAGGAGGCAGTTTGTGAATTATATTGTAACCCGATTGTACTGTGGGATATTCATGGAATTGCATCATTTTCTGTAAATGCAAATATCTTTGTGTGTCATGTTCAGATGACCCTAGACATTTTGTCATCTTTCAAAAAAAGTACGTTTTTCTCCTTGACTGCAGGAAACTAAAAGCTTTTGACACAGAATTCCAACCTGTATCAGGGAGAATTAGGACTACATAAGCTCTGTCAATTGGCTGGGCTGTCAGAAGCAATTAAAACTAGAAAAAAATAGGAAGACAAGGTAGCAACCTGTTGAGGGCAAACATCAGGATACAGAAGTGTGCATCCCCTACAACGGTGATGGTGTTCAAAGTACACATTCGGATAAAGAACAGATGGCTCTGTGTTAAGGCAAAAGTTGAGTCCCTTTCTGAGTTACTCTTTTTCAACAAGCTTCCTCTGGTGCTGTGTTTTTATTTATTTATTATAAAGTATCTGCCAGGAAGCTCCAATTTCCCCCACCGTTCCTCTGCTCTGTGCATCTCACCACCCTGTACTGTGTTTGGGATTACAGTAATTGTGCTTGTCAGGATGTAAGAAGCCACAGAATGCGTGGCAGAACAGTACCCAGTCTCAAAAGACTTATTTTTATAGGCCCTGCTTCCTGGCTCTGCTCTCTACTAACGGTGTGATAGGGTCTCCGTTTTTTCCCTTTGCAAAGTGAAGGAATTGGGATCACTCAATCTCTGTCTGCTGCCCCCTCCCTTCCCCAATTCTTATCATCAGTGAAAGCCTTCAGGCAAAAGTGTGCAGGAGAGAAGGCAGGGCTGTCTAGGCTGTCAGCCCTACGCTGAGTGCCCATTAACTACCTTCTCCATCCTCAAGTGCTTGCAGCCCCCTGAGGGATCCCCTTGGAGGCAGATTCTGAGTGTGCAGATCCAGCAATCACACTGCAGGATGCTGGAGCTGCTGGCTTTGCTGGGTTTGCAAACCCAGGAAGATCAGTTCCTTGGAGGTTTCTCCAAGACAAGACTATCCCAGTAGCTTCATAGGATTGTTTTCTGAACTTGGCCAGGCATTTTGACTTAGAAGATTCATTATATAGGACTCCTCACCTAAAATGTTTATGTAGGTAATCTGGTCAGAAGCTTTGTGATTAGAGAATGATTGAAAGGGGGCTGTTTAGTAAGCTCGGGCAGTCATTCCTTTGTACTTTTTCAGCTCTGGATAAATATCATTGAGATTTTATTTCTGTTTTTATGTGGTCATTCCACACATGCACGGATCACCCTCTGTGTGTCAAAGCTTGTGTTAGACAGAATAGTGGAGCCACTTCTCTGGGAGCTTCCACTGCCGTGATGGGGCAGACAGACTGTGTTTTACAGCTGGGGCTGCTGAGAGAGAGAAGGAAGCAGGATCTGGGGACACAAACTCCAGGGAAGCCACTGGTCAGGGACCTTTGACCCAACCCAAAGATGAGGAAGGAGCCAGCAGGCCACAGCTGGGAAGGCCAGGATGTAGGGGCCTGTGGGGGGATGGGAGAGAGTGGTATGGCTGAGATGGGCAAGGTCCTGGGGAGCAGGGAGCGTTGGGCCAGGTGAGGACTTTGGATTTACCTTCTGTGGACTGGGAAGCCACGTGGGGCTTACTGGCTGCCTCTGATAAGGGCGGCTTTGTGGAAGGTAGGGGTGGGGAGGCTGAGAGCCCAAGTATAGGGTCTCCTGAGGAGCAGGATTAGGCCATACATGGAGGGTTGTTGGGCTGGGCCCGGGGCAGGATAACTTGTGCCCACAGTATGCCCCCCTTGGGAGGGGACCAGGGGGCTCGAGTGTGTGGGGCTGTGGAGTGGATAGGTGCTCATCTATTGCAGCAGGGAGAAAGAGTACATGAGCACAGGGAGACACAGGGAGGTGGGTGAACGGATACTTCCTTACAGCAATGCTTATAGGAGCAGAAGTTGGAAAAACCAGGGAAAAATCATCCATGGGAAATTGCTTCTGTGATGGCACCTGAGTGATGGAACCTGAAATGGAATATTCGTTAGTGATTGATGAGGAACACTGTATTAAGCTATGTGGCAGGTGCATCCAGTATGCCCAGTATCAAGGAGCAGGTGCAGGAGCAGCTGTCCAATGGGAAGGAGGCTCACATTGGGAGCCAGTATTATATTTGTAACTTCCAACGATCTGGTAGCCCTGTTAAAAAAAAAGTAAATGTTAATGTGAAAAGTATGTTTTATCTAACCCACTGTTTAAATGCATAATCACTTACTGGGTGGATTACTAGTAAGATAGTTTACATTTTTACCACACTGTCTTTGAAGTCCAGTGTGTACTGATATGGCACATTTCGAATTGGACAAGACCCACGTGTGGTCTAGAGCCACAGATGGTGCATTTCTGCCTATATTTAAAAGATCCCTATGTGAGTGTTTATGTGCAAGTGTTGAGTGCAGGGTATGGCTGATGGTGTCACGACACTGGCTGCGGACGCTGGGACGCACATGCTGTAGGCACGCTCCGGCCTCAGGCCCTTTGCTTACCTGGAGTGTTCTTTTCCAGATGTCCATTTGGCTAACTTCCCTCACCTTCTTCTGTTCTCTTCTCAATGTCACTGTTCAGGGAGGCGTCCTCTGAGCTCCCACTGGACAGCTGCAGCCCCATCCCATCCTCCCACTCCCAGTCCCCCGCCCTGCTCTGCTTGGTATTCCCCCCCAGCTCTTACGACCATTTGCCAATGCGTAGAATTTATTTATCCTGTTGATTGCTCATTGGTGTCTTCTGACTGGAACAGGCTCCACCAGGGCCAGGGTCTTTCCCTATTTTGTCAGTGACATACCTGACAGTGCCTGGCAGACAGTGGATGCTCCATGCACATGTAGTGGACGGATGGACGAGTCGGGAAGACCTGCTTACAGATTCCTCTCAAGTTCTCCCCCAACCTTAACCCAGGACACCATTGTTTGGATGTGCCTGAGGCCAGAGAGGCTCCCAGCTGGATGACTTGGAAGGACAGGGGACCATTCCCCTTAGGACCCCCACCCCTCCCTGTGCCTAAATCACTCAAAGAGAATGCTTTATAAAGGACTCTAGCAGCAAGAGTGAGATAGGGTGTGTTTTAAGTCCATTTTCTGACAAACCAGTAAGAGGAGTGAGCGACCCAACTTTATTTTTTAAACAAGAAATTTAAATATTGCAATTAGAAAGTGGCTGACTCTAGGCCTGGGGAATCCGCAGCAGAAGTGTTCCAGTCCTGTCAGAAAGGGTTAAGTGAGGAGATATATTTCACTGTCCCATAACAGGCGCCAAAATGATGAGCCCAGATTATCTTATTAGAACCAATATATTTCTTGTTTTGTTCTTCTTAAGAATATTTGCCATTTAAATTTTATGAGACCATAATCTCAGGAAGCATTTGGAAACTGATAAGTCAGCCTCAGAGCAGCCAGTACACGAGAGTTTACCTAACACTTTGTTGCTAGGCTGGGCTGTGGGCACAGGAGGGACTCTGACCTAGGGGAGGACGTTATCTTGTGGCTGTCTTACCTGCACACTACTTTAGTAAGAAGCCTGTTTAGAATACGTAGTATTAAGAAAGTTATTTAATGGGCCGAGCCCGTGGCGCACTCGGGAGAGTGCAGCGCTGGGAGCACGGCGACGCTCCCGCCGCGGGTTCGGATCCTATATAGGAATGGCTGGTGCACTCACTGGCTGAGTGCCGGTCACGAAAAAGACAAAAAAAAAAAAAAAAAAAAAGAAAGTTATTTAATGATCTGTCCTTTCTGTTTCACCGAGAGTCATCATCTTGATTTCTCACTTATCTGCTCTCTCATCTCTACACTGGTTCATTTTTGGTTTCCATAACAAATTTATAGCTTCCCCGAGGACCGGGGTTTAGATATGTGTAAGTTATGAAGAGGTTACTTTCCAAATATTAGGACCCTTGCTTGGGAGCATTTAGGACTGTCAGCAAAACTGACTCCATTTTAGCCCTCCCCACAGAGCCTTGCAGGACCTGGTGAAGGGTCGTTAGAACGACTGACACGAACAGTTGCTGACTGTGACCAAGGTAGATGAAGTACCAGCAGGACAATGGGCCCACCTGGCCCCCACATCATTTGGAGCTAGTTACATTAATCTTGTTTAGGAAGTGTCTGTATAAACCTGAGCTTATCCTTGAGATGGCACAGAGAAGCTTGGCATGTGCCCTTGGGTCACTGTCCACCTGACCCATTACTCCATAAGTAAGCTACCCAGTGATAAAGCTCTTACCTTTATCTCATGGAATGGCCTATTTCATTGTTGGGCCTCGAGATACCTTTCCAGTTAGGTGGACAATCTGCCCTAGATCCACCTCCAGGAGGGAGGAGGATTACACTTTCCCACGGAAATTACAAAAGTTGTTTGATTCCCAGATGAGGCTACAAAAACCAAAACAAAACAAAATGAATTAACTTGACTGTGCCTGAGCTATTTGCTAAAACAGCAGCTCGAGTGTTGAGTGGCAGGCCCTGAAGCGGCCCTTCATTCTGACAGCTGGGCTGAGTGCCTGGGCCCCAGACAGTCCTGAGCAAGATGATGAAGCGGGGAGAGTTCACCCGCGAGACTGAAGCACCCGACTGCAAGAGCTCACGTCTTGATCCCAGTTGTGTGTAGAGGAGTCATCAATAAATATGACCCTCTCCCTGCAAACCCTTCACTGAACGTTCTTCTTCGGGCACCTCTTCCTCCAGCTGCAACCTACAGGCCCCACACGAGGCAGCAGTTTGCAGGCCTGACTTTACACCAACTCAGAGGAGAGTTAAAACCAAAGAGGCCCTGCCCCTAAGCAATTAAATGAGAAGTTGGCTTCAGCAGGCATTTTTTCTTCAATGTGGTGATTCTTTTTTTTTTTTTTTTGACGGGTAAGGGGATCGCAACCCTCTGTACCGTGTTGACTGCACCATGCTCAGCCAGTGAGTGCACTGGCCATCCCTATATAGGATCCAAACTCGCGGACTCGGTGCCATCAGCACTGTACTCTCCTGAGTGAGCCACGGGGCCAGCCCCCCCTTTGGTGATTCTAATGCACAGTCTTTGTAGTAGAGGAAAAAAGGGAGTCTTCTAAGTTAAAATTAGACTAGGGTTGGAATTGCAGCTCTGCCACTTATAATTTTGTTACCTTTGGCTAATCAATTTGTCCCCTCCGAACCTCACCTTTGTCATCCCTCCAGCCGGCATCAGGACCTGGGCAGGATTCCTGTGAGGATCAGCCCAGCCCTCAGGGCTAACTCTGGCTGTTACTCTGTGCTAAGTCAGGTTGCGCCCTGCTCCCCCCCCCCCACCCTCGGCCATCCTGAACTAAAGGGGGAAAGAAAATGTCCAGCTGGCTCTATTCTATTACCCTGTCTTGCAAGTGAACAAAAGCCCTTTTGGGCTTAGAGCTGTGCTTCCCACATCTCCTGGGAACTGGTTAAAAATGCAAGTTCTCAAGCGACTCCCTAGCCTGAAAATCCCTGGGGGGTAGCCCAGCCACCTTGTTGGGGCAGGCCTGCAGGGGCTGCTGCAGGCGGGGTGAGCAGCTGCTGGAGAGCAGGCCTGCCATTCTTCCCCAGACGAATGCAGGTTAATGGAGGAGGCTCGGCTGCAGAATCCAGGCAGCGGGGACAGAGGTCGGAGCTGGGGCACTTTTTTATTCTGCACAAGAGTCTCCTGGGGGTTCCCTTCTGTATCATGTCCAGCTTTTAACGGTTTTATTCCTGCTGCCAGTTATTTTCCACTGAATTTTCTAAAATCTTCAAGTTTGTTCACTTATCATGGGGTCATCGTGGAAATGGGGTCTTCAGAGAGCAGGAAGAGGGCGAGAAGACAAAGCCCGTGAGTCAGGTATTAGTTGGGCGGCTCTGTCACCTGGTGCCCAGTGCTGTACAGCGTTAAGTGTGCAGTGGGTAGTTCGTCTGTTACAGTGATTGTAGCATAAAGTCCTGATATGGGGGATTCTGTCACAGGGGAGATCTGTTTTTATCCTTGTGGTTAGAGTTCAAGGGTCGAGGCACACCTGACCCTGGCCATGGTGCCCAGGTGAAATGACGTGCCACTGGTGTGAGATGGGGTGGGGGTCGGGCAGTTCTGACCTGCCAGGAATAAGGAGAGTCAGGTGGGGGAGAAGCCAGGCATCGTCTTGGAGGTGCAGGTGTAGTAGTCGAGTGCTGGAGGATGAGGACGGGCAGCCGAGGAGGAGCACGGGCAAGGCTGAAGTTCAAGCACAGGAGCTCTGGGTGCCACTGAGAAAGCAGCGTGGCCCCAAATCTCCACCTGCGAGCTTGAATTTTCCTCCCACAGGCCCTGGGAATGCGGGGGAGGAGCATGGCACATCTGTGCTTCAGAAGAGAAATCACCAGACACAGAACTTCTCAAACATATTGTTGAAAGCAAAAAGAAAACACACGGGTGAAGACACGTGCAGCATGCTGGCAATGCAGCAGCTCCACCAGGCTGTCCACGGGGACGCTCACGTGGCCCTTACCTTATCTGTAATGCTTTTTAACAAGAAGAATGTGTTTGTAAATAATTTGTGTATAAACAAAAGAGAAAAAGCTGTTTTGATCATTCTGGCCACGGTGTGGATGATGTCTGGGGAGACAGCAGGAGCCAGGGGGAGGTGTTAGAAGACGGTGTCCGTTTTGTTGGCAGGAGCTACCGAGGGTATTAGCAGCACCCAGCCTGAATGACAGAGGAGGAAGTCGTGTTGTTTGTTCAGCAGGAGAGAGTGTGGGGAGGAGAAAATTGTCAGGAGAAAATAAGTTACTGCATTTTGAAATACTGAGCTTGATGCTCTTGAGAGATGGCCACTAATCAAGTCAGTAGGTTATTAAAATTCTTCCTGTAATAAACCAGGTTTGACTATGAAGTAAAAAGACTACTAGATATATAGGTACATGTATACATAGATACTACTATATATTAATCATGCATTTATCTCTAAGAGGTATACTCCCAGGGTTTTTCAGCTAAACAGATACTGCCATTCAAAGTTGTAGCCTTTCAGAGCCAACAGTCTTATTCCAGCACTTCAGACCTGGCCCAACATAAAGGAAGATTTTTAACCATCCCTGAGCTAGTTTATCAGACATATATACACAAATGTAGTCTGCTAGTCTGCACAGTATACTCCTGTACAGCTGCAGTTTCTTTCATTTGTCTATTTATTTTCCACAAGTATCACTCACTCAATCACCCACATCCCCCAGTAGCATTAGTTCTCATTCATTTGCGAAATCTAAATTTATGAAGGAGGGGGGTTGGGACTGCTGGATGTCTAGGAGCAATTTGGCTGGGAGCTCCCGTGCTGCTCATTCTGAAGGCCAAAGCCTGCATCTTTCTGCACCATTCCGTGTCACGTCTCTCCCGGGACCCTAGCTTGCAAGCCAAGACTGTGATGCAGGGTTCCTCGGGCCTGGACGGTGGTTCCACACCACGGTGGCCACTCCAGCAAGTTTTCAGCTTCCCACAGCGGAATTCAGTAGAAAGCAAAATTGGGTTTACTGACTTTTATGATGATACATGATATGACACTGCCCTTAATTTCTTTTTGTAAAGTGTAAAAACTGTCCTCGATTTATCTTGGTTTCCTTGATTATTTATAGTACGCCAATTTAGTTTAACTTCTAATAAAATTGCATAATTTCTTTGTGTATTGAAGGCCATTGCTGTTTTTTTATTTTTTTGACACTGGTAGTTGGTGATGACATCATCAATTTTTCTTCTCAAATTACAGACCAATTGGCTTTTTCAGTGTCAGTTTCTTTGAATTTGGCTAACTGTAATAAACACCCATCTCCTACGTTGTTTTGTGGCTGGATGGTGCTGCCTACAAGTTTGCTCCAATCCGACGTGGTGACGTTCTTAACTGGAAGTGCGCTGGCTCTTTTACAGTGACCCTCAACCTGCAGGTGCCTGCTTAACACCTGCTGTTTGTCTTTATCCTTGCCGAACCCTGGAGGGGTGTGGGGTACCCATTTCTCATGTTAGGAATTGGGGCGTAGGAGAGGTTGTGCCATGTACCCTCGGTCAGGTTCATGGACGCAGAGGCAGAATCACCTGCGGGGCCCTCACTAACCTTGTTCCTGTTCCCATTGCAGGTATGAACGCCGCTGTCCGTGCCGTGGTCCGCATGGGGATATACGTGGGCGCCAGGGTGTACTTCATCTACGAGGTCAGTGCTGGATTCGCACTCCCTGGCTCTTTGAGCCCTGCAGGTGCTGTGGGCCAGGTCCTGCCAGTGGGGCCGTCACATTGGAGGGTGTCCTCGCTGCTCTACGTGGACACCTGGTGTATTAGTCCATTTCTGTTGCTTATAACAAAATACTTGAAACTGGGTGATTTATAAAGAAAACAAAATTTATTGCTTACAGTTTTGGAGGCTGGGAAGTCCAGGGAACACATTAGGTGAAGGCCTTGGTGGTGGACAGTGACCCAGGGATCTCATGTTGCAGGATGGTGGAAGCAGAGAAAACAGAGAGAGAGAGCAGAGAGAGTGAGAGTAAATCTCCTCTCTCTTCTTTTAAAGCGCTTAGAACCACACCCCTGACCACCATTATTAATCCATTCACTATGGCATGGTCCTGCAATCTAATCATCGCTTCAAGGCCCCACCTTTCAATTACCATAATAGGATTTCCCATCCTCAGCAGTCACAGTGGGGGTTAAGTTTTGGGGGGGCATTGAACCCAAGGTACCTGGTCGGCGCTGGGAGTGCAGTGACGCTCCCGCCGCGGGTTCGGATCCTATATAGGAATGGCCGGTGCACTCACTGGCTGAGTGCCGGTCACGAAAAAGACAAAAAAAAAAAAAAAATTTATAAAATATAGCTTAAAAATGAGAAGGGAATATATAGTCTTTTAAATTACTTAATTCC
The DNA here is from genome assembly GCF_027409185.1 of Cynocephalus volans. Classification (NCBI taxonomy): domain Eukaryota; kingdom Metazoa; phylum Chordata; class Mammalia; order Dermoptera; family Cynocephalidae; genus Cynocephalus; species Cynocephalus volans. The sequence continues at coordinate 123,352,443 of NC_084465.1, forward strand.
TCCAAAATCACTGTTAGTATTTTAGTCGATTTCTTCCTGTTTACATATGCAAAAGACTGGAAGGAAATACATACATTATTAAAATGCAATTATTATAGCAAATATGTTTTGTATATGTGTGTTTTGCCTACCATTATATCATGACTGTTTTCTGTTTGCTACATGCATTCCACAACTATTGGTTTAAATGTCTATGTAATGTTCCATCAAATCCATGGCTCATCATTCACTTGACTCTTTATCTGCTCCACCATTCCTGTATCATTGGACTGTTTAGGTCATTCTCCACTTTTCAGCTGTCACAGCACTGCAAGGTCTGTATTAATATTAAGGGTATTCAGTATGTGTATCACTACCTTGATCCCAAGGTATAGCACTGACTGAGTTAACAGGGTGGTCATTACAATGCATTGCAATGTGTCTTGCCAAAGTGACCTCTGAAATTTGTTCTAGCCCCTCCCACCCCCAAGCCATGCACAGCAGAAACGGTGGCACCAGACCCCCACCCCCGATTATGTGCGCAGCAGCCTAGTCTACTTACTCCCCAGAGCTGGCGCGATTCCTGCGTCTGTGTACTAAGTCATTTTCCCCTTTGTGAAAAGGCTGTTCATGTTCTTTGCTGGAAAGATGTTTTTTTCCCTATGCTTTGGTTTACCTTTTTTAAAAAAAAAAAAAAAAACAGTGGGTATGTGGTTTTTGCTTGTATTTATCGATTTGGGCAATTTTAAAACAATGAAATCTAACCATAGCGTTTCCAGACAATTGTTTTATCGTTGTACATTTGGATCTTTTTAAGGTCAAATTGTCCTGGTGAATTTCCATTCCTGGACTCCAGCCCTGATGGCTGCTGTCCTGTGTTCATCAGTGTGATCGAGCACACTAGACACGATGCCACAACCACCACCTTTCACTTTTCATTCTCTCCTCTTACCTTTTAATTTGCCTAGATATGTACAGAGTCACTTTTTTTTTCTTCTGATGCTGTTGCAGGACGTGCATGTGCATATGGGGTTGGTGCCCTCTGCCTCTTCCTTTTTTGGGGGATGGGTGAGGGGTGATTATTCTGCCTTGGACCTTGAGAGAGGAGGCTGAACCCTGGCCTGAGAGCAGTTCCTAATATGTAGATGTGGTTTTAAAAAGCTCTTTGGGGCTGGATCAACCCCAAAGGTTTTTGTGTTATCATGAGCACACTGTTCTCAAATTCACGAAGACTTAGTTTACAGTTCCCAGGCAACCTGGTGATCTTTAATGGCAGCAGCTACAGGGCTCGTTCCCAATAATACCGCAGTTGTAGGCTGAGTGGAGGTTCCTTTGCGACAATGACTGATTTGATCTTCGCGGTGACTTTGTGGGGTGCAGGAGGGAAGGAAGTTATTTCTGTTATTTCATAGTTTAAAAAAACTAACTGGTTGTAGACAGTTGACTTTCTCCATATCACTACCCACCATGTGCAGGGCAGGGAAGAGAACTCAGCTATCCCCAGGGGCATTTGCCAATGTTTGGAAACATGTTTTGATTATCTCGTTATTAGAGGGGGGATTGCGACTGACATCTAGTGGGTAGAGGCCAGGGACGCTGCCCAGCACTCTGCAATGGACAGGACAGCCCCCTGTAAAGAGTGACCTGGCTCCAAGTGTCAGTAGTCCCAAGGCTGGAGAAACCCTGAGGTAAACCAAGGGCCAAATCTGTAATTGGTTTGAATGTTGTTAGCTGGGGAGGGGTTGGGTGGGAGCTGGGCTGGATCAACTTTGAGTAATGTTGCTCAGATTCGAGGGCTTTGTTTCTGCGGAGGCTGCTGTGCATGTTTTTTCACTGGTCACTGTGTCCTGTAGTCATCTCTCTGTGTTCTGGTGACATTTAGATGTCTTCAGACCTGTCCCAACCTGACATGGCACATTTCAAAATTAAGGAATTGGTAGGAAGCACATCTCATATGCCGACACCTGAGAGGATTTGGGCCTTTTTTGAGGTAAATCAGATTTTGTGTCTAGTTGTCAGCGAGGAGAGATGGGGTTCTGGGGCCCACGTTGCTCTACAGATGGTGCGGTGCTTGCTCCGCTGTTCTTTTTGGGGTGAGAGAGAGGCTAGCCAGTGTGAGCTCCTCTGCCTGCCCCGTCCCTCTGTGGGGAAGGAGGTGCCCCGACTCCGATCAGATCTCCTTTTCTTTAGGGAAATATGAGGACGTTGGGATGTTGCTAAAGAGAATCCCTTTGTGCAGATGGTGTTCCTGGACCACTGTAGTTTTCATGCTCACTGTTTCATTGGTAATTGACACCAGAGATAGACACGTCTTTGGGAGCACAGGTGAATGTAGTGCTTGTGGCTTTGGCACAAAGAATGAACAGGCTTTTGAAATTCTGCATTACTGGAAGGAAAGTGGAAGCCTGGGATCGGCTCATTGGGGCTGGAACCACCTGTCTTGAGACAACAGGACACTTTTTGGGACACGCCTCCCCAGTACGCCCAAAAAGAGATTCTAGTGCGTGGGTCCTGTTCTTTATACCCCTCCAGAAGGATGGTCCATGCATTGACCATACCTTGGGACTCATTTGAAACATAAATTCTCAGTCCCACCTCGGAGCAATGGGTCCTTGCCCAAGTAGCAAAAATATAATTTTATTGAGTTGAATCAGTTTGGAATGTCATCTTCTCTCTATTACAGATGTAAAAATCCTGTATCTGTGACTCGAAAATCCAAAACACCCTAAAATGTGCACATTTTTCCTACTCACTTGGCAGCAGAGCCCAGCCGAGCTGGGGTGAGGTTGCATGTGATCCCTGCTCACCCCGCCTGCTGTGACGGTTCATGCCTTTCTCGACAGAGATGGATTGATGCGGGGCACACTCCTGAGAGTTCCAGGGTACATGTGCATAATGTCCAGACTGATTTTTAAAATCCCAAACCTCCTGAGTTCTGGCATGCTTCTCACTCCTGGTGTTTGGGTAGGCAACTGTGGGTGAATGAATTAAACTTCCAGCCCTGGGTCCTTGTCTATTCAATGAAGATAATATTTGCTGATCTGCCTCGCTGGTAGATCGGCAAATATTCAAAGCTCTTGGAAAAGCGTTGAGCGCTAACAGGGCAAAGGGGCCATTTGAGCACAAGATGGGGACAGGATGCCTTTGACTCCACTGGCTTGTGGCCAGGCCCAGATTCAGGGTCCTCAACTGAATTAAACTGCTCATAGACCTTCTCAGAATTGCAGAAGTCTGGCTGTCCCCCTGGCCCACTATCCAGGCCATGCCCACAGGCTGGGTCTTCTTCCTCAACCTTGGCACTATGGCATTTGGGGCTGGGTGGTTCTTGGGTGGCAGGGGTCCTGTGCACTGTGGAATGTTGAGCAGCGTCCTGCCTCTACCCACGGGGGAGCACCCCCACCTCATGGTCATGACATCAGCAAATGCCCTTGGGGGAGCAAAATCACCCTCATTGGGGACTACTGCTCAGACCTCTTTGGGCTCGGATTTAGAAGATGCTTGATTTTATTTTTTTAAAGCATCATTCTGTAATTTATCCAACATGTTTGTTCACTTATAGTCTAGTTTGTAAATTTACCTAGAGCTTTCCAGGTTACCAATAGACCAAGACACTTAAACAGGTTTTTATTAATTACTTAAAGATTTTTTTTTTCCTTTGGTAGAAAGTGTGTGAAGAATGTGTTAATCTGAAAACACTGGCATTCCTGCCAACAGTCTGGCACTTGATTAGCCTGAGCTGTTCTGCCTGGCGGCTGCCGGTGACTACTCACACCCTATAAATCTGGGACAGGGCTACGTGTGGCGCATGCTGAGCCTTTGACTCCATTCTGGGGAGAGACAGGAGTGTTTGCAGATTAACCCATTCTGTTCTTCCCAGTGAGCCAGTCATTGATTCTTTTTCTCCTCTCTTAAGCTACAGGTTTTCCTTAGAATTCTGCAAATGTCTTTAGCTTCTTGGAGATGGCATGCAAAATCTACCAAACACTTCATACAAAAGGCTGGATGGATTACACTGATCCAAAGCAGGGTGGGGAGAGACATAAGGTTTACCTGGCGCCGCCATCCTGGCTGCAGGAAATTTGGCTCATTGCATTTAGTTATATATGGGTTCAATATCCTGTTGTTGAAGGTTATTCTGCAGATTTAAAAATCATTCTTATTATAGCTCTTTAATTACGACTAACTTGGGCTGGCCAGTTAGCTCAGTTGATTAGAGTGTGGTGTTATAACACCAAGGTTTAGATCTCTGTATCAGCCAGCTGCCATAAAAATAAAAAGAAAAAAGATATATGACTAATTTAAGAGTCTTTTGTCTTCAAAAACAAAAAACTTTGAACAGTTTGGTGCTGCTCTGGACTGGGGTGATTCTGATCATTTTAGCAGCTTATCTTTTCATTGTTAAAAGCAACACAATCTAAATGTGTTAATGAGTTGTGTCCTCATCATCAAAGAGAAATCCACACTAGGACATGGAAGCAGGTCCTGGGCTCTCTGCAGAGTGGCTGGGAGGTGACCTTGCCCAGCGTGCCAGCTCTGGGTGCAGCTTCCAGGCAGCAACATCCTCCCTGGCATCCCGGGTTTACCCCACACTGGCCTTCTTTCTCAGCTTGAATTATCAGCCTGTAATCTTCACTTCCCTTGTTCAGGGCCCTGAGCATTTTATGGCTCAACCTAATACACTCGTAATAAACAAGCTTTAATTTACCGACTAATAGATTGGTATCACCCTTCCCTTCCTAATGGAAAGAAACCCTCTATTTGCCATAAGAAACATTCTTTTTACTTCTGGATAGGAGGAAAAATCTCCTGCTTTCACAGTGTTTAAAGTGAGGAATGTCAGGCTTTTGACAAAACAAACAAAAAGCAACCTTTGTACTCAAAAGTGCTGGTGCTCCCCCCTCCAGCCCGAACTCTCTGCAGTTGATTTGTGGCTTGAGGAAGGGCATGCAGGTGTCTTCTCTGTAGAAGTTTCGCAGTCTGGATGATGCCTGTGCTCTTGGGATGTGTGGGCAGTGATGGCCAGTGGAACTACTCAGCAGGACAAAGAACAGGTGGCAACGTCGGTGCTGACTCTTTGGTGACACGTCTGGTTCTTTTATCCCCTGTCTGACCCCTCCCATTCCTGACTCTGGTCTCCATCTCCGCCCCCCCCCCCCCCCCCCCCCCCCCCCGGCAATTTTGTAGAGGCCAAGCAAGGTTATCCGCATCTCATTCGGTGACACCTCTTTGAGATTTAAACATAACTATCTCTACGTTTTAGCTTCCTTGAAGTCAAAACTACTCAACAACTACACGTCTGCCTAAAAATAATGATAGCGATCTCTAAAGGTGCAGCCATGCCGTTTCTCATGTGTAGCTGTTCACCTCCAACTCTTGCAGGTCTTCACCCAAACTCTACCCTTTTACTGACATGCATGAACGTTTAATGAGTTGGGTGTGTTACCAAGTCGATTCACAAAAGGCCAGTTCACGTGACCTGGGTCCCTCTGCATGTACCACCTTTTCATTGGAACAACAACTGGTACACCTCTAGGGTAACAATCATGATTACAGGAATGAAGATTATCTTTTATTAAACGCTTATTCTATTTCAGATCATGGGCTGAATTTTTTGTGTGTGATCTGAGTGAATCCCCACAACCGTTAACATCATGCTTGAGGCTTTGGACAGTCTAGTTAGATTAACACTTTCAAATCGCCAAAGACTGTGATCTTCCTCCCCTGACTTTTGCAGCTTCTGCCCCCACTGTAGTCACGGTGGGGTAGAGCCCCACCGAGGACTGTGCTGTGGGACCACCACCATGACCGGCGTGGAGCTTGGGAGCTGCTCTCTGTCCGTGGAGGAAGGGAGACTCTGAGTGAGTCTCATTCTCTGTGCCTGCTGGGCTTACAGCATGCCTGGAATTGTGTCCTGTTAACTTTGGCTTAAAAAAATCTAATAATGCCAGAGGGCTAAATAAATCATGTGTTGTGGTTCCAAAAGAACCAAGTACAGGGCTATGCAATGATTTGTCTTATTCTAACCTATTTTAGAATTTGAGAGTTGACTGAATCTCACCAAGGACAAATCCTAATGCTGCTCTGTGGGCATTTTCCATGAAGTAGTTAAATCAATGAGCATGTCTTCCGGGGCTGACCATTAAGTCCTCTGGATTTAGCGCCCTGGGTGGGGAAGTGAGCAGGGCTCTGGGTATGTGTGGGAGGAGCGGTGTGATCTCAGGCTCTGCATATCAATTGCCTATAGGCAAAAGAAAGTCCAGTTCCTGAACTTTGAGAGAGTCTTCTGCTGCCACTTTTTCATGAACACCTAGTTTTGAATCCGATGGTGCTTACTAAGTCTAAGACTAGACAGCCATTCAGAGCCGGCCTCCCTATATACTTATTCTTGAGTTCTGTAAGTTCTATAAGCTTTAATTTATTAAGGAATAAAGTAGGGGAAACTTAATTCTATAGGAAACAGAAAACATCTGTTTACTCGGAAGCAGCAAAGCCTGGTAGATAAATCTCTGAATGCAGTAACTACATCCATGGGAAGGCAGTGATAACTCACTTCAAAAGCATTTTCTAGATATTGTTATCTTCAGCGGCTTGTTTTCCTCTGGTAGTCAGAATGTTTGCCATGAGAATATTTAGTTTGTTGACTGAAGAATTCAGGAAATGAGATTGGAAAAAGCATAATCCAGCAGAAGATATATGGATCCACAAACAATGTTCTAAAAGAAAAGGTCTGCTTTGCTGTAACTGGAAAGCATAATTTCCCTTTGGGTCTTTACTTTTTAAATATATATGAGATCTCTTAGAAGAGAAAGCTACCTTTGTATGGGATAGCTCTTACTCTTTTTGTGTGAGATTAAACAAATGCCTAAAAATACTGTCCAAGACCACCTCTAAATATAGCAATGTCCTCGAAGTAATCAATTAGGAGGCTATTTATAATTTTTAGACATTGTTCAAAATCATTTCAAACAAGAAGTTAAAACGATGTCAGAGCCTCTGGAATGTTCTTAGATGTGATCAGATAACTTGATATAAAAAGTTCTGCCAGATGATGGATTTAGACACAGCCAGATTGGATTCTCTCAGGTTCAGTTTATGAATTAGAATCAATGAGACAGAACTATTACTTTGGTCAAAAACTAAGCATGTGTTTTAAAGGTTTTATGGCTTTGAAGGCCAATTCCAAATGGGAATTTTCTGGGGCTTTGGCTATTTTAAAACAAACATTCTTCCAAAGAAGACTTCAATAGAAAAAACTCATCTGAATTTACACATTATAGTGCATGTGAGTAAAATTAGTCTTAGTTTAGGAATATCTCGTTTGCTAGTAGAAGACAGCTTACAGCTGCGTTGGTAGATATTTTTCAAATGTTACATGGGCTCAATGACTTTGCAAATTTGCAAAATAAAGAACAAGTCATTTCCTAGCAACTGAGCCCATGTGTGCAATACAGAGTGAGCTTTGAGAGTAAGACTGATGGAGTCCTTTTCATTTTTAATTGCTTCTATTACTGTATGCATTTATGCTACACAAAATAGTCAAATTATTTTTGGAAAATATTTTACTTTTCAAAATATGTGTTATGGTTGCTAGAACGGTTTTCCATGTTATTACTCCAGAAGCAAAGGGATTTGTAAAAACTAAAAATGTTTTATTAAATTAGTATGTAAACTCTGAGAAATAATAAGGGGAAAGGGAATTTTTCTGTTCCCAGAGTGGCATATTAAGTAGTGAAGTGGCACAGGGTGGTTGGCTGGGAGCAGTTTCTGTGACAGCAGGTGCTCCAGAAGTCCTCTGAAGCTCAACACTGTCAGATGTCCACAGCCGAGTCTTAGTCCTAAGACAATCTCGGGATGCTTTGGCCACCTCAGTCTAGCTTTCTCTGTTGGTGCAGGGGCTGGGACCAGCTCCCTTCCCCTCAGTCTCTTTATCTACCTAATCCTCAAATGCACAGGAAGTACCGTAGCAACTCTAGGTGTGGGGCTCTACTAGGTCTTCATTTTCCATTTCGTCAAAGTCCCACGGTTGTCTCAACTCCACCTCCCGCTCTGCCCAGAGTGGCCTGTTTTATGCCTGCTGTTCTGGCCTCGTTGGTAGGGATATGTTCTCTTATTCCCAGAAGTAGGCGAGTTTGGATCAGAAGACATCAGCAGTCTATGCAGGGTCCATTTCAGCACCATGCCGTAGGGTCTGACGCTCGGACCCAGGCCACGTGCCCCTGAGCTGCATAGAAGTGAATCTGGGAAGTCAGGTCCACCACACATGGTGGTTTGTTCAGTGTTGTTCTCATGTCTTAGGAACGGCATGCTGTGCTGTGTGTGCAGAATGAGGTCCAGTTCTCAGCAGAAACCTATGAGTTTGGCGCTGGTAAAGCTAATTAGAAGGGCACCCTAAGGCTAGGATTTCTACCTACCTATCTCCCTCTGTCCGTCCATTCATCTACCTACTTACCTACTTACCCACTTACTTTTAATACTTGTTTGAAATAAAACCCCGGGAGTCACCTAGGGTGAGGAGAGGATATGTCTCTGCATTTGGCAGCCTATGTCTGGGCAATCGCTCATGGGGACAGACAGCTTTCACACAAGGACACCATGTCAACAGTGCCTCTGGGCAGAGCCCTTTGCATAGGCAAGCGAGGCTGGGCCAGTTCTCTCTCATTTGTTACCATTGCCATCCACAGGGACAGCCACACTGTGCTCTGTCCCATAAGGGAAAGTGGCTACAACTATACACACTGTAAGGTTTTCAGAGAGGGGGAAACGTTAATAAACAGGTAACAGTGATCCTTTAAGTTAGAGCAGGGTGTGTGTAGAAGGTGCTCTGCCGTGAAGGCTGGGCCGGGAACAGGCAGTGCTCACACCCTGGCCAGGGCTGGGAGAATGTGTGAGGAGGCATCTGGGGCTTTGCATCCTCAGTAAATGGGGAGGTCTCGCCAGCCTGAGACGACCTGCTCTCATTTTTCTTGGTTCTATTCCATTCCATGCCATGTTTTCCTTTTCTATTTGTCATATAGATAACTATACTAGATTATATACACACGTGTGTATGTATTTTTTATGGAAATTTATATTTATAAATACACAAATTGACCAGCCACAGAGGTGCCTGCACTATTGATTACTGTGTGCACAAGGCTCCATACTCAGCGGGCTGATTCATTTTTAAAAACCTTTCTTTCTTTTCTTTTCCTCCCTTCCTTCCTTCTCTTGAATTTCACTAGGTAGGGTTTTTGAATCCACACTAACAATCTGTAATGATCAAGCTTTTCTAAACATTTATAGTCTGCTCATTTTTAAGGTTAAATACTCTGGCAGGTGAGTCGTGTAGATGAGGAAGCACATGAACATTTCTGCATTTCTTAATCTTGTCTCTTCTCTGGGGGAAAAAAGTGAGATGCATTTAGAGATGAAGGTGATTTTCATTGGGCTTCTAGGAACAAGCCTATATCGTTATGCCAGTTCACTAAAAATCTTCCCTCAGTCAAGTAAAGTGTCGCTAATTGGAAGGTAAGGCAGATTGAATTATTATTCAGCTGTGCTTTTAAAAAATATTTAATATGTATCTAAAGTAGCCTGGATTGCCTCGGCCAGTTGAGACCCTGACAAAATGCTTTCATGATGCAATGTGATCGACAACACGGTCTGCGTGAGTGTTTGCGTTAAGTTATGAACTGCAGGGCAAACGTGTCCCTTTGCAGTCTCTCAGGAGCCACCAGGCCCTGGCAACCACTTTATCCCCCATCGCACTCTTTGCGTGGGTCTGGGTGGAAATCTGCCTTGTTAGAGACTGAATGTAAGAGGCTCTACGACAGTTTAAGACTTCCACACAGCAACACACAGTGTTTTCTCGCCACTGGGCACTCAGGAGCTGACGTTCATTAACATTTGTACTTCCGCCGTTTGTGACTTACAGATCAATCGATGTTATGGCAAAGTTCCACCCATTTGAAAAGAGATTTTCATTTTCTCATCCAGGGTTACCAAGGCATGGTAGATGGAGGTCCCAATATTGTGGAAGCAGACTGGGAGAGCGTCTCGAGCATCCTGCAAGTGGTGCGTACTGTGTTGCCATTTATCTGTTCTCTGAGTAAGCAAGTAGCTGTTTTAGTTTGAAACCTTTTACACTTACCCTTCGGTAATACTTACCCCAGATTAATGTGCATACCTGGCATTATTCTTACCTGTATGCGTGGAAAGAAAACATCCTGAATTTATCTTTATTAAATTAAAGAAAAATAAATAAGAAATGAAACGAAATGAAAATGTGAAATGATATAAACTCAGGAATTATCTTTGCTATAAAAAGTTATGTGTTACAGCTAGTGTACATCCTGGTGCCTGTAGGAGATTTTTGCTTTTTAGACCAGACTAGTGCTGAGGCTACCTTAGTCTGCCAAGGCTGTGTGTTCAGTGGCAAATCTCATGCCTGCTGGGTTTCTGCATGTCCCTTGGCATTAAGTGTAACAAAGCCTGAGAAAGATTCCTTCTGGCAGCCTCCAAGGGCTGTGGGTTTAATGGGGACACAGCATCCCTGTTCTGGCCTGAATCAGGGCTAATTTCCTTGGTGTGCACAAAGATGAGGTAATTACCTCTTCAGGCGAAATAGTTGCTTACTTTGAATTTAAAAGAAATATCCCTAAGGACGTTATGCCTAATAAATTCCTAGAACACTTTAGCTTAGTGTAGGCTCCAAATCAGTTGTAAAATAAAGAGATGGCATGGAGGGAATGGACTTCAAGAAAAGTTTGTGGTCTGCTTTTTTAAAATGTATGTTTTAATCCCTGACTCATGCTGAGTACTTTTTAATAGAAAGAAACCAAATTGGTATGTTCACTCTGAAGATGCCAGTGGAATGTTGTTTCAGTGCTGATCACAGACTCTGCACTTGGGATCTCTTTAGCTCTGCTGCACCTGGACAGAAGGTGGAGGCAAATTGACATCCACCAATAATTAGGTGGAGCAATATTTGCAAGCACAGATGAGGACAGTATTGGCTGAATTCTAGATGGGAGAGTATTTCCATTCTGCTATTGTGAGTGGGATAGGAAAATAGGAAATACACGTGTGGTTGAAGTGTGTGTGTGTGTGTGTGTGTGTGTGTGTGTGTGTGTGTGTGTGTGTGTGTGTGTGTGTCATTGTCTTTGTGTGGTGTGTGTATGTATCTCTAAGTGTGTATGTGTGGTGTGTCTTTGTGGTGTGTGTGAGTGTATGTGTGGTGAGTGTATGCTTGTGGTGTGTGTGTGGTGTGTGTGTGAGTACATGAACAGTGTCCTCTTATCTGCAGCTCTGTTTCTCGTGCTTTCGTTCACAAGCCTCTGATCATCTTATCTCCTGAGGCTGGTGTTTCTGGGCTGCTGACTCCACCCCCAGCTGTGACAAATCACATGATCCTGCACCTGCTGTCTGTGGCACAGAGCGCGGGGCCCCTGCACACAGCCCTGCATGCTGCACCTCCCAGTCAGGCCCACCTCTGCAGCGCTGAGTCTTGTGTTGTCCCAGCACACAGTACTAAAATCACTAATTCAGGATCGCTATGGGAGGTGGTAGCAGGAATCATGCTGAATGAATTCCACTTTTATTAGTAACCTCTTTATGATGCTTTGACCAATTGAATGGTGGCAATTTTCATGTAAAGACACCTGGATTTTCCTGGCTTGAAATAAGTCTTCATAAATTAAAGTGAGTTATGTGGCATGTCTAAACAAATACCATCGTGTAAACATGAGGTACGCCTTCAGCAAGCCAGCTCCTGAGAGATCTGTCCTCGATGCTAAGACGACACTGTCCATAAGCACCTTGCTTTATGAAGAAAACATGCCTTGAGGGGTCGAGTACAAATTGGAGTTTTATATGTGCATTCATGATTTACTTAAGGGGATCCTGCATTTTTCTACATTCCTCTAACAAGATTTAGTTTTTGAAAAACGAAGTGAGAAAAATCATGATTTATCTTTCCTGGAAGTTTGGGTGATCGAATTTAATTTTTTTTAAGATTTAACCTTTAAAAAAGGGTGAAGGGGATAGTGTAAAACTAGATCTCTTTGGGTGACAGATTTCTACTCGTTTTGCCTGTGCATAGGGTTAGGTCTGGCTAATAGGAGGAGAGCCTTGGTCATGTGGTGGCCGTGGGACAGGCTGTTTCTCTAGCCGGACTGATCAGTGTGGGCTCACCTTTCACTCCATGAGTGCCTGGTCGAGCTCACCTGCTGCCACAACCTTGCAGACCTTTGTGTATTTAGTTGATGGCTGCCTTTGTCTTCATTCCCACACCCCACTTGGCCACCCTGGGTGTGATGCCTGTGTCTTTACCCATGGAATTCCAGAATGGGGCTAAAAATGGGAAAACCACAAACCCTCACAGTTGACTGACTCAGAAGATGAAAATGAGAAAAACCTAAGTTTGGAAGTCCTGGGTTGCTACCTTGGCCAGTCCATGTGCTGAGGCACCTGGCTTTCTGTCCAGGCAACAGGAGACGAACACAATCTCTTTCTGTTCTAGGGCGGGACGATTATTGGTAGCGCACGATGTAAAGCTTTCCGCACGCGGGAAGGCCGCTTAAAAGCTGCTCATAACCTGGTTCACCTGGGCATCACCAACCTGTGTGTGATCGGCGGGGACGGGAGCCTCACCGGGGCCAACATCTTCCGGAAGGAGTGGAGTGGGCTGCTGGAGGAGCTGGCGCAGAGTGGTACGTTCCTGCTCCTGCTCGTGCGGCGCCCTGGCTGTCCTGTTTCCCTCCATTGTCTTCCCTGCGGAGAGCCTCGGACCACACGTCTTGCCTTTCAGCCACAGCAGAAGTATCTGCTGAATAGGAATACTACCTATTTAGCCTTGCTGTGTGCCAGGCACCATTCCGTCTTTTACATAGACAGTTTTATGGAATCTGCAATAGGTTTTTATTTATCCCAGTTTCACAGATGAGGGATCAGAGGCCACAGGGGAAGCCCCTCTGGTGGCAGTGGGCATGGACCGGGTCCACATCAGCCCTCAGGCACCAGCATCTACACTTTGTGGCATTACACGGTATCCCTCTAGCTCCACTGGAGTCTTTTAAAGCTTGACTTGTTGCAGGGCTTTAATTTAGATGACAATGAACTGCCATTACATCATCCTCTATCACCTTTGAGCTACTTAGGATTTCTGAGAACCTGTATACACACTAGTTTTTCTCTCTTCTTAAAGCTGTTGTTACACGATTTCAATTTAACATACAACATGACCAACGAAAGCACATTGCTCAAACTAACAGCAACTTCATGAAAAGTGTAAACTTGGGGTGAACAGGTGTGGCCAAGTGTTGTGAAACTCTATTTTGGAAATAGAGAATGACTGTCAGATTGGAAGTCCCGAGGGCCTCCCTGTCTTCTCTTGGTAGCACACAAGGGACAGGGCACACGTCCAGGCTTAGTGTGCCCAGGCCCCTGTGACCATTCTAATTTCACCTCTGCAGAACTGCCCAACCGAGATGTGTCTGTCCCACAGGTGCTAGGTAGATACCTGCCAACTGACTAGCTCCCCATGGATCTTTATGAAATCAATACGAAGATGACATAATTCTGTAATTGTAACTAACGTAGCCTTACTCAGAGCCACATCATTCTCCGAAGGCATTGCTAGGTGGAATTGAGATTTCCATCCACCAATCGCATGTGGAACTGCTCCTTGCTGATACTTTTGTAACTCAGTGCTCTGGTGAAGGTGCCAGAGATACTTTTTGTGCTCACATTTGGTGTAATTACTTCCACCTTTGTCTGGCCTTTCTTTTTGAGTGCACAGAATCGGGTCACTTATAGTTCTGAGAAAACAATAAATAGGAAAAGAAAGAGTTCAGAACAGTTGCCTTCTTCACCCATGGCCCTTCTGTCCCACACCCTGGGGTGCCTGTGGAGTTAGCAGCAGTCACCAGCTATGAGGTGTGCCCTTGTTTCCGATGCAGGCAAGATTGACGAGGAGGCCGTGCAGAAGCACGCATATCTCAATGTGGTGGGCATGGTGGGCTCCATCGACAACGACTTCTGTGGCACAGACATGACCATCGGCACGGACTCGGCTCTGCACAGGATCATTGAGGTCGTCGACGCCATCATGACCACGGCCCAGAGGTAAGAGGACCTGAGAAACCAGGGGGAGTCGACATTGGGCATGCAACGTGCCACAGTTGTAGATGTTACTGCTGTGCCACAGTTGTGGACGTTACTGCTGGCTCTAGAATGTTCCGCAGATGGGTGTCCCAGTGCAAGTCTCGTAACTTGAGTATTAGAAACCAGTGCAAGAATGTTGTTCTTTGGTTTATTTTTCATTTCTAATTTTGAAGGGTTGCTTTAAAAGAAAAAATCTGATTATAAAAGAAAAATGTATTCTTGGGAGAGAATTTAGAAAACAGAAGAAAACAAAATAATTATTACCATACATCCTGCCCAAAGGTCTCCTGAAGGAATAGCTAAAGGAAAAGCTGTTGGGTGTTTTGCCACCCACTTGTTGGACATGTGGATCCACATGGTCTCACTGCTCTTTCCAACTCCCGAATTCACAAGAGTGCAGGTGGAGCAACAAGGTTCGATCCCAGGTGATCTACACTCATGACAGGTCATTGCCAATACCTCGCCATGGGCACCCTAGAATTTCTGAAGCACTTTTGATGAAATCCATGAGAAACAGGAAATAGAATGAGTGTCTCTCACTTTATGGATGAGTTGAGACATGGTCCCCAGAGAGCAGGTCCCCTGAGTCCCCTCTGTGTATCTGTCCCATACACAATGCTGCCTTACTGGGCTGTCTCAGTCCATGGTTGTGGACTCTGGGGCTGTCAGAAAACCACGTCATCTCTTTGGAGTTGGAAGGATTGCTCAGAGCAGTGGATTTTTCCATTCCATGGAAAGACTGTAGTCACTGGGCGTTCACTGAGCTGACTTTGTAACACTTATACGCATGAATTTATGTGGGATTTATCCAGCCACGGTTCTTGACAGAAGTAGCTGACTTTGCCCAATATAGTCATCATCTTGGAAAGGGCACAGAGAAGTGTCCTAGGAGTGTAAACATGTCTTGGGGTATGAGCAGATAGATGTCATAAAGTATGTAACTAGAAACATGTTAAAATATGTTGCTGCTGAAGCTTCTTTACATGCAAGAGACTGAAATGCTATTGCAGTAGCGTTTGCTTTTGAAGAAAATGGGTTATTTTTTGGAAGCTTAGGAACCTTTCATAATTACAAAGCAGGCTCCTGTCTAACTTGGCTGTAAGTGCACTTTTCTCTTGGCTTTTCATGCTGTTCCCAGTGATGTAAGTGGATGTTCCCTTTATCTCTTTTCCAGCCACCAGCGGACCTTCGTTCTTGAGGTGATGGGACGACACTGTGGGTATGTGCCTGAAGACGCAGATCTGGGTGGGACGGACCCTGAGCGTACTCTCCTCGGGCACTGCAACCCCAGATCATGAGTGCTCCCTGGAGGGCTCGCAGAGGAGCTGGCGTTTCCCGATGAGTATGACAGTGTCATATCTACCCAAGTTTGCCAGTGCCTAGGTGCCCCATGATCACCCTGTAGAAGGCTCCTCCTCAGCGTGTTGACACTGTTGCCTTTTCCACACAGGTACCTGGCCCTGGTGAGCGCCTTGGCCTGCGGGGCAGACTGGGTGTTCCTTCCAGAGTCTCCCCCCGAAGAGGGTTGGGAGGAGCACATGTGCATCAAACTCTCAGAGGTAACTTGTTCTGCCCGTGGTGCTGGGCACATTGCTTTCATCAGCGCCCGACGCAGCCTCTGGAATTTCCAACTCAGACAGCATTCTAAGCACGTGAAAACTTTCGGACCATAAATGAAGTCAGGCTCATCACAGACGACCTTTATGCACGGGCCCTTCACGTGTAATGTTGCAGAGAACAGCGCCCTCATTTTCATTCAAAGCAGCGTTCTGGCTCTTTGTAGTGTAGGTGCGATGAGATCACAGCTACTGAAAGAAATCAGATTTGGGGAGAAAATGTTTCCTCTTTTTTCTCCACGTATGTTAGCTTGAACAGACCTGTGTTTTGCCTCTCTGATTTTAATTCTCTCAAAACACTTTGTGTCAGGTATTGTGACACTTCTTTCCACTGTGACTTCTCCATTGTATTGGGTTTTTAGGTTTGACTGTTTGCTGATTATTTTGAGTTGGACTTTTCTCTTCCTTTTGCCTGGAGTTTGCTGCACATGTGTATTTCACACTGTGGACTGGTCGTGGGGGCCAAGTTTCCCTCTGTGAAGACTCACAATTGAGGAACACTAGCTCTCATTTCAGATCATGGTTAGCTTTCAGGACAGAAATCACAAGGTGGCTGTCTTCCCATGTGATACACAGACTCTGCACTTCATGGAGGAAGTGCGGGTGTTTAGCCAGTCCCAAATTTATGGATATTGTTGTTACTTCCACTTTTGCCTTTTCAAACAATGCCAAAGTAGTTACTCTGTGCTGATATCTTTATACCTTTAAGAAAGTCTTTCTGATTAATAAGCTCTTTAAAGTGTAGCACATTTAACATCTATCAAAAGCAAAAATGTGATTGCGATGCCTGATGCCCAGCGAGTGTGAGCCTGCTTCAGGCACTGCTGGCTCAGGGCTCCACATGGCTACTGCCAGTGCTTTCTATGGGAGGGTCTTTACAGTGGGACTTTGAAAACGTGTTAATCCACATCATGGAGTAGTTGCCATGTTCATTTTATGGTTCATCTTATGCTCCCCTGTGAGTGTATGTACGACAGATTACCGGCGATCACAGGTGTCCAGGCAGCGCCAGCTGCTAGAAAGGTGCAGCAGAGGTGCTCAGAACCCTCCGCTGGGCTCTGTACCCTGTCCCGCTTTTTCTGAGCCCCATCTGAATACTTCCCAGGCCTGATGTTATCTAATCATAATGGCAGGAAATTCTTGGCTTCACTTGAGAGTGTGTTGGGATGGGGTTCACTGGGAGGTGGCAAGAAACTGTGGATTTGAAGGAGACAGAAAGCATGGTTTGTGGGGTGACTCTCAGCTGGGGGGTTCTAGCCTCTGTGTTTTTCCCAGCAGTGGGGATCCCTCTTGGTCAGCAAATCAGCTGCCCTCCAGCACTGGGGTGATGAGCTCTCATCTGTTGTTGGAATGTCACCCTGGGAACTCCCAGATCCCTGCAGACCTCTCCTATTCTCTGCCCCAGTGACCCTCACCCCTTTGCCTCTTCCAGAGCACCTCACCCCTTCTTCTCGTAGAAGAAGTTAGCCAAAGATTTCCTCCTGGAAAGAGGCCAGTTCAGTTTCGGACAAGCTCCACAGTTTTATTGTCATTTTTAAGGATGGGTTAGGAATTTGAGGGTTTTAATTTTCTATTTCCTTAGAACCGTGCCAGAAAAAAAAGGCTGAACATCATC
Source organism: Cynocephalus volans (assembly GCF_027409185.1). NCBI lineage: Eukaryota > Metazoa > Chordata > Mammalia > Dermoptera > Cynocephalidae > Cynocephalus > Cynocephalus volans. The sequence continues at coordinate 123,369,795 of NC_084465.1, forward strand.
ATTGTGGCGGAAGGAGCAATTGATACCCAAAACAGACCTATCACCTCTGAGAAAATCAAGGAGGTGAGTGTGGGCAGTTCCTCATTTTCACTCTGTTGCCCACCTGGAAACGGGAGCTGTTAACACGATTGACAGGGTTTTGGTTTAGAATGTTGCATTATATTAGAAACTTTTTTTTTTTCCCTTCGTGATATTTAAAAATATTTCCATAATGACTCATCATTTTAATGGCACTGGAAACGGATAGCTCCGACCTCTGGGTGGCCAGCACTTTGCACATTCTCTCTGGTGATGTTACTAAGGGCGCCGCGACCCCCAGAGTCAGGAAATAGAGGAGGTGTGGTCGAGCGGCCAGGAGTGTACATTGTATTAGAAAGTTCCGGCTCTTGAATGTCAGCTGCCCTGAGAACGAGGAGGACTGACTGCTTGGCAGCTGACCCTGACTCCTCTGTCGGCGACAGTAGAAAAAGGTGGTGTCCTCCCACCCCCTGCCCTCCTACTAGCCCAGAGTGTCACTGAGCATGTCTTACAGAGAAAGCCCCCAGGGCCCTGGGAGAGGCAGACTCAGGCAGGTGCCACAAGGCTTGCTTGGACTGGCACTCACCTGTCTTGATAGGACTCTGAGGTTGTGGGCCAGGCTGCTGGTAATGGAGGTGACCAGGCACACCACAGAACAAGACACTGGGCAGCAGACAGGCTCTGGAGGAAGCCACAGGTCAGGGCAGAAGTTACCAACCCAGCTTGCAAGTTGATTCCTGTCATAGTTCATTTTCTGTTGCTGATAACAGAGTATCTGAAACTGGGTAACTTATAAGGAAATGAAGTTTATTTCTTATAGTTCTGGAGTCTAAGAAGTCCAGGGTCGAGTGGGCACATCTGGTGAGGATCTTTTCCTTGGTGAGGGCTCTCTGCAGCGTCCCCAGATGGCACAGGGCATTATGCAGCAAGTTGGCAGAAGTGTATTAACGTGCTCACCTTCTTTGTAAAGCCACCAGCCACCCTGACAGCCCCTTCACCAATTCAGCCATAAATGGATTAATCTATTCATGAGGGATCTGCTGTCATGATCCAATCACCTCCTACAGGCCCCACCTTTCCAATGCCAGTCTGATTTCCCACCCTCCTAACACTGTTACAATAGGGATGAAGCTTCAAGATGCACTTTGGAGGGGACAGCCTCTCAAACCATGGCATTCCACCCCGGCCCCCCAAAGCTCACATCCTCTTGCATGCAAACACACTCATTCCATCCCTAGCCCCAAGTCTTAACTCACTCCAGCACCAACTCAAAAGTCCAAAGTTCCATCTGTGAAATCAAAACAAGTTATCTACTTCTAAGACTTATTCCCATTCCAAAAGAGAGAGATGAACATAAGAGAAGGGGTAGCAGGTCCTCAGCAAGTCTGAAACCCTGCAGCACGGGAGTTAAATCTTAAAGCTCAAGCATAATTTCCGTTGACTCCATGTCCAGCATCCTCTGCACACTGGTGTGGGGATTGGGTCCCCAAGTCCTCGGGCAGCTGCACTCCTATGGCTTTCCTGAGCCCAGCCCACACTTCAGCTCTCCCAGGCTGACACTGCACACTGATAGCTCTGCAGTTGAGGGGTCTCCATGGCAGCGGTCATCCCAAGGCTCCACTAGACATGGCTCTTGTAAAGATTCTCTGCTGCAACTCCAACCCCACATTTCCACTCAGTATTGCTCTAGTGAAGGCTCTGTGTGGTGACTCTGCCCCTGCGACATGTCTCTTCTTGGGCTCCTGGATTTTCCGTACATCCTTTGAAATGTGGGTGGAGTCTGCCATGCCTCACAGCTCTGGCATTCAGCCAGCTGGCAGACGTACCACCACACGGGTGCCACCAAGGCTTATAGCTTGTATCTTCCAAAGCAGTGGGTCCAGCAGCACCTGGGGCCATTTTAGCCACAACTGGGGCAGTCGAAAAACGCTGTGCTGGAATTCAGGGAGCAGAGTCCCGAGGCATCTCTGGGCATTGAGCCTGTGGTAGGTACCTTGGCGATCCTCAGAAACCATTGTGTCTCCTAGGCCTCTGGGCCCGTGATGGAGGGCTGGCCTTGAAGATCTCTGAGATGACTTTGTGGTCTTTCCCCTTGTCCTGATGCGCAGCATCTGGCTCCCTCTGATCACTGCTAGTCTCTTTAGCAACCCGTGGGCACTCAGCAGCAGTCCTGGCACTCTCTCCTAAACACGCCTTTTCAGTCCCTACTTGGTCAGGCTGGGGATTTTCCAAGTTTTACACTTTGCCTTTCTTTAGTTATAAATTCTGTCTTTAAGTCATCCCTTTGTTCTCTTTTTCCACTCACTATATGCAGTTTAAAGCAGCCATGCAACAGCCTGTATGTTTTGCTGCTTAGAAATTTCTTCCACCAAATACCCCAGTTCACAGCTCTTAAGTTTTATATTCCGTAAAACCCTTGGGCATGGGCGTAATCTAGCCACGTTCCCACAAAACTTTTAACACTCTTACAGTGGGGATCAACTTTCAAGATGATGTTTGTGGGGACAACCATTCAGACCATAGCAGTTCCTTTATTATGCTTCATTATGGCCAGTTAACGAACAAAACACATCTCTAATTGAGTCTAATACCAGCCGTATACCTTGATATTAAAACATGGACAGATACCTGTGAAAGATATCTACCAATATTTATAAGAAGTAATCAATAAAATCAGGTCAAAGATTTTCTTTCTCACTTAACTGAAGTTGAGATTCAGTTATGGAACATTGGACCAAGAAAGGACCATAGGATTCATATAGCCAAACCCTGTGTTTTTTTTTTTTTTTGGAGAAGTGAACTGGGTTCCAGAGAAATTAGGGGGACTGTCTAAGTCACAGGCTAGTGTTCCCATGGGCTCAGGGCTGAGGGGGATGCCTTGATTTGGCGGGGGGGGAATCCTGCTATTGAAATCACAGTGAAACAAATTAAAGATGGTTCAAGGGAAATGTTTATATTTTTATAAAACAGAATTTTAAATACAAGCTATTGAAACAGGTTTTCTTTGTTGTTGTTGTTAGAAAATCACTTAAAAGTTTTGGGAGACAAAACTTTTATCTGATAATAAAAGCATCATTTTAAAAAAATAAATTTCAGCTAGCTGTTCAACTAAATGTTCCTCCAGGAAGTAAAATTTAGAAAATACCCATTTTCCATTTAGATCTGAAGAGAAACTAGAAAAATCTTTTCTCAGCACCCAGTACCTGTTCCCAAGTCTGAGGTAGTGTGCTCAGGTCACAGTTTCATGTTTCCTAACAGAGGTATTTCCCCACAGCTCGTGGTGACACAGCTGGGCTATGACACACGGGTAACCATTCTTGGACACGTGCAACGAGGAGGGACCCCCTCGGCATTTGACAGGATCTTGGTGAGTGAGTCCGATGGCGTTAGACATCTTCACCAAGTCTCCAGGAAGGAAGTACTTCTGCAGACATAGAAATCAATTTACCATGAAGGCTGACCAAGGTGCTTATGCCTAGAGATGTGAACAGTCCCATTTCTTTATTTGAAAGATCCCTGGAGACTCGCTAGCGTAGAGTGACTTCTAGGCCTGTTCCCACTCAGACGTGGGGAGACCCCCTTGCCTGGTGAGTTAGTGAGCCCACCACGGGGACAATGTGGGCACCAGGAGAAGGAAACCCCAAGGTAGAAAAGCAGTGTCCTGAGCATAGGTTTCTAGAAATCGATGGGACTGAAGGAGTCCCGCCTCCAGAGCCTCAGTTCTTGACATTCCTGCTCTCCACCTTCTCTGACCTTCGCTGTGGAAACCACAGTGTCTCTGTTAAAGGGCAGTGGTCTGGGGTAAGTGGAAGGGCTGTGAGCACTGAGACTGTGTTCCAGGCCATGGAAAGAAAGCAGGGCATGGATCCTGGGGTGGTCTCCAGTGGCCAGAGGTGGCACCTCCTGTGAGAAGGTGAAACACGGTGGGGGCCTGTCTCTGACCCACCCATGTGACTGTCACTTCCAGGCCAGTCGCATGGGGGTGGAGGCCGTCGTCGCTCTGTTGGAGGCTACTCCCGAGACCCCAGCGTGCGTCGTGTCACTGAGCGGGAACCACGCGGTGCGCCTGCCCCTGGTGGAGTGCGTGCAGATGGTGAGCGCGGTGTGGCCGGGCCGAGGGCCGGGGACACCCCACATCCCGCAATGCCCGTGCCGCAGCCGCTCTCTTATTTTCTGAGTTATAAGTTTCTAAGCTACCAGCACCAGACGCTGCAGGACACAGACTGAGAGAGAAACCTGTGATGTAGTAGTTTGTAGGGAGAGATGAGATGGTGCTAAATCTCCCCAGTTTCAGCCACTTCTTGTCCTCCTTTCCCCAGGGACATTCAGATCTGCAGGGGGGCCTTGGAATGGCTTCTGGTGAGATTCTGAGATGTGCCAGTCCTTCCTGGCCATGGAGAGCCTGCCAGCAAATGAAGGAAAAACGAGTCACAGTTTTCCCATCAGTTGTTCTGTAGATGAGGTGGCGGAAGAGTTAGTTGCATGAGAAATTATTATCTTTTGCTTTTCGAAGTTAATTGGTCTTTCCAATGGCCCAGAGGTATATGCCTTTTATGACATATACAAAGAAATAATTAAGTCAAGGACTAGTTGAAAGCAACTTTAGAAACATAATTTCTAAAAGCCCATAGGAGTACAGTCTGTGTGTGTGTGAATGCGTGTGTGTGTTTGTGTGCATGCATATTTGTGAGTATGTGTTGTGGTATGTGTTTGCATTTATGTGTGAAAGTGTGTGTCTGTGTGCATACATGTTTGTGTGGTGGTGTGTGTGTGCATGTCTGTGCAAGTGTGGGTCTCTGTGTGTGTGCGTGTGTGCAATGTACATCTGTATGTGTGTATGTGAGCGTGAGAAGTCAGAGCATTGAACATTGTGCGCTACACTATTTTGAGACTGTTTCCCATGCGTAGCGTTTCTGTTCCTCTAGAGACAAACACATGGCAGATACAATGCAGCTTGTCCTTTACACCATCATGTCAAGATTTTACTATTAAAAGCTTCAGTGAGCACCTGTTGCTTATTACGTATTTTCCTAAGGGTCTGACGTGTTTTTAATAACCAGAGACAGCACTAGAAATAGGAGTATTTTTCTTATCTTACTAATGAGGAGACTGAAGTCCAGAGAAATAAATAACTCGCCCAGGATCCTGAAGTTAACTGGGGCTCATCGGGTGTGTCTGTGCCTGAGCCCTTTGTCCTGGGGCAGCCAGGCCCCTCCACTGCCCTGGGCCTGCTGTGACCATACCTGGGTTCTTCAGCTCCTGCTAGAGGGTGTGTTCAGTTTTGCTTTCCCCACCAGAATCAAGTGGAGAATTTTCTAGAACCTGGCCTGAGAGTTTTCTCTGTCTCTGCTCTCGTGGAGCGAGATCCTTGAGGTTTCATGGCCACGAACTGCCGGTGCTGTTGCTTTCTTGTCTTGGAAGCCCCCGGGGCTCCGACCATGCTGGACAATGACAGGATGCAGCTGGCAGCTGGTAGTCCAGGGGTGGCCGCTGCCCAGAGTGGGCTGTGGGCCACGTGGAAGGACCGAGCTGGCCCCCCACGTGTCCCGTCCCTGGATGCACCAAGTCTTGACACATTCTTTCTTTTTAAAAAGACTCAGGATGTACAAAAGGCGATGGACGAGGGAAGATTTAAAGATGCCGTACGACTCCGGGGAAGGTGAGTCATTGTGAAGAAAAACTATTTGATGAGGAGCACATGTTCCTCGAGCCTGGCCATTTAGTTGCGCTTATTCTTTCTCAACGTAAAAACTCAAACAGTGAGGCCATAGGCCAGGTGCTGTGTTTGCAGGCCAAAGGCCCGTGACAAATTAGAGATATATTTTTTTCTTTTTAATTTGCAGGGGTCATGTGTATGGTTTTGTTTTGGTCTGGTTTGGTTTTTTTTTTTTTTTTTCCCCACTGGTGGAGGGTTCTTCAGAACCTAATGAGATCAAAGTTCAAGGTGACACGTTTCCAGCATTTTAAAAAACCAACGAGAGATGCACAAGAACGTCGTCTTTCCTTAGCCTGTTTCCAAACTAGAAACTGGTAGCTCCGTGGATATATCAGGGTCTCCTCCTTCCCCGACAGTCAGTAGACAGCCTGAGCCTAGCATCTGTGGACTGTCTGTGTGGCCCCTGCCAAGGAGCACCTGCGTGCTGGCCTGCATTCTGAGCTGTGACTGACAGCATCCTTCTCTTGCAGGAGCTTTGAGAGTAACCTGAACACCTACAAGCGCCTTGCCATCAAGCTGCCGGATGGGCAGATCCCAAAGGTGAGTGGCTGGCCTCTGGCCATGCCCTTGTCCTTCTGCCCTTGGGCACCCTCTGCCCTGGTCGACGTGGGTCCCAGCTCAGATGCTGGCTCCTGGAAGGTCACCCCTGACCTCTATGACTGACGGACCTTCCCTTGTCACCTTTGTCCCCATGTGGAGTGGGGTCACCTGTCACCTGGCAGGCTTGGCCTGTGTCACTTCCAAGGTGTGCAGCACATGGGAGCTCGTGCATGCCCAGCAACCCGGTGCCTGCCTTCTCCTGTCTTGCAGAGCAACTGCAATGTGGCCATCATCAACGTGGGGGCGCCTGCAGCTGGAATGAACGCAGCTGTGCGCTCGGCCGTGCGCACGGGCATTGCCGATGGCCACAGGATGCTTGCCATCTACGACGGCTTTGATGGCTTGGCCAAAGGCCAGGTGAGTCTCCCAGCAGGCCCCGGCAAGCAAACGCCAGGAACCTGGATGTCAGTGTACGTGGGGAGGCCAGTCCCCCAGTCCCTCCTCCCAGTGCTCACAGCCCAGATTCTGTGGTGATGCAAAGATCGTGACTGTTCACTCAAGGGATGGCTTCTGCTTTTGAATCCATTCTGAATTAGATTCTAGGCCCTCGACTTAAGCCCAGGGTGTAACGTATTTTCAGACTTTCAAGTTTTATTAAGAGGTAGTAGCCTGACTGGATATGCAATAAAAGAAGTGTGGTATATACAGTGGAATACTATTCAGCCCTGAAAAAGAATGGAATTCTGTCATTTGTGACAATGTGGCTGGAACTGTAGGACATCATGTTCAGTGAAGTGATCCAGGCACAGAAAGACAAATACTGCAAGATCGCACTTACATGTAAAATCTAAAGAAGTTGTACTAATAGCAGCACTAAAATCGTGGTTACCAGAGGCTCGAGGGGGTGAGGATGGGGGAGTTGGGGAGATGTTGGTCAAAGTATACAAAATTTCAGTTAGACTGGAAGCATAAGTTCCAGAGATCTCTGTACAAAATGGTGACTATGGTTAATAACAACATATTGTATTCTTGAAAATCACTAAAAAAGTAGATTTTAAGTCTTCTCACGACAACAAATAAGTATGTGAGGTAATGCAAATTAGCTTGATTTAGCTGTTCTACAATGTATACATATTTAAAAACATCATTTTGTCACGATAAATATATGCAGTTTTTATTTGTCAATTTAAAACTGGATATATTTTTTTAAAAAGGCATTAGGGGATGGCAGTGCCTCCAGGTCCAATGGACTCCTACCGTAAGTGCGAAGAAGGTGCCATCGCCTCATGGGGCTGTGATCAGGTTCAAACAGAGTGCTGGGGAAACTCAGAGGGTCTGGCACACGCACACACTCACTGAGATATAAGATAGAAACCTTCATGAAAACAGACAACAGTTCTTGAGGGCTTACTATGTCCACCCATTCTACGGGATTCACACATACTGCCCATTTAAATTCCCCGATGAATCTACAATATTATCCCCATCTTCCTTATGAGAAAACTGAGGTGCAGAGATATGAACTGACTTGACCCAGTTCCCATGAGGCAGGATGTTAAAACAGGACAGTGAGGCTGCAAATCCTATCTATAATGAAGGGCGGTAGGGGCCAATGTTATTCATTCATTCAGTTGGTCAACAAATATTTGCTTTGTTCATTTCTTATACTGTAGAATTAAATGCGTGAGCAAAGCAGACAGGACCCCTGGCTTTGTGGAGTTTAAGTTTCAGAGAGCAGGTTGATGATGAGTGAGAAGAAGTGAGCCATCATCTTAATAGGCAGTGAGCACTGCGTCAGGGACACACTGGGGAGGGGACAGTGCTGCTGGGGCTGCTGACGCCCCTGCAGGCAGTGCTGCGGAAGGCCGCTCTCAGACTGAAGATAGGCAGGTGAGCCAGTGGCCCATGTGAGCATCAGGGATGTTGGCTGAGGCAGAAAGGCTGGTGCAAAGGCCCTGGGGTGGGCAATGGCCCATGTTTGAGGGTGCTGGGGCCACGTGCTGGGGGCGGGGGCAAGAGGGAAGCAGAGGAGGATGTGGACAGAACAGGGACCAGGATGGTTATTTGTGAACAGTCATAAGGAGCTTGGCATTTGTGCTGAGTGAGATGGAGTGTTTCAAGCAGGGGCCTGGCAGTGGTGACGGGGTCTTGCTGGACCTGGTGTGCTCGGCAAGGGCAGAGCAGGAAGCAGGGATTCCAGCCGGGGCTTTGGAGTAACTGGGAGAGAGCTGCTGGGGTATGGTGCTGTCTGGCAGCCCTGGAGATGGTCTTCAAGGCTCTGGATGGATTCTGAAGTCAGGGTCCATAGGATTTGCTCACTAGATGTATGCAGGTGTGAACAGGGAGGCAAGACTGCCCTGCTTCTGGCCTGAGCTCATGAAGGTGGGAAGAGGTGAGGTGCTGAGGCGTGGAGATGCTGAATTGAAAATGCCACACGTCCCAGGGGTGTCCGGTACGCAGGTGCACACTGTGTTCTGGTGTCTTCAAGAGGTGTGGGCCGGAGATGTGGGCTTGGAAGGCTTCAGCATCTAGGTGGTGGATAAAAGTGGGGGACTCAAGGAGCTTCCTAAGGGCAAGAGCGGAGGCAGGAGAGAAAGGAGGCCGAGGACTGAGCTTCACTGTTAAGAGTGGACGGAGAAGAGGGGACGCCAGCCCAGGAGGCCCTGGGAAGTACAGACAATCCACTTTCCAAATGGACCAACTGAGGCACAGCAGCGGGTAAGACCAGGGCTCCCTCCACATGGGTCTCAGCAGCTCAGAGGGACCAGGAGCCATTCCCTCCTGGGTGAACCTTGCTTCCCCGTCTTCCTTGTTCAGGCTTTAGGAGATTAACTGGTCCTAAACTGCTCTTTGCTTTATGTAAAGAAATATTGCCTTCAACTATTTATCTGGTTACATCCTTCCATTATGGATTACCACCAGGTATGTATGCTTGTATAATGTTCATCTGTTCAAGTACAAGTCCCCTAGAGATCACACCACCACATAGTAATGGGTCCAACAAGATAGTTAACTTACCCAGGTTAATTTACCCAAGTTAGTTAACTTATGTGCTCAGGGCTGGCAGGGCTGGAGGTGATCCTTGGCAAGTTCTCCTTCCGTGGTCCTTGCTGGGTCCACCACAGAATCTTCTTTATATGGTTCAGCAGCATTTGCTTAACCACTCATCTAGGTTTTTAGTTTTTTAGGTTTTTTTTTTCTTTGTTTTTTTAGGTTTTAAGACAAGAATTTTTCTTTTAATATTTTATCAACCTAAAAGCCATAATGTTAACTTTCCTTCTCAGTGACAGCATTTGACCAGTGAAAGTTTCTATCTAATGCACGTGATGGGGGTGAGACGCAGAGCCCCCCACAGGCAGGTACCCTTGGCAGTGTTCATCCATTGTTTACGCTTAGGAGTCATCCGTTTCACATCTTGACCCTTTCAGCATCACCAGGAGGACGGCCTCCTAGCGCTCCGCACGTCTCTATGGGAAGACAGCCCGGTGAAGGTGCAGAGATCTGAGCTGATTTTAAGGCTTTCTTATCTCCTCTTCTTTCTTACCTTGGCTGTTTTATTCTGTGTTTGCTCATTAGATCAAAGAAATCAGCTGGGCAGATGTTGGAGGCTGGACTGGCCAAGGAGGGTCCATTCTTGGGACAAAACGGTAATTTCCAAATCTTGACTCTGACCTGCTCTTAAGGAGGAACAGAAGCCCATGGTCTAGAGGAGGAGCTGGGTGCCGAGGCCTCTTCTAACTTCCCGCAGGGATTACTAAAGGAAGAGGCACGGGGGCAGACACTTGTCCCTCGCTCCAGGAAGGACAGGTCGTTTTAGGGAGCTGGGGATGGATCCCGGGGCTTGGAAAGTGGGGCAGGTAACTTGTGTACGCTTCCTGCAGTAATTCCTCACTTCATTTATCTGAAGAGCAATATGGTGGGCACAAACACCTCAATGTGATTGAGGGTGTGATGCTGGGCCATGATCACTGCACTGTGGTCCCCGCACCATGTGACAGGCACAAGCAGAGCACCCTCTGCTCCTCCAAGCCACAGGGTGGGCAGGAGGTGGGAGGGGCTTCCACAGGGTTTCCAGAATGAGGGACATCACAGAAGGTGACGCTTGTCAGCGTCTGACCTCCCCTCTTAATGTGACTGTTTTCAGTATTCTCCCAGGAAAGTATTTGGAGAAGATCGCGGCCCAGATGCGTGTGCATAACATCAATGCCCTGTTGATTATTGGTGGATTTGAGGTACGTTAATGTTTCTGTGTTAAGTTGCTGGTCAGTTTTGTAGGCATGAGGGACAACCCTGAATTGGCTTCATCCAGCATAGAACTTGGGGGCTAGTCTCCATGAACTGGGATTGTAGGTTCCCAGGCCCAAATACCACTGGATAATTGTAATGCGGAAGAAAGACACAGTGGCAGGATGTGACGTAAGACTGACCCTGTTCCAGTACAGCCACTTGACCCAGAAGTGGAAGCCTGACTCCTGAATTGGGGTTCTTCTATTCAGGGAGTTCTGAGGAATGTCAGGTTTATAGCAGTAACTCTCTCTCTTAAGTTTGAAGTCCATGGACTGTTTAGAGAGGAAGGTAGTTGTATGGTTAGATTGTGTTGTTTAAATCACATGTTGGACTGTGGTTCTTAATTTTTTTCTATCTAGTGAAGATCAGTCTCATGATAACCTTTTGCTTTTCCTTAATAAGAATCTAGCAATACAAGATTTAGTCTTGCTTCTAAATGACAATGTCCTGTGTTCTCCTTTGTGCTTAAAACACTGCTTCTCCTGTGTGTGGTCTTGATGTGTCTTTGTGTTGATGCTTTAGTGGTTCCGTGGCAGCCCCGTGCACCTTGGTGCTGTGCTGTTGTGGTTCTCCCCTCTCCCTTCTCTCTCCTGGCCCCACAACTGCACACACTTACCTAACAGGCCTACCTGGGACTCCTGGAGCTGTCGGCTGCCCGGGAGAGACACGAGGAGTTCTGTGTCCCTATGGTTATGGTTCCTGCCACTGTCTCCAACAATGTGCCCGGTTCTGATTTCAGCATCGGGGCAGACACAGCTCTGAACACGATCACCGACGTAAGTACCTGTGTGCAGCAAAGCAGATGCTGGCTGCGCTAACCGGGCTGGCCTTTTCTGTCTACCAGTGCACCAGGAATGACCTTCCTCTGCTTCCACACATGTGCGCTGAGTGGGACTCTTTTTTCCAGATCAGTGTATTTAAAAAGTCTCTCAGGCTCTGAACATCGTTGATCTAGCTCCCCACATTTTCATCACCTCTTTGTCTAAGTGGCGGCTGGGATGATGTTCCCCTGCCAAAACCCACTCAGTGACAGCAAGCACCTGTAGCTCAGGTAGTGCTGGAGCACAGCATTCGTGATATGGATCATCAGTAAATTCATTTTTGTTTCCTTTTCTCTTTTTCTTTTCTTTTTTTTTTTTTTTGCTGAGCCTAATTTACTGTGAGCCTGTCACATTTTATCGTGATAAGCCAATCCTGGGTCGGAGGGCCCCTGCTTTAATCTTTAAGGGCAGAAATTGAACTGAATATTTTATAGTTTTATTCATTGACCTGAATCTACCATGTGCATTTATTATATTTTTGGTCATGGCCATTAACACTATTTTTCCTTTTGTAAATTGGACATGTTAAACTACATCTGAAACAATATTAATGCTCTTTTAGTTTTTCTTTTCCTTTTTGGCCAAAAGGCAATAATGAAACATAGAAATACATTCTTAGTATCATATTTGTAAGCCACACTTGGAAATTCACATGAGAGCTTGAAGATCAGTATCTAACACACAGTGCATTTCATATTTTTTCTTAATTCAGTTTCTAAATTTTTTCAGAAACTTTCAAGTTTTCTTTTTCCTTGTGAGATCTAGTTCTCACAAATATTTTTCTAAGATTTTTTTTAAACCCTTGGCATCAGATTTATTTCTGGTACTCGTAAATAAAAAACAAAACACTTTAAAAATAAAACTCCATGGTAAGTAATGCTCAGAGCTTGTCTCTTGCTGTTCTGAGCTACTCAGTGTTTCTGTAGTTTCTGTACTATAGAGACCTGCCCAGTGCTTCCTGTGCTCATGGTGCTGAAAGGGGTGTTTGCTTGATTTATTGCAATCACTGACCTCTTCCTTAGACTGGCTTAGCTTTTCTGGTGACTGTTGCTGCTGCTTTCACTGCTGTTGGACTGACTCGGGCTCTTAATCGATCATCAGGTTGTGAACATAAAGATCAATGTCTTTCACAAAATGAATTTCATCATTTTTAAATTGTTCTCTTACCTGCCTCAGATGGATTTTGAATCCAGATAAGCTAAGCTTGCAGTACACACACAATTGGAGCTTCTTTTTTGCCTAATTGTTACCTGACTTGAGCCCGTTCTAGGGGGATGGGTGGGGAATCTGGCAGCTGTCGTTTGCGGGGCTCCCGCAGGTGCTGGCTGAGGTTGGTGTTTATCTGCTGTGGTATCTGACATGCACTTTCAGGCATGAAAATGAGATTTTCCCACTTTGTAATTTCAGGGTCCTCTGCTATAAATTTTTTTTTCAGATTATAAATATATTACACGTGAATTATTGAAAATTTGAAAGCCAAAATATATAGAAAAAATAGCAAATTATCTATCGCACTTCTTTTACTTTCCTTAGAGGGATTTTGTGATTTATGTTGTTTTTTTAAATTTGGCGTCTCACTTATCTGAGTTTCTCAAGGCGAGGTTAACCCATGATAACCTGTGAGAAAGAAAAAGAGTGACTAGGTAGTAGTCCATCATTCCTGATGGCTTCAGGCTCGACCACATGTGGTAAGTGGGGGGTTGTCACTGCTGATACTGTCTCTGGGCACCAAGGAGCCAAGTTGTCTTGGTGCCGTGGGTGTTTCTAGTCACGTGAAGCCAGGCGGTCAGGGTTACCTCAGTGGACGCTGCGACTGCTCAGGAGCTGGGTGAAGGGTAAGACAGGTGTATCCTGAAGGTAAAAGGACTGAAATATGGATGTGGCATGTTGAAATTGCTCCGTGTCTTCCAGAGTTCTGTTGGATGCAGGCAAAGTGAAGCTGAACCCTCTTCTGTAGGTTTGGATTGGGGTCTGAAGTGGTGAGGCTGGCCGTCAGAAGGAAAGGGGCTGGCGTTGTCTCCAGGAAATGAGGGCACGGGGCTGCTCTGGATCCCTCCTGCTGCTGTCCTGGAGGATCAAGGAAGCCCTTGGGAATTGGGGACCTGCAGTGAGCTGGCCTTAGTTCACCCATCTTACTCAGTAGCTGAGAACAGGTGTCCCAAACAGGCCACCTGCAGGCCACAGCCTGAGGGGCTCCCTGGGCTCTCCTGTCTAGACACTCTGGTTATTGTCATTCGTAGCTTGGCCCTGGGTAGCATCTAGGGTTACAGTCTGCGGAAGTCTCCCAGTACGAACTGGTTCCTTTTGTTCAGAGGTTGGTGATTCTCAGCTGGAGTGATTTTGCCCCCAGGGGACATCTGCAATGACAAGGGGACATGTTTGGTTGTCAGGACTGGGAGGGGTGCTCCCAGCACCTGGTGGTGGGTGGAGGCCAGGCATGCCACTCAACATCCTACCTTGCACAGGACAGTCCAACAGGAGTTATCCTGCTGGGAATGTCAGCCACGTTGAGGCTGAGAAAGCTGAAGCTTGTCGTGTGTCATTAACCACCGTTGTCTTTGGATAAATAATCATTGTCTCACTGAGTATTTCCTTCTTGCCAGCATCGATATGTAGCTTGCAGATGTATCCTTGAGACAGAGTCAACATATGCAGCATATGGTTAGTGGATCTTCTGGGCAGAGCAAAATTAATAAAATACCCCCGAGAAGGTATTTAGAATATTCTCAGAATGTAGCTGTAGGGCTTTTCAGTTGGAGCTCTTTTTCATTCCTTGACTTTGGCACATGACTGTTCTAATAAAAAACACACCCACATGAACTGAGTGGGTGCTACATTGATCACCGTGAGGTGGCAGGCAGTGACAACAGACCCTGCAGATAGCCCTGACTTAGGATCACAGAGACACTGAAAACCATCATTACATCCCTAAAAGTCCGTCCCACTTTTTTCAATGTGGATAGCACAAAGTCTTGATGGTATTCTAGAATCTCTACACCTGGAACCCAGAGAAGGGTCACTTTTGCTCCTGTAGGACCTAGAAGAAGACTTTTCTTTGTCTTCAGTTTTCTACTTTCTGGGCAGAGGCCCCCACGCCCCCTGCCCTGCCCCGAAGTTTCCCCCCTGTTTTCTTGGAGATTAAAAAAGGGCGATGGGGGCAGGAGGCAGCAGGAACCTACACAATCCAGCTGTCACCTCGGGTTTTGAGCTGAGTGGAGGCACCACCTTTCTCTACATCTCAGGCCCTGTGGCCTCCCCAAGAGCCTTCTCAGGGGAACAGCCATTTATTTCCACAAGTCTGTTTTTGATCAACCCTGAGCTAGATGACTCTCCAGCAGAGTGAGTGAAAACATCTTTCTTACAAGTGCTGGGGAGCCTCCAATGGCACGTCTCCGGATGAATCTTTTGGGTTCTGAAGTAGGGTGGTGTTTTGAATGAAGTCCTGCAAAGAACTGCCACAATCCAAGTCCCAAAGGCAGAGCCCGTATGACCAGTGACCACGGGATGGGCTGCAGGCTGTGCCCGGAGGAGGAGCCCCCTTCACACTGCACCCCGTATTCACCCAGTGCTGAATGGCCCCTCTCATCCCTACTGACCACTCTGAGAACTAACCTACAGCCGGTCCACCACCCACCATCCCGAATCCTCAGGCCACCCAGGCTCTAGGACCCAGAATGTTTTGGATTGTAGGCAGATAATGAGAGCACAGCCATTTGCTGAAGGACCCCCAGGAGGGCGAGTCCCACTCTGCATTCAGACTATGGCTGTAGCAGAGTCTAAGGCTGCTCATGTTTAGTGGGTTACATAAAAGGCTATATATGGAGTGCGATGGTTTTGCCACCAAACAGATTACAAGTACACCTTGCTGTGTTTGGAGCTGGATTTAGAAACAGTGGGTGAGTGGACCTGTGTCCTACCCACTGCTGACCTGATTACCTCTCCAGGGCAGATCTGAAAATCTCTGTCCACCTGTTAAGTAAACACCTGTTAAATAAACACCTTTTTGACATGAGAGCCAAACAATTTCCACTTGGAATTGCGGTGTTGCTGGCCCATCCTACTTTATATATTGATTGCCAAGGTCCAAGAAGGAACGAAAGCTCCCTTGAGGAGGGACATGGTCTGTCCTGACGGAGAGCAGGGAGAGTGTAGAAGCGGGCTCTGCAGCGCCGGCTGGCGGTAGTGTCATCACAAGCCTTGTTGCGCTGTGGGTGACCCCACCTGCCTGCAGAGGTACAGGTGTGGCCTTACCCTTGAACTCTCCACACCCAAATGCCATGGCTTACCCGCTCTGAGACGCCCAGAGAGGCCCAGCTGCCCTGCTCACGACTAACTGCTGCCTCTCCTGCCTGCCACCTGCTTTGCTAACTGCTTGGCGCCTGTTCTGGCCCTGCCACTGTGGGATGAGGACCAGCTGTACCTTGTGGCCCTGCATTGTTGAGGTTCGTCCCGCTCCTGCCTGGGGGCAACTCCGGGGTTCCCTCTGGCTCCACTGACCTGCATGGAGCAGCTTTCGCTGGCAACTCGGTCCCCTCCCTGCCACCTTCCTGGAGCCCCAGCCACACCCAGTCACTGGCAGGGGACGTGAGGGTGCCCGCTCATTGCCTGGCTGTGCCGCCGCCGCTGGCTTATTACGGTGCACTGGAGATGGCCGAGGCACGGGACAGCCACGAGGAGTTCTGCATCCCCCTATGCGTGGTGCCCGCCACAATTAGCAACAAAGTCCCTGGCACAGACCTGAGCCTCGGCTCTGACACCAGCCTGAACGTGGTTGTCCAGGTAAGCACTCTGCCTCCACCCCTCGCTCAGCTTTGCTTGCTTGTCCCAATGCTTGCTCCTGCCCCAGGAGGCATGCCCTTCTCGGGGCCTCTGCTTCTCCCCCTCAAGTAGACACTAAAAGGGGAAACCCATTTAATCTTCCAGAATGAATGAGCCACATGTACTGTTACTCTTTTTCTTTCCATTAGCTTGACTATATATCACACTTTCCATAACAGGATGAATTTTTCTTGTTTCTCTATTTTGGGGGAAGCCTGTCTCTACTGATTAAAAATAAGATGTTATGCACAGTCCTCTGGATAATATGTCCGTACATCTAAATAAGAAGAGCTGTGGAGCCCCTCTCTGGGGAGGCCTGCTGCTCCTGCCCAGAGCTAATAGGTAGATCGTGGTAAAGTCGCAGGAGCAAGCAGAAAGCGCCTTTGGGTGCCAGTGAGTACGACAGTTACAGGACAGAGCCGTGTTGATCTGGGCAAAGGAAGTCCCAGGCCACTGCTGGAAGTGCACCCTTCCTGGTGAGCTGAGAGACACTTTAAGAGATAAAATTGCTCTGTACCAGGAGGCGGCTTTTACCCATAACACATCTGATGGGGAGGCATTGATCCAGCGGGACTGGGACATGGCACTGGCAACCATGCTGCACTTAAGGTCTCCAATGCACTGACTGCTCCACGTGGTCTGTGTGCTGGACACGAGAGCTCTGGCAGCTCCCTGCAGCAGAGGCCCTCACTGGGCAGGAAAAAGGATGATGGGGTTGGGACAGTGACTCCCAGCAAGGCAGCTCTGGCCTTTCACTTTGGCCGTTCACATCTGAGTTGGCTACAGAATTTGCAACAAAAAAATCGCTCATGACTCTGTTGGAGAGATCCCTTAGTCCAACTTGGCACAGAACCTCGGAAAACAGCAGTTTTATTCTAGGCTCTGCTCTGAGTTGAACTGTAATGCAGGGGAGGGAGGAAAGGCCCTCACTTAGGTCTGAGCATGCTGCTCTCCTTTCGAGTTTTGCACTGACTCTCATGACAGATATGGCTCAGTGTCTCCCTTGTGGGCTTGTGTCTCTAGTGCTTCCTGAAGACAGGGGGACGGCCTTGCAGAGCTGGTCAAGCTCATTCCCATGTCACACCTCTGCAGGGCCCTGCACTGAACCTCCCCGCAGTTGTTTCTTTGCATATGAAATGCAGAGGGTTACGTAGTAGTAGCCGTATTGTCACTGGGTGGCACCTTCCTGGCTTAACTCTAACATCTCCTAGATGTTCACACTTGCTTTAACCCTCTCTACTCCACGTGGCTTCGCACATGAGCTACTGGGCTGCACTTGCTGCTGGTCCCTGCTGGGGCAGGAACGGGACCCCCACCCACCCACTGCCCACCCTGACCCCATGTGGTTGCCGCCTGAGTTCGCGGACGTCAGCTACCTGGAAGAAAGGCCACAGTCATAGGAAAACTGACCTCCCACTTCTCTTTTCTGTCTAAACACTGCAGTCAAACTCTGCTCTATCTTCTCACACTCGATTTATAGTTTAAAGAAGCAGTGTTGCACAGTGTTGGTAGTGTCTGAGCTGCGGCCTGGAGCTTTCCCTGTAGTGGGACCCTTCCCAGGGCTCTTGCTGGGGGAGCCAGTTGTGGGTGCGGGGGGGCATTGCATTTGCCAGGCGCGTCTGTGGTGAGACACTGTGGGCGCTGGCTCTGCCCGCTGTCTGGCTCATGGCCACTGTCCACATGCCGGGCAGGGGCGTGACCCTCTGCAAGTCCTTCTCCCACCCGTGACTCTTGACAGAACTACTTTGGTGACTGCAGGGGCACAGCGGGAATGGCTTACTATTTTTAGCAGGAACTAAGTGAAGCCTTCAGATACCATCTAGGTAATAGAGTGTTTAGGCTCCAAGCTGGGCAGACTTCCAACCCAGCTATCGCCATCTTCACATCCAGGGGCGTTCAGAGGCCGGGGCCTGTGCTTGGTGGTCAGGCTCAGCCGGCGCCCTTCCTTTTATCTTCCACCCACAGCGCCGCATTCAGAACTCAGACTACATGTGTGGATCGCCTCACAGTGGAGCTTTGCCAGCAGAGTTCTTTTGCCATAAAGTGATTATAGCATTGTCCTTTGAATTAGTGACTGTAATTCTCCACCTTAGGGTGGGCCTGTGGAGGAGACCCAGTTGGTTTTGCACCTCTGGGGGGACCTGGCATCCTGCGCTCTAGCCCAGGGCACCCAACCTGCAGTCCTGTCCTCCCCCTGAGCCCCTCTCTAAGACAGACCAGGCTGTCAGATTGCGAGTACTTGGATGCTACATGAAAAGACCCAGGACAGACACAGCAGGGAAAATCCAGAGTCCTGTCCCCCAACCCCGTGGTGGCCATGGGCTCTTTGGACACATGACCAGCGGTCACCCTGTCCCTGCATAAGCACAGAAGAGACGTGAGTCAGCCCGTCGATGCCTGTCTGTCCTTCCTGTCTCTGCTTCTAGAGAATGCAAGGCTGCCCACTCACCAGAGCACATGCTGAACTTTGAACAGATTAATCTAATTATTTGGGGAGGGTAAGACTCTATCAAAGAAATTGGAATTACTGATTAGAATGATTTTAACTGCACCTGCATGTGTTAATCAGTGCTCATTTAAAATAACCTAGTTTCTTGAGTCAAAATCTCCAAATTGGTATCATCACACTTTGGTGCACAGACCCTCCCTTCTCTTCCCCGAGGAGCTTGACGCCTGGGATCTCAGGCCCACAGCCCACCCCTTTCCTGCCTTCACTCTCCACCACACACTGGGGCTGGTTTAGGAGCAGGACAATGGCTGGCCCGGAGGTGCCCGCATTTGCTTCCTTCAGTGACCAGCACTTATGGAGCGCTCACCATGCAGGAGGCACCGCCGGGAGCTGCTGACACTGCATGGCACAAGCCCAGCCCTGATCCCTGCCCTGTGGAGTTTGCAGTCTAGTGAGGAAGACACAGCAATGGAGTAAGCACATGAGTAACTGCAGGAGGGCCCACCAGGTTGATTCCTCCGGAGAAGGGACCTGCTGGGTAGAGAAGCCCATCACAGAGGGAGCGGTCTGTCCTGGGGCTTGGGCAGCCTTTTCCTGAGAAGCAGCATCCAACTCTGGCTCAGAGCTGAGGCGGCAGGAAGGCGCCTGTTTCAGTTTCCTGTGGCTGCTGTAACAAATGAGCACCAACGTGGTGCCTCACAGTGACACTCACATGCTGTCCCATAGCCCTGGAGGCTGGAGCCATGGCTGAAACAGGGTGTGGGGTCCAGGGAAGAGCCTGCCCCAGCCCCTTCCAGGCCCCAGCATGCGTTCCGGGTGCCCCGGTGCCAGGCCTTGTGCCTCTGCATCCAGCCTCCCAGGGCCCACCTGGGTAATCCTGGATATTCTCCCTGTCTCAATTTGTAACTTCATCACCATGTAAGGTAACGTTCACAAGTCCCAGGCAGCGGGACCGGGATACTTTGGGGGCTGCTGTGCAGTCACCACTGTGCCTGCAGAACATCCGGAGTGCAGAGCCCAGCACGAGCAAAGGCCCGGGAGGACTGGAGTGTGGCCCGTCCCAGGGCCTGGACGACAGCTGGAGCCAGGCTGCAACCCGGTGCAGGAGTTTCAGGGCCAGGGGTTAAATACAAAGGCTTTGACGTGTGGTCACAGAAGTAGTGAAGGATTTTTAATCAAGGCAAGAACTTGGGCAGATTTGTGTTTTTTGTAGATGGAGCTTAGTTTGTGTGAACAGATTGGAGAGTCCAAGAGGGGCTGCCACAAGCAGGTTAGATGCTCTGGCAGGGACTTGGGCAGGTGCTGCAGTGGGAAAGCGGAGGATGGCTTTTGTGATTTTCTCCCCTGAGCATGAGTCATCATGGAGGGCAGGTGACGAGACATTTGATTATAGATCTGCTGCCTGTGCATCCAGAATGTTTCTTTGCTCGCTCTAAGAAACCACCGTGTGTCCTAGAGTAGAGGTGTCCTAAACATGTTGTAAACCACAGATGGACTGAAGGTGATCCAAATTCTAAAATCACAGGGCACTTTCAAAAGAAAAGATAAAATAGCACAGAGATTCCCATCGACCAGGCAGGCAGCTGACATTCCCATAAAATCCAGATTCACCCTAGCTAACGGTGTTGACATCTGTGACAGCTGCTTTAGCAAGGACACGTCCAGAAGGCAAAGTAGAGGAGCTGGTTGGAGGTACTATCCTCCCCGTCACCTCCTAAGGCACCCAGGATGAGGTGGCAGCCAGGCCATTGCGGGCAAGGGCCCTTCGAAGGCTGATGTGTGTCTGGCAGCTATGCACACTGCGTCATCTGCAGTGGTGGCCGCATGCTTGGCTGGGGAGGTGCTTGCTGCGTCTATACCGATGGCTGCATGCTCAGGCTGGGGAGGTGCTTGCTACGGCATGGGGTGGGGCAGGCGGGCCTTGGGCCCAGTACTGGCCAAGGTCCTGGGCTGCGATGATGGTGTCTTCTTCTGTGACCAGACGTGTGACCGCATCAAGCAGTCGGCCAGCGGGACCAAGCGCCGTGTGTTCATCATCGAGACCATGGGGGGCTACTGCGGCTACCTGGCCAACATGGGAGGGCTCGCAGCTGGCGCGGACGCTGCCTACATTTTTGAAGAGCCATTTGATATCAGGGACCTGCAGGTAAGTGAGGGGTGGGCCTCTGTGAGGCTGCTCCCTGGATCTACCCAGTGCTCAAATGAGTAATCTGTGATGGTGGGCTTGCTTCACGAGGGGCGGGTGGCATTGTGAGACCCCCACATCTTCTACACTTCAGATCACCTGCTCCCTGCATGCAGGTGCACCTCGCTCAGTATTAGGGTGACAAGAATAGGCCTGGGTGAGGCAGCCTCTCATTCTGTGTGTGAAGACTCATGCTTACGTATTTTTTGTCTATAAGTAAATGATTTCACCCATTAAGTAGCTAATGTTTTTCTGAAGTCTGTCATTTAAGGACGATATTAACTCATTTAATGGGATCTGATACTTCATTAGTTTCTCTTAGGCCTTTTGAAATATTTTGAACAGCCCCAGACTTCAGGTGTCCTTGTGGTCTGAGGTTGGGGAGACAGAGTTGCTGGAAGGAAGCTTCCTTCTTGGAGGGGGCCCTGTAGCCTCCCAAGAGAAGCTACACTGAACCAGGGCACTGAGACGGCCGGGGACTTGATGTGGGCTTCCCGCTATGTCTGTGCTGTCAGCATGGCAGAGGCACCTGTCGACAGTTAGAAACAAAACAGGAGCCCATCGTGCTGCACTTCCCTGCTGCTTTCTGCTGCTTTTAAAAAATATTTTAAAAATAACAATTTTTTAGAGCAGTTTTAGGTTTGCAGCAAAATTGAGAGGAAGGCACAGAGTTCTCATACACCGCCCTCAAAGTATTCACAGCCCCCACCCCAACACCCCTAGCAGGGTGGGGCAGGACCTCCGCTGACACCACCCCAGAGTTTACATGAGGACTCACTCTGGCTGTGGCTGCAGCTCCTCTCAAGGCTCAAGGTCTCCGCTCCCGAATGGGCCTAGGCATGGCCAGAGTCCCCACAGGCTGCCGGATGCAAGGAGGTTGGAGCGGAGTCCAGGGCCTGGTGGGACCCTCAGCACATGCAGCAGGCGGTCACAGGCATTGGCAGATGAGACAACTTGAGCAATGCTCTTTAAAGTGATGATAGCATCTGTTTCTGAGCTATGTCAAGTGGAGAGATGCTTGGTGTTAATTAACACTGTCATGACATGGACACTTCAGCTGTGAATTTCTTCACAATACTGAATTAAATATTTATGCTTCAAAAATCTACCGAAAGATCATGTCTCACCAGCACTTTATGATGGCTCTTGGCGCATGGTACATGCTTAAGAAATGTCATTATGACTGAGACTTGGTTATATGTAAAAACTTCACTTTTTAGGGTGAGTCACTAGAAAATCACCTTCCTTTTGCACCCTCCTCCCATGAACTGAAATAGGATGTTTTTGCACATTTCCTCTTTCAAGATATAGTTCTCTTTTCCTTACAAAATTTGTGTATAAATATGAATCCATAAAATTTTTTGTTGTTGTTCAGAAAATGTTCATGAGGCAGTTAAATGATCTTCTATGTAAGTCAGGCAACATATTTTCTCCTGAGTGCCCTGAGATAGAAAACACTGTTATGAAAATAGATAAGGAGCAACAGATAAATGCATAAGCGCAAGGCAAACAAACACCCAGAATAAAGTGGATGTTTTGAAGGGAAACCTATTTATTTTGGAAAACATTTCTGGAACTTGTGCATTCCATTGACTCAATAAATATGCCCAGTGATGGGGCCCCCATGCCCATCAAACCAGGGGTCTTCATGAAGTTCATGCAAAGATTATCTTTTAATTCTATTTTTCCATGAACTTTTTGAAGTACCCTCACGGGCACTGCATTATCTTGCTTTATTGCCACCACTGCACTTCTCACTACCTGGTACACTTGTTTGTTTGTGGTATATCTGACGTGTTATTTGCTTATGGGAGTCTCTCACAAAAACACCAGCTGCAAGAGTGGCCCTTTTTCATTCTTATTCACTGCTGCATTCATTCCAGCCCTTAGAATCATGTAGTACCTGGCATACAGTAGGTGCTTAATAAATGCTAACTGTCTGATTAATTCACAAAACACTTTTCTAGTCCAATGTAGAACACCTGACGGAGAAAATGAAGACCACCATTCAGAGGGGTCTTGTGCTCAGGTAACAGGAAAATATTTCTCATCTTATTTTAATTCTAAATACAGGTTTTTAGAATCTGTTTTATGATCTAAAAACCTAAAGAGCAATCATTTCTTTGCCACTGATTCTGTGAATACTTTAGAAATACAGGAGTAAATTGTGTGTTGTGTTAAAAATTTGCTTGCATTTAAGTAGTTAAAATGTGTTTTTAAAATTTTATTTTTGAAGTCTGTTATTTTGGAAAATTATCTCTAAATCATTTTCTTAAGCTCTGACCTTTATGAGGAAAGAAGAAAATACAATAGTCCTCCTTATCCCCGGGGATACGTCCCAAGCCCCCTAGTGGATGCTGGAACCGAGGACAGCCTTGAGCCCATATCTGCTGTGTTCTCGGAGTAATAACTGGGGCAGCTACTTGTGACCAGCGGGCGGGTGGCATCTACAGCGTGGATCTGCTGGACAAAGGGGTGATTCACATCCTGGGTGGGAAGATGCAGGACGGTGCAAGGTTTCATCACACCACTCAGGACACAATCTAAAACTTATTGTTTATTTCTGGAATTTTCCAGATAATATTTTTGGACTGTGATTGACCACAAGTAACTGAAACCGCAGAATGTGAAACTGCGGATAAGGGGGGACCACTGTATGAAGAGTCACATAAGGGACAGCAGCCACTGCGGGCAGAGCACATTGTCAGCGAGCTCCAGGCCTGCTGCTGGGTGGATGAACTCGACTACTTCCTGTTTGTTTCAGAAACGAGAGCTGCAGTGAAAATTACACCACCGACTTCATTTACCAGCTCTATTCGGAGGAGGGCAAAGGGGTGTTCGACTGCAGGAAGAACGTGCTGGGCCACATGCAGCAGGTGCGCCAATGGTTCTGCCAAACACAAAACTAAGCTGTCAGTCATGTGATGACTTTTTAAGATTGATGTCTTATTTTAGACATTTTGGGGAAAAACGTATATTTATAAGTGAATTTCAAGATGATTAAAAACAACATCTGAGTCAAACCAAATATCACTGGCTTTAGGATTCTTTCTCTTGTTTGTGACATTTGGGTATATGGGGATTTTAAGGAAACTATCAACTTTCATATAAATAGTGACACCAGGTAATTGGAAATACTTATTTAATTTAATGAAGTACTTAACTGGAATACTGGGGCTTAATAAGATTTAAAAGGGAGCACCAGATTCCATAAAATGATACTTATTTTGAGATTTACACAAAATCAGAATGATTAAGAAAGAATCTTCTTTCTTAACAGGGTACACTCCTGTTGTATGATTTGTAAATGAGCCTCAGATGACATGGCTAGAGCTAAGTTTGGAAATAAATGGTCCCTGCTCTCCTAATTTGCATGCATATAACTCTTTCCATCATTACCTCCTATTATACTTCAAGGAAGGTTTCAACTAGTGTCCACTATTTATTTCAAAAGGTCCATGAATCCCCTGAAAATTATATGATGAAACAGTAAGCAATAGTTTATCAGATTTCTAAAGGAAATTGTGGTCTACACCCCAAAATAAGTTTTAAAAGTCCTGGTATAAGATTCTACAATAAGGAACAGTTAGCTGACTTGTCCGGTTGATTAAAACCCTTGTCCTAGCAGGGGAAGGAGCTCCATGGGCAGGCTTGACGGGCTCGTTCAAACAACAGGAACGACAGATTGCTTTTTGCACTGTTCCAACTATATGCAAGGACATAGAACTATGCAAAAACAAAACCACTGTTGCAAATTTGAGTCTCTTAAAAACATTATGTGAATTTTGTTAAATAACAGAAACTTTTATCTCTATTTTGATTTCAAAAAATCAAAGTATTGCTGTGTAACTAATGTTTCATGTAACTTTAACCAACAGGGCGGAGCACCCTCTCCATTTGATAGAAACTTCGGAACCAAAATCTCGGCCAGAGCTATGCAGTGGATCACCACGAAGCTGAAGGAGTCCCAGGGGAAAGGTACAAGGCCATGGGGAGGTGGCTACAGCATAGGACACAGGGTGCAAGTTGCCCACCCAGTGAATGTATTGCTGCACCTTCTTTTCTTACATTCAGCGTTGAGCTGAATTCATGATAACATAGATATGAGACCTGATAACATCATTTCACTCTTGCTAGTGTCTCAGTGTTGCTATTTGTGACTTTCAAGGTATAATTAAAGATAATTGATAAAATGCTTTATTCCTGCTTATCAGTGATGGGAGGCATTCACATAATTTAGTAGCACTCTTATTATTAGCCATAACATTGCTGTGCTCACTAAGGACTGTATTACTAAGATCATAAAATGTGACTTTCATTAGTTTTATTTATTTGGCTCCTTGGAACACCTTGAACTGGCTTTTACTTAAGGTACTTAAGACATCCATCGATTCATACACAACTTCTCTTTGAGAGAAAAAAACAACAGAGAAAGGGAGGCATCTGGACTGTTTCCTCCTCCAGAACCTAAATGTATCCTTCGGTCACAGTTTACTCCCTCCCTGCTAGCCACTCCCGTGCTTTCCTGTAGTTTTACTACCTGGAAGTTTTCAAAGGCTGTCACCTGGTTTATCTGGTCTTTGTGGTTAGTGGGTGGATGGAGACCTCCATGTGTTTCTCTGTGGCATTAGGCTGGGCACACTGTCGATATGCATCTGTTATCTGACACCGACTGCCCGGAAGACCACCTCACCCTCCCGCTGGCACACCTGGAGCTGCAGAGCCAGGTCCCCAGGCCTGACCCAGGCATGTGTTCAGGCTGGTCTGACCAACCACAACCACATGCTCACTTGCAGGGTGTGCAGTTTCCTAGATACCCTCAGACTTGTTTACTGCTTCCTGTTTGGTGGGTGTGAGATTCTCATTGTGGCTTTAGGAGGCTAAACTTCATAGGTAATGAGCAAAATGCCAGGTTCTTATGTTTCCTTAACGTTCTTATTTCTCTGTGATCTGTCCAATTATTTTGCTATTGGTTGGTTATGTTTATATTGTTTTATAGAATTTTAAAATATTTTTCATATTTTGTATTTGTATTTTACTCTAAGATCTGGTCAATCACGTTGCAAATATTTTTCTCCCATCTTTTGTCATCCCTTGTCATTTTCTGTAAGTTGTGTTTTAATGAAATATCCTTAATTTTAATGTAGTTAATTCACCAACCTTTTCCTTTATGGTTTGAGTTTTTTGTGTTACTAAAATATTCTTTTATGCTTAGTTCTTTAATCCACTTGATATGAAGTTTAAAGTCTAATTTCATTTATTTTACTGTGGATAAACAATTATTTGGGTGCCACTTATTAAAGAAATTTGTTCTTTTTTCTATTCGGCAGTACAATTTTGATCACGGATAAAGTCTCTATAAAATTAAGGGACTATTTATTACCAGGCTTTTGGTTCACCGGTAGTCAATTATCAATCCTTGCCAAAGCTCCAGTCTTACATGTAATTGCTGATATCTCGTAGGGCTCGTTGTCCTACCTGGGCCTCCTTCCAGTGTCTGGCTGTGATACCATAGAAATAGGTTGTGAAAGGCCACCAGAAATTCTGCTGGGCTTGTTAGTGGGGGACTGCATTTAGTTAGTCATTCGGGGGAAGAACTGACATTTTTAACAATATTGAACTTTCTAATTCCTGAACACTGTATCTCTTTCCATGTATTTTACATTTTTTATCTTTCATAAAAGCATTATTTTTTTCCATAAAGATCTTGCATATTTTTCGGTAGGTTTATTCCAAGGTTCTTGACTTTTAAAAAACTATATTATTGTAAAGGGTGCTTAATTTTTTTTTTATTGCTAGTGTATAAAAATACATTAAAAAATACAATTGATTTTTATAAACTGATTTTGCGATTAGCAATTTTTCTGCACTCTGAATTCTAGTATTTATTAATTTATTTTACATACACATTCCTGTCAACTGTGTGGGGCCTTTTCCTTTTTTCCTTGATCGTCTTGGTTGATGTCTGGGAGTTACTGCACTAGGTACTTCCTCCAGCAAACCCTGAGCAAATTCTTATTAATGTTTAACTGAAATCTTTCTTTCTACATTTTAATATTGACTGTTAGCTTAAGTATTTTCTCAACCATGAAAGGATATGGCATTTTATAAACTTTTTGCCTGAAATGAGATCATGTCATTTTTTTCCATTAATCTGTTTTTAACACAGCATTTCCAGTCCCCACTCATTCCTGACATTGGTGTTTGTGCAAGACCTTTCTCTCGCCCCCCAGTTTTCTGGATCATTCATCCCAGATGTGTTTCTATTAGGGCAAACCATAGCAAGTTCCAATGTCTGACTTACAATAATGGTGATGTAAATAGTCTCAACCTAATTTTAGTCTTTTCAAAGAACTGACTTTGGATTTCTTTCCACTAATAGTTTGTTTTCCACATTAATTTCTCCTTTTATATTTTTCTTTTTACTTCTTGGATTTCTTTTCTTCTTTCCTGTCTCAACTTTCAGCCTCTCACAGTATGTGCATTCATAGGCACATTTCTTCTTATTGATATTTAACTGAAGTCTTACTGCCATTTAAGCTGATTTACCTATTCTAGTATCTAGTATTTAGTGAAATACTCACCACCACTATTTAAAAAAAAAAAAAAAAAAAAAAAAGCTCCTTTCCAAGAATCCTTCTTCCTGTGGTGGTTGTGTTACTCTCCAGGGGTGTGTGAAATCAGGGGGGCCACATCACAACTGGGTCCTCTCTCCTCCCTGACTCCTGAATCCCAAGAAGAGAGGACCTCGAGAGGGAGCAGAGCTGCGGGGGGAGAAAGTGGGTCTGTTGTGAGTGGCAGCCCATGATTAGAGGACACTGATTCCCAGGTGGGATCCACGCCCCCATGGCACCTCCAAGGTGCCTGTCAAAACTGGAGGGAGTCCCTGGCTCAACTCCCACTCTCTCATGCTCCCTGGAGTTAGCTGGTTTTTCTTCTTCCCTGTTCCTTCCTTCACGTGCCATTGGATCTGCCCATTCAATATTATGAGGCATTAGTTCTTAGGTCATTTCTTAAACTTTTACAGGAAGAAAATTTGTTACTGATGATTCCATTTGTGTGCTGGGGATAAGCAAAAGAAACCTCCTTTTTCAACCTGTGACAGAGCTGAAGAAGGAGACGGATTTTGAGTAAGTGCAATGCTGTGCATCTTAATCCTACTGCAGTTAGGAGGGATGGACATAGGAGTCTTGGGGCAGAGGGGTGCCACTGTTGTGGTCACCATAAGTAACTCATTCAAGTGTTTTAAGGAACACAGTGGCTTTTCTGAAGTTAAGTTAGAAATACTGGATTTCTAGAAATAGCAGAATTTTTAGGAGTATAAAAGTCATGGTTTCATTTGACCTATGAAAATTGCCTATTCTCACCCAGAATTTACTGGGCCAACTCCACACGCCCCATTCTGGCACCTCTGTCCTGCAGCTGTGACAATGTGGAGCAGTCCGAGGCTGTCGTCCAGCAGCAGGTGAAGTCCATATCCCTGCCCCTCTTCCTTCACAGGCACAGAATTCCCAAAGAACAGTGGTGGCTCAAACTGCGGCCTCTCATGAAAATCCTGGCCAAGTATAAGACAAGCTACGACGTGTCCGACTCTGGCCAGCTGGAGCACCTGCACCACCCCCGCAGCTCCCACGGGGAGCCTGCCGCCATCTGAACTGCATGCGCTGCTCACCTACCCCCACACATTCATCCAGCGAGGCCTGGAACCTACCGCGGACCGTCCTGTTTTGTAACACTTAAGTTATTTATCAGCACTTTATGCAAGCATTGTGACATTCAGACCTGATCAAGCACTGGTCACCAACATTGTTCTGATCCCAGTCAGGTCCTAAGAGATTGTCTACTGTTCCTCGATCTATGCTTTAAAATTTGTGTGTCTACTAGAATTAAACATTTGGCTGAAACTCCCAACAGTGCTCAGTGTTTTATATTTTTAAGGAGTTTAAATCCTCAAGATGTGTGGGTGGCTTCTGAAGGGTTTCTCAGCAGTTCTGTGGGCAAAGGTCAGCAAAATGCTGTTACAGGAGCCTCTGAACTATGCAAGTGTGAAGTCACAAAAGCAGAGAGAAGACTGTGCTCTGACAAAGAGCAACACACACCGTTAGGTAAGCATGGAGATCCCCTTCGGTCCATGCTGACAGTGAATGTGGACAACAGCTCCGGCCGGACACCTGGGCGTCGGGCCCTGGCTTGGACGGTGACAACTGTGCAGGTGGGTGAGGTCACTCATCTCCAGCCTCACATCCTTTTACAGGGAGTCAAGGTGCAGACTTCAGCAACAGAAAGTATGAACTGTGCCTTTAAAGCAAGCGACTCTTGCACACTCTTGATTTCAATCCTAGCTGCACCCTGACACCATCTAGGGGGCCTCTTAAAGAACTTCATGCCCAGGTTCTCCTCCAGACCGAGCCGCTCTCAGTCCTGGGGGACCCGGGTTAGAGCTCCCTGGGTGACTCAGAGTTCACACACGCGGGATGATGACCATTGCCCTGATGGGTCTCGTTCTGCCTCCTTTCTGTAGTTCATGTTCTCTCAGATCCAGCCTCAGGAAGGAAGCCTCCAGACATCTCGTGCTAGTGCACTTCTGTTGCTTATAACAGAATACCTGAAACTGGGTAATTTCTAAAGAAACAATAGTTATTGCTTATAGTTTCAGAGGCTGGGAAGTCCAAAGTTGAGGAAACAAATCTGGTAAGGGCCTTGTTCTTGATGATGGCTCTCCAGAGATGCAGGGTGTCACATGGTGAAATGGCTGAGCAAGACAGAGCTAATCTGCTCACTTTCCTTTTAAAGCCATCAGAACCATGCTGATGGCCAACCATTAAACTATCAATGGATCAATCCACTCACCAGGGCACAGTCCTCACAATCTAATTACCTCTTAAAGGCCCACTTTTCAAATGCCATCATTGGATTTCCCACCCTCTTAATACTTACAATGGGGATCAAGTTTCCAATACGTGAACCTTTGGGGGACACTTTTTCTTTTGGTGGCTGGTTGGTACAGGGATCAAAACCTGGACCTTGGTGTTATCAGCACCATGCTCTAATATACTGAGCTAACTAGCCAGCCCCTGGGGGACACATTTAACCCACAGCACATCTATATACCAGAAATGGAGGAAAGAGAGTTGTATAAAGCAATGGTGGATTATTAAAATAAGTATGGATAATGAGAATAAGATGATAAAAAAGAGCTGGGACTCAGACACTTCCTGTTTATTTCAGTAAACACAAAGTGAGAAAAGCTCAAGTGAACACGCATCCATCACACATGCCCGGTCCTCAGGATGGACCCCCGGGCTGCCTGTTTCTCACATTGGCTGGGAAGAATTTTCTGCAGTCCCTGGTGTGACCGCACACTTCATAAATCCAGGGAGATGCTGGAACTCCCTCGTTCACTTACTCCTTTTACTAATTCATTTTCTCAAAGCCCGTAACATGTTCTACTGTAGCAAAATGTCATTTAAAATAATGGCTGAAGCACGGGTAGGTCAGAATTGCCTCTTATTTTTAAATTGTGGAAATATATGTTCTAGGGTTAATAAGGTAAAATAAACATTTGTATCATTAGAAAGTCTTAAAATTCTAATTTATGCATCTTTGGCATTTAATACATAATTATTTCAATTAATTTCTTCTTGGTCACAAGATAGAAGAGTTTTTGTCTGACGTGCCTGTCAATACCTTTGGCAAAAATCTAAAAATGGGCCGAGCCGGTGGCGCACTCGGTAGCGTGCTGCGCTAGGAGCGCGGCGACACTCCCGCCGCGGGTTCGGATCCTATATAGGAATGACTGGTGCACTCACTGGTTGAGTGCCGGTCACAAAAAAAAAAAAAAAAAAAAAAAAAAAAAATCTAAGAATGACTGATGTATTATGGAAGAAGCAGGAACATTTCTGACCTTTCAAATGCTGCTCAGAGGCATAATTTTTAAGAGCCTGTATATATGTAGGTCCACTGAGCTCTGAGTCCATGAGGAATATGGTGACTGGTCATCTTATTATCCACGACGGGTCCTTAGCAATCTTTGCGTTCTCTGGTCCCAAAATAGCCACTGCATGTGTGCTCTTCCCAGTGCCCAGGTACCTGACGAGACAACAGGGGCAAATCAGGGCCGTTTTTGATGTTGGTATTTCTTAAGGTCAACACTAAGTCTTCACACTTCTAAGTCTCCTTTTCCCCTGCACATGTGCAGACATGCCCGCCCTCACCTACCGCCAGCATGAAGCCATGCCTGCACTTACCCACTGCCTGCACATATGTGGAGCACACACTCACTCCTCACGCACATGCAGAGTCATGCCGCACACTCACCTGTGGCTCACGGCTGTGAGCTGGTTGTGGCTGACGGCAAAGAGCTGCTCCCGGTGCCTCTGCTTCGCATCATCAGAGAGGCCGTACAGGAAGACGTCCATCCCTGCAAGTTAAAGCACAGACCCAGATGGGGGAGCTGCTGCGGGACAGCTGGCACAGCAGGCTGGGGCTCACATCTTGGTGGAGGCTGACGTTATCACACCGTCACTTTATGCACATGTTCCGACCACAGGGAAGTGTGTGCCCAGCTCATAGATCCAGCCTTGACTTGCAGCTCCTGTGGAGCCACGCTGACTCCCACCAACTCGCGCTTCTGGAAAGCGGATGGAGTCAGCAAGGGTCATATAAGGCTGGTAACATCGTGAGCAAGGGGTTTCCACAGGGATGTGGCCTTGCCTGCGTGTCAGCATGTCCTCAACCCTCACTAGCAAGTCGAGTGGCTGGGTCAGCCACGGGTCTCACTGTGCCTAAGCTCACTCACACTCTGCCTAAGATGCGATTCTTCTGAAATGGCATACACCAAGATGTTCTAGCCTGGATATCAACAAGCTCATCTTGAAGATCAATGTTTAGGTGGTCAAACGTGAAAACTGTATCACAGAGAAGGACAGACAGGGGGACAGGAAAAACAAACGACGGGACTGCTGCGGGGTCCACACGTACAAAGAAGCAAAAGACTCAGAGAGCTGCGTGGGTGAAATTTTGTCTGTGCACCACATGTCAAGGCTCTCGTTATTCACTCAAAATACCTTTGTCTGAAGGAGCAACAGGAGCATCTACAGTTGAGAAAACAGACAATTTTGCTTCATCAATGTCCTGCTGTGTGAATTTTCCAGCTTTAGCCCAGTCGACAGCCTTCCCAAAAGACTGGAGCGTTTCTATTGAATTTGGGTCCCTAGAAAAGCCAGAGAGTTAAATATTTAAGCATTTAAACCAATGGAAAAACGAATGGCAATCGTGTTGACTGAACAGATCTTCAAAAAATTCTACTTGTTAGCAGTTCTATTTTAACACTTCACAGTCCAAATAGCCCCTGACAAAATCAATTACAGTCTGTAGAAATTTAAACCTGACCACAAAAACCTTTCGACATACTCTCCTCTACTTAAGAGACATGGGTCTGCCTGCGCAAGTGCATCACCAGGTTATTTAACTACACCTCTCTGTGACATCATTAGGAGCGGAAGTCAGGTGGATGGAGGCAAGTCAGGATCACAATGAAATGATGGAATACTAGTGGAAAAGTTAAGAAAGTTTAAATGAAAATCTCCATTTCCCTAAGACATGCCCAGAATAGTCTGGAAGTTACCCACAGGTGAGCCAGTTTCTGAGATGCCTCCCTCTGTCTAGCTAGAAAGCACTCCAGCCCTGCGTTCTGTCCATACTGATGCAGCTGAAGAGGACAGCTATGGAGGGAAGGTGGGGCATGCTGTTGTGCAGTCCCGCTCCCTGCAGGATCCGCTTACCCAGCAAGTGCTCCAGCATCTGCAGCAGCTGGGAGCAAGGGGACTACGTCAAAGTGGCAGTGACAACCTACTCTTTTCTTAAGGTGTTAGAAGACGTGCCTTCAGGCAGTAGGGCCACAGATAATTTACAATTCCTCTAAACAAAAGGGGAATAGTCTTTGTTTGTAAAAACCTAACAGAACAGTATCCATATTAGGCTTCTACAGTGGAGATGAGCTCAGAGAGCTCTCAGACTGTGTTCTACACCTAACTGTGCTAGCTGCCACCCTGGGGTCTACTGACACAGAATGTTTGCTGCTATGCTGCACCCCAGTCCTTGCGGCAGAAAGGATGGTGCTGGGTGCGGGCCAGTGCCCAGGAAGTGAGAAGAAACCAACAGCAGCAACCACCTCTTCACTCCAGCACATAAGATGACAACATGGGTCATTCACAGAGGCAGTGACTACATGTGACATGATGAGCATGTAGCCACACATGTGAAATAGAGAAAAGAGGAAAACCCACCTGTAAGAGTAAAGAGTGAATATTCCGTTATGGGTGAGCTTAGCACCTCCACCATAAGCACCCCCTTTTTCTCGAATTTCTGTATGCAAGAATTTAGCAGTCATCAAACGTGCAAGGATCTTAAGACTGAAATTAACAATTAAAAAAATGCAGGTTAAAAATAATATGGCTGATAGAAAAATATCATATATAACATTATGTAATCCAGGGAAATGTCAAAGTATCATTAAGTGAAAACAAAAAAACAGAACATCAGTTTGTAATAAGTACTGTATAGATTATGTCCCACTGCTTTTCTTTCTCTTCTTTAACAAAGGAAAACTAAGAAAAATGTGAGGAAGAACAATTTTCAAACAGCTGACTTGGATTACAGGGTTGGACAGGAGAGATGGTGGAGAGGGAACACAGATTTTACTTCCAGCTCTCTCTATTGCTTAACTTGTTACAATGCATGTGGCATTTTAAAAAAATCTAATAAAGTAAAAAGAGGTTATTAATTTTTATTATGAAAGCAAATGTACAAACTATCATTTATTTAAATGCCCCACATGAGAATATGGGGAAAAAAAGGAAACTAAAGTAAATCTCTTGGATAGGTTTTTAGAGGTATCCTCAAGAAAACATAAATTCCAATAAAGCGAATTCCTATTAATGAAGCCTATTTTCCTGCTGCTTCCATTGTGAATGGTCACAGCTGAGCCTCTGGAAGAGAAAGGGATATTTCTGAAAGCATCTTCTTGCGGCAGAAGACAGAACAGAGCCACCCCTAATGTGAGGACCGTAAGGTCTGCAGCAAAGACACTAGTTTGTGGATTAATCCCGTGGTGAGACTTGGTCCCAGGTCCCCACCACTGCCAAATCTCGTGTTCTAAGGCAGGTGAAGGGTGACAAAGGCCAGATGAGACGTCACATGAAGATGTGCATATAGCTTATTTATAAACATGGCAGTGGAAAAGTCCTGCGGTCCAGGCACTGCTAGGACCCAGAGGACAGAGCCAACAAACTCGCCAACAGAGACTGGAGTTTTTATCCATGTATGTACTATGTTTCCTGAGAAATTTCTATTATTTTTATATTACATAAAAAATACATGTTCACTGTTGAAAAATTATAAAATACAAAAAACAAGAGAGAAAAAAGATCTATAATCCCACTACCCAGGGGTAACCTCTTGTAACATCCTAGTGTTTTAAATCTACATTTTCCTATTTAATAGCAGAAATACAGTCATCCTTTGGTATCTTTAGGGGCCTGGTCCCAGGGCCTCCTAAAATACCAAAATCCACAGATGTCCAAGTCCCTGACATAAAATGGTATAGCATTTGCATATGGTCTATGCTCATCTTCCCCATACTTTAAATATCTCCAGATTACCTGTAATACCTACTACAGTGTACATGCTTTGTAAACAGCTGTTATACTGTATTGTTTGGGAAGCAATGAAAAGAAAAAGTCTGTACACGTTTAGTACAGGCGTAACCATACATTTTTTTCCTGAATATGTTCAATCTGTGGCTGGTTGAATTCACAGATGTGGAGCCCACAGAGAGGGAGGCCAACTGTGCATCACTATTCGTGATGGCACAGCACACAGAAGTGTCTATTTTCTACAGACACAGAAATAAACTGATGAACAGCTGAGCCACGCACTATCTCTTTTTCTCACAGAACCTCTCCATAGTGGCCAGCAGCTGCTCCTCCTGTCTGCTGAGCTCCCTGCCCCACTAGCTTCCCCTGCCTCGGCTCTCCAACTCCCTCCAGCCTTCCTCTCTGTTGGGCCACATGTGACACGTGTCCCCATGTGGATGGGCGCACCAAGCTCCCACCTTCCTCTCCTCCACAAGCTGGGGCACCTCTCTGGGGCCGTGTCCTTCTCTATGGTCATCCCTCAGCAGGCAGCTGCCTAAGACAATGAACTTGGGAGTGAATTGTGGGATACTGCATGTCTGCAACTATCTGCGTCCTACATACACAACCCAGTGGATGCATTAATTAGGGGATCCCCAAAGGTCTCACCTTGGGCCTTTTCTCTTGTATGGCCAGCTTCCCCAGAGAGAGCTGGCCATGACTCAGAGGCAGTGACCTGGGGGGGCTTACTATGCAGCCTGCACACTTCCTGAGCTCTCGGCAGCACACCTTCCCCCCGCCACTCAGCTGGGGCTCCTACCGCTCAACCAGAGCCTCGTTAAGCCTCAGACTTGGGTGGGGAGACCAGAGTACAATGAGTCTGTAGGGGAACGCTGAAACAGCCTTCACGCTTCCAGCCACATCCCCACCTCACTTGCAGAGACACAATCCCCAGGGCTCTGTGGGTCAACTAGGCGTCCTTCCTGCGGCTGTCTAGGTCACATGCTCTCCTGCTCTTGAATTTTTCTGCAACTCCCTTGGGCTCCTGCCATCTCCTCCCCACTCTCCCTTCCTATGGCTTCATGCCTTTTTACGCCTTTGCTCTCTTTTGTGGGGTTACTGGGGGGGGCTCAACTGTCACACGTGGGTTCAATCTGCCATGTTTATCAAAGTCTCAAGCCTTAATTTACCCAATTTTTACCTACAGACAAGTTGAGTATATTGGGCATGTTGAAAGTACGTGTTAGGTTCATAGGTATCTGTTAGTTTGCAGAGTTGCCTGAGGGACATACACTGTTTTGAGTGCCCTACACATGAGGTCTTGCTGACGGTGCACTCTGTAGATGATAGGGCGGCATCACGTGGCAGGGTCCAACAAAGTTGGCACAAAAACTCTCTGTCACACAAAACACACCTTATTACTTCGTAACATGCTCAGCAACCTCTTATTAAGGTGCAGACCTCAGAGGCCATTTTCCATTCGCCCTCTTACCTGGCATGATCTGGATCCGTGTAGGGCACGGTCCTAACACATTCTCCAACGTAATTCACCGGGAATGGCAGCAGGAAATGTGTCTTCATTTGGCAGGGTTTGAAAGTGGGCTCCTGGGGGACAGAGGCACGTGGGTCAGACCAGGTGGCACTAACACGATTCAGTCTTCGGCGCTGAGACTCTCAGATGCCATCTGAAGGTCTCCTTTCCTGCAAGTCACTAGCTAGGTACTCATGTTCAAGCGCAAGACACTACAACGACATCATTCCATATGATTTCTCACTTTAACATGAGATCCTCCAATCTTGACATAATGCCTTAAAAATTATTACTCAATTAATAACAGTTCATACTACATCGTTTATGTCAAAGCTGATTCTCCAGGCATACATTACTTTGCCATAACTACGATAAACGAAACTGAATGCCATCATTACCACAGCTGAGCAAGCAGAGAGGCAGATCATGCTGCTTCACTGAAGGCAGCTGACGCCCATCCAGCATCACAAGCCACACTAAAGCAAAGGTGACCATGTGGTGTCGAGAACATGTCATCCTCAGCACGAGGAAAACAGACCCCAAAACAGGGCACACACTCAGCATCGTCTCAAAGAGCAAAGGCTCAGGATGACAGTGACAAAAAGCTACAGCTAAATCGCAATTCTAGGGACAGGCCCAGCCCCAGGAGTGGCTAGGACAGAGGAATCCTCAGAACCAGAGCATCAGACAACAGCTGGGAGGGACCGGCTCGGTTCCTGCTGAAGCGGTGGACTTTGTGAACTTACTGTGATCAGCTTTCTTATGATCTGGGGGCCACGAAAGTGTGCGTTTCCACCAGAGCCATTGTATGCAGCCTTCTGAAAATAAAATGTTTCCAAGAAAAATGAGAAAAGTCTAAAACTCATTTGAAACAGATAGGAAGGTACAGATTTCATAAAATTCACAATGCTAATATCAAGCATAGACAGATTTCTCTCAGTGCTTTAAATGACAAAATGTTTTAATTTCTTAACTGTTTTAAAGAAGTGAAAATTTTTCATAGATTTTCAGGTAGTTGAGAAAAAGAAGTCCTTGCTGGACATCACAAAGGAAAACAGTCTGACCTTGCTTTCCTCCTTTTGCACTTTCTAGTCATAAAACTGGGCCCAGATGAGAGGCCGTGTAAAACGGACGGCTCTAGCTAGAGGGACCCAGAGCAGCTGGGGCCACCATCTCATGGCCCTACTCCCAGTGGCAGAAGCTAAAGACAGGAAGACAGGAGAGCACCCCCAAATGGAGTAAGGAAGTGTGAGCATCAGCACAGCAGACATTAGAGGTGGTTCCTCTGCAAAACCTACAGACTGGCAACCTGCACCGGTGGCAAGTGAGACTTTGCCACTGATGCTGTGAATTGGACTGAAACCAACCTTGTAAAGAACCAAGTTGATTAGGTTGTTGATAACTGATGTAAATATTCTGGGGGAAATCTATGAATTAATTAGTCTTAGTGAAAAGGACGCAACCATTTTGTATCTTCAAGAGCTGCACAAACAGCAGTGATATGCTTCACCAGATCACTACTTTGGGCTATTCTTATGCTACTGCATCTCAAACCAAAGCCTGCTTTTTCCTGTTAGACAACTACTCACTGCAAGGCATGGCAAGAATAGGTGAGCACAGGATCTATGACCACACTGCAGGGTTTGAATTCAGTTCTCAACTGGGTCAATGCTGGGCAACCTACTTAATCCTGCTATACCTCATTTTCCTCCTCTTGACAGCGGGGGTTATTAATACCTACACATTGGATGGCTTCAAGAATTAAACGAGTTAATCTATGTATAAAAGAACTGCACCTGGTACCTGCCAGCTGTGATTAGTGTGTTACCTCAACCACGTGGGGGCGCACAGGTTTCCGCTCCTTCTTACTTCGACCAAGGCTTCTAATGAAGTTCTCCACCACTTTTTCTGCCTCAGACATCTGCTGAACAGTAGCATTCACTGCACACCTGTTTAAAAAATTATGAGGCTGGCTGGTTGCTCAGTTGGTTACAGCATGGTGGTATAAAAAATTATGTACATACAAAGCCATGATTATAAAAAGTAAAACACCATTTTACTAATTTGTCACATTTTATATAATAAAAAGTGAATAATACATTGTTTTTGTATAAAATAATACTCAAATATTAAAAAGAAACGGTAGCCAAATGTGGAAATAATACAGCCATCTGACT
This sequence comes from Cynocephalus volans, assembly GCF_027409185.1. NCBI lineage: Eukaryota > Metazoa > Chordata > Mammalia > Dermoptera > Cynocephalidae > Cynocephalus > Cynocephalus volans. Next base: position 123,407,971 of record NC_084465.1, read on the forward strand.
TCTCTACAGCGCTTTCAAGTGATTAAAAGACTTTCACATATTTCACTGTTACAGCTAATAAATTAACTGTCAAGATGCAAAGACAGTGTTTCTGACTCTAAATTCTGTGTTTCTATGAAGGACAAAGAGGAAAAAGAGAATATTAAGACCTGCCAACAACGCCTTCAGACTTACAGTATCAGAAGACTGAAAACTTTTTAAATTACCACCCAGAAGAGAAATCAACAATTTAAAAATGTGAACTTGTTGTTAAAATAGAAAGTTATTTCATGAAGTGCCAAAAAATTACCATTCTCTCAAAAAATATTTTTATATAACTCTTCCAAATTCTACAGAATCACAAATAATACTACCATATAACATTTTCTTGAACTCTACAATACACTGACAGTGTATTTTTCCCCCTTTTGGCCCTAAATCCCAAATTTATTTTAGTTAAATTAACAGCAGGTACCATTAAATTAATACTAACTATAGTCACTGCTTTGTATATATTATTTCTTTTAATTCCTTACAATAAGCCAGTGTAGTAGGATTTTATGGAAAAGGAAGTAGAAGATACATGGTTCAGGTGCCCAGGATTGCCTGGTTATGAGTGGGAGTATGGGGCCAGCACTGAAGCCAGGCTTGCCCAACACCAAAGTCCTGGCACTACCTGTCAGGCCCCGCCTCCTGCCACTGCAGACTGTCCTGGAGAATCTGCTGGTGATTCCCAAGAACTGACTGGGGAAAGTCACCAGGAGTCTGCATGTAGAACAACAAGTGACTTAGGCAGATGTTTTCTAGTTCAGTATCAGTGAATGCTAAATCAGTGTCATTGACAGTAAGATGCTGAAAATAAACTTAATAATTTTTAAATTCCATTCATGTTCACAAACCTGAGAGCATAAGGCCGACTGTGCGTGTATGCCCTGAGCTGCTAGATGTTCTTCTCAAACCAGCACGTCTTTTTATTTTTACAAGGAGCTGCTCTTTTCCTCTGGTCTCGAGGAAGCTAACCTGGGTCTCCTTGATTCCTCGTTCATGGAACACTTTGCATTTGAAGGCAGTGTATCCTTACACAGTTGCCCTAAATCTACTTTGTGTTTTTACTAAGATTAAATTAGCTTGCTTTCTTCCCACCTCCCACAGTTTTTATTAAACTTAAAATATTACTTTTTTATCCTCCATAGAAAATGATTTCTCAGTTTATTAGAACATAGGATCAATTCTATATGAAGAATTCTAATGAAATCTAGGATCAATTCTATAATCTATATATACCTATACCAAGCATTTTTTACTGTCTTAAAGATAAATTTATATGACTTCAAGTGAAAAGTATCTAAAAACTACACTTAATGAAATGGAATAAATCATAAGATCTTCATTAGAAGCAAACCACGCACCCACCTCATATTATCACAGTTCAGTAGGTGTTTTTGGATGCGGGGGAGCTTTCTCAGGACTGGAGTGATGTCTGCCATTTCTGCAATTCTCTTCATCAACCTCACCTGAGCCAAGGAATCAAACAGAGAGAGAGACAGAGACCACAGATGACCTCCTCATTCTGAAACCAACGTCCAGATACACATCCCGCTGGAGCAGGGGCAAGTGTGTCACTGCCCTGCTTGGGGAGGGGTGAGGCTGGGGGTGGGAGGGATACAAAGAAGGAGAGTTAAAACAAAGTTTTTTCCCATGAAATTTGGTCAATTAGAAAGTTAGCAACTCTGGAAGATGGCTAAACCAGAACAAGCAGGGTCCCTTCCCCATGACCCACCTGATCCATCCCACCAAAGGTTTCCTGCAAGTCCCCTGCGGGTGTGAGGGTCCTGCTGGCTCGAATGGATGCGTAGAGATGCCCGGAGTCTGGAATTCCATTTGCAAGCTCCTGAGCAGTTATCCTAACTAAAACTTTGAAGTGTTCTTCTTCTTCAAAGCATGGGCTAGGTAAGAGGAAAAATGTAATAAATTCCTGGAGACCCATCCATGCCCCCTTCAATATCAAAGTTTTCAGGCTATTTCAGCATCCACAGACATTTTACAAGCCCACAGGAATTACAAGTAAAATCAGGCTATGGAATCAACACCCACAAATGAGGAAAATCTACTTTTAGAACACTTTCAGACTCAGATCTCTGCACATCCCGAGAATGAACATCTTTTGCAGATAAAGTACTTGTTAAATACTTCGCTCCACAGATGCATCATATCTGGTAGGTTTCGATCCAGGCAAAGAGAGGAAAAAAGCACGCCCTGAATCACGAAAGCAGAACAAATAAGAAATTAACTAATTTAACATAAAAGACAAGACACTGGAGAAACAAACTTTCAACCATGACTGTGGTGGAGAATCAAAAACTACCTGCTCGTATGTGTCCAGATGTGCGTCGTCAGGGAGCACCTGGGGAGACACAGTCATCCCTCCTGTTCTCAGTTCTATTTGCTGAGCTTGTTCCCGATAGTCGAGAGGGCCGCAGCCCAGCCTGCCACAGACAAGCAGCATTTCCTGAGTCCCCAGGCACGTGCCTCTTCACTCACAAGTTGATTAAATTAATTCAACCCCAAAGCCTCCCAGGCCTCTTTTTACACATCAAAGGTGATGAAGAATGAAAGCATTTGACACTAATGCTCTACACTGTCCATGTGCCCTCCTCTCCCCAGGGTGAAAACCAGCTTCTTTTATTCAGGGAATCTACTTACAGCACCCAGGCCACTGGACACTCAGGCAGCCAGCACCTGGCACTAAAAACAAAATTCTAAAATACGCTTTTCTAGTCCTAAACTTTTAAATGTTCTGAGTGTTCCTTACTCTCTTCTTCCAAAACATTCTGATGTATACCTCATTTGTTCAAATGTCTGGTGGTCTGCGGGGACCTGAAGAATAGGCCTGCATGAGTTTTTAAGAATAGCAGAAGTCCTCTAAGCAACAATGTTTTGGAAATAACATTCTCCCCAATCTCCTAACGCAAGAGAGCATTTAAGCCCAGTGGACAACTGTGATGTGTCTTCTGCAACTGCTGTTAAAGGACAAGCTGTGGGAGCTGTATTAAAAACAAAACAAAACTCAAAAACGTGTTCCCCTGCCCTGACTCACAGCCATGCAGCTTTCTGAAGCATGCAAACTTCTCGCTCTCCACAGACCACTCTGCTGCGGTGGTTCCGTGTCCCTCTGCTCTACTGAACAGGGAGGGATGCCCGCAGCCCCGTGTACTGTGTGTCCTGTCACCTGGGCCAGGACATAGAGCAGAGAAAAAGGGACACACAGCTGTGTGTGCACATCTATTCACAGACGACCATTTAAGGAGGCTAGGAGCAGCAACGGAGTAAGCTCAGTGGAGAAGCAAACCACGGGAGAGGGTGTCAGCCCGGCCTCACAGCCAGTCCAGGCCCCGCCACTTCCAATCACTCATGCTGTAGATTAAACGCAAGCATTCTATGTCAAAATCTTAACAGAGTAACGCCGGGGAGATGGATGTGTCTATAACTATTATCCTACAGTCCAGATTCATAAATATTTAATGTAATGGTTATAGTAAGAAGACATAATTTTCATTCAAATACAAATTCTAAACAAATATACTGTATGTTTACTTATTCACTGTAACACTAATAGTTTTAAAAAATAAAATGATCCACTGAAAGGTGATTACTATCAATACATTAAAACTGTAGATCTACACACAGAAAATATGTATTAATATGACATATAAGTTGTACTGAATTATATACATGTGCGTGTGTCTCTGTTCTGAATATGAGGCTCTTACTTGGTAAGGACGCTGCAGAAGAGTGGCACGTAGGGCTTCAGCTCCTCAGGAAGTGTGTTCAGGCTGGAAAAGGCTCGGAAGTACACCATGCCATTGGTGGGCTGTGCACAGTACTGAACAGGGGTGTCCCCAGCTAGAAAAACACATTATTACCAGGAAAATTTTAATCATTTTTAACATTTAAGAAATAATGCTATTGCTATTCAAGAACAGAGGTTTAAAACTTATATTAGCAAACAAAAAATGCTATTCATTTGCATTGTTTATATAAATGTCCCTATTGTAGTTCCATTATGACAAAAAACTGAAACAGTCTTCAATACTAAGAATTAGAATGGAAGAACGGTCACATTCTTCTAGTCTCATAACTATGCCAGCTTTCCCCTCCCCACCTCGACCCGCCCTCACCTGCCTTTAATCAGAGTTGACTCTGACTAGGGCATTCCTGAAACATCTGACCCCACTGTCTCACCCATCCTAAATGCCACTCATCTGCCCCAACAGGTCCTCCCCATGGCCCCCACATGATCCCCTGTATTGCTCTCAGTAACCACATGCCCCAAGGGTACCTCCAAGTCTCTATAGGGCGCAGACGGTGTATTGTGTCTTATATTTCCCTAGCACCAGAGTAGGAACTAAAGCATTTTCTGATGACTGATTTATCTTCACTAATTCTTTGAATGAACACTTAATGAGATTCACTGATAAATAAAAACTATGGGGGCTTAAAAGATCAGTGAGATATTAACCCCATCTTCTAGAAGCCCAGTCCAGAAGAAAAAAATTCATTCACACATTCACACACGTGCACCAAATAAATGAGATGTTGTAAACATGATAGGCAGTGTTAAAAATCAAAAGGCAGATTAGAGATGTTCCACGGAGGACAGTGACTCTCAGATTCAGTGTGAGATCCTGTTCTCGGTGGTGCAAGTTAAAGCACAATGCTGAGGCCAGCTAAGTAAAATCCCATCCTGCCCACTTGCGTGCTCAGTGTCAACACCTTCCAGAGTAATGGCACTCCACAGACGTGTGTCTTGCTACCAACCAGAAGCCAAGGTGAAATTAAGCCCCTCTGAGAACACAGGAACAGTGACAGGCCACAGGACAAACACTAGGACGGGACAGCAGCAGTCTAAGGCTCCCTTCCGTCCTCTGTGACTTGTCACACCTGCACTTCGAGAGCAGCTCCCCATTCCCCCACATCCTCTCTCCTACACTGACAGCTGCATTGAAGAGTTTGCTTGGGCAAAGGACTCAGAGGATGCCCATATGCTTTAAAAACTGCATCTAATACAGCCACAGTATAACCTAAATAAATCCTCATCTGAATCTAGAAGCAGCAAATTACAGAGCTGTATCAAACCCACTCAGGAAAGCAAGCACATGCTCTTACTTTCGATAGTAAGGAAGTCTATTGTCACTGAATGTTAAAAACAACGTATGAGACACCTGAAAAGCAAGCTCTAAATGAATAGGGATGCTCAAATGTTTTATAGTAAACAACCAAAGTGTGACGCTATTTCTCCTGTGGAGACCGATACTGAATTTAATGGAGGAACCCAGGTACCCTGAAAAAGATAGTGTTTACAGTGACCTGCCAAGACCATGTCCAGCTCAGTGAAAGGCATGGTGGGCTCGATATCCGATACACCCAATGCTGGCAGGCAAGAGGCATCTTGAGGTTTACTTTGCTGAGTCCGTAATTCTAAACCTAAAAAGAAAAAAAAAAACAAAAAACAAAACAGTGAATGTTCAGGACTACAATGAAAATGTTTTATGCAATTTATTACCTCTCTGTTTGTTATCATCTGACATTCAAAATTTGCCATGCCATGCCAGGTGTCGGGTTTCCAAGCTGTCTGCTATCTGCAAACAAAGACAATTGAAGGGACCTGACAATCACTCAGGGGCAGTCCTCTTCTAACTCTCAGTCTTCAATCACTTACAGTTCTGCTGGGGAGTAGAGGTTCCTCAAGCAGCTTCCCCTCCGCCCCTCAATACTTTATACCATCGATTAGACTGTGTTTAGAGTTTCCAAACCATTTCTTGCTGGATTAAAATTTAATGACTGTTGTACTTGTTTCCTCTTATTTCATTACCACTAATTTCAGCAAAATGCTTGTGTAATCAAATAAATTTCACAAGTTATAGCAATGTTTAAAAATACATTTTCTGGGCCTGATGATCCATGCACCTAGTCAGAGGGAGGAAACTCTTCCAGGGAATCACCCCACAGAACCACATGGTCTGTAAGAGGAGAGAATCCAAAAGGCCGAGCAACTGCTTATGGGCGCACCTGAATGGTGGATGTATAAAAGCACTTTGCAGTTCCTGGCATCCGCTGAGCTAATCTTAGAAGGAAAAGGAGTAGCTTCCCTAATCTGCCATGTCCACTGTTTTGAAGTTCTGTGTGCACACGCGATCACATCACAGCCACCCAGAGACAGGATTTGGGGCATGGCAAGCATCTCATGTGGTACAGCACTCTCCACAGGTGTCACTGTGCCTGATTAAAGTGAAAGTTGAACCGGCCCTCCACACCAAGCTCTTCAGGCCTGAGGCACCAACCACAAACTTGTTAGACTTTCCAGGCCTTCCTCTACCTGGTCGTCACCTGCCCAATCAACCAGAGCTTCCCAACCTCACGCCACTCAGAAGTTTTCTAATCCTGTTTCTCTGATTCACTCACTCGGTCTCACAAACAGCCCAAGAGTCCAGCTCCCCTAAAACACCCTGCAGCTCATCTGACACCCCAATACACTCGTAGGATAAAACACACCCATCATCTTTTTTCTTTCATCAAATCTCCCTGATAAGAGCTTATCTCTCTATAACACTTAATACTTTACATACAGACACAAAAACTTAAGAATTAGTTTTTAATAAATTAAATAATTTTCCATTCACCTTTTTTGCACTGGTGTTCATTTACTGCTTGAATTTTAATTCAGAGATTACTGACACTGAAGTCCAGACTTTAAGACTTACTGACCTGAAATAACAATTAAATGCACTAGCACTGTGTCCTACTTTAAAGGAACTCTGCAGTGAATCTGTAAAGTAAAAACATGCTTTTGTAATATGAGCATCATTCATTAACATACTGGTTTGGATTGCAGTACACTGGGTTTTCTTAAAACAAAGAGCACCTCTAAGGCCAGGCTATGCTCATGTAATAATGTAAGGAACATACATCTGTTGCTTACACATGGAATTATCCTTCTACTTACAAATGGCTTTAACTAAAAATGGAAGATTGGAACCTGTCAATTAGCACTTACAAAACAGAGCTTAAAATAGCCATGTCTAAACAAGAATTCTGATATAAATAGGTTACAAGTTGATATTCAGTTTACCTTTACTGGATCATGTAACCTCAAATTTACCATGATAAATTAGAATTACTTATTTTTCACCTAAAGTCAACTCTATCTCGTGACAAACCTGACAACTCCTCACATAATCCCAGCCTGACTAGCTTATTTTGAGGGAAAGGGTACACATGCATAAGTTGTATACATATTTTAATAGGCCTTATCAATATATAATCTACAAGGAATAAAATTCACAATTTTAAAGATATAATTCAGTAAGCTGATGAATGCAGAAAGTCATGTAACCACCAGTTATGTCACAACACAGAAAGTTCCTCGTGCCCCTCTGCAGTCAGCCCTGCTCCCACTCCTGGCCTCTAGCAGCTGCTGACCTGCTCTCTGTCCCTACAGCTTTGCCATTTCCAGGGTTCCATATAAATCTGGTGTGTGTTTTTTGTGCCTGGCTTACTGCACTTAGTGCAGTGCCCTGAAACCCATCAGCGCTTAAGTGTGCCGCTGCTTGCTCCTTTTCACAGCCAAGAGTTATTTCTCTGTATGGATACACATGCTGAGGGCAATGTGGGTTGTTTCAAGCTTTGTTTGGTCATACGGACACGTTTTCATTTCTGGGTAGATACTCAGGTGTAAGACAGCTGGGCTTTATGGTAAGCAAGTTTAGCACCGTCAGGACTCACTAAATGGTTTGCCTAAGAAGCTGTATTATTTTGCTTTTCCATCGGCAGCAAACGAGAGTTCCACTTGCTTCACGTGATTGACATTTGGTATTGGCAGTATTTTTAAAAACAACTTTAGCCATTCTAGCGGATGTGTGATAGTGTATCACTATGGTTTTAATTTGCATTTTCCTAATAAATAATGATGCATTTCCCAAAGAAAACAATAAGATTATTTCCCATGTAAATAATGATTTCTGTGCCTATTTGCCACTAGTATATACTAATTTTCTGAAAACAGTCCCTTATCATGCTGTTGTTCTGCAATATTTCCCCTAGTGATCGAGAAGTGACCCGGATTCCTCCCCTCTCTTGTGGCCACACACCTCTCCTCTCCCAGGCATACCCACCAGCCTCTGCAAGGTCTCCCAGGTCGGGCTTTTCTCTTCGTCCACCACAACCATCCCAGGTCTTCCTGTCGTGCTTAGGTTTTCTAATCGCCTTTTCACAGTTTTCTCTATCCAGTTTGTCAAAGAGAAATATCACCGCGGCAATGCTCACTGACTTCTGATGCTTACAGTGTGCACTCCAGGCCCTCCTCATGCAGCCTCCTAGCCTCTTGTTCCTGCCTCTGTCTTTCCCCCACGCGCTCTCGTCCCCAATCTGCACCTACGCGTCGCCCTCAGGCAGGGGTACTCCTCCCCACTGCGCATCTCCACCTGCGCCTGCCCTGCATGCGCCCTGGAGAGCTCACCTCTCTGCCACCTGCCTCCTCTCAACACGTGGCTTAGACTACCTGTGTTGCTCACCTGGCAATTCATTACACACTGAGACATAAATTTTAATGACATAGTATATAGAGCCTGGTAAATAGAAGTATGTATAAAATCCGTAAAATGAATAAATTTTCTAAAGCCACTTCTTTTCAATTACTGCTGCCTTTGCTGTATGAATCTTCTGAGCATCAGGTTGAATCTCACGGACAAACCCACCATACCAAATGGGAATTCTGTAGATGCCCAATAAATATTTGTCAGTTGAAATAATACGAGGGTACTTCAGAAAGTTCACACAAAGATTGCTATTATCTTTCAATTCTATTTTTCCACAAACTTTCTGAAGTACCCTCATACTTGCCTCCAACTATTAACTTTCTGAAAAGTTCACTAGGTCTAGGGAAGGCCGGCAGTCAATAAGCACAAAACTAATAGCTCACCTTTTTCATAGATCTGTTGCTTGTCTTTTAGAGAGAGAGAGGTGACCTTTTGCTTCAGTTTTTCTGCTTCAATTTTTGCTTGTTTCTCATAGTACTTGTCATCTGGTTTCATTGATAAAGTCAGCTTATGCTGATTACTCTGCAACAAGTGACAAAAAGCCAAGTGAAAACAAGGTTGTATTAAAGCTTACACCTGGAGCCAGCTTCTGCGGGCCTGTCCTTGGTCCAGTAGTTCCATGTGCCCACTTTTATAATAATGATGACAACAGAACTCTCCTCACAGGTTGTTTTAAAGTACAGAAGCCATAAAAAAATCCTCACAACCACACCTACTATGCAGTAAGTATTAATTCATAACGCTGTTGTTACTACTATTAAATGATTATTATTATAATGGTCACCATGTCATAGCCATAATTTTATCAATAGTCAACATTTTCTTTACACCCTGTTGTAAAAATAAAATTACTTGTGCTTTTTAATATTATAAATCTTTGATTTTAGTCTAAATAGAAGATACCACAAAATTCTAACTTAATTTTTGTCCAGTGTTCATTGTACTACTTCTGAAAGTTTGGAACTATATTTTCCATTTGATAGTTTATAAATTATGAGGACAAAACAGATGTTTGGTGATTTAATGTGCTTCTTTCATTTATTTCAACAATTAAAATAATATGTGCACGAAATGCTCACTTGTAATACTATACAGAGAAGTGGGAGAATGGGAGCACAACCAAAGCTCTATAGAAAATAACCTACAGAGAAACTGCAGGTCCCACTATCAAAGCACGTCCCACGTCCACAACAATGGCACACATCAAATAGAGTTACCCTTCCAAACAGACATCAGGCTTGCCCATCATGGCAATACCTTTAAAAAGTTCTACCATATTAATAAATACATAGCAGAGAACATGCAACCACACACAAATGTCTGGAAATCCAGAAAAACAAACTCACAAGCATCGAAAGAATCCAATCTTAAAAATAACCAGAATAGTCACTACATTTTGGTGACTATTTTCATATTTTATATTATTATTCTACTAACAAAATAGAAAAATAAGCATAGATGTTTGTTAATATATACACATAAACATATGTATAGTCACATTAAAAAACACCCTCTATCAACTTGCATTACAGCTTGGAAAACAGAATTTTTTAATTAAGTTAATGTAAGCATTTAAATTTTTAGTTAAAAATTTAAAAATTACCTTAACCATTCATTAACAGAAATTTATTGACACAGAAAAATTTTGCTCCTAATGTTCTTTTCATTATAACATTCAACTTCAAAATTATAGACATAAATTTTCAAACTTTCTTACCTTAAAATACTGTTTCACTTTTTCTTGCAAAAATTTTGGATTTTCCTTAAGGCACTGCCTGAATCTAGCCAACTGATTTCCCAACTGCAGGAGTTCCACAGGGTCCCCATCATGATTCCAACAAGAAGCTATGTACTGGAGTGGAGAGTTTTAAACCTATAACGCACTTTATACCACAAACACTATAATACCCCAGAGTAAACATCAAAGTCATGATATGTTATTGAAATCCTAGTTTCTGTATTTAAAAATACCACAGATGACTGTTTTATTGAGATTCTAGTTTCTGTATTTAAAATACCACACATGATTGTTTATAACAAAAAACTTAAGCCATTCTTTGGAGAAAAAGAAAATTCATTTTAACTCTATTTTTTACTAATAACATAAAAAGCAAAGGCTTAATTTATTTTTAGAAAATATAATTACCAACAGATTATCAGTTATCATAAATCCCTACCTATTTAAAGTATTCTGCATAAAACTATTTCACATAAAAACATAAGATATCAAAAAGCCAATTAAATAAATAGGCTACTAAAAAGACAAAATGTTTATTATAAAACTAAATTAAAATTAAATTTATATTTGTTCCAAGACAGTGTAACTTTTAGGGTTCAAATAATAAAGCTATCAATATCAATCTGTATTTTCACTGCTGTCAAGAAGCCCTGATTACAAAAGTCAAAAAACAAAAAACAAAACCAAAACTGAGATGGCTGAAAAACCACGTACTGATGTCAGGGCAAGTCCAAAGCTGGTAGATTGATGCTTCATTTGTATTTCGATTTTATGAAGTAAAGCTTCAATTCGATCATCTTCAAATCCTTTCCTGAAGAAAACAATTAAGAAAAGAGATGTTGAAAAGAAAGTTTTAGAAACACAAAGTACCAGAGATAATATTTAAACAGTTAAATATAAACTAATTCATGTTTTAGTACATAAAGAGAAGGCCACTAAACATCCATAAAAAGACTGAAATTCTGTCATTTGCAGCAACATGCACAAATCTGGAGGACATTATGTGAAGCAAAATAAGCCAACCACAAAAAGATAAATACCGTATGTTTTCACTCAAATGCAGAAGCTAAAAAAAGTTGATCTCAGAGAAGTAGAGAGTAGAATAGTGGTTACTAGAGGCTGAAAAGGGGGAAGTAGGGAGAGGTTGGTCAATGAATACAAAAATACAGCTAGAAAGGAGAGATAAGTTTTAGTGTCCTATAGCAATGTAGGATGACTACAGTTAATGACAATTTATGGTATAGTTCCAAAGAGCTAGAAGAGAGGATGCTGAATGTTCCCAACACAAACAAATGACAAATGTTTGTTATAATATGCTAATTACTTTGATTTGATCACTGCACACTGTATATATGTACCCAAATATCACATTGTACCCCACATCCATGTACAACCACTATGTGTCAATTAAAAATAAAGATTAAAAAAAGAGAGAGGGACAAGACCAAACAGTGAAGAAGCCTCTGCGCCCTTTGCAGAAAGCACCAGTGAGTGAGAAAGGCAAGCAGTTCCACGTGAACAGCCACACGCACCTGACCACTTCATCAAGCGTGCTGTCCACGAGGTCCCTGACCATCTGAACGTCTTTCTCTGCAATCCCCTGGAGGCCCACGCTGAAGTAGGCCTCCCTTGTGTAGCCGTTGTATCTAGAATGCACCACAGAAAGAACGCACTTCATCATTCGCTTGTCATATGCTTTAAAGATCAGAATTAAGAACTTTAACCTCCAGGTCCTCCACTACACAAAGCCCATTAAAGCAATGTTCTCAGACATTCACTTCTCAGATATAATTAACTGGTCACGTACATTCATGCCCTTTTACTGTTTCTAAGAGTCAATACAATTTAAACCTTTGAGTTATGGCAAAATATACTTAGAAATAGAAAACTGCTGAGTTTTACAAAATCTTAAGACTTCAAAGAGTACTTAATGACTTGTGTTTTAAAGGTGTGATACTCTGAGACCCTGGAAAAGCTGTTTTTGCCCAATGCCCCATTCAGGGGACATACACGGTGTGCACTGGAATGACAATCATGCAGAGCTCCTTACTGGGTGCTGGGCACAACCTGCCCTGGCACCCCCTCCCTCCAGCTGTAACAACCAAAAGTATCCAGACATCATGAAGTGTCCTGGGGGTGGGGAGGGAGCAGAACTGCCCCCAACTGTCAGCTATGGTCTAATCCAATCATAAAACTTACCCAGCATCAGGAGAAAAGTCTGTACCAAGTCCAGATTCAATTAAGGCTTTGTAAAAGGGAGAATTGGGCCCCGATATCAAGAGTGAAGACAGGAGATTTAATGTGAAGGCTTCAAATGTGTCAGTGATACTTCGTTGAAAAAAAGGGGGAGGAGAACAAAAGGGAGAAGTGTTGGCCTCATCAGTGCTTTTCAAATCACTTAATTCAATACCAGATTAACACTTCCATCTCCAGGCTGAGTTCTACTAGAAACTCCTGCACTTAAATGCTCATTTTAATAATTACAGGGGCAAAGGAGAACTTTTTATACTGGCATTTTTTGAGGGGGGGGCCCCAAACCATAAAATTAACTGCATGTTAAATACTTATCACATGATAGTCTGCCAACCACTTCCACATATATTATTTCAATTATAGCTACAACATCAACATTATAAAGTAGACAAGAAACAAACAACGAGCTGGACTGATGTGTTCACGACATGCAGCTACAACATGGGGCACAGTGCCAGAGTCTTTCCTATGTACCCTCCACAGCACAGGTTCTAACGAAATCTCAGAATTACAAAGTTTTGTATGTGGTATATTTTTAAACGATTGCTTTTCCCAGGCAGTCTATTCTTTATAGGAATGAAGCTTTAAATACAATAAGAAAGTAAATTACTTTTCTTCTGGATGGCTACCAAAAATGATTTTCCCCCAAAACCATTTCAGATGTTATTAAAAACTAACCTGCTTGACTCCTGACTCCTGACCATACATAAACTTATACCCAATGGTAGAATTCACCTCCTATCCTGGCTATTTCGCACTGTTTTTCAGCTAGTATGAACCTCAGTACGGTATACTTACTCGGGCAAGAGGAAGCTAACACTGACCGTGGTTTGTTTGGACGGATCTCCAGCCAGTGAATCCGGGCCACATGTTATCTGGAATTCCCTCTGTAAAATGATGTAGTGCTTTCAGAAGGCATCGAGTCTGAACGGTGTTAAACTATGATAGATTACTTGGATGCACACAATGGTCAAGGGCATGCTTTTCACTAAGTTAACTTTCTTTTTAAAACAAATAACCATTCGTTAGGCTTGACAAACTCTTATCTACATTGCACAGCCACAACAACATTTTAAAATCCTATTATTAATAAATAACAGAAGTCCTCATCTTGATATACTTAACAGGTATGACAAAAACTGGACAGGGCACTTACGGGCTCATCCCAGGGCTTCTGAGCTGGCACTGTGGTACTTGGTTCAATTTTCTGAAATTTACTCAGTGCTTCTTCGTGAATTTGTTTCAGATGCTGTTCTAACTGAAAATTACCATAAGTGAAGAACCTAAAATTTTGAGGAAAGATATTAGTCCATTTTAGTTTAAAAGATTAGAAGTGAACAGCAGTGACTTTTTGCATGAAATAGAGGATGTACAATATATGGTAGCTGATAACAAGCCAGTGTCCACACTGAGGTGAATTTTATATAGGAATACATTTTGTTTTCCCTCGATTTAACTATAAACATGAGACAGCAGCTTTTGCCCTTTTAATAGGATAGAAGGTACATACAAAACACAAATCATGCAGGAGGAATTAATTAAATGTAAATCCAGCAAAATTTGATCTCTTATTTTAAATCTGCTGTATAAAGGCATTATAAAAAACAAATGAGTTATTTGTTAAAATACATTACGACCCTAGCTACAGTAATCCATCTAAGACTGACAAAATAAAGAATTCCACAAAAATCAATTTTAGGCTACAAATTTCAGATTATATGAGTTTTTAAGATAACGCATTTATTCAACCAGAGGAAAAAGGCTACAATGATAGAACTGGTCTTTTTCTTTACTATCTGTTGTCTAGCTATGACTGAGATTTGGGAAACCAGTATCTTAAAGACCGTCTAAAATTTCACACTCAGGGTTTAGAAGCAGATTTTATACTGGAAGGGTTTAGATAATGCAGTAGTAATGAGCACCCCTAACATCTGGGTACTGGTCTCTAAGTGCCTCTTTCCACTGAGCACAGAACTCCATGGGAAAAGACCAGCTGGATACCTGGAGCAGGGAGAGCCTGGGTGTGCATATGTTGGGATTGGGGGAATGGGAGATAGAAACCAAAGAAATCACTGAAGACTAAAAACTGTCAGAAAGGAACTCATATGGGAGCAGGAATAATCTGAGCATAAAAATAAATAAAAAGATTCCATTTGGTCATAAAATCTCAGATATATACACATATAAAAATAGTCTATGAGGTCATAGTGGCAATAAAAATCAAAACAAACCAAAGAAGGCTAGGGAAAAAAAGAAAAAAGACTGCTGGTCATCACTGGAGGTAGCTACTGTCACCTCTGTGTCCTAAAACTGGACACTGCGGGGCACACATGCCCCCTGCCTTTCTCAGAGCCATATTTCAGAGGAACCCAATACCCCCAGTGGACGAGGAGAAGCTCTTTTTTACAGAAATCCAGCTAACAAATGTAGAAGAAATTATAGTGTTAGAAAACTTTGCAAAGTCTATTATAATGGACTAAGGCAACAATCATCAATGAACATGAAATCTATCAGTAGGTTGATGAAAAACTCAATTAATATTAACAGGTTACCAGAATCTCAACCCACGAGAGGGCCTGTAGTTGTAGGAAAACACAGAACTGCACAAAGGAGCTGCTGTCACCCCAATCTGTGAACAGGCCCCACACAGGCCTGATGCGATGCAGCAGGTGTAAGAGCACCACCCATGAAGGACTGTTTAAAAGGCTTAACTTGACTTTAACCAAGTGTCTGGATCCAATTCAAGTTCCAATTCCACAAGGCAGCAGCCAGACAGTGCAGAGGGTGAGAAAGCCCAGGGGAAGCCTGGCGTGGCCTCTCCCACCACTCTCCATGAGCGGACCCAGGAAACACATGGACTGAAAACATCACGTGTGGTCTTCATGTTGCTCAAACATTTTAGGGACAACTGGAGAGTGAATACAGAGTAGGAAATAGAAGGTTTTAAGAAAATATGCTAGGGCCAGCCCGTGGCTCACTCGGGAGAGTGTGGTGCTGACAACACCAAGGCCACGGGTTCAGATCCCTATATAGGGATGGCTGGTTAGCTCACTTGGGAGAGCGTGGTGCTGACAACACCAAGTTAAGGGTTAAGATCCCCTTACCGGTCTTTTTTTTTTTTTTTTTTTTTAAAGAAAATATTCTTATATTTTAGGATCACAAAAGTACAAGTATTAAGGGGTAAGTGATCATGATGTCTGTAATTTACTTCAAAAAAGTCAGCAAAAAAAAAAAGAATATGTAAGTGTATGGGTGTTTGTTATTCTATTCTCCCTCCTTTTCCATATATTTGAAAGTTTCCAAAATTAAAAATTTTAACTTTTTATACAATATTGCAAATATGATTTTACATTAGCATCTGGTTTCTTTGTAAATATAATTATTAGTGTTTTATTATTAATGACACATGAAACAAGCAGTGTATCAAAAGATAAATTTCTTTTTTTTTTCTTTCTTTTTTTTTTTTAAAAAGATGACCAGTAAGGGGATCTTAACCCTTGACTTGGTGCTGTCAGCACCATGCTCACCCAATGAGCTAACCAGCCATCCCTATATGGGATCCAAACCCATGGCCTTGGTGTTATCAGCACCACACTCTCCCGAGTGAGCCAGGGGCCGGCCCAAAAGGTAAGTTTCTGAGGTTCAGTAGCTGCATCCACCATTTGCAGAGCTCTTCTGTGTGCCCAGGGCAGTGCCTGAGGCTTGCACCTCCCACATCAGCCTGTCCTCCTAGGTGGTGGGGAGGTGACTCCAAAGGCTGTTTGTAACCACCACGCTGTGCTGAGAGTTATGTTGTAGATGTTTAAAATGAGTGTCCAAGTAGGTCAGACAGGCAAACTTCAGCAAAGACTCTTATCTAGACTTATGTATTTCTTAAGCAACAATCATTTACTACTACATGTGAGAGAAGTTTGTCATTTTTTCTAAGAATGCAAACCAGTCAACTCCTAACCATCCACCTTAAACTTTTAAAAGGATTACCGAGCATTGCTTGGGTGGTAGTGAGTAGCGTGAAACTGTTTCAGCTGCTCCCATGTGAGCTCCGGGATGCAGAGCGGATCTCCACCAGAGACCACTGAGTAGGTGTGGTCGGGAAGAAGTCTGTTCTGAACATGCTGAGAGAATATCCTCTCATTATCTGTCTTCAAATTTTAAAACAGTAGATAAAAAATAAAAAATACACATGTGATATAGTACACAGTCATTGTAACATTACAATACAGCAAATTAGTCACATTCTGGGAGCAGATACTGACAACGCTTTGCAAATAAAACTGTTCTAATGGTAAACACGGACATTCATGCAAGTATGTTTAACGCAGCATTCAACTTCTCCATATCTGTGCATGGGGCCCAAGAACTGACTCTCCTGAAAGAGAAAAAAACCTTACTTTTCAACATTTGGGGGACGACAACTCCATTGCCTATGCAGGGCAAGAGCACAGGCACCGGGCAGGATAAAGGGGTTAGAACTGCCTTTGTCCACTAGCCATATAGGAGACAGGGAAACGCTATCACCTTAACTCAAGTTTCAAGAAAGTGTCTTGGAAGAAATGATACCAAAATCGAAAAGGATGAGAAATAGCTCATCACCTGAAAGAGCGCAGAGAAGTTGGGAAGCAGCACGGTAGACACAAGCCACCCCATGCATGTCAGAGACACCAGGACAGACCAGGGCAGGCCTTCAGTCACCAGGGGACTTGAGGACACAGGTCGAAGACAGTGGTTCTCAAACCCAGAAGGATTCAAGACACCTTTATGCTCCTAAAAACTGATGTGGTCCCCAAAGAGCTTTTGATTATGTGGGGTTTTTTGATTACATAGTTGTGTATGTATCTATGTGTATATATATGCACGGTGTGTGTATGTATTTATACAACCTTTCTGTGTTCATTCAGTAACTTAACTCATCACATGTTGACAAAAATACTTTTTGAAAATTCCTCTTCATAACAAATGAAGCAAAGCTCGCATTGTTTGGTCTACGGAAGACAGCAATGGAGCAGGGCTCCCCCACCTTCACTGTGGCCCACATGCTACGGAGCTTCTGGTAAAGGCCACTGTGCACTCAGGCAAGAATGACAGTGAAGAGGACAATGTCGTCAGAGTGCTGGGAAAAGGGCTTTTACCCTGCAGACCTGCGGCAGATTGCACCCCAGGGCCACCAGACAGGGCCTGAGTGCCACATATGCAGAAGCGCCCAGATGAAACAGCAGCCTGGGCCCACTGCCGCCTGTGGCTGCTGCCTACAGCACTGACCCCAGCTAGTTCAGCAAGTTATGACCTAAGACGGTAATGTTAAGTGAAATAACTGAACGCCAACTATCTTCCAAACCTATTTATACTTCAGCATTTTATGCAGGCAAGACCACCTTAACGCAATGTAAAAAAGGCAAAACTTACAAATGCTCCCTTCATCTCATTAAAGACAACGCCTTTAAAGACCAAGGGCGTTTGGGGGTCACTTGGATTCTCATGCTCTAGTCGCCATCCTTCCTGCCTAAATAATGATAAATAACAGTGAGATGACAGTGATTCTAATACTAAAGTCTAAATCAATTAATTAATCATTACATACCAAAAATCTAGCTCCCGCAGGCATGGAAAAAAGGTTGCATCCAGATACACAGAGAGGAGATTCTGAAAATCCTTGGGATTTTGTGTGGAAAATGGATACAGAGTATAATCACTAGCTGGGTACAAATAAAAAGTTAAGATTTAAAAATGCAACACATTTCTACAAAAAACATTTTCTCTTAAGCCTCATTTCTCCATCACAGCATGTGCTGACTACCAGCGGGACGGAGGCAGCAATCCCGCACTTTGGGTCTGTGCCTCGGCTCCTAACGTGCCTCGTCACCCCTGAGGACCCACTTTCCCAGGCCCAACTCAGGGTCTGCACCTGACAGGCACTACAACTAGTTCTTCAGTTACCATTTCTATAGTTCAAATTCCTCCAGAGATTTCCACAGGCTGAGACACATGACCTTAGTCTGCAGGAGCCTGATTTAATCTGCCCCTGCATCTCAGTCCTTCACAGGATGCTTCATTCCATTAGCCTACTCACCATCTTCAGATTTACTACTAATAACTAACACTACAGAGGCCTAATGTTGTAGCAATTTCCCAAAATTATTTTGAATTTTTCCAGAAAAAACTCACATTCCTTTTTCCTAAAACTCTAGTGTGTATAACCTGACCACAATGTGGCTTTCCTAAAGAACTAAATTTCTAACACCTTTCAACTAGAATAGAGACTGGTAAAAATTTATTTTAGTACATTTATTAATTGCCAACTAATCTCCTTTTTCTTAGCATCTAACTGAATTTGAGCAAACCCAACAGTGATTTCGGCTCAGGACATCAGTCTTACCTGTGAATGCATTCATAAAAGTGGATAATGACCTGTTCAACATTTTGAAGAAAGGATCTCTACATGGGTATTTCTGAGAGCCACAAAGGACCGTATGCTCAAGAATATGCGGAACACCAGTGCTATCCATTGGAGTGGTGCGAAATTGCACACTAAGGCAAAGAAAAAGGATAATGGGAAAGGTTATGCTTAGTAATGCCCAACAGAGTTCCTAAACATGAGACTACCTCGGATTATTAGAAACAATCATTATAATATAATCTTTTAACAAAATGTTTTTTAACTATAAAGTATAAGATCACTGATTCAGACTGTAAAACTTTAATGTATTTAGATGAGGATGTAAATAGACGTAATCCCTTATATTTTTGGGACGCTCTGTGTATAAAAATATTGAGATATTATTTAAACTTCTTAATTTTAGGTAGATATTATAAACAGAAACATGCAGAACATGATTTACAACATATCACACACCTGAACAAATTATTTGTGTCTTCTCTTGCCACATGTAAATACTTAGCCCCTGTGTCATCGTGGCTGAGCTTCACTGCAGTCAGGAACAGTTCAGGAACAGATGTCACCTTAGTTAAGAAGAGAAGCATGAGCAGCCAAACATGGATGCCATGTCATTCAAAATGGTTATCTTAAATACACTGAGAGCTGGCCTGCTGCCTTAAATTAGACAAAACTAGGAAGCTGGCATTTCAGATCTGAAAGGGACAGAACCATCTTGTCCAAATCCCTTAACTGAGGATATTAAGAATTAAAAAGGGCTGATAAGAATGTTTACCTTTTTTTTTTTTTTGAGTGCTTACTATTTGCTAAGCATTTTCTACACGTGTCACATATAACCCTGGGAGGGAGGTATTCTCCTCCCCATTTACAGCTGAAAAGCCTGAGGCTCAGGGTGATGACATGAGCTGCTCAGATCAACAGAGCCAGGACTCACCCTGGTACCTGTGTCCTTCCCATCGCACTATGCCAGCCTTGGTAATAAAGCTCACCCTGGCAGCGTATGCCATGGGTCTCTTGCTTTTACACACGTCACCTCATGTAATGCTCAGAACAGACATGCAGGGAAGGTAAATGCTGGCATGGGCCTCAGCCTGCGAAAGGAGAGGGACATCCCAGGAATAAATGTCACTTCTTCTACTTTAGGGAGTTCTCAGTGGTTAAGTGGGGGTGTTACCAGCCACTTGTACCTAGAGGAAGAACCAGAACGCACACAGCCAGGGCCTCCAGAACAGCAGCAGGGGACCAGAGGGTATAAATGCCCCGGGGTGGGCGAGGGGCATCATCTCTTGCTTTAGGTAAGCCCTATGTGAGTGTCCACAGTCCTTGGTATTAAAGAAATTGTCACCTTCCAACTATGTCAGTGATGGATCCTGGATGTGACCAGTGCCATTATGCACACAATAAGCACAAAATAGCCACCAGCCTTGTCTTCCACTCCAGCACCAAACCCCTCCCCCCGTTCCCTTTAGGAGAAGCCTTGTGAATTCCGCATAACAGAAACCCTTTTGTTGTTGCAAAGGTGTAATTCTCCACCCTGGTTGCACCACTTCTGCATTAGCATAATGCCCCTCCTTGATTGTATCAGCCAGCCCTTGGCACCCTATATAAGCTCTCCCACCCTTTTGAGCACAGCCAGGCAGATTCTTTTCCTTTAATAAAGATTGATCAGTACCCTGCGTTTTGGCTCACTTTCTTTCAGTCAGCAGGCCCACTTCCGTTCAATCACGTATCATATCACTACGATAACCACACCATTCACTATGATAACCGCCCCCTTCCTTAGGTGCTGTGAAAGTAACCTGCCCATGCTTACAAAGTGAGTTACTGGCAGACCTGAGATTAGAACCTGGGTCTTGTAAGCCCAATCTAGGGGCCCTGACACACAAATCACGGCATAAAGTGGTCTGTTAATACCTGTATAATCTACGGCTGTTAATACACTTACGTTTGCAAGTTTACTGTACTTTCTAAAAGATGATCAGTGTGAGACATCTGCCTAAGAACAGCTTTCATGGTAACTATTTCTCAAACAAGAATCATGGTTTATCATAAAATAAGATTCTACAATGTTTGAAAAATAAAGGAAAAGAATCCACCACTCTGAATAAGGTCCTTATTCACAGTAACTTGTACTATAATTCCAAACTTCTCTGTGTGGCCTTGAAGGGACCATTGCAAATGCTCTGACCCTGTGTTCATGACTCACTGTGCCTTGCCTTGACCTGCCCCACATCACTCCTTTACTCACCCTGCCTAGAGATGGATCACTTTCTTTCTTACATGCCACCGTCTCTGTGAGCCCCTCTCTCTCCCACCAGCAGCCAGCGCTACTGCCTCTCCTCCTCTCCTTACCCTGCCCCAGCACTTCTGCAGCTCACCACGCTGTGTCTGGTTTTACAGCTCCATGAGTCTTTCCAGATTGTGAGCAGTTTGTATTTGGTATAGCATCAAGCACAGCACAAAGCCAACAGCCAGTGAAATATTTGAAGTACATATTTTCCAATTATATTAAATAAAAAAGCAATGTGAAAGGTTTAAGCAAAAAAACAAGAATCGAATGAATCTATTTTAACATAAACCTAAGTAAATACAGGTCCACAATCTCTTTTCTAGAATCTGAAACCAAAATGGCTCAGAAAACAGAAAGCATCTGAGTAAGTTTAGAGCAAACTCTTTGATGACAAATCCTGACTGAACAGATGAAGGTCACTGAGAATCCTTATGGATCACATGCAGAGGCAGAGTGAATCATCAGGGTCAGCTGCAGAAGACGCTGGTGGGAGTGTTACTTTGTAAAATCTGGCCAGTTGTCAGGCTTCAAGAGATGCAGGTAAGGGACTGGGGATCACTTCATTTGCCCACTCAGTTCAGCTGAGTACCTACCATGAAACAGGATCTATGCCAGGGCGTGGGGACACAAGGAGGAAAACTCCAGTCTCAGCCCAGAAGGACCTCACATGCCCATGGAAACTCCATCTGTCACACACATCGATTTATAAGGAGCATGCCCAGTGGGACCCGTACCTGGTTCACGGTGAACCCATGGATCTTTTCTCCTACTTGATACTGCAGGGCCCTCTCACAGGCCGGGTCACTCCTCCACCTCCATACCATGTGGTGTGCACTGCTGTACTTGAGAAAAGTCATAGACGTTAGAAGATTTGTAGGAAAATCATTTGGCTAACATAATTCAGCAACATAATGAAAATATTGCCATGTGATAAAGACAATTAACTAAAGAAAAATTAAATCTTGCATCTTCCAAAATCTCACACATTCCAGAAAATTAATTTCTAGTAAAGATCTGTCCATTTTAACAACGTTTTATCTCAATTCAGATAAAGCTTCGTAATATCAATTATTAAATGTTGAAAACCTTTTATCTGTGCATGTTCACAAATAACCATAAAACAATTATGATACAAATTTCCCTTAATTGTATAAAAAACAACTCTGTCAAAATGGCTTTTTTCCATTACAGAATCCTTACAGGCCTTCACAGCATATCAATAAACTCAACTACAATAAAATTCCATCACATACTTACCAAACTAGTGAAAACTAAAAAGCTTAACAGTACCAGGAACTCTCATACACTCTTCTGGGAGCACAAACTGGAAAAGCATTTGGGATCATTTAGAAAAGCTGAAGATTAGTAATTCATTCATCTCTTTGTATACTCATACATCTTTGAACTTGTACTGTGAATTAGCACACATGTGTGAGAATGTGGGCATTAATCCTAATAGTCCCAACCTCAATCAACCCAGATGCCCATCAACAGAGAACGGATAAACTTAGCAATAAAAATGGACTGACTACAACTACATGTAACAAAGATGTAGTTCACATAATGTTGAACAAAAAATTACAAAGATAGACACAGTACTATTTTTAAAAGGTATTATTCAAACAGGTAACACTGTGTTGTAGGAATGTATATAGAAGGTAAAAATATAAAAATAAGCAAGGAAATAATTTCTGTACATCAGGAGAGTGATTATCTAAGAGGAAAGGAGAGGGTTATGAGCAGTTAGGGCCAGTCTTAAACCTGGTAATGGTAACACACTTATAGTTATTCTCTCAAACTGTATTATGGGATTTTCTACATTAACGTCATATCTCACAGAAACACTTTTAAAAATGATATGTACAGGGAAAAAACACTGATTAACAACAATATACTATAATCAACCAGTATTTCCTATTAATTTAGCAAATTGTAGAATTATGGTATAGAGAAGGGTTTTAAGAAGCTATTTATCATCAAGAACACAATATGTATGAAACCCTGAGAGGCCATACTAGGGCTTTTCCACCATAAACTTTCTGGTAACCTCCTACATATACAAATAATGTTCCTGCTGCCAAACTCAAATACTCCATAAAGACACTCCCAGGAACTGACACACACCCCTACCCCATTTCCTTACCTGGGCTAGCAAGTAGCTAAACTGCACCATGAATTAAATAAGGCTTTGTGAATTAGCATAAAAACTAAGCTTTTTAAAAATCATTTTTATTTTCCCATAAATAGAGTCAGTTAAAAAAAGCTCAATTCTGGGAAACCACGATTTTATTAAGAACACAGCAGTTTAAAGTTAAGTACAGCCTTTAGCGGCCTCAGGAATTGCCTCGAAACGGGAGCAAACCTATTACGAGAACCACAAACTGCAGTCACTTTTATTACGCATGTTAAAATCCACATCAATGACCGCTGCGCGCAAGGCCACCCACGGGACCACTGGGGTCGCTCCGGCGCCCGGCCCGGGTACCCGCGGCCCGCACGTTCGGCCGCCGCGTCACCAGGGACTGAAGGACCCGCCAGGACCCGCAAGGCTGGGCTCCGGGGTCTCGGGGTGCCAGAGCCCAGACGAGGAGTGTCGGGTACAGGAGCCCCGATGAGGAGTCTCGGGGCACGGAATCCTCAAACGAGGGGTCTGGGGGTGCGGGAGCCCAGACAGGGGGCTCGGAGTACGGGACCCTCAGAGCGGGGAGCCGTCACCGTGGGCGCAGGGACGGAAAGACCCTGACGACCCAGCCCCGCCGCCCGACTCACCAGCCTCTCAGCCGCCGCAGCATTCCTAGGGCCCACCGCCCACCGCCGCGCCACATGGTGGGTGACTGGAGTGAGAGGCCCGGGCACGACATTTAACCCTACGCACGGCGCGGGGCGGGGCGCGAGGCCGGGCCTCCCATTGGTCAGCGCGAACAGTGGCGTCCTCTCCGATAGGCCGTCAAGGAAAAGGGCGGACCTCACTGAGGAGGGAGGTGAGGGGTATGGGAGGGGCGGGGCCTCATGTGGAGAGGGGGCGGGGCGAGGTGAGAGGGCAGGGCCCGCGTGCCAAAAGGGGCTGAGTGCGGTGAGGGATAGGGTCGATTTGGGATGCAATGAGCAGGATGTGGACAGATGATGGGCGGGGCATGCGCATATAGAGGGCGGGACGTGTCAGGATGAGGCGCGGCGTGCAGGAGAGGGGGGGCTGTGCAGGCGAAGGGGGCTGCGCTGTGAGGGGCGGTCTGGATCCGGTCCAGGTGAACCTTGTGGTCTCTTTGGCCGCGGGGTGGGCGTTGGTCCCCTCAGAGGGGTCTTGCGCACCTGCTCTCTGGTGCTCGCTGCCCCATCTGTAGGGCTGGGGGAGATTAAAGGACGTCCAGCTGGGGCCCCGCCAGGTGCCTGAGCCTCCTGGCGCGGTGGCTTCGGTGATAAGTCCCGAGGGCTGCACTCGCAGGTCTGTCTCCAGGGCCATGACGTTAGGGACGTTCCGATAGGTGCCCGCACAGAATTGTCTCCAGCAAACCACAGGACAGCTCAGACCCCGCACGGTGGGTGGGGGCCCGTGCTGCTCCTAACCTCGTTTCTCTCTGTATGTAGGATCTAGGAAGACTGCGCCTGTGTGTTCTAAGATTTCCAAAGTACCCCGCCCCCCGGGCCCTTCAGCAAACGCAGGGAGAGGCCTGAGGAGGCCAGTGCACGAGTGGGGTGGGCCCTGCCGCTGTGGGCTGGAGGGGACATCGGGGATTAACCACACCTGAGAAGTGTTTGGTGGGACTTGGAAGAAGTCAGGGCCCAAGTCTGACCGTGTCGGCTTCGCTCCTTTCTTCACCCTTCTGTCTTTCCCCTTGGCCCACTAATGCACACACTCTATTCACCTCTACCTTCTTCCAGGCTCTGAAGAAAAAGTGCTAAGTAGACGGCTACAGTCGGTTTGAACACGTTAAGCTTTTGACAGCAGTGTAGAGTAATTCGAGTACTGTAACGGAAAGCCACAATAGTCTACCCAAAACTTCGCAGTATAGTGCAGCCGATTCTGCAGTTAACCAAGTTCTTATTGATAGACGCAAATGAACCTAAGATGATGATAAGAAGTTACTGATACAGGGCGGGCCCATGGCTCCCTCGGGAGAGTGTGGTGCCTACAACACCAAGGCCGTGGGTTCAGATCCTATATAGGGATGGCCGGTTTACTCACTGGGTGAGTGTGGTGCTGACAACACCAAGTCAAGGGTTAAGATCCCCTTACCAGTGTCATCTTATAAAAAAAAAAAAAGTTACTGATACAACCGTACTCTATGCACATACCTTTTTTCTAGGGAGAACTCGGGTGATAACCGTTGAGTCATCACAACACCTCTGTGATCTTGGGGAAGACAGTTGGGTATTATTAACTCTGTTGAGAGTATGCAGGAAATTGAGGCACTGGGAGGTTATATTATTTGTGTCTCTTTGAAGAAAAGATGCTATGTAAGTCCAGTAATTACCACTTACTTGTATGTTCCCATGAATACAACCTCACTGATGGATAACCTAGACACACACACAATAATAATTTATGAATAATTGTTTTGAGCAGCATTCAACCTAATTTTAACATTTATATGTACAAGGGGTCTTCAAAAAGTTCATGGAAAGATTCATCTTATCTTTTAATTTCTCCACAAGCTTTTGGAACTACCCTCATGATCTCAATTTATATTAACACAAATAATTGCAATGTAGAAATGAAAAACCAGAAATTGTGTATGGAATTTACCATGTTACAAAAAGATATTCTGTGTTATACTAAAACTCATTTAGTAAGATAAGCAAATGAGTTTTTAAATCAGATTGTGACTGGGGCTTAGAAGGGCAATTGAGTGAGTACAGGGGTTTTAGGGGCTTAATTGTGTCTCTCTAATAAGATATGTTGGGGTCCTAACCCCCAATATCTCACAATGTGACCTTATTTGGAGATAGGGTTGTTACAGAGGTAATCAAGCTAAAATGAGGTCATTAGGAGTGGTCCTAATCTAATAAGACTGGGGTCCTTACAAAAAGGGGAAATTTGGACAGAGACAGACACACACAGAGAGAACACCATGTGAAGATAAAGGCAGAGATCAGGGTGATGCTCTATGAGCCAAGAAATACCAAGGATCGCCAGCAACCACCAGAAGCCAGGGAGAGGCCTGGACCAGATTCCACCTCACAGCTTCAGAAGCAAGCACCTGCTGACACCTTGATCTCAGACTTCCAGCCTCCTGTACTGTGAGACAAATAAGTTTCTGTTGTTCTAAGCCACTCAGTTTGTGATGCTTTGTTACAGCAGCCCTAGCAAAATAATACAGAAAAGACAAGGTTTGTTTACCTGTGGAAGAAAAATAGGAAGTGACTTAGCCAAATATGTTGTTTCCCAGGATTGCATGTCTTCGGCATAATGCATGCTTTCGGAAATCCTTTATTTCTGAATGAACCAGTGGTGGTGATTGTTGAAAATTAAAAATAATAGAGTAGCTTAGTGCCTCCAAATTTAGGATTATCAGAATGTGTGACTAAGGAGGAAGAGCCCCATCCTTCTCAGAAAACCAAGGTTCTGATCCTGGCATTTATTCATTCATTCTTTTTTTTCTCACTCAACCAATGATTATTGTGTGTCACCTATCTGCCAGCCACCGAACTTTGCTATTGATGAGATTCAATAAAACATTTCGTATTTCTGCTGGACTTGTAAAAATGGGCTCACCTGTAAAAAGAGAGGAGGCCAGATTTTCTTCAAACCTAAAATCTTAGTTTTATTGTCTCCAGTTTTTCTTGGAACATTGATCACAGCATTGACTTTAGCCTTTAGTTTATTTTCTGTCTGTTTAAAATTACGCATTAAGAAATTCAAATTAATTTGGCTGATTTTGATTTTATTTCTCCTCCTATATATGTTCCCTGATGTCCACCTTAATAGAGATCAGCTCTCCCCCTTAATTTAGTTCACCTTTGAGTGTTTCAAGTAGTTGTTTTAGAAAACCTATGAAGTTGTTGAGATCCCTCTTGGCTAATGCCCTTAATATTTTTTTAAACTTTATGAAATTTTTATATATATATATATATATATATATATATATATATATATATATATATGAAAAAAGGCTAAGATTACTCATAATTAAAGAAAAGGTACAGTAACAACGGAATATTTATTATTTTATCACATGTAACAGTTTGATAAAACTTAAGGCCAGTGAGGTTTGTGAACTTAAGGGGAACAGGTATTTTCATATATATACATTGCCTTTTGGAAGTATCTTCAGCATTATTTATACAAATTTTAAATGCATGCACTTTTTCACCAGAAATTCTACTTTATGAACTTTATTCTACGGCTGTGTTCTCACAAGGGTACAAAGATGTATAAATAAAAATGTTCCCTGCAGCATTTTTTGACTACAACTCATGTAAGACAATATGAAAGTTTATCAACAGGAATTTTCTTAAGATATACCACACATTTGTATAATTAAATACTATGCAGATACTAAAAATAGTGACATATGAGGGTACTTCAAAAAGTTCATGGAAAGGATTAGTACTTTAATTCTACAAACTTTTTGAAGTACCCTTGTATATCATTTATATATATGTATATATGTACATACATACACAACCAATTAGTAAGCAAAAAAAAAAAAAACCAAAAGAATTGGCAGCAGCTGTATGCTAGATGCAAGCTAAAGCTCTCACTTGAGCTGGGAAAAAATACTCCCTTTTGAATGGAAAGAGTCCAAAGAACATTTTAATGGTAAACCTGGCATCACACTTTAATGAGTGACATTTACAGAAACCTAAACGAACGCCAAAACGGTCTGTGTTCCCAGATGGGAAACTCAGTTTGATAAAGTTGTCAGTTTTCTCCAAAAAAGCAATGCAAATTCCAGTAAAAATCTCAATATAGTAGTAGCACAAAGTGATCCTAAAATACATATAAAGCAGGAAAGATTCAAGAACAGGCAAGTCAATTTTGAAAAGCAGCAATGTGGAAGATATATTTTATCAGCTATTAAGACAAGTCTTCTTATTAAAGACTTATTCTTAAAGACATATCAAGTTTTATAAAGCTATAATAAATGAGGCAGTGTGGTATTGGCACAGAGCAAGAGGCAGAAAGGGTAGAGAAAGAACAGAGAAAGTCAGAGGTAAACACACTCCTGCATAGCAGAGACACAATTGTATGTAGAGATGTGACATATGACAGAATCAGATCCCTGGAGAACAGATTCAATTGATGTTGTAATGTATATGTGATAAAATCGAATGCTGCCTCAAATCACACTCCACCCACCCCAAGGCCATGACAATACTATATAATATTTCCAAGGGTTTGAAAGTTTTACTTTTCTCACTCACACTTTTAACACACATGGTTTGAACTTTGGTTCTGCTTCCTGTAATAGAAAAAGTCCCTAAGATTTAAAAAGGCCTCAGAATAAGTTGTCAGATTGGGCTGCCAACTCAGAACACAATGTCAGGGATGGAATTCAGGCAGAGATAGAACAGGCAATGACCTCTGCTCACCCATTATCCTTAACATATGTTTCTAATGCTTGAAACACTTCAGCAGGAGACAAAACCTTGCATTCCAAATTGAGCAAAATGCTTAAAATGCAGACACCCATTTACCGAAATTCACATTAAAAGTGAATGATGCTCTAAGAAAAGTTACTGGCAGGGAAAAGAGACAGCGAGTACCTGAGGACATGGGAAAGGGCGTCACCATCATTTGGAAATGATCAAATGGAGAGCCATTTGGGAGCCATTTTTCTGCTTAGCAAAATGTTAAAATATATACTTTCTGTATTATGAAATACCAGAAGAACCTTTAGAAGTAAAATATTTAGTCGTTTATAAAACAAAATTAATGTCTTACTAATCTGTTGTTGATATTTTAGAATATAATTATCAGATTTATGTTCCTGATAGTAAAAAGAGGTAGTCTGTTGATATTAATTCACTTACTTTTTCCCTCAGGTTTTTCCTTGAGCTTCTTTCTTCAGTTTTATGTAGTGATCAAAGTCATTATGGTGCAGACTAAATGTGAAGGTTTTATTGTAAATTGTTCATATTTTTAGCACAACATTCTACAATATTATAGCTTGTATGAAGGAGAAATTTGGATATGCCAGAAATAGAAAGAAGGAAATGAATATCATGATTTCATTTTGGGCATCAATTTTTGGAGCTTTGAAACAAACACCTGTCAGTTATAGAAAGAATAAATGTGTGTGTAACAGAGGATGGAGGAAAGGAAAGAATACCCATGATAGCATTTAGGCACCATTTTATGCATTATTGTTTGTGGCAGTGAAATAAATATTTATTAGTGAAGTGTCTTTTCAGAGGAAACAAGTCAGAGGCAATAAGGTATTTATAAATTAAAAAGCTCAGTGGGGGAAAGTGTTGTTGTTACTTCTCAATTGATTCTTTATTGATTTAGACAACGTATGATCATTAAAGCAGATTTATTTCAACACACTTCCTGATATTCTAATCATTAAAATTTCTGCTTTATTGATAATGTTGAAATACCCTCCTTGGGGAAACAGTGAGGATCTTTTGGGTTATAAGCCAAAAATTTGTGCCAAAGAATGGGTCTGACAGGCAAGAACTTGGTCTTATTACCCACCCCACCGGGTAGTCTGAGTTGGGAAGAGAAACAGTGGTCCTACTTCTAATATGAGGGTCTTTAGGGAGACCTGAGTTTGAAGATAGAAAGACAGGAAGGTCTAATTCTAATATCAAACCCAATTCCGAAATAGAGAGTGAGAATCACGATTCTGGAACAGGATTAGAGAGCAACAAGCCAGAAGTGAAGCATAGTGGCTGCTGAGTGATTTCTGTGAGCCATGTCTGGGTGTTCATGCATCAGGTCTTTTTTCCCCAGCAAGTGCAGGATGTCCGGGGAGCGGTCTGGCCTTATATACATCCAAGGTTGAAGCAGACACCTGGAGTTCTGTACATTTTCACTCATAGCCACCTTTCTAAATCTATATTCCTGTCTGATATATTTCTAGAAAAATGAAATGTTGGGATATCCTTTGGTGATCATTAGCAATGCTTTGAAGATAACAACAGATAACCAGAGTCAATATGATTTAAACAGATAGAAGTTTATTTTCTTACTGATCTTATGCTGACCCAGATCCATCTGTTGAAACCCTAACCCCCAGTAGCTCAGAATGTGACTGTATTTAGAGGTAGGGTCTAATTAAGTTAAATGGGGCCACACAAACATGCCCTCATCTATTATGACTGGAGTCCCTATAAAGAGAGGATATTTGGACACAGGCACATACAGAGGAACAACCATGTGAGGACACAGTGAGGAGATAGCCGTCTGCAAGTCGAGGAGAGAGGTCTCAGGAGAAATCAACTCTGCTGATACCTTGATCTCAAAGTTCTATGATCCAAAATTGCAAGACAATACATTTCTGTTGTTGAAGCTGCTCAGTCTATGGTATTTGTTATGGCAACCCCAACAAAACGATATAGATGGCCACTGCTCAAATAGAACAGACAGATGGATCTCAGGGACCCAGAATACTGTGTCCAGACATAGGCCCCAGAACATATGGAATTTTCACATCTGATAAAGGAAGCATTTTAAATGTTGGGGAAATAATGATTATGTAAGAAATTATGTTGAAATAAATTAGCTCAATCTTGACCTATTCTTTAAACCAAAAGAGATTCCAGATAGGGGATCTCAACCCTTGGCTTGGTGTTGTCAGCACCACACTCAGCCAGTGAGCGAACCGGCCGTCCCTATATAGGATCCAAACTCATGGCCTTGGTGTTATCAGCACCGTACTCTCCTGAGTCAGCCACGGGCCAGCCCTAGATGAATAATTTTAACATAGAAATGAGCTCATAAAAGCATAAAAGAAAGCTAAATATATTTAAAATATAATTTTGGAATTATAAGTATGATATGAAAACCAGAACCCACAAAGAAAAAACATGGCACAGCTGCAGTGTACAATTTAAAAATGTGTGCAAGAAAAGAATCATAGAAATGTCGAGACCAAAATATCAGGAAGGCAAATATTTGCAAATTCCTTGACAGAAAAAGACCTTCATATGCAAAGAATTATTGAAATCTCTAAGAAAAATATAAATAACCCCAAAATTGGTGAATGTTATAGAAAGTCAGTTCAAAACTAGAACTACAATTGACCAAATAGAGATGAAAAGACCCTCAAACTCATGACTAAGGAATTAAAAACTAAAATTAAAAATGTGTTATCATTCTTAGTCCAATTGGCAAAGATTTAAATGTTTGAAAATTATTCGTGTCTAGAGTAACTCCTTTCATATAAAGTTGATGGGGATATTAACTGCTGCAAATGTTTTAGAGTGCTACATGGCCATATTCATCAAAAGATAAAATACTGTATACACATTTCCGAGAGTAGCGAGTTTTCCTCCCACAGTTTATTATATGCGCGTATATTCACAGAAGACTGCAGAAGATGGATGTATGGTGTAGTTGTAAATACAGATACAAGGAATGGCACCTAACAGATTACTGTATATTCATCTAGTGAGTGTAACGTTGGAAGCGCTCACCCTTCCCAACACGGGGCCAGGAATATGACACAGCCTAAACTCAGTGACGTTCAGTCACGAAGCAGTTTTATTTTCTCTAAGGCTGGTCCCCCTTCCTCCAGGTTATGACTTAAATTCTTAGTCTTCCCTTCTCCTCCTTTAAGGCCCAGCCAGGATGCTTAGGAGACTCAGAAGGGCCTCCAGCCGTGCTGGGTTAGGGCATGGTGGGGCGGGGATGCCGGGTGATGCTGATATCTCATTTGGAAGGGAGAGTGTGAGATCTTCAAAATCTCCACCAGGGCTTTCTCATCTCCCTGACATGGGACACGTGCCCTGGTATAGTAACTAACCTCTTCTAACCCTGTCTCTCCCCTCCTTTTAGCAGATTCTGAGAAAAAATAGGGAAAACCCATTCAGGGCTTCATGTGTGGATACGACACGGTGACCAGTCTACAGTATTATCTGAAAACAGCAAATTGTGAAAAGTGTGATCTTCATTTAATTCTTTTTAAAAATTTAATTACGGTAAAATACACATAAGATAAAATTTACCATCTTAACCATTTTTGAGTGTACAGTTCAGTCATGTTAAATACACTCAAACCCTTTCCATCATCCCAAACTGAAATTCTGTATCCATTAGACAATAACTCCCCTTCCCTCATCCCCCAGCTCCTGGAAACCACCTTCCACTTTCTGTCTCGATGACTTTGACCATGCCAGGTACCTTCGTATAAGAGGAACCACACAGGATTTGTCCTTGGGTGGTTGGCTTATTTCACTGAGCATACTGTCTTCAAGGTTCATCCATCTCGTCTCACATGTAAGAATTTTCTTCTTTTTTAAGCCTAAATAATATTCCATTGTAATGAATAGATCACCTTTTGTTCATCTGTCACCTGTTGAGGGACACTTGGTTTGCTTCCTTCTCTTGTCAGTTGTGACCAGTGCAGTAATACAGTGTACAAGTATTTCTTTGAGACCCTGCCCTCAGTTCTTAGAGTTTACACCCAGGAATGGAATTACTGGGTCACATGGTAACTATATCTTTAATTTTCTGAGGAACCACCAGTATGATTCCTTTTTAAGTAAAAATTTTTGAATAAAAATACGGATATAGACACAAATGTCATAGAAAGTTAAAATATCTGGAAGCATAGGAACTGCTAACAATGGTGATTTCCAGAGAGCAGAAACATGGGAGACAGGGGACGCTTTCTTTTCACTTTACAGCCTTCTGGAATGGTTACTTTTTCATGGGTGTGTATTTCTTCAACAGTAATAATAAATAAAAATGTGTATACTTTCTGTAGATATGCTTTCCAACAGATTAATAGAAAACATTAAACAGAAAAGCCTCAGGTTCTACTCAGCTACTTTCTCGGTTGATATCAAAGCGTGCTGCTCACAGCTTTTGTTTTTCTGCATTAATTTTCTTGGGAAAGAACCACATTTGCCCATTTGTTTGGCCCCCTGGATGGCAGGGGCCATGTATGATCTATATTCCTGCTACCTGCTCCTAGTATGATCTCTGTAGTGTAGAAAGCATCAGTGTTCTCTGTTGTTGTTGACTGGTTTTGCCAGTCCCTGAAAATGTCAGCTTGAGCTAGGCTCAATTCCCTGCATTGTAAGAGGTACTCTTTTCTTCTCAATCCCAGTCTCCCTCCTCCTCCTCCTCCTGCTCCTGCTCCTCCTCCTGCTCCTGATCCTCTTCCTGCTCCTCCTCCTGCTCCTGCTCCTCCTGCTCCTGCTCCTCCTGCTCCTCCTCCTGCTCCTACTCCTCCTCCTCTGCTACCTCATGCTTCTCCTCCTCCTCCTGCTCCTACTCCTCCTCCTCCCCTACCTTATGCTTCTCCTCCTCCTTCTGCTCCTCCTCCTCCTCTTTCTGCTCTTTCTTCTGCTCCTCCTCCTCCTCCTGCTTCTCCTCCTCCTCCTGTTCTTCCTCCTGCTCTTCCTCCTCTTTCTGCTCCTTCCTCTGCTCCTCCTCCTCCTCCTGCTTCTCCTCCTCCTCCTGTTCTTCCTCCTGCTCTCCTCCTCCTCCTGATGCTCCTCCTCTTCCTGCGCTTCCTCCTCCTCCACCTCCTCGTGCTTCTCCTCCTCCTCCTGCTCCTCCTCCTCCTCCTGCTCCTTTTCCTCCTTCTCCTCCTCCTCTTCCTGCTCCTTCTTCTGCTCCTGCTCATCCTCCTCCTGTTCTTCCTCCTGCTCCTCCTCCTCCTCCTGCTGCTCCTCCTCCTGCTTCTCCTCCTTCTCCTGCTGCTTCTCCTCTTCCTGCTCCTCCTTCTCCTCCTGCTTCTTCTCCTCCTGCTCCTCCTCCTACTGCTCCTCCTCCTCCTCCTCCTCATCTTCCTCCCACTTCTCCTCCTCCTCCTGCTCCTCCTCCTCCACCTCCTTGTGCTTCTCCTCCTTCTCCTCCTCCTCTTCCTCCTCCTCTTCCTGCTCCTTCTTCTGCTCCTCCTTCTCCTGCTTCTCCTCCTCATCCTGTTCTTCCTCCGGCTCCTCCTCCTCCTCCTTCTGCTCCTCCTCTTCCTGCTCCTCCTCCTCCTCCTGCTTCTCATCCTCTCCTTCTCTTCTTTCTCCTCTTCTCCTCTATACCTCACTTGCTTCCTTCAAGACAGAAAAGAAACTATGGGATGCCCTGCATCTTCATACATAAAGTCCTTCCACTGGCCTTTATTCCTGTAAGATTTATTCATCTTACTCTACTAATTTTTGACAATATGCATAAAGTATAATTTCTTTTACATTTCTTGGTATTATTCTTTAAACTGAGAGGAAGTAGTTTTATCATATAAAGTTTTGTCGTCAGAAAGCTTTGACCTCACATGAGATAGGACCTCAGTCTTACCACTTTCAGGCTATTTGACCTTCAGCACTTTACTTAAATTCTTTAAATTCAAGTTTCTGTAAAATATGAATAACATTATCTATCTCCTAGAGTATATAAAGTATTTAGTGTAGCATCTTTTACATAATAGGAACTGAATAAATGGCACTTTAAAGCCCACATCAACAATCACTACCATTACGATGATAATAGTCATTCTAAGTATCTTCGAACTTAACTCCACACAGATTTCTTTGTAATAAAATGTATTTCAAACATCCAGTGAGACCATACAAAACACTTTAAAAGGATAAGCATTCTTTTAACTGTATAGTTAGAGGCAAAATGATGGTAAAAATTAATCTAATGATAACTCTTCTAATTAGTCAAATACATTTTCGACACCTCAAAATGATGAGGGGAAGGACAGATCTTGAGTAAGACAAGATCATCTTGCAATGAGTCTATCTTAAATGAGGGCTTTGCATGGTTTGCAGGCCACAGAAAGCTGCTTTTCTCTATCCACAAGGAAGTAGTTTCTTCTGCCAGCCCAGAGGGCTGAGGAGAATCTGAGCTTTGAATATTCTCAAGTAGATCGACCAAAATATCCTTGTTCCTGTTCTCAGGGTCCCACTCCCTTCCTTTGGGCCCCTGACTTTCACATATGTGATTTGCTGGAGCTTTGAATTCGTCTCCTTTATAACTCTGTCATTCTTAGAATTATATCTTGGGCCTGATCTTCACCATAGTCTTCCCTCAAGCTGCAAGAGATCAAGTCCCTGTGCATGCTGCCATAGAGACCCTCTGTCTTTCACACCATGCCCTGAGTTGATAGTTGGCTGATCTGTCATTTGAAGTTTCATATTCTCTATTGCCATTAAAACAAGAAAACCAGCTTCACCATCATTATGCTTAATATTGCCTCCATATCTTTAAAATGCTAAAGCTATTGTGTAAGGCTTCCAACTGTATTCCATCCCAACCCTCAAAAGGTGAACATCTCTGTGTTGTGATGCTGCACATGCTGTGAATATAGCCAAATAAATTGCTTGCACTGAAACCTTTAGGGGAAATGGGAAACCCAAAGTAAGACAATAATTTCAGTGCAAGTAATTTTTTATTTGGGAAGTGGTCCCAGGAAGCAATGTTAGGCAAGTGGAACAGTAAGACAGGGAAGGGAAAAAAGCTAACATGTGTGTTTATGAGCACACTGGGAACCACAGTGTACTTTGTAGAGACTGTCTCAGAGGGTGAGTTTGCTGGGTATTTATCAGCCAACTACTATTCATCATAGGTGTGTGGCTGCTCTTGGTGGCTTTAATGCCTTAGTACTTGAGTCCACCATGGGAATGAGAGGAATATGCTCCCCAAACAAGAGAAAGTACCCAGTCAGAGTCACAGGTGCTGGCAGACAGAGTAGTCAGCATGTACAGGAACAGTGAGTGCTGGGGGATGGAGTCACAGGCCTGGCAGCATAAGGTACAGTGTTCTACCACCTGCCTGTTGTTCACCTTCATTCCACATGACGCATCACACCCTTAGTTCTCCTGAAGATATGCAGCTTCTCTCAATGAAACATTTGTTTTCTTTTTTTTAATTAAATTTTATTTTGTCAGTATACACTGTGGTTGATTATTGTAGCCCATTACCAAAACCTCCCTCCCTCCTTCCTCTCCCCCCTCCCAATAACCTCCTGTCTGTTGGCTTGTTGTATCAACTTCAAGGAATTGTAATTGTTGTGTCTTGTGTCTTCTTCCCGCCCCACCACCCAGTTTATTTGTGTATTTATTTATTTAATTATATTCTTAGCTTCCACAAATAAGTGAGAACGTGTGATATTTCTCTTTCTGTGCCTGAGTAGTTTCACTTAATATAATTCTCTCAAGGTCCATCCATGTTGTTGCAAATGGCAGTATTTCATTCGTTTTTATAGCAGAGTAGTATTCCATTGTGTAGATGTACCACATTTTCCGTATCCACTCATCTGATGATGGACATTTGGGCTGGTTACAACTCTTAGCTATTGTAAAGAGTGCTGCGATGAACATTGGGGAACAGGTATACCTTCGACTTGAAGATTTCCACTCCACTGGGTATATTCCTAGAGTGGGATAGCTGGGTCATATGGCAGATCTATCTGCAATTGTTTGAGGAACCTCCATACCATTTTCCATAGAAGCTGAACCGTTTTACAGTCCCACTAACCATGTATGAGAGTTCGTTTTTCTCCACAACCTCATCAGCATTTATCATTCACAGTCTTTTGGATATTAGCCATCCTAACTGGGGTGAGATGGTATCTCAATGTGGTTTTGATTTGCATTTCCCGGATGCTGAGTGATGCTGAGCATTTTTTCATGTGTCTGTTGGCCATTCGTATATCTTCCTTTGAAAAAATGCCTATTTAGCTCCTTTGCCCATTTTTTAATTGGGTTACTTGTCTTGTTTTTTTGTTGTAAAGTTGTTTCAGTTCCTTGTATATTCTGGTTATTAATCCTTTGTCAGATGTATATTTTGCCAATATTTTCCCCAACTCTGTTGGTTGCCTTTTAACTCTGTTAATTGTTTCTTTTGCTGTGCAGAAGCTTTTTAGTTTGATATAATCCCATTTGTTTATTTTTCCTCTGGTTGCCCATGCTTTTGGGGTTGTATTCATGAAGTCTTTGCCCAGTCCTACTTCCTGAAGTGTTTCTCCTAAGTTTTTTTAAAGAATTTTATTGTTTTGGGGTATATATTTAATTCTTTAATCCATTTTGACTTGATTTTAGTATATGGTGAGAGGTATGGGTCTAGTTTCATTCTCCTGCATATGGATATCCAATTATCCCAGCACCATTTGCTGAAGAGGTAGTCTCTTCCCCAGTGTTTAGGCTTGGTGCCTTTGTCAAACATCAGATGGCTGGAGGTGTGTGGGTGGAATTCTAGATTCTCTATTCTATTCCATTGATCAGTGTGTCTGTTTTTATTCCAGTACTGTGCTGTTTTGGTTATTATAGCTTTGTAGCATAGTTTAAATTCAAGTGGTGTTATGCCTCCAGCTTTATTTTATTTTATTTTTTTTGTTCAGAATTGCTGTGGCTATGCATGGTCTTTTGTTATTCCATATAAATGTCTTGATAATTTTTTCCATTTCTGAGAAAAATGTCATTGGAATTTTGATGGGGATTGCATTGAATTTGTATATCACTTTGGGTAGTATGGACATTTTCACAATGTTGGTTCTTCCAATCCAAGAGCATGGAATATCTTTCCATCTTCTTGTGTCCTCTTTAATTTCTCTCAACAGTGGTTTGTAGTTCTCATTATAGAGATTTTTCACATCCTTGGTTAACTCAATTCCTAAGTATTTTATTTTTTTGGTGGCTATTGTAAACAGGCTAGTTTTCCTGATTTCTCTTCTGCATGTTCACTATTAGAGAATAGAAATGGTCTTGATTTTTGTTTGTTGATTTTGTATCCTGCAACTTTGCTGAAATCATTTATCAACTCTGAGACTATTTTTGTAGAGGTTTAGGCTGTTCGATATATAGGATCATGTCATCTGCAAACAGGAACAGTTTGACTTCATGTTTTCCAATCTGGATGCCCTTTATTTCCTTCTCCTCTCTGTTTTCTCTGGCTAGTAATTCCAAGACTCTGTTGAATAGGAGTGGTGAGAGTGGACATCCTTGTTTAGTTCCTGTTCTTAAAGGAAAAGCTTTGAGCTTTTCCCCATTCAGGATGATATTGGCAGTGGATTTATCATATATGACTTTAATTATGTTGAGATACTTTCCATCTATACCTTACTTGTGGAGACTCTTTATCATGAATGAGTGTTGAATTTTATCATATGCTTTCTCAGCATCTGTAGAGATGATCATAGGGTACTTGTGTTTGATTTAATTGATATGGTGTATCACATTTATTGATTTGCATATGTTGAACCAACCTTGCATCCCTGTGATGAATTCCACTTGATCATGGTGTATAATTTTGCATATGTGTTGCTATATTCTGTTAGATAGTATTTCATTGAGGATTTTTGCATCTATATTCATCAAGGATATTCACCTATAGTTTTCTCTTTTAGTTGTATCTTTACCTGGTTTTGGTATCAGGGTGATGTTTTCTTCATAGAATGAGTTTGGGAGAATGGCCTCTGTTTCAATCTTTTGGAATAGTTTGTAGAGAATTGGTGTCAGTTACTCTTTGAATGTTTGGTAGAATTCTGCTCTGAATCCATTTGGTCCTGGGCTTTTCTTTGTTGGGAGCCTTCTGGTCACATCTCCAATCTCTTTTATTGTTATTGGTCTCTTCAGATTTTCTACATCTTCTTGGCTTAGTTTTGGTAGTTTATGTGTGTCCAGAAATTTATCCATTTACTCCATATTTTCAAATTTGTTGGCCTAAAGTTGTTTACAGTAGTCTAGAATGATTTCTTGTATTCCAGATGAGTCAGTTGTAATATCACCTTTTTCATTTCTAATTTTTGTTATTTGGGTCTTCTCTCTTCTTTTATTAGTTAGCTGTGCTAATGGTTTGTCAAGTTTATTTATCTTTTTGAAAAACCAATTTTTTGATTTGTTGATCTTTTGTATCATTTTTTGGGTTTCAATTTCATTAAGTTCTGTTCTGATCTTAGTGATTTCTTTCCCTCTGCTAACTTTGGGTTTGGATTGTTCTTGTTTTTCTAGTTCTTTAAGATGAAGTATTAGGTTGTTCACTTGCCATCTTTCCATTCTTCTGAAGTAAGCATTTAATGTGATCATTTTCCTCCTTAGTACTGCTTTTGCAGTATCCCACAGGTTTTGGTATTATGTATCATTGTTTTCATTAGTTTCAAGAAATTTTTTGATTTCTTGTTTGATATTTTCTTGGACCCATATGTTATTAAGTAGAATGCTCTTTAATTTCCATGTGTTCGTATAGTTTCCAGAATTTCTAATTTTAATCCATTGTGGTCTGAAAAAATACTTGGCAGAATTCCAATCTTTTTGAATTTGTTGAGACTTGATTTGTGACCTAACATGTGATCTATCCTGGAGAATGATCCATGTGCTGATGAGAAGAATGAATATTCTGAGGTCGTTCGATAGAATGTTCTGAAGATATCTGCCAAGTCCAATCGGTCTAAAGTTCTCTTTAGATTTTGTGTTTCTCTGCTGATTCTTTGCCTAGATGATCTGTCCAATATTGATAGTTGGGTGTTTCTGTCCCCTACTATTATGGTATTAGTGTCCATTTCCTTCGTTAGGTCTAATAGGGTTTGTTTTATAAATCTGGCTGCTCTGACATTGGGTGCATATACATTTATGATTGTTATGTCTTCTTGATGGATCAATCCTTTTATCATTATGTAGTGGCCGTCATTATCTCTTTTTATGGTTTTTAGTTTACAGTCTATATTATCAGATATAAGAATAGCTACTCCAGCTCATTTTTAATTTCTGTTTGTATGGTAAATCTTTTTCCATCCTTTCACTTTTAGTCTATGAGAGTCTTTATATGTGAGGTGGGTCTCTTGAAATCAGCATATAGTTGGGTCCTTCTTTTTAATCTAGTCAGCTAGTCTGTGTCTTTTGATTGGGGAATTTAATCCTTTTACATTAAGAGTTGTTATTGAAAAGTGTTGATTTACTCCTATCATTTTATTGATTTTTGGTTGGATGTCTTAAGTGTCTTTTGTTCCTTTCTTTCTGATTTACTGTTGGTCTTCTGTATTTGTTGGTTCCTTGGGTTGTAGATAAACTTTTTTTTCTCTTCATTTTTGAAATTTTTATTTTACTAGTGGATTTTGATTTTTCTTGAGTTTTTATGGCAGTGGTAGTTATTTTTCAGCTACCAAACCCAGTACTCCCTTGAGAATTTCTTGTAAGGGTGTTCATGTGGTCATGAACTCTCACTTTTTTTCTTTGTCTATGAAATATACTATTTGCCCTTCATTTCAGAAGGATAGCCTTGTGGGGTAGAGTATTCTTTGCTGGCAATCTCTGTCTTTTAGTATTTTGAATATATCATCCCACTCCTTTCTGGCTTTTAGGGTTTGTGATGAAAAGTCTGATGTTAGTCTGATTGGGGCTCCCTTATAGGTGATTTGATGCTTCTCTCTTGCAGCTTTTATAATTCTTTGTCTTTGAGTTTTGCCAGTTTGACTATAACATGTCTTGGAGAAGACCTTTTTGGGTTGAATATCGTTGGGGATCTTTGAGCTTCATGAATCTGAAGATCTGTGTCTTTTCCTATACCTGGGAAGTTTTCTGCCACTATTTTTTTGAATATGTTTTCAATGCAATCTCCTTTTTCCTCCCCTTCTGGAATACCCATGACTCAGATATTTGAGTGCTTAAGGTTGTCTGATATCTCTCTTAGATTTTCTTCAATGTTTTTAATTCTTTTTTCTTTTTTTTTTTTGTCTGCCTGTGTTATTTCAAACAGCACATCTTCAAGGTCAGAAGTTCTCTCTTCTGCTTCTGTAAGCCTGCTGGTTAAACTCTCTGTTGTATTTTTTTTATTGTATTTTTTATTTCGTTGAATGAATTATTCAGCTTGGCAAGCTCTGCTGCATTCTTTTTCTTGGCACTAATTTCCTTGTACATTTTTATTTTCAGGTCCTATATACTTTTCTTCATTTCATCGTGATGTCTAGCTGAGTTTTCTTGCATCTCATTTAGTTTCCTTAGAATTATCACTCAAAATTCCTTGTCAGATGTTTCAAGGGCTTCTTGTTCTATAGGATCTAGAGCTTGAGAGTTATTACTCTTTGGTGGTTTACTTTCTTGATTATTCATATTTCTGGTATCTTTCATTTGATGTTTAGTCAGTGTGGCAGGAGATTTCACAGTCCACTGGTTCTACACTATTGTCTGGCTAGGATGCTGCTGGGGCTTCCAATTTGGCACAGCTGCCTCAGTGTCTGCTCAGTCACCCACTGGTGCCTCAGGTGCATGGTTGCCTTGGGTCTTGGGCCTCTCCAGGGAGGTGCCTCTCTGGTTGGCGCATACTCAGCCAGGCCGGGTATGGAGTTGGGCAGAGGCGAGGCCTACCTGCTGGGTCGCACAGTGGCACTGTGCGCATGTGGTCTCCGCAGATCTTGGACATCTCTGGCGGGGCACCTCTCTGATCAGCACACACTTGGCCAGGCTGGGGATGGAGTTGGGCGGTGGTGGTGAGGCCTACCTGTTGGGTCGCACACTGGAACTGCAGGGCGTGTGGTCTCCCACATGCAGATTTCTTAAAGGGTCTACTCCTTAGTGAAGAAACATCCCTTTAAAATCCATGCAAATAGCACACAAGAGTTTATAAACCTTGGTGTCTTAACAGTTAAACGATGAAAAGTTTCATTCTCTTAGAAATATTTAAATTTGAAATTAATAGTGTAGAAATTGTTCATTTAATTAATTTCAATTAACCCAAAGCAGTAAATTGCTATAAACTTTTCAGGACATACCATTCAACCTTGAGACAACGTTATGTGAAACTACTCTCATTTGTGTGATGAAATGGGGACTTATAATAATAGTATGCATTTCATAGGATGTTGCTAAAAATTAAGGAGATAATGCATCAGAAGTGCTACTCATGTGCCCCAGAAAGAGCTCTTGGGGCAATAGTGAGACTGAAGCTCTCTGGGGCTACTGCACTCACTGTCTTTCCCATGTTCCAGCTTTCCAGG
Source organism: Cynocephalus volans (assembly GCF_027409185.1). Lineage (NCBI taxonomy): Eukaryota > Metazoa > Chordata > Mammalia > Dermoptera > Cynocephalidae > Cynocephalus > Cynocephalus volans. The sequence continues at coordinate 123,450,257 of NC_084465.1, forward strand.
GGGTGTCCACTCAACTAATGCAGCTGACCTTTACCAAGGCTTCTGAATTATTCTCTGCCAATTTAGTTACATAGTTTACATGAACTGTGTAATAGTACAAAAAGGTCTATTTAGAAAATGATCCAGATTCAATGAATATTTTTCCCACTATTTCTTTAGGAATAAAATGTTTAGTCCATTGTAATAACTTCCACTAGATTTCCATTAAATGAATAAACATGCTCATTTTTGTGCATTTATTTTTTCACTTATATTAGAGAATCTAATCATCAAATTAATATACCTCACTCAGGTTTTTCTCTTTTTCAGCATAAATTATATATAAACTACTTAAACACAGATGCTGTTTCTTGGGAAGGCATCTTGAATATTCACCTTTGTAGAGTATTATAAAGAGAAACGTTAAACATAATATTCAGAGAAAATATACATGTCATCAGTGAACCTTGTTGGGCTGTCTTGGTTGTCATTGGTACTAGATTTGGACCAACTCATCAGTAATCTGATTAATTACCTTCTGATATACTAAGTGAATTCTAATAGAGTTCATTCATTGTCTGGTAAAGATTTAGTTTCTAAGTCAATATGCAGTAGATTTATAGATAAATTTACTTAATTGAAAAACCTAGTTAGGATTCAATTGCTTGGCCATGATCAATTGTTATGTGAAATGAAACTGAGTTTCAAAATTTTGATTTATTGTTATTCAATAGATCCAATCTTTAATAACATTAAATATGTGTAACCTTCATAAAAGCGAGCACACCAGAATTAAACAGCAAATCTCCCGCTGATGCAGCTGTGTGTGTCACTGTGAGGTATCCCAGATCTGTTTGCAAGCAGTGTGTTTGTGGTCTACAGTGAGGTAAGTCCGAGAACTGAGAGTTGAGAAGAAGTTAAAGTACTGAAATTGAGAGTTTACAAATTGAAGAAATTGATTGGGGAAACTGAATATAGAAAGTTTAGAAATTTTATTACATTTTAACAGAAATGTTATTTTTTAAATATGCAGGATTAAAAACTGGAGGCCCCTATTTTGTATTTATTTTATTTTCCTAGTAATTAATTTTATCATATTGTAGGATTAGAAATTTAAAAACAAGACAAAACAAAGCTGGCTCTTCATCACATATAGTTTGGGAAGACTGATTTAGAGGAAATTTCAGCGCAATGAAAGACTCTTTTTCAGGGGACCTCTCAGCCACCTGGAAGTGACTCTCTCCCAGGATGTTCTTTTCTTCCTACTGAGAGACAGGGCCCATGAATTCCCTTCTACATAGAGTGACCTGAGAGGTACAGCATGGAGCAGGAAAATATGTGTACAAAGGCCCATCTAAGGTGTAATAAAATTGAGAAATATTCCGGTCTAGGAGGCAATTCCAGTTAACAGTTTACAGTATGTGACAAAACACAGCAAGTGGATGTGGAAATAGAGTTATGGACTGGTGTTCAGCAGGCAAATGTTTAACAGTTGGCTCGGGGGGCAGGGGAGAGAAAGCCCTGATGTACATCATTTGCAGATTCCCTTGATGTAAATACTTCCAGGATGGATGGCTTCCAGCAACCAGTGTAAGGTCCTGGAAAGCAGAGATGCTAATAACTGGCTTCTGAACCCAGCCTAAGCCAGCTCTCCACACCCCGAGAGTCATGCTAAACGTCTGGTGCAGCGCAGAAAGAGACTAACATGGGAAGTAACAATTTCCATGCAGAGCAACGTGGCATGGAGGAAAGGGCTTACATGAGCTCAAACAAGGACGATGAAGAGCTGATGGGACTGAGGAGGATCTGGGATGTCTCTCAGCCTATCAATGTCTGATGAAGAAATTTTCACTAGTACCTTGATGTTGGAAGTTTGGGAGTTAATTCTGGAAAATCACATTTGTACCTCTTCATGCACAGGTGGTCATGTTTGTCACTTTTTGATGTTGTACATGCTCCTTTCATGAAGTTACTTGCAGTTAAACATTTAAACAATAAAAGTTTGATAAAGAATAATAATACTTTGCAGAGTTGGGGAGTCTCTAAAATGCCCTTATATCTGATAATTTGCTAGAAGGACACACAGAACTCACTGAAGCTGCTATACTCACAGTTGCAGTTTATTACAGCACAAGGTACAGGTTAAAATCAGCAGAGGGAGGAGGAGCTTACTTAGCACACAGTCTAGGAGAGTTCTGTGCACAGTGCTTCCAGTGGTTCTCTCCCAGGGGAGCTGCAGACAGTGCTAACTTCTGCCAAAAATGGTGGGTGACAATACCCATGAAGTATTATTGCCAACTAGGGAGGCTTCCCATGCCTTGGTGTCCAGAGTTTTTATTGGGATCTGGTCACAGAGGTGGGTGGCTCCCTGCTTGGCTGACCTTTAGTTCCCAGCTCTCTCAGTTCACTTGTGTGCTCCCTTCAACCCTGAGCACTTTTATAAGGTGCTAATCCATTCCTGAGAGCAGAGCCCTCATGACATTATCACCTCTCAGAGACCTCACCTCTTAACACTGTTGCATTGGGAATTAAGTTTCAACATGAATTTTTGAGGGGCACCATCGTTCAGACCAGAGCACCGCCCTTCTGGAAGTCAAGCTGATGCTGCACTTCCCAAAGTCTTCACCATAAATCACATTGCCGGACCCTCCATGTGGCCTAGGCCCCCAGGTAAACAAAGACACTCTTATCAGAAAGGACATTGCAAGGGCTTAGAGGTGACCTCCCAGGAGCCAAGGGCAAAGGCTAGGTTAGTTCTTCACTATGCATACTTGAAAGAATTACCACAGAAATATTTCTGAACTTCAGAAACACCAGTTGAACAATACAACTGCCCGATGGGTGCTCAAAGTGAAAAGACCAAAAAAGCAACACACTTCACTGAATGCTGCTTTACAAGGCTTATTTATGCATTTACATAAGGCCTGCAATATTCATTTCCTTATACTAATGCACATATTAGACAAATTAATCCCAGTGCCTGCTGTATCCACAGCAACTTCCCAGAAAACAGCTGTGGTTTGCAGTCCCTGCTGGGTGGCCAGCCTTGGTCAGCATGTGCCTCGGGACGAGACTTGTGGTTCAGATGGGCTCAGCAGTGGCCCTGAGCATGGGGCGGTCTGTCCACAGGCTGGCCAGAGGCTGCACCAAATGTTATTAATCGATAGTTACTAGCTGAGCCAATGAGACGCCTCTCTCAGTATCACAGGAAGTGAGGAAACAGGTGTAAGGACACACAGCAGCCTGATCCTACTAATGGTGGAGCCCTGGGGTCCCTCCTGTGGCACCTGCTCTGGATGCACAATACAGTTGGCATCTGTAAAAGCTGGGCCTCCTGTGGTTTTTGACAATTTTCTGGGGATTCAGTCCCTTCATCAACTGACACGTGTGTTTATGATGAGCCCCTTCTCACCTGATCCAGCTCGGATTGCTCTCGATTTCCCACTCTCCACACAGGCACATTGAACCAACTCTCAAAGGACAGAGCTGAATCTGTCAAGGGCACCTGGAGCTCAGATCAGCTTCATTTTGAATGAAAATGTTGCAGGAGTTTTGAAACAAAGACAGTGCAAATCATCAGTGCTTTCTGTTTGGTGGGATCTTGGCATGCCATTTGTAACAAAATGTTTCTCCTCATGCTTTTATTTATTTTTCATTTTTATTTTTATTTTTTTTTAAAAGATGACTGGTAAGGGGATCTTAGCCCGTGGCCTTGGTGCCATCAGCACCACACTCTACCAAGTGAGTCACTGGCCAGCCCATCATGCTTTTAAAAATGTAAATGGAAGGTCTGTATTGATAGTGCTCACATATCGCACAGTTCCTTACGTTCAGTGTCATATTATTTTATTTTCCATGAATGTAAGTATGATAGGTTGTTTTACCTCCTTTCTGAAGATGTGTTTTTGTCACAGTTCAGTAATGAATATTTAAACATACCAGGTTATTGTTGATAAATTACAGTTTATATAAAAATCAAATAGAGGTAATCTAACACCAATAGAACTGTACATACAAATAGTTTAAGGAAAAATTTAAAAAGGAAAAATAGGGGCCGAGCCCGTGGCACACTCGAGAGAGTGCGGCTCTGGGAGCACGGTGACGCTCCCACCGCGGGTTCGGATCCTATACAGGAATGGCCTGTGTGCTCACTGGCTGAGCACGGTCCAGCTGGTCACAAAAAAGACAAAAAAAAAAAAAAAAAAAAGGAAAAATAGTCTGTTAGTGTACCACACACTGCATTTAGTTTCCTTAAAAATTAGGACAGTAGCACAAATACCATTTGTCTCCTCTGATTTCACAGGCAAACTGTTCTCTCCCAGACTTTTGGCAGGTAGTTTGCACATGTCAATTGAATGTTAACAGAGTAATGTTAAAAAACAAGGCCATGGTCATAATTCCAGTCCTAAGTTGTAACTGGAAGGTAGCAGCAGATACTTCAACAAACACTGGGCTGGGAATCAAGCTCCACGCCCTGCTACTGCTGAGCTGTGTTGCTTTGGGAAATGTACATAACTTGCTTGGGCTTCAGTATCCTTTTCTGTGAAATACAGAGGTTTAAGGAGACCTCTAAGGTTCTTTTCTGTTCTAATGTTCTGTTATTCTACGAATTATATAGTACTGATCAGACTAGGAAAACACACCAATTTATGAACAAATACCACCTCTTTTCTTTGAAACTTGTAAGCATCAGCAGAGAATAGATCCCCCAACCCTCCTACCTCAACACAATCTTTCCTGCAGCAGTTTAAACCTGACTTAGTATCAGATACAATGAAAATTCTGCTGAGAAATGGACTTGACAGACTACAGAGTTTCTATGGCAGCATTTTGTATATAATTTATGTTAGTGTAATTTGTATTATTTTAAAATCCTGACAATAACAATTTTGTTCCCTCAAACTACACTCCTCCTCTGACCCAAGATAAGTATTTTTTTGCTTGACTTCTCACATATGTTTGTTACATGCATATGCCGTCTTAAAACAGAAACATGTATTCCTTACTTTACTTGATTTTAACCATATGAAATAATGCTATATGGTAGGTCAAGTTTTGGAACTAGTTCTTTCCACTTAGTATTATATCCCTAAGAAGTGCTCTCATCATTAGATGCCAAACTAATAGTGGTATTGCAGGATTGGGTCATATGACTGTGAACTAAAAACGCATGTATTAGAATCCATGAAATATGATAGTTGAAAATTTTAGCAGTTACATACTAGAAATTTCAGCATCAGGTAGTAAGCCAGGAGTAGGGCTTAACGTAACATAGACACAACGAGATAAAATGAAAACAATTTCTGTATAAACATCCCATCAGTGAATTTAGAGATAGAGGTTGGCTTTTTTTTTTTAAAAGGAGCAAATAATGTATATTCTTCAGTCATTTTATTTTCTCTCACTGATAAAAATAATTTTCCCCTAAATAGAATTGTATTCCCACAACCTTTGATTCAATTTTTAGCAACACCATAAAAAAGCATGACCACTAGATGGCTGCCTATTTTAACTTTTACAGTTTCTTTGGCAGGGATTCTGCTTTTGAGTAACTATGTCTTTACCATGATTTATTTTTACTAAAGCTGCTTTCATGACAGTTATTCAAACTTACAACCGCTTCATACTACTACGTTGGCATTTTAAGGGGATAAACGACACAAAGCAATTGTTCCTGCAAATGAATGAAAAGACACAGCGAGTTTTAAAATGAATAGAAGGTCTGTTGTGCCTTAGTGCTTGATCTCTGCAATAGGTAAATGAATGCACAGCATTAGGGTCTCATGGTGGAGAAGTCCCGTACCTGGGGTCTGGGGTTATCCCATGCTGGCTGTGCTTTCAGGCGTCCATTCATCTCTCTCTCATTTCACTCGTTTTACTCTGGGTGGGATCCCTCGCCCCTCCCTCCCCCATCACCTGCCTTCCCTTGACAGGATTGGAGTGGGGTTGACCCACATCCCACTGTAGGCCTGGCTGCCCAGAGCATTAAACCCTCTGGCTACAGTGATTGGTTAAGGAATAAACAGATGACTCAAGCAAGTCAGCAAAAGCTCACTTTTAGAACTTTTCTGGGACTCTTGGGAAAGATATTTTCATTCTTCACTTGGGCTTCTGAGATAACAGATTAAGCCCCACTAAATGCAGCCTCAGAGAACAAAGTGGGACTTGGAGAAGGAGGAGATGTTTCCCCATGTTTACTCTTGCCTGAGCTTTCACTACTACTCTTGGGTTTTTACAGCTCACAGCTGTAGGCCAGTTTCTTTTACTTGCAACTCAAAGTCCTGAAGATGCAAACTCAAAAGACATTTGCTTATACTCTGGCTATGACTTTCTAGCTATATAACTGTGGACAAGCCACCTTGTTACTAGAAATGCCACCCCTCCTGCAACGTTCACTCCTTTTGTGTTTTTGAGGTCCCTGGTGTGTCCTGGGTGATAGAATAGAGACAGCAACTTGTCCGGATGACAGTTTCCGTGTAGACTTTAGGGACCTGGTCTCCATCACCACCACAGGAGTGAACCAGGTGACATCTTGGTGACACCCAGCCAAGCAGTGTCATTTGCAAAGGGTTTATTTACACAAAGCTCCTCTGTATCGCCAAAACAACCTAACACGCCCTAAAAAGCCATGGAGACGTATCAAGGAAAGGGGATTGGGAGGCTGGAAATGTGTCCTTTACATGCGGAGGGTCTTGTCTTTCATCTTTGATTTGCAGCCTTTGATTTTCGTCAGTGGGCCGGCACCTGAAAGCCAGTCTCTGTATTCCAGCTTCCTGGCAACAGGAATCTTGTTTCCACCTACAATGTGCATTCCCGATGTTTAGCATCGAGAGATAACGACTTACCAGGAAATGAGAAAAGTTAAGGAAAAGAAAACTCCTACAACAGTTTCATTCAAAATGAAGCTGATCTGAGCTCCAGGTGCCCTTGACAGATACAGCTCTGTCCTTTGAGAGTTGGTTCAATGTGCCTGTCTGGAGAGTGGGAAATCGATTGCAGCCCGAGCTGGATCAGGTGAGAAGGGGCTCATCATAAGCACACGTGTCAGTTGATGAAGGGATTGAATCCCCAGAAAATTGTCAAAAACCACAGGAGGCCCAGCTTTTACAGATGCCGACTGTATTGTGCATCCAGAGCAGGTGCCACGGGAGGGACCCCAGGGCTCCACCGTTAGTAGGATCAGGCTGCTGTGTGTCCTGACACCCGTTTCCTCACTTCCTGTGATACTGAGAGAGGCATCTCATTGGCTCAGCTAGTAACCATCGATTAAACTCTTCTGAATAACTATAACCCAACTTAACCCAATTTCAAAATAAACCTGAAATGCAAGGGAATTCATGATATTTCCAAACTTCAAGAAGAATCATATCCAGGAAAACAAAGGGAATGATTCAACTTTATTCTCCTTTTACTTTTTTCTATTCATCCCAGCTGTGTTTGCTACTCTGCTCCTCTCCTGGAGGCCCTGGCAGGTGGAACAGGTAGGGAGGGCCTCCCCAGGTGCATTGACCCTTGCCAGGAATCCTGAGCGTTTGTGTGTCCTGCATGGCAGATCCTGGGCACCAGGAGCAGGTAGACACCCAGCACTCGCTGTGTCACTGCACCACAGGGCTCTGCCCACCGTTGGGGAGAACCGGCCATCAGGCTCAGCCACCAGCCCACTCCTGTGCTGGCCTTGGAGTGTCCACAGCTGGCTGGGAAGCACTTCCTCTCCAGCCACCCAGAAGCTGTGGTGGGCAGGGCATGTTGTCCAGGAGAAGGGCCATGCCTGCCTCACTCCCACCTTCCCGGGGAGGCCCTGGGCTTTAGGCCAGAGCTTTATCAGCAAGGCAGACCCAGGGAGGCAGCTCACGAATCACTGGGGGTAGGGGACACTGGGGGCCAAGCACCTGGGTGTGAACCCGGCTTTGCCACGTGGAGCTGTAGGGTCTCCATGACTTAGTTTCCTCTCCTACAAAACTAAGGTAGTAATATGAGTTCCTAGTCAATGGTTGTAATGCAGATCAATGAGTAAACACAGGTAGAGTGACTGGCACAGCGTAAGCATGGTATAAATGTTGGTTCCTGTGGATACTATCGTATTCCCTGGGGTTTCTGGAGGACCCGCCTTCCCCTCTTTCCTGGGTGAATTCTTCAGCAGCACATGAGGAAATGTGGACTCCTCCTGACTGGGCTTTGCCATGTGAGCCCCCTGTGGACATCTCTTCTGTCCTGCAGCACTCTCTGTGGCTCTGGGCAGTCCTCACTTTACATGTTATCCAGGTTGGAACTGAGAAGTGGATACTTCTCCCCTGGCCGCTGACATTGATTACGAGTTCAAACGCTGGCCAAGCAGCAAATATCAACTCACTGAGTGACCATTTTCTAAAATGTCCAGTTTTCCAAAAATTAATTTGTTACATTTATAGATTTATTGTTTCTTTGTAGCCAATTTACCCCAAATCAGGCCATAAGTTGAATTCATAAAAATTTTAGGGTCCTAAAGCTGCCTGGTGTTGACATTTCAGTTTTTAAGGCCATGTGTTTTTTTTGTTTGTTTTTGTTTTTCCTCATTTTTGGGTGGAGGGGCACGGTATCTAAGAGAATTTCTGGTGCTTGGTTTTAGAGCATTTTCCTTAGCGCACTTTTGCATTGTCCTACTCTAAGGGTGCAAAGGCTATTTACTACCAATGTAAACAAATTATTATGCTCATTTCTTGGATATTTCTGCACCAATCAGGAGTATAATTTTAACCTCAGCTATAGCAGTAGTGCTGGACCGTGATAAAAAAATTATCTGGAGTAGAATATTTTTCTTCACCCAGACCAAATCAGATGTACTTCTCTTTGACATATATGTTTGCAAGTGGGTGGATTTTTTAGTCCTCCTTTTCATTAAGGATGAAATTCTTTGGAGGTCTCCACCTTGCCTCTCCTTTATTCATGTGAATGTGAAAATACAAACCCTTACAATACCAAGACTGGCTCCCTTCTTCCATGAAGATGGCCATGCTATACATGCATTCATTTATTACTAAGGCCATGTTCTTAAGGTACACAGAGGGAGGGCGCTCCATGATGGCACATGAGCCAGTCTCTGTGGTCTTCCAGCCAGGCTTGGTGATGGCTCCCACCCTTACACAGTGCCCTGAGAATCCCCCTCTGGGGAGGAAACTAGTGTGGTGTCCCAGGTCTAGCACCTGCTGGTGTAGCTGCACATCTCTGGACTTGGCTGGGAAGGCAAGCCCTGGCCTGCCTGATGTGCTGGCCCCTCTCCCCATGGTGACAGTCTTGGATTTTTTACAGATTGTAGCTCGTCCTCTTTGTAAGGAGGCTGTGGCCATTGCTCTCGTTTCTGACTCAGCTTCCTGCCACATCTCCTCAATCCAGTGAAAGACAGGCATGCAACTCCCATCTCTGCATGTTCTCTGCACTACTCAAATTTCCAGTGTCTTCTCAGAACTTCCCAGCAAACGTCGGGGCATCTTTGTCAATTCTGCCAACAGCACACCGTGGGTTCACCCTGGGTGGACCTGGACACTGCCAGCAGACCATAACTGTAGACCCCTGGCAAGGGCATCCTTCCTGTGCCATCACACTAGCAGGTGTGCAGGGGTGCCGCCAGCAATAAAGCCAAGAGCAGGGGATAATGATATCGCTTCCTTCTAAGGCTTCCTCTCGGGGCATCTCACCTTGCAGGCTGCTTTTTTGGGTTCATTTCATCTGGGTTTTACCATGGAGAAAAAGTGTTGGGAGAAGGGAGGAATCACAGGTCGAGGGCAAAGTGTTTGCTTTAGTCCTCTGCATCCCAGGGATACCCTGGCCCCGTCACCAGCAGGATCCAGCAATTTTGATGAGGCTCTGGGGCCATGCCTCCTGCAGCAAGCATCTCTGCAGCCGTGCCTCCTGCAGCCATGCCTTCTGCAGTGGGTATCTCTGGGGCCTTCCAGCTGAGGGACACCTAGATGGCGGCAGAGTCCCAGCTGACTGCAGCTGCCCAAGGTAATCGAAGGAAACCCCAGGACGTCTCAGTTCTCGGTTTTCTGTTGTTCTATCCTGGCCCTAACAGGCCCCTGTGTGCTGGTCCCTCCTATCAGGATGAAGGTTAAACTCTGATTGCCTCGCAGCTGGAGGAGATGCCCCCATAAAGTCTTTGAGCAATTGTTTTTTTTTTTTTTTTTTTGAGATAAGAGTTTTCACTGGGATCTTTTCAAAAATGCATTAAGAGGTATTCTGTGTCTTCTGTGTGAGGATTTTTTAGAGTTGAGTCATTCTGACTAACAAGGCTTATCAGTTGTCACCAGAAGCAGCTAATACAATGGCTTTCAGAATTGCCCATCTTTGAGTCATCCTGATGGCAGCCTCACACTGTGCTGCTAAGTTGTTTAATTATGACACAGACTCTAACACGGGGTGTTGTGAAAGAGACCACATGAGATTGTCTCCAGTTGTATAAAACTCTGCAAATGTATACACAGTAAAATATTTATTTGAAAATGTGAAAATTCAGCCAATTGGGTACATGAAGGTTATTGATATAATTCAAACTTTAATTTCTTTTTGGATATGGCATTTCCTTGTTTATTCTTTGGCATTTAATGACAATCTATAGTACAGTCAATTCTATATTATCTGGGAATGGAAGAATCCGTTTTTTGGATGAGCCATGCTCAGGGCTGAGCTGGGCTCTGTGGGTGCTTGTTTTATCTGTGAAATCATTACTCAAGAGATCGTTAGTTGTCTCAGTCAGCTCCGGCTGCTATGCCAAAATACCACAGATTAGGTGACTTAAACAACAGAGATTTATTTCTCAACATTCTGGAAGCTGGGAGGTTCAAGATCTAGGCGCCGGCAGATTCAGTTCCTGGGGAGGACCTGCTGCTGGTTTGCAGAGGGTGCCTTCTTGCTGTGTCCTCCATGACAGAGAGACAGACAGACAGACCGAGAGGTCTCTTTCTCTTTTTATCAGCTCACTAATCTCATCACAAGGGCCCCACCTTCATCTCATCCTAATCATCCTACAAAGGACCCACCTCGAAATACCATTGTGTTAGTGTTAGGGCTTCATCATGAACATTGGGAACACAAGCATTCAGACTGTAACAAAAGGGAACAATAAAGGGTCATCTTAGGGGTTGAACTGTGTTTCCCCAAAATTCATATGTTGAAGATCTAACCCCTAGGACTGCAGAATGTGATGTATTTGGAGATGGGGTCTTTAAAGAAGTGATTAAAGTAAAATGAGGTGATTAGGGTGGGTTCTAATCCAATATGACTGGTGTCTTTATAGGAAGAGGAGATCAGGACACAGACATGCACAGAGGGATGACCATGTGAGGACACAGGGAGAAGATGCTGTCTGCAAGCCAAGGAGAGAAGCGTCAGGAGAAGACAACCTGCCACACCTTGATCTTGGACTTCCAGCCTCCAGAAATGTGAGAACATGCATGTCTGTGGTTTAAGCCACCTGGTCTGTGGTGCTTTGTTATAGTAGCCTCAGGAAACAAATACACCAGGAGGGAGAAGCATTGCTCAGCCTGTGAAGCTGTAGCAGACAGACTGTGCAGATGCAGGTGGATGTGGGGTGGCAGTGAAGCCAAAGCCCCCTCCAGCTCTCTGCATCCCCCTGCTGCCCACAGCCTTTCTCCTCACTCCTGTGCTCACAAGCCCAAGACTCACCTCTGCAGCTATCCTGAGCAGATGAGTCCTCACCTGGCCCCACAATAGTCACATAGGTTACCACCTATTCTATCCATATGTTACCTGCATGCCTGTGGGAACATTGCCATGGTTTCTATTCAAACTAAATATAACCTATGTTCCATCAGGCTGGGAGCAGATCTCAAGGTTCTGCAAGAATTAAGGGGGATGCATGGAGCTAGAGGGGCTTTGGCTGCACTGCCATCCCAAGCCCACCTGCCCCTGTGCCTGCCCCTGTGCCTGCCCCTGTGCCTGCACCTGTGCCTGCCCCTGTGCCTGCATCTGTGCCTTTTCCTGGTAGCTAGACCAACTGAGCTGTGCAGGGTGCCTGAGAAGGAGCTGTTCAGTTGGCTTTGGCCATTACAGACATTTCTGCCTCAGGGCAGGGTTTCCTGTTTAACACGCATTACTGTTGTGTGTCACCTCTCCCAAGGTGATGGAGACTCAAAGGATTACTCAAAGCTCATTTCTTCTGAGCAGCAAGAGGCCCTAAGGGGTTAATTTCCAGGAACCCTCAAGAGAGCAGCATTCCTTGGAAAATTAACACTGAACTAGGGTTTTCTCTCAGTATTTATTCTCCAGGCAGGAAAATTACAGAAAAGGAACATAGGTGGTTACAAAAGAACAGTAAGATAATTGTCATGGCAACAATCATTAGGTTAACTGCACCAGGGACATCTGCCCTTAGAGCCAGAAATTTTGCTGTGTTACAATTCTTTATCTGTAACAGAGACTTTAGCCCAGGGAAAGTTTTCTGTCTTTTGCAAGCTTAACATTTCTATGTGTAATTCTAAAAAGGCCCTGTGAAATACTTTTGCTTTATAAATGTTAGCATACCCCACAGTTGTGCTTGCTGGTCTCCTTGTCCATTTCCCTCACTGGATTGAAAGTTCCTTAGCATTTGGGGAAAAGTCTGTCTCTTTCACTTCTTAGAGTGCTGAGCACATAGCAGATGACTTCAGCATGCAGTTGGTAAAGAATGGAAGGTCTGAGTTCAAGAATTCTGGTCATGAAATCCAGACGAGTGAGCACCTAGCCAGGAAGCCAGAGCATGGGATCCAGTTTGCACCCAGCACCAAGGCATGCATGAAGCTGAATGATGATGCACATCCCATGACATGTGGAGCCGTGCCGGGGGGGGGGGGGTGTTTGAGTCAAGAAGCTGCAATTTAGGAATCTTCCTCTTGTCATACTCTGCAGTCCCTTCACATCAGCAAGTGAGACTTTCCCTCTGAAGGGCTGGTGGAGAACGATTGCATTTGAAAGCTGACTTTAGAGAAGGGCAGGACAGCAGGCTACAGATTCATGGTCTGGGTGCAGGGAAATACCTGAGCCCCTCTGACCACACTGAGCACATCTGAATCACTCTGCTGTGAAAATCAACCCTTTATGAGCTACTTTGTTGGGTTTCCCAACATGATTTTCAAGTCAGAGCCAGAGTCAGTAGTCTTGGGGCTGGGGGAGGGGCAGGGGATTGGAGGGGAGAGGACAGGGTCTTAAGAGGAGAGGGTAGCATCATAAAAACATTCAAACAAATAGGCAAGAAAACCAACTAAAGGCCTGGTGGGGAGAAGGACCCTGAAGGGGAGGTGGGCAGCTGTGAGATGCCAGCCGGATCTGATGCCCAGTTCACAGCAAGATACAGAAGTGAGCTGTCTCAGTAGGTGCTCCCACACTGGCACTGAAGCAAGGCGCACATGGCAGAGGTACTTTTAAAACACAATACGTCATTCACATTTCATTCATCCATTCATTCATTTGTTCAGTAAATATTTATTTAGGGCACATCATGGGTCAAGCCCTGTGCTAAGCTCTTAAATTTCAGACATAGATGAGTGAGTTTCTGCTTTGGAGTAGCTCATGTCCCAGCAGGAGTGGGGAGGCACTTCGTGAAAAGTGGTCATAGTTGACAAACTGTGACTGTTGCTAGATAGACTGTTTGTAAGGGACTGTGGGAGGCCAGGGAAGGTGTTATTGATGCGGAGAAAGAGCTTGCGCGAGTGGTGGCCAGCCTCCTGGTTGTGCTGATGACAACAATCCAAACCGCGACAGCAATTCCTCGTTGCAGTTTCATAGAAAGCCTCATCCACGCTGCTCCAGTACAGACCCATAGGAGACCTTACACTTGAGGAGCATCGAGCATTAATCACTCAGCGTGTTAGCGTTGACCCTGCTTCCTGAGCACTCTGGATGTGCCCCTCACGTTATTCCACTCAGCTGTGACACGGCAGGCTTTCAACCCAGCAGGTGAATAAAACATCTGATATAAACACAGGTGCACCTGCACATTATTTAAAACAAAATATGCCATGAAATCTGAAATGAAATAATGCTTTGCTCTTCAAAGGATTCCAGGTGAGCAGCCTGCAAGACTACCTTTACCCTTGCAGATAATTATGTAACATCGGCATGGAGAGCCCTGGTGAGGCACATTTCAAAGCTTCACTGAATACACATGACAGCCAAGCTCTCTGTTTCCCAAACTCTTATCTGCTTCTCAGAAGTGGTTTTCTTTCTTTCTTTCTCCTTCCTTCCTTCCTTTCTTTCTTTCATTCTTTCTTGAATTCCTGTCACCAAGGTAGACTCCATTTCCAGAATGGCCACTAAAAATTATGCAAAATCAAAAGATAAAAGAGCTAAATATCTCCTAGATTTCTCTTTCTAAAAATGTTTTATTGTTCTGTGTCCCAAGTTAAGCATGATAATGAGAATGTTTCTTTTGGGTGATAACAATAGAGTGTCTGGAAATCTTTGACCACAGTAGAAACCCTGAGAAGATGCACCCACAGGAGTAATTACTGAAGGCAGGTGCAATTCACACAGCAGTAATTGAAGAATATCAGCACATGGTGAGAACTTCTTCTTGACCAGACAAGCCAGCTAGGTTGACAGAACTTCCAGGAAGACAGCTGATTGTCTAATTTTCTCTCTGCTAATAAATGATTTTTCCCTATCCTTCCAGCCCATGAAAAGAACATTAAGAAACCAAATGTAGCAAATTATAAAGTAACAGCCTAGGGAGATGCTGAGATAGATATATTTTATTGAGTTTTATTAGAAACAAACATATTACTAACTGAAACTACAGCCTTAAAAACATGCAATGACCTAATAATCTCCATCAGGATCCAGGCAAAAAAATTGTACTAGGATATCATTTATGGCCACTCTTTCTTAGGGTAGAAGAACTGTTTTTGAATTCCCAGCTAGAGGATGACCCAGTTTTTTTCCCCACAATTTTTTTGTCTCCCAACCTGAATGTATCTTAAAGATATAAATAGATGACCTAAATCTCTGTGGCTGTGAAGAATATTTGGCAGTAGAAATCAGAGAAGGTTCCTTCCCTGAAACGCTGACATGTCCTGTTGTAATACACAATAATTGCTGTGAGCAGAGCAGCATGTACTCCAGCAATGATGGTCAGTATTTCAGTAGTGTGTGTGGCTCACAGATGTGATTCTTAACAGTGGGGTGAATCTTAAACCTCCCAGACAATGTTGGGAATGAGAGTAAATAAGTGGGTAGCAACCAGCTTATTGTGATCTACTGTCGGCTGGTGGAAAACTCCTGAGAAAAAATTTGCCTGAAATTTTTGTGGGAGGTTGAAATTTTCTTACCCAAATTGTTTCAATGTGGAAATCTCAAGAATTATTTAAGCCTCAGTGATCTATGAACCTCCTAACATTAGCTGCAAATTTTTCTTGCATGCATAGACGAGGGTATTTCAAAAAGTTTGAGGAAAAATAAGAATTAAAAGATAATATGAATCTTCCCATGAACTTTCTGAAGTATGCTGGTATGTCTACATTTTTTCCCTGAGAAAAGGGTCAAAGGCTTTAATCACATTCTCTGTTATCAGAAGTCGGTGCTCATAGGACTCATTAGGGTGTGTGTCCAAGAACAGGGGATTCTGGTGGGAATACCAGGCAAGAGAGGAGAATTGATCTTCTGACAAAATAGACTGCAACTCACCCCAGCCAAACCACAGCGATGACTAGAAGGCAGCCCAACAGCAAGTGCTGTTTCACCTGCTGGCTTCTGGGGTCCCAGGAAGGTGTTAGAGGTGATTTATTAGAAGCAGCTCACTGTCCTAGAAAGATTACTGCCTTTTTGAAGAAACAAGGACACAGGGCACTTCCACAGAACCATAGGCATGGTTAGAGAGGGTGAGTATGTTCCCCAAGTAGACCCCTGCCCTGGAAATCCCAGCACAGGGAAATCCGGTCATTCCTCTCTAAGACAGACATTGATTGGCTCTTTACTGCTTTCAAGTCTGGGTTCATGTGCTACTAAAAATATTTTGAAAATGAAAAAGGAAATATTAGAACTCTTTTAAAGAAAACAGAAATGTATAAGCTAAAGATGAATAAGGACATTGAGAGAAGCTTACTGAAGAGGAAAAAGTATTATGGAAGAAGATGTATTTAATAAATCTCAAATCAATCATAAATCCACATCTGTGTGGCGGGTATGATTTAGAAGCTGGTTCTTCAAATCCTGTCCTGCAAATGGGATTATGCAATTTATGACGTACTGTGTTTTGGTTCTAACACCCTGGCCATGTCTTACTGTGGTGTTAGACACAATGCTCAGGTTAATCTGGCTTGTCTTTTGCTGTGAATCTAAAGGGGTCTGGGGTGTTAACAGATCAGTGGGTAGTGTCGCCTAGTATCCATTACATTTCCCAAATCCAAACATCATTATAACAGTCTGCTATGCAGTAATCTTTTATTACCTTACAGAAACACAACTTAACAACAGCTGTAATTTTAGCTTGTTTTATATCTGTGATAATAAATTTCACCATTTTTCTATAGAAAATAGATATCCCCTCAATCCCTTTTTAAATCTAAAATGCCCTCCTTCACCAAATTCACTCTGCTCAATTCGAAGCCTCCCTGCAAACCCTGCAAATGCTTTCCTATCGTTACCTTACAGACAGATCTGTCCTCTTACTGGTCACTGGTCATGTGGAAGACCATCTCTCCTCCTCTGCTGGTCGGCTCTGCCTGTTGTGAGGTGGAACGTACAGGAACACCTGGGATTTTCCCACAACTCACCCTGGTCTCACACCAGAGTCACGTGTTTTGTTTTGTAAACACGTTCTGTCTTCTGGCGCATTATGTCAGTCACTGGTTGACTTGCTTACCATCCAACTTCAGAGTTTGCTCTAAAACACTAGTCTTCAGTTAAGCTGCAATGTAAAACACTGCCAAGGTATACAGTCAAGGACAGGTATAGCTTATGAAGCCAGTGTTTCCTCCTCTACTATGATTTTGCCCAAACCTGGCTCTTTTCATGAGTTCTTTACCTTTGTGTTGGAAAACACCAGTACCATGAAGTCTCCAAGGAACACCTCGCCATGGTACACAAACTGACCTCACATGCCCTCCAACACATGCATGCGTGTCTGTCCAATATTTTTAGTGTAAGATAAATACTTGCTAAATCACTTTTCGTCTTTCATTGTTCATATTTCCCTGCTTAACAGGACTGAATTTCTAATTTGAGATTGGGTTTCTATGGTCCAACGAAACCTTTCATATCATCTTATCTGGCCAGGTAAGTTAATGAAACAAGCAATAAAACCATGCAGGAGGTCACTGCAGTGTGCCTGACTGGATGTGGATATGAGACTAAGTCTAAACGCTGTGCGAAGCCCCTGAACTTCTTCTTTTAGAGATAACATCATTGCTCAAGACTGCGATGCTACTGGCCGTTTGAGACGTGAATACAAACACCTCCAATGTCCTCTCATTCAATAGTCCATGATTGCATAACTTTCCTAGTCTCAGCTTCTCTTTAGTCTCCTATTTTTGTTTTGTTTTATTTTGTTAATAAAATGCAAAATAAGTCATCTCTGTGTCTGTGATGGGCATGTAGACAATCCCCTCACCTTATGTGGTTCTGCTGGGTGGACCAACGTTGGGCAGGGTCGGCCCTTGGAGTCAGATGCAAGCCACAGAAATGGGGACAGATTGAATTCCTCTTTCTGAGGCTCTTCACCCCAACTGGTCTGGAAGGCACCAGAAATGCAGGGGGCTGCTCAAAATAAGTAATTACAGTTCTAGAAATTGTTTTATTTATTAAAAAATTAAGACAATATACAGTATTCCTTCTCTAGATTACAAACATATAAAAAGACACACCAATTGTCTTATGATTTAAAAGTCAGAATTAGTAGAAGATAGAGTAAATAAAGTAAGAAATCAAATTACTGCTTTCTAGAAACTCTTATATTGCATGTTTTTAAAAGATAATCAAACACAATCACCAGGGAAAGTCTTTGATCTGAGATATGCCACATTTTTGGCCTCTAAATTATATTATTTTCCTCTGATTACGTTAATTAAAGAAGATTACCTTTAATAACATAAAATAGAGATGCTCTGGGTCCCATTAACTTGTACTTCAAGCTTGCTTCAGCACTAAAGAGAAAAAATACTGTGTTGCTTTTGAAAAGGGATCTACAACTCCAATCTCACATATATGTTCAGTGTTTGCATTTTATTAAAACATACTTGGGACCATCTGTCCCACAGACATGCAGATGTACCAATCTAAGGAGATATTAGCATGTTATGTGAGATTAAAATTGAGAGTACTGCTTTTCAGTCAAGTGAAATATTTATTGATGTGTAGATGCTTCTGTGGCAGGATCCCACCAATGTCCTCAGCTCCACGTATTTGCAAAACTGCTTGCATCACATTCAAACTGCCTTCTACTGCATATTTTATGACATTCTTATTCATGGCCTTGTTATAGAGGTGCATTTTTGGGCTCAAACCAGTGATACTGCTTGGGACAGAAGGTGACGCAGCTGAGAGCAGAGTGGGACAGACCTAGGCTCAGGTCCACTGACTAGTAGTAGTGGGTCTTTGAGCAGTTGACATACCCTTTTAAGTATACTTCCTTATCTGTGAAAAAATGGTCTTGGACAAGTATTGTGAGCATTGAATGAAGGAATATACATTAAAAATTTAGCTTAGTGCGAGGCACCTAATGAATGCTCGATAAATGACTGTTGTTGTTATCATTTCAGATTTTTCTGAAGTCACATGGAAAATATATGGTCAACCTGAAAATAGAATGTAAATGCCTTGCTGGGAAGAGTGACTCCAGGAAATAATCTCCTGTCCGTCAGGTTAAAGCATACCTGGCTAGGTATCCAGTATACCTGGTTAAGTGTCCAACATACTTGGTTACATGTCTACCATACCTGGTTAGTTGTCCAGTATATCTGGTCCTGTTTCCTTCAGGTAACATTTCCACTTAGGAAATAAACTCTCAGGCAGAAACACAGTTTCATTTCAGTGGTTTTACAGGGTCTATGAACTTAAGAATTTGTGAATTTATAAATGTAACAGTTTTTTCCCTCTAGTATGTTTTCCTGTTCCTTGACTCATTTTGACTTTCACATTTCATACGTGTAAAGCATTTTCACTCACTTAGAAAGAGAAGTGCACATTTAGCATGTTTATTCACAGGCATTGAGTCACCTGGGGAACTTATCCTCACCAAATTCTGCTTTGCAGTCTGTTGCTGGAATCAAGTCTCCCCAGGGTTGTTTATTTGACACTTGAGTTTTTACCACTTTCTCACTAAAGTACCTAATTACTATTATATCGATATCTTGAATTTACTTATTAACTTACAGGTGCAGAAAGAGTACTGAAAAACATCCTTAATGATTTATTAAGTGCCTACTGTATTCCAGACAGTGCACAAGATCTGGTTATAGTGGAATAAAAAACTAAAACTAAGAAACCTCAGAGCCCTGTCTGGAAGGAATATCTAACTAACGTTGACTGAAATAAAATACTTGCACCATCTGTGGTTTGACACATTACAGTACCCTGGAAAAGGCAGAACATCTCAGACACTTTGGAGATATTCACCTCTTTCTACTTCTCTTTATTGCAATTTCCCTCTCCCTCTTCTATTAAAAATTAGCTGAGAAGCCATTTGGAAACTGAGCCTTGACTGCAGGCACTGGCCCTTACACCAACCAATTGGCAAGTGGTTCTGGAATGAGTTTTGGCAGAGCTCAGTGAGTCTCAGGCCATTCTCGGTGCTGGAAATCTGAGAATAGGGTTGTTGCTTGTCCTGGGAGACCGAGCATTGGTGCTGAGCTTGGGGCTCTGCAATCATTCAGAAGGGAATCCCCAGCGTTACTGCCCTCCTGATCTCCTGAAAGCTCTTCCAAGCCCTTGTGGGCATTCCAAATCAGGGAGCTAACTCAGCCCATTGCCCTACAGCAGCCATGAAGATGCCGGTGACCCTGGGGAGAACAGCTGTTTCCTCAGCCTGCCTTGTCAGCTAACAGTGATGTGCCAAGGAATGTGGGTGCCTATAGAAGAGAGAGCAGCCCCTGGGCCACCAGTCAGCATGGAGACAAGAACCTCAGCCCCACAATCCCAAAGAACTGGACTGTGCACATGTACTGGTCAGAGTTCTCCAGAGAAACAGAACCAATAGTATATCTATATCTATCTATCATATCTGTGTATCTGTCTATCTCTCCATCCATCCATCTATCCATCTATCCATCCTTCCATCTATCTATGTATCTGTCATCAATCCATCCACCTATTCATGCTTCCATGTATCTATCCCTCTATCCTTTCACCTGTCTACCTCTCCATCCATCCATCTATACTTCCGTCCTTCTCTCTATCCATCCATCCATCTTTTCATCTACTTTCTCTCTCTCTCTCCATCTATCCATCCTTCCACCAATCCACGTATCTATGTATATGTCTGTCATATCTATCAATCATATCTATCTACCTACCTATCGAATCTATCATATGTATCTATCTAACATAGGTATCTATCATATCTATCTGTCTATCTAGAAAGAGGGGCAGACTGGGAGACCAGGAGGAACCAACGGTACAGTTCCAGTCTGAAGGCTGTCTTTTCTAGAACGGGAAGAGCCATCACTGCTGATGGAGTTTGAAGGGCATCTGCTGGAGTATTCTTTCTTTCTTGAAGAAGGTCAGCGTTTTTTGTTCTCCCAAGGCCCTCAAATGATTGAATGGGGCCCACCCACATTAGGGGCATGAACTACCTTACTCAAAGTCCACCCATCTAAAAGTTAATCTCGTAAAAACTCCACTTTTGACCAGATATCTGGGCACTGCATGGCCCAGCCACATTGTCATATAGAATTAACCATCACAGCCCATAAGCTCAATAAGCCTGAAGGTGGATTTTTCCCCAAAGCCCTGCCTGGCCAACAGTTTGATTTTGGCCTGTGACTCTCTGGCAGTGCACCCAGATGAGCCTCCTGAGCTCCTGCCCTAGAGAACTGAGCTGATCAGTGGGTGTAGCTGAAGCAACTGATCTTGTGCTGATTTGTTACGCGGCGAGAGGAAATGAACACAGCAGCCTTGAAGTGCAAGAAGGATGTTCAGAAATCAGAGGAAGAAGGATTCTAGATGCAGCCAACAGCATCTCCAAGGCTGTGCTTACAGGATATTCTGGGATGGTGGCAGTGTGGGGGAAGAGGCCGGAAAGGTAAGCTGGGAGGATATGACACGGGAATTCTACTAGGACGGCCCAGTCAGGACTCTCACCTGATTATAAAGCTATAACAGCCCTTTGAGCCTCTTGCAGAGTATGGGATTTGTGATTTTTCTAGCTTCTGTCATGTGCAATTGCATTTAACCCTCACAAAACACCAACATATAACACAGTGTAGCTAAGAATGATCCCCATCTTATGATGAGAAAACCCAGGCCGTGAGATCTCAGCATACCTCATGTCCTCCGGTTTGTGGAGGCAGAGAGGGAAATAGCCCGGCCTACTTTCCCCCTCCGGGTGAGCAGCAGGATTCTGAATGGGGTGGTGGGCACGGCCTGTGCCTGGGAGGGGAGGCGGCTATGCGGGGGTGGGGGCCTCGCTGATGAGGAACCTCTTAAGTCCTTCAAATGGCAGCCCCCACTATGCTCGGGGCTCCCCAGAGCACACACAGGGGACCAAGTGGACATCCAGGAGACGCCAATTCTGCTGTGTGTTTTATTTCCTGCACTATCTGGAGGATTCACTACTTATTCCAGATCTCAGTGAGTGATGACCATCTACAGCCGAGCCACACTGCAGTAGGACCCTCACATCACCCTTTTCCTCCTTTTTCTTTTCCAAAATGCTCATTAAAATCTGTCTGTGATCAGAGAGAAAGGCCATCGGGGAGCAGTTTGTGGAGCAGAAATAAAACCAAATGTTAGAGCCAAATGCTTAGGCCAAAAAGTGATGTAAATTAGTGAGAGTTTGGTCATTTTAAAACTGACTCCCAGACTCATCCTTCATTCCTGTCCCAGGCTGTGAGGCTCAGTGTCATAAGGCTGGTTGAGGCCATCTCTCTTTGACATGTTTATGGGCTCCTGGTACACTGTCATTCTTGCTATTTCAAAGCCCTGGTCTGGCTGTCTTCATAGCAAAGCCAAGGGTTGGATTCTTTTGAAAATTAAACTACTCCAACTTCTCCCGGGACAGTGCTGGCTGCATGAGGTTAAGGCCCACCTGGAATTGGCTACACAATGGGGGCCCCGTGTAGCGACGGCCACAAAGCTCAACAGGCAAATTGGCATGCACCCACACGTGTGAGGGAGCTCCCACAAGCCCATGGGAAAGTGGAATTGAAAGATAACACATTTTCCCATGAACTTTGCAAAGTACTTGTGTATTCCCCAAACCCCACCACTTTTCACTGTGGGCAGTATCTGCGTGCATGAAGCTTTCCATACTTGTAGGGGAGCTGTGTGTCAAAAATCCTGGGTTTTATAATAACGACGTGGTTGAATTGGTGGTCTTTTTTTGGGTGCAGTGTTAAGCAGGTCATAAAACCCTAGAATGTCAGAGAACCTCACACTGTCAGCCCATCTTCTGACTTAGAGGCAGAGACGCTGGGTATCCTAAAGGAGAAGTAACGTCTCAGAACTATGGAGACTGCAGAGTTGGAAGGACAGCAGGAGCCGCTTCCCAGGCACATCATCCCTGATGACTTTGGGGCTGGGACTGTGTCTGTCTATCTATCTGTCTATCTGTCTGAATCAACCATCAATCTATTGTCTATCTATCCATTTACATATCATCTATCATCTATTTTATCTATAATCTGTCTATCCATCTGTCTAGGAATCATCAATCTATTATCTATCTATCCATCCATCATCTATCTATCTATCATGTGTCTTTCCATCTATCTATTTTTACTTGTTTTTAATTATGGTAAAATACATATGACATAAAATTTACCACTTTTAAGTACACAGTTTGGGGTCATTAAGTACACGCACGCTGTTGCTCAGCTGTCACCACCGTCTGTCTTCAGGACTCTTTTCTTTCCAAACTGAGGCTCTGTCCCATTGAGCAACAACTTCCCATTCCCTCCACCAGCCCCTGTACCCTCCATTCTACTTGCTGTCTCCATTCTAAGATGGCAGGGTAAAGACATCTCTACTTTCTTCTCCCTTCTAAAGTTATCCCCAAGAAATACGAAGCACAAAAGCCAGAAAGCAAACTGACCTCCAGTGGAGCTCATGGTGTAACCATGAGCTATATAGCACATGTGACAGGGCATCGAATGCTGGGAAGATCAAATCAGATATGAAAAGACTCAGAGAGTCAGGACAGCTCTCAGGCATGACCAGCCGCTTGCCGGGTTTTCACAGCAATGCTGCAACCTCCTGGCAGAAACGACAGTCCTTGTTTGGAACAGTGGGGTCCAATGCAAGGGAGCAGGAGACACAGCACACACACAAAATAACTGCACCTTGTGAGTATTTACTGTGAGTCAGGCTTTAAGCTAAGAACTTAATTTAAGGAGCGACCTCTGCAGGAGACGGCTGTCAGTGAAGCAGGATGGTGAAAGACTGGGCTGTGAGCAGCCCTGAGCTTCATTTCCTGTTAGCTGGAGAGAAATGACAACAAATATGCACACTCGTGCATGTGCATGCATGTACACACGTGCACACACCCAAACACATGGACACACACACATGCACACACACGCACACATGTACACACGCACCCCCCACATGCACACCCACCCACCCACCCACATGTGCACACACGCACACATGCACATGTACCCACACACGCACACACACTGGCACACATGTACACATGCACATGCACCCCCACACCTGCACACACACACACGGACACACAGGGACACATGCGCATGCAGCCCCCACGCAAACACACACACAAACGCACATATACACACATGCACATGCACCCCCACACATGCACCCCCAGATGCACACCCATGTGCACATGCACACCCACCCACACACATGCACGCACACATGCACACATGCACACATGTGCACACAGATACACACACAGCCCTGACTTGCAAGAAGCTTCGTTTTGAGCTGGGAAAACTAACCTGGCCTCTCCCCCACCTGTACCTTGTGTAAATAGCTGATCCAGAAAGGCTCAATTTATTAAAATAATTTAATGAGAAAGAGAAAAAGCATGGGCTCTGTTAAAGGTACTATAGAATAAAGGAAGGAAGAAGAAGGGTGAAAAGGAAGAACAAGGCTTCACACCTGACAAGAAATGGACCCGATGAATTGCGATGAGCTCAGTGAAATAGTCTTTTAACAAGAGCGGCAAGAGCTCAGGAGAGAAGAGTTTAAATCAGGCGAGGAGATACACGCTGACCTGGCATTGCTCAGCAGCGGAGCTGGTGAGAAGACGATGTCATTGCAGAAATGCAGTCCCTGGTAGGAAGGAACAACGTAGAAGCACACGGGGGCTGGTGGTCAGCTCAGCGGTCAGAGTGCCATGCTGTGACACTGAGCTCAGGACTTCGGATCGCCGTGTTGGCCAGCTGTAAAAAGCAAAGAAACACAAGGTGAGACCCCAGGGAAAAGCAGAAGGCAGTGAAAAGTCAACAATGTAGATCAAACCGATATAGAAAGAAACTGCGATCTATGGAATGCAACAGGCTGTACATGAAGAACACATGGACAAAGTGGGGCCAGCAGACGTGTGTTGGAAGACAAGAGTCTTTAGGCGTCCAGGCCAATGCAGCAAAACTGAGACCGAGAGAGTCACAAAGGGAAAACTCAGCTGCCCTCACGGTTCACCACAGCACTTCATTCTAGAAGGGCACAGAGCACACCGCTGCCCAGTTAAAAAGTCACTGAGAGCAGCTAAGACCCAGGCGATGTGGCTCCAGTGTGGCTGTCTTGAAGAAAGTTCTAGAATATGACTGTGGGAGGAAAGGAGACACCGAGGGTAAAGGTGGGCAGTGAGTCCCGAGGCCACTTAAATATGGGATTCAGACTAAAACTACTATGGGGATGATGGTAATTTAAGGGCCTGCTGTAGAAATGGGTGTTATAGATGAGTCGCTGTGGCGCTAGCCCAGGAACAGAAGAAGGAGGGAGAGGGTGGCCCGTAGAAATGAGGGGCTTTCCTCTTCCTGTCTGGCCTGGAGCTTAAAAATAACATATCAACTGACAAATCATGCACACTTGAAAGTATGAAGTATTAGAAGAATCAGGATAAGAAATAGTAAACTAAAATTATTGGAGGCAAGAAAAAGGAGGTGAGAAACTAGAAGTATACTAACCTCATGTCAGCTCATAACAAGAAGTCTAGAGAAACAGTTTAAGCAGACAGAAGATTGAGTATATCATTTAAAGTTAGTTTTTAAAATGTCCAGTAAGAGAACTAAAACCAAAATGTAAAAATTTCAAATAAGCAAAAAAGAAAAAATCACAAAAGTTCATGTGAAATAAAGACTACAGTCATATACCATATAGTGACAAAGATAAGAAAAAAGAAGCATTCAATACAGAAAGCAAAATTAGGGTAGAATTACTGTAGGACCCAGCAATTCCACTTCTGGGTTTATACCTGAAAGAATTGGAAGCAGGGTCTTGAGGAGATGTTTGCACGTTCATGTGTATAACAGCATTCTTCACAATAGTTAAAATGTGGAAGCAACCCATATGTCCATTGATAAACAAAATGTGGTCTATACATACAATGGAATATTATTCAGCCTTAAAAAGGAAGAAAATTTTGGCACGTACTACAATGTGGATGAATCCTGAGGACATTATGCTCGGTGAAGTAAACCAGTCACAAAAAGACACATTCTGGAGATTTCACTTTTATGAGGGAGAGTAGCCAAGTTCATGGACACAGAAGGTAGAACGGCGGGTGCCAGGGGCTGAGATAAGCTAAGGAAGGAGGAGTTGGTGTTTACAGGGTGCAGAGTTTCAGTCTGGGAAGATGAAAATGTTCTGGAGATGATGGTGGTGATGGCTGCACAGCAATGAGAATGTGCTTAAAGCCACTGACTGAGCTGTACACTTAAAAATGGTTAAGATTATAAATTTTATGTTATGTGTATTTCACCAGAATTAAAAATCTTACAAAATTAGTTTAAAAATCCCAGAAAGTATAATATATGATGGAGGCAAGACCCGGAACAATCTAACAGTAAAAATAACAATTCATAAATACAGACAAACTAAGTTATCTGAGCAGATACACCAGAAACTGGCAACTGGGAGTGAGTAGAAGATAAATTGTCCTGTATATCCTTCAATACATTTTAGGTTCTGTGTATACATTCAAAGGTATTCAAATATAGTAAAAAGTGAACAATAAATGACTATGAAAGAAAGGTCCTTACATAAGTAACATAAGCTGATAAAAAATTAGTTTTTATTAACCATCTAGTTTATGTTTGCTAAGCCAATTTTATTCATTATCAACAGAATCAAAAATAACATTTTATCAGAAAACACGCAAAATGACAGGACTAAAAACACAGCACTCTTGTGTTCCGTGGGATCCTGAAATAACACAGATTTAAATATTTTTACGGTGGATCCCCATGGCAGGAGCCTGCATTGCTTCAGGAAGCCTGCTGCTGGGCTGTCTGTCCACACGTGGGAGCTGGCCTTGCAGTCACCTGTGTCCTCAACAGGTACCACGGGGGCCAGCCGTCTGGCCATAGCCTTGCACCGGCATAGATGATGTTGAGAAAAGAAAGGGGTCACGTGGGAAGGTGGTTCCAATTACCTTTGAAGATAATTGGTAAAGGTGATTCTTTCAAGCTACAGAGTTGTACTGTATGTTTTTCTTGTCAATGTAGATAATAATAATAAAAAAAATCATGAGGCATCTGAATTTTTGCTAAGAGTTTTGATGGTAGCTGTGACAGGTAGCTACAGATCAATGATGGAATCTTGTCGGCAGCTCCCTCATGCCTTTGCTGGTTAATTTTAAAGGCCATTGTCTATGTTTCTGACTTTCCATCATATACTTTCAAGTTCTGTGTGCCCTGTGTGGGCCTGTGGCTCAGACTGGGGGGACTGTGAATTTCCTGAGAACATTAATGCAGTGCAGTCTCTGTATCTATTGTGGCAGGTGTTTAAGCGCAGATGTAATGAACAATGGCTTACATACCTACGTTGGAGAAACTACACCTGCCTCCTCATTGCCAAGGTGCATGTAGCTTAATTTTCCGCTTTTCATTGTGCCCATGGTGGTGTCTCCCACCAGGCTTTACACAAGCTTAATACATTTTTTCAGTTGCATTAAATTAGCTGTTGACATGTAAAAATGCTCAAATCAGATAATTCAGAACTTGAAGTGCATTTGACCAAATACATAGAGCTGTTCACGTACAAACTTTAGTCCACGGTACTCAACATATCTGTGTAGATTTTTCAGCGCTCAGCCTGGTACTGAAATGGTAATTGAACTTGATCTACCTAGGATTAGTATTCTAATTCCATTTTGCATTGCTTCCATCTGTTTACAATGAAAAACAAAACAAACAGATGTACTTTTGAACCACAGCAGCAGACAGTAGTGAGTCCACACGTTGTACTCTCAATGCTGTTGACATAGCAGACACACATATGGCCACTGTCATGGGAGGATTGAAACATAAGTCCTCGAGGGTGTTGTTGCTCTTGTGAGCTGCAGGAGAGCACACGCCTTTGAACAGAGTCTCAGCCTGAGGTTCAGCTTCACTAGGCCATTGAACCACATTCATCAAGTAATGCCGAAGGACGGATCTGCAGACATAGAGAAACAGGGCTTCTGTGAGTACGGCTAGAAAATTTACCTACTTGTCACCGTCAAGGAAAATTATTATACATGAATTTCCACTGTGACGTGGAAAAAGATATGAGGGAAAAATGGAATTTTCACTTTGAATTCCATTGGTCTAAGAACATGAGGTCCACCCACAGATTCTGTTGTCTTGGAATTATAAAACAATAAATTCTTGGAACTCATTAATTCAGATTTCAATCACATTATTTCCCATTCAATCAGTCTTTCATGAATAACAACGGTACATCGGCTGAAATGCAAATGACAAGAAGTGGAATTAATCATGAGTTAACAAACTTTCTTTGCAAAGTAGCTTCCAGGAGGTTAATTCATGCATCCAGTTAAATTCTTTGGATGTCTGCTGCGTATCAGTCACAGTCGCGTATCAGTCACAGTCGCGTATCAGTCACAGTACCGGAGGTTGTGAGAGCTTATCGGGATAAGATGCTGTGACAGAAGATTGGACGTCAGCTGCTCGTTGCTGCAAAGAATGGTTTCTATGGTTTGAATCATCAGAGAGACCTGATGGGGGTCTCCACGCAGGAGGAGTGGGAAGGGAGGTGAGTGCTTAGGGGAGAAGACCCCACAGCAGCTGCGTTCATTAGGCTGTGAATGAAAGGAAAAATCCCCGCCCGAGCACAAAATAAGACACACCAGGAGACAGGGACTCAACCAAAGTGTATTAGGCAGGCAAAATGAATAAGCAGGCTGCCCTTTTGAAAGTAGGAGCAGCAGCAGGGAGAGTCAGGGTGGGCCTTTTATATCCAGTTAGGCTGAGATGGACTGTTTCTACTGGCTAAGAAGAAAGGAGAGGGAAACTAGCAGAGTTTAGTTTAAGCTGAGCTGGGACTTTCTCATAGGTGGGCAAAATTGCGTGCGCAGGAAGGTAATGTGGCAGCTGGGGGATTTTTCTGGGTGGGGTTTTTTCAGGAAACTTTCTCAGGCACCATTTTGTGTATCTTGGTCTTTAATGCCATTTTACTTTTCTGGCAGAGGGTATATTAGCCAACAGTGACTTCACAGTAGCCAGCACCTCCGAGGCAGGGCTCTCAACTCTCATCTTGATGTTGAGCCCTTCAGTGTTTCCTTCCAGGGAGGGGAGGCTTAACTTCTAGGCATTGGCAATTGCTCGAATAACAGAACCTAATAATGCAGGAGCAAGAAGAAAGTAGAGCCACGGGCTCACTCCAAGCTGGCCTCTCTGCTGACATTGAATTAGGGGATCTGTCTTGTAAGAGCTAGAGGGGAATCACTGAGAAAAAAGAAGCTTAATAAATGGGAGAGAGAGTGGCTTTAAAAAGTGCAGCAATGGGCCGACCCCGTGGCGCACTTGGGAGAGTGCGGCGCTGGGAGCGCAGCAGTGCTCCCGCCGCGGGTTCGGATCCTATATAAGGATGGCCGGTGCGCTCGCGGTGCGGCCGGTCACAAATAAAAAAGACAAAAAAAAAAAAAAAAAAAAAGTGCAGCAATGAGGTTGGAGACAAAGTGGTTAAACGGAAGCAGGAACTTTTTGCCTTTCAACTGTAGATGGAAGTGCTGGGCCCAGTGATGCCCAAGGCTCCTCCATCTCTGACCCAGTGCATGGCTGGGTCTGAGATGATCCTGAGTGCAGGCAGAAGGCTGGTGTGAGAAGCAGGAGGCTACCCATAGACCCCTGTTGGACCTTACACAACTCCTTCTAAAAAAAAAGGCCAGAGGAAGGAAAATCAATTCAATATACAAGATGGGCATGTAAGATAGCCCTGACATTAAGAATTGTTCCTGCTGTGCAACTCAGATGTCTGACTTAACCTCGTGCATTGAACACATGCCAATTGAGCACATAACTTATTTTATTAGTTCGTTTTCTCTTTGAGGAAATTACTAACTTTTTGTGTTTCCACCAATTACTTGTTGAGATACTGAAATTGTACTGAAATTGTACATGGTCCACACAGACGACCACCCTGGTTTTGTCAGGGGTGAAGTTCGAGGCATTCTGTGTTATCTGCAGAGAGCACACAGAGAGTTGCTGTGTCGGGGGGTGGTTGGCTTTGCTCTGCTGGTGCAGGAACCAACATGGTTAGATTCTTACTCTGCCACACATCCATCTCAATGGGTCTACCTGGGCTCTGTCCTTCGTGGTCACCCGTGAACTGGCCCTTCTCAGCCCACACTCTCAGGATATCAGGGGAGGATGGAGTGAATCTAGCAGCTCTGGAAGCTCCTGCCTGCAGCAAACATACTCACTTCCATGCCACTCAATGAGCAAGTCCCATGGCAGTGAGAGGACAGATTCGTGGTCTCCCTTGGGACCTCCCTTCCCCTCAGGAAAATTGCAAGTGTGGAAGGAGAAAGGGTATCACAAGTGCATTGGACCTCAGCATCCTCTCTCAGCAGCCCGTTGGATCCCCCAATCAGGGTAGGGTGACGTCCCAGCTGGTACCCATCAAGGGGAAAAAGATTGAAGTGATTCTGTTGAGTCGGAAATTTATTGGTCATTGTCTTATGAAAAATAGTGCTGAGTCCTCTATTTAGTCGAAGCATCTATTGATTAAGACATATGAACTACAGATATTAAAGTGTAATTGTGCAGCTCTTCAGAGGCAAAAGAAGGTTTTGGGACACGTGAACTTCAGACCTCTGGAGAGCGAAGAAATGCCTGAGGAAGACTTTCCTGGTGGGCCAGGTATTTGGAATAGCACACCTGGTGCCTCACTAGTGGATTAAACTGTGGAGGCATGGCACAGGTATTCTTGTCTGCACCATGGTGGAGGCCGAAGGTCGAGGGGAAGTGGAAACACGTGGGACAAGTGAGCACCACGAGCCCAGTCATGTCTGCCAGCCCTGCCCTAGGTCCCGGGGCTCTTTGGGACATTTTATTGAACACATTTCCTTCCGTGTTGGACAGGAATGAGCTGAGATAGCAGCAACTCCATAGCCTTAGCACCCAGCAGAGGCTCACCGTGGGTGTTCAGAAAAGTTTGTTGGGTGCCTAACAGGGAATGGGAGGGGCTTTCCTTCTGATGGAACCAGAGGCAGAGAGAAGGAGCTTGTAGGATGTCAGGGTTCCCTGACAATGGCTGCTTATGGAGAGCATATTGCTGAGGGTGGGGATGTCTGTCACCCTTCCACTGAATCTGACGGACCTGGGGGAAGAGACACCATTGCAGGAACAGACACCAGGACTCCCCTCCCCAACACACACACACACACCTCCCCAAGGCCCAGAGCATCCTCAGAGCTGAGGGAAGACCCTTCCTGCCCCCTGCATGGCCCTGGCAAAGATATCATATCCTTAAATCAGATTCTACTTTAATAAACAAGAGGACTTGCTCTTGACCTTTTAGCAACTCAGAGTTGGGTTACTGTTAAATGATTTGAAGTCGTTGAACTAGTCATGCATCTTCTATTTGGAGAGCAAATTTTTTCCTTAATAATTTTCTCTGCAAGCTTTTGGCAATCCTGCTGTTCCTCATATTTATTTTTGCCCTTGTTCTGAGCCCACAGATGTTGTCATCGCTGAGGTAAACCCTCCAGACTAGAAATTTGAACCAAAATGATGGTTTTAGCTTTTAATGTAGCCTCAGAACTGTTTATTATTTCAAACTTTCTTGCTAAGATACTCATCATTTTGGAAAGAATAGATGATTCTTAAATTGAACCAGCTTTAAACAAGGTCAGCTCTGGTGCTACTGTAATTGCATTTGACATTTTGCTTTAAACAAAGTCAAACACCACTAACAAGTTAAATAAACCTCACTCTTTGGAGACGAGATTGAAAAATGAACTCGTCTCATTGTGTGGGGGAGGCTTGTCTTGCAAGCTGAACTTCCTGATAGAAAAAGGATGGGAAGGAGCTTGTAAAAGCAAGAACTCTGATCTCTACAGCTGGCCGGATGGTCTTCCCTTTGCTTGACTGGGAGGTGGTGGCTGGATCCCTGTGGACAGGGAGAATTTCCTGCTCCACTGTTCCACTCGCTCTCCTTCAGATGTGCCATTGAAGCGTGGCCCACACACTCTTTCTGGAAGAAAGAAGAGCATCTGGAGTATTTCAGATGTCTTGGACGTGTGGGGTTATCTCTCCATTCTCTTCACAGATAAGTATAAAGTTCTTGGATCAAGCACTGAGGCATTTATCTTTATTTATGGTAGTTAGTACTTATCAGCATGTCTATGTTTCTTTTTGTGTGAGCTATATTGGTATCCTGCTCCTACTTTTCCTGTCCTCTCCTCCACTCTTTGCCAATCTCTTGCATATTTTCATATTTTTTTTCTTAAATATTATCATTTGTTCATTTATTTATTTAAGAATGTGGCCATAATGATGGTGCTTAGCATATTGTAAACACTGAACTTGCATACCCTCACATGTTTATTCTGAATTTTTTCTTCATTTTTGCTTTTTCCCCTATTCATTATGGACTCTCCTCTGGGAAGTTGTTCATTTGTATATTGATGCGCTGTTTTTGGTTGTTTACCACGAGGGTCACCTTACCTGTGGTCACCTCTTCATCTTCTGCTTTCCGTCCCTTCTCAGGCTGGCTTACCGAGGGACTGGTGTAACTACTCAGCAGCAGCAATCATATTATCTACAGCTCCAAACAGACTTTCACTCTTCTATTTTAATTTTGTTTGTTTGGGCCCTAAATTCAGTTCCTGGTCTAGTTACGGAGTCGTCTATTTTCAGATTCAGACGTGCTGCTGGAAAGGAGGTGCTTTCAGTCCATTCCTGCCTGTTATTCTCACTCATGTGTCCACTGTTTTTCCATCCCCGCTGTTTTCCCTTTTGACTATCCAATCCTCCCCTATGGAAGCGTATCCCCATGTGGTTGACTGAGACAGCTGACGGGAGTCCTGCAGGTCTCCTCTGTGTCCCGCTGGGAACCACTTTCAGAGGTGAGTTCTTGCTCCTCCTCCTAACCCCTGGCACACGGACACACTTTTGCTTTTTGATTTTTAGGTCTTGTATCGTTTGTTGTTCTCTCTTAATTCATCCTCAAGCAAAGCAAGATGTGGAAAGAGAGTATTTATCAACAACAAGGTGATCAGGTCCACTGAGGTGCCTCTCCAGTTGGATGGGGCCTGATCCTGTCTACCTGGTAGCCCAGATCCTGTCTTACTGGCCCTCACCTAGTCTCTTTCTCTTCTCCGGAGACAGGATCTTTATTTTCACCTCACTCCTTGGATGGATATATCTTCAAGTCAATGTTAAAACTTTACATTAAAAACCATATTTTAAAGGAAAATACTATTACTAATGTTTTTCCTATTATTGGTGGTACTATGTGGTACTATGGAATTTAGGGAACTCCATTTTCCAGAATGTGTTGTAGCAAGATAGACTAATCTCTGACTCCCTCACAGGTTTGATTTTTGAGATGTTTAGTTCCCATCTAAATGCCATAAATAGCATTGGCAATGGTGCTGCTGCTGATGGTTTTAATGATGTTGGTAGTGAATTGATTGTATTGTTGCTGTTGGTGAGTGTTTCTGATGGTGGTGATATGATGGTGTTGGTGATTATGGTGATGGTGATGATGATGATTGATGGTGATGATGGTGATAGTGATGATGACAGTGAATATGATGATGGTGATGATGACAGTGATAATGGTGGTGATGGTGTTGATGATGGTGTTTCTGATGGTGTTTTTGATGGTGGTGATGGTTATGATGATGGTGATAGTGTTGGGGATGGGGTGGTCCTTAAGCCCTTGACCTCTGCTCATTCCACAGAGCGGGACCCAGGAGCGGGGAAGGCCAGTTTCTCATGCACATAGCAAAAGGTGCTTATTCCAGGAGTCTAAGAATCAGGTATGTGGATTTTCTAAGGAAGACAATTTCAATGATTCATTATATGTGCTACTGTTCACAAGCATTCTCCTTCAATAAATAGTTAGGATCAGTTAACATTGCTTCCTGTTTTGTGCATTATATTATTAGCTCTGCCTCTCCTGTGCCCTCTCTTCCCATGGCAGACCTCACTCTTTGGAAGACAAGGCAACCTCTCCTTCTCTCTAACAAAAACTCTCAAGAGGAATTTCTCTCTGAACCTGTTCCAGGAATAGTAATGTGTCTCCCAAGAAGCAAGACTGGATTCATCTTGCCTACACTCCTGCCCTGTCACTGTATGTTTTCCTGTTTGGAGCATCTGCCCACAGCACAGAGCCCGATCTGTGGCTTGTCTCTATGGGATGTGTAAGATCTTTTGTTTACTGCTTTTTCTTTCCCCTGCCTTTACCTTTACTCTGATTTCACTGTTTGCTTAATTCTTCTTGAAGTCCATGTATTCTTATAAGCCCCTTTAGAGTCTTTCAAAAGACAAACACTAAGTGAATGACAAGTAGATGAGACCTAAGCTCAGGACTAAAGTTATGGAAATGAACAAGTCAGGAGCAGCGAGTGTCTGTCCTCCTCTCCCTCTCACATGGAGACGGCATTACTCAGCACATCAAACCCTATCCCCCCAGGGTCATTTTTGGACTTCCGTTTTACCTTTTTGCCTGCCATGGTAATAGCATTGGTTCTATGTTTCTAATTCTGTATTTCTAATTGTTATGTAAATTCAGGGATCTGTTCAGCAGACCCAAATCATCCAATAGGCATCTGGGCTCCGGAAGAAGCTGTGAGCTGGCCAGCTCTGACAGGCCTCTCCTGGGAGACTGGAGCAAGCTCTGCCTTCATGACTATTGGCATTTCCATGATGCAACCTGGGGCTGCTTATTTCAAGTCAGACTGAAGAGAGGCTCAGAATCATTCCACCGTGAACGCCTACTTGACGCACACTCTGTGAGCATGCAGACTCATCCTGCTCCTTCCTGGAGAGCTTGATTTTTCTATTCTTCCCCTTATTGAGCTAAGGGAAGACATTCTTTGCTGGATATAAATATCACACATTTCAGAAAGTTCATATGTAAAAATAACATGGATTGGGAATAATTACAGTTAATTTTAGTAAAAGGCAAGATTATTATTTTTTTCTTTCTTCAGCTTGCTTCCTATGTTCTTTAATGAACATGGACTTCTGTTTCTCATCATCTCAGGTACAGTGCTGGAAAGTTGCAGAGTCCTGACTATTTCTGGAATTGAGACAGAATACAGCAGTCTGAACATTTGCTCTGATGGATTGTGTTGTCACCACAGGGATGGGAGTTTCTGGCACTACCCCAGAGACAGATGTGAATTATAGCAAAACAATTTTTTAATTTTTGCATGGAAAATTTCAGACATATGCAAAAGTGGACAGAATTGTAATAACCACCATGTTCTTAGCCAGATTTCTGAACTATCAAACTGTGGCTGATTTTGTTTCATCTGTGCTCAATCTATTCTTTCCTTCCTCTCTCTACTCGGATTATTTAAAAGCAAATCCCAGAATTGTTCCCTTTTGCCAAGAAAGTATAAGCAAACCACCCAATCAAATGATCTGTATGGCTCATTTCAAGTTCCCCCATAGTGGTGCCCCCGCTTCCGGAAAACCACAACAATCATCACGACAGTGTCGGCTCATCTTCCACACATGCTACAGAAAATCAAGGTTTATCCCACAGGGGTTTTGGAAAATAGCATGTTATTTCCAGAAAGTAAAATTCTGTCCTTTATTCTCTAAGTTTAGAAATATCTGCCGTGAGAATGAGGAAACCCAGTGAGAGGCTTAGAAAGTGAGGGTGCTAATGGGTCTTCCAAGGAGAAATCAACCTACACGGTACCTTCTACAGAGAGTAACCACCCTTTTATGACTTTGTATGAGGTTCTACTCTACTTTTCAAGCTGTGAATTCACATTTGTGTTACTTATTCACTCAACAAGTAGTTATGGAACATCTACTGTATTTATCTGTTTCTGTCGCTTATAACAAAATACTTGAAACTGAGTGATTTATAAAGAAAACAAAATTTATTACTTATGGTTTTGGAGGCTGGGAATTCCAAAGTCCAGGGAACACATTTTGTGAAGGCCTTGGTAGTGGCAACAGTGACGGCAGGGTATCATATTGCAAAAATGGTGGAGCAGAGCAGAGAGAGACCAACTTCCTCATTCACTCTCCTTTCAAAGCCCTCCAAACCACACCCATGACCACAGTTTTTAATCCATTCACTGTGGCATGGTCCTACAATCTAATCACTTCTTCAAGGGTCCACCTTTCAATTATCATAATAGGATTTCCCATTCTCTTTACACTGTCACATGGGGACTAAGTTTCAGGTGGTCACTCAACTCAAGACATTTACTCTGTCCCAGGTACATCTGTAAACAAGACCAGCAGGGTCTCTGCTCCGTGGTCTTCCATAACAGCAGTGGAGAGTGTGAGGGGTGGTTGTCAGAGAGACATGGACCCCACAGGAGCCTGGGATGAGAGGGGGCATCAGATGTAAATGTAGCATGAAGTACCACTGCTGGGACAAGGGCACGTATGCTCCCGTGGGATGTTCTCTCCATTCTGAGTTCTGCTTCTCAGATGTGGACCCCCCAGCCCAAGCCAGCCCCCACCATGGGAGAGGACTGGGGCTGAGGCCAGCTTCACTTTTAAAGCCATATTTGACTATAATTCAGGGCAGAAAAATATCTGCATTGTTTATGCGTCAGCCTAATTAATCTTGTGAGCTCCCATCTGCCTGGTGGGAGAGATACTTTTAGCCAATTTCCAGGTAATTCGGATCTCTGCTCTTTTGTAGTCATGTTCATTTCCAGGTGCCTCAGCTTCGGGAAGGGCCGTGCCGGGCTGTCATTTTTTGTCACCCTGGCCTCCACTGGAAGAATCCTACTTCCAGGCTCATCCTGGGTCAGGCTGTCGGTCGGCACCACAGTGTCTCCTGTTCCTGCCAAAGGCTTTCCCATGTCCATCCCTCTCAACTTCTTCCCACTCCAGCCTCGATTCTTGGGTGTTGAGGAAATGTCTCAGGTTCTGCTCTCCATGGGGCATAAAGGAACATTTGGGGACTGCATCTGGACTGACCAGTGCCCCCTTGGATATTTCTGTGATGTGCTGAGCAACTTAGAAGCAATGGGTCTGTGTCTCCCTAGGTGGCCACTGAGACAAATCCCCCTTTCTCCACACTCCGCAATGCCCATACCTGTCTGAGATCGGTCCTTCCCTCCTGGGACATCTCCAGGGCTGGGGATAGGGCCAAAGTCCCTTGTTAGGAACCCCCTGGCATTTAGGTATGTTCTTTTTCTCTTTACTGACTCTATTTCAGAAAAAAACATCTAGTCTGGGGGGAAAAAACTGGCTCTTGCAGATGAGAAATATCCTTCCAAATCTATTGTGTTTTTTGCTTGTTCCTCAGCTGTTGAAAGTCCAGGGCTAGGAATTTCCTGTTGCTTCTCTCTGGGCTGCTGTGTCTTCCATTTCAGAAGGGGTTAAGACAAAAACTCAGGGCTGTCTGATCAGGGGAGAGTGCACAGAACAGAAGACAGGTGGGAGAAAGTGTTAATATACCAAATATTCACTACAATGCTTCTCTGAACCCCCGTTTCAAACGTGCAGCTTAGGAAAAATCATGAAACAGTAAAGTGTGTCTTTTGTATTTCCTTAGCAGGGCAAGGCTCTGTGCTAGATTTTGTGGCAACTCCGAAGATGAATCGGAGACATTTCCCGCCCTCTAGAATTTGATCAAGTGGAGGTAGATTCCTAGAACCGCACACAGGACAGGTGGTGTTAAATGGTGGCACGGAGATAAAGCCATGTTCACGCGCTGTGGTTTCACCCTCATCACCGTGTGAGGGGCAGATGCTTCACATGTGGAGAGGGTGAGGCACAAAGAAGGTGATAATTTGTTAGGCCACAACTAGCAAAAGACAAAGGCATGAGCCTGCCCTGGGTCAGGAGCTCACCCTGTGGGAAGGGGGCGGGATGGGGCCAGAGCCCAGGAGGCACAGACAAAGGCCATGTTGAAGAGAGGTGGTGTTTTGGGGGCTTCAGAAAGGGTGGAACTCGGAGACTCCCTAGAACTGCAGATGCCCAGGACACATCATTGATCCTGGTGTTCAATTGGAAACAGCCCAAATGTCCATCCATCCTAGCTCTGTGAACATGGCCACTATGGAGATTCAGTTCTCTCCTGCTGACCAGGGACCCTGCCAGGTGCATTGTGGTGGCTGCATGCAGTGGCAGCTCGGCAGTGTCAGACACGGGCAGTTGGAGGTGGAAGCCCAGTGGCACACCTTCCAGGTGTACACAGTGACACCTTCAAATGGGACAATTGACAAACGAAATAAGAGAAACGGCTCACAATACTGTGTAATGTTAAAGGAAAAAACGTGGTACAATATGATCCAGGTTATACAGGCAAATATCAATTCAGAAAGCAACGCGTGGGAACTATTAACAGTAATTCTTCTCTGGCTGATAAGACTGTAGGCGATATCTTCTTCATTCTTTTGACGTTTCCCCATTTTCTCAGGCGACACCTGGCTGTATGGTACCATTACAGAGCTGACAGATTCGCTCACCTTCTGCCGGACACGCCCTGATGTCCTCCCTCACTGTTGGGGCCTCCCTGGAAATTTTTTTTTTTCCAATATAAGGTGTGCACATCTGCAACTGTGTATCCAATCTGGGACTATCCTGTCACATGCTTGGGATATGATGTCATTGTGTGCTTTATTAGCTCATGTCCACTTTGTTTGTAACTCATGCCTGTGATCTGTTGTGGAGTGTCGCTTGTCTCATGAATCTGGTGTGGAGGGTCTCTCGTCCCCTGGATCTGGTGTAGAGGGATGTTTGTGTCCTGGATTTGGTATACAGAATTGCTCTTCTATAGGGATCTCCTTCTGTCTTTCCATCATTCCTGGCGGCCTGGCCACTGCTCCCCTGTACCAAACTGCAGCATGGACTTGATGTCGGCCATGGTCACATGGAGAGTTTCATACGCAGTCTTTGTCCCTCATAGATGTTCCCCCTTCCTTACCCTACAAAAACTCCACAAAACATGAGGCATTTCTTTCAGCACGTATTAAAGTAGAAGGAGACTACTCTTTGAAATAAATCCTTTAATACATTATTTCATCTGGCAGACATGTTTTAATATTTTTCCTAGGGGAAAAAAAAAAACATGGTTAAATATACCCAGCTGTATTCTCATGTGATTCCAGCAAGTGTAAGGGTTAGCTCACTCATGATAGGAGTGGGATGCAAGAGCTTGGAGAACTATCAGAGCTGTTCTAGCTCAAGCTGATAGTCCATGGGAGAGGAAACCGAGGCCCAGAGAATTCGGGACCCATGCCCAGTCCCCATGGTGCCCCCAGCTCATGGCTCCTGCAGATGAAGTTAAATGAGGTGTTTGTGGTTTCTCCTGAAGATTCTCACTCCTTTTCTCCCATGAAGATGCTCTCAGGTTATAAGTGGCTTCTAAAGCTTATGTTGACAAGTGTCTCTTTTTTAACACCTTAATTTGTGTGTGTGTGTGAGTGTATGAATCTTAATCCATGGCTAGGCTTCTAAAGGCAGCACTTTCCTGTCAACAATGCTTAAATAAATCCAAGCAACTTCTCCTCTCCCTCTGTGTGATAGAAATGCATTAAAAATCTGTGTGCTCGGCATTTTGCAATTCATATTTTCTGTAGCAATAACAATTTTCTTTCGGAGATGCAGACAGTGTAGACCTTATCACAATTTCCAGCACTTTGCTAAGGGGAACCTTCATAATCACGGCAATAAAACAATCTCCCCTCTGCAGTCCAGGGCAGAAACCCTCTTGCAGACAGTTTGTAAGCCTCAAGGAGGGCTCTGTTATTCTGTTAAATAACAGTAATAATGCATCTTTCAAAACTTGCTTTATTATTCCAAGACTTTTATAAATGGGGCATTCCTTTATGATCTTATGTGACCCATTAAGAGATTCATGACTTCATGCACAGTATGGGGGTATCACATTCCTCTCTAGCCTCTCACTATTCACTCCCCTGTGAGAGCTGTGGTGAGCATCTCTAGACCCTCACAGGAAATTGGACTCGCAGTTAAGGGACAAGGGATGGGAAGTCCACAAAGAGGAAAAAGATGGATCAACCAGACATGGAACCAGATTCAAGATTTCCAGGAAACCCCAATCTTCCCAAAAATGTATACTGTTTTCTGATGACAAATTTCTTGGGGACAATTCAAGTTGATTGAAGAAACCTCTTTTCCCCTTTCCCAGCTTTGTTGCTATCATGCTGATAAGGACTCAGATGATGAATATCTTATGTAAGATCATGAGACTCAGTCCTTCCAGCTGTTGAAAGGGGTGCAGCTGCACATGAGCTTTGGAGGCACAGCTGGGGCTGGAGATGGAGTTGCTGTGATGTCCATCTCCACATCTGCACATAAAAATGGTGCATCCACAGCAGTGTTGCCAGGTTAAGCAAATAATACCGGGTCCCCCTGTTAAGTGCGAATTTCAGATAAACAACATGTAAATGGGATGCACTTATACTAAAATATTATTCATGGTTTATCTAAAGTTCTAGTATAACTGGATGTCTTGGCAACCCCAACCAATGGCCATTTTACAGGAGCAAAAAATTAAGCAAACACAAAGCGTGAAATGAGTTTAGGGTGGGTCTCACTAGAGCCAGGTCATGGACCCCCCCACTCCGAGGAGGTGGCTTCTGCCCCATTGCGCATCACCAGAGGGCACTCCCAGGCCCACGGCTTTGCTGGTGTAGAGGTCAGGTGTGTGCATGGCAGGAGGTAGGAGGGTGGAGTATGGAAGGGGCAGACAGGGTCCAGGATGCCAGAGTTATTCCTGGAGTCCAGTGACAAGGCGAACGAGAGGACCACGACCACCATTGTCTGAATCCCTTCTGAACAATCGAGCTCAGGGAGATCGATCCAGCTACTGATTGATTCATGGGATCATTTATTAATGACCATCAAGGACCAGACTCTGCACTTCCAGGGGTGGGGACAGATGTTGCATAGGGAGTCACAGCCATGTGTGGGGTGTCCTTGTGGATAAAGTCC
The DNA here is from genome assembly GCF_027409185.1 of Cynocephalus volans. Taxonomy (NCBI): domain Eukaryota; kingdom Metazoa; phylum Chordata; class Mammalia; order Dermoptera; family Cynocephalidae; genus Cynocephalus; species Cynocephalus volans. Next base: position 123,490,945 of record NC_084465.1, read on the forward strand.
GGGGGCTACTGCACAGGTCAGAGCAGTTGAGAGCAGCTAGTTGGGGATGGGAACTGAGTGGAGAACTGGTGAGTGAGAACAGTCAGGAGCAGAGGATACTGTGGGCCCCTTGCAGGCTTGTTTGACAGGGACAGAATGCCTCCTACCTGGAGCAGAGCCCTGCATGAGGACTCCCCAGCAAGACCCCACCAGTCCAATGTTCTGCCATAAGTAGGAACTTAGCAGAAGGAGGAGAAAGGAAGGGAAGCAATCATTTCGTAGTCTCTTTCTAACTCCTGCTTGGGGATCAGGTGCAGCCAGGAAGGGAGTGAGCCCCCCAGTAAAGAAGTGACATTGTAGGAGACACCACACAGACAAACAAAAAGCCCCCATGACCACGGTAAATACTGTCTTAATCAACATGTTAAGACATCAACATTCATGCAAAAAAAAAAAAAAAATCACATGAACAAAATATCAGAATTTGTCATAAAGACCCAGTGCAGTGCTGAGCTGTGTTGGAATCTGAGGCCAAAAAATAAATCACTAATTATCTTTATTTAAAATTTTGATATTTTTATCCTGTCTTTATTTAAAATTTTGATATTTTGTCTGTCATGGGTGTTTGCATGAATTTTCACTTTTTTAATATATTGTGTTAAAATATCATTCGCCTTCATGACTGAAGTTTTGGGCCCGGTGAATGGCTCTGCTGGCTCACTGTGCACAGGCTTCCACAAGGACAGTGTCTGCATGCTACCTTTGCGGTGCACCTGCCCCCGGCAGAACTGCTGCCACTTCTCCATTGTTAAGGGTGGCAGCAAGCAGAAGCTGACAGAGAGGCAGACACCAGACCAGGGATGCGGCAGACAGAAAGTTAGCACAGACATATTCATTCATTCATTCATTCATTCATTCAACAATTGTTTACTGTTCCAAGGCATTGATGGGTCGGCATCTGGTTCCAGGGGCAGACACCATCTCCGCATGCCTGGTACAGCAACTTTCCCTATTAGGTAGTGGAGGGCCCAGCCTCTGCCACCTCTCTCAGCCTCTGCATAATCACAGCCCAGTTTGCATCCTTCTTTCCTTCTCTTCCAGCCCTCAACTAGCACAGGCAGAAAGAACAAATGCCAGGCTGACTGGCTTCCTGACCCGCTCAGGCCACACTCCTGTGCTCATTGCCTGACTCCTGCGTGGGCCCTGGGGGGCAGCCTGCAGCTGGGTCTCCCTGGCCAGGGAGGACAGGCCGTGTGTGCCCTTCAGAGGGAAAGGGGCACCTTAGCAAGGAGACAGGACTGGGATTCTTGACCCCAGGCCTGCCTCCTTCCTGGAGCCGGGAGCTGAGTGTTGAGTTCAGGGTTGGATCACCCCAGAAGAAGCTGGGCGTGCTCTGGCTGAGAACTCAGAAGGGGGATAGAAAGAAGGCTCTCTCTCCCTTGAGGCCAGGGGGCTCATGCTCCCTGATTTGGAGGACAGAGCCGCTGCACACAGCTCCTGCTTATTCATGAGCCTTCCTGCTTCTAGGTTTGAGGGACAGTTGTTCACATTCTAGAATTCTTTTTACAAAATGGCACTACCCAGGCTGCAGGCTGAGATACATTTAAGGAAGGTGTCCTGAACTGGGTGGAGATCTTACTGACGTCTCGGAACACGTACCCTGTGTGCTGGAGAAGGAGCACGTATAACTTGTGTTTTTGCCACATTTTTTCATAAGGGAGCAGGTTTTGACAGCCAGCCCCACGCATGAGCGACGGCTGAGAGTAGAACTGTGCGACCTCTATTCATACCTATCTTACAGCTGCAGGAAACCCCTCAAGCCTTACACTAGTGCTGTGGGTGGCTGTGGGATGAAAGCTGCTGAGGGGGCCTCCTTTCTTGTCAGTGCTCTGTCTTGATTTTCTCCACACCCCCCCGGCCCTGTGTTCAGTCCGTGACAAACCAGGTGGGGTAGGGTCAGCCAGGACAGGCCACACCCATGACACATGGCCACCCACCTCCCACCACAGCCCACAGCTGTGTGCAGGTGCAAGTCTATGCATGTTGTCATTGCCGTCATCCATGCAGAAGGGGCAGCAGTCAGGACAGAGCAGATGGGCAGCTCAACTTGGGCCAAGAGGAGGCCCATGGACAGCCGAGGCCCGCCCCATACCAGGCTCGTTCCCAGAGCTGATGCGTGGGCCTGGCAGACAGGCACTGGTGGCGTGTGGTGAAAGTGGATCCCGAGTTTAGATATGCATCATGCTTCATTTTGCTTTGGTTTGTGTTAACACTCAGTAGGGGCATCTTTTCCCCTGCAGACAGCCTCCCATCAGGCAGGGTGGTAATATTCCACTTTTAAAATGAAAAACGACCATTGCATGATTATCATTTTAATTAGAGAATTAAGGAGAGATGGATGAATCACATCAGCTCCTATAGGCTTAGAAGAGGCTGGAGGGAATTCGGATTTCAGAGGACGGACGAGCTGGCCCCCCTCGGGCCCTCTGGCTGAGACACTCTCGCTGTCTGTGCTGGCTGATGTCACAGTGGCATGGTGTCCACCTCAGAAAAGGCATCTGGAGATGCAAATGGCTCTGTGGATGGCTCTGGGCTCTATTGACCATCAGGAAGCTCCTGCTGCAGAGAAAAAGACACAGAGGAGAGACACTGCTTTGGTCTGGAAGTTGCATCTTGGTCTTAGGTTAGAAAACTATTTACAAAAGAACTTCCCCACCTCGGTCCCAGGCCTTGCTCACAGCTGTCCTCCAGCCACAGGCTCTGTAGGAGCAGCGAGCAGTCCAGCCCTCTCAGGTCCTCAGCATCCGTCCTCCCTGTGACAGCCAGTGGCAAAGCCCCTGCCCCTCCCTAGCCATCACCCTGGTCTCTGGGCACATTGCACCTGAGTGCAGGGCCTTCTGCAACACAAGGGTCACTCACAGAGTCCCATGCACAGCACCAACAATGCAGCCCCCAAAGTACATATGGCATTCAGCACCTAAGGCACAGCCACTCTGGCAAGTGTTTGTCCAAGCAGATGACCTGGAATCGGCTGCTCGGCTGTGCAGTTGGGGGACTGGAGTTGAGAAGGGACGGGCAGATAATAGGAATTCTTCCTTTGGGCACAGCCGATGTGATGCCACCATTAGAGGACAAAGCTGGCCCTGGAAAATCTACAAAAGGCATCCTTTCTCTGCTTGGCCAGCCCGAGTCCCCTCGTCACTCTCCTTCTGGACCTGGCTGCCTAGGGCCTCTCACCACGATATCCAAATGTGCCCCCAGGGCATCTCCTACTCTGAGGTTTCCAGGCTGCATCCCACCATCTAAACACACCCATCCTAAATGTTTTTGTCTCAAGAGGTCACTTTTTACCTCTTTTTAAAAAATTTTGTTATGGAAAGAAAATGGATTCCCTACATAAACCACCTCTTGTTTAAGGATATGTTGAAGACACAAAGTTCATTCTTCACAGTAAAAATTCCAGAGGAGAAAGAACAGACCTTTTCCACTTGAGAAATGAGGAGGGGCTCTAAGACACATTCCCTCTGTCTCAGGAAGCTGTGTCATCAGTGCACACAGGTAAAGGGAAAGGAAAAAGCATGTGTGTGAGGCCATGATGCAGCCACACATGGAGAGGGGCTGCGGGAATGAGAATTCAGTCACGTGCATGCCAAACACCAGGATGTAGGGGAAGGAAATTGAAGTTACGTCCTGTCCACACTCCCTCTTCAGTCACGATGGTGCTGCTGAAAATCAGGGAGGTCTAGAGGGTAGGGGAGAAGGCTGTGCCGTCCCTCTAGGTGGGTCTGGATTTGGCAATAGGCTCATTAAGGTCACATGTCCTAAGAGATTCCAAAGGTTCAAAGACCTAGAGGCTTATCTTCCTCTGTGACCTGTACATTTTCATCAAGATGTTGGTCTGCCACCATTAAATGTCTGTTAGTGCCCAAGATCACAGTGAGCCTGTCACCTGCCCTGTGCCACAGCAAAGGTGTGAAGCCACGCACTTCATGAGAACGGTCACTAGGTGTCGCTGCGTTTCTCCAAATGGAAGTCCAGCTCTCTTCTACCACACCATTGACAGGAGCGAGAACGAGATTTAGATTTCAAGGAAATCATCCTTTCAATAATAATGAGATGGTAATTAGTAGGAAAAATGGCATAAAATTATTTCATCATCTAGTGAAACCAGAAAACTACACAAAAGTGTCTTTTTAAAAGCTTGCTCAGCCAGCATGTGAAAATGTCCAAGCTGCTTCCCTGTCTCGCTTGGTGGCCAGGCCTAAAGAAGATGACTTCACCTTGCTCCCTGGACAGCTTCGTCCCTCAACATGCACGTGGTCAGGGGTCCACAGTATCACCCTTCCTGTGCAGACCCCCAACAGTCTCTTGAGGGCAGCTTATGGGAGGGATCTGGAGGGTTGATTGGAAGATCCCATGTAGAATGAGTGGCCCCTGGTGAGTGAACGACATGCAGGTGGCCTGGGAGCCCTTATCAGGGACCTGGATGCATCTCAGTCACTTCTCATATGACCTGTCTCTATTTCACTGATGGAACTTTGTAACTTTTCAAAGTCAATTTCAAAGTCAAAGTGGGTTTCAATATTTAGGTCTGTTTGGCTCTGAGACCCACATCGTCTCCTCCTCCTGTTTGTCCTTTGAGTGGCCAATGATTCAGGGATGTGGAAAAGAACAGTGGGCAGAAATAGGAAGGAGTATTTTTAGGAAAAACCAAAAAGCAAGAGGTAGGAATTCAGAAGGTCTAGAGCCCTGCTTACAATTCAGCCCCGTTGCTGACGAGGAGAGACTCCACACACATGACAGAAGGAAGTTATCTAGGCTTCGCCAAATAGGATGTTTTCTGAACCAATCAAGATAAAGTGAAAATGAGTGTGGGACAAATGGCAGTGGAGCGGGAGGAGAGTGGATTCCCTCAGAGCCTGCAGCGATCAGCCAGGGAGTAAAAATAGACGTTGGCAGCTTCCCTCTGCCACTGCTCCCAACGCTGCCTGTGACAGAGCTTCCGTCATTTCCCACCAGGCTCCACCCCATCCTCGACTCCATTGTGTGTTTCCCCCACTTGCAGAAATGATTATTCACAGCAGACCGGAATGAGGACCGACCCTTGTGATCACTGGCTGCCGTTTTCATATTCCGGCTGCTTTCCAATCAGCTCTGAGTTAGGCACCTAATCCCAGGTTTGGAGAATCGCTGCCAAAGGTTGCAAGTGCAGTTTGCTAAACAGTTACTTGTTGAGTCATTACAAACTGTAGGCTGACCTTCACATTGTGGAATCCACCGTGAGACTGCACAATAAGCGAGGATGTTTTCCTGCAGTTTTATTCTGCTGTTTGGCACTTGCTACAGGGGGCCCCATATTTCTAGAAACTGCTGCCCAGCATCATAAAGGAGGTATTATTTTGTGTTTAGTAGAGCACTAAATTGGTGATATATAGTTGTGATTCTAGTAGTGAATATCCATGTTACCATGGCAACAATATTATGTCATGTTAGATTTCCTGGGGGTTTCTGGCAGCATCCTGGTCTCCACAAACTCCCCATCTACTTTGGAGACCCTAATAGCTGCATTTACACACACTGAGTGAAGCCAGGCATATTAGGACAGCAATGCTGCAAAAGCATTCGACTCTGTTATTATGTCAATTTACTACATGTTCACGAAGCATTAGCATTAAAATAAAATCAACAATTAGTGAACTGCAAATGACTGTTGCATCTACATTGTACCAATTTGTCTTTTTCTATTCGGAGAGCTTGTAAGACTCCAGGCGAAGAGAATCACCTGTGCCCAAGAGGGAGAAGCCTGCAGGGAGGAGGCCAGCAGCCCCGCTCATGGCTCGCCTCCTGCCACAGCTGTGCCTCTGCGGGCCAAGCTTCACCCTGGTTTTGCTGCAAAATCACGGGGCTTAATTTGAAGAGAACTCGAAATGTGTGTGTGTGTGTAGTGTGTCTGTGTATTGTGTGCACATATGTGTGTATGTGCATGTGTGGTCTGTAAGTGTGTTCATGTGTGTATGTGGTGTGTGTGGTATATGTGTGTATGCATGTGTACATGTGTGATGTGTGGTGTACATGTGTATGGTGCCTGTGTGGTGCATGTGTGTGGTGTGTGTACGTGTGTGTAGTGTGTGTGGTGTATGTGTGGTACGTATGTGTGTTGTGTATGTTGTATGTATGTGGTGTGTGCGTATGTGTGGTGTATGCGTGTGGTGTGCGTATGTGTGTGTTGTGTGAGTGTGGTGTGTGCTGTGGACAAGGAGAGGAAGCAGGATGAGGAGAGAGAGATGAAGAGATGGGGAGGAGGAGCGAGGGACCCTGTGGAGGGTGGGTGTGGCAGTGGAGATGAGCAGGGCGACCCCAGGTGTGGGTGAGAGGCCCTTCGCTCCCCTTGCTGCATTCCATCACACGCTCTGAATCTCATTTTTTGAACCCAAATCTCAGACCACATACTGGCCGCTGTCCCTGGGTCTCAGCCCTCACTGAGCAGAGGGCTCTGGGTGATCAGGGCGAGGCTGCTGTTGACCAGGAGGCTCAGGTCTTGCTGTGCCACCGTGCCCAGCAGCCCGGGGCTCCCCTGCAGGGTGTTGGGTACGGGGCTTTCCACAGGGTCTTCCAGCAGTTGGAGTGTGACCAACAGTCATCTCCTGGAAACCTTCACCTCCAGAAGCCGAAGAAAGTGAGCTGCTTCCTTACCCGCTCAGACGTCAGGGAAAACGGGTGGACTGTGCTGAGCTTTGAAACAGCAGCCCGTGGCAGACGACGTCCTCTTGTAGTTAAAAGAAGTGCATCTTTATTACCACATGTGCAATGCAGTCATGCTAAAAACAGATCAAAACAGTATTCTCTGCCCGCTCCCATTGCCCCAGTGCCCTGATGTTACTCAAGGAACGTGCAAATGATTTTACCCCTGGTGGCTCCAAAGTCTCGAAGAGCTGACACCCCCTGAACTGCTTCCAGCCTCCAGTGACTCGCGGGGAGAACTGGCATCTCTTAGAGTTAGCAAACTAGAAGGGAAACGTGTGAAAATGGAAGTGGAAGAAATTAAGTAATTTCCTAAGACAGAGTAAAGCTGTGCCTATCGATAATATTTAGAATGAAAACCGAAAATGTCCATCCCTAATTTAGGTGTTTTAGTCTACACAATGCCAACCATCTCAACACTCAGACCCGTAAAATGTTAGTGTCAATGTCTCCCTCTTCCCCAGGAAGTTGGCGTGACGGGATCCCCCCCCATTTGGTGAATGAGGGGACCCCAGCACAGGGGATCGGGATTCCTGGAGATCACTGGTTCTCCTGTTTCCTAAGTATGGTGTTCTCAGGGAGATCACCAAAGCTGCCCTAAGGATTTAACAAAGGTCCTTTTAAATAATACACTTGGATGCAGCTCCTGGGTTAATCTTTCTTTAACTGGGTTTGACATTCACACATACTTGTTATTACTTCCTTTTATGTCCATAAATTAAAGCCGTGCCCTCTGTTTTGGTTAGGTCATTGCCTGCAGGGTACTTTATGTAAGTGAGATGATTGCTGGCCTCATCCTGTTCTTTAGTTGTTTTTACCTAGTCATTACTGGCAATTTCATCACTACTGCAGGGCACAAGTTCTTTGTTTATTTTAGCAAATTTTCTTAATAGCCTTAATCTGCTGTCAAGTCAATAATGTGTTCCTCAACTTTCACAATAAATAGAATCTTTTACTGAAAGAAGCCTGATGAAGTGCTGGTCTCTTAAGTATCTAAAGAGACTAGAATCTAAAAAAAAAATCTTTTCATTAAAATCTTTCATTTTAATGTGTTGTGATGCCCAGAACTAGGTCATTTTCATCCACTTAGCTGACTTAATTCTTAGACCCTCTCCTTTTAAGAAGATAGACTTTTAACTTCAGAAGTATTGGACACTACAGAGCTAACTTCAGATGTACCAAGAGGTGACAAGTTCCTATGTGGTCAACTGTAAAAGGTACTGAAGATCTATTTGCAAACAGGTTACCCTCCTTGTCTCAGGGGCCAAACATTCCCCTCAGTTGATTCACTCTTTTGAACCCAAACATAAAGCTTTTAAAAGGCGTTGTCCATGCACAAATGACTTACTAAATAATAGTAGCCTCCAGGGTAATGGGATTTCTTCCTTCCTCCCCCCATGGGGGTGGACGACGACTGGGATCCTACAGCTTGGAGACTGGAGTGGAGAATTTTCCATCAGTCGCTGTATGACTTGAAAACCAAGGAAAACCCAGCACCCCAAACCACAGAGCCCCAACCCATGTAGGGAAGCTGCAGTCTAATTATCAAAAGGTGCTGAGATTCCAAGGCAATGATCAAAGCCAAGGAGAAGTTAGTGACTGGAAAAATCACATTTGTAAAAATCACAGCCATTTGTAGCTGAATTTGATCAGCTTACCTAGCTTTGATCATGAACGGGGGATGGTGGGCATGGTGCCTGGGGGAGGGTTGGTGTGGAGAGGGGAAGGCCTGGCTCAGGATCTCCGGATGAGCCCTGGGAGGGGAGGACTCGGCTTCAGAATCTGCCAGGGCCTGTCTTGGTGTCCTATTCAGGATGCCACGAACGGCGTGCAGGTGAATCTAGGAGCGACTCTCTGTGGCGTCCTAAGAACATGGTCAGTGAGTCCTGGCTACCTGGGAATGCAGTCAGGACGCAGTGCTCAGGGCACGGGAGAGGGTGGCTGGTGGGAGTCCACAGCCTCCGGTCGCTGGCTCCGAACGCTCCTCAGCACCACGGCTGCAGATGACAAGCACGGCACAGCTGCTTGGGCGCTTGGTCGTCTTCTCTTCTCATTGCTAAATTGTTGTTCCAGTTAACGGCGGCCAGCGTTTCAACCTCCGTGGGGCTCACAGAGGCTGTGACCCGTGTGTAGTTTTAATTGTTGATGTGCATCCACTAAGAAAAGCCATTGCTCCCTGCAAAGCAAGCACCTCGGGCGACCACTTCCCCGAACATCCATTTCATTTATGTTATAGAAACTTACCTGATACTCGTATCAGATGAAGATGTTAAGAGGAAGAGTCAGGAGTATGCAGCCTCTTCCTTTAAAAAAAATTCAATGTATTGAGCGCATACTGGGCCTAGTTCCTTGGAAAGCGGGGTGCTGTACATTGCGGGGACTTTCCTTCTCCGCAGGAGGTTTCCATGTTAAAATCCCAGCACAGGAGAAACTGGGAGAGTCAGTGTAGGACTGTAAGATACGAGAGCACGGCGTGGCAGGTGTGAGCTCCATTACTTTTAATGATTCATTAATGTCACAAACACAGGAAGGAAGGGCCTGGCTTCCCAGCCGCACCTCGGCTGCAGAGAGCGGACCCGGAACCACATGGTCACGCGGAGACGGGGGGTGCGTGGTTTTGCGTGGTTGAGCGTGCGTTTGCGCTGTTGTGTGTGTGCGCGGCTGTGCATGTGCGTGCGTGTGCGTGCATTTGCGTGGTTGTACGTGTGCGTTGCTTGCGTGCGTGTGCACGGCCATGCGTGCGTTTGCGTGGTGCGCACTTTCGCCGGTGGGGATCTGGGAGGCAGGTGAGCCGTATTCTCTGTGGAGAGAGTTCCTGTCCCGGCAGATGGGCCCGCGGCTGCAGCTGGCTCACTCTTGGGCGGGCTCTGGACGTCCGTGGACGGTGCTCTGTGGAGCCTCGCGAGCATCCGTGTCCACGCAGAAGCAGGCACCCGCGGGCTCTGGCGTGGTGTCCCAAGCACGGCCGGGACTGGCTAACGACCTTCTTGTTACCGAGGCAAAGACTACGACCACAGTCGCAGTAGACATGCAGGTCCTCGAGGGCAGAGATAGGCTGGAAAGCGTGAGGAGCCAGCTGAGTGTGGGACGCATCCTGCCCGAACTCCAGGGCCATCTGCAGCCCTGCTGGCTCCGAAATGGCGCCTTCCACCCTGAGCCGTCCCACGACGCCAGCGAGCTGGGGGTGGTCTTGGCAGGTGTCGCTCCCGTCGTCGTCGTCTCCATCTGTCTCCTGGCTTCTCCCACAGAGCTGAATATTCCTGGTCCACTCAGCATAGCCTGGATCTCCATGACAGAGGACCACGGGGACAGACCTCTAGGACAGACCACCAGTACAGACCAGACCACCGGGACAGACCAGATCTCTAGGACAGACCACCAGCACAGACCAGATCTCCAGGATAGACCACCAGCACAGACCAGATCTCCAGGACCACCATCACAGACCAGAGCACCGGGACAGACCAAACTATCATTACAGACCAGACTACCAGGACAGACCACGAGGACAGACCAGACCATCATCACAGACCAGACTACCAGGACAGACCACCACCAGTGGTGGCGGCCAACTGTACGTAGCCTCCTTCAGGTCAGTGTGTCCTCTTGAGCAGTGTTTCTAAATTGCGTGTCATGACCACTTAGGCTCGTGAGACCGATTTAGTGGGTCTCTACAAGCTCTGAGAAAGAAGGAAGGGAGGAGGGAAGAGAGGAAGGAGCGAAAAACAAGGGAGGGAGAGAAAAGGAAGGAAGGGAGGAAGTAGAGTAGAACACACTGAACTTTCCCATGGTAGTGTGCATGTGTGTACCTACTGCATCATGATGCACGGTCTGATGAACAGGGTTTGGTAGCTACTGATGCAATGCGATATATTCCAAGCAACATATACATGTGATCTCATATCTGGATTTTTTTCACTAAAGATAAGTGATGGAGTCACAAGTTTTGCAAAAAATAATTATGCCAAAATAAATGGTAAAGAGTTATATTCATTTGAGTTACTTTTAAAAATATCAAACAGAATTTTTTCAGCAACTTTTTCCTTCCCTTTCTCCTACTCTATCTGAAAAAAATTTTTTTGATCTAATATGAGTAGTGTTTTTAATAGTGAAAACAGGGCTAATGTTTGTCCCCGCCCAGTGACATTTTCCTGCTTAGGAAGCATGCAGGCTGTTTCTTCTAAGTTTCTCTTCTAAGTAAGATGAAGCAGACATGAGCAGAGAGAAAGAAGGTAAGGTGGTCCCTGGAGGGGAATATTGGACTCGATTTCCTGTTATATTTCATGACTCTGAGCTGCTGCGTGGGGGATGCACGACCTTTCAGCTTTTGCTCTGCTTTCCTTTACTAGGTTAAATTGTATATTTTCAGTATATTCGTTCCAGTGTTATGCTGTAAATCTATTCTTACTTTAAGAAATAATGCATTGCACAATACATTTGCTTGACACATGCCTGCGATTAGTGCAGTTTGCAAAAATTTATTCTCCGAGTTTTTTGCTTTCCTGTGAGTAAGTAGCAATCTGGAGGACAGTTAATGGAGCTGGTGACTCAGCTCGTCTTTGGCTGTGGTTTCTGCCCTGTGATCGGCATGGGCGTCTGGTTGTTTTTACAGAAACCAAGGAGAGTCCTGGAAAAAATAACAAAGGCAGGTGTGGTCCCCAAACTCAGAGATGCACCAACTCCTTTAGGATCATTGTGCATTAACTGTGGCTAGGATGAAAAACAGTTTTCACTTTTACAGATTCAGCGTTTGGTTCAAAAATTAAGATCCTGCAGGAGGAACAAATGTTTTCTTATACAATTCTTCAATTCAATTTGCTTTCTCATTTCTGCACAGAGGAGCCCAGAGCAAAATGCTTTACAACAAAAAGGGCAAAATACGGTTTGCAACTGAAGAGATAAAGTTTGGGAAGGACACCGTTTCATGTGGGTCCTAAGGAGGGGGTGATGCTGGCTGTCATTTATTTGATTGAATGATCTGATGCAAGTTTCCTAAAACAGTAGACCTGGCTCGGTTTGTTGAAAGTAGAATATGTTTGGCCTGACACTTCTCAGAAATACAAATATTTTGTGAGATTCAGCTTCACAGATTTGTCTTTAATGGCTTTCATTCATAGGAAAAGCCGAGTGTCTTGTGATATTAAAGAATCAGGTAATTTGGTAGTAAAACCTGAGCAATATAAAGTATGAAAACAGGCAGTTTGAGGAGGCAAAGTAACACTTGGTTTGGTAAGTCTGTAAAATTACTTGCATTTATTGTACCCTATGCAAATTACCTTGCATTTATTGGCTAGATGTAATTTTGTAAAACTACACAGTGATGTATAATTATTAGTTAAGTGTCTTATAGAAGTTTAGTTAGTGCAATTGAGTTCTTTCTCTCCATTGCTGTTTTCAGTTAAGAACTTCTTCCAGGAGTCCATCTGCACCAGGTGTAACTATTAGGAGTTGTAGGGTGATCAATAGCAATTGAATGCTTGTTTGAGCTTCTGAAATAACTAAAGCAACTGTTTTATGACAAAACTAAGGACATGTCTAGCTGCAAATGTTTGAATTTATGGTTGAATGGATTTGAGGCTAGGAACCTTTTGCACATAATAACCAACTTAATATCACTTATTTAGGTGATATATACATGGTTATGTATGGTATATAGTCATATTTAAATCAGAATATTTGATTCTCACACTGAGGCAGAAGGTCATCTTTTGCACTGTGATGTGAACATTTCATTATCTTTATCATATTGCAAAGACTGTTGTGTCCCTATTGGCTGGAGCTTGTTATGCCCACAGAGCTGTTATGCTTGTCCACAAGCCTTCTAGTCTATTCGTTTTCCACACAACATAGGGTACAAGCTGTAGCCTCAAACGTCAAGGGCTGAGGCAACAGACACCTGGAAGACATGTCAGCCAGAATTTGTGAAAATACTTATGTCCAGGAAATAAAAATCACAACGCTTTAAATTAAATCAGTGCTTCACCCAGAGCTGCAAAATGTACTGTAGAGAAAATAGAGGAAAATGGTCAGGGCTCCCTCAGATGTTCAGAATCTTGCTGAGCATTTGATATAAATAGGCATGTGTGCCCAGGTGTTCCTTGGTTGTCTAGTTTAATTGCGCATGTGCACCCAGGTGTCCTGGGTTATCGGACTTGAGTGTAAAGGTCGAATGGCTCTGATCCATAGCGCTCCCTGCCCCTGGGACGCCCCTTGGGGGGCCATACGGAGACTGCCACCACCGAGGAAGCTGAGGACTGAGCTCTTGTCTTCTGCTCAGTTACCTGGCTTGTGGACCTGCATGTGAGGCATCTGTACAGGGGTGACCCAGTCTGTACAATGGGTTTAAGGGTCTGTGGGCCCTAACCCCTTGCCCAGACAATACAAATGAAAAACTTACTGTAACTAAAATAATGAAACATTTTGGCTTTAGTTATGAATTGCCTAGCCATGCAATTGGCGTAGTCACTTAGTAATACATGTACTATGTGTTTTTGCCCCATTTGATCTTCAAAAAATCCTGCAAGAAGGGCAGGTAGACGTCCCTCCCCACTTTATAAATGAGGAAGCTGATGCTCAGAGGTGCCGGGGCTTGTTCTAAGGCTTCTGGGGACAAGTCCTCACTCTTGTACTATCCCACACCTGCAGCCCCACCCAGTATTTTCACGCAGTAGACGTGGTCTCACAGTCAGGTAGCATGTCACCGTGGCACAGCCCAGCGACCAGAGGGCAGATCAGCAATCAGTTCTAATGCACGCCACTCTTCTGGCTCTGGCGCTTGTGGGTTCATGTGATTAGGGGAGTGGGCAAAGGGAAAAAGGAGATCATAATATATCGTTATTTTCCATCCTTCAAAGCTCCTAAAGCTTCCACAACCATCTGCTCCTGTTTTGCTTCCTGTCTCTCCCAACAGGGCAACTTTCCCGTGTCTTCTCTCTTATTCCCCAGAATGAGGCTTCCCTCCAAAGCCATGTCCAGGATGCCCTGCCATGAGGACGTGGGGGCTCTTCACGACGGATGGTTACGCAGCTCTGGTTTGGGAGGTTTGGAAGCAGTTAGTCATTTTCCAATTCTGCTAAATCTTGAAGCAGGAGTGGTTGGCGAGAGGTGCGATGAGCTTCAATCTGTTTCTGCTGGATGCAAAATCAACAGAGAAACGATGCCACCAGCTGAAATCGATTCTAAAGGCTGGGAACGCCCACGTTTTTTCCCTCCTTTTACGGATTTTTAGGTGACTCAGTCCCTCCATCCGCTGGCTATCAGCACTTACAGTTCAAACACCACATCCCACAGACTGAAGTCATTTGTTCAGAGGGCAGCATCTGCGGCACAATGCGACACTGGCCATCACATCAGCAGTCCAGATTTTCACATGCCACGCAGGCTGTGTGCTCTGTAGAAGTCACCCGCAACACTCTCTAGTTTGCCAGCTGTGTGTTTTTTTAAGTTGCCACTTTGGAATTTGGTGACATCTTTAATAATAATAGTTAAATTCCTGTTTTGTTAAACTGTATGTTTTTATAAACTCTGAAGTTTTATTTTTGTAGATATTTACAAAAGTTCACAAAATCGATTACTTCAAATCTCTGAATGTTAGGTCTCCTGAGTATATTAACTAAATTGATCTCTATGTACTGCCACAATTTAAATCTTGTATTTCTTTTAAATAATGAACACCTATTTTTCAATCCATATTTTCACCATTGTGTATACCTGTGTGCAGTATATTCAAAGAAAAAAATGCAAAATAGACAATAAAATCTAGAATCTCAATTATAAGGGAAAGATATAAGAAAGAGTCACGTATCACTGATCTTCCTCTGTCCTTTTCTGATGCTTGGGAGATCTCAGTCTGTATAGCCAAGTTACGGCTTTTCACTACTCTGGTTTGGTTGTATTTGCTTCCACAAGACAGTTGTTTACAAAGTCTGAAAATTACCTTTATGTAAAATGTACCTTTTTCTTTCTCCTTTTTACATGTTCACTTTAATTCTACTTGTGCTAAACAAATTTTGACCTTTCAAATATTCAATATTATTTTTGAAATTTTCTTCACAACTTCCGTCAAAAATAGTTTTTCTGCATGTTTCCAGTGAAGCACCTTCACCTCTCCACGGGTTGAGCATAATCATTCCCCATTTGGGAAGTTTGACTAGTAGATTAGGAGAGACTTAACCAGAAAGTACACGTGACTGAAGAAATATTTCTTATTCCCACAGGAATGGGTACCAACCCTTCACTAAAAATGGTCATATTCAAACAGTGAAAGTGAAGGAGAGATGCTTCACAGGCATAGTGATCTTTCTGACAAAAAATGCTGACACATCCATGACAACTTGGTTAACAATGTCTGTAGTGTATTTTTTTTTTGTTAAAAGTTAATTTAAAGAGAGTTATTGGTCTGTTTTCTTTTTTGGATCAGCTTATCATTAGGGATAATGGCTTTAACATTTGGGATTTACCTGATATTGAAGACAACTTCTTATTGAAGAATTGCTGACATCTTTCTTTATGAAAACATAACACCATGCCACAGAAGGAGGAGAGAATCTTTGAGCTAATTTAATATGTCTTCTTACTTATCTATCAATCAATCATCTATCCATCCATGCACCCATTCGTCCACTGGTCCATCCATCTGTCTGTCTGTCATCTTCCTGTTAGTCTACCGATGCACCCAGCTCTCCCTTTTTTCATGCTATAGGTTGATTTTATTTCTTTATCTCTTCATTTATAAACAAAACCTGGGGGAGAAGTGACAGAGATGTGCTGATGGTTCTGCAGCCAGAATTAGAACCCAGTTCTGAGAACTCAGTTCGGCCACTTTTCATCAAACCTAATAAAACAATTTGAGTACTTCTGGTTTTCTGAAATAAACAAAAATATGATTTCTAGTAAGCTACATGTAGATAATACAAGTTCATAAATCCTCTTTTCATATTAAAAGAATATGATTTGGAATGGGGAAGAAATGGCCAACTCTTAGGTGTTCATATCCAGAAAATTTATTTAAAAGATGCAACAGCATCCATCGCATGTCCCAGCATGTGATCTGATCATCACTGCATGCCTACTCATTGCTCATTACACAGAACAATCTCTTTTGCGTTTGTTATGATCTGGAATTACTTCCATTATTTTTTAAAGGAGTCAGAAGTTATTTAATAATTTTGTTCTGGAATGGAAATCATCAAGTCGAAGGTATACCTGTTCCCCAGTGTTCATCGCAGCACTCTTTACAATAGCCAAGAGTTGGAACCAGCCCAAATGTCCATCATTGGATGAGTGGATACGGAAAATGTGGTACATCTACACAATGGAATACTACTCAGCTATAAAAACGAATGAAATACTGCCATTTGCAACAACATGGATGGACCTTGAGAGAATTATATTAAGTGAAACGAGTCAGGCACAGAAAGAGAAATACCACATGTTCTCACTTATTGGTGGGAGCTAAAAATTAATATATAAATCCACACACACACACACACACACACAAAAAAAAAACCCAGGGGGCGGGAAGAAGATATAACAACCACAATTACTTGAAGTTGATACGACAAGCAAACAGAAAGGACATTGTTGGGGGGGAGGGAGGAGAGGGAGAAGGGAGGGAGGTTTTGGTAAGGGGCAACAATAATCAACCACAACGTATATCGACAAAATTAAAGTTAAAAAAATAAATAAAAAATAAAAATAAAAATAAATAATTATTTTGTTATTTAGGAACCATTTCTTTCTATTTTACTCTCACTGATTTTTGTAAATAAGTTTGCAATATTTCAGCTTACCTATATATTAACAGCAAGAGTCAACAAATACACATCCTTCCCATCCTGGGATGTTATAATTAATACTTCATGTAACTGACCAAAGGATACAGATACAAACGATTTACAAAAGAGACCTGACTTTGCAGAATGGAACAAATGCTGCTTGTTTCTATCCAGCTTCTAGCGGCCACAGCACTTGGAGTGGAGATGTGCGGAATTGTTGTTTCCTCTGTCCACACAAGGTGCAGCTGGCCAAACCTGCACTCAATGCCAAAGTGCCCCTGGGTGTTCAGTTCTCACCGAAGCATTCAGGAAAAAATACACAATGCATTTGCTATTATTTGAGGCAATGCTCATAAACACAATGTTCTTCGCTTTCTTAACTTAAACAGAGACTTGGGTAGGGGCATGGAGGGAGAAAGCCTAGTCCATGGACAGGGAATCTGAATCTACTGCTGGTGGCTTTCCAGTGTGCCAGAAAACCATTTCCTAAAACTCAACCCCTGGCTTGGATTTAATGTTTTTTTCTGTGAGGTCGTGAGGATCAAACCTATTCCCTCAACCTGAAATGTCTCTTCTTAATAAAATATAGTCAAGTAGATTGTATTTTCCAGCATTTTGTAGATTTTTAAAACCCAGTTTATAATGCTATTTATAAATTAAAGCAGAGGTGACTACAGAACTTTCGTCCTAAACCTCTCATAGTGCTAATACCAGTCCATGGACTGTCATCCCTTCCAGCCCTTACTCTGAATAGCTTGGTCTTATGATTAGTTCACAGCCTCAGATTTAATTGAACATGCATTTCAAAAGAACACATATACATTTGAAGTACACATATACATGCCTTTCATGTTTGGGTTTAATAGAACATGCATACATTTAGAGCATATCAGAAACCTCCAAACTCTCTTAAAATCAACATGTCTGTTGAGAAACTTCCAAACAGGAAGTAACTTTTATTTATCCTTAGAGCCAGTATCTATCAGCACGTTTGTCTTTGCTCTACGTCAGACAGGTCCTGTCTTTAACGTGATTCCCTCTTTGTCTACGGAGGACATAGAAAAGTGAGACTGTGACAAATAGGAACCAGGCTATCGTAGTGCAGGCACGGGGTGCTTGGGGGCCCTCTGGAAGTGTGAGCTTCTCGAGCCTCTTTCCTGAAAAGCTTTCGTCTTGACCCAGGCTTCTCGGTGAGGGCGGCCTCAGGGTGGGCCACAGGACCCCGATGTCTTACCTGACTGGCTTCCAGGGAACTGTTGTGCTATCGCCAGCTGCACAATGAGAAATCCTTTTCTGAAAAGATCTCAATGGTCTGATTTTTATTTCTGATCTTTCAGAATCACTTGCAGCAAGTACTATGTTTAACACACTTTAGTGCTATTTTTAAAGCTGAGATTGTTCTTTCGAACTGATTCGTGCATGTGTGTGTATAAGGAACCCTCATCTTTCTCCTCCTCCTCATTTTCTTCTGTGTTCAGTCCACTCTCTATTTGTGGAATGGTTTATAGTTCTATTTCCTTCCTGATAATTTTGGGAGAGGAGAATATCCTCCACCGAAGCCCAAAGGAGAAAAGCGAGGCACAGAGAGCCTGGCCATGGACTCTTGGGGTCCCCAAGTGCTGGGGGCTCTCTTTCCTGGTTTTCCTCACCCCCAGTTTTTCCAGGCATCCTGCCACTGTGGTTCCTTCTTGTCTGGGGCAGTGGGAGTGAGCACTCCCAATTTCTTTTTCATCTCAGTGTCTATATTGATGACGGATGGGCAAGAACATGCTGTCAGCAGCTCAGTAAAACCTTGGTATCAGGGCTCCGCCTTCAGATTTGGAGTTAACATCTTGAAGAGAGTTAACATCTTTTCAGAAGGGTTGGAACGTGTTGTTTAAAATGACACCTTCTGGAGGAAGATGTGGGAGAGGGATGGGGGAGACTTTCTGCAGCGTGGCTTCTGTCTGAATGACGTTAAACTCAAATGTGCCTGGGAAGAGAAGGATATGAACTGGATGGTCACATGGCTGCCTGCTGTTCCTGCTGTCTGTAAGGTGGAAGTGCACTTGTGGGCTGAGGACGCCGCCCTGGCCCACCTGACTGGGCACCCCACCTCAAAACATGCCTACCTCTGTTTCATGCTTACTGGTCTTAACTCCCTCTGCGTGTGCAGGCTGTTCAAGGAGAAGACATGTTGCCATCTGCAGACATGGTTTTCTCATTCAATCCCTGTGCCAGGATACTCGAAAGGAAGGACAGAGATGGACACCTAGGCAGGCGAGGGAGCACAGAGGACACACCTTCCACATTTGTAGGCTCGAGTCTTAGCCTGTCTACTCCAACTCCCAGTTCCATCCACACACTCCACTCCCTAGTTTAACTAGTGTTCCAAAGAGAACAGGACAGCATGTCCTCTTGAAGTTCAAAGGGATTTTTTGTGGAGAGAACAGAGGCCAACCAGCTTATGTGATAGTAAGAATAACAGAACAGAGAGGCCAAGGAGTTCCCAAGGTTGGCAGAGCGAATCCGTAAGAGCGAGCCCCGATTCTGTGCTTGTGGACTTGGTCTGTGGTCATTCCTCTCATCCACAGCCTCCTTACTTGCTGCAAATGTGAAGAAAACTCCCTGATTAGAGGATCAGAGGTTTTGGAAAGAAGCCTCCTCGGCTGAGGTTAGCAGTTCTAAGTTATGTGTCTTGAGTGGACTGTAAATTTGCACTAGAAAGACTTGCTTTCTTGTCTAATCCATACCTTGGCCCTAACTGGCTGTAAAATTAATTCATGTCCATATCATTTATCATTCAATTAAGGTAACTAGTGACTCCACAGGACTCAGGGGCTGCTGGAGAAGTGTGGGCACCAAATAAGCAGGACTTAGAAACAGCGTATTTCTCCCTCCTGATGACAGCGGCTCTGGGGAAGGAGCTGAGACACGGCAAATTGTTGGTTGTGAGCATCTGCAAATGAGCTGCAGGAGATGCCACCATCCGGCAGTCGTGTGTGACAAGGCAAAACATCCTTCAGCTCATCAGAGCCCACTGTCGAAGTAACACAAACCGTGCAGAGGAACATTACTGAGAATACAGTCCTCCTTCCTTTGTCCTTGGTCTGGACCCTCAGGTTCTATGTTAGCTCCTAACTTCTGAGAGCTATCTACTCCAGTTCAGTAATTAACGAAGATCCACCCTAAGTCTCCTGCCGACTTTGCTCTCAACAACTGTGTTTTTAAACTTGTTTCCCGAGCTGATCCCTCTGAGCAATTTGGGTCTGGAAGTCCTGGTCCTGTATGTGGAAAAGGCGCACTTTTTCTTCTGTCCATGGGAAATGGAGGCCCAATATGGAGAAGGTGTCAGATTTATGTTTAAATAATTAAAAGCACAGTATTAGCCCACATAATGGATATATCTGAGCAACGTCTGCCTGCTCTGTGGTAAGCCAGACAACAGTGTCCCCATCTCACCGGGCTTATGATCTAGTGGGGAGGAAGACCGTTTAGTAAACTAATGAAGTACTTTTTAAAAAAAATTGTAGTACAATATACATAATATAAAGTTTAGCCTCTTAGCCATTTTTACATGTACTGTTCTGCGGCATTAGGCACATTCACGCTGTTGTGCAACCATCACCACCACCCATGTCTAGAAATTTCTCATCTTCCAAAACTGAAAACTTGCCCCCATTAAAGACTAACTACCCCTTCTTCCACCCTTCCAACCCCTGGCAGCCCCACTCTCACAGGAGTAAAATCATACAGTCTTTGCTGATATGTTCTTCTGGTAAATGAAAACACCCAAGTCCACAACTACAACTGTTGAAGATAAGAGCACAACATGCTCTGCAGGTGTGTGATGCATGTTCTAGTCCTGACTGGGGTTCTGAGGACATGCCATTTGATGGACTGCTGGAGGGAGAGGTGAGGGTCTGCAGCTGAGGCTGTTCTGGGGGTGTCTCCATCACAGAGTGGTGTGACCAAAAGCTTTGGGGAAGGAGGCTGGCATACTGAGGGAGAGAGCCGATACCCTCAACTGCAGGGCAGACATACCAGCTCATCCTCATGCCTGTTATTAAACACTGGCTCAGCAGGATGTTATGGGAGGAGTTGGATTTGGAAGTGTGTCAAGGTGCAGATGTAGCTCACGAGCCCTTCACCCTGTGGGTTCAGAGGGCATGGTGCTGGCTGAGATTCCACGCTGGATGGAGAGCTAGGTTGGATTGGCAATGGCTGTGGGCAGTGGGTGGCCCCAGAGCACCTGGGTAAAGCCCCTCTGCTCTGTCCAGGGTGTCCCGCCCAGACGAAGGATGGAACACAGATAAAACCTGCTCCTAGAGCTGGTATCAAGCTGCGCTGTGGGCCAGGCAACATCTAACCACTGCCCACAGGGCTCTCGTGCTGTGGTATTTTGGTATTTCATGTGTGTTATCCTGTTTAATTTTCACAGCCACTTCAGATGAGGATATCACTATTACTATCCTTATTTTCCTGATTAGAAAGCCGAGGCCTGAGAGCTCAAGTCCCCTGGCTGAGGCCCCCCACTCAGTGTGAAGCAGGACTGCACCTGGAAGCCAAGTTCACCTCCAAATCCATGCTTGTGACCAGACGGCTCATGAGGTCCCTTCTGGCATGTTTTGATTCAATTCCAAGTTAGACATGATTCTGATGGTTTCTTCTCTTTGTGAGTGGTCTTTTAATAGTGTGGAATGCTTTTTAGGCAACGTGGGAAAGTGACCCATTTCTCTTTGCTTGGTTTCTATCCAAACCTAAACAACAGGATGGAGGTCTCTCGTGAAGATTGGCAGGGAAGCTGAGACCCCACAGAGAAGCAAAACCCTGGATTCAAAATGCTATTCTTTTTCAAACAAAGGATAGATAAATTCACAGTGCACATTTAAAAAGGTTAAATCCTATCTGGCCAGGCCAATATTTGTTTAACTATCCTAAGTGAAAGATGATTTGGAGGAGAGACCAGGGAGAGACCTTTTATTTGATCTGATTTTACACAAACATTTCTGCACACAGAGGGGCATGAAGACTCCAGAACCCTGTCATAATCATCATTCGATGTCTGCCCAGGGGATCCTTCATCTTCCCTCCAAATGTCATATCTTAGACACTGAATTCAGGGCTCAGAGTGATAAATCGAGTTTATTCCTTACCAGATGCACTCAGCTGTAGACACAGCACCTGCAGACCTGCTTAGCTAGAGATTGTGGCTGCTCCAACAAGAGTTTGCAAACAAAAGATGTAGATCAAAACGCTTTGCAGCAGAGGGGTTGCTAAGAGATTATAAGTATACAAAGAGAAAAGCAGCTGTCTTGCATATTCTTTTTGCATTGGCTGGATATAAAACTACACAAATAATCGTCCAGCTCTGAGTATCTGATCTTCAGCAAGTGAGTAACTCTTGAGTGTTTTAGGGGTGAGAAGAAATGGACAGCTCTTCAAATAAACCAGAATTCAACTAATCAGAATTATGGATTAGTCCACTATTTTGCCTGCTTGATGCATTCCATATTTAGATGTAAGAGCTAAATCTCATGGGAAAGAGATCATGTCAATGGGTGATCCAAGAAACCACGTCGAGTTATAGCCCCAGGTTGGTTGTTTATTATAAAAACTACTGTGCGTCTAATGTAAAGGTGGATGAGATTTATACGTAAAATGATGACCAAAGGTATTGAATAGTCTGAAATCATAAAAGGGATGTTGGAGTAGCTCACTGACTTCAGTTTACTGAGACAGGGAATATGATAACAAACTCTAATTTTATATAAAGAACTTCACAAGCCAATGGGAATAATTCAGCAACACTTATTTAACCAAGACTCTATTACTGTCTAGAATACTCAGTTCTATTAACCTTATAAGAAGTCAAAATTTGAGAATAAGTCAGAGGTTTGATGCTTAGCATAGCTTTAGAAGCTTCTGAGGATATTTTGTTAGAATAAGGAGGAAGAAGAGAAGAGGAGAAAAAAAGTGAAGTAAGGAGTGTTTGGTGTGCAGGTGCTGAGGTGGTGACATGATGCTTGCGGGTCTGTCACCTCTGTGGGCGGGGCTCGGGCACTGAAGAACAAGCTGGTTTACCAGCATCTATTGTGCAGTTCCAGGTCTGTTTTTCAAACCTATGCCAGAAACAGATCGGAGTTCTTAACAGCTCTGCAGAGAGACATGCCAGAAATCAGCTCTTAATTACATCAGCTGCTAGCTGGGTGACCTCAGCAGCTACCTGAACTAAGCTCACCTCCCTCAGAGGTGGATGTGAGGATTAAACACAGCAATGGGCATGACGTGCTTAACATAGTACCTGGCTCACAGGGCACACACAGTAGGTGTTAATTATTAGTTAGGGAGGAGATATGGGAAGGTGGATAGAGTAAGGAAAAGTGGACTTGCCAAAGACTGCTCATTGCTCTCCAATACACATTCCCCTTTCTCCTTAGTGAAAGATCTCTGATTTTATAGCTCAGCACTTTCACCTCAGCAAAGCCAGAATTTCCCATCTGACCCTCCTTGCAGCTAGGTATGGCATGGAACTAAATCCTAACTGATGTACGGGACATCTTTAGAGCAGAGAGTGAAAGCTTTCCTCTGCTCTTGTTTCCTGGCCATAGTGTGGAGGCGCTGGCTGGAGCTTGGGCAGCCATTGTTGCCCATGAGGTGGGAGGCTAAGAGAGCAGCAAAGAGCCTGGGATCTTGATGCACAGGGAGCCGTCACCCTAACCCTAACTCCTACCTTGGGACTTGAAGCTGTGCGAGAAAAATAACTTTCCATCTTGTGGAAGCCATGGGGTTTTTCTGTTTGTTACATTCAGTCAAACCAAATCCTAACTGCTATTCAAGATCGAATGAGGTTGTTCAGTGGAGTTCAGGAACTGAGAGCTGAGTCCAGTGGGTAGGTGGAGGGTAGACTTGGCCAGGGTGGCACTAGTGGTGCAGACTGTAGGAGAGCTGAGCTCACTCCCGAGGTCCTGGACATCTTGTTTCCTGCAGACTTCTTTCTCTTGGGTCCTAATTTAGGCCCAGAGCAGTTTAGGAGGTAGCTGGTTTTTTTGTGAGCACAGAAACCATTTGTTCCAAAGAAGCAGCAAAACAAAGATGTGTTTCTGTGATTTGAAAGTTTACCCACAACTCAGGCTTTTTAGGAGTCTGTAAGTGGTAGGAGAAAGTAATTGCTTGGCTGAAATTCTCTAGGTTGGTTATTTATTATTATTATTATTATTTCATCTATATCAGTGGTCCTCAAACTTTGTTGAGCATTCGCTTCACCTGGGTAACTTTCAAACATCCTGAAGCCCAGGCCATGCTCCAGGCCCATTAGATTGGAAGTGGAGCAGGTGAGACCTGAGCAGCAGCAGTTTGTAGGTTCCCCAGGTGATCCCCTGTGCGGCGGGTTGGAAAAGAAGTGAATTTAATCTTTACCTCTGACACTCTAGCCCCTGGGCCAGTGCAGTGGGAGTGGGCTGGAAATTCAGAACTGCAGGTTGCACACCGGGTCTGCTGTATGTGCGTCTGCACCTTTCACAGGCTCCTGGGATTATTTGTGGAAGCAGCTGCCGTGAAAGGGGCTTCCATCTCCATGGTCTTTGCTGCCTCCAACCCTGTGCCTGGAGGACAGCCAGAAGGAATCCTGCAAGTGGGGCAACTCTTCATCTCAACCACATTGAGAAGGGTGAGATACCTGTGAAGTCAGGCTCTGGGCAGACCGCACAAGTGGCTCTTCTCCAGTAATTCCCCGATCCCCACAACCCTGCCCTCAGCCTTGGAGCTGAGCACTTCCCCCACAGCATGGCCCCTAGGCTGGCTTTGCCACTGTTTGTTGGGCCGAGCCTCAGGAGTAAAGATATTCCAGTGATAAGTGCTCAGTGACTGCCACAGTCAGTGATGAGGACACATCACGGCAATTGTCATTTGAAGCTATTGTATCAGGTGATCTGAGGATGCGCCAGGGCCTGCTATTGCACACTGTGGGGACAGGAGAAACAGTATCGCAGCTGAAAACACACTCTTCTCTAAGTCTGATCATTCGCGGGAAGAAGCTGATCCCCAAGTCAGAGAAGGAGTTGGCTGGAGGCATGTGGGCGTCCACCACTAATGTGCGGGCAGGCGGGTGAGGAATGTTCACCTGGGCCTTCAGCCATCCCGTGCCGGTGTTTAATACACAAATACCATATGTCATGAGATTTTAAAACAGCATAGACTCTCCTGGCAGTAACCTGGCAACCCAAAGGAGAGCATGTCCTTCTGGGGGAAGCACCCTTGCACGGAAGAGAGTCTTGCGTGGCTGCCCATCACCCTGCAGGGAAGGGCAGCGTGTTGGTGGGAAGGAATCGTTAACCCGGGAGAGAGGAGAACCAGCCAGCACTGAGCAGGCCTGTCTTACAGCTGGCCCACCACTGCGCACGGAGGCCTGACTTCCACCGAGAGCAGACACCAGAGTCCCTGCACAGTGAGGTGGCAGCAGATGGCCAGGCAGGGTGCATCCTGGCCAGTAGGGACCTGTGCACATGTGCAACCCAGTGTGGCCCACAGCTGGCTAACGTGCACTGCTGGTCCTGTTGTTCTGGATGCTTCTATGGTCTGCTCCTGAAAAGAGAAGAGCTTCCCTATGGCCCCACCAGAGCACCTCCTGCCCTCATCTCAAGAGGTCAACACCAGGAGTTCTCCCATGGCCAGGGACTGCGGTGCTCAGCTTTCCTGCATCCATCCCGCAAAACCAGCCCTCCCTTCCGGGCATGTGGTGGACTCACTTCGGTAAGCACTGCACTCTCACTGATTTCCTAACCCCAACCACCCGGGTTTTTGTTTGTTTCAGGTCGACTCTTGCAAAGAATGGAAGTCGTGGGGTCCCAGTGACCATGTATTTTGTTGCCTTTCAGGGAGCAGAGTGGGACCTCCACCTGCCTTCTGCCGCTTGTCAATCCTTTTTTCTTCCTGTTTTGCCTCTTGCAGTGGCTCAACATGACCCAGAAATGACTCACGAGGGTGGCGCTCCCGCCTCCCCTGACCCCTGGTCTAGTTGCTTCCTCTGGCAGCTCAGAATTTCACAAACACACACTCTGGGCCTCCGTCAAGGCCCCTCACGAACTATTCTTTTTAGGGAATCACAGAACAACAACAGGATATAGCCCTGGCCTTTCTCAGAACCTTTTCTTTGTTTAATATTTCAGCTCTTCTTCCCTATAAAGCTTTTCCCAACAGGGCCAACCCATGAAAATCTAGTTCTCCACAGTGAGGCAAAGCCAGCTTCCTAGACAGAACACTTAAAAATGGTTAAATTTGTAAATGTCATGTAATGTGTATTTTGTCACCATAAAAAATTACCCATAAAAATCTATCTCACTTTTCTCTACTCAAACATTTATTGTTATGAATATAATTATTTATATTTTAAAATTTTAAGTCATAGGATTAATGGGATAATGCGTATGGGGAAAGCTGTTAAAACATTTACAAGTTTCTGATGAAAAATAAAACCTACCATGGTTTCTGGTCTTATGACTTGGATAGAATCATTTATAACCATTTCTGTCTATGTTTTGATTGTTCATTGTTAGCTACTGTCTAATATTTGTTGAGAAGATTAATAATCCAGGAGACATATTAGATGCTACCTCCTAGCCAAGCTTTCAGCTTTTTAATAACTTTATCACTCTTTTATT
This sequence comes from Cynocephalus volans, assembly GCF_027409185.1. Classification (NCBI taxonomy): domain Eukaryota; kingdom Metazoa; phylum Chordata; class Mammalia; order Dermoptera; family Cynocephalidae; genus Cynocephalus; species Cynocephalus volans. The sequence continues at coordinate 123,517,079 of NC_084465.1, forward strand.
CTCCCAGGGATTAATGTGTAAATTTAAATAGTTCACTTAAAAACAACCCATTTCTATCTGCTCCTTGTATGAAATATGAAGAACTTAGCAAATGCACATGTTTGTTTTCTGCTTTCCTTATCTTCTGATTTTTTGAAGTTATATTATTGTTTTTACATTTTCAAGACATCACTTAGAGGTGTTCCATAAATATAATTTTGTGCTTTGTCTAAATATGGTTTCTTCTAACAATGTCTACCTGACAAATGCATTTCTAGTATCATGAGTATATAAATATAATTCACTTTAGAAAAAAAAGTCTCAGTCTCCTAAGCAGTTAGGTTCTAAAACGTGTCTTTCTGCCCGTGCATATTATTATGAAAGTGAATAACTGTGACCCTTGGCACCATGTATTTGTACAGAGGATGCTTTTCCTGAGGTGGCAGGGTGAGGTGTGAAGATGAAGATGGCTTTATTTATTTCTGTAAAATTTCGTCAGTTAAAGATTTATGAAAAGAGAATCTTGAGTCATGTTAATAGAACTGAATTTTGTCCACTTCTCTGGGCTTCTCTCTTGGGTCTCCTTAGTTTGGGCTTTCTCTCCAGGTAGGTGATCCCCAGCCTTTCTAGAGCCCTTCTAGTTTTTTAAATATGTGTGTGTGTGTGTATATATATATATATATATATATATATATTTTTTTTTTTTTTTTTTTGGTGGGGGGGGTATTGTTATCTGCACCTATGGAAGAGACTGGGAAAGATAGCCCCTGGTCTAGCTGCTCCAAGTTGAGTTTTCTTTAATAATTACTGAAACAACTCTACCATCATCAGCTGTGTGCTCTTTGTACTTCATTCTGAGCTTGGAGCTTCTCTGGAATTCTGTTAGCATGACCACTTTGCTCTGGTTTTGGGGCCAGATTTTCTTTAGTCAAATCCATTTTCTCTCTATTTTCCAGGATTCCCTCAGTCTTTCTAATTTATTATTGCCACCTAATAATTTTTTGAATACATTTTGTTGTTGTTGTTGTTATTTTAAAAGGATGGCAGGAGATATAAAAGGTAGATGTATTTGCTAGGGCCATTTTGAAAGAAAATTCTCCTTCATTCTTCTAAATGACTGTATAATACTGCACTGCGTAGATGCATTAACCATGTCTTTTATTTTCTGTGTTCTGATGCTTTGATGTCTGGGGCCTTGCTGACACTGGAGGGACTGCCCCTCCCAGGGTTAGGCAATTCCTAGAGATGGTATGGGACTCCCCATGAGTGTGCTTTTCATACACAAACCAACCAATCCAGAGCCCATATCCCAACCACCTCCTTTACTGAACCCTGACACCAGAGGCAGGATTCCCCTTCCCTAATCACACCAGGGCCAGGAACGAGACAGTAGGAACAGGGGACACCTGTACCCCAGCACCTTAGCCTGACTCACCCATTCCTTCTCATGGAAGCCACAATGTAGGCTCTGGCCCATGTTCTCCCCTCCCCACCGCTGCAGGCTGACCAAGCCTGGGGCTTTCCCACGTGGCCCTCAGCATTGTGTGTAGTGCACCCCTCATCTCAGAAACTGTAACAAATTATCTTTTCAATGGCAATTTTCTCCTGATGTGTTGGCCTTACTATACTCTCAATTTTCTATTAATACACTATATTTAAAACAATAAGTAAACTGTATTTGTTATCACATTCTAGTTGTTTTTTAGAATATTTAGAAGTTAAAATTTTTGAAGGATATTACCAATAAGTCTTCAAAGAACATGCTTTTATAGGTAATTATCTTTTAGAAAAAACAACTATTACAACAGAGGTTAGCACACCAATTGTAGGGAAAGTGAAGGAAAGTGGTCAGGGCTCCTCAGGATGTTCAGCATCTTGCCAAGCATTTGATGTAAGTATGTAACTGTGCATGTGTGCCCAGGTGTTCCTTGGCTATTGTCTGTGGATGCGTGTGGGCACCCAGGTATTCCTGGGTTATGTGACTCGTACCCAGTCGTCCTGGGTTATCAGACTTAATTACAAAGGACGATTGGCTCTGATCCACAGTGCCTGCTGTCCCAGGGATGCCCCAGGAGGTGGGGAGGAGGCCACAGGGAGTCCACCACTGCTGCTGGAGGCTGTTGCTGCAAGCTGTTGCTGCCAGGGCCCCAAGGACCATCCGGGAGGCCTCCTTCACTGCTGCAGGAGGCTGCTGTAAGCTGCTGCTGCTGCTGAGGAAGCTGAGGACTGAGCTTGTGTCATCTGCCAATGGCTCCTGAGATCTTTCCCAATTACCTAGATCGTGGACCTCTGTGTGAGGGGTCTGGTGACCCAGCTGGGCATATGAGAGGTCATCACCCAGTCTGTACAATGGGTTTGAAGGGTATAAGCCCAAGCCCTAGCAATACACCAATCAATGAGAAATTCTAAATGAATTTAATTGCATTTCAGTGAGTATTTCAGAGAGAATTCTAAGCATCTAAAGGCAGAATTTGGGGTCTACATATCTAGTGGCCCTCAAAAGAGACCAGAAAATTGAAAAGAGGGGTAACATGACCCCAAAGAGAAAATTTAACCTCTTAACTTACCTTGCACATGGCACATGCTTGGTTATTGATAAAATTATGGAAATTATAATAATAACATTCAACATCCATATTAATAAAATTATTTTCCATCTTTATTATACATCTAAAATTCTATGAATCCATTTCAGATATAGACAGTATATAATAGTATCCAGGTGTAAACAATAACCAAAAAAAAAGTACTAACATTTGAGATATTTCTATATTCCAGGTATTTCACATTTAGTCCCTAAAATAACCATGTGAGTATGGGCTTATTTTATCTCTTTTGTTGTAAATATTTTAAAATCGTGGCTGATTACTACTTTGCCTATAGTTGTAAAACTAGTAAGTGGAAGAGCCATAATGTAAACTTACATAATATTGATTTTTTCCCTTAAGTCCATTAGGTAGTCCTTTTTAGGGATGTGTGTGGGGTGGGCAAGGGTTGGGGTTGCAGAAGGAGGGTGGATTTCATTTGCCTCCAAACCCTGAGGTGACATGTAGTAAAATACCAGATTCTGGCTCACAGATTGTTCTACCCAGCTGGCTTTTTGTTCAGTCACTGGCCCATCTTGACCTTTCAGATCTACAAAAGACACATAGGATCTTTATTCTAGCTCCAAGAAGTTTAGTGTTGAAATTGTGGTCCTGTGCTTTTCTGGACACTGGCTTCTGTTCTCTCCTCTGCCCTTCCTTCCTTCTTCCTCACCATTGGCCCAGGTGTGGGACAGGCACCTTTACCTGGGCTACCCTCACTCCCCTCCCAGGTGTTAAGGAAACATTACTCAATGAGATTCCTTAAAGCATGGTAAGGAAGACTGTAATCAGGATCATCATGATAGGTATTATTATAGACCACTGCAGTGGGGTCTTGCAGTGGGGGAGGAAGTTTGAGCTCAGTTCTGAATACAGCTGGGCCAGTGGGATTTACAGCCAAGGAGCAGTGTGGGGGATCAGTGGGTGGAACAATGCTGCAAGGAAACATCTTGGGGGAAGGGGGATTCTTGCTAAACAGACCTAGCAGATTCTTGCTGAAGATAGGCCAGGGTGATCAGACATCACCTGGCGATGGTGGAGGATGAGAAGTCCAATTAGGTATCCATGGTGATCAGACATTGAAGGTAGGGGTTCTTGCTAAACTGGCTTTTCAGGGTTCTTTGCTGAACCTGGATTTTACAAGGAAATGCACAGATGTATCTAGGGGAAGGTTCAGGAGCCTAGTTAAAGCTTGACCAAGTAAAGACAGGAGCTGGAGGCAATGGGCTGGATTTCACTGCAGATTTTCGAGTAACATTGCCTTAGTTTGGGCTTACCCCCACATCAGACCCCAAGACAAGAACTCAAGTGCAGGCATGCTTTGGGGCAAGTTGATTCCAGCGAGCTGAGGTAAGAAGGGTGTGTTCATGTCTGGGAAATGACGACTGCTCAGTCCCACTTGAGGACTTTGTGGAATGTATGTCAGAATTGTCCCACCAGGGGAAGGGGGGCTGGGTGCATGTGTCTGTGGGACTCATCTCTCTTGCTGAGGTTGCCTATGGGAGTGGTTATATCCTGCTGATTCCTGGCTGTCCCACCCAGAGGATGTAGAATGCCTCAGGCAGCAAAGTGGGGAGACCCCCCGTGAGTCGGGGAGCTGTCAGCATGCTGGGAACCACCCAGGTGAGCTGCAGGTGGACACAGGTGGGCCGGTGGGAGGTAGGTGGGTTACCCACTGCATCTGCTCTCATCAGATTAGTATTGGGTGCATCCCAATACCATGCAGAAAACTATCACAACTGGGTCAATGAGGGTAGGGTGCGGAGGATGGGAAATGTTTTCAGCTCTTCAGCAAGGGCCAGGGATGTAGAAGAGATATGGCTTGGGCTCCTTTCTTCTCCACTTTGTTAATCTGTCTTGGTCTTCCAACCACAACTGACCACAAATTGACACTCCTCCTCCTGTTCCTGAAGTGGCCCCTGTACCCCAAGCCTGGCTGTCCCTCCATGATTTCTCATGTGCCTGCTCCCCAACAAATCAGCATGCATGTGCCATGTTGTGTTGATCGATTTGGTGACTACTTTGTTCCACTGTATTGGTCTGTTTCTGTTACTTAGAACAACGGAAACTGGGCAATTCATAAATGAGATTTATTTTTTACAGTTTGGATGTTGAGAAGTCCACGGTCCAGGGGATGCATCTAGTTAGGGCCTTCTCCTAGGTGGGAACTCTCTACAGGGTCCCGTGGTGACCAGAGTGTCACATGGTGAGGGTGGGCTGAGCAGGAGAGCTAACCTCTTCACTAACTTTCCTTATAAAATCATCAGAACTACGTCTGTGACAACACATGACTCCATGAATAGATCAGTCCATTCATGAGGGCACAGTCCTCATAATCCAATCATCTCTCAAAGACCCCACCTTTCAAACACTGTAATTGGATTTCCCACCCTCTTAACACTTACAATGGAGATCAAGTTTCCAATGCATGAACTTTTGGGGGACAAAACTGACCCATAGCATCTACCTTTCAATCTTCTCCTCCCAACCTTGGTAGACCACTGAGGGGAACTCTTCCCAAATGGTTTATCCAGCTATCTTGCTAGTCTACTAGTTGAATTTCCCCAAGAGACTTCTCACACCTGTTAACAAATTAACTGCTCTCTGGTCCCTATGCCACAATTATCACTTTTTATGCATGTTATTTGGTTTGTATTTAGTTTCTCCCTAGTGAGACTGCAAAGTCCCTTGCAAGAGAAGGATTATATTTTACCTCTTTAAAAGTCTAATAGAATGTTTGACACGTGGGTAAACACTCAGTAAATATCCACTGATAGTTTAAAACTTCATTGAATTACAGACTAAAGATGACTCAAAGAACTGTTTTGTAAATCTTCCCTTTGGCATGGCCTCTCATTTTACTTCCAGTAGAATGAGGATAAGTGTCACTACATTAAAAGAAGATAAGATTTCACTGCAAATGCTAGAGACATGAGAATTGTAATCCTTTTAAGAGCTCAGAGCTGCCAACCTCTTGATTCCCTGTTGGACCAGCAGTACCTGTAACCAGTGTTGCAACACTGGCTTTACCTACCTGGGAGGATGGTTGACGGACAGAGTGTTTTCTCTCAGGGATGGTGAGCTCTATAGGACTCTGTCCTTCAGGCAACTCAAGGACATCTTTCCCTTTTTAAATAACTACATATTAATGTATATATTTGAGTAAATACATTACTGCTGTGGACTGGATGTTTATGCCCTCCCAAAATTCATATGTTGAAATCCCAGCACCCAAAGTGATGGTATTAGGAAGTAAGGCCTTTGGGAGGTGATTAGATCATGAGGGTGGAGCCTTCAGTAATAATAGTATTACTGCCCTTACGATGAAGGCCCCAGAGAGCTAGTGTGCATGTGTGTGTGTGTGCATGCATTCTCTCTCTCTCTCTGCCATGCGAGGATAGAGGGAAGACCGCAGTCTATGAACCAGAATGTAGGTCCTCATCAGACGCTGCAACTTGCTCTTGGACTTGCAGCCTTCAGAACTGTGAAAAATAAACTTCTGTTTTCTATAAGCCACTCAGTCTATTATATTTTGTTATAGCAGCCTGAACAGACTAAGACAATTGCCAAACATATATGATGCAGTTCTTTCTAAAGGACTACTGGAATCTATCAACTGTACTGTGAAACCCTCAACACAGTGATAGAAATCCACGATCTGTTTTGCTGAGTCTAATGATACCCTCAGCATGTCAGCATCCATGTGGAGGGAGACCCCCACCTCAAGCATGAGAGCGGCTCCTCCCAGGTGCCAGGTGACCTCCTGGGCAAAAGACACCGAGAAAAAGGAATCAGCACTGTGAAAGGGACCAGGGCAGGAAGAGCTTTTAGGAGCTCCAGCACCTCTTTCTCAGGGCTCCTGACAACAGCAATGCACAGTGGGTAAATGTAGTGTACACAAATAAAGTCATGCAACACTCAGACCACAAAGACAGAAAAGTCAATGGAACATTTGAGAGCAGGAGGAAGAACAGGGATAAAGGAGGAGTTTGCCTTAAAGCAAAGCGGATAGCATATGTTAATATTTTAAAACCCCAGTTCTGAAAATGCTTGTTTGGCACCAGCCCTTCCTCCCCAACTCTCCGCTTGGCTCTTGGCTTCCCTTTCACCCCTTCCCTTCCAGACAGGGCTGTGCACATCACCGAGCAGGCTCTGTGATCCCTTCTCATCAAGCTCTGACAGAAGGGCCTTCCACTGACACTCTGCCAGGCAGTAAAAACACCAAAGAGACATCTTTTACAAAATGGATTGCTTATTTTGTGCCTGGCCGTCTGCTAAAAGCATTTCATGTGCACCATCTCACTTAATCCTCAGAACACTAAGAGGTAGGTACTATGATTATCATTTTTATTTCCCAGATAATGAAACCAAAGCTCTAAAGATCAGATCACATTGCGTTAAGTGGCAGATTTGAGATTCACAACTGTCTGAACTCCTACCAACGGCAGTGCAGAAGGTGCTTTTCCAACCCAATGCTATCACAGCCCCCAGCATCCAGCAGAAACCCTCTGTGTAAAAGATGCTTAACAAATGCTTGAATAAATGAATGAGCTATGTGTTCTAACCTGCAAGGGAAAACTTTTCTGTATGTACATATTATTGGGATTCATTAATTTATGATATGACAATGAAACTCAGATAAAATAATTGGCTGAGTACCACAACTTACTGATTTTTTTTTTTTTTTTGAAATTTACAACTACACCTTTGTGTTGCAAATCATGCATTTCTGGAGTTTTGGACGCACTTCTGTGATGGCACCAGAATGTTGAAACTCAAAACAGACCAAAGGACTTCGGTATGGCTCCCAATACTGTAATCGATGCAGCTGTTTAATATCAGTCCAGACTGCATCTTCGATCACAGAGGACATCATGTGCCTGAGCTTGCATTTGAGTAACCTCAACCTAGCCTCAGATAGATGTGAGCTTTTTAGGTTTATTTACTTCACTTTTTCTATCTTCATGTTTTCTGATGAAATTGTACATTAGCTCTCGTGCCTGCAGGTGGTCATTGCCCTTTAAGGATGTGTGACTGGAGGTTGGAGTGATATTTCAACTCCTAGCTTTCTTCCTCGACTGAATCTCTCCATATCTCTTGTCAAATCACCTGACTGCGACAGTCTTCTTAGTGGATCCACTGGGAACACTTCTGGCCCTGAGATAGTGGTTCTAAAATATAGTTCTAAAAATAGTAGTTCTAAATATAGTTCTAAAATATAGTAGTTCTAAAGTATAAAACATATGTTTTATACTTACATAAAATATATAAAGTATAAGTACACATATACTTAATTCTTTGTAGATTTGGCAGTTCCACTGGATTAATTTTCAAGTCAAGTAGCTGTACATTTTTCCTGTGCAAAAAGGAAAGAATGTTGAGTTTTTAAACAAATCCTTTACAAAAATTATAGTAGTTACAGAAGTCACAAATATACGATCAACAGGAAACTCCACCAAAACTTGCCTTCTTTTATAAAATGTAAAAACTCAGCACCATCATTTTTTTTCTGGTGATCGGAGACGTACTTGAAAATTGGAAACTGACTTTTCAGCAAAAGCGTGGACTGAACCAGAAAGCACCTATGTCTCTGTAGCTGTGTGTTGTCTTTGTTTTTTGCGTTTGGATTGGGGGTGTGTAGGAAAGGCACCTGCCAATTCAGGGCAGCATGCCAAGAACTAGAAGAGGGGGCTGGGCAGGATTTCCCGAGTCCAAAGAACATTTATTTTCTGTGGCCATTTGAGAAATGAACGTATGAAGACATGAACTGGGCATGAATAAAACAGAATAGCCCTCACGGAACCTTCTAACATAACTCTGTACCTTATAAATACATACAATCCACAAGTTTCAATTCAAAAATAATTCCTTAAAACAACCTAAGAAAATGACTTTGAACAAAAGTCCGTGTCTCCCTGAGTAGGTCTTTTCTTCTTCCTTGAGTTCGGTAGCATCCCCTAAATTCTGAAGATCAGCAGGTGAAAGTGCGCAAGCAGAAAGTCAGGTTCCAGGTGGTTCTGGTGCCTCTTCTCTGTGCGTTGATGTTTCTGACACTGCTTCTCTACCTCATCGTGATTTGGGAGGGGAGCCATGTTTAGTTGTGCTAACCTCCCTGAGTATCCTAACATGCTTTACTGATTTCTGAATCAGCGTTCTTGGTGTACTTTCACGTGGGGCCACAACATGCCTGACAAACATCCCAACTTGGTCAAAATATGTCACGTGTTGAAGAAGTTTGGCCAAGATCTTCAGAAATCTCTCCAGTGTCATGAGTGTGCCCCAATCAGTCTAATTTCAATTCCACATTCTTCTTCCACAGATGAAAAAATTCTGGCAACAAGGGCTGTGCACACGGCTGGCCCCCGCCTCCAATGCTCTGTCCTTCCCAGGATGCGGGGAAGACAAGTCCTCCCTGCCTGTCATGAGCAGGTGCGCCCCTCCTGGGTGCGGGGCTGTGTCTGGAAGCCCTGCATGTTGCTTCAGGGCCCAAAGCTGTTTTCTGCTGTTGGGGACCCAGTGGCTAGCAACATCTGCAAACAGGTGTTTGTCCTTGGAGTATATTGCATGAAGTGCCATAGACCATCAGAGATGCTGCGAAGTGCACATTGCAAAGCTGTGCTGATGGCACAGCTTCAACCCCAGACAGGCCTGGGGACTACTGAAGGGGGCTGGCAAGTTTACTGAAATGTAAACTCTTACAATAGGGAAAATCCATCCTGTTTATATCAAACAGTGAGCAATAATTTATATAAAATAGAGATTCAGTCACCCTGAGTTCATACATGAGGTGATGAGGGTGAACCAGAATAAGGATTAGAATCAGTGAAATCCTACTAATTCCAAGTGAGACAAAAAGATTTCCTTGGCTGACCTGATGTGCACAATATTTAATTCATGCTGCATTTCTCTCTTCCCTTCTCTTGAATCTTTTTCTTTCAGTAATACTTTGTGCCCGTATGTCACTGCTCAACCTCGAGAGTATACGAATTGAAGAGTTTCCTTCATTTGACTAAATAGAGGGCTTAAACTTTGTGTTCTGATGTTTTGTAAGAGCAGAAATATTTTTCTTTCTGTTAAAATACACTTCAATGGCAATTTGGAGTAGATGGAGTAGTATATTTCTGGTCTAAATTACCGACCTGGGTATTATTTTTCAGGACAATTAGATATAACTGAATTAGCAATAGATTCACATCTACTTCACCTGCTTGACTAGTGGGTTAAATCTGATATGTGCTGGTCAGAGGAACTGGGCTTCAGCCTGACCCAAGCTTCACATAAGGTGGGGACATCACCACCCACATTAATTCTGTACACCTCTGTATTTGGCAAGTGTGGCGAGTATGGCGTAAATGAGTGGAGGTAGGTAATTAGTATTTCAGTTTAGTTACACTCACCTGACGTTCAGAGCCCTGGGCCCTGGAGTAATGTTTTCCTAGGAACTGTGTTAAAATTCACAGGTTGCATCTTATTCAGTGCCTGTGCCACAGTAGGCAGCAAACCTATGTGTGTCGAATGAATGAATTAATCTGGTTTAACTTTCCAGAACACCTAAAATAAATAAATGTTTTGATGTTAGACTATACACTTACATTCTATTTCCTTTCTAAAATTGAAACTTCCTAAAGAAATGCAGAGGTGCACTGTCTTAGTCCTTTTGGGCTACGAAAACAGAATACCATAACCAGGTGTCTTATAAACAATGCACATTTATTTCTCACAGTTCTGGAGGCTGGATGGCAGGGTGTTAGCAGATTCAGTGTCTTGTGAGAGTCAAATTCTTGGTTCATAGATGGCACCTTCTCACTGTGTCCTCACATGGTGGAAGAGGTGAGAGAGCTCTCTGGGGTCTTTTTTGTGAGGGCACTAATCCTATTCATGAGGGCTCCACCTTCATGACCTAATCACCTCTCAAAGGCCCCACCTTCTAATATCATTACCTTAAGGGTTAGCATTTCAACATATGAATCTTGGGGGGACACGAATATTTAATCTATATTTAATGAGAAATGGGAGAAATGACCCCAGATGTGACCTACTAACTATGCCCACTGGTGGTCTGTCAACACCAATTAAATCTCCTGTCTCTTGGTCCCAGACACTTCTCCAAGCAGAGTCCAGGCTGTTTCAGGTCAGCTCTAGTCATCAAATATTCACCGCATCCCTTTCTGAGCTGTTTTCAGGGACTAGGACGCAGTTCATGTTGGGAATTCTTGGACACTTAACTTTTGCTGTGTAATCATTTATTATGTACCATTTTCCACAATGGGTGTACGAATTTACATTCCCACCAACAATGTAGGAGGTTTCCCATTTCTCTGCATCCTCACCAGCATTTGTTATTTTCTGTCTTGTTGGCAATAGCCATTCTAACTGAGGTGAGATGATATTGCATTGTGGTTTTAATTTGCATTTCCCTGGTGATTAGTGATGTTGAGCATTTCTTTCTGTGCTTGTTGGCCGTTTGTTAAGTCTTCTTTTGAGAAATGTCTCTTCAGTTCCTTCATGCATTTTTTACTTGGGTTGTTTGTTTTTTTGCTTTTGAGTCACTTAAGTTTTTTATATATTCTGGATATTAGCCTCTTGTCTGATGTGCATTTTGCAAACACTTTCTCCCATTCTGTAGGATATCTCCTCACTTTGCTAATATTGTCCCTTGTTGTGAAGAAGCTTTTCAGTTTGATGTAGTCCCATTTGTGTATTTTTGCTTTAGTTACTTGTGCCTTTGTAGTTTTGCTCAAAAAAGTATTGCCCACTCCCATTTCCTATAGTGTTTCCTCTATGTTTTCCTCTTGCAGTTTCATACTTTCTGGTCTATATTTAGGTCTGTAATTCATTTTGAATAGATTTTTGTGTATATATACAGAGAGAGGGGTCTAGTTTCATTCTTCTGCATGTGGATGTCCAGTTTTCCCAGCACCATTTATTGAAGAGGCTGTTCTTCACTGTGTGTCCTTGGCACCTTTATCAAAAATTAGTTGGCTGTAAGTGTGTGGGTTTATTTCTGGGATCTCTATTCTGTTCCTTTGGTCTAGCTGTCTATTTTTATGTTAGTTCCATGCTGTTTTGGTTACTATAGCTTTTTAGTATATTTTGGGGTCAGGAAGTGTGATACCTCCAACTTTGTTCTTTTTGTTCAAGATTGCTTTAGCTATGGGGTCGTTCATGGTTCTACACAATTTTAAGATTTTTTTTTTTTCTATTTCTGTGAAGAATGTCATTGGTATTTTGAAAGGGATTGTGTTGAATGTATAGATTGCCTTGGTCATTACAGACATTTTGATGATGTTAATTTTTCCAACTCATGAGCATGGACTTTCTTTTTATTTATTTGTTTCTTCAATTTTTTTCACCAATGTTTTATAGTTTTCAATGTAGAGATCTTTCATCTCCTTGGTTAAATTTACTCCTAGGTATTTCATTTATTTGATAGCTATAGTGAATGGGATTACTTTCTTGATTTCTTCTTCAGCTAGTTCATGATTGGCATATAGGAAGGCTATTGATTTTTATGTGTTGATTTTGTCTCCTGCCAGTATACTGAACTTACTTATTAGTTCTAGTAATTTTTCAGTGGAGTATTTAGGATTTTCTACATATGTGATTATGTCATCTGCAAATAGAGATCGTTTGACTTCCTCCTTTCCAGTTTGGTTGCCCTTTATTACTTTCTCTGGCCTTATTGTGCTGGCTAGAACTTCTAGTACTGTAGAGAGCACTAACATTTATAAAGCAAATAGGGGGCCTGTTTTCCAAAGCCCTGTAGTCTCAGGTTTAGCCTAACATTTTAGAATTAACATACAGAAATGTTAATCTTGCAAAAGACAGGAAACTTTCTTCAGGCTAAAGTCTCTGTTGTGGATATAAAATTGTAACACAGCAAAGTTGCTGGCTCAAGGACAGATGTCCTTGGTTAACCTGCTGATTGATATGTAAAATACTGAGGAAACTGCTGCAGGAAAACACAGTATTTGCTTAGAACAAGCTTTTATTGGTGTATTGACTTAACCTTTTGCAAATTGCATTATTGAATGTCACTTTGCTTATTTCAATGATGTTACCAGTTTTCCATTTGTTAGCCATAATTCTGTCGATATCCTTGTGTCTTTGTAATGGTTAAATCAACTGAATTTTCTTGTAAAACTTCCTTGTCTTTACAATAAAAGGGAGAGGCTAACTTTGGAAGTGGCTGACACATTCAGTTTGCCTCTCATAAAGAGGAAATTACTGAAGTGCAGTCCGTCCAGGCCTCAGTGCATGCATAGTGCTTGAGTATTCACATAATTCTTTTCTTTGTATCTGTTACACAGGGAAAAACGTATGACACAGTACTAAGTTGGATAATAGTGGGGGAAAGTGGGCATCCCTGTCTTGTTTCAGATCTTAGAGGAAAAGTCTCCAATTTTTATCCATTCAATATGATATTAGCTGTGGGTTTATTGTTTATGGCCTTTATTATGTTGAGGTGTATTCCTTCTATTCTTAATTTGTTGAGTGTTTTATCATCAAGGATGTTGGGTTTTACCAAATACTTTTTCTTCATCTATTGAAATGATCATGTGTTTTTCCCTTCATTCTGTTAATGTGATGTTTTATGTTTATTGATTTGCATATGTTGAACCATCCTTGCATCCTAATTTTATTCCATTGTGGTCAGACGAGGTAGTTGATATTATTTCAGTTTTTAAAAAATTTGTCAAGACTTGTTTTGTGACCTAACATATGGTCTATTCTAGAAAATGTCCATATGCTGCATAGAAGAATGTGTATTCTGCAGCTATTGGATGAAATACTCTATATATTTTCTTTAGGTTCAATGGCCTAGAATAGAGATTAATTCTGATGTTTTCCGGTTAATTTTCTGTCTAGATGATTTGTCCATTGCTGAAAGTGGGGTGTTAATGTCCCCAACTATTATTGTGTTGGAGTCTATTTCTTCCACTAGGTATAAAAGTAATTGCTTTAAATAACTGGGTGCTTCAGAGTTGGGTATGCATATATTTAGAATTGTTATATCCTCTTGTTGAATTGAATCCTTTATCATTATATAACAACGTTCCTTATCTTTTTTTTTTTTTTTTTTTTTACTTCCTTTGGCTTGCAGTCTATTTTATGTGATATAAGATAGCTACTCCTGCTTTTTGGGGGGGTTCTATTTGCATGAAATATCTTTTTCCATCCCTTCATTTTCAGCCAGTGTGTGTCTTTATAGGTGAAGTGAGTTTCTTATAGGCAGTGTATTGTGGGTTTTTGTTTTATAATCCATTCAGCCACTTTGTGCCTTTTAATTGGGAATTTAATCCATTTACTTTTCGAGTTATTACTGATGTACAGGGACTCGTTACTGACATTTTGTTCCTTTACTCTGATTGTTTTGTTGATCTTTTTTTCCCCAATCTTACTGTATTCCTTTGTGATTGAATGGTTTTCTCTAGCAGTGTATTTTGATTTCTTGCTATTTATTTTTAGTATATGTCTTATAAGTTTTTTTTTTGTGGTTATCATGAGGCTTACAAAAACATGTTACAGTTATAACAGATTATTTTAGACTGATTACAACTTAATTTTGATATCTAAGAAAAAAGAAAAGAAACAAAGACAACTCTGTGCTTTGGCATCATTAACCCCACTTTTTGACAATTTGTTGTTTCAAGTTACATCTTTTAATTTTGCCTATCTCTTATATGGCTATTGTATATGTTACTGTCCTGTTAGGTTTGTGGTTTAGTCTTCATACTAAGAATGTAACTGGTTTATTCACCCCCCTTATGACATCAGAGTACTCTGAGGTTTTGTTTGAATTTCCTTTATTAATAAGTTATGTAGTTTCAAATGTTTTCTTGCTCCTCGTTAGCATCATCTTCTTTCAGATTGAAGAACTCCCTTTACCATTTCTTATAATGCAGATATAGTATTGATGAATAGCCTTAACTTTTGTTTGTCTTGGAAAGACTTTATTTTTCCTTCTTATTTGAAGGGTACTTTTGCAGGATAGAGACTTCTTGGCAGTCTTTTTCCTTCAACACTCTGAACATATCATCCCAGTCTTTTCCAGCCTGTAGGGTTTCTACTGGGAAATCCACTGAGATGTATTGAGGCTCCATTGAATATTATGTCTTTCTTTTCTCTTGCTGCTTTCAGTATTCTTTCTTTGTCTTTGATTTTTGATGCTTTGATTATGATGTGCCTTGGGATATTACTCCTTGGATTCAATTTGACAAGTGACCTCCGAACTTCCCATACCTGCATTCTGTCATCTTTCTCCATACTTGGAAATTTTTGGCCATTATTTTTTGAATATGCTTTCTACATCTTTTCCTTTTTTTCTCTACTTCAGGTATGTCAATTACATGGAGGTTATTTCTTTTGAGGGAGTCCCATGTTTGCTGTATTTCTCTTCCATTTTTTCTCATTCTTTTACTGTATTTCTGTTCCATTTTTTCTCATTCTTTTTTATTTTTACTCCTCTGATTTGGTAATTGCTTGTGTTCTATCTTTATGCTCACTGATTCTTTCCTCTGTTTGATTAAGTCTGCTGTTGGAATTTCTATCGAGTTTTTCAGCTCAGAAAATGAATTCTTTCTTTCTAGAATCTCTATTTTTAAAAAAAAAAAATTGATTCAATTTCATTGTCCAGTTTCTCATTTTGCTCATGGATTATTTTTATTTTTATTTACTTTTATTTTTTTATTTTTTAATAACTTGTTCTTAATATACAATGTGGTTGATTGTTGTGGCCAATTACCGAAACCTCACTCCCCTCCTCCCTTTCCCCCCTCCCTCCCAACAATGTCCTTTCTGTTTGCTTGTCATATCAACTTCAAGGAACTGTAATTGTTGTGTCTTCTCCCCCACCCCCCGGTTGTTTGTGTATTTATTTATTTTTAGCTCCCACAAATAAGTGAGAACATGTGATATTTCTCTTTCTGTGCCTGACTTGTTTCACTTAATATAATTCTCTCTAGGTCCATCCATGTCATTGCAAATGGCAGTATTTCATTCTTTTTTATAGCAGAGTAGTATTTCATTGTGTAGATATACCACATTTTCTGTATCCATTCATCTGATGATCAACATTTGGACTGGTTCCAACTCTTAGCTATTGTAAAGAGTGCTGCAGTGAACATTGGGGAACAGGTATACCTTCAACTTGATGATTTCCACTCCTCTGGGTATATTCCTAGAAGTGGGATAGCTGGGTCATGTGGTAGATCTATCTGCAATTGTTTGAGGAACCTCCATACCATTTTCCATAGAGGCTGCACCATTTTGCAGTCCCACCAACAATGTATGAGAGTTCCTTTTTCTCCCAACCTCGCCAGCATTTATCATTCACAGTCTTTTGGATATTAGCCATCCTAACTGGGGTGAGATGGCATCTCAGTGTGGTTCTGATTTGCATTTCCCGAATGCTGAGTGATGTTGAGCATTTTTTCATATGTCTGTTGGCCATTCGTATATCTTCCTTTGAGAAATGCCTATTTAGCACTTTTGCCCATTTTTTAATTGGGTTGCTTGTTTTTTTCTTGTAAAGTTGTTTCAGTTCCTTGTATATTCTGGATATTAATCCTTTGTCAGATATATATTTTGTAAATGTTTTCTCCCACTCTGTTGGTTTTCTTTTAACTCAGTTAATTGTTTCTTTTGCTGTGCAGAAGCTTTTTAGTTTGATATAATCCCATTTGTTTATTTTTCCTGTGGTTGCCTTTGGGGTCGTATTCATGAAGTCTGTGCCCAGTCCTACTTCCTGCAGTGTTTCTCCTATGTTTTCTTTAAGAAGTTTTATTGTTTCAGGGTGTATATTTAATTCTTTAATCCATTTTGAGTTGATTTTAGTATATAATGAGAGGTATGGGTCTAGTTTGATTCTCCTGCATATTGATATCCAGTTATCCCAGCACCATTTGCTGAAGAGGCAGTCTCTTCCCCAGTGTATAGGCTCATGGATTATTTTTATATATCATTTAATTTTTTGTCTATTTTCTTGTGACTTCCTGGACATCCTTGAGAGGGTTACTCTGAATTCTCTGTCAGACACTTCATAAATCCTCTGTTCCTCTGAGTCTGTTGGTAGTGCTTCATTTTATTCCTTTCTTACTGTCATATTTCTCTGTTCTTTCTCAATCTCTGTGCCTTTATCTTGATGCCTGGGCATTTGAGGAGACTGCTACCTCTTCTTGGTTTTATACATGATTTCTCGTGGTGTTAGACCTTTATTAGTTAATACGAGAGCTTTGTCTGGTGTATGGTTGTTTTCTTTTCTTTTCTTTTCTTTTTTTTTTAGTTCCATGGTTGATTATTAGCTACCACCACCACTTAAACCCTCCACTGGGAATAGTTTGTTGTCATTAGTTTTTGGTTAATTCCAGAACTGGGGGAACTTCCTGTGGGGACCAGCACTTGAGCCCTGTGGTTGAACTAAATTGCTGCTTTGCTGCTGATTCTCTGAGGAAAGCTTTTTGTGCAGAGTGGATTTTAATTGTTGACCTTTTAATCACTTCTGGGTCTTGAGAGGTCAGATACACCTGGGCTGTGTGGAAATTCTGGCCTGAGACTGAGTCTTTCCAGCTAACCGTGTCCCCAGCAGCTCTATCACCCTGACCATTCTCCGCTGATTGGGCCTGTGCCAATCAGAAGGCAGGTCAGCTGCCTCTCTGCACCCCAATGTTCTCCTGGCAGGGCAGCCTCCCTCCATACTCTAGACCCTTCCTTAAGTGGCCAAGGCTTGAAACAGTCAGAGTGGTTTCTTCTTTCTATCTCGTTGACTTCTCTCACGTTCATGAACCCAAAGGTCTCTCCTCTTATTCCCCTAGGCTCCAGTGGCCCCTGGTTGGCAGTCTTTGCTTTTAAATAGTCATGAATTGGTCAATTGGGGGGGAGAATGATGCTGGGGATTGTCTATTCTACCATCTTGATGATGTTCTCTCAAGACAGTTTTTAAGAAACTGAATCAACTGGGAAATTCATTGTTTTACATAGACGTGATCTACTTTAGAAAATGAACAGTATTTTATGTAAAGTAGACTGATTTGCTGGCAGTATGTGTTAGGATGTACAGTAAAACCTGGGAATGATGTCTTGGCAGCTTGGTCTCTAGTTCAGCAGCCGTATATGAACACAGATGTCCTCACAAATTTAGGTTTTATTCAGCATCTTTGAGCAAGGCATGGCTTATAAATCATAGCCCCATGGCAGCAGATTCTTCAGCCCTGCTTCCTCTTATATCTGCAAAGCAATGAGGTACCCAGGCTCCCTCCAGTATGGAAAAATGATGCAGATGGGTCAATGGGTCGGAAGACTTTCATAGCCACAATTATATAACATGATTTGCCTTTCAACTGCAGGAAATGGAATACTGCTGTTCATCACTGAATAGTTTTTATTTACTTGGTGTTTCAGGGACATATTCTCGAGGATATTCTGGGAATGCTTTCAACAATGAAAAATTCATAGGATATTGGAATAGCATGGGGGAATTGCAAGTTTGCCTATTTGCCAGTTATGAAAACAATTTTGACTAATTTAGAACCAGTCTTACTCTCAGAATCTCAGCTTTTTCTATTTGAAGCAGTAATACTTGACCAGGGTTCAAAGTGTGGATTAATGTGCACAACTTCATTATATGGTAAAATGCTATTAAGCTGATATTTGCTTATTCAAAAAACTGTATAATTTGATGCAATGGTCAGTTCCTAGCCAAATAAGATACCTTCTCATTACTTAATTAGAACATTAAAAATTCTAGACATCTTTTATTCAAAACCATTTCCTCCCTACATTTTAAGTCAGTGGGATTTTACTGTCATGGTGCAAGCCAGTCTCTGACAGAAGGGATTTGTTTCCAAAACTTTCTTGTATGGCAACTCTGTGTAGCCCGATTAATGAATTTAAACATTGTTTACTTAGTTAGCCTCTGGAGGGAAACATCTCATTGTAATGCGATTCTCGGGAGGTCTGAGGATCATACTGCTGAACTTTAGATTTTATATTGTGCTTCATGCTAAAAATAACACACAGAGCACCAGCTTCTCTTATCTTTTAATGTAACTGTGGTGATCACAGTGGGATGTCTTTTTAAAATGACAAAGCATCATTAGGATAAAGAAACATCTGCATTTTTAAAAAAAATTAGCCACGTCTTGTGATTACGTGAGCACTATTGTAGCTGTTGGCCAAAACCTAAGTTCTCCCTGATTTTATTGGGGTTGCTTCTGATCCTCTCTCTTTACCTTCTCTACTTTCAGTTTATTAAGCACAAGTTAGGAAAGAAAGGATGTAGGCAGTCTTTATCAGCTTGGAGCCAGCAAGCTGGTGTTCAGAGAAATCTGGCTAATTAAGATTAGAGGTAAAAGTGAAGGGTCTTTGATTTGCATAAAAGCAGAGATTTGCCATGAACTGCATGTCTCTGGAGTACAGTTCTGATCCGCATGGATTTAAATATTCAAGGATGAATAAGGATAGAGGTTTTGGTGAATAATAAGCAAACTGACTTGTAATCCTGTTTGATTTTTCTTCTCACTGTGGAAAGCTCTCCAATTCTGGCTTTAGAGGTTCTGTAATCTACTTGAAGAAGGACCTAGCTAAATTCCAGGGTATTTAGATTGGTTAAGTGGAGCATCACATTACTTGAGTGGGGTGATTTGTTTCCTCTGTTAATTCCTTCCTATGTAAGTGACACGTTTTCCCACTAATGATTTTGCAGCTTATGGAAAATACAGAGAGGAGTCAATCAACCAAGCCTTCCTGGTATATGAATTATAATGGAAATCAGAAGATTTTCTGCCATAATCTCACAGAGATTTCACTAATCACCAAACCGTTTCATGAATAGGAAGTGCGAATGAGGCTGGCGCTTGTAAATGCAGAGGTCCTAGTGTGGGGGCTGTGCCGGTTGCAGTGTTTGCGAGGAGCTTTCCTTGCTGAACCACAGTCCTGTGGTACCTGAACATCTGATGACCAGCTGCAGAAGGAAAAGGAGAAAGAAACGTACAAGCTGGAAAGGACTATTTTGTGTGAAAGCAACAATTGATAAGTGGCCACGATCAATCACAGGGTTTATCCTAATAGGACTGATCCCGCTTCCACCTCCTACTTCATTGCTGGTGATGGTCGTAAAAGGGCTGATGGCCCCTACTCCTCTGTCATTTTGCTCTTGTAACAGAAGAACTCTATCTGCACATTTTCTGTTCTCTTCACATTAACCCCGTGTGTATCAGACAAGAAGAAGAGAGGGGATGAGAGTGCAGCCTTTTGAATTATTAATGGGTGCTTTTAGTGTAATGTGCCCATGATATGAAAGAATAGTTGCAAGCATGATATATGCTTGTAATAAATTCCTGTTTAAATGAATTGCTGTTAAAAGTAGGCTTGAGAGACACAACTCACTTCAATAATATTAATTTTTTTATTAAAAATTGTTATAAAGTAAAACAATTCCCTAAGTCTTCTTTCTGCTTACATTTTGGTCATCCGTACCTACTTCTCTCTCTCAATTTATCTCCTCCCCCCTCCCCACACACATACACACACAAGAAATATCCAATCATATCTTTAAGCTAAACTGAAACTACATAAAGCTGATCAAGGTGCTTTTTTTCATATCGAGTGCCTAGAAAAGCTTTTGCTTCAGGTTGGCCTTGGGAGGTGATCACGGTGTGATGAGAATCTTCTGGTACATCACTGATTTAAATCTCTTTCATTAGGGTCCTCACACCTAAACCCAGTTTTGCCTTGTACTGTAGTGTTGTAGTGACTTCCTGTACCTTTATCTGCAGGTGTTTCTCAGGCACACCTGTGCTATCGTCCCTGACTCTTGGACTCCTGAGGACTCTTCATTTTTTTTTTTTTTTTTTTTGGCCTTTTTTGTGACCACGCTCAGCCAGTGAGCGAACTGGCCATCCCTATATAGGATCCAAACCCGCGGCAGGAGCGCTACTGCACTCCCAGTGCCGCACTCTCCCGAGTGAGCCACGGGGTCAGCCCGAGGACTCTTCATTTTTAAATAAACATGAGGCAGCTCTCCTGTAGATCAGTCGAAAAAGGATGCTGTTCTTTTGTATTCTCCATGTTCCTACATTTTAAAATTTATTTTCTCAGTTCTCTCTTTATTTAAAAAAATTTTTATTTTATTTGGTCAATATACAATATGGTTGATTATTGTGGCCAATTACCAAAACCTCCCTCCCTCCCTCCTCCTCTGCCCTCCCTCCCAACAATGTCCTTTCTGTTTGCTTGTCATATCAACTTCAAGGAACTGTAATTGTTGTGTCTTCTTCCCTCACCCCAGTTGTTTGTGTATTTATTTATTTATTTTTAGCTCCCACAAATAAGTGAGAACATGTGATATTTCTCTTTCTGTGCCTGACTTGTTTCACTTAATATAATTCTCTCTAGGTCCATCCATGTCATTGCAAATGGCAGTATTTCATTCTTTTTTATAGCAGAGTAGTATTCCATTGTGTAGATATACCACATTTTCCGTATCCACTCATCTGATGATGGACATTTGGACTGGTTCCAACTCTTAGCTATTGTTAAGAGTGTTGCAGTGAACATTGGATAACAGGTATATATTTGACTTGATGATTTCCATTCCTCTGGGTATATTCCCAGCAGTAGGATGGCTGGGTCATATGGTAGATCTATCTGCAATTGTTTGAGGAACCTCCATACCATTTTCCATAGAGGCTGTACCATTCTGCAGTACCACCAACAACGTACGAGAGTTCCTTTTTCTCCCAACCTCGCCAGCATTTATCATTCACAGTCTTTGGATATTAGACATCCTAACTGGGGTGAGATGGCTTCTCAGTGTGGTTTTGATTTGCATTTCCCGAATGCTGAGTGATGTTGAGCATTTTTTCATATGTCTGTTGGCTATTCATATATCTTCCTTTGAGAAATGCCTATTTAGCTCCTTTGCCCATTTTTTAATTGGGTTCCTTATTTCTTTCTTATAAAGTTGTTTCAGTTTCTTGTATAATCTGGATATTAATCCTTTGTCAGATGTATATTTTGTAAATGTTTTCTCCCACTCTGTTGGTTGTCATTTAATTCTGTTAATTGTTTCTTTTGCTGTGCAGAAGCTTTTTAGTTTGATATAATCCCATTTGTTTATTTTTCCTGTGGTTGCTTTTGGGGTCGTATTCATGAAGTCTTTGCCCAGTCCTACTTCCTGAAGTGTTTCTCCCTTGTATTCTTTAAGAAGTTTTATTGTTTCAGGGTGTATATTTAATTCTTTAATCCATTTTGAGTTGATTTTAGTATATAGTGAGAGGTATGGGTCTAGTTTGATTCTCCTGCATATTGATATCCAGTTATCCCAGCACCATTTGCTGAAGAGGCAGTCTCTTCCCCAGTGTATAGGCTTGATGCCTTTGTCAAAGATCAGATGGCTGTAGGTGTGTGGGTTGATTTCTGGATTCTCCATTCTATTCCATTGATCAGTGTGTCTATTTTTATGCCAGTACCATGTTGTTTTGGTTATTATAGCTTTGTAGTATAGTTTAAAGGCAGGTAGTGTTACACCTCCAGCTTTATTTTTTTTTTTGCTCAGAATTGCTTTGGCTATGTGTGGTCTTTTGTTATTCCATATAAATGTCTTGATAGTTTTTTCCATTTCTGAGAAAAATGTCATTGGAATATTGATGGGGATTGCATTAAATTTGTATATCACTTTGGGTCGTATGGACATTTTCACAATGTTGGTTCTCCCAATCCAAGAGCATGGGCTATCTTTCCATCTTCTTGTGTCCTCTTTAACTTCTCTCAGCAGTGGTTTGTAGTTCTCATTATAGAGATTTTTCACAACCTTGGTTAACTGAATTCCTAAGTATTATATTTTTTTGGTGGCTATTGTAGATGGGCAAGCTTTCTTGATTTCTCATTCTGCATGTTCACAATTGGAGAAAAGAAATGCTACTGATTTTTGTGTGTTGATTTTGTATCCTGAAACTTTGCTAAAATCGTTTATTAACTCCAGGAGTTTTTTGGTAGAGGCTTTAGGCTGTTCGATATATAGGATCAGGTCATCTGCAAACAGGGACAGTTTGACTTCATCTTTTTGAATCTGGATGCCCTTTATTTCCTTCTCTTCTCTGATTGCTTTGGCTAGTACTTCCAAGACTCTGTTGAATAGGAGTGACAGTGGGCATCCTTGTCTAGTTCCTGTTCTTAAAGGAAAAGCTTTCAGCATTTCCCCATTCAGGATAATATTGGCAGTGAGTTTATCATGTATGGCTTTAATTATGTGGAGACACTTTCCATCTATACCTAACTCATAGAGGGTCTTTGTCATGAATGTATGTTGAATTTTATCAAATGCTTTTTCAGCATCTATAGAGATGATCTTATGGTTCTTGGGTTTGATTTTATTGATATGGGGTATCATATTTATTGATTTGCATATGTTGAACCAACCTTGCATCCCTGGGGTGAATCCCGCTTGATCGTGGTGTATAATTTTGCATATGTGTTGCTGTATTCTGTTAGCTAGTATTTTATTGAGGATTTTTGCATCTATATTCATCAAGGATATCAGCCTATAGTTTTCTTTTTTAGTTGTATCTTTACCTGGTTTTGGTATCAGTGTGATGTTTGCTTCATGGAATGAGTTTGGCAGAATTGCCTCTGTTTCAATTTTTTGGAATAGTTTGTAGAGAATTGGTGTCAATTCCTCTTTGAATGTTTGGTAAAATTCTGCTGTGAATCCCTCTGGTCTTGGGCTTTTCTTTGTTGGGAGCCTTCTGATAACAGCTTTAATCTCCTTTGTTGTTACTGGTCTGTTCAGACTTTCTACATCTTCTTGGCTCAGTTTTGGGAGCTTGTGTGTGTCCAGAAATTTATCCATTTCCTCCAGATTTTCAAATTTGTTGGCATATAGTTGTTTATAGTAGTCTCGAATGATTTCTTGTAATTCAGAGGTATCAGTCCTAATATCACCTTTTTCTTTTCTAATTTTTGTTATTTGGATCTTCTCTCTCTTCTTTTTTTAGTTAGCTGTGCTAATGTTTTCTCAATTTTATTCATCTTTTCTAAAAACCAACTTTTTGATTCATTGATGTTTTGTATCATATTTTGCTTTTCAATTTCATGAAGTTCTGCTCTGATTTAATGATTTCTTTCCATCTGCTAACTTTGGATTTGAATTGTTCTTTAAGGTGAAGTGTTAGGTTGTTAACTTGCCATCTTTCCTCTTCTGAAGTAAGCATTTAATGTGATCAATTTCACCCTTAGTACTGCTTTTGCAGTATTCCACAGGTTTTGGTATGATGTATCAGTATTTTCATTAGTTTTAAGAAATTTTTTGATTTCCTGTTTGATTTCTTCTTGGACCGATATGTCATTAAGTAGAATGCTGTTTAATTTCCATGTGGTTGTATCATTTCCAGAATTTCATTTGTTCTTGATTTCTAATTTTAATCCATTGTGGTCTGTAAAAATACATGGGGTAATTCCAATCTTTTTGAATTTGTTGAGACTTGATTTGTGACCTGACATGTGATGTATCCTAGAGAATAATCCATGTGCTGATGAGAAGAATGAATATTCTGAGGTTGTTTGATGGAATGTTCTGTAGATATCTGCCAAGTACAATTGGTCTAGAATGTTGTTTAGATCTGTGTTTCTCTGCTGATTCTTTGCCCAGATGATCTGTCCAATATTGACAGTGGGGTGTTCAGGTCCCCTTCTATTATGTTATTAGTGTCTATTTCCTTCTTTAGGTTTAATAGAGTTTGTTTTATAAATCTGGCTGCTCCAAGATTGGGTGCATATATATTTATGATTGTTATGTCTTCTTGATGGATCAATCCTTTTATCATTATGTAGTGGACCTCATTATCTCTCTTCATGGTTTTAAGTTTAAAGTCTATTTTATCAGATATAAGAATAGCTACTCCAGCTAGTTTTTCATTTCTGTTTGCATGTTAAATCTTTACCCATCCTTTCACTGTTAGTCTATGTGAGTCTTTATAGATGAGGTGGGTATCTTGAAGGAAGCATATAGTTGGGTCCTCCTTTTTAATCCAGTCAGTTAGTCTGTGTCTTTTGATTGGGCAATTTGAGCCTTGCACATTAAGAGTTGTTATTGAAAAGTGTTTATTTACTCCTAGCATTTTATGATTTTTGTCTGGATGTCATAAGTGTCTTTTGTTCCTTTCTTTCTGATTTACTGTTTGTCTTCTGTATTTGTTGGTTCCTTGGGCTGTCAATAGCCTTTTTTTCTTTGTTTGTTTTCTCTTCATTGTTGCCATTTTTATTATACTAGTTGGTTTTGATTTTTCTTGGGTTTTTATGGCAGTGGTAGTTGTTTTTCAGGTACCAAACCCAGTACTCCCTTGACAATTTCTTGTAAGGGTGGTTGTGTGGTAGTGAACTCTCTCAGTTTTGTTTGTCTGAGAAATATACTATTTGCCCTTCATTTCGGAAGCATAGCCTTGCAGGGTAGAGTATTCTTGGCTGGCAATCTCTGTCTTTTAGTATTTTGAATATATCATCCCACTCCTTTCTGGCTTTTAGGGTTTGTGATGAAAAGTCTGATTTTAGTCTGATTGGGGTTCCCTTATAGGTGATTTGATGCTTCTCTCTTGCAGCTTTAGGATTCTTTTTCTTTGAGTTTTGCCAATTTGACTATAACATGTCTTGGAGATCTTTTAGGGTTGAATACAGTTGGGGATCTTTGAGCTTCTTGAATCTGAAGATCTGTGTCTTTTCCTATACCTGGGAAGTTTTCTGCCACTATTTTGTTGAATATGTTTTCAACGCAATCTCCATTTTCCTCCCCTTCTGGAATACTCATGACTCAGATATTTGAGTGCTTAAGGTTGTCTGATATCTCTCTTAGATTTCCTTCAATGTTTTAAATTCTTTTTTTCTTTTTTCTTGTCTGCCTGTCTTATTTCAACCAGCCCATCTTCTAGATCAGAAGTTCTTTCTTCTGCTTCTGCAGACCTGCTGGTTAAACTCTCTTTTGTGTTTTTTATTTCGTTCAATGAATTCTTCAGCTCAGCAAACTCTGCTACATTCTTTTTCAGGGCAGTGATTTCCTTGTACATTTCTTCTTTCAGGTCCTGTGTACTTTTCCTCTTTTCATTGTGTTGTGTAACTGAGTTTTCTTGTATCTCATTTAGTTTCCTTAGAATTATCACTCAGAATTCCTTGTCAGACATTTCAAGGGCTTCTTGTTCTGTAGGATCTAGAGCTTGAGAGTTATTTCTCTTTGGTGGTGTACTTTCTTGATTATTCATATTTCTGATATCTTTCCTTTGATGTTTAGTCAGTGTGGCAGGGGATTTCACAGTCCACTGGTTCTACACTATTGTCTGGCTAGGATGCTGCTTGGGCTACCAATTTGGTTTGGCTGCATCAGTGTCTGCTTGGTTGGCCACTAGTGCCTTGGGTGCATAGTCCCATCAGGTCTTGGGCCTCTCTGGGGAGGTGCTTCTCTAGTCAGCATGCACTTGGCTGGGCTGGGGATGAAGTTGGGCAGTGGCGGCGAGGCCCACCTGCTGTGTTATGTGCCAGCATCGCAGGGTGTGTGGTCTCTGTGGATCTTCCGCTTCTCCAGCTGGACGCCTCCCTGATCCATGTGCACTCTCTCAATTCTCTTTTGAATCAGTCTTTTATTCAATAAATATTAGGAGAATACCTTTGCATTAACCCTCCCATAAAAACACTTGGCCTTACCACACACCTTTTATGTCCAATAAACACAAAGAATAAAATTGCAGAGAGTGGATAAATGATATGGATCAACTGAGGATTGTCACATAATCTGTTACACTATTTCTCTTGCTCTTTGAATTCCCAAACACAAAATTAGGGATAAAAGTAACAATATTTATAATATCCCATCTTCCTGTAGTTCTTAATCTTTGCCAATGCTAATTTCATTGCTCTTATTTTATCTTGGTTTTGCAATAATCAGCTAACACAGTTTAGGATATTGGTAATCCTAATTCACAGATGAAGGAATTAGAATCCGAAGAAGCTGGCCAGAGAAGTCACAGCATGAGTCCACGGCAGAGCCATAAAGACAGCTGAGAAGGAGAAGAGGGTTGGAGGTCTGGAGGAAAGATGAAGTCTGGTAGATAAAGATAATGATGATGGTGTGAGTGATAAAGGAATGATGATGAGATAACGAGGGGTACAGTACCAAAGAACTACGACTGTGACCTCCTGCTGGCTCTTGCATGTGGTTGGTTAATTAAGTAGAGTCAGGATTCCAGTTATATTGTCTTCGCCAATGACCAGGAAGAGGTCAAGGAGGCTTGGAGAACTTCCCGTGCTCCCTGGAGGGTCAACTTACCACACCTTGTTCTCCCCCTGCGGGGGGCTCCTCACCTGGGCTCGGCCTGGGAGCCCATGGACAATGATCTTCTCAGAACAAATCACTCACTTTCCACCCCAGAGATCCCCAGACCCCCAGGCTGCCTTGCATCCTCAGTACCAGGGTCTCCATGTGATATCCGAGACCCCTCAAGTGCTCTCTCCCCTGCATGGCTCTGCACAACCTCCACTCTGGCCCAAGTCACCTCCTGCAAGACCTCTCACTGGCCATGGAGATTCTCAGCCAGCAGCACCCTGTCCTCCACAGCCTCAACCTCTTCTCAAATATTTCATTCACCAGTGAAGAAGAGTGTGAAGGAGCCCCAGGAGAGGCAGGAGGGCATCAGGGAGGTGAGCCGTCTTGGGAAGGCCCTGGCTGCTGAGTCAGGGAAGGGGATGGACACATATCACCTGTTGTGTTTAGCCGCATGGAGCATGGCAAAGCTTTTTTCGTGGACCGAGAGGGGGACAAAAACCACCAGCGTGGCTTCTAAAATAATTGGAATAAAGAACAAGAAACAGTACACATGGACAGCTTTTGGGGTGTATATTAGTTAGGGTCAGTAATGCTACTTTCTCTAACAAATAAACCCAACATCTCTGTGGTGAGAAATGATATTTGTTTTTTGTTCAGGTACAATCTAACAGGGTAGGTACTGGGGAGATAAATCTCAGCCCTGCATGTTCTTAGGAGCACAACACCCTTCAATCTTATCTTGAAGCTCTTCCCATCTCTAAGGCCTCAGGGTCCTCCATCTGGCTGTCAGGCAGGAACATAAGTTGCTGCTGTTGGGTTTAATGGGTCAGAAAGTAGTTGGGTCACTTCCAGGTGCATTTCATCAGCCAGAACTCAGTCACATGACAGCCCTAACTGCAAGGGAAGTTAGAAATGCTGTCTCATTCAGAAGCACTATGTGATAGTCAATTTTATGTGTCCATTGACTGGGCCATGGGGCACAGGTAGCTGATAAAACATTCTTTCTAGGTGCATCTGTGAGGGTGTTTCTGGGTGGGATCAGCATTTGAATTGGTGGACTGAGTAAAGAAGATGGTCCTCCCCACTGTGGGTGGGCACCATCCGCTCCATGGAAGGCCTGCATAGAATGAAAGGCAGAGGAAGGGGCAGTTCTCTCTCTCTGCTTGACTGATTGAGCTGAGACCTCGCTCTTCTTATACCCCTGGACTGGGGCTTTCACCACCACCTCTCCTGGGTGTCTGGTTTGCAGGTGGAGATCATGGGGTTTCTCAGTCTCCAGCATCACATGAGCCAATTCCTCACAATAAACCTTTTTGCAGATGAAAATATCTACTGTCTCCTGCTTCTCTGGAGAGCCATGACTGACACACACCGTGAAGAATCTGGTGGACAACTAGACAATGTCTGTCCCTGGAGAATAGATGCTCCCGCTGGAGAGGAAGTGGTGTAGACAGGATTTTTAAAAGATGATTGGAGCATTACAGCATGTTTTCTATGCTAATAGGAATGATTCAACAGAGAGGGGGAAATTAATGATGTAGGAGAGAGAGGGCAGCTGTTGGAGAAATGTCCTGGAATAGGGAGAAAGGATGGGATCCAGGGCATAAATCGAGGGATTGATGCTGACGAGGGCAGAGTTGATTCACCTCCAGGAAGCGGAGAGAAGGTGTAAGCGAGCTGCCGGGTGCTGAGGAGCCTGTGAATGTCCTCTGACCGGTCTGCACTGTCCCTGACAGAACGCAGGGGTTTAGGAGGGTCACAGAGTCAGTTATCAGGAGAATGGGACAGCCATGAAGTAGGCCCAGGAGGAAGTGGGACTGCTACTGCTGCTGCCTCAGGAACACCATTGGTCTTCTCCAGGGACATCAGGTTTAGTGGCTGTGACCTTGGTGTCTGCTGCTCCATTGTGTTCTAGTTCCAGTTCTCCCCATTTCTGTAAATACAGTAGTAGCCCCTTATCTGCGGTTATGGTTTCAGTGCCCTGTGGTCAACTGCAGTCCAAAAATATTAGGTGAAATATCCCAGAACTGAACAGTTCATGAGTTTTGAATTGTGTGGCATTCAGAGTAGCGTGATGAAATCTGGCGCTGTCCACTCCAGCTCTTGTCTGATGTGTACACACTGTCTATGCCACCCACCTGTTGGTCACGTGATCGCCCTCTCCATGACCAGATTGACTATTGCAATATTGCAGTGCTTTTGTTCAAGTTACCCCATTTCACTTCATAGTACTTTACTGATAGTAACTTAATTACTAGTAATTGTTTTTCATCTCTACGGTGCCTAATTTATAAATCAAACTCGATCATAGGTGTGTACACATGGAAAACACATACTGTGTACAAGGTTTGGTACTATCTGAGGTTTCAGACATCCACTGCAGGGTCTTGGAACGGATCCCTCTCAGATAAGGGGGGACGACTGTAGGATTATTATTTACCTTTAACTTAAGATGCAAACTTGAATATCATTCTCGACTTCTCTTGCTCATGCACCCAGCGTGGATCAACTGGAGTCCAGCAGGCCTCATGTCCCACAGAGATCCCACAGCTGACCCCCCCAGTCCACTGCACCTGGCCCAGCCTCCCTCACCCCCTCTCCTTGACTCCTCTGTCCTCCTGGCACTGCTCTTGACATCTTGGAAAAACAAAGTCATCCTTGAAAGAAAAAGACATACATCACATAATGCCATTAACTTTCTCAAAATCTTTCAACACCTTTTTTTCAAACTAGGAACTCAAACCCAAATTCTAAACAAGTGCCTTGAGAGTCCCAGAGCCACATCTGTGTCTTCAGCTACAATAACTACCCTGCACCCGTTCGCCTTCGGTGGTCAGAAAATTGGCCAAACTCTCTTATAAATTCTACTATTTAAAAAAAAAAAATCTATATTCACAATCATATCATCCAAAACTGCAGACAATTCCCCTCCCCCCTTTACCATCCTTTGGCTTGTCTTTCTTACCTGAAGCACAGTGCTGATAGTAGAGGCCAGTGATCATTCTTTTCTTGTTCCTGATTTGGGGTAGATTTTAATATTCAAAAGTTGGTAGGATTTTGCTGTAGTTTTTTGTTTTTTGTTCTGCTTTGTTTTGTTCTTCATCTGTCCTTTATTAGATCTGGGGAATTCACTGATATTCCAAGTGTGTGGATCGGTTTTGTGTTTCAGGATGGGATTTCATTCTTTTGCTGAGAGTGTAGCCCTTTCTGGTCCCAGCTTCTCCAGGGGATGATTTCCTGTTGAAACTCCAACTTTGCACATCACCAAACTTGAAGAATTTATGAAATTTTAGTTCACTTTTGCTTGGTTTAGCTGTTGCCCTCAGGACAAAAGCTGTTCTGTGCTTGGCTAAGTTCTTTGTCTTACAGGCTTATATTCTACTCTGGTAATTACTCCTAACTTGTCAGCCGGTCAATAATTTTTAAATAGGCTTCTTTAGAGTTCAGTCAGCATTTTATTACTTTCAAAGGGAAAGATGACCTATGTAACCTGGTATGCCTTATTACTGGAAATGGAACTCTTTCTGCTTAACTTCCAAAATGTATCTGCTTTTCTTTCCTAGTCTTTTTTTTTTAATTACTGCAAACTTATATATTTCAAACAACCTTTTTCCATATTTTATAATGGGAGTTCAGTTAAGGGTTAAAATTGATGTGTGTTACCCACGACCTTTGCATATAAGCCCAGCCCATGTGTTTTCACTGGACCACAGTGTTCTTCTCCTGTCCAAGAAAAACATGTGCAGTCTCAGAAATAATATGGGATCTCTAGCTGAACTGAAACCTGGAAGGAAAGCATTTTCTAAAAAGAAAAATTAGGTAAAATTTCCCAGGTATGTTTAATTAAATATTGCCACTTTTTATGAAAAATAAAATGAGACAATGCTAATGGATTTTAAAGAAATATACCCAGATTTATGCACTAAAATGTGATTGTCCCTTTTGAAGGGTGTATATTTCCAAAATGAATCAGCCTGAGTTACAAAAAATATTTTGTAGTCTTTTTCTTTTCTTTTTTTTTCCTTTAAATCCTAGCAGTGTATCCTGTGAAAGTGAAGTTGATTTTTTGAAAACAGCTAAAAGTTGGATTCAGTCAAGTATAGTGAATTAGTAATGTTTAATTAGCATGTTGCCATTTTTGATAACTCTGTGTGTGTGCATGTGTGTGCGTGTGTGTGTACAAGCACATGCGTGATGAAAGAAATGCAACTGTGGTAGATTGCGTAGAACTGGGGCATTTCTAAAAGGGTGTCCTAATAGATATAAGAGCATGTTTGGAAACCAAATGGAGATGAATGGCTTGACCTTCAGACCTTCAGAGGTGATGGTGCACCTTGGTCATGTCCCTTGCTATTTTGAGTATTCTATGGTCTAACTACTTCCTGGATTTCATATTAATTTCCTGTTCATTTAAATAATCTCTTCTTTTCTTATATCTTGTCTTGTTCTGGAAGTAGTTTCCTGATTAAAAAAAAAAAAGCTTATCAGACTGTCTGAATTTATATTAACCTGCTTTGATGAGAGTGTTAGCTTTCTAAGGTTGCATCAGATCAACTGCTGGATGAGGTAAACATTGTTAGCAGGTACACCAACCCAGTGATCTGCTAATAAAATTTATATCATCCAGGAAGAAAATGAGAAAAAGGTAAAAAAAAAATATTTATTTTAATTTTAGAGTATAAAGTATATAAATAAAATCATGGAGAAAATTCATATCTATAGGCAAAAATAAAAAGAACCTCAACGTCAACCTGACGCCATCTATAAATACTAACTAAAAATGGGTCATAGATGTAGATGTAAATCATAAACTATATGTTTAGAAAATAATATAGGAAAAAGTTTTCAAGACCCAGTTTGAGGAAGTTCTTAAATATGTCACCAAAAGCTCAATCCGTAAAATAAAAATTTGATAAATTGGTCTTCATCAGATTGAAAGCTCTTGCTCTGCAAAGGACCATGTTGAAAGCCTTAAGACCATATTAAGAGAAAGACCCTGTTAAGACAAGCTACAGATTGGGAGAAAATATTTGCAAACCACATTTATGACAAAGGACTATTATCTAGATATATAAAGAACTCAAGCTCAACTTTAAAACAAGCTGTCCAATTAGAAAATGGGCAAAAGACATGAAGAGACATTCACTGAAAAGAACATATGAATGGCAGAAATACACATGAAGAGAAGCTCGATGTTACTAGCTACTAGAGAGATGTAAGTTAAAACCACATTGAGTTATTATTACACACCTGTCAGACCAGCTAAAATAAAAAATAACAACAGCACCAAATGCTGGAGAGGATGTGGAGAAACTGGATCATTCATACGTTGCTGGTAGGGATATAAAATAGTACAAGCCACCCTGTAAAACAGGCAGTTTCTTCAGAAACTAAATATGTTCTTACCAATGTGACCCAGCAGTTGTTCTCATGGCCATTTATTTATTCCAGAGAAATGAAAACTGATGTTTGCACAAATAACTGTACATGATTGTTCATAGTAGCTTTATTTGTAATAACCAAAAAGTAGAAATAACTAAAATGTCCCTCACTGGGTGGATGGTTAAACAAACTGTGGAATATCCATACTAAGGAATATTATTCAGCAAAAGAAAAGTCACAAAATATGGATACACAAAACACCTTGGACGGATCTCAAAGGCATTGGGCTGAGTGAGAAAAACCAATCTTAAAAGGTCACATACTGTATAATTCCATTTGTATGACATCAAAATGACAAAATTATAGAAATAGAAAGCAGATTAGGGATTGCCAGGGGTTAGAGATGGTGGAGGGGCCTCCGAGGAGGTGGCTGTGACTATAACGGGGTTGCACTAGTTTCCTAGGTCTATCATAACAAATTATCACAAACTGTGTGGCTTAAAACAACTGGAATTTATTCATTCACAGTTCTGAAGGCTACAAGTCCAAAATCATGGAGTTGGCAAAGCTGTTCTCCCTTTGAAGGCTCAGGGTGGGGGGGGGATACGGATCCTTCCTTCCCTCTTCCAACTTCTGGAGGTTGTTGGCAATCCCTGGTGTGTAGATTACTCAGTCCAGTCTCTGCATACATTTTCATGTGGTCTCCTCCCCTGTGTGGATGTGTCTGTCTCCTCTCCTCTACTTATGAGGGCATTAATCATTGGATTTAGGGCACACCCTAACCCACTATGACCTTATTTTATCCCGATTACATCTGTAAAGACCCTATTTTCAAATAAGTCCACATTCACAGTTACTGGGGATGAGGACTTCACTCCAACATACCTTTTTGGAGAACGTGATTCATCGGGGAAGTTCCAGGGAGACCTTTATGGTGATGAAATATTCTGTATGTTAGTCACAGTGAGGGCTCCACAAACATGCACAGGTGAGAACTGGGGACACACATTGTCCCAGTGCCACCTTCCTGGTTTTGTGTTGTACTGTAATCATGTAAGATGAAACCATCAGGAGAAACTGTGTAAAAGGGACACAGGGCATCTCAGTACTATCTTTTCAACCTCCTAGGAATCCATAACTATTTCTGAATAAGAATTTTTTAAAGTAAACAAAAACATCATTTCTATTTTCTCCCTCCTCCCATACCCACAGGTCAAATTAGGTCATATAATCCTTGCTCTGTGGGAGACACACACACACAATCACACACATACACACACATGCCCCACAAACAAACAGACCCACATCCGTGTTATTTGTAGATTAACTTGAGTTTTAAAACAGTATGTGCATGGGTGTGTGGGTATCTCTGTAGAAGAAGATGTGGTTTTTCCAGTCAGGAAATTCAAAGTTAAGTTGAGAAATGATGATCGTCAATTAAAGAACAATTCCAAAATACTTCACAAAAAACCATGAAAAGAGCACCTTTCATGGTTTTTCACTTGCTGGTCATACAGCTTACTTCTTTTAACACCTGGTCAGTGGCTTAGAGCCCTGACCTGAGGTATCAAGAACCAATTACTGAGCTGCAGCCCCACTTGAGAGTATGTGGGATCCTTTTGACTTTGTCAGGGGAAGACAGTGCAAGATTCTTCGTAAGGGTCAGTGTCTTTTAATAAAACCCAATTTTTCTTCAAAGCCACCCACATTTATTTTATTTAGAAACCTGAAGAAAAGGCTGGAATATTTACGAGCTTTGTGTTCAAAATAGTTCATGGTGTCAGTTTGTTTTTATGTTTATTTACTTACTTTCTTTTTTGAAGTTTGGAGTTGCTGATTCATATTGGAAAGCAAAAATTAACCAACAAATTTATATTCTAATTTTTAGAAACTGATTGGATGAGGCAGTCACTTCTAATGTAGACCTAATGGACAGTCTTTTTAAGCCTCGTCATGTGAAAATTGAAAATATGGTTTTTGTGATAAGTGTAAATGTGTAACAGCTTCCTTGAGAAATATCACTGAACTCGCTGGCTTCCTCATCCTTTCATTTTGCCTGAGATATAAAGTGATGTATTTATTTCCTGTATCATTATTGATGAATATTGTACAGGGCAAATGCTTTATTCTTGATTCTTATCATACCAGTAGGCATAAAGGACTGAGTCCTTAATAGGTAGTTTTCCTGACTTTGATGTTCTGATTGTGCAGCCAAACTCACAATGTGGGAAATGGAACATTTTATGAAGTTCATACATTTTCAAAATTGCTCCCACAATGATGCTTTCGTTTTGAGTTAAGACTGGAATGATGGCTTCTATCTATTCCAGAAAACTTCAATATTGCCTCAAGTGAAAAGGAAAAGCTCATATTTCTAGGCCACTGCCTGTAGCCCATTCACATTCCACAAGGGAATGGATGCCAGTTCTTTTCACCATTAAAAAAACAAAACAAACAACCCCACCCCGCAAAAAAAAAAAAAACAACCCAGTGATGCATTAGTTTCTTTACCCGTGTCTCTCCATCAGTCTTCTTGGCTTGTACGTCAGCCAGTCTGGCTTCTGTAGCAGAATTGAAATGCTCCCAGTGAGCTAGTGAATATCAGCACTCTTTCACTTTCTGTATATAAACTCCCTTTTTAGTGGATCAAGCCATTAGTTGACGAAAGTATTGACATTTTTATGAGATTGTTTTTGGAAAAGACTAACATGTAATTTTAAATTTAACATATGGTAGTGGTCAAATGGTGTTCCTACTGTGTAAAATGCCTGGATAATAACCTACTGCATTCTCTTGGCCAGTATACAGAGAAAAACTTGATTAATTTCACCAGTATCCCTTAATCTCCTTCCTTGGCTCCCATCCCATTCTGAAAGGATTGATAAATCTTGCATCCCCTGAAGATTATTACAGTTCCTAATAGTCTTATGACAGTAGAAAAAAGCTAGATTCAGTGGCACAAAACCCATCCAATAAATGAAACCACATAAATAATTTCGTTTTCACAATTTAATTTTTATGGGGTGTTTTTCCTTTGATGTTGCTGTTGTTTATGGGGCATAATAAGGACTGTTGGCTTACCCAGCAGTAAATAAAAGGGGAACATTTTGACACCAAAAATCTCAGTGCTGTTGCTACCCTTCACTGTCAGCAATACTTAACCATCCAATTTCAGCCTAAGGTCATGCACACGTATGTTCATAAATAACATAATACTACCAGAGAGGCAAATGCACAAACAAAAAGTTGTTCTCTGTTTTTTGTTTTTTTTTTTCCCCTTTTCTTGTTAAAAATATTCCCTCTCCTTATAAATGAGCCTAGGGCAAATTTTATATATCTTTGTTTTGAAGTAACCTTTGCCAACTTATGGTCATTAGTTTAAAAATCCTCTGGCTCTTAAGAACAGCAGCACATTTATTAAGCTCCCCTACATGCAAGGAACTCTGCTAAGTACTATGATGGACGTCAGGCAATTATGATGCAGTACTGGTTCTCAAAGAGCTAACCCTTGGTGAACATGTGAGCCTTTATGTAGCACACAACAGCTTACGAGTCACCTAAGAGCTGGTGCAGGAAAGGACATAATTGACAAAAGAACACAGAAAAGTCTGGCACTGCAGATGTAGAGGTAGGGTCAGGATTTTGCTTTAGAAGAGCTTTCAATGAGTCCAAATAAAAATATTTCAGGTGAGCAACCCATAAAATTTTACACTGCCTTTACAATGTAATTAATGGACAAATAATACTTAAATTTATGTTGATACAAGTCTGCTGGGTCATGTAACTTAAACTGTAGTTGACTGAACTACAGTCAACTGACCATTTAAAGGTGAGTTGCTTTTACTCAAACATGGTCTTATGACAAGTGCAGTGGAACCCAGGGGGCACAACATGGGCACAGTAGATAGGTTTCTGCCTTCCTGGTGGGTCCTGTCTAGTCTGTCCTAACAATGACAGGGAAGGGAATGTGAAGGACGCTACCTTCACGGAACACCTGCGCTCCTGCCAGGCAAGGCGCTTGCAGACCAGTATCAGTTATGCCTGCACACACACGCAAAAATCCCCAAATTGGGGGAATTGGTGCATGGGTCCATCAGTTCTCATGAAGGTGTGGGTGGACATCGTCCTTCTGCTGGTCCTGCGGGGGTCACTCCTGTGGCTGTGCTCAGCAGGCAGCTGGGCTGGAAGGTCTGAGATGGCCTCCCTCACAGGTGGGGCCCCAGTAGGGGTCCCCCAGTCCTCCTCCACGCATCCCCTTTCTTTGGTAGACTAAATGGCTGTGTCACATGATGCTCAGGATCTCTTAAGGGTTTGCTTGGCCCAGAACTGGCACAGCATCAGTCCTACCACCTGCATTGTTCTGACCCAAGTCACAGGTGAGCCAGGACTCAAGGGGAGGGGGAAGGACTCCACCCCTGGTGGAAAGAGGGGCTTTGCTGGCTGTGGCTGCAAGGGGGATTGGGGGTGCCGTCTTTGTAGACACGCCCACCTCCATAGGCGTCCCACAGCATCTTCATGGCACTCCTTTAAGAGAGGAGGTTTCAATATTATCACTTTTTGTGCTATTTTTTTTAGGTGAGAAAACTGAGGATTACAGATACAAATAAATTAACTCCTTGGAGTTCTCTAAACATTCTTGAGAATATTTAAGAATAAGGGGCTTAAAATAAGACACTAGCAATTAAATTCTAATGCACTTAATTAGCCTGAGAAATGGGAAGGGGAGAAATTTATTTATCTTTTCTATAAAATAGGAATAATAATACCTATCTCACATGATTTTTTTCAAACTTGAGCAAGATGGGTGTGTTAACTACCCAGCCCAGTGTCTGTAAGTAGTCAGTCCTCAGGGTACATTACCAAAGAACACTGATTTGGCACCAACAGCTCTGGCTTCTAGTCCCAGATGGTCACTACTTGGCAATCAGATTTTGAAGAAATTATGTAAAGTCTCTAAAATAAATGTCTTAATTTATAAAACAAAGAGATCAGATGACCTTTAATGTTTCTTCCTTACACACATGTCCTTCCCAGTTTTATTTGCTAATTTGTAAACAGCCAGGGTACCATCACAATTAAAATCAGAGTAAAAACAACAAAAAGAAAAATACAAAAATTAGCATAGTGTATAAGAAGTGATTACCAAGTTAGAAGAGAAAAAGAACATTTCAGTATATATATAGGGAAAATTGTGTCAACAATTATAACAGATAATTAATGAGATAATTGCAGATGGCCAACCAACCAATGGAAACATGTTTATCCTCAATGATAATCAAAGATATTCAAATATAAAGGAAGATGAGATATTAATCTTCATTTATTAAATTGGTAAATATTTTTAAAATGCCTAGTATTAAATGCTAAGTGTTGTATTACATGATTGGTAGTATATTATCAAAATCCTTGGAGGGTCGGTTTGTCAATATTTATTAAGAGCATTAAGAATTTATCTTTGACCCAGTCATCTCATCCATTAGGAATATAGAGATGTGTGCACCAAGATGTCTGCACATTTATTGTAACATAATTCTTGAGATTTCAACCCCCAAAACTACTTAAATATTCAAAAAGGGAAGAGTTAAATTCATTACAATACCGCTGATAAGCAACAATACAGCAATACAGCCACTAAAAAATGTACTTTTAAGAACATTTTATGCTCGGGGAGAATGTTTGCCACGTAATAGTAAATGAAAAGAAAGAAGAAATCCAAACTGAAAATTCATTGTCATCCTACCTATTGAAAAACATAAACACGTACCCAAAGAAAAATACTGGAAAAAAAAAGATATGAAAACCTCGAGAATAGCTGATTTCTATTTCATTCTATGTGTTGTTCTGAATTTTCAAAACTGTAATGAACCTGCAAATTTTGTGATTAAAAAAATAATAAACAGAAAATGCAAAAACAAATATGTCTTTCCCCTTCAGATATTCTGCTGATTACTTGAGCATGAGCACCTCTAGCCAGCATCCTCTGCTCTACTCGGCAGGACTTGTCGGCTGCTGAGGCTCCTCTGCTGGTTGTAAGGTCACACTCAGGAACCAAGGAGAGGCACTCATTGATCCTTTCTCTGGTGAGCAGTAGGTTTATAAAATAAGATCAGCTTTCATTGAGGTAGAACTGCAGGTACCTTTAATACTTCTTCTGCCCTCGAATGCAATCTGTTTCTCTTGCACTTTTCTTAAAAATAGATTTTGTGTTTTTACAGCAGAGTTTCAGGTTTTTAGAAAAATTGAACAGAAAGTACAGAGAATTCACATATATGATTTTCCTCCCACGTGTTATTTCATTTAGCATTTTCTAAGCGTAATTTAGTGCAATGAACATCAAGTAAATGGGGGAAATGCTCAGTTTATTTAGCTGCTCCAATGTAGTGCCTAAAAGAGAACACAGAAGAGTCGAATTTGTTTACAAACGCTGCATGCAACCAACAGCAGTGAGCTGAGAGCGCGTCCCATGGTAGCCTGTCCATGGAGAAGCACTGCAGCCTGTGTGTCGTGTTGTGTCAGAATTGAAAAGTCAGGGCCGGCCCATGGCTCACTTGGGAGAGCGTGGTGCTGACAATACCAAGTCAAGGATTAAGATCTCCTTACCGGTCATCTTTAAAAAAAAAAAAAAAAAAAAAAAAAGAATTGAAAAGCCAGCCTAGGACCTCCTTTCACTTTCCTGAGTTGTACATCGCCTGGCAAAAGGGCAGCTTTCACAAGAGCTAAATGTCACTATAAATATTTATAAGGGACCTGATATTGCTGTGCTGGAGGGCAGTTTATTATTATAAAAGTCACAAATAGAACTTAAAAAACAGTGGCAAATACATTACATCTATGTGCATGTTTGTATGTATATATGTGTGCACACGTGTGTGTGTACATATTTGTGCACACATATATATGAGTTAAATCTGTGTCTGATACATATGTGACCTATACCTGTTTTATTCTCTTTTTCCCCATGCACGTTTCTCTGTTTTCAAAATTCACATTTTACTGGCTTTTGTCCTGCTCATGACCCTAGTGACGGGTCATGCACAAATTCTAGTGTACGGTTTCCTTTTGTTGTCCTTTAGCCAGAATTACGCAGTGTGCAGACAAAATCGTTCAGTATGCAGTGGCGGCCACCAAGTGCCACGTCTGTGTTTAATGAGAACCTGGGACTCTCCTTATGTCTCCCTTGCTTCCAGGTGGC
Source organism: Cynocephalus volans (assembly GCF_027409185.1). Classification (NCBI taxonomy): domain Eukaryota; kingdom Metazoa; phylum Chordata; class Mammalia; order Dermoptera; family Cynocephalidae; genus Cynocephalus; species Cynocephalus volans. The sequence goes on from NC_084465.1 coordinate 123,556,521, forward strand.
CAAGCTCCATGGAAACGACAACTTCTGCAAAACATCTGTGTGCCACTGAGCAGCTGTTTCCAGCTTGCAGGTGAGACCTATTGTCAAAACATGGCCAGTGGTGGAGTATGACACGTGATCTGTAACTATTCACAGTGAAAACACTAAGGCTTACTGATTGGTAGCTAAAGAAATAATCTGAACTAGATAACTAAAGAATGTGGGTTTAATCAAATTATCTCTGTAATGATGACAGTCTCCGTTGCTCTCTGGTGTAAGTTTTAAGTAAAGGCTCACGGGATGTGCATACTGTGGCGTTAACAGAGTCTTCACTTCTCTACTCCTGAGCCTTCTTCACCCCACCCAAGGCGGCTTTCCAATAAAACAGCCATTTTCCCAGCCACCACTGACCACCAGCACCAAATCCAGTGGTTAGTTCTCAGCCCTCGTCTCCTCAACCCGTGATGGCCACTTGACATGGTCATCTGCTCCTCCTTTAACATCGCCCCTCACTCGGCACTGGAAACACACATGCTCCTGGCTTCCTTCACCAGATGCTCCTCCTCAACACTTCCTCCTGGATCGTTCTTCTTTCCTGCTCTGAAGCATTGGCTTGCCCACTGCCCACCACCAAGAGAACCTCACTTAAAATCGGTGCACAGTGCACGTCCACACATTCACCTTCCACCTGCCTGCTCCCTGCACTGCACACCGTGTATCAGTTGTCTACTGGAGAGCTTCACTTTTTTGTTTCAGACTCAGTGGTTCCAAACTCTTGATTTCCTCTTCCCCCAGGAAAGCTGGACTCTTGGTCTCCCCAAGTTAATAACCAGCTACCCCATTCTTCCAGCTGCTCTGGCCAGAATCCCTGGAGCAGAGTGAAAATGAGGAGCCCCTTGTTAGAGGCTGAATTGTGTTTCTTCAGAACTCACAAACTGAGTCCTAATTCCCAGGACCTCTGAATGTGGCTGTATTTGGAGATAGGGTCTTTAAAGAGGTGATTAAAGTAAAATGAGATCATTAGGGTGAGCCCAAATCCAGTATGACTGGTGTCCCTATGAGAAGAGATAAGGACACAGAGGGACACACAGATTAGAACACACACAGAGGAACAACCATGTGAGGACACAGGGAGAAGATGGTATCTGCAAGCCAAGGAGAGAGGCCTCAGAAGCCAGCTCTGCCATGACCCTGATCTTGGATTTCCAGCTTCCAGAGCTGTGAGAAAGTAAATTTCTGTTGTTTAAACTGCCTGGTCTGTGGTGTTTTGTTATGGCATCCCTGGCAGACTAATATGAGCCCCTTTTAAAAAAGTAATTAGGGATTTCAAGATGACATAGCAGAGCATTGAACCAAGTGCAGGTGCCTTCTCAACACGGATGCTATGTGCTGCCTGGGCACTCGCCCATGAGGCTGGCCCCATCTTGGGTCAGGTGGACTGTTTCCTTCACATCGATGTGCAATGCACCTGAAAATCGCAGCTCACTACTGTCCGGATAGGGAATAAAAACAACCAAATCAATTATTCTAATGTAAATGATTTCACTGCTCTAGTACATGGGGTGTCAAATACATGAGATAATCCTGCTTCAGATATTTCTAAAATAACAGTGAACCTTATGATATTTGAATTCAGCTTGAACATTATCAAAGAAACTTTAAAACCATCATCTCATGTAGTCCTCATAAGAACCTCATAAAGTAAGTGGTATGTTTTAGAGCTGAGGAAACTGAGGTTCTAGGAAGATGTTTTGAACAAGAGTGAATACAGCTAAATCCAAGGCGAGCATCTTTCCACTATTCCAGAAGCTTCTCGATGCAATAGAATGCTTGGATGGAGAAAACACACTGGGAAAATGTGAGGATCTCAAATTAAAATGCAATGTACGCTGGAGGAGGCATGATTTCTATTCATTCAGAACTCTGTTATCTTCTGAGTTGGGGTGTATGCACCTGCTCATTATGTGGGCAGTGGGCAGATAGTTTTTAGGTGACATTGCTACAGATGAATGGATTTTACCTGCTTCTCTGGTAAGCGATGGGTTGTTTCTTTGCTATTAACTATACGTGGTGAGCATGCTTTGAACAATAGTGACAGTCACTGTTCTTCCACTCTGTAATCTGGGAGAGGACATTTCTCCATGCACTTGCCCTGCCACAGGTTAGCCTCTGGGCTTACTATTCAAGAGGCGAGACATTTTCACATTGAATGGGTTGAGCGGCAGAAGTTCAAGATGTTCTAACTGGGAAGGAGACATTTGGAAATGACTGCTCTGTGGTAAGGTGCTGCCTGGGAAACAGGCTCTGTTATTGTCATACTTTGTATCCTTTATTTCTAGTTTAGAGAGTCATTTCTGGAGCAAGCAAGCCGACTGAATGGAAATGGTGAGAAAATTAATCAGCACAGTCTTCTGAAATTGGGTACTTTCTTCTTCTTAAAAATGCTCTCCCTTTACTCTTTGGTGCTGGCAGGGAGTAGTAATTATTTCCCATAAGCAGCTGGCTCAGCGATCTATTTTGCATGCTGAGGGAAAGAGAGTATTTAAGAAGAAATAGCAGTGATGAGCTTTTAAAAGCTTTCTTCATTAGTGATATCTGTCACACACTCACACACACACACACACACACACACACTTGGAAGGATCATATTTCAGGAGAAACCCACTTATAGTTTTGATCTCCCAAATGCATTCTATGAGGTGTTTTGATTTTGCAGGAAAGCAGAAAGAACTACATCTGAGTTCTGGTTTGTCTTGGATGCTCTTGCAAATGTGAAACAGAACCTGCAGCTAATTTGCCAGAGCATCAGAGAATTGTGACTCCGGAGGCTGGAAGAGTCCCAAATGATTGTCTGCCTTAGGCAGTCTATGAGATTTCTAATACAGCCTCCTCTCCTCACCAGCGAGGGGAAGTCTAATGTAGAGGAATGAGTAGAAAGGAGTGCCAGCCAGGAGAGGAGGCTGGGCTGCGGTGGTGCTGTGCTTGGCCACTCAGGGGGCATCCTCCCGACTCCCCGCCAGGTGGGCATGAGCACAGCAGGTGGGTGTGCATGAGAGGAGGCAGTGACACAGTAAGCTGGGCCTCCCTCATCAGGCATTTCAGCACGCTCATTGGCGTGCTCCTGGAGAGGTGCCAGCAGTCAGGAGGGCAACCGTAGACCAGGTGACATTCCAGCCACATCACCTTGCAGAATCGAGTTGAACAGTAGTAAATAGAGAGATGGCCCTTTGATGCCATTTTCCGTGCTTATTTTTCCTTTTGCGCATTGTGAATGAGGAGAAGAAGGGAAAGCAATTCCTTTAACTGTAACACACAAAAAAAGGATTTCAGAAAAAAGATACTTTTAAGGATAATGTTTTCTTGCTGCATTGAATTGTGGAGACAAAGTTAGAGGCAGGCCTGAAAAGCCGAAGACAGAGCTCAAAAAGCAAAACTCCAGTTTTGCTTACAAAAAGACAAGCCACCATTGGACTGCAATTCACATGTTTGCATATTGTCCTTTTAAATCCTTACCAGATAGCCCTTCTGAATCCTTGACTGGTTCAGAGTTGTAAATAACAAAGTCAGGTTTTCTACCACAAAAAAAAAAAAAAAAAAAAAAAAAAAAAAAAAAAAAAAAAAAAAAAAAAAAAGACCAAAGACGTTTCCAAAGGGAAAAAAGAAAAAGGAAAGGAAAGAAAAGCCGCTTTGCACGCAGCACAGTATCCCGTGTTGAAGCAAAGGTGCTGAGGTGCCTGAAAACATGTGGGTAAGTGATTCTTGTTGTCCCCTTGTTTACGACAGTCAGACGTTTTTGTTGTGGTCCATCAAGAGGGACATGCTCATTCTTATTTAAAAAAAAAAATAAAAAAGAATAAAAAAATGCAAAAGATTAGGACTTAAATGAAAAGAACACTTTACAGGAAAGATGTCGTCTGACAGGTGAGAAGGTCTTATTATAAACCAAGGAGTGAGACTCCGTGAGTGAAGCTAAGAGGATCACACCTAAGGGGCAGCGTCCTGTCCTTCTACCTTTGTATTTTGGAAGGGTGGAACTGGGGCTTTTTAAACATTATTTATTTATTTATTTATTTATTTTTATTGAAACACAATTGATTATCCATGTTTGTGGGGTACAGAGTTACCTATCAACACTTATGTACAATATGTGATGTTCAAATCAGGATAATTAGCATACTTATCATTACAAAAAGTAATACCGGATCCAGGGTTTTTAAAAGACAACAAAGGCAAATACTATCATTGTTTAGGCAGCTGCAGGACATTTAGTCTCATTTATTCTCCAGAAATGTTTTTGGAACTGTATGTTTTCAAGCAGGGTTTTCCAACTGAGAAAATGGGAGGATTCATTTTGTTATTTGGGTTTTAATGGTTCAGTTCGCAAAGTGTCCCAAGTGACTAGTGGCAGCAAGGTTGTTTGATTCTGAATGTGCCCACTGGGGACACCTACTGTGAGTGAAAACCAGGGAGCTGTTTTCTCCAGACCTCGCACAAATGAAGACACAGGAATGGAAATTCTTCCAGAAGCAGCTTTGAGGGAGCATTTCTTTGCCAGGAAGTAAAGACTAGCTCCTCAACAGTTTTAGTACTACACGCTGAAACCCTTAAAAACCTGGGTGGCTGCTCTTCTTGTGCTCCCTGGGGTGGGCGTCTTGTCTGGAGTGCAGCACCGTCCTCACCTGGCGAGTGCCAAGAGCATCTGAACAGGTGAGCTGCAGGAGTCCCCATTCCACTCACAGGTGCTAACTCAAAAGAGAAGCAGCCTGAAATAACGCCGGAGAACAGGATGTCCATCTTGAACCCTGGGACCATTAACCAGAAAATAGGTTAGTATTTGTGTGGCAGCAAAAACCTCAAGGATATTTATGTCTATCCTCTGTACCTGGGGTCTCTCAGAAGGGAACATGGAGAAACTCATAATGAGATGTGTTCCTTTTTCATCCTACAGAGCTTCCTGGGCATTAATTGTGATGACCCGCCTGCGTGGCAGGCAACAGTGAGCCCACCTGAGAAAATCAACACGAAAGAAAGTGAGAGAATCTCCCCAAGTCCCCATGTCACAAAAGGTCAGAAAGAGATGCCCAGAGTTGGTGCCCCTGAGGTACGTGTGCTGTTTGAGACCATACTGAGGTGTGATGGTTCATGTCCAGTGGAGGGTGCAGGACACAGGAGGGGAGAACATCTTAGGAGAGATCATTTTGGTGTGAATATGAGGAGTCCGAGGACCACATCTCCCAACCTACACTGTCCCCGGAGGCTGTGACTGTCTTCGAGCCCGTCCTTCCTCCAAACCACATGGAGGCCAGGCCTGAGGCCACCTGATGGAGGGCCTGGGACGCTTTGTCCTCAATGTGGTGACTCCAGAGACACATCAGTGATACGGCCACTGCTGCACGCCTCCTGGGGTGAGCTCCTCGCTGGTTCTCTGAGCAGAGATGGTGGCTCCTGGGTCTGTCGCAGGTGGCTCATGTGCACGGCTTCCCAGGATCTCACTAAAGTGCAGATTCTGAGACTGCAGATGTGGAGGTGGGCAGAGATTCTGCATTTGTTCACGTTCCCAGGTATGGCCAAAGCTGCTGGGTCAGAGCACACCTGCAGCAGTAAGGAATGAACATGAATTTAACACACAAGGACTGTGAAAGAAAGTTCCAGAACAGCAGGCATGTAGGTGGCCCACAGGGAACTAGCTCAGAGGAGTAGGATGAAGGTTTCTGGGGAGGGGTCTTCAGGAATCAAAAAGGGATAAGTTTTAGGGCCAGCCCATGGCTCACTTGGGAGAGTGTGGTGCCGATAACACCAAGTTAAGGGTTAAGATCCCCTTACCGGTCATCTTTTTTTTTTTTTTAAAAAGGGATTAGTTTTAACAGGTGATAAGTTTTAAGGTAAAGATGTTGGAAGGTTGAGGATGAGTTTATAAAAAATAAAGTAAGTGAAAAAAAAACCCCAGCAATTGTTTGCCTCAGGAAAACAAACCAGAATACAAGAAAGGATACGTAATCTCAGCACACTACTTGAAACTGAAGAAAAATAGTCACGTAGTTGTGAGAGTGTAGATTTCCATTAGTGTTTTGTTCGACATGTATGTTAACACTGTGTGACTGAACGAGAGGGGTGGTAGTGGGGTACTTGAGAGGGCTGCCTCCTCATTTGGTGAAACAGGAATACGATCCAAGTCAAGTCATGAAATTGAAAAACAATAAACCAAGACTCAGCAGCATCAGCCTGGGATTCCGGATCGTGGTGATAAGTTCCAGCAGAAACACTGAACAAGTGAAAGTAAGATCGGAGGGGAAACATAACAAGTAGCTATTTGTTATTTTAAACCTTTTTATAATATTTGGTTTTTAAATTACGTGCATGTCTTATGTGTGGAAGGAGGGAGGAAGCAAGGAAGGGAGAGAGAAAAGTAACAAATGTGGATCTGAGGCACGTTTTTGGTGTGGCAAAGGTGAGGATGGGATCAGTGGGTGAGAAGCCAGTTGTCCTGCTGGGATTGGACTTGGAGAGGTAAGAAGCCTGCAAGGCATGGAGTAAGGAAGAAGTTACATTTGGGGGCACCAGCAGCACAAAAGGCTCATGGAGTCTTTGCAATTACGGATACTTTCACCCTTGCCCTAACTCATTGAGTTAGACCGCTATCCCATTCTCCAGGTTAGAAGACTGAGGATTGGAGAAGTCAGACGAGTGAGCAGAGGCTTTAACCGCCTGTGGCTGGAGGCTGGAGGACTCCCACTGGGCTGCCCTGGGGGGCTGCTCTTTGGCTCTGTCTCCTTGGCCTGCTGCCACAACTTATGTTTTCATCAGCAACATAAGTTTTGTGTATTTTCTCAAGAAGCCCCTATTCAAATGCAACTATATTCTCTGACTTGGCCCTAAACCATCATTAAAATGTTTAAATGCAGAGCCTGAGGGGGTGGCACCTCTGGGAGGAGGTGGGATCAGGTGCTGCTGACAGGTGAGGCCAGCAGGAGGGAAACTGACAGGCAGGACAGTTTTGACCTCATCCCACTATGGACTGTGACAATCCCTGCCTCTTATCTCAGCCTCAGTTCTGTTTAGGGGCAAAGGCGAGAGGGACAGCCACTTCTCTGGTGTATGGTCCAAAGAGCCACATGGACCACCGCTGGCTGTGCCACCAACTGCAATCACAGGTTGGGAAGTGGTTTTTAAAACTTTCTGAGCCAGAGAAGCTATCCCCTTTCCCCTTTTATTTTAGTTTTTAGGTTTGGTATTTAGGTTTCACTCCCTAGGGCTCCCTGTTTAGGAGAAAGGGTGTCAAATGTTGTCTGTAACTGGGGGTGGGGTGAGCTGTGTACAGGATAAGATAGAATCTCAGAGCCAGGGGAGGAATTTCAGAATCTGACGTCGTGGAGTTTCACTTCCAGACAACACACTTGCCGTGCAGCACCTCATAGAAGGCTGAGTTCTTTCATCATCAGCAGCAGCATGAAGTCATAATGAAGAATGTTCTGAAGATCATACATATTGCTAGAAATGCTTTCCATCTATATTTCCCCTTAGGGGTGGGAAAGAATAGGGGAAAATTTTCTCTTTGCAAAAGCAAACAGAGAAGATCGCATTTGGAGGAAGAAACATACTCTAAAGTATGCTAACAACACAGTAGCAATAACAAAAAGTTACCAGACTAATTAAAATGCCAACAGCCTGACGACGATAAACAGTAACTGCAAGATGTCTGGGGTGAGGAACCGCTGCAGAGTGCGCTGGTGTGAAGGAAGCCGTCCTCGGACTCAACCACAGTGAGCCTTGTGCTGGCCACACACAGCCAGGTGGGGCTGGGCTGGGAGGGGCTGGCCCTAGTGCCACTCAGGTAGTGACACTTAGAGGGAAAAGGAAGAAAATAATATGACTAGAGGCAGAAAGGAAGCATCAGTAGGTGTCTCCTCCTGCTTTCAGAAACCTCCTTTTCTCCACTTCTCACCAACACCATGATGCAGTCCTGAGTCATGGGACCACCTCCCCGATCGCCCTGCCTCCCCCAATCAAAATGCTGTTCCTCTAGATGGTAGAAGTGGGGACAGTGAATAGGCTGTTTAGAAATGTGATAGACACTTTATTTTTGGCCTCACTCTAAATGAAATTTGAGAGAGATCATAACACTGTAACACAGTAGATGAAAAAGATCAGACACAAAACATAAAATGTATAAGAAGGATTTTTGTGTTTCCAGGACTCTGAACAAGTGTAACTTCTCACATAGCCAGGAGCCAGAAACCAAGGAAGGTATGATCGGTGTTAGGGAATATGATGTGTAACATGCAAAAGCACCTGCAAAGCACTACACTCTAGGAGGAACAGCCAAGTGCCAGAGACAGTGAGGGGGTCCCCGTCCTTCCTCTAGCTGAGTAAGACAGAGTGCAAGAAAAGCTCTGCGTGGGTCTGCTCCATGCGCATCTCATCCCACATCTCTGGGTTTTGCTTGGGTGTTTTGTGCTTCTTGGCGTTGACTCATGAGCCACGGACAGCACAGTAGAGACAGGTGTATGGGAGCTCTTCAGCCAGAACGAAGGAGTGGAAGGTGCCCACTCTGCTGTCCAGTGCCACCATTCCCAGGCCAACTGTCATGTCGTATCAGCTGCATTGATGGAGGGAACAGAGGCTCAGGCAGAAAGTGAGAGGCATTCAGTGTGGTTCATCCTGTGAGTAGCAAAGAGGGGATCTGATCTCAGGTCCACCTGGGTGGAACATGTTGCTTTGACATGCATGCTGTTCGCCGGTAATACAAAGTGATATTTAGAAAGCAGACACGTGGACAGCACTTATGTATGCCAGTCACTGCTGTGAGCAACTTACTCATCTAGTTTTCACAGCACGCCCATGAAGTAGACATGGTGACTATGCCCATTTCACAGATGAGGACACCGAGGCCCAGAGAGGTCATGTACCCTGCTCTAGGCTTCACAGATAGCAACAAACATGGGGCTCAAATTCATGAGGCAGAAGGCAGACCCCTGTTACTCTGTCGCAGGGCTCTGAGCATTATCCTAAGATGCCAGGATCACTAGGCCTGTCTGTCCACTCTCTCTGACCATCTGCCCATCTTTCCTGTGTGGCTCCTGCTTGGAATGTGGATCCTTCCACCTGGGACATCTAGGATGGTAAGACCTATCTCTCTGGGCTACACTGAAGAGCATGAACGCTCTTGTTCAAAGTCAGCCAGAAGTGTTTTTACAATAAGACCAGGATCATTTGATTTCAATGACTTTAATAAAACTGTAGGGGCTGGCCAGTGACAATCTAATTAAACTTTCCAGAATACAGTCCAATTATGCAACAAAGTGGGCTGACTTTCAGACAGATTAGTTTTTGATACACATCAGCCAGTTAATCACCTGTCTGCTAAACCATGTGCACTGGGATTAAATGTTTCATCACACAAAATCTGAAGTACATCCTGGCTCCATGTCAGGGTCTTCTTCTTTGGGCAGAGGTCAGTTCACTCTGCTGCAAAGATTATTGATTAAGTTACGATTGCCACCTGCTCAGTTGTGACCTGGCCAGGCTAGATTTGCAGGTGTCTACTTGTCTTGGACACATCAATTCAGTCTAACAAATGGTCATTAAGAGCTTACTGTGAGATCACATCGCTTCTTTGGAGAGAGAGCAATTTGGCAATATTTAATACAACAAAGGCACACACTTCATGTCCCAAACCAGCACTTGTAGGTGTGGCCTGAAGAGAAACTCAAGCATGAGCACAATGAGACACGTACAAGAATTTTTGCTGAAGCTTTACTTGTGGTAGAGAAAAACCGGAAATAACTTACATGTGCAGAGGCAGGAGAATGAACACTTACATTTTGGCACATTTGTACAATGGAATTTTTTCAGTACTTAACATGAGTGAATTAGAGCTTAATGTGTCAATATGGATAAATCACTGGAAATGTTGAACAAAAATACAAGATGTAGAATGACATTTACAGTATTATGCCATTTATATACAAAGTTTCATTTACTAGTCATGGATACATACCCTCACATACAGTAAACACATCAGTGCATTATTGGGACTAATTAAATACCAAAAGCCTTGATAATAGTTGCTTTTCAAGAAGGACAAAATAGAGTTGGGGAAGTGTAAGTGAGAGATTTAAATTGTGACAATTGACTTGCTTTTTTTAAATAATAAGAACTGAAGTAATGATGCAGAATTTTGCATCATTCAGTGGATTTCATTGGATTGATGTGGATGGACATCATCCAATCCATTGAGGGCCTGGATAAAACAAAAATGTGGAGAAAAGTAAATTCTCTCTCTGAGCTGGGACATCATCTTCTCCTGCCCTTTAACATCAGTAGTCCTGGTTTTTGTGCCTTCAGGCTTGGACTGGAATTGCATCTGTGGTTTTCCTGTTCTCCAGCTTGCAGACAGCAGATCACAGGGTGACTTGGCCTTCATAATTGAATGAGTCAATTCCTATAAATATGTATGTATATATTTATATATATTTAAATATGCATGTGTATATAAATACAAGGATACATCAAAAAGCTTGTGGAAAATAGAATTAAAAGATAATGCAAGTCTTTTCAGGAACTTTTTGAAATATTCAAACTTTTATGTGTGTGTATATATATACATCCTCCTACTGGTCTGTTTCTCTGGAGAAGCTTGACTAATACAACTTCGTAGGTGAACCCTCCGTCAATGGAGAACAAAGCCAGTGGATAAATGTTCCAGCCTCCTGCCCTCCAGGAAGATGACTCTGGGGGAGCTTCTGTACTTAAGCATGGTTTCTTTTGATTTAATCTGGTTGGACTTTATATAATTTTGACCTGTGGCTTGATGTTGTTTGTCAGTTTTGGAAAACTTTTAGGAATTTTTCTCCTTTTCTACTGGGATCTGATTTACACCCTTTGTCTCTTTATGCTTCCTTTTGAATATGGTTTCTTGATGTAACTTCCAGCTCACTAATTCCTTACCTGGGCCGAAGCTGCTGTTAAATTCACCCAGTGAGTGGTTGATTACGGTTATTTGGTTTTTTTGTCCTAGAATTTCCATTTGGTTCTTTATTTTTATAGTTTTCAGTTTTTTAAAAACATATTAGTCATATCTGATAACAGCTTTATCTAAATCCCTATCTGTGTCTTTTGTCCAATATTTTACTTTATTTACTGCTTACGTGCACTATTATTTTTGATTGAGTGCTAGACATTGTGTATGAAAAAAGTTAAACCTTATTTGATGACTAGGATGATATTTTCTTTCCACAAAGAGAATGCGCATTGCTTTTGACAAGTGGTTAGCGGTAATAGAAATCCTGTAACAATCTCATTCATTTATGGAATTTATAGGATTTCAAGCTGAACTTTTGCTCCTGTGAATGCTCATCTCTTCCTAGTTTAGCATTATTTTGGGGTGTAGTTTTTTAGGGTTCTCCTCGTAGACAGACACTAGACTGACTTTTGCTTTTTATCCCAATGAGGTTGCCAGAAGCTCTGCTCAGCTTTATTTGGAAATCAGCAGAACCCCTTGGGGAAAAATGTCCTCAAATGTCAGGTTTATCAATATGGGTTTTATATTCTCCTGGATCTTATCTTCATTGTCTTGTTATTTCTCCAGTGATTTCAAACATACCAAATATATTTGGTTCTCTTTTTGTAGCTATTCTGAGTGACAGACGTACTACACATTGCCTGTCATAACAAAATTGCCACAGACTGGGTGGCTTAAATAACAGACATTTATTTTGTCACAGTTCCCGAGGCTGGAAGTGCAAGATCAGGGCATGGCAGGGTTGGATTCTTCTGAGGCCTCTCCCCTTGGCTTGCAGACGGCATCTTCTCCCTGTATCCTCACATGGTCATTCCTCTGTGCCTCTGTGCATGTTCTCTCCTGAAGTCACTGTGTGTCCAAATTTTCTCTTCCAAGGACAACGGTCAAGTTGAATTAGCCTCATTTGAACTCAGTTACCTTTTTAAAGACCTTATCTCTAAGTACAGTCACATAATGAGGTAGTGGGGGTTAGAGCGTCAACATATGAATTTTGAGGAGACATAATTCAGCCCATAACATTAGTCTACCTTTATTGGGGGAGAAGTACTTTATTGAAATGCAAAGGAGTTGTATATTGTTTCACCCTCATTGATCTAATTCCATTTTAATGAAACAACCTGTGTCTGTGTTTGTGTGTGTTTATCAAAGCCAGAAAATAGTGCCAGAAGAGAACATTATTTCAATCCCTGTATATCTAACTGCTCAGGCTTTCTGTCTGTGTAAAAATTCTATCTACGTAAAAATGTATTTCAATCAAATTTTTGGCAAGATTCACAAATTTGCATAGAGAAAGTCAATTCCATTAAAGCAATCTACTTCATTTCTAAACTTTGTGTACCATGTAAATAAAACATTTATTTTTCATGAAATCATTCTATTTGGTATTTTTTCAATTTAAATATTTATTAAAGTTGATTTTATTGATCAACTATTTGCCATATCAAATTTTACTGATTCGAGCTTCTAAATTATCAGTGTTCTGTGTAAGCATAATTTTTTTTTTTTTTTTTTTTTTTTTTTTGTGTAAGCATAATTTTTGAAGAGGTAGGTAATTCTGTTTTCCTGTAGGTAACCTGTGAAGCTTTCAAATTGTTTGGAAATGCGATCCTTCTGCTTTGTTTATTTTTTAATCCAACAGCAAACTCTACCATGTGCAACTTTACTATTGTGAGTTTTCTTTCTATTTCCTTCAACAACTTGATAAAGAACTGTGTGTAAATAGAGTTTTAATTAGTTTCTTAAACAAGCCAGGAGAATATATTAAACAATTTCATGAGTCAGAATACTGAGAAAGAATGAATCCAGGGAAAGATAGGAAAAAGAGATAAAGAAGACTAAGAAGGAAAGAGAGAAGGGGACAATGTGAAAATGTTGAATTAAAACTGTTAGGTGAGATGTCATCCTTCTACCGAAACCAGTTCTGCATAACCTTTTTACAAGTGTATACCACGAACAATTAAACAATGTATTTAAATATTTCTGTGGTCTTTGAAAGAGCATCCCCCAATAGTAGTAACTGGCTTTGTGACCCTGCTAATCTCTATAGCAGCAGCAGCTTCAGACAACCTGGTCTCCGATGGTTTTTTTACGAGAAAAATCTGATATACATCTTTCTTATTTTTTAAATCTTGAATCAACAACTTTGAAATATGAAGAAATGGTATTTTTTCTGTGTTCTCCAAGATCTCATCTGTCTCTGGAGCCAAACTCCCTGGCTGCTGGTCCCACACTTTCACACAGAAACCTGACTCCTGGCAAAGTGTGCTCCAAGCAAGTCTGGATCATGTTACATGTGCCACGCACAGCTCTGGCCACCTGTCTGATCCGCTGCTTTCTGGCATCTGCAGTGTCTTTACTATTTTGGGCTGGCTCTCTCCTTCACTTGGCATGACCCTGCCCACCAGGCACAACTGCCCCACTCTGGGCATACATTTATCCACGGGAAAAAGGGCCACAACCACCTGGAGACCAAGGTGACCGAGATTCCATTACAAAGACAGGATTCTCCTTCCCTGTTTTTGTAAGTTATACTTTGTTAGTAGATATCAAAGTAGCAGAATAGCTAACATTTATTGGGTTTAATATATGCATATTTGATATGGATTGTCACATTTAATCCTCATTTAAAAATAATCACATGACATGAAAACTATTGTTCATGCTGTAATTTACAGATGAGAAAATTGAGGCTCAGAGAGATCATTAGCTCACCCAAGGTGACACAGAGGTAAGTCATGTAGCTGCCTTGCCCCAAGCCAGTTTCTTCACATGCAACAATCCAGACCTTTCACCAACAGTGTCTTGCAGAATAGAGGAAATGCCCCCTTGGCGTCAACATTACACTCACTGCTACAGCGCAGGCGTGTCTGAGCTTGGCTGAGTGGCTGGGAGGGGCAGCTCTCACACCTGTTTATGCAACTTGCTTTGCTTGGAGAAAAGGACTTTACGTGTGGGCATCCAGCAAGCAGTTCCGTTGGAAAGCAGGACTGCAGGAAGAGATTGGGTTGGATGTAGTGATGCCCAGGAGGACAGAGTGGGGACAAAGGGCAAGATTTCCTCTTTTGAACCAAACATAGTGTAGCTTTGAGGATGGAGCACTGTGGGAGTTGGCTGTGTTGGGGGCATTTAGGGAAGGCCTTTTGGCACAGATGCCGATGGAGCCACTGAATCCTGTGCACCAGGAGCACAGGCACTGCATGGTCCTCATGCAGCTCCTCCAGCCACAGCCATCGTGGAGAGGCCTGGAGGGGAGATGATGTGAAACATGCCAGTGACTTTTAGCAGGAATTGGAAGTGGGCTGGAAGCTTAGGCGCAAGTCAGAGAAACTTGATTTATTACTGTCGCCTGACTTGTATGAGTACCCGAAGGCTAAAGGTGTCTGGATGAACTTGAGTGCTAATAGTAAAACAGCTTTTAAGTTTCTACTTTCAGCCCCCACTCTAATGTAGGGACATTGGACAGGGACATAAACCCAGCTGACATGCACCAGGCCCCTCCTGACTAACAACTGAGTGTTTGTTACCCAGCATGGCTACGTGTTTTCAGTACCCTTGTTTGTGAGACGAGTTCTTTCTCCCAAAAGTCTCACAGCCCTCATGTAACTGGGCTTCTGGTGGACCTTCCCAACCAACTAACAAGTTTTCCAAACATCCCTGAATTCTAGCAAGGGCCACAACTTCAGCTCAAGCTATGATGCCCACTAGAGTGACAGCTGAAAATCCAAAGAGCAGACGGCAGCACACTGCATGTCAAACATTTCACTTTGGAATAAAAATGTTCATAGACAGGAGGCTCCTTACTATAGAACAAAAAAGGTAATTCAGGGTTGCTAACATACATATCAAAACCTTGTTCCCAGTCAGGGATGCTCAGTCACTAGCAGTGTGATGCCCTTGTGCAGTTCAATTCCGTGGTACTTCTTTCTGAGAGTTGCATGTATATTTTTTAAATTAAAATAATTTGTGTGGAGATTGCTATAACTTTTGTATTTCACATGAAATTTTTGATAACACCATTCATTGCACAACTTGGGATAAAAATTAAGATTCTCTTCAAAGTATGCATGACAAAAAAAATTTGAGATGTCGAAAATAACTTGTGATCATTATGGCTTATTTAGACATAGTTAAAATGCTAAACCAATATATTCTAAGCTTTATACTGGTTGCCAGAAATGTTGGCATCCTTGGTAAAGAACTTTTCTTATTTTGACAGCACTTTTTTATTTTAAGGGAAGAAAATCACTACAGAAGACAGTACAGCCCCATCATGGCTGACGGGCAAAGTAAAGGCTACGTGGAGTTTGGAGCACGTACCACTGGGTACCTATGCTTTGTGGACAGGTGCAGTTTTCAGTGGCAAATATCAAAACACCCTCTTTATCATGTTTTACCTAAATAATTAAAAAAAAAAAACATTGAGGTAGATTTTAGATTTGAATACTTCAGAACATGCAAGGCTCGATAGTTAGATGTCTACGAGTTCTTCTCCGGCCCTTAGAGCAATGAGATATCTTCTGACCAGGGGCCCCCAAGGCCTCCCAGGCTTTTTTGGGTGGTAGCATGACTATCTCAATTAACTTGGTTTCTTAGAAATTCTCCATTTTAGAAGTTTTTCCTGTCACCTCTATCCTCTCTGTCTATCCACTGGCATCATGGGAATATGCAATACTTCATGTGTATATCTGTTACTGCATTTAAATACATTGCTTTTATATTATCTGCTAGCATGCGTCTCTTCCAGGATATTGTCCCCAGGAACAGGGGCTGTTTTTATTAATTTTATCATCTTAGCATCTAACCAGAGACTGACTCATAACATACAGTCAGTGTTTTGTTGAACTAGTGGATAAATGCATGCTGAATGGATGTATAAATTTACTTTTTCTAAGGAAAAATGTTTGAATTTATTCATAAAAAATATTCTGTTCTTAATTTTTGCACCTTTTTGGAGATGTATGTACATTCATTCAGCAAATATTGATCAAACACTTACTAAGCACCAGGCACAATGCTGGAAACTGGTGACAAGGGGATGATGTACTAACTTGGAGGTCTTTGGTGCTGACATTGGTGGGAGCAGCTTGCCTGCTGTGGTCAGGACAGTAGCAGGCTACAGTGCACAGGCTCATGAGTAGATGGTCAGAAAACAGAGGAGGCAAGTCTGCAAGATGCTCTGAATACATTTGGGCATTGACAGAAGTGAGGCTACAGTGAGCACAGGGCCAGGAGAAACAGAGCATATTTAAGTGCTGATGGGAGAGATTCAATAAAGAAGGAGAAGTTAAAAATACAAGAAGAAGACGAGATCATAAGTGAGAAGGAGGCACCTGTGAGCATGTAGACTAGGTGGTGGTGGGTTGCTGCTTTTCTTATCTAGTGATTTCTATTTTTCCTACAGAATAAGAAGGCTGGTAAGAGGCAGAGAGTTAGGGTAGAGCAAGGCATAGACTTCAAGGCATGAGGGTGATGCAGATGTTTTCAGATGTCTCCGTGATAAATGGGAGAATGGTATAGAATGATCACAGTTCAAAGGCTGGCTTATGAGGGGTAGACAGAGGTTAGGGGACTGTCCACAGTGACATATTGTCTCAGTGAAGCAGAACATCTGATAAGAGCAGGAGTGAAGAAGCCAGCTGGGCTGGTGGTCATGTGTTTTTGGTGGTGGTTGTCAATGGTTTGGTTCACTTCTCCAGCAGTTCCAGGCAGCCTGTGCATGAGGACATAATAGGGTGGGTAGTTGGGTTCATTCAAGAATGGGGCATTTTAGATGGATACGGTGAAAGGACAATGGGCCATGGGAACGCAGACTATTAGCAAGAGCTCTTTCATTGCAATGATATGTAACCCTGTGCGCCTGGGAAAGAAAGCCAAGATAAAGGGAATGAGAGAAAGGAATGGAGTGGAAAGTGGATGGGGCCTCCGGGAAGAATGGACAGCAGCTGTGTGGTCGTTACAGGAGCTGGAAGGGCCATCGTGTGGCCAGAGCATGGGATTTCAGAAAGTTGCATTTCAGTCTGGCGTGTGACCATGGGAATGGACAGATGGGACCGTGCTCAAGAGCAGGTAAATGGGGTGCAGAGGACAGGGGACTGATGATAAGCTCCTGGGTGAGTCATGCACAGGAAAGTTCAGCTCACTCACAATTGTGGCTGGACTTGGAGTAGGGAATGTGGCTGTGAAGGAGAAGTCCAGGCCATCCAGTCATGAGAAGGAGTGATGGACAGTAGTTATGCAGTGGTGGTGAAGTAGACTGGGTCATGAGCCACGAAGCTGGAGGGCAGGTGTTCTCAGGAGGGTGAAGCAGCCATGTCTGCATGTGGCACTACGAGATGACATGGACATGTCTCCACATTTTCTTCTTAAAGTAGGTAGATGAGTGTTAAGGACCGAATCGTGTCCCCCAAATTCATATGTTGAAGCGCTAGCCCCCTATGGGATGGTGCTTGGAGATGGGTCTGCAGGAGGACAGATCCCTGGATGGCCTTTACCAACACAACTCTCCTCCCTCTTGCTTGTGGTGCTCCGGACAACTGCAGAATACAGAATGTGCAACGAGAATGTAGCATCCTGAGATAAGGAGGCACTGTCTGCAACAGCCTGGGCTCTGTCCATGTTTCTTCTGGGACAGGATGCCCTGTAATGCTTTAGCTCAGCTATCCAAGTTCTCCAGAAACCCAGAGCGAGAGGGCAGACATCTGCTTTCAGGGTCCCTCAGCTTCCATGCAAGTGCGGCACATGTGGACATGACTACATCCACCTGCAGAACTTTCTCTGAGCCTCAGGGGCACGGCTGGCCATGGATCCTAGGCTTCTGTTTATCCTTGCAGCCTATTTGTGAGTAACAAATGTGCTTTGCCTGAATGTTGTACAAGGGTTCTGTCTCTCCAGACTCATCATCTGGTGGCTTGGTCTCTGAAAAACCTCCTGCCAGATCTGGGAACCTTTGTAGATCTGACAAGGCATTGAGAGTCCTGCTAGATCTAGAATCCTTAGCAGAAATTATCAAGGTGTTTAGAGTTCTCCCCTGGGATTGGTAACTGGGGAGTCTCTCCCAAGGCTTGATACCTGTGCCTGGTAAGTTTCTGCTTCACATGGTCCCTTGGGAGATAATTAGGTTTGGATGAGGTCCTGAGGGTAGGATCCCATGATGGAATTAGTGCCCTTATGAGAGAAAACACAGCAGCGCTTGCTCTCTCCGTCTGCCAGGTGCAGACACAGTGAGAAGGCGGGTGTCTGAGAGGAAGAAAGCCCTCACCAGAATCCAGATTCTAGGGAATCTTGGTATTGGACTTCCAGCCTCCAGAATGTTGAAAAAATAAATATCTGATGTTTAAGCCACCAGGCTGTGGTATTTTGTTATGACAGCCCGATCTGCCGATCTGACTAATACAATGAGTGAACAATTAACAGCTTCTCCAAGATAATTATTTGCAGAGTTTAATGAATAAGTCAGCATTTTATGATACTTCAGAGACTCTGAGAGAGATGAGGAGACCCAGGATCCTTAGGTTACATTTTTGGCAAGTACACCATGCCCCCCAGAGTCACCTGGAGAAGAGACTGTTTGTTATGCTATTTCTGTTATATACATAGAAAGGCAAGAAGAGGGAGGCAGAAAGAGCAATTAGGAGAGAAAAGGTGGAAAAGGATTATCCAGAGTCAGAATAACTGGTTCTATTCTTATCTGCACTGTGATATGCCTTTTCCATTTGTTATGAATAATAATACCACCCACCCCACTTTGCAGGTTGTCGCGAAAGTGTTTTATAAATAATGACTTTGATCTTTTCTAATAACGGGTTGTGTTTGCACAAAACACAATATTAGCTCAATCATGATAAAATTGGCTTTTGCTTTCAACAAGGCCAGAATTGTTAAAGGTAGAAAAGTCTGCACGGAATAAATTGTGCCATTAGGTTCCTCTTAGCATGACTGAAAAGAACCCAATTTGTCCCTCCAGAAAGGGATAGGCAGACTCTGGAAATATATTCCTGAGCCACACGATGCTGTTCTATTTTTGCAAGATAAGCAGGGAGCAGGCGCTGTGGAGCCTCCTGCCACTCCAACGAGGCACTCACAGGGAGGCTTTGTTCTCACTGTCTGAGGAGGGAGCAGAGAAAAAAGCAGCAAGCCTTTCAAAATGACAGTTGTCTTACTTTTCTGGAGCTTTTTTCCTGGAACATGGTTTGTGCTGATTTCAGGGGGAAATGCAAAGCAGCTTAACTGGAATGTCCCCCAGCTGCTCAGGTTAAGTCCTGTGCAGACGTGAAGTCAACCGTCACTAGCATGGCGTGATCTGAAGGTGGCCTGCTGCAGAAATATCCCCCTCCCATCTGCCATGGTCTGGTGATGCTTTGAATGAGGACTTTCCTCTAGAAGGTGGCTGGTAAATTGCTAACCTTTACCTGGGAAAATAGCACTTTGACTTACCAGTATTTCTGAATTCCTCTTTTCACACTGGCCCCCAGAAGCTTTAGTCAGAAACTCCATCCCACAAAGACGATTTAGTTTTTCCTTCAAGGAGCATTCAATCTATTCGAGGAAACAAATCACACATATGTGATCACAAGCTCCTCTAATTTCCTTTAATTGTCTTGATGTCAAGGACCATGTCACAAAACCCTTAGATTCTCCAGAGCCCACTTGGCATAGTAGGGTGCCTCCGTGATGGTTCAACCAGAAGCACAGGGAAATAACACAATCGAGGGGCTGATACGGTGGTCTCTGTAAGACTGTGCCTCCGTGTCTGGCAGCATTTGTAGTCCATGTGGCACAGTCTGGAAGGGATGATCACCAGCAGGCTGGAATCTGTGAGCATGAGCTCCCGTGAAAACAGACTGAAACCCACGTTCATTCTCGCTGCCTCTGACCTTGGCGATGGAGCAGCACCCTGCAGGAGCCTGAGCCCCTCATCGGGGAGCTGAACACACATGGGTGGCCCACCATCCCAGAATCTGAAGGGAAATCCAGGGAAGGTAGAATGATTCCAGACCCAGCTGCTGCTTCTTGCTACAGAAGCAGGTCTCCAGCTTATAAGGAACGTGTGCCAGCCACAAACGCAGACACGGCTCTGCCTCCGCTCCACACTATAGACCTCCCAAGACTCTCCCTTGTGGCTAATCTAATCAGAAACGTGCAAGAAAGAGGATTTCAGAAGATATAGCTCAGCCTCACCAAGCAGACACCACACAAAGCCAGTCAGTCACCTGGGTGATCAAACTGTGCTCACTGGTTATGATTTTTCAAAGTGGAGATTAACCTCAAAGAAAATATCACTGAACACAAAGTGTTATAGGACACGATTTTGTTGATATAGAAAAAAAAGGGGAGAGAAAGTGGGATGAAAATGATCAGATTGCTTCCCCATGAAAGGACACCTTGAGGTGGGTTGTCAAGAACAGATGCAAGTATGAAGTGTGAAATTTGAGAAAAGCCTCCTAAGCTAGAAGCAATGATTAGGTAAAACAGAAATAGTTATTATTTATTTATTGTTCATTCACTCATTCAACATATATTCATTGCACGCCAATGATGCTAGAGAATGAAGGGGCATATGAGTATATGATATTGGGGAGACAGGACAGAATGGAGCACTGAGGCTAAGCACACACCTCCCTGCAGGGCGATGGTTCAGGAGGGAACCTGCACAGCTGCCTCAACACACCTCCTCCTATACCTCCTCACCCCCAGCACTTCAGTTCCCAGATGACTCTGCTCCTTCTCTACTCTGTCACCATCCCCACCCCTCCCCACTTCAAAAACCCTTCTCCCCTGCTCTCTGGAATTCAGAATTCACACATCTCCTCAAGTCCATTTTGGAACCCCAATTTCAAAACCTGACACCTTGTCACGAACAAAGATCTCGACTGCTCTGTCATCTCCATTCATCCTCGTGAACCCACTATTTGGTCCTCTACTCTTAACAGCCTCCCACCCCACGGGAGCTAGTTCTTACACACATCTTCAGCCCTTCACCCTCTCTCTTTGTCTTTCTCAAGTGGAAAGGTCACCATCCTGAACAAAATCAATTCCCTGACTTCTCTGCGCCCGTGTTCATGCAGTTGAACGTGGCTGGAGAAAGCCCTTCACTGCAAGAAGTAGTCTCATATTCATGACCCTAAAGGCTACCAGGCAATCAATCAACTGAGTCATCAGCCCGCCTACTCTTTAAGATGCCCACTTTATCTCTTGTGTTCCTAAACCTTCAACTCTTCCTCACTGTGTGCAACTCATAGCTGATGATCTCGCTTCCTACTTTACTTGAATATTGAAGAAATCAGAAATCAACTGCCAAAGACTCCCCATACCACCTCTGTCATGACCAGCACCTGTCCCCAGGTCCGCTGCCCCTCCCAGATGCAGCATCCCAGCTGTGGCTGAAGCCAACGCTGCTCTCGCAGTTCTCCTCTTGTGCTCCTGCT
This sequence comes from Cynocephalus volans, assembly GCF_027409185.1. Classification (NCBI taxonomy): domain Eukaryota; kingdom Metazoa; phylum Chordata; class Mammalia; order Dermoptera; family Cynocephalidae; genus Cynocephalus; species Cynocephalus volans. The sequence continues at coordinate 123,577,944 of NC_084465.1, forward strand.
GCATTCATTCCCAAGAACATACAGACGGGCTGCTGGCTCTTCCTCCCACCCTTAAAACAAACTAACAAGCAAACCAGCAAGCACTTCCCAATCCTGCTTCTCCACCCAGCTTTGGACCATTTCTCTTCTTCCTTTGGCAACAAAACTCCTGGAAAACTTTGTCTGTGCTCATGGTCTCTAAATCAACTCCTTCCATTTTCTCTTCCCCATTTAACTTGGGCTTTGCCCCCATCACTCCACATGAATCTCTCTTTTTGGGGTCACCAATGAGCTCCATGCTGCTACATCAGTTGGTTGGTTCTCCATCCTTGCCCTGCTGTACTCATCAGCCACACCTGATGCTCTGGTCACCTCGCCTCCTTCTTGCTTTCCCGGTCGGCTTCCAGGAGCTCTCTCTCTCAGTTCACATCTTACCACGGGTTCCTCCCTCTCCATCCTACTTGCCGGCTCTTTCTCTTCTCCCTACCTCTTACTTGTAGAGCGCTGCAGGGATCAGAAATTGGTCCTTTCTCTTCTTTTCTACACACACCTCCTTTGTGATCTCACTCATTCTGGAGGCTTACACCTTCATGTATGTGCTAATACTGCTCAGAACTAGATATCCAGGCTGGACCTTCTCTAAAGGTATGCACCAGCCTGCTCACTCACCCCATCCAGTCGTGCCTCACCGACCTTCTCAGTCTCAGCACCTGCAGACCTGGGCTCCATCTCCCCTCACCCACCTGCTTTGGACTCTCTTGCCCTCCTCGGTTGTTGGAATTCCATCCTGCCAGTTGCTCAGGCCAAAACCTTGAGGAGATCCTCGAACCCTTTTTTTAATCACAGCCCGTATTTGGTTAGCCAGCAGATCTACTTGTTTTTCTCCTCCAAAGATGCACATCTAGCACTTTCTCCCCACTTTCATTGCCACCACATGGACCTAAGCCATTTTTTGGGGGGGGGGGGGGGCTGGATTATTGTGATAACCTCTGAACTCCTTCGGCTCTTGTTACAACATGAAAACTGGAGTGACCCTTTTAAACATACGTTAGGTCATATCACTCCTTTACTTGAAACTCTCCAATAACTTTTTATATTAATTATGCGAGAGTCAAAGTCTTTGCTGTGGTCCTGCAGTGCTCTTGGTCATATGGTCCCTTTACCTTTCTGATCTCATCTCCTATCTCATTCCAGCCTTAGAGTTTGCTGTGGCTAATCCTTCTGCTGGAAACGTTCTTTTTCCAGATATTTTATGACTCCCTCTCTCTGCTCCTTTAAATTTTTTTTAAAGGTCACCTTGTCTAAGATGTCTACTCTGAGCACTATGTTTAAAACTTTGACTTGTGATCCACCCCCACTTCATCCCTCTAGTCTTTTTCTCTGTCCCACTTAACACTTTTGGTTATATGACAACATTTATGTACTTATTATATTTCTTATTTATTGGCCATCCCCCCTTCTTGGAATGTAAGCTCCATGAAACAAGGAATTTTCCCTCTTTTGTTTACTGGTGTGTCTCACATATCCAGAACAGTACCCAGGACAATGCAGGCACCCAATAAATATTTTGTTAAGTGAATGAGTGAACCGATGAATGCATCTATATCTCTGTCTAATAAGACAACTTTGCTGATATACAGTAATGTAAACACATGGTTTGCATAAATAAAAGAAAAAATTAAATCCATTTATAGAGTTATAAAATATTACTTCAAGGCTACTAGTGGCAGAGATTTAAATATTGTTGAATACATATTTATATATGTGTTATAAAATATATGTTTAAATATGACGTATGTAGAATTTAACAGATGTTAATGCTCGTAGCAATTCTGTGGAATGGTTTCAGTGAGCTCTGTTTACAAATTAAGAAGTAAAGTGTCAGGTCACCTAAGTATGGCCCCCAAACAAGCTGTTGTAAGTGATGGGGCATAAAGTGAAACCCTTATCTTTGTATTTTCAGAGTGGGGTCTAAACCAGCTAAGCAGGGCATTTTTTGCTTGTTTGAGTGTATCAAAAGTATTGAGTTTACATATAAAGAAAAAAAAAGAAAGTTAGTTTGAAGAGCTAATGGAAATACAGTGTCTAGAATGAATATTCAATTCTGTAACTGCTAGAATTCTGCCTTTTCAGTTTAAGAGTCAAAAGTCCATTTGTATTTCTTTTTAATCAGAGGATCCCAAAGTCCAGAATATTATTATCTGCTCTTTCTAAAAAATGAAGAAAACATGAATTTCCATTTAAAAAAAATCAAGTCAAAAGAAATATTCAAACTGTATTTAGAGAACTCATACATAATTTACTAATTTTAGTCATTTTTCAAATGATTCTTTTTTAATGGAAATTAAGTAATTACTGAATGTCAAATTGATTCCTACATAGTTTATTGTAGAATTATTTTTAGTTATCGTTGCATCTTCTGAAAAGCTCCTGCCACATATGTAGAAAATGCATTTTCCAATAAATTACATAAATTTAAAGAGTTTTTTTTTTTTTTTGGATAATTTCTACATTTTGTATTTTGCAGAGGAACAACTTATGCCTAAACTTAGACTCTTATCAATTGTTAAAAATTATCTAGGCCATTTGTTTTATCAAGTCTTAGTGCTTATGGAAAATACTTTTTAAAACATTGACCACCTTTTTAGCAGCACCGAGGAGACTCCCCAGCCCACATACAAAGACTGCCGATTTACAGTGAATGTGCTGTGCTCAAGTTTAATCTCAACTATTTTCCTCAGAACATTTGGGCTGGCAAACTGAGGAGGTCTGCAAAGCTTGGAAATTCGCTGGTCCAAGCATAACAGCAGATATTTAGAAAACTTTGAGAAATGGCAGTTCTGAAGAATAACCATACTGAGAAGCAATTCAAGTAGGACACTGGCATCCCACAAGGACTTTAAACGTGTGCATAATGCTCATTAGGAGACTGGATGCTGCGGTTCCATGGGGCTCACGTGGGTTTTTGCCATGGGGCTTTTCCCCTGTGAACTCTTAGTTGGTATTCCCATGTGTGAGCACAGATAAGACAGATCTGTTTCACCTCCCTCCTCCCTTCCTTTCTTCTTTGCTTGTGTTTGTCCTTCCTGCTTTCCTTCCATCCTCCCTTCATTCCTAGGTCCCTTCCTCCCTCCGTCCCTCCCTTCCTTCTTTCCCCAGGCTTGGCTTGTGTGCTGGTGCTGGGCTATTGTGGAGGGACTCATGTGCGGTGGGTGACCCTGCCACTCCCAGGATGGGATCGGGGACTGGAGACAGTGGGAGGAGCAGGGCTGGTTGCGGCAACAGGCTTGGTGGCTCTCCAGGCCTTCTGTGCCTGCTTTTGGGCCTGGTGCTGCTGTCACAAGAACTCAGGCTCCAGTAGGTTGAATGAGGCCTAGGAAAGGAAGGAGGCCACCAGAATTTGTCAGTAACAGCCACCAGAGCTGACTCAGGGTTTCCCCTCTAGGGGATGGAGCTGGAAAGGATGAGGTGTGTCGGGGACTGTGCTGGAACACTGGCTCTCCAAGAAATGTAAAAAGGCCCTGAACTGCAGCATTTGCCAATTTCTCTGGTGTAAATACTCCCACCATGGCTGATTGGTACTACCAGTGTGGTGTTACTGATGATGCTGGGAGGAGATGCCCACGTTCACTGCCCATAGGCCACCATGAGCCGCCCCAGTAGCCACTGGACAGGGCGGTCAGTACCTGGCACTCTCTGCGGCTGTCACAAGCTGGAGGAGGCCAGGAGGGACCCTCCCCAAGAGGCTTCTGAGGGAGGAGCCCTGTCAACCCCTCGATAGTGGACGTCTGTCTTCCAGAGCCATGAAGTTTGTGGTCACTTGCCGTGTCTGCCACAGGAAAGTCACACCCTTCCTTTCCCTTTAGGTGCCCACTTGAAAGGACACCTGAATCCTTAGCCAAGTTGGAATATCACGAAGAGAATGATTTCAAGATCTTCTAGTGCGTTTTGCACACACCAAAAGGAAGAACAGTGCGAGCCGCGTGTGCTTATGTCACTGTCATCACTTCATGACACCTCCCTGTCCCTCCTAAGGGAACTGGGGCTGCGGGTGTCGGCACCAGAACGCACGGCTCCGCTGTTGCGCTTGGTCCCCCATCGCGACTTCCAGGCGTTTGGAATTGGCCTTTCTTCACAGCAGGGAGGAGCTCCCCCCGGCGAAGCCAGCGGGAGTCAAAACTGGGGACCGCGCTCTGAGAACACAGCACGTGCCCTGCGCCCTGCGCGACCGCGCTCGCGGAAGGACCGCGACTGCTCCCCATCACGCCCCGGGTCCCTGTCCCTTGGAGCGGTGACATCCCTCTCTCCCGGCCTCTGGCTCTGCCTGATTTGTATCTGTTTATTTTATTCTGCACAGTAAGTCGCTCTTCTCTTCCGCGTCGCCTGCCTGCTCCACCCGCCCTTGCGAGCTTTCCGTCTGGGTTTGGGCAGCACTCTTTCTACAGCCCAGAGAGTGTCAGTGTGACACTTGATGTCTGGGAGAGAAAAAGAGGAGCTGCAGCCACGTGCCCGACGTGGCACGGTCCAGAGCCTGACTCGCGATCTCAAAAATGTGTCCCGTAGGCGACGCATTCAGCGCATGGCGGGGGACAATTGAATCATTTCTCTATTCTGCTCGTGAGAAACCATGTGAAATACCCGGGTTGCAAGCAATGAGAGTGCACACATAATACATGTGTGTATACGTGTGTGCACACATACAGTGTCTTGTCTCTGAACTGGAAGCTGCAGCTTCCTGAAGGTGAGTCCCCTGCCTGGGGGTTCTTCACACCCCCACAGCACCGTGTGCAGAGCAGAAGTTGAAATGGCTAAGTGTCTGGGACATAATTTACTGCAGGTGCAGGAAAAGAAAACCCGCACCAGAGAATTAAGAGATGATAATGCTGCATGATGGCTGGAGACAGGGCAGGCTGAGAAACTAGGTCACCAGATTCCTATGCAATCGCTTTTCCATGGTGTTCTGCTTTTGCCTGTTACAGAGATATAAGTCATGGATATCCAGTGCTTATTATCTACTGTGGTAGGCTATTTTATCTGTGTAGATTTTTTTTTTTTATTTTTTTATTTTTTTATTTATTTTTTTTTTTAAATTTTATTTTGTCGATATACATTGTAGCTGATTAATGCTCCCCATCACCAAAACCTCCCTCCCCTCTCCCTCCCCCCCTCCCCCCCAACCATGTCCTTTCTGTTTGTTTGTTGTATCAACTTCAAATAATTGTGGTTGTTATATCTTCTTCCCCCCCCCCCGGTTTGTGTGTGTATGTGTGTATGTGTGTGTGAATTTATATATTAATTTTTAGCTCCCTCCAATAAGTGAGAACATGTGGTATTTCTCTTTCTGTGCCTGACTTGTTTCACTTAATATAATTCTCTCGAGGTCCATCCATGTTGTTGCAAATGGCAGTATTTCATTCGTTTTTATAGCTGAGTAGTATTCCATTGTGTAGATGTACCACATTTTCCGTATCCACTCATCCGATGATGGGCATTTGGGCTGGTTCCAACTCTTGGCTATTGTAAAGAGTGCTGCGATGAACATTGGGGAACAGGTATACCTTCGACTTGATGATTTCCATTCCTCTGGGTATATTCCCAACAGTGGGATGGCTGGGTCGTATGGTAGATCTATGTGCAATTGTTTAAGGAACCTCCATACCATTTTCCATAGAGGCTGCACCATTTTGCAGTCCCACCAACAATGTATGAGAGTTCCTTTTTCTCCGCAGCCTCACCAGCATTTATCGTTCATAGTCTTTTGGATTTTAGCCATCCTAACTGGGGTTAGATGGTATCTCAATGTGGTTTTGATTTGCATTTCCCGGATGCTGAGTGATGTTGAGCATTTTTTCATATGTCTGTTGGCCATTTGTATATCTTCCTTACAGAAATGCCTACTTAGCTCTTTTGCCCATTTTTTAATTGGGTTGCTTGTTTTCTTCTTGTAAAGTTGTTTGAGTTCCTTATATATTCTGGATATTAATCCTTTGTCAGATGTATATTTTGCAAATATTTTCTCCCACTCTGTTGGTTGTCTTTTAACTCTTTTAATTGTTTCTTTTGCTGTGCAGAAGCTTTTTAGTTTGATATAATCCCATTTGTTTATTTTTCCTTTGGTTGCCCGTGCTTTTGGGGTCGTATTCATGAAGTCTGTGCCCAGTCCTATTTCCTGAAGTGTTTCCCCTATGTTTTCTTTAAGAAGTTTTATTGTCTCAGGGTGTATATTTAAATCCTTAATCCATTTTGAGTTGATTTTAGTATACGGTGAGAGGTATGGATCTAGTTTCATTCTCCCGCATATCGATATCCAGTTATCCCAGCACCACTTGCTGAAGAGGCAGTCCCTTCCCCAGTGAATAGGCTTGGTGCCTTTGTCAAAGATCAGATGGCAGTAAGTGTGTGGGTTGATTTCTGGATTCTCTATTCTATTCCATTGGTCAGTGTGTCTGTTTTTATGCCAGTACCATACTGTTTTGGTTATTATAGCTTTGTAGTATAGCTTAAAGTCAGGTAGTGTTATGCCTCCTGCTTTATTTTTTTTGCTGAGCATTGCTTTGGCTATTCGTGGTCTTTTATTGTTCCATATAAATGTCTGAATAGTTTTTTCCATTTCTGAGAAAAATGTCTTTGGAATTTTGATGGGGATTGCATTGAATTTGTATATCACTTTGGGTAGTATGGACATTTTCACTATGTTGATTCTTCCAATCCAAGAGCATGGAATATCTTTCCATCTTCTTGTATCCTCTCTAATTTCTCTCAGCAGTGGTTTGTAGTTCTCATTATAGAGATTTTTCACCTCCTTGGTTAATTCAATTCCTAAGTATTTTATTTTTTTGGTGGCTATTGTAAATGGGCAGGCTTTCTTGATTTCTCCTTCTGCATGTTCACTATTGGAGAAAAGAAATGCTACTGATTTTTGTGTGTTGATTTTGTATCCTGCTACTGTGCTGAAAACATTTATCAATTCCAAGAGTTTTTTTGTAGAGGTTTTAGGCTGTTCGATATATAGGATCATGTCATCTGCAAACAGGGACAGTTTGACTTCATCTTTTCCAATCTGGATGCCCTTTATTTCCTTCTCTTCTCTGATTGCTCTGGCTAGTACTTCCAACACTATGTTGAATAAGAGCGGTGAGAGTGGGCATCCTTGTCTAGTGCCTGTTCTTAAAGGAAAAGCTTTCAGCTTTTCCCCATTCAGGATGATATTGGCAGTGGGTTTGTCATATATGGCTTTAATTATGTTGAGATACTTTCCCTCTATACCTAACTTATAGAGGGTCTTTGTCATGAATGAGTGCTGAACTTTATCAAATGCTTTTTCAGCATCTATAGAGATGATCATATGGTCCTTGTGTTTGAGTTTATTAATATGGTGTATCACATTTATTGATTTGCGTATGTTGAACCAACCTTGCATCCCTGGGATGAATCCCACTTGATCGTGATGAATAATTTTACGTATGTGTTGCTGTATTCTGTTTGCTAGTATTTTAGTGAGGATTTTTGCATCTATATTCATCAAGGATATCGGCCTGTAGTTTTCTTTTTTGGTTATATCTTTACCTGGTTTTGGTATCAGGATGATGTTTGCTTCATAGAATGAGTTTGGGAGATTTGCGTCCGTTTCAATCTTTTGGAATAGTTTGTAAAGAATCGGTGTCAATTCCTCTTTGAATGTTTGGTAAAATTCTGCTGTGAATCCATCTGGTCCTGGGCTTTTCTTTGTTGGGAGCCTTCTGATAACAGCTTCAATCTCCTTTATTGTTATTGGTCTGTTCAAATTTTCTACGTCTTCACGGTTCAGTTTTGGGAGCTTGTGTGTGTCCAGAAATTTATCCATTTCCTCCAGATTTTCAAATTTGTTGGTGTATAGTTGTTGATAGTAGTCTCGAATGATTCCTTGTATTTCAGATGAATCAGTTGTAATATCGCCTTTTTCATTTCTAATTTTTGTTATTTGAGTCTTCTCTCTTCTTTTTTTTGTTAGCCATGCTAATGGTTTGTCAATTTTATTTATCTTTTCAAAAAACCAACTTTTTGATTCGTTGATCTTTTGAATTGTTTTTTGGTTTTCAATTTCATTCAGTTCTGCTCTGATCTTAATGATTTCTTTCCGTCTGCTAACTTTAGGATTGGATTGTTCTTGTTTTTCTAGTTCTTTAAGGTGAAGTGTTAGGTTGTTCACTTGCCATCTTTCCATTCTTCTGAAGTGAGCATTTAATGCAATAAATTTTCCCCTCAATACTGCTTTTGCAGTATCCCACAGGTTTTGGTATGATGTATCATTGTTTTCATTAGTTTCAATAAACTTTTTGATTTCCTGCTTGATTTCTTCTTGGACCCATATGTCATTAAGTAGAATGCTGTTTAATTTCCATGTGTTTGTATAGTTTCCAGAGTTTCGTTTGTTATTAATTTCTAGTTTTAATCCATTGTGGTCTGAGAAGATACATGGGATAATTCCAATTTTTTTGAATTTATTGAGACTTGATTTGTGACCTAATATGTGATCTATCCTGGAGAATGATCCATGTGCTGATGAGAAGAATGAATATTCTGAGGTTGTTGGGTGGAATGTTCTGTAGATATCTGCCAATTCCAATTGGTCTAGAGTCTTGTTTAGATCTTGTGTTTCTCTACTGATTCTTTGCCTAGATGATCTGTCTAATATTGACAGTGGAGTGTTCAGGTCCCCTGCTATTATGGTATTAGTGTCTATTTCCTTCTTTAGGTCTAATAGAGTTTGTTTTATAAATCTGGCTGCTCCAACATTGGGTGCGTACATATTTATGATTGTTATGTCTTCTTGATGGATCAGTCCTTTTATCATTAAGTAGTGTCCCTCATTGTCTCTTTTTATGGTTTTTAGTTTAAAGTCTATTTTGTCAGATATAAGAATAGCCACTCCAGCTCGTTTTTCTTTTCTGTTTGCATGGTAAATCTTTTTCCATCCTTTCACTCTTAGTCTGTGTGAATCTTTATGGGTGAGGTGGGTCTCTTGTAGGCAGCATATAGTTGGGTCCTGCTTTTTGATCCAGTCAGCCAGTCTGTGTCTTTTAATTGGGGAATTTAAGCCTTTAACATTAAGAGTTGTTATTGAAAGGTGTTGATTTATTCCTAGCATTTTATTGGTTGTTTGGTTGTCTTAGGTGTCTTTTGTTCCTTGCTTTCTGATTTACTGTTTGGTTTCTTTGTTTGTTGGTTCCTTAGGTTGTAGATAGTGTTTTTGTTAGCTTGTTTTCTCTTCACGAATGCCATTTTTATTGTACTAGTGGGTTTAGATTTTTCTTAGGTTTTTATGGCAGTGGTAGTTATTTTTCAGGAACCAAACCCAGTACTCCCTTGAGGATTTCTTGTAAGGGTGGTCTTGTGGTAGTGAACTCCCGCAGTTTTTGTTTGTCTGAGAAATATACTATTTGCCCCTCATTTCGGAAGGATAGCCTTGCAGGGTAGAGTATTCTTGGCTGGCAATCTTTGTCTTTTAGTATTTTGAAAATATCATCCCATTCCTTTCTAGCTTTTAGGGTTTGTGATGAAAAGTCTGATGTTAACCTGATTGGGGCTCCCTTATAGGTGATTTGACGCTTCTCTCTTGCAGCTTTTAAGATTCTCTCTTTGTCTCTGAGTTTTGCCAATTTGACTATGACATGTCTTGGAGAAGGCCTTTTTGGGTTGAATACGTTTGGAGATCATTGAGCTTCCTGGATCTGAAGATCTGTGATTTTTCCTATACCTGGGAAGTTTTCTGCCACTATTTTGTTGAATATGTTTTCAATGGAATCTCCATTTTCCTCCCCTTCTGGAATACCCATGACTCGGATATTTGAGCGCTTGAGGTTGTCTGATATCTCTCTCAGATTTTCTTCCATGTCCTTGATTCTTTTTTCTTTCTTTTTGTCTGCTTGTGTTATTTCAAACAGCCCATCTTCAAGTTCAGAGGTTCTCTCTTCAACTTCGACAAGCCTGCTGGTTAAACTCTCCGTTGTGTTTTTTATTTCGCTGAATAACTTCTTCAGTTCAGCAAGTTCTGCTACATTTTTTTTCAGGACATTGATTTCCTTGTATATTTCCTCTTTCAGATCCTGTATACTTTTCCTCATTTCATCATGATGTCTAGCTGAGTTTTCTTGTATCTCATTCAGTTTCCTTAGAATTATCACTCGAAATTCCTTGTCAGTTATTTCAAGGGCTTCTTGTTCTATAGGATCTAGAGTATGAGATTTATTAACTTTTGGTGGTGTACTTTCTTGATTTTTTGTATTTCTGGTGTCTTTTTTTTGGTGTTTATTCATTGTGGCAGGGGGTTTCACAGTCCACCGGTTTAAGACTAATGACTAACTAGGATGTTGCTGTGGTTGCCAATTTGGTATGGCTCCCGCCGTGACTGCTCAGTTGGCCTCTAGTGTCTTGTGTGTGTGGTTGCCTTGGGTCTTGGGCTTCTCCGGGGATCCACCTTTCTAGTCAGCTTGTACTCTGCTGGGCTGGTGGATCACGTACCACAGGGTGTGTGATCTCTGTTGAGCTTTCACTTTCTGTACAGTACTTCTCCCCGTTCCGTGTGCTCTGGCCCAGGCTGTTAGATCGTGCAGTGGCGACCCCACCGGGTGTGTGGTTTCTGTCGAGTCTCCGCCTCCCTGGCCGCACGTCTCCCCCCTCTGTGCACACTGTGCTGGGCTGGGGCGTGTCTTCTGCACCCCTCGTCTATCAGCTGGGCCTTCAAGACCCTGCTCAGCACCGCCTCGCCCAGGAAGTCTACCAGGTTTCTGCTAGGCACAGACGACCGGTCTCTCTGGGTGCCTTTGTAGCACTGTGTAGATCTTTCTCGGGTCTTGTTCACCTTTGTATCCCCCCGGTATAAACCGAGTCTAGTGCCCGCCTGCAGCCTGCTCTCCGGCAGGTTCAAGCGGACCTGGGAACTCTCCTACCACACTATTCCCAACCAGAAATTCGTTAGGCTTTTTTCCAAACTGGTGGTCGCAGAGATGGTATCTGCCTCCCAGTAACAGGAAGTTTACCGGGGCCGGAGTCCAGGGTGTGGTGGAGTGACAGTCGGCCCGCCCGTACTTCCTAGCCCTCCCAAAACTGGTCGGGACGCCCCACACCCCCAGCCCTGCCAGAGAACCGCGGAGGGAGTGGGAGAGGAGGTCGGCCCGCAGGGTCCGGAAAGCCCCGCGCCAGGCCAAGCAAGTGGGAGGGCTCAGTGATGGCCGAGCAGGGCGGAGCTGCCCGCACCTGGGAAAATGGAGGCAGCACCGTGGCACTGAGTGGCCTGGTGGTGCAGGCGGGAGCCGCGTGGGCATCCACCCCCCGAACAGAGCTGTGCCAGGGATCACTCACAGTGCTGTGCCAGGTCGGGCGCTCGCTCTGTCTCTGGTTTGTTGCCTTCCGTGTTCTCGGCGCTGCCGCCTCGGGCTGTTCAGTCGCGGCGCCGCTCGGGCGCTCCCAGGAATCTTCTTTAATGCCGGCCTGAAACCTCGAATCCTGAATAGGGCAGCTGGCCGCCTTCAGCGCGGCCCCAGCCTCCGGGAACCTGGCTGCATCCACAGCAGCCCTGGCGCCGTGTTCCCTGTTTCAAGACTCACTTTTGCAGCTAAGAATCAGTTCTTTTCCTGCTCCACACTTCAAAGCTGTTGCCTGTAAATGAGGCAGCCTCTCCTGCCGGGCTATCTGTGTAGATTTTGACCAAAATCCTGCTCTATTGGCTACTGATTTACAAACCAAATACTTACATGAATTATCTTCTTTCTTATACGTAACTCTTCCTCCCGAATTTTCACTACCGAGTCTAAAAGAATGTTTTTCTAGAGAACAATATTGTGCAAAACATAAGAAACATGATCACTGTCTTCCCTGAAAAGTTGTCTCTCTTCTCAAGGGAACAAACCATCTTAAAAGAAATAACTGAAATCCTCTTGTTTCTTCTCCCCCAAAAGCTGTATATTGCATAGGATGTATAAATAAAGATCTTATTGAGAAATGACCCAAGCTGCCAGTAGGAAGAATGCACATCCTCTTCCTTGAGTTCCTGTTGAGTTTCTTATATTCCTGAATGATAATAACACAGCAGCCTTTGTTTGTCTTTGGCTCTGCAGCTGCGTGTTGTGTTCAATGCTTTGGGGGTTTGTTATTGTCTACAACAAAGCAGACTTTGCCTTCCTCGTCCACAGGCCATGGCACCTGCCTCACCTGCATCCTAACGCCCTTTCCAGATATTTCCTGTTTTCCATCTTTGCCTCATTCTCCTTTATTTCACTGTGACCAAGGCAGGTTTTCATTTTTAATCCCATGATCCAAGAACTCTTAAATTCAATCATATTTTTCCTCTTTTCCATGAGAAGTATCTAATCTGGAATGCTAGATGCTTTCATCAATTCTAGGTATAAAAATAGGGAAATGGAGATGCCACATAAAAATCACCACGCATGTCTCGAATGTTCAGATAGAAACAATACAACCAAGGGACCAAAATGTGTACAGTGGAATAGCTAATAGAAAGCAGAAAGTATCTGGCCTTTTTGCTTTTTGCCCAGATAGCTGAGTTTTTAACTGCCTAGTCCATGTTTGGTGTCCAGGAACCCCAACCTTGCTTGGCCTCTTCCCCAGGGAATGACATTAGCATCTCAGCCTGGGATGCTCCTGGCCAGTCCTTTATTTATTTCCTCACTTCTCCTCCTGGGGTTCCCTCTTCTCCATGTTACCACCTCTGCCACCTGCCCCAGTCTGCATCCTCCCCAACCCATCCAAATTCAAGCCTTTCTCCTCAGGGAGCCATAAACATCTCCCTAAAATTAAGATTTGATTTTGACAATCCATTTCTTAAAACCTTCCAATGATTCCTAATTTTTTTTTAAGCAGGATTGATGTGTGACAAACAAATGCTCCCCTTATCCCTGTAAATTGGCAGCCCCTCAAACCTACTTTCTTTAAAATGGGCTCAACATTTATTTAATGGGGAGGGTGGGAAACTGTTATTGTGTTGTTTTTAACAAAGCTATCACCTCTTCTGTATAAAATGAGGGAATTACTCCATGTACCGAATAGTAACAAAGTAATTACCTTATGTAGAACTGTTGCTCCTTGTGTGGTGTCTTCTGCTCAACACATCTCCACCTTCCCCTAGGGGGTTTCTTCATTTTGGAAACCAGCTGCTTTGTTGGCGGGGCCTGCCATTGTACTGAGGACCAGAACAGGGCATAGTGAAAATGTCATGGCCACATCCGGCTGCATGGGCCGGTGGGGACCATTTTTCCATTCAAGGACAAGGTCTGCGTCATGAGTTGCAGCAGCTACACAGGCCGCCCCAGTTTTGTAAGTGGTGAAATGGCAGAGACCTGAACACATGGACAGCCCATCTCCAGCTCTGTCCAAAGGGCAGTGTCTGGACAACTGCCCGCTGGTCCTCCCTGTGGCCTGCCCCTAGCCTTAGGACAAGCGTCCAGGTCCCTAGCATGGCATGTAGGAGCCTGTGACAGGCCCAACCCACCTCCTTGGCTCCATTTCTCCCACTCTTCCCTCATTTTCCCATGTCCCATTTTATTCTGTGTCCCAGTCAAATGGAGTTACCTAAAATCAGACTCTCTGTCCTCACGTGCTTCCCATGGCCTGACATGCCCATGTCTCTGATTTATTATGGATGGCTCCTGCTACGGCCCGTCTCACCTGGTGGTAACAGGTCCCAGCCATTTGACGGGACGATTCATGGAGGGATGCAAGCCATGGTGTGTGAAGGGTGCAGAGACCAGCGGGGGATGGGGAAGTGCCTGGGGCCCATGGAGCATGGGACAGGGGTGAAACCCCACTACACTCTGCAGATCCTTAACTTTAGAGGTTCATGATCTAGTCTAATGGCAGAGGTACATACAATTTTTAAGGAACGTATACAGGCACAGAATGGAGGAAATACTTACCTTTTTTCATTCTGTGTCCGTATATGTTTCTTAAAAATTATTTTCCTGTTGTTCCTGCCCATTTGAGTCTGGCCTTTGTAGCTCCTTTATGGCGTATACACATCATTTTCATGGGATGAAATTCATTATGATTCATTAAATTTGCTCATAAAGAGGGCTTGGTATCCCTGGGGGCACGTTCATTAAAAGAATCTCTTTGGTTCAATTATGAATCATTTTTCCCTGTATGCAAAGGCAGCTCCTAAGATTTACCATGGGCAAGGAGGCCTCACAAGACAGATTCAGGAATCCAGCAGCCAAAAATCAGGGCCTGCACTGAAATATCTGAATAAAAATATCACAGTGGGAGAGGGAGAGCCATATGGCTGTCTAGTGGTACTCTGTGCTTGGCGTCAACTGAATTTCCGAGGACTGACTTGCACAGAAGGTAATTACGTTGTTGCACATTGTGCTGAGGGATGTTGGATGGGGTATCTGTGTGAACTGGTGATGCAGGGTCTTCCCTGCAGCTCAGAGCAAATCTGTTCTGTTATCCATTGAAAGATTTTAAACACATATCTTTTGAAAGCCTCAGCTTGGAGGAGAAAAATTTAGACCTGAGACATTGATCCTATACTCCCTTTTGCTTCACGAGGAAGGCCGCTGAGCGCTCCTGGGCGGTCCGGGTCCCTGCACGTGCCTGCATGTCTGTGCGGTGTCGTGGCTACTGTTTGAAGTCTGTTCGAGCCTCCCCGTGCACTCGGCGGCCGCCTGCACCTGCTCTCCATCGGAGCGTCAGCGCGGTTCCGCCTGTTTCGCAAGCAGGTTGTTTGTTTCTAATGTCGACACTGAAGAGTTCTTACACATTCTGGATACAGGTCCTTTGTCAGATGGGATGTTTGCATGCAGTATCTCCAGTCTGTAGCTGGTCTTTCCTTTTTCGTAACAGGATTTTTAGAGTGCAGCATTTTTAATTTTGGTGAAGTCACTTTACCATTGTGTTCCTTTTGGTTGGTGTGTTTGGTGTTCTGTCTCTGTACCTACTTCCTGAAGGTTGCCTTTTATTATTTTTTTGTAAAAGTTTTATAGTTTTACATTTCAATCAATGATTCATTTTGAATTAATTTTTATACAGTGTAAGATTCACACCAACATTTTTTTTTCTTTTATATATGCAGTAGTTCTGACACCATCTTTTAAAAATTATGGTAAAAGCACATAATATAAAGTTTACCATGTTAGCCATTTTTCAGTGTACTGTTCAGTGGTGTTAAGTACATTCACATTGCCATGTGGCTTTCACCACAGTCCATCCACAGAGCCTTATCTCCCCAAATGGAAACCCTGTACCCTTTACACATAACACCCCATATCCCCATCCCCCAGCCCTGGGTAACCACCATTATCCTTTCTGTTTCTAAGAATTTGCACTCTAGATACCTCATGTGAGTAGAATCATACAATATTTGTCCTTTTGTGACTGGCTTATTTCATTTAACATGATGTCCTCAAGATTCATCAATGTTATAGCATGTATCAGAATTTTTCTTTATTTAAGGCTGAATAATATCCCATTGTATGTATAGAATACATTTTATTTATTCAAAAGAATTGCAAGCAGGGTCTTGAAGAGATATCTGCACACCCATGTTCATAGAAGCATCATTCACCACAGCCAGTAGATGGAAACAACCCAAATGCTAGCACCATTTTTTAAAAAAAACTATTCTTTATTCTTGCTCTACTAAATTGCTTTTGCTCCTTTGACAAAAATGCATTTGGTTTATTTGTGTTGTTCTATTTCTGGGTTTTCCTACTCTGTTCCCTTGGGTATGTGTCTGTTCCCCCACCGTATCACACTGTCTTGATTAATACAGCTATTTAATGTCTTAAAGTCAAGTAAAGTGCATCCTTCCACTTTATTCCTCCTTTTCAAAATTGTTTGAACTGCTGTAGTTTCTTTATCTTTCCATATATTCATTAGCAAAAACTTGTTTATATCTATCTACAAAGCATTGTGCTGGGATTTTGGTAGGAACTGCAGAAATTATTCTGGAGAGAAATTACATCCTTACTATGTTCCATCTTCCAGTTCTTGAACACAGCACAATTTTCCATTTATTTAGATCTTCTTTGACTTGTAGTATGCTTTTTAACTACACACAACACTTCTGTTTTTGCAAAGATAGGTTGAAATTCAGGAAATCCTCAGCAAGGGACAAAAAAGATTGAAATTGTGCCCAGCGACATGCTGAAACCAGCTCACACCAACTGTGAATGCCAATTGTGGGCATCTCTTCCAACTGAGTTCAGTGATGTCCCCTTAGTAGCTTGAAATTGGTCATGGTGGCACGTGACAAAAGTGGACAAATGCTGCCACGCAGGCTTTCCTTCCCTCCTCCTTCCTCCCCTCTTTCTCTGTTTCTTTCCTTGCTTCCTCCCTCTTGTCCTTCTCTCCTCTCCTCCTCCTCCTCTTCCCTCACTCTCTCCCTCTCTCTGGAGGGTGTTGTAAAACATCTTGCACCTCACCTCTGCGTATCCTAAGTCAGGGCTGTCCTAGGCAGTAGGAGAACAGTCTCTGAGTCTGCATCCCTCTTCATTTCTGAGGCTGGCATTGCCACTGTCAACACAGCAGTCTTCTTGGTTGCTATGTTTACTTACTTGTCTAGAACTGAGTCTTGTGTCTATCCACACACGAAGATGAAAATGGTTTGGAGTGCCAAAGGACAACACAAAAACATGGACAGGCAAGAGACTGAATTTAGTTGTATCCTTTGGTGAAAAATCACTTGAGATTCAGATGCTGGATTAATTTAAATCAAGTGGTCTGCCTAGCATTTAGCCAGCATTATGTTGGGAGTTCTTGAATTCAGATGGCAAAAGACTTGATTTAAACTTGTATTCATATTGGAAGCGGCAATTTTTTTTTTTAAACACATTTATAATTACAAAAAGAGCAAACTGGTTTCTAGTAAAGCTGTAGCCATAATTACTTATTCTGTCCCTCTTCAAATCCAACCTTACCCACAGTCCTATATGTTGCAAATACAATCCTCTTGGCTAAAATGAGATCTGTTTACAGTAATACAGGTTAAGCTTTTTGAAGTTTGGAAGTGGAGAAAGGCTACCTGGAGAGAATCCCTCATTCGGGCAGGAAAGTGAGGCTCCAGCCCCCACCTCCCTCACTGGCTGGAGACTTGGGCCGGACAGAACCCCCAGCGTGTGAAGACCTTATGATTCAGAACCGGCCCCACCGTGTTTGAACTCAGGCTCAGATGCTTCCTTGGTTTTTGACTGTAATAAGTCTGTTTATTCCTTTTTATTATTACAAAGTTAATGCAATCATTCAAAAATATGTTGAGAGCTTTGAAAATATGGGAAAAGACTTAGAGATCACCCTGAATTCTTCTTTCGGGCATCCAGGGAGAGCAGTTGTTCACGTCTGAATGTCAAATGGCTCCACCAGGATGTAATAATTTAACTGCCTTAAACCCCAGAAATATGAGCTTATTATTTTTTTTTTTTCACTTAGCCACATTTTGTGAATAAGTCTGTCCTAGAATAAAGCTTTATGTGAACCCTGGGAAACTTAATAATAGCCGCAGATATGTGTGTAGGGATGGGCAAAAACGATGAATGAATGCTGTCCACGTTTCTGAGAATAAAATAAGAAGATGCTGGGTTAAAATGTAGAAGGAAAGATGATCGCAAGATTTGAGCAAAGAATCCACTGAGGCTGGGGTTACGTTTAAAACTGCACCACGATCTGGATTAAGACTTTAAGGAACAAGAGGGGCGTGAACAGCTTCTGCAGCCATGGGCTGCAGCCTCTTTGTCCGGGAGGCTTCTTGGGATGAGTCATTGATCATGGCGGGTCGTGCTAGCAACAGCCTATCCCCAACACTCTCACTCAACTCTGCGTGGGGCAGAGGAGAGGACAGGATGGTCTTTCAAGATCTGCACCTAAGACACCTGAGACTACCAGATTAGTGCAAATAACCAAAGCTCTAAATTCGAATTATTCCCCCCTGGGGCAGACAGTGTGCAAGGGCAGCTGTGAAGTGTGTCCTGCATGCGTATCAGTGATCGTTTAGGTGCCGGGGTTTCTATGTCCTCTGCCATGGAGACAGCTGCGTGTGCTTAGGTGACGTCGCTTCAGATCCTATCCTACGTGACACCCACATCCGCCTGCCGCTAATGATCCAGGTGCTGTTCTTGTACTTTTTTCTCTTGTTCTTTCTTTTTCTTAAAAAAACAGTGGACCATTTAGCAAGGCATTTATTTCAGCCCTCAGTTTTATTATCCTTGGCAACTTGCACAAACCGATATTAACATTTTGCAGTCTTTTGTAATTATTGTCTTAAAAAAAAAAAAAAAAACCTGCACAGAATGACTTTCCCTGGTCGCAGTCAGGTACTTGTGTTCACTTGGTGCATTTGAGCAGGGCTGGGGACAGTGACGGAGGAGGTGAAGCTGACCTGGGACACCAGAACAGCAGCAGGTCAAGCCTCGTAGTTGCCCTTAAAAGTGACCTTTGTCCTCCATATTGCCCTCCATATGCACCTCTCTCTGCCACAAGCACAGCGCGTTGCCTGCGCTTGCTTTTACTCCTCGTTTTCTTCAATTTTCACTCTATTTACAGCTGTGAACCTTCCATTCCCCCTCATTGAAATACATTAGTTGCTGTGGAAACTGTGATGTCACCAGTGGGGTTGGAGCCAAGTGACATGCACAATTGCAGAGCACAGCCAGCACATCAGGGCAGGAAGCCATGTCATGGCTGGAGAGGTGTGTGAGGCCACAGGAGGATAATGACAGTGCACAATGTCACCACTGCAGTGCACAATGTCACCCACAATGACACCGCATTCTGGGGCTTGATATTCTGAAAGGATCTGCAGGTAAGAGAAGCCACCTGCAGTGAGGCAGAGGTCACTTTCCTTTTCAGAAATTGAAAACTGGACCTATAGATGACACTTGCAAAAAAAAAAGTATATTTTTACCTTGATAAGTAGTATAATCATTTATGTAGTATATAATATTATTATATACTATATATTATGTACTTATAATAATATATACTTATAAGCATAAGTATATATACTTATATGTGATATATAAGTATACTTATATGTGATATATAAGTATACTTATATGTGATATATAAGTATACTTATATGTAATATATAAGTATACTTATAGTATACTTATAGTATACTTATATACTTAAGTATATGTATATATATAAGTATATGTAATATATAAGTATACTTATATGTATGATGTATATACTATATATAATATACTTATATATAGTATTATATATATAAATATATAATGATTTATAATCAATTGAGGTTTTTTTATGGGATATGAAGTCACTCTCCCATGGCATAAGTGTTTTGAGTTTTTCTCAATATAAGAGATAGTTTAGCACATAGTGTCAAGCTTCTCTCTTGGTCATCTTCCTGGGGAAAAAAAGGCTCACTCAGGAGGAGAATAACTGATCTGTGTGATTGTTAAAATCAGGACAAAGTCAGGTGGTCAC
Organism: Cynocephalus volans; assembly: GCF_027409185.1. Classification (NCBI taxonomy): domain Eukaryota; kingdom Metazoa; phylum Chordata; class Mammalia; order Dermoptera; family Cynocephalidae; genus Cynocephalus; species Cynocephalus volans. Next base: position 123,597,360 of record NC_084465.1, read on the forward strand.
TAACTCTGAGCTTTTCCCTTCAACGTTCTTTCTGGTGTCCCCCCAGTATAGGTTCTTGCTGGAGTCGGCAGCAAACTTCTTGCCAAGCCAGTGCCTCCATCCCTGTTCTCAGTTCCTCTCATCCACAACTTAGTCCTCACAATCCTAACACAGCTGGCAGCAAAAGGTGATGGATCTGTCCATTTCTGTTGCTTATAACAGAATACCTGAAACTATGTAATTTAGAAAGAAATGAAATTTATTTCTTACAGTTTTGGAGACTGGGAAGTCCAAAGTCCAGGGAACACATCTGTGAGAGCCTTCTTCTAGGTGGGAACTCCCTACAGAGTTCTGTGGTGACCAGGGTGTCACATGGTGAGAACAGGCTGAGCAAGAGAGCTAACCTTCTCATTTGCTCTCCTTATAAACCATCAGAACCACACCCATGACCACCCATTAAACCATCAACCCATTACTCCATCAATGGATCATTCCATTCATGAGGGTACAGTCCTCATGATCCAATCACCTCTCAAAGGCCCCACCTTTCAAAGACTGTATTTGGATTTTTCATCCTCTTAGCACTGCTGTAATGGAGGTAAAGTTTCCAATACACAAACTTTTAGAGGACACATTTAACCCATAGTGGGTGGGTAAACAACATCCAACTGGACCTGCCCAATCAGCCAAGCTCTGAGAAGTCCTCTTAGGTGACTCCAATCCACATACATTTCTCCTCCTTTGAGATGCTGATTTCACATTCTAGTGCATGGAATAGTTCATGTGCTGTTAGTTCCTCTAGATTTAGCAATGCACAGTAAACCATCCGATTCACTGTTTTTCTCTTTTCATGTGGCATTGGTATTATGGGCTATTTTAAGTGCCATTTCACATACTTTTTGTCTTTCAATATTTAGCAATGTATAATAAAAACCATCTCACTCATTATGACTCCTCTGTCCATCTTAAAGCTTGAGTCTACAATTTTGCTACAGGATGGAAGGCAAAGGTGATTCTTTTTAATTCTTAATATATTTTTGTGGTATAATGGATTGAATTATGTCTCACTAAAACTCACTGAAGCTTGTATTATGTCCCCCGAGTTTTATGTATTAGAAACTTGGCCCACACTGTGACTGTTAAGAGGGTGGGAGATCCTATTATGGTAATTGAAAGGTGGAGCCTTGAAGAGGTGATTAGATTGTTAGGCCCATGCCTTGGTGAATGGATTAAAAATGGTGGTCATGGGTGTGGTTCTGAGGGCTTTAAAAGAAGAGAGAGGAGAGTCTATCTCTCTCTGTGCTCTCTCTGCTCCACTATTAAACAATGTGATGCCCTTCATCACTGAAGTTACCACCAAGACCCTTACCAGATGTGTTCCCTGGACTTTGGACTTTCCAGCCTCTGAAAGTGTAAGCAATAATTTTTTTTTCTTATAAATCACGCAGTTCTGAGTATTTTGTTAGAAGCAACAGAAACGACCTAATACATGTGGATTAGTTGAAAAGAACGTCTCTGCAACATCAGGACCTCAACACTAACTGGTGGTATCGCTTCAGGTGAGGGAGGGCAGTAAAGGAGCTGGAATCACTTTTCACGGGGTGGGGGTGGAAAGGTGAGACGATGACATTCACTCACAAGGTGCATTGTGTACAATGTCCTGCTTACTGTTTATAACCGCTCTTTTATTCCCATGTATCAGTGGGGAAACTGAGTACTGAGGGTTTAAATAGCTGGTCAGTAGGCAGCCAGGGCTGGTCTGTCTGACTCCTGTTTTGTCCCTCAGTCCCTACCTTATACTCAGCCTCTTTCTCAAAGCTGTGGAATCAAGCGGCTTCACCCACCGCTTTGTGCATGGAGCGCGACTCCAGATCCACATTCTCGCAAAAGCCTCCCTCCTTCCCTGGTTCTTCCTCTGTCTTATTTCTGGCCTCTGTTCATTTCCTGAGATCTGGAGGTTAATTCCCAAGTTGCCCGTGAGCAAACTCAGGTAAAAAGTAGCCCCAGGGAGCTTCACTTCTTTCCAGTTTATTTTTTTTCTCTCTCTAACTTCTTGACTTATAGAGTTCTTGCTGGGAAAACAGGGTTCTCTTTCAACATACACAAGACAGGATGTCAAATAACCCTAATAAGTGAATAAAATTCAGCTGCCAAGCCTGTGTATTCACGACTTGCCTTTCCTGAGTGGGGTTTTCAGCCATATAGTTATAGTTTCAGGTAGTTCCTGTAATTGGAACAACGACATCACTAGCTGACAGTCTTGGAGATAAAAATAAAAAATATAAACCCTTACTTTGGTCCTTAGGGGAAAAGGCACACACTGTATTTGTCAATCTAAATGAGAAAGCTTGTGTATCAGACCTGTGATTCTAGCACTGGAGAGGGATGGATTGTGTCTCAGGTACTAAAGCAGCCTAAGGTTGAGATGTCATATGCGGCAATGAGATTAAGAACAAGATTTTGTTGTACAGATTAATGACATCAGAAAGGAGGAAGAGAATAAATTTATCTCTAGATAAGGATAGATTTAGGCCCTGATCAGAAATGGTCCTGGGTTACTGAAATCACTTCTTTGTACACAGAGCTGTATAGGTGGAAATGCCATTCCTACACACATAATCTGTTATTAAATAAATTAGCCAATTAAATAATGAACCTAAACAAACCTAATTAGGGTTAATGATTCTTTCTTTTCTAAAAGTATCTACCACTTAAAAAAAATCAAATTAGTCTTATCTTACTTTATTTGGCCATTTGAACAAGGGAGACTTTTGCTGACATAGCTGTTTACGAGGTACAAAACCTCTTTACAGATGAGCAGTTTGGGAAGCTGAGCCAGGTTCCAGATTCACCTCCAGTGTAATTTATGAGGGATTTATATCCCCTCCAACCCCCAGTAATTGGGGAAGGGGTCGGGAAGCCAGGGCCACTGATTTGCTTCAGGGGAAAAAAAAAAGGCAGGATTCTTAAGTTTGCCACTTTTTGATAAGGAAAAGCAATAGATGTTAATAAATAATTAAAAGGGGTGCTTATCAGGAGCCAACCCAGCTTAGAAAAGGAAAGGAATTATCCATACATAACAAAGCTTCATGTGTTTTAACAAGGGCAGTAGAAACACAGAGCAGGGACCATGCAGTCTGGAGAGAGATGAAGATTCTGGAATGGTACAAGAGCCTGTACTATGGAGGGACGGTGTCAGGAGAGTGGATGTGGAGCTTTTCTTAGCAGTGGAGTGGAGTGAGGAATGAAAAGCATGGGGTTTTTTGGACCCCAAAAAAACTGGGCTTGAGTTCCATGTTGTTGCTGCTCTTGGGGGCAATCGCTTACCTGGGTCTGGCTCCTGCACCTCACATGTATCTGGGCACGTGTGATGGTTGCATTGATTGCATCATGTTGCAGAGTCTTGTAAAGACTCAACACAGGTGTGTGGAAGTCAGCCTCATCACTGTGGAGGGCCAGTACTCAGCACGCAGCTATTTTCTTATCATTCCAATTCCCACGGCTGGGTAATGTGAAGGAATAACATGGAATTCCAGGAATAAAGCTACGGAGCCAATGCAGAAACATCACTGGGCCATCAGAGAAGGATCAAAGGTGTTTTATTTACAAGAACCCTGGAGGTAAAATAGCCCAGAGCTTTTCAAACTTTTCCACCATAGACCCTCAGGAGGTGGGGAGCTCCAGACAGCGGCTGGGCCTGCACCTGCACCAGCTCCCAGTGTCTTAAAATGCTTAATACTGTCTGAACAAGGGATCCCGTTTTCACTTCGCGTGGTGTAGTCCATACTTCAGGGGAGAATACGCGTTTATGAGAGTGAGACCGTGGCTCCTGGTACTCTCTGACCCCTGGGATCGGAGTTTCAGGAGCAGGGGCCTCGGTTTCGGGCTGCAGAGTGAGCCAATGAAAACACAGATAGTGCTTGGATACACTTCCACTAAGATACCCATCTACTGTGTGCCTGAGATTCCAACTTATCTGCACAGTCTGAATTTTATGTGCAACCCTACTCTCACCCACCCATTGTTTTACTATCCCAGGAGACTGGCACAATAACTAGCGTTTCTCAAGTACAAAGTGCGTGCCAGATACTGTTGTGAGTTCTGCATGCCTACTGACGTGGTTAAAGCTCTCAGCACACGTATAAGTTGGGGGTGACCCTCACTCTTTTTCAGGTGAAGAAACTCAAGCGTAAACAGGTGGATAACTCTGTGAAGATTCATGACAAGCAAGAGAAGTTGCCAGATTTGCATCCAGCTGTGTGGTGAATACCCAGCCCTTCTGTCTCTGGCTGGTGAGAAACTTCATGAAGATGACGGAGCTGAGCAGAAGTCCCAGCCCGAGCCAGCTCACGTGACTCCAGGCCTCTGCTTGGGTTTGACTTGATGATCCAGGATGAGTCAGAGAGACAGAGGAATCGCTCAGTGAAAATTGTTTCAGCTGGCTTTGTGAAAAAGCACCAGCATTTGGAAGATGACAAATCTGTGGGCAGGGAGAGTCATTCTCAGAATAGTTTCCTTGAGTGCAGCGTAGGTAGGGGTTATTGAATGTAGCAGAAAGTGGAGGTAAATCCCTTCAAGTACTTTCCAAATATTTCAGGTTTGGGAAAATTCACAGCATTTAGTTTGCTTTTTTGACTCTGAGGCTGAAAACCACATATATGGTCTTTAAAAAGTAAAGGTAATCCACCTATTCCAGAGTCCTTCGCGAGTAACCATCAATATGTTAGTTTGCTAGTTGAAAGAAATACTGCATGTCCTAACTCATATGTGGGAACTAAAATGAATAAGTTGAATTTTTAGAAAGAGCAATGAGAACTGTGTGTACTAGAGGTGGGAAAAGGGAGAGGGGAGGGGGATAGTAAGAGGTTGGTTAATGGGCACAAAATTATAGCTAGATAGGAAAAATAAATTCTATTGGTGAACAGTCGAGCTAGGGGCATTTATAATTAACAATAATTTATTGCATGTTATCAAGTGGCTAGAAGAGGTGTTCACATTACAAAGAAATGATTAGATATGGTAATTACCCTGATTTGATCATCACATATTGAGTACATGTATTGAAATATAACTCTGTACCCCATAAATGTGTATAATCAATATATTTCAATAAAAAAATAGGATAAATACTAAGAGGCTGCTAAATGAGCAGATGAGGAAAAGGAAGCAGCCAAGGAAATTGATTTCAGTCTTACATGTACAGTTCCCAAGGTGGCAGAGAGCGCAAGAGAGACACTGAATAGTAAGTTTACTTGGAGCTGCTAATGATCCTGATTCCTTCATTTTCTGCTTAAAAAGTCTCTTCGACCTTTTCCAAAGGCAGATGTATGCTTCCTAATGGAAGGTTTTTTCCACAGGTATAAATCTGAAACCTAGATTTGTCAGAGAAACTCTAGTAGATTCCTCAGTACAGCAGGAGAGATGCTGCTGCTGGTATTAATGGAGTAAATGATCTATTTTATATGTCACTGTATGTACATGTATATAATGCATAAATCATGCAAAACAGTTCCAGAATGGTTAATGAACTTGCCCCAAGGCTAATAATAAAAAAAGTGCTTAACTAGGTTCTTTTATTTTTTTCTCCTTTATGCATAACAGCATTTTCCTTAATAGCATTAATCAACCTGAAGGACCATCTGTATTAAAACTTAAATAACTTTTTAAGACTAGATGTAGGCATAAAATAAAGTGCCTAGGGTATGAGCCAGGATTTGAATTGCCTCGAGATATTCAAATTGCCCTGCAATACACGTCTTTTTGAGGGTTCTCTCTTACTTAAGATGAGTCTAAATATGAAGAAGTATTCAGATTTGAAGGGGGTGTTGCTCTTCCTTGATGGTCAGTGTCCACGTGGCTTATCAACACAGTGAGCACAACATGTTGATTCCAATAAATTATCTTAGCATTAGACAGCTGTTCTGGTATGAGCTAACAGTATAATACCCATCAAACTGAGAAGGTATCCTGAGACCAAAGATCAAAGCAGCCAACTCCATATGGTTTACAAGGATTTTATTATTATCTTTATTATTGATAGGTGGTTACTTACAGGGAACAGATTGGGTGGACTATTGATACAAATGCTGTGTAGCTGTTTTCTTTGCAACCCCAGGGGGGAGGAGTTGAAGCTTATAAGGGACATAGAGGCAAAAGTGAAACTATGCTCAAGAGAGAAAGGCTGCAGAAGTAGAAGATTTCCAGGCACTTCACAGCCACCTGTTCCTTATCCTTGGGGTTGCTGGTGTCACTCCCCTTATCTTACATAAGCATAGCATTCTATTCCTTTCCCTTTCTCAGTTGCTAAGCAACCTGTGCAGGGGCAAGATTGTAACTATTGAAGCCAGAGCTCTGAAGGCCACAGGATGGAGTCAGCTCTGACCACATTCCTACAACATGCAGAGTTTGAATTCCTGTTGGGCCAGTAGCTAGTGAAGCTATCTTGGAAAAGCCCCATGTATATGATAAGGATAACAGCATAACCACTCCCAGTCGGGTGAGGATTGAATGAGATGACAGATAGATACCTCCAGCACTAGCTGACACCAGGTCAACAGTGCAAATGTGTCCTCATCATGAATCATGATGCTCCTCCAAAAAACATCAAGTGCCAGTGAGGATTCAGAGAAATCGGAACCCTGTTGAGGAACTGGTGCGCCACTGGCAGGAGTGTAAAATGGAGCAGCCACTGTGAAAAACAGCATGGAGCTTCCTCAAAAAATTAAATGTAGATTTACTATAAGATCCAGTAATCCCACATCTGGATATATATACCCAAAAGGATGAAAAGCAGATCTCGAACAGATGTGTGTATACCCAGCTTCACAGCAGCAGTATTTACAATAACTGAGAGGTGGATGCCACTCACGTGTCCAGTGGTTGGCAGGGGCCAGGAGAGCAGGGAAGAGGAGCTGTTTATTAGTGGCTACAGAGTTGCAGTCTGGGAGGATGCAAAGAGTTCTGGAGATGGATGATGGGGACAGTTGCTCTACAGTGTGAATGTGCATAATGCCACCAAACTGTGCACCTAAAAATGGTTAAGATAAAACATTTTATATATATATATATTTTACCACAGTTTAAACATGTGAAATACATTTTTTTACATGTTTCAAAATGGTGGATAGGCTTCTTTTGCTTTTTTTCTTGTGTTCTCAGGGACAATCTATTTCTTCATTTACATGTGTATTCACTCATTCTTCTAGCCATAAAAATTGTACTGAGCTCCCCCAGTATAGGAAATACTATGGTAGGCCAGGGATACAGAAATAAACGCAGCTTCATGTTTGATCTTCCAAATCTGAAAGTCTCACAAGAAGGATAATCATGAGACTAGATTAGCACAGGATCATGGGACAAGTGCAATCCTTAGAAGACACATTTGCAAGATATCAGACGTGTGAAAAGATGGAGAAACACAGGGATGGGAATAGGAAAATGACAGAAGAAAAAGACATTCTACGCAAAATCCACAGATGACTACAGGCGTCTCCTGTTTTCTCTCTGTCACAGGAAGTGACTGGATTTATGTTATCATTTCTGCCATTTGATTTAAGATTTTCTATTTAAAAAGCGCTGTGAAGTTGCTAAAGATGCTATAGGTAATGTAACATATTCCTAGTGGTATTTTTTTATTTTACTGTTTTTTTGTTTTTGGTGGCTTGCTGGTACGGGGCTCCAAACCCTTGACCCTGGTGTTATCAGCACCATGCTCTCCCACGTGAGCTAACCAGCCAGCCCCAGTGGTATTTTGCATGTGAGGAAACTGAGGCTTATACAGGGGAAAGTTGGGGTAAAAGTTCACACAATTAAATTAATGGCAAATAGGTGTCTAGATTCCAGGTGTTCAGAAAGTGTCCTTTACCTTACATTACACCACTTTTCCATAGTGGCCAGATATCTATTTGTTAACAGTGACCCCATGCTTATTGATATCATACAATCTCACATTTACATAGCACTATCAATAAGCTTTTCAAGTCATAGTATATGCCATTAAGAACCCCTTCTTATAAGGGCGTTAGGCAAGAGCTCTTACTTCTGAGCGTGCAAGTAACTTCATTCTGGTTGGAAAAGACAAGTGGTCTTGTGCTCCTGATATAAAGGTCAGACCCCCTTACTGGAATGAAAATGTGTTCGTCCATTCACTAGGCACTTGTTTCACAAACAGCCGGCACGTACTCCAGTGAGGTGCTGTTAAGTGCAGCAGGGATGAAGTGATGAACAGGACAGACATGATTTTGCCCTTAAGAACCTCACAATCTGGTGAGAGTGAATTCTGCCTTTCTAATTGCTGCTTGAGGAGAGCTTAGGAACTGGAAGGGAAGGCAAACCACGGCCATCAGGAAAAATAGAACAGGCGTGGCCATGACGTGGCCATGGGTAGCTAACCCATTCTTATTAAAAAAAAAAAAAAAAAAAAAAAAACTGAAACAACACAAAAATTACTTACGTGGGCTGCCCAATACTTAGGAATAGAAACAGAATTTGGAAAGGGCTTTTATGGGAGACATTAAGAAAAAATTATACTTAAAAGAAACTTCGTTTAATATTATGAATTTTACTTTATTTTATAGCATTTATAGAGAAAATTCTAAATATTTTATTTTATTTAGTCTTTAACTTTTTATATAAAAAGTAATATTTTATTTTCATATTTTAAAGGATAATGAGGTAGGATGTATTGTATTGACTCGATCATGAAGTCCAGAATGTGTCATTCTGTTTGATAAGTAATTTCTGAATCTTGCTGATCATCAGTATCGCCTGGGAGAGCTTTTTATTTATTTCATTTTGTGTTTTTCATATATGAATCCTGCTTCTTGTTCCTGGAGTCTTCTGGATTAGAGTCTTGTGGGTGGTCCACATGATGGTTATAGGGAAGCTGGGAAATATATTTTTGAAGAGAAAAAAATGAAATGAAAGAAAAATGTTTCAAGTGAGTCTGCCGAAAATCCAATTTCAGAAGCTATTTGCTTAGATCACAAGGCTGTTATCACATATTGCCACTTACCCATGCTGTAGCCACAGATAAAGCAAGAGGAAAGACACCCTTTCAGATGCTGACGTGCTGATGTGGGTGGACTGACAGGTGCAGTGTGTCCAAGAAATGGAGCATTCACGTGGCATTTGGACCAGCGCTGCGGTACACGCGACTTTCTTTCAGGTACATTGGTATAAGGACAACACACATGGTGAGGAGAGACTTGTGAAAATTCTACAAAGCTAGGATTTCTCAGGGTTTCAAAAAGAACCATCTTGAACAAAAGTAGCTACTTGGGGCAATTTTTGTCTTCCAATATCAAATCTTCACAAATGAAGAACGTCATCATCTTATGTTGCCATATTCTCAAACTTTTAACATTGGCTGTTTTGTTATTTTTGCTGGAAGTCTTAAAATAAAAAAGAGTCATAAAGCTATAGATACTGACAAAGATGCTCTCCTTAACCAAGCCTGAGTCATGCTCCTCTGAGCCTCTTCCGGACTAGGCTGTGACCTTGGATTTTGTCTTTGGCCAGCTCAGTCCAGATTTAGCAAGAATCCTGCCAGGTCAATTTAGCAAACCACCCTCCCCTCAGTATCTGAGCAAATTCCTCATCCCCCACCCTCAATATCTTACCATGCTGCCTGCCTCCAGCAGTGAGTGGGGTCTAGCCAGAATCCCCCTTTACCCCTGGTGTTTACTTTTAGTAATTTTCCATCCCTGGACCCCACCCTGCTCCTTGGCTGTAAATCCCCACTGGTCCTTGTTTTATTTGGAATTGAACCCAATCTCTCTCCACCTTCCTACAAAACCCCATTACAGCAGTCTCTTTTCAGATAGTCTTCCTTTCCAAAGGATTTTTTTCTTTGACAGTATTCAAGTACAATTTCACGCTTGGTTAAGAATTTAAATGTTTTTGATGTATTATCTAGCAACTTTTAACTTTTCTATAGGTTCTCTTTTCTCTTTAGAGCCTGAGAGACTAAAAACTCAACAGCACCATTAGGTGAGATGGGACTGCAGGGTGATAGAGAAGATTTTATGGGGAGAAAGACGAGTTTAGTCTGGGGCCAGTTTAGTGTGAATTTACAGTAACTTGGCATCTGGGAATACTTATCGGGCTTCTGAAAATTTGAATCCAGTCCAGATGAGGGGTGTGTTAGAGGTAGAGAATTACAGACTGTCCCCACACATAGGAGCTGAAGCCCTGGCCTCGGTAGACAGTGCCCAGGGGAGTGGGGAGTCTAGGCCCTTCAGTCTCTCACTACAGGACACCTCTGGGACTAACAGGTCTCATCAGGGGGAATGCACACCCTGGGAATGCAGGGCAACTCAGCAAGAGGGTGTTAGAAAGGACTTATAGGAACCAGACTTGTATTAGGTGATTTGGGGACAGTGGAAGAAAGTGAAAGTCCACTCTGGACTGGGTGCTGTCGGGAAGTGAAGGCAATTCCATGATGGGAATCTTCACAAATCATATCTAGAAGTAGGATCATGGGATTTCCATCATTTTCCTGAGTTGTACAATGTTCATATTCTGCCCGTGTTCAGAAATAATTACACAAAGGTCTTGTTTTTGTCTTGATGCATCCTGGGCTCAGACTGGCCTTGTCTGATGTTGAGGTTGGGTGGAATTATCTATATGCATGGCGATAGCACCAGCTGATGGTGCCAGCCTAGGTACTGCATGTCAGGAGCCACTATTCTCTCTCAAGAGGAAGGAAAGAGCATATTGGGAACCCCCCACCCCTGGCCATTTAGAGAAAGGCAGAGACAGAGAAAGCATGATGAGAAAAACCAGGGGATGCAACACCAACCCTTCCCACTTACCATTTTAAATGTGCAGACACCGGTGTGGGGAAATACGAATGAGACACCAAAGCAGAGTGGAGTTATCCGAAATTCCCTTCTAGTAAAATGGATGGCATTCCCTACTTGTAGCTTGTGCAGAAAACTCTGCTAAATTCTTTTAATTTAATTCATCAGAGTAGGTTTGCAGTCAAGCAGGGCATTGCTAAGGAATTCTACAGTTTGTTAATGGTTTGGTCTTTTCCCAAGACTCTTGGGAAGATTTTTAAGAAGTTGCAAAAATGTCATAAAGTCATCATGTCTATCTTTTAATGCGATTTTAATTTGTCTCTCAGTGACTGATTTCTCTTGATCCATTCTGACTGGCTTGGTTCTTGTTAAAATTGGATATTAACATTCTTGCCTCTTGCTTAGGCTCACAAGGGATTCTGCCAGCCCTTCTGGATGAATGTACCACCACACTTTCCAGAGCTCTGTCCAGACAGGGCTTTCTCAGCCCAAACTTTTAAAGTTCTTACCAGTGCCATGGTTACTGCTCCTTTCTCCTGCAGCCGATTCTCCCCATTTGCATGGGGTGGGAATCCGGCTCCTCAGATCCAACCACACATTCTTTCCTCAATGGAATTCGAGCGTCTTTTCATTTCGACCACAAACTTCCATTGTGCCAGCCGTTGTATCCAAACACCCTCCATCTCGGCACCCCGGGGACTCCATATGAGGCTCCAACCCTCTCCAGACACAATGCCCAGAGATGTTCCCCGTCATGGCACTCGGTGGGATGTGTGAGAAACCCAGACATGCCACAGCCTCCTTCTGTCTCCTTTGGAATCCCCACAACTCGCCTGGACGACTCAGTGAGATGAAAGTTCGAAGAGGGTGATCTGGCACCAGGCAGCCTGCAGCCTTCTTGGCTGGGACCCATCTGCCCGTCCAGGCCATTTTTCCCCTGGGAAAAGTCCTGTGAAGAATGTGCGGTGTGTGAATGTTTTCAAATCGGGAACTTCAGCCAATTTCTTTGATGGTTCAATTCGTTATGCTTGTTCTGATCCTGCACGTGAATGTCCCATCCGTAAACCCAGAATTGCCATAATGCGGACATTGTGGTTGGAGCTCTTCAGACCAATAAAGGGGCCCAGGACTGCTGGTATGATGCCAGCACTGACACTGCAGAACATTTCCTCTCCTCTAGCCTCTGACAGACACCAAAGTGTGAATTCACACACAGCTACCAGCCATTCTCCACCCAGTGTGAAGACTGCTTTGCAGAATATGAGTCAAATCTGGGCAGCTTCAGTGCTTAATAGATATTCACAGGGCACGTAACACCATTATCATTTAAATAAGGTTCTTTCATACAGTTCTTATTGATCTGAGCCATGAATGGCTGGGCCTTCTCTTTCTGCCACTAACAAAGGTGTGGTCAGTGCAATGCATGTGCATGTTTCCTGCCGTGCCAGAATCACGTATGATTTGTCAACAGCAGACATCGTTAACAAAGGATTTACACATGTCATGTGAAATGCAAGCCAATTGGTTAAATTTAATGTTGCAGCAATATTTTTCTGAACTTTTGTTTGAGCTCTTCTGGGGTAAACCGGCCCTTAAATGAAAACATATGGATGGGGGTGGTCCCAGGTTCTTCACATCAGCAGAGATTTGGTTAATTCTATGAATTTCAGCATATTTGATGTAAGCAAAGTTCATTTAATCTGGGACCAAACTTGCACCTGATGTTAGCAGACTAATCAATCTTACGAATTCCTGAACTACAACTAAACGTGCATTTATAATCCCCAGATGTGTCTATAACTCCCCACTTCACCTGGCGGTTTTGACTTTTACTACCTCCTAAAATTCCATGAATGTTATAGACTTCCAAGTTTACCTGTCTTCAAATCTTTCAGTAGGGAGGTGCAAGTGTAAATCTATCAAATAGAAAAAAAGAAGTGTCCATTTTATATATTGGGAATATATTCACGTTCCTATGAATCCATGTTAATAAAGACTCACGACCCATTCTGATATAGTCGGATGTTCATTTTATGACATATGTTCCTGGAGATATGTAAATGTTGTAGACATTAGGTCGAACCCCTGCCAATTAATAGGTAACAGTGGTGTCATAAATCAAATGAAGCTGTATGGTGAAAGGCAGAGAGCTGCAGCTTCCTGCTAGATAACTCGACATTTCTCCCCATTTCACTTACATATTTGGGTTTACTTTTTATGGACTATAGTTACGGTTAAATTTTCTTTCTGTAATGCCACTGTTTGAAAGCATCTCAAATCTATTGCTCAGTGAGATCACTCGATATTTAATGTGGTGGAACCCACCTTCACACAGAATTATAAAACCTATTCTTGGTAGTTGAACCCAATGAAATACATAAATAGTCCACATTACAATTTCAGATTGCAGAAAAATGCTTCTCAAATTAGAAATATATTCTATAAATGTAGTATCGTACTCTTCTCTTTCGATTTTACTGGTAGGTTCTGCTTTGGTAAAACTAAATTTAAAAGAGCATTTAGGAAAAGAATCTAAATGAATATAATTATGCTCTGCCTGTAACAGTTTTTTTCTTAAGCAGCAGAAGAGGATTGCTTTCTCAAGACAGTGCCAGGCGAGAAAATTGTCACAGTAAACCTAAGCAAAAATTAATCTAAATGAAAAATATATATAAATATAGTTTTATAGACATGGCAAAAGAATCACACTATTCCTTCATGAAAGTTCTTTAGAGCAAATTTCATGGAAATTTAATTTTTTAAATTATGGAAACAGCCATAGTACATATCCAAATAGTAATAGAATTTCATATCGCCACCTACGAAGATTCTGGATTACTTGAATAAATTAACATTTTTTTAATGAGAAAGAAAATGTTATGATTGTTGAAAAAATATCTATGTTATACTGTAAGGCACAGGCATTTTAAAACTTTGGTCTTGTAACTTCACTTACCTTTAGGGCTGAATCTTGGAATTTTCGTTATAAGTAAATTGTTCAGAAGAAAAAAGAAAGCATTTTTCCTTAAATCTCATGACTCTTACAGTCTTTTATTATCTTAAATTATTTGAGAAAAGAGCAAAATCTTCCTTTCTTCTAATCTTCATTGACCATAACCCTTTTTTATTTCAACTTTGTAAGTACAGCAATTCCCTCCTGCCATTAATACTCATTGGTATTGTTGGAGTTGCAAAGAAAAGAGAGAAAGAAGAGAAAGCGTGGCCAGCAGGGACTTCAGAGATCACCTATTTCAACACTGTCAATGTTCTCCCAGGAAATTGTGATCACAGAAGCAAGGGCATTTTGCAAAGCCAGGGAAGAGGGAGGCGCAGGCAGAGAAATGGTGCCACTGAGCACAGCTGCCAGTTCCTGTAGCCTCGAGCTGCTTAGAGGAGCTTGGGTGTCACCTGTCCACCGAGTTCCTTGCTATGTAACCACTATGACATGATAGGTGAGACCAGATGGGGTGAGTGTCTACCGGAGGTTGTGTGATCTCTACGGAGGGGAAGAGATAGAGACAAGGGAGCTCTTCTTTTTCAGGTTTGTGTTGGCTCGGGAAAGACTGAAGATGAAACCAGTAAATTACTGACCAAGTGCTGTCCTTGACTCTTTGATCCTTCAAGCCAGTCCCCATGCTGTCCCCCAAATACTGAGACAAGGCGTATGAGGAGGAGGTGGGACACCACCTCTTGGGGCAGTGGGCTCTGCCCGTCACCACTTACTTGAAAAAATTGAGAGAGAGAGCCAGTGATTTTTCTGGAGCTAGGTCAAAAGTTCTGGTAAATAAAGTAAACAGTGTCATTGCCTCAATTTCTACTTTCAGAGATGCAACACATTAGCTCAGGGTTTTATTCTTGTTAAAATGTAATGTGTCTGCCTATTTCTCAAAGTCCTAAATCTGGTCATTGTCCTACCTACGAGAGTTCATTTTGTGCAACTTCTGACAAGAACCCACTCCTCTGGTCTTCCTGGTCTTCTCTTCCTCTACTAACAACATCTCCCTGCTGCCTGGTGCTTTGATCAGCTATCCCCCCTTAAATAACCTTCTAAATCTGCTCACCCTAGGCAAATCATTATACCTTCTTGAAATCTAACAACTCCAGTAAAAAAGGTCTCTCTCATCTCTTATATACTGTTCATACTTATTTCATGCACACTTTAGCACCTCATATGAAAAATATGGGAGGATCAATGACTCCAGAGAAAAACATGTCACCAACTTCTTCCCATCTCTAGTTTCAGCTATTGCTCTCTAAACTGCAAGCAGTCACATATGGAAGCTAATAAAATTACAATTTTTTGTTTCTTGTGCACATAAAATATTGTAGACCTTTAATAAATATTTTATTAGGAGGAAAAAGAATGAATGAATAAATAAATGAATGTAACACCTGTACCCAGGTACTCTGATTAATTAAATTCAGCCCTTGTCTCAAGTAATTTGCAATATGAAAAGGAAGATAAACACTTTGCAATTCTTTTTAAATACAGAACAGAATGGCCATGATATCATAAATAATCTGAGAGTTGGCAGAAGAGAAAGACTAATTATGAATGCCTCAGAAAAAGCTTCATAAAGACAAGATTTGATTCAATTTCAAAAAACTATATAGGATTTAAAAGGTAAATACAGTCTTGAGAACATTCCAGAACACTTCAAGAGGACACAAGGACAGAGCAGGAGCAGAGACAGGGAGGACCATGAGCTCCTCAAAACCTGCGTTTGAGTCGCACTGTTCATGTATGCTCGACCTCATCCCAATGCTGCATGCAACAGTCCAGGTGTGAGTATTTGGCTCTATGTACATAGGTACCGTCTTAGCTGTTTGTGCTGCTATAGCAAAATTCCAGAGTAGTTTTATGGGTAGTTCATAAAGAACAGAAATTTATTTCTCACAGTTCTGGAGCCTGGAAGTCCAACACCAAGGCAATGGCAGATTTAGTGACCGGTGAGGGCTGCATTCTGCTTCCCAGATGGCGCCTTGTGGCTGCGTCCTCTGGAGGGGATGGATGCTGTGTCCTTACATGGTGGAAGGGCCAGTAGGTCACAAACAGCTAGGCAGCTCTTTGAAGTCTCTTTTATAAGGACACTAATCCCACTCTGAGGGCCAAGCCTTGAGGTTTAAGTTGCAACATATGAATTTTGGAGGCAAGCATACATTCAAAAAGGTATTGAAAAGGTGGGAAAGTGGGCTGTTAGAGTACTTGAGAGGTGGTAAATGAGTCCCAGAGTAGGCTGAGGGCATAAGAGCTGGGTGGTCACCTCAGGATCACGTGGTCCAGAATGGTAGGTGGAAGTGCTGACTTGCAGGTTCTAGCCTCTGTTCTTCCACTCACTAGATGTGCGACTTTGAAGAAGTTTGACCCCTGCAATGTTGGGGTTTCTTACCTGTAAAAAATCATACAAGTAGATGGATGGTCCTAGTGTGCCTTGGCTGTGGATTGAATGTCCCCCAAACTCATCAAAGCTTGACACACATTGGAAAATAGGGTGGGAAATCCTATTATGGTATTTGAAAGGTGGAGCCTTTAAGAGGTGATTAGATTGAGGACTGTGTCCTCGTAAATAGATTGATCCATTCTTGGAGTAATGGACATGGTTCTGATGGCTTATAAGGAGAGAGAGTGAGCAGTTTATTTCCCTTCAAGCCTCCAAACTATAAGAAATGAGTTTCGTTTATTTATAAATTACTCAGCTTCAGGTCTTCTTTTATAACTAATACAGCAGGGTTTCAGCTGACTATGATCTGTGGTGTGCTGTCTCTCGGTGGTTCAAAGCCACCATCCTTATGTGAGCAGGACAAAGGAAAGAAGTGGCAACCACTCTGTCCTGGTGCATCCATCATATCCAACAGTATTCAGGACCAGCTCCTTCTTTAGGCACAGGGCCTAGGTACATAATACTTTTAGGAGTTCATAAAAATAGTCTAGCTTTAATTTCTCCTAAAATAAGAAGAGAAATAAATATAGTAGCTATAAATTCAGCTTAGATTGTATTCATTTTTATATCAACTCAGTCATAAAATATACCTTTTAATACTTATATAGATAAAGGGCCCCTAGCCCACTGGCCCCACCAAAGGAAAATGAGGCTATGGCCATGAAATTCATCCTGCTGCCTCAATTCCTGAGCTCTTATGAACCATGTGCTGGTGAGACAGAGCTGAAAAATCACGGTGAAGGCGCCTGTTTCCACAGAACTTATATTTGAATCTATGAAGCTATGTTATAAAAATTAATGAGTACATATGCATAACATCTAATATATGTACAATTTCTATAATGAGTAGGGTGTAATTCTAGAACATGAAAGAATCACATCATTTGTTGCAGGGGATGACACTGCACCTAAACAGCAAATATTGGTTGGCATCCAGGTAACCCTGCTGAACCACCAGCCCTGCTGGGAACAGTTAGCTCCCCAAGTAAAGTAAACTCACTAAAGCTGTGCATGTAGGTGCATGGGCTCCAGCAAGCTTACTGAGACTGCTCCTTGAACAGGTTGTGGTTATGATGTATTTTGGAAAATAAATATTTGATGCCCACATTCTCAAAGGCTCCAGAAAGGTGGTAGGAATCTAATGATACAAACCAGGAACTCTAGCCCTAATGTCTATAGTTCATTTCTATTGTGTTCCTTGGCTGGGTTATACAAAATCAAGAGGTATTCTTTATAGAGCAACTCCTCTTAAGAGGGCATGAGAAGAAAATGTTATTTTTTGCATAAAAGTGTCAGTGCTTCTCACTTATGAGAAACGTTGCTGAAAGCAGAGGCTCTATTTTTTGCCTCCACAGCCTGTCCTCACGGTGCTGGGTCTCGGCTACCAAGAGAGAAGACACGCAGTCTGGTCAGTAAATATCCACAGCCTGCAAATCCCAGCTGGTGTTCCAGGATGCGTTTTCTCGTTGCGATCTGTCAGGTTCGTCTAGATGTTCTGTCCATCTTAACTATTTGTAAGCGTACAGTTGAAGGGTACTAAATATGTTCTCAATGTAGAGCAACGATCACAACCATCCATCTCCAGAACTCTTCCATCTTCCCAAATGGAAACTCTGCGCCCACTAAGCAACCATCATTCCCCTCCCCTGTCCCCGGCATCCACCATTCTACTTACTGTCTCAGTGAATTTGATGGCTCTAGGAAACTCATTTAAGTGGAATCTTACAGTGTTTGTCTTTTTGTGCCTGGCTTATTTCAATGAGCATAATGTCCTCAAGGTTCATGTATGATGTAGCAAGTGTCAGAATTTCCTTCCTTTTCAAACTGAATACTTTTCCATCGAATGCACCACATTTTGCTTATCTGTCTGTGTTGGTGGACACTTGAGATGTTTCCACCTTTTGACTGCTGTGAATAATGCTGCTATACACATGGGTGTGCAAATGTCTGAGTCCCTGCTTTCATTGATTTTTGCTATATACTCAGAAGTGGAATTGCTGGGTCACGTGGTAATTCTGGGCTTAATTTTTTTGAGGAATAGCCATGCTATTTTCTGCAGTGGCTGCACCACTTTTCATTCCAATACAGTGCATGAGGCTTTCAATCTCTCCATATCCTCACCAACACTCGTTCTGCCTTTTCTCAAATAGTCACCATCCTGTTGGGTGTGAAGTGGGATCTCATTGTGGTTTTGTTGTGCATTTCCCTAATGACAAATGACGTTGAGCACCTTCACCGTCAGAGGGCTTTTAACTCTGTGTTTTCTTTGGCTTGGATAAAGTGCTGTCATAATTGTGATTCTCACACCAGGGAGCTGCGGGGAAATTGAGAGATCACCCAGAACAGCCTTTTTCAGGCTTTTGAGTTTTCTGTAGATGCCTATTTCTAGATGAACATACATGTGGGTGCTGGGCCTGAGTGCTGTGATGGACGGGCTGCTCCGTGAGGGGTGGGGGTGGAGGCTGAACACACCCTCCTGCTGGCTCCTTTGCCCTCAGGAAGGGCTCTAGGTCTCCTTCAGGGAACACTGCTGGGAAACCAGAGCCAGGCCAAGCCTAAGTTGACAGATGGACATGACACCAGCCTAAGGTGACAAGGCACGTTAGTGGGGAGGGAGGACTAGAAGTGGGTCTGCAGAGCCCTCCTCCCAGCCCAGCAGCCACCTGCCTCCAGTGGTGGAATGGGGGTGGGAAGAGACAAGAGGGTGGGTAGAAAGGTAGATCACTCCATGGAAACCACAGGGACCCTGTGCAGTGGGAATGCCGCAACAGTCTTGGGTGTCACTAGTTTAAATTTGATAAATGTTCATTTGGAGACAACCAAGTGTGGTCTATGCTGGAGAATAAAGACATTAATTAAACATAGATCGAATCTCATAGATACTCATGGTAGGAGAAACCAAGCTGTATGTGAGTTTGCTACGCTGGTGAGTACAGAGCAGGGAGAGCTGCCTTCTAGCGTTTTGGGAGTGGGCTTGGGGGAGGCTGAAGCATGCACAGGGGGAGATGAAGGGTGCACTGGGAGGGACACAGAAGGATGTTCACAATTACTGAGCTGACTTTTGCAGCATGATCAGAATGAGAATCCGGAGGCTGGAAGACCAGGTGAAAAGCTCTGCCATAATCCAGGCACTGGGGACAGGGATACCATGCTAAGAAGTGGCCCTATCTGTGGGAAACCAATGTCCAAGACAAGAGTACCTCTGACCCTTCTAGAAAGTTCTCCAATAATGCCCACCAAGGACACAAAAGGTATAGAGTTCTGTAATGAGTACTTGAAATATAAGGGGAATTTTAACACTTCAGAAGAATGTATGGTCTCTTACTTGCTATTTTCAAAGAAAGCCCAACTGAAAATGGACGAAGCTAATGTGGACACTTGAAGGGAAGGAAACAATGTACTCAGTGTCCTTTAAGAGCAAGGACCAGCAGAGTTCCCAGAATCCCACAGTGGGAACTTGGACCACGAGATTCTTTACGAGAAACTAAAATTGTCACCAACTCTGCCACTTCCTAGACCAGGGAACAGATGGCATTTATACACGGCTGAACCCAGTTACTGAGGTGACTGAATGAATGAGTTATGAAAACCCAAGTGTTAGGACCATCTCATACTCAAACAGCAGCACAGCTTCTCAACAAACTGGCCCTGCTAACCTAGGGGTGGGACTTTCTCCCTCATCCACACCTGCCTTCCTTCCATCCAGCCCTCCAGCCCCTTCATGTTGGGCATCTTTAGTAGGGTGGAATTCTAAAGAGCCAAAAGTCTTCAGAGATGTACAAGGTTGGCATTTTGTGGTATGTGGTGTTGTTCGTCCAACATGGAGCCAGGATGCTGGGAAAAGATCAGAGATAAACTTCAAGAGATCATGCGGTGAGAGAAGAAGGACTCCTGGATGTCACACACGAGGTTAGTTCTGAATGGACTAATAAGTGACTCCATAGGAAAAAACAAACAAACAAATAACAAAACAGCAACAACAAAGAACATCTATGCACCATTCTTTGAATGCCATGTAAATCCATTATGGTCCAATAGTAATATTTTCTTTTCTTATTGGTAATAACCCTCCCAGATGGTAAGGGCATCACAAAAGTGTTGCTTAAGGATGTTTTAAATATATTGTAAGGTACAATGGAGTGATATGGGGCATTCCTAGCCAATGAACCAAGGAGAAAGACTCATAGTCTTGGAATGACATTATACTCCTATACCCAGTCGTGACTGCCATACATACATGTAATATTTGAGTTGGAATAAAATTTTAAAATTCTGTAATCCTATCCACCCCTCTGAGAGATGGAAAAAAAACCCTATTTTGACAGATGAAAAGATGGTTAAGTTACTTGCTCGGATTCAAATAACTGCCTGTGATTAGAACCCAGGCCTCCTGAGTTTTAGACCAGAGTTTCCAACATCACTCCCACCATGCAGCCTCACAGTGAGGCGTGTTGGAGCAGACACTGCTCGTTCTGCTCTGGAGGACATGCAGAAACGAATCAAGCACCACCAGCACCTAGCCATCATTCTAAAGAAAATCACCATTCAGATTTCAGGGCTCTCTGGGTGACCGTGAATGTCTTACCGCAGATTATATTGGGTGGTAATTTTTTTCTTGCCTGTGCAATGGTTCCTCCTAGGTTCGCTTTACAATCTGGTGAATATTAAATTGTTATCACAGCATGGCTTCTTCCACTTTGTTTTATTTTACTACCAAGGTTATGGGCTCAATGTTGTAGTTACAGTTTATTTCACTTGCAATCAGGTCAGTTTTGGTCACTAGTTAGCTTCCTCTCGCTTGTTAGTAAATCGGTTTCTTTATCTGGGGCAAAGCTGGAACAGGCCAGCACACAGGCAGCAGGCTTCATTTAACCTTTTGAAAACAGGTAGCTTCCTGCTACTTTAATTGTGTCCTGATACTCAGACCTGTTATGGTGAAATAGTTATATGTATATGATTATCTTTCCTTGTTCCTCATTCTGCATTCTCTAAAAGCTGTGTGTCGATGCTATTGTGTTAGCCGTGTTTCCAGCTCTGTAAACTTGATGCTGTAACACCTGCCCTACATTAGCATGCTGGACACACCTTGTTCTGGACAACCCAATGATACACCTGGGTCACCTTGCCTGGACTCCTTCCTCCTCAACACCACCTCCCCCATCAGAAGAATCCTGTTCCCTAGGTGTGCTTTCAACTACAAACCAACCAATCCACAGCCCACCCCCAACCACCTTCTTGGGCTCTCACACTCCAGGACACTGTCCACTTTCCCTAATTACCCCAGGGCCAAGTACCAGACAACTAAGGACAGCCCCTGTGACCCACAGCCTGCTGATATTATTCAAACTAGCCACCCCTAAGCTGGTAGCCCTGCCTGGCCTGTTCCTTCCTATGGAAACCACAGCAAAGGTCCTGGCCAGTTTCCCCCTCTCCCTCTGCCTCCTGACTGACATGGTGCAGCTTCTCGTGGCCCCTGTGGTGTGTCCTGCATCCTCCTCTTGGGATGTGTGAGTAATAAACCACCTTTTCAACAAAAATTTTTTGACCTGACTGTAATTAAAATTCTCTATTGATACTCGATGTTTTAGAACAATTGTGTCCTTTATTTCTTTTCAACAAAGATTCTAAATGCACTATCTTCTTTGGAAATGTTATATTTTTGCTTTATCTCTTTAAATAGTTTCACCTAGTTTACTCATAACAGACCTAATTATTCAATTTTGTAGAAAATTTTCAATGTAGACATAAACGATCATTTGTTTTGTTGTCTGAATCTTATGCAAGTCATATGACTGAAATTACAATTTTTATCATTTGCTTACTCGTACTTACTGGTCATTAACTTTAGATCCCCCTTTGATATCCAACCAGACTATAAAACAGGGTTCTGTTTGAGTTTGCTGCTTCCTTGTCAATAATCAAAAATGATTGTTGATTTTTAATTTTTTTTTTTTTTCTGCTTTAAATAAATTTTCTTAGTGCTGGGCCTAAGACCTGCTTCTCTGTGTAACATTGATCTTCTTATTTCAAGAATGTTCTGACCCCACACTTTTAGCTTGTTATGGACATCTCTTGGTCACACTGATAAATAAGCCAATCGATCAATGTATTCCATGCTCCATTCTGTTCCAGGTCCCATGGGGGATGCAGGAGAAATATTAGGAATGGTTGAGATGTCATGGATCTTGTTTCTAGGTTAGGAGGACAAGATAAACACATATGAAACTATAGAAATAACATCAAAACATAACGAAGTGCTAAATTATGTGTAATTTTCATCTAAATGTGGCTCGATTTCAAGGATAAGAGAGATCCTAAACTAGGGCATCATGTGGGACAATTACAGGGACCTCAAAAAGTAGATAGAAACTAGCTGGTGGCAAATTGCCAGAGGTAGATTGACTGTGGTATATTTTTCTCACAAAGTAATTATCTGCCCAACTAAAGGCGAAAATGGTGGAGAAGAGAAGAGAGGAGAGAAGAGGGACAGGGATGGGGTTGGTGATAGCTCACTTGTCCAGGGCTTTATCTAATTAAGAAATTCCCTGGTTATCCTTCAAACAAGAGGGAACACTGTCAGGGCTATGAGTTCCTTGAGGAAAACTAACACACACTATTTTAAGGGGGTTAATATTATAGTAGCATCCCTGATGTGTTGGAGTGGAATAGGATGGACTGGGGTCAGTTAGCTGGGAGGTGGGTGGGTTGGTGACAGTTTGGTGAGGGTCTGGCCCAGGAAACTGCAGTGGTGCTATGACAGTTTGATTTCAAAAGCCTTCCCCAGTTCAGACTTCAGTTATAGCCCTACCCTAAACACTCAACTATGTATGGGCTTGGCTGTGTTCCTGTCATTTTAGCAGTTCCTACTTCATGCCCATTTCTCTATTCAGAAAGGACTCACACATCTTACCTTTTCTTAAAGGTGATGTGTGGGGCCTAATACGTGGACTCCTTCCAAGCTCATGATCCCCCTTTTGTAGTTTGATAAATATAAATTGTTACCAAGGTGACTAGTTAAATTAGCTTCTTCCTTATTTTTATAAAATACTTTCAAAAAGTTTCACACTGAAAAGTTACTGGAAATTTTAAAAAGAGTGAGGATTGAGGTTGCTAGTCACAGAAACACATGTTTCTATTTGCCGCAGGTTTGTTTTAAGGGGTGTACGCTGAATTTGGTGTTGAAATCCTCAGTGTTCCAATGCAGTATCCCACCCCAGCCACACTCAAGAGCAGCATGTGCAGGGCTTGTATTGACCAGTGTCTGGTTCGAGCAGACTGGTATGCCATTGCTCAACAAAACTTGAGTTTGTGAAAGGGAAAACTAACTCCAAGGGCATTGCTTTCTCCAAATATGTCTTGCTTAAACTAAGCCTCTTTGGAATCACAAGAGAGGAATATTTACAGTTAGAGCATAGGAAATAAGGCACTTAGCTCTTATTAGCAATAATGGGGAGTGATATACTGCAACTCTCAGTAGAGAGATTTATTCCACCAGGAACAAAATATTTTATCCACCAAGTGAACTAAGTGTGCTCAAGAGACAGTTTCCCTCTCTTCATTTATTTTTTAATCGAGTTTGCTTGGAGAGGCTGACCCATGTCCTCCCAAGATCAAAGATCTCAGACACTCTTCCTTGTGACCATATAGACATGGAGACCAATTCCACACCTTTATTCCCATGAATCCTGACTTAGAACTAACAGCCACCATGGAAAATCCCATGAATGTTGAATGTTCATGTCATAGCTGGTAAAGAAAAAGTAATGTGAGTTTAATGTCTTCCTCTTCTCCAACTCACACTCCTTCCTTTGGATGATAAACCTTCTCCTCCACCTCCTCAGAACACCTGAGAGGTTATAAGGTACTGTTTGGGTTCACGTGACCACTTTTAACATTCACCCATTTGGTGGAAAGACCCTGATACCCTGCGCCACTCTAACACAATTCTAGTTAAATGTTAATGAATTTTGAAGAGACACCATGTCTGTGTTTGTTAGTAATTTAAACTAATTATTAATAAAAAAGGAAAAAAAAATTTTAAATGGGAAAAAACCTAATGCTTCATGGTGAACACTGCCCCATGAGAAGCAGCAATTTAAAAGAATAATAAAAAAAATCAACAAGTAAATGAGAATAAAAGGTACCTAGCCCTCAACTAAAAATCTCCCCCACCCATACTGACCATCTCTGTCTCAGACGGCCAGGACAGTCAGGCTCCAAGGTCTGAAGCCAGCTTGTCTGAGCTTACTTGGTTTGGTCCAGGACAAGCATCAATGATGTTTGTAGGACTTAGAGGGGCCTTCCATCCCCTTGGGGGGACAACTCTACAGCAGACATGCCAGGACTCGAATTTACTCCCCACGTGTCCCAGGCCCTGACAGCGGCTGTGTAGAGGCAAACAGCTACATTTACAGAGGGTGAGGCCAGAAGAGAGCTTTTATCTGTTCTGGATGACTGCTGGACCAAATGGCGGAAGACGATTCTAGCTGCTGCTACTCAAATTGTGGCCCTTGGAGCAGAAGCCTCAGCCCCATCTGGGAGTAGATTCTTGGGCCCCACCTGGATCTGCCAGCCCAGCATCTGTATTTTAACCAGGCCCTCGGTCATTTGCTCATTAGAGCTCGAGAAACACTACTCCCATCTAGTGGTTCTCAAACTTCGTGGTCTCAGGAACCCTCCACACTCTTTAAAATGATGTAGCTTTCCAAGAGCTGTTGTTTATGTGGCTTATGTTTACCTGTACTTACCAAATTAGAAATTTTAACTGTGACCATTCTAAGATATTTATTTCTTCATTTAAAAATAATAATAATAAACCTACTACATGTCAATATGAATAAATATTTTTATGAAACATAACTAGATTTTCCAAAGAAAATAATAGGGAGGAGAATGGTGTTATTTCACATTTTTGCAAATCTCTTTAATGTTTGGCTTAATACAAGATAGTTGGGTCATCATCTCTGCTTCTGTGCTCAATATGTTGTGATAGCAAATACCACATAACCTCGGGAATACTCTACGCACATTCACGAGAGAACACAGTGAAAAAGACAAAAAGGTCTCATAATAATCATACAAATAGTTTTGACTGGACAATCCTCCTGAATGAGGGGTCCTATGACTAACCCTGGAGAACCTCTGCTACAATCCGAGCCACAAATTGATCAACTGTGCAGACTTTTTAATCAAGTGATGAAATATCCCTGTGTATTCTGTCTCTGTTGCTTATAACAGAACACACAAAACTATAAGAAAATGAAATTTATTTCTTACAATTGGAGGCTAGGAAAGCCACAGTCCAGTGGCGCATCTGGTGAGGACCTTCTTTACAGGGGAACTCTCTACAGGGTCCCATGGAGACCAGGGTGTCACATGGTGAGACTGGCTGAGCAAGAGAGACTAACTTGCTCACTCTCTCTCCTCATATAGCCATCAGACCATGCCCATGACCACTCATTAAACCATCAATGGATCAATTCATTCATGAGGGCACAGTCCTCATAATCCAGTCACCTCTTTGAGGCCCCACCTTTCAAACACCACGATAGGATTTCCCACCCTCTTACACTGGAGACCAAGTCTGTGGCACACGGACCTCTGGGGGACCCATTTGACCCATGGCACTCCTCCTTTTTCTTCCATGGAGCAGTGGACTCAACACCAGACCACAATTGCTCTGCACCCACCTCTGTCCCAGGCCCTTTTACAGACGTCACTGTGGGAGACTGAAGAGGAGGCAGAGACTCAGTGAGTTCGTTGGGTTGGTCTCACAGTTAGGCTAGAATCCACATGGAGACCTTCTCAACCTCTGTCCTCCCTCCTGGAGCTGTAAAAATTATTCATAAATTGTAAGTGGATCAAGGGTTTTGAAATAACTGCCAAGTGTTATTGTTTATAGTGTCTTTAAAATTTCTGCAGGCTGCTCAGTTTACAAAAGTCTCCACCATGCACCACTGAACACAGGCAGAGGCACAGGCCTGCCAGGACTCTGAAGAGGACAGGTCACAGTTTTTAGTTCACTGGAAGTTCATGCACCTCTGAGGCAGTCCCACAGCAAAGGGAGCCCATGCTTAAATCAGCCCCGCAGGTCAGGGCAACTTGGCCTTGGTTTGGGCAGAGAGCAGTAGAAAATCCACATTGGTCATGGAATCAGAGAGCATAATGTTTCAGTTTTAGGAAAATTGGGGAAAGTGATATGTTGTTGGTTTGAAACAAAACTATTCAGTTTAGTATAACAAAGCCAACTTGGAATACACAGGGAGACTCAATGCAGGAGAGGAAGACAGCCAGGAAGAGGGTCTGGAAGGACAGAGGCTTAGCTGCCCTGGGCAGCTGGGTGCAAGCACCGCATGGCCAAGGCTGGGGTGGGGCCGTCCTCTCCATGTTGGTTGCAGTGCTTGGTCCTTCACTCCCTCACTGTGATCACTTTTGTCTGAAGAGCTGGGGGTCTCTCTTCACCTTCAGTTAGTCTGCTTGGGCAGGTGTGATGATTAACTTGCCCCACCTATTGGTGCGTCAGGCAGTCCTACCATCAGGAGTGACTGAGAAAAGGTTTTGGAGATACTGAGTTAAATGGAAGATAGAGAAATTATTTTTAAGTTGTCATACCCTCTACAATGTTGTATGTCAGAAAAAATACCCAACATAAGATTTCACTTCAAAGTCTCACACTCACAGTATATTGCAATTATTATTACATTTTGGAGACAACTAAAATTCAGGGTTATATTTACTGATAAATATTAAACATGTGATGTCAGTGGTGATTTCGTCAGACCCTTTTTGTGGTATTTTAACAACAATTTTCCTTTCTTCTGCATGTATTGTCTATATCACAAGGTCCTCTGAAAAGTGAAGCAGCTGTTTGAGTCATAAAAGATAAATATGTCCTGAAGTAAATATTGTTGTGAGTCCTTGAATCATTTGAAAGGACGTTTGCAGTGCAAATACATGATGTAACTTTATGTGCCCTCAATAATACATCTGTAGGGTAAGTCGTGTGATTCCCCAGGATGATATTAAGTCTGCAAATAGACTGCCACTCACAAACAATATTGTAAATGAAATGCACGTAGCCCATGTCCTGTAACAAGGATATTAACCTGTGCTCTGAGTCATAGCAATGTTCTTTTACTTAAGGGAACATACCTTATTTTATTTTGCTAAAGCTTTTATTACAAACTCCCGGCACATAAAATGCACTAGTAAAAATTCTTTTGGTATAGTAGCAGCCTGCATTACACAAAACCGATAAAGAATAGATTAAAAATTAAACATTTATGACCCAAGGAACTGCTGAATAGACTTTGCTGAGAAGAACATCAGTAACCATAAAACCCAGACTCTTGAAATCTGAATTTGCCTGTTGTGCTTACTTAATTACTGTGTGGAGTAGTTTGTTGGGTCCAGAAAGGGCAATGAATGGGTTGTAGAAAATATTATTCCCATGGGGATTTTCTTGCGCATATTCTAAAGGGGAAATTTTTTTTCCAATACCCAAGTGTGATTTCCATTACTATTAAATGCAGTCATGTATATTGAGAGATGGTGTAATGGACCCTAGAGTAGAGAGATAAAACAGTAGTAATAATCCTCTATATCATGTCAACAGTATTATTTAATTTCTAATTTCTTAACCTGTGAAAAAAGAACAAAACTTGTTCTTACTCAAATAAGTTGTATTAGTTCATTTCTGTTGCTTATAACAGAATACCTGAAACTGGGTAATTTAGAAAGAAATGAAATTTGTTTCTTACAGTTTGGAGCCTGGAAAGTCCAAGGTCTAAGGAACACATTCAGTGAGGGACTTCTTCTGGGTGATGACTCTCTACAGTGACACAGGGTGTCACATGGTGAGAATGGCCTGGGCAAGAGAGAGCTCACCTGCTCACTTGCTGTCTTCATAAAGTCATCAGAACCATGCCCACCACTCCATGAATGGATCAATCCATTTATGAGGGCTCAGTCCTCAGAATCTAATCACCTCTTAAACGCCCCACCTTTCAAATACTATAACTGGATTTCTCATCCTCTTGATACTGTCACAGTGGGGGTCAATTTTCCAATACATGAATCTTTGGGGGACAAATTTGACCCACAGCATAAGTGAATAATGCAGTTTGTAAGTACTTTCATTAACAGGGGTGTAGGTTTATGCCTTGATGGTAAGCTTGGACTCCTCCCAAGTACTCATCCTATCCAACCAGATTGCAAGTGTCTAGCAGTTAGAAACCATGTCTTGGCCATTTTTGTGTTCTCCTCAGTGTTGAGCATAATAGGGAGCAGTTTCTCAATTTATGCTTAATAAAATGAGCTATGGAAAAATTACACAGTTTTTGCTTGATTCTATTAGTAGATTAATTACTTTATTTGTGAGTGGCAAATTCAACATACTCAAGATTTGAAACTGCCCAGTTCGCTAAAGTTCTCCATAAGGGGAAACGTATGTTGTCCATGCATGTGTCCAAATGGCAACTGAGTGATTCTGTGGTCTCAGTAGGAAAAAGAAACCATGACCATTTTGCTGAAGAAAAAGTGAGACAGAAAAGCAGGTTTTAGTTCCAGTTCTGGCACCAAATATTTGTGTTATCTCAAGTTCTCTTCGTCATAATTTACTATTAGTCACTTGGGATGAAAATAGTTATCTCAGAGGGCATCGTGAAGATAAAATAAGATAATAGGTGTGAAATCATTTTTAAAAGTTCAACTTAGACCACGTGTGTTTGTAAGCATCATTATTATTTTTGTAAAGAATTATTCTCATGTTGCTGATTTAATTATAGGAAATGCATCTGACATAACCAATCCTATCCAGAGGTTGAAAATGATGGTCAAATTAATCTCCTAAATTTGTTTACAGACACAAACAGAAAGTTGCAAATATTAATACACTAAATAACAACATGACATATCCATACAATAATACAGGAAACTTAGAGCAAATCAATCTATAGTACAAAGATAATGAAGACCTCCATGAAATGATACAGGATAAATTATTGGAGTCATACACGCAGATGTACTCATACATAGCACATTTCTAAATGTCACAGATACTCGCTCTCTCAATTATGAAGGCAGCATTGGAAGTATCATTTGGAGTTATGTTGTCTCATCACATTCTCATAGCTGCGAAGTGACAGCCTTGTCATGGCATTTGGTGTAGCTCTTTTTGATTAACCAGCATACTTAGTTGGTATGACGGGCTTGTTTCTCCATCTAGCTACATAACTGCCACAGGCTGGGGTACTCTAGAACCAATTACAGGTAATTTGAGTTTTGGACTCATCAACCCACTCCTGAAATCCAGAGATTCGAGAAGAGCCTGGGGACAGTGACAGGACAGTAGTCAGCTTGCTGGAAAGGGGAAAGCATCTCCCAGGCATGGTGTCCTCTCACTTCTGGTTATTAATGGGAGGCTTACCAGCATGAACGTGCAGGGATCACTATTCTTAGTTCATATTTGTGGTCAAATTGGCTACCGTATGTTAGATAGGACTCTCCCTTAGAGCAATTAACGGTATCAACCAACAGACAACCCCAGTGTGTTGTCTGAGGCCAGTGTAGCTTTTCCTTACTAAAAGTGCAGTTCCTGGGCCCATCCAGAGCAATTCAGTCAGGTTGTCCAACATGTTCTCCAGGAGATTCTGACATGACATCAAGTTTAAATGCTCCATTTCACAGGATGGAAAGCTTGGCCTCCCTTGCTCCACCACCTCAGCAAGTATTTCGTAGTGTTGTGCCTTTTTGCTTTGAGTGTCCAAAAAGCAGAGGACTGAAGGTAGGGAATGGGAGATGAGAAAACAGTAAAAACCCAAGTCCCCCCAAAAGGATTTTGCTTTTTCTTAGATCTGTGGTTCTCAAACATGAATGTGCTTTGGGAGCACCTGGAGGGCTGGTTCAAACCCAGCTGCTGGGCCCATCTCACAGCTGCTGATGCAGCAGGCTTGGGAGGGGATAGGGCTGAGTGTTTGCATTTCTAGCAAGTTCTCAGGTGATGCTGCTCCAGGGCTTACACTTTCAGACCACTGTCTTGTAGAAATATGAAACTCTCAACTCAGTTGCCTTTAACTTCAGGACTGGGGAACACATTCGCTCAATAAACACAATATGTACTAAATAACTCACTGTAGTTTCATAGTCTTGCCAGGCTTGGGAAATAGCTGGTGGAAACAGAAGCAAAAATTTGAGAGGCGGGAAAGAGGACGTAAAATGAGCCAAAGAAGGGAGTAAGGTAAGGGTGTGTGGAGAGACAGTGGTGGTGAGGAAGCACCTCCAGAAGAAGAGAGAAAAGTGAGGAGGCCAGCAAGAAAAACCTCTGAAATGCTAGCCATGTGCAAGCTTCGGGTCTGGAGCAGGTAGGAGCTGGAAGCAGTTGATCGGGCTCTGGACCCCACCTCTCGTTCTCTGCCCCGGGAATGCTGATCAGTTTCTTATCTATTATTCACAAGTCAGAAATGCTAATTCTTCAACCTTTCTAAATTGTGAGTAAAACTATTGCTCAGTACTCCACCTTAAAAAAAAAAAAAAAAATCAGACACACGCAGTTTCTGTAAAACTTGAAAATAGAAAGCAAAAGCCATCGATTGTAGTAAATCATGCAATTAATGTTGATAACTTATCAATATGGACTTTGGATCACTATGTAGACTGTTAAATTTGATTTATTAGCTATTGTTAAAAATAAAAAGTAAAATGTCTGGGCAGTACCAGAGTTTCTACTCTTTGGTGTAATAACATGTTTTTGTATGCACTGTATTTTTTGTAAACCTTCACAATTAAAGAGGTTTTATGTAGTCATTTAAATGTTTGGATTTTTAATATATTGATATGCTTTTCATCGGGTCCTTAAATTCTCATAGATTTTTATTCAATGGAAACGAGATTTGAGTGACTATATTTTCCATAAAATCTATTTATTTGAATATTGATATATAAGGAAGATGCATGTCTAGTGTTTATTTTGCTTGCCCTTTGAAGACATTCACCCAAAAACAGCTCATGACTGACCCTGTACATTTCAATAGCTCTCTATGACTTCAATTAGTTTATAGCACTTTTTATTAGCAGCTTTATTGAGATATAATTCCTGTATCATCAATTCATCCAATGAATTGCAATTTAGCACTTTTTAGTAAATTCACGGATATGTGCAACCATCAGTACAGTCAAGCTTTAGCACATGAATATTTTCACCATCTGGAAAAGAAATCCTGAGCCATTAGCTAGTGGCCCTATCCCATTCCCTCCTTCTGCCCCCACTAGTGCTCAGCAACCACTAACCTACTTGATGTCTCTTAGAATTCCCTACTATAGACGTTTCATAGGAATGCAATCATGTAATATGCGGTCCTTTGTGACCGGCTTCTTTCACTTAGCATAATGTTTTGTTTTTTAATGAACTTAATATTCATAGTTTTAGGTTTACAGAAAAGTTGGGATAACACTAAGAATTCTTATATACACCACTGCCAGTCTCTACTACTATTAATATTTTATATTAATATTGTTCATTTCTTACAATTAGTGAACCAATATTGATACATTGTTATTAACTAACATCATACTTCATTCATATTTCCTTAGTTTTTACTTAATGTCTTTTTGTTGCTCCAGGAGCCCACCTAGGACACAATGTTACATTTAATTGTCTTGTTTCCTTTGGCTCCTCTTGGCTGTGGCATTTTCTCAGACTTCTGATATTGTTTTTGTTTTGGAGTTTTTATAATTTATTTATTTTAACTGACAAATATTGTATATATTTGTAGTGTACAACATGATAATTCGATATATGCATATAATGTGGAATGGCTAAATAGAGCAAATTAACATATGCATTACCTCACATACCGCTTTTTTTCTGGTGAGAACGCTTAAGATCTACAGCCATCGTGGTGTACAGAATGTTTTAATAGATGGGTTTGAGTCAATTACTAGATTGTGTGCTGAAGTTGAAGAAATATGTATTTATGTCTTGTGTAAAGGAACGATTTGGATGCCTCGTTTTTCTGTGTTGGCTTCAGTGTCAAAGGCTGGGTCTGTCCACACGACAAATCAGAGCAATGAAAGAAAGGAATTATCACAGAAGGAGGCTGTGCCTGCAAGTCATTCAGAGGACTGTGAAATTTAATAAAAACCAAGACTCAAACTGTTCAGGAAAATGCATGATTTTCCAAGTAAAATGCTGTCATCTTGGCGCAGTTGTGTCTGGGGTTGAGCCAGGGCCTGGCTCTCCAGATGCTGCTTGACTCATGGGCAGTAGGACGGTGACCCAGGTCCCTTCTCTGGTTTATGGTACCCACCTTGCACTGCTGCTGTGAGGGTAAAATGAGGCACATGCAGGTCTATAGTAGTGGTGGGCATGTGGCAGCCAGTTGCTGGCATCATGATGAGGTGATGTTGATTGCAGTGGTGACCAGTCTCTGGGGTACCACGTGCCTTGGAAGTCATGTGGAACATGCGTGGCTTTGGGTCACATTCTAGCTGAGTCTGTGTAAAACTCAGCTGAGCACAGAGCCCTGGAAAGGACGATGAACCCTAGAATTGGAGACCATAGTCCAGCTGTGCGGCCTTGCACCTGGGCTGTGAGTTACACTCAGCAGGGTGGCCATCTAGTCAGAGAGCTGGGTGTGGGCTTTAACTCATGCGTGTCACATTTGATTCTCAGCTCTGAAATTCACACTGGCCAATAACCTTGGGAAATACTCATGTCCTCAGTGTCCTCATCTCAGAAATGACTATTGGATTAAATGACCCCAAGATCCCTTCCAGCTTTAAAATATATATTTTAAAAACACTATTCAGTCAAATAATAATGCCAACTAAGTTCATAGGCTTTAACTTTTTATAGGTATAAATTGGAACGTGTCATGGAAGAACTCTATTAACTAAACAGTAATTGTTTTTAGTGCCTTATTCTTTTTTAGAAGCAAGATAAGCCAAAATAAAAAGAGCAACATAAGTCTCTTCCATATTTTTTTCTGTGACATAGATGGCAGATGTAAATCAAGTATTGTATATATCTTAAAGATAAATGGGAAAATCTTTTTATAAAAAGAATACCTACTCTCGGGCTGAAATCTTTTTATGCTAGTTTTGTCCCCAACTGGTTCCATTTTGCTTTAGAGCTGGTCATTTATTAGGGGTTTGTAGAGGAAGTGCTGAAAGCACTGTAAATGTTGTGATGCTCATGGATATTGCAGAAATAATGGAGCACTTAATCACTACCTGTGTGGGGATGGAGGGAGAAGGCTTTTCTAGTATTTGACAATATGGAAAATTCCTGGAGGAGAAATGAGCGTTTTTGAGATATTAGCTATGTATTTCACCAGGGCCCTTTAGCCAGTACGGCTGTTTCCATGAAAACAAGAAGTTTGTTGCGTGTGAAATGTGGAGAGTCGTTCTAAACAGGTGCACCTGTATTTTAGCAATTATTTAATGATGGATTACTCTGTACTTGTTAATATTACTAAGATAACAGTACTTTGTTATTTCGTATGAATTTTCCTAACTGCAAAACACCTTATGATTTATTACACAGTCTATGATTAGATGAGGCTGAACCAATCAATATCCTATTAATTACTAGTTGCTGTTTTACATGCACTTTTCCAAAAATCTGCATTCAGAAAGAAGTTAGCTCAGCCAGCAGCCAACATTATACACATTTTTCATAAACACAAAAGGCTCATTTCATCTAAAGAGGAAGCCATTATGCCAAGAAAAATTGAATACAATTTGTACAGGAGCAGACAGATTACTCTGTGTTAAAGAGAAAATCATTCAATTTGTTGATCGTATCCTGTTCTTGAGTAGCAGGGGGGAAAAGACTGTGAGATCAGCATTAGCTACACGTAGATGATATTTCATAAAAAATTAGCATGACTGACTTTTCTGAAGATGCTGGTATTTAGTGGAATAACAAAGTCTTTCAATTGATAAAACCCAAATTCTAACACAGTGGGACTCACGGTAACTACTATGTCATGCATGATTGGGGGCATTTATTTGGGTGCTTTATTTAGGTTATATTCTCACTTGAGAGGAGCATTTTGAGTCTTAGAACTCTTAAGACAAATCGCTCACAAGACAGATGATTCCCTTCAGTGAGGCCCACAAGAGGGATGGGCTGAAGGCTGTGGCCGCTACTCACTAATATCTGACTTGCACTCAATTAAGCCGCGTGCCCGATTGGACGGAGGTGGGCGGTGGGCGGGGTGTGTGTTTGAGGCCACCTCGCAAGACAGATGGAAGGCTGACATCTCCTAAGGTGCGCAGTAAGAGAGAAGGCACATTTGAGGGGTCTCCATGATCCCGTGGGGAAAGGAAGGAAAATAATCTCAGATTGTATTTTGGATGGATAGCGCTCATTCTATTTCTCAAACTTTTACCCAGAAACTAGGAAATATACTTTCCTGCTTAGTCAAAACTTTCCCATTTGTGTGCACTATAAGAACAAGACACCTACCAAAGAACTTCAGATGAAAAATAGGGAATAGGGGCCACTGCTCTAGAACACAGGTGACACTCATTCACTGGTCTCTGCCTGGTGTCCAGACTTGGCTCTGTAGATGGCACTCAGGACAGTTCCCATAGACATGCGCCCTGCTGTGGGGTCTGCTGCTGTTTCTTCCTCTCTCCTCTCTTCCACGTGCACTTTCTCTCTCTTCTCTCTCTCTCTCTCTCCCTCTCCTCCCGCCCTCCCCTTCTCCCCTCTCTTCCTCTTTCTCTCTTTTTTTCCCTGTTTCCTTCTCTCTTTCTCCCTCTCTTCCTCTGGGACATGCATTATTGAGAGATTTTAAAACATAAGTGGAAGAGCTGTGGAGATCACCTCCCCACCACGCAGTCTCTCTCTAACTCCACGTTGGGCACGGTGGGCCCTGGCCAAGCCTCCACCAGCCCTGGTGGCCAGTAGCCGGGGCTTCCACGATGGTCCAAACTCTTCTATAACATCCCAGATGGGGCCTGAGCTCCCTGCCACCACTCCCTAAAGATTGTCCTAAGACAGAAATTGATTGATTAATTGCAGCCATTTTTCCTAAGAAAGAAGGTCTCAGTGAGGCTTTTTTTTTTAAATTTAAGATGCTTGTATCTTAAATAGATTAGCTATCAACTGTCTTTCCATCGTACTGATGAGGCAGAAGGAACTGTTACTAGCTTCCAGCCCGGCCCATTCATCCTCTCCCAGGTAGCCAGTGAAAATGGCAGAGCCCAGATCACCTGTGGCAGGAATGGAAATGCCTCTGAACCTACAGCATGATTGCTCCTTCCCTGCTATCATAAGGAGGGCCCCCCCGTGAGGGTCTATTACCTTCTTGGGGGGGGGGGGTAGGTGCAGTGAACCTTTCTGCTTCTGCTGTTTTCTCAAATTCCTTCCTGAAAATATACAAGATGCCAAGGTGCCAAATTTTGGGATAGCGTGTTCTGAACCCCATCATTGGAAATCTGGACTTTTCCCCACGAGATTCTGTTCTTTTAAGAAGTCACATGAACCTAATGAAATAAAAGCAGTAGTCTCATCTGACCTCTCACTTTTTAATTTTGCAGTATTTGTAATATTATTACTATTGAAACACTCCACAAGTAGAGCACAAAATAAATTGAATGCTGTACTACACAACGGTGAGGCATACGGACCCCAGAAAAATGTGATACCATCCCAATCGAAGGAGTATTTCTGTTCTCATGATGTTTTAGGACACTTGTCTTGGGAGAATAGCCTGGGTTCATTCAGTACAGACACAGGGCCAGTGCTCAGGAGGGCCCTGCTCTCTGCTGTGTCTGTCTTGATATCTTCATAATTTTTGAACAAGGGGCCATGCATTTTAATTTTGCACTATGCCCCACAAATTCTGTAGCTGGCCCTGAGTTAATGTAACTGGCTCACCAGTTAAAGGAATGAGCCTGATTGCAGCATGAGACATTGGGAATACAAAAAAAGGAAATCTCATGGGCAGCCCCCAGGCCCTGGTCCTTTGGCTTTGCTCTCCCTGAGAGTCCCAAAGTGTGTGATGGGAGTTCCTGGACCCTCTGAGAAACATGTTCTCCACTCCCTTGTGGTGTTTGATTTGGGAGTGAGATGGAAATCCATACCAGGAGATTTGGAAGCGGCCCTCGGGGTCCCAGGGCATGACCCTAGGATCTAGTGGAGTCTAGTGAGGGTGGAGGAAAAAGAGGTCTTCTCCTCTTCAGGGGTCTTTCCTTCAAAACTCTCCAAGCAGGGACTGTGAGAGTTTTAGCCTTTCTCCCTCATTTTGTAATTTCCACCTAAATGGCCCTAAACCTTCACAATTACTGCTCATGCTCCTACCCAGCCCGGTAGCACAATTGTGGTCAATGGTTTGCAGAGACGGAACTTGGCTAGAGTTATTTTGGCCATCAGCAGCTCCCATGGGGGGGCCTGAGCCATGCTGACCCCTTTCAGGAGATGGGGGCATACTAAACCCACACTTCATCGACTGCTACCTGGGCCAGGAGGTCAGTCTTCTGCTCACCTCTGGTTAAATCACGGCATATGCCGCACACCTGGTGGTCCATCCAAAAGCAAGGACTGCAGCCTAAACTCCAAATACCAGACACTGACATCTTTGGCCTTGTTAAGGGAATGCCTCAATCTCTAAATCTTTAGTGTGTTGTTTGGTACAGGTTTGTTGTTGTTATTAAACGATTAGAAGGAAAAGAAAAAGGGACAGAAGCAGAGACTTGCTTGCTTTCGCTGCTCTTTGGGAACATTTCTGCACGTGTGGATAAGCCCAGTTTGCTACAGGAGGCCATCCCAGCATCTCAGTTGAGACCCATACAAGTGCGTCCGTCCTTGGCCATCCAGCCCAGCAGAGCTGATTTTACACCACTACATTTGGGAGTGGTTTGTGACATAGCAAAAGCCAATATACAGCAATTCTGCAACCAGTAAGGGAATTTTCCAGCATGAAAGAAGCGTTGGTCCCATCCTAGCTCCTGCAGTGGTTTTGTGGACCACAGCCCGGTGCCCCAGGATGTGACCGTCTCTGACATGTGTGGCCCACTGAGGCACTTACACTGAGTGTGGCGCCAAGCAGACCGCAACTGCAAACCTCCTACTGTCACCAGAGGAAGCTGCCTCCCAAGACAGGAGTGCTGGTACCTCGGTAACAGTCATGAGCAGGACTGAAAGAGCAGTGAGGGTTGCTTTGGCATAACTGCAGGTGAAAGGGATGATGTTTCCTGGTCCAGGAAATAAGATGGGTTTATATCCCTCTGCAGAATGAGGTGGGACAGCACCTGCGTTCTTCTTACGCTCTTCCCACCGTGACGTCAACGTCAAATTCTAACGGAGAAGAGGCTAAGTCTTCTATTATACTTTTCAACTTACCATAAAGCGTATTTGTTTTTCACAAGACAAACATTTCAGGAGAAAAGAGATAAACTTGGCTATATTAAAAACACCAATAGCAACAATTTGAGGATAAAGATCAAGGAATAATAAATTAAACAATTTGTTATAATTATTAAGACTTATGTGATGCAGTTTTAGGGTGCCAGGAGGCTCTGCTTTTCAGATTTATTCACTTGTTTTTCTAAAATAGTTCTTATTTTGCTTGAATTTTCTTAGGAAAAGAAAAAAAAATCAGACCTTTAAGTTATGTTTGCCTAACAGATTGGGTTATGGTTATGGGTGCCAAACACAACCATCATTTTTAAAGGGAAAATGGTATTTTTAGAGAATATTCTAGGCATTGCCATTCTCCAACTCCTCGTTCTCAGAACCTTGTTATCATTGTTTAAATAAAGCATTAACTAGGATGCCAACTTTAAGCTTAGAAAAGATTGTGGTAAATGATTCTTTTCAGAAGTTGTGAAGTCTTGCTGGTCAACCTTAGCTCTAAATCATCCAAACGGAAACACCTAAGTTCTGGTGGAGAGAAAAATGTTGGACAAAATGCAGAATTTTGTTAGAAAAGTCCTTAAAACCTAGATGTGTTACTGATTCATGGACTCATGTAGAGTCGTGTATGCTATGAGCCTCTGGCAGGAGGATCAAGTCAGACAGACTCAAGGTTGCAAATTTCCCCAGAGATCCAGTGATAAATATCTGACCCATCCCCTCAGTGGGGACCTGAAATGGATATCCACCAAGCCTGCAGGGTCCTGTGGGATACCAGGCAGAGAAGTGGGCCTGGGTCAACTAGCCAATGGGGTGGGAAGGTGAGATCAGTTTTGAAAATCACATAAGCACGGGCAGTTAATAGATAGGAAAAGTCAGAGAGGACCATGAAGAATGGTTTAGGACGGGAGAGATGCCTGGGTAGGTGATCAAGGCTGTCCTGGTTTCCAGAGGGTTCTTCCACAACCTGCAGTTAAAATAGCTGTGAGAGAAAAAAGGATGAGTAATTAAAAAGAAATACAGCAGTCATAGCAAACATAGTCAAAATTTCCACCATGATGTAATTGGAATACCAGGAAGAGAAAGAGAGAATGAAACAAGAAAGAATAAAAAAAACAGCCTGAACTTAGATTCTGTGTTTTTTCTATGCTATTATTTATGAATGAGGGTAGCTATGGTTTTAATGTGTCCCCCATAAAGCGTATATTGGAAACTTAATCACCAGTGTAACAGTACTAAGAGGTGGGACCTTCGAGAGGTGTTTAAGTCGTGAGGGCCCTGCTTTCCTGAATGGATTAACTCTGTTATCACGGTAGCGAGTTTGGTATCACAGGATTGGTTCCTTATAAAAAGATGACCACAGCCCTCTCTTGTTCTCTCTTGCCAATGTGATGCCTTCTGCCAGGTTTTGGTACAACATGAAGGCCCTCCCTAGACCAACACCTTGATCTTGGACTTCCCAGGCTCCAGAACCATGAGCCAATACATTTCTGTGCATTATAAATTACCCAGTCTCTAGTTTGTTTTGTGCTGCTTTAGCAGCACAAAACAAACTAAGACAAGGGTATAATAAGAATGTTTTTAGAAGAAAAAGTTTTTAAAAAAATAAAAGAAGAAAGAAAGGAAGGAAGGAAGGAAGGAAGGAAGGAAGGAAGAGACTTTACCTCTCACAGATCATTGCTGAAAGAACTACCAAAGGGGAAGGAAATTGACTTAGGAGAAAGAACAATAATGAAAGAGAGAAAAAAATGGTGATCAAAGAAACTGGTAAATATATGACTAAAACTGAAACTCACTTTGACTTTTGTAAGCAACAGTCAGTTCTTATTCTGGGGGTTCTGAAGACAAGCTGGAAGGAAAGATGACCCAACTGTAACATGCAAGAAGGCAGAGGGTATTCTACTTCGAGTGATCTACTTTAGGATTCTTGAACTGTTTTCTAGAAATGTAAATTAGATACACTGATTTAGATAGTCAAGTACGCATGGTAAATGTTTCAGGGTGTAGAAAAATTAGAGCATGTATACATTGCTGGGGGGATATAAAACAGCACAGCTGCTTTGGAAAATAGTTTGCATTTCCTCTAACTGTTAGCAGAGACCTATGCTATGACTTAGCAATTCTGCTTCTAGGTATCCACCTAAGAGAAATGAGAGCATATATCCATAGAAAACTTGCACAGAAGTGTCCTAGCAGCATTGTTTATAATGGCCCCAAAGTGGAAACAACCTAAATGTTCATCAACTGATGAATGAATAAACAAAATCTGGCATACTGTACAATGGAATATAATTTGCCAGTAAAAAGAGATCTCTGCAGTCCTAAACCATTCTTCGTGGTCCTCTCTGACTCTGTCTATCTATTAACTACCTGTGCTTATTTGATTTTCAAAGCTGATCTCACCTTCCCACCCCATTGGCTAGTTGACCCAGGCCCACTTCTCTGCCTGGTATCCCACAGGACCCTGCAGGCTTGGTGGATATCCATTTCAGGTCCTCACATGCTGACACATGCTACAGCATGGACGAACTTTGAAAACATCATGCTAAGTGAAGGAAGCTGGACATGGAAGACCACATGTTATATAATCCCTTTTATGTGAAGTATTCAAATAAGGGGAATCTATAGAGATAGAAAGTAGAGTAGTGGTTGCCTCGGGTGGGGGTAGGTGGAATGAGGAGTGACTCCTAACAGGTACAGAGTTCCTTTTGTGGGGAACAAAAATGTTGTAAATTTAGATTATGGTGATGGTCCCACAGCTCTGTGAATATACTTTTAAAAATGTCGTACACTTCTAGTGCATGAACTGAGTGGTGTGCGAATTGTGTCTCAATAAAGCTGTTAAATATTTTAAGGTAATATCATAAAAGCAAATAACTAAATTGTGTAAATTCCAAATCAGTGGGGGTTAAAAAGGAAAATATAGACTATTTTATCAATCTGTAAAAAGTCAGAAAAGCAGAAAAGAAAAGTAAAAAAAAAAAAAACAAAAAAACAAAAAACATTCCCTGTGACCAGTTAATAGTAAATGGTTAATAGGCAACCCTGAACAGATGTTAGAAATAAATACAAATATATACATAATTATTTAATATGTAACACATTCATTCTCAGGTCACATAACACATCAGCTATGTACTTGTTCAGTTTGTGACCTCCAAAAAGCAGATGCTAACACAGGGTCAGCCTTGCAAGAGACTGATCAGGGGCAACGCCCATGATGGAGACAGACTTAGGATGGAGCTGGGGTGGGCTGGGCACTGGCTCCAGGCAGGGCTGTCTCCAGGTGAGGGACAGAGGGACTGAGGCGGGGGAAGTGGCTGAGGCTGCAGTGGCTCTGAGAGAGTTCAGAAGGTGGTGGGGCTTCCTCCATCCAGTCACTGGACAGAGAGGTCTTGTATCTCCAGGATGGGCCCACCATAGCACGCTCCCCGAGCTTTGTCTTTGACCGGGAGCAGCCCATGAGAAACACGACCCCAGCATGGATGTGGAGATGGGCCTCAGAGCACAGGGGCCGGGGTCTTCAGTCAGTTACACTCCCGCCAGAGGCCAGAGAGGGGTATGTTCAGGGCTGCCATGCCAGCCACAAATAACACGATTGCAGCATTTTATAATAAATGTTTATAATAAAGGGATTGAAAGAACATGCTGAACAAATAAAAACTTAAACTTTGATCTTAAATACACTTAAAGAATAACAGAATTATTTGACTGGAACATTACAGCTGCAAAAAGATCTTTCATGTGATCATGAATTCTCTGTCACGTACAGACAAATCTCCCAAGTCCCTATGTCATCTACCCATGACTTCAGAGTCCTTGGGACAGATTGGAGCTTGACCCTGAGTTGTGTAAACCTATTTGGAAATGAAGATAGGATGTGTGAGAATCTAAAAAATACATAATTTTTAGGTTGAGGGCAAGGGCTCAGGATACAGAGTAGATAACATCATGGCAATGGAATGAGATGAACAGAGCTGGAGAAACCAGAACAAGGAGAGAGACCAGACAGTGAGGCTGGGGAGGGGGAAAGAAAGGAGCTCAGAGAGGAGGCTAAAGAGAGGGAAAGCTCACTGCTGATACCCATGGAAGACTGATTGGAACTCTAAGACCAGTGGGACTAGCAGAGATTTGGGCTGGAAAGAATCTTCCAGAAGGCTGGAGGAGCAACTTCGGAAGCTATCTGGGATTCTTCCCAGTACTTTTACAAAGGAGCCATCAACTTTGTCTGTGGCCCAATATATAGTGACAGTTTACACAGCCTGAATTTATGGGGCACACATTTTGGTGGTCGAGTGGATTGTGCTAGACGTTGGACCTGCCCTGTAGGTAGCAGCCACCATTGGGGCAATGGGAACTGTATAAATAGGGTTGAACCAAAAGAAGATGGGGCATAGGCACTGAAAAGGGGAAAGACCACACACCTGTGTTAGTGATATTTTAGGTTTCTCTCCAAACTTCTTACATTTTAGTTCTTTGGTAAATGCTATCAATGGTGAGAGCTGAAGTAAAGTAGCCACCTTGGGTCAGTCTAAGCATTGTCTTAGAGTAAACTCCACAGTTTCAGCTTGCCTCACTTTTGCCCAGCCGGAATGATTTTAGCTCATTCATCTGCATTCATCCATCTCTCTAACACTACACATTTTTTTCTACAGCCTCCTATTGCTGGATGTTTATTTGTGGCTTTCCCAGGCTACACTCAACATTGGTGTTAAAAGCCTCTATTGATTTTCACTGAGAAGGTGGGTGCCTCTTAATGTTGGACCCAATACCCAAACTAGGGCCATATCTAAGACTGTGTCCTGCTGATCTTAGAAATCTGGTGTCAGTTTTTCTTGTTTCAGATCTCAGTGCCAATTCTTGGTCCCTGGAGGTCTGGGTTTTAAAAACAACATAATTTTTCTTTGATTGTCCTTTTAAGTAAAGGAAAGAAGACAGACAAATGAGTTATAGGATCTGGCTTGAGATATGTAACCAACCCTGTGACTCTTCTTCCTTTCCTACCCCATGCTTCATGATGACACATTCACACACACAAGCCACCACCTTGCACATACACACAGTCTGTACACACATGCACCTACTTTTATACACATATCCTCCCACACATACACCTATTCTTACACATGCATCACTTAAACACACACCTATATACACAGTCTCTCTCTCATAATTCAGAGGAATTTGTCTTGGCAACGAAAATCTCTTTTGTTTTGTTTTTGGTGGCTGGCTGTTAGGGGCATCCAAACTCTTGACCTTGGTGTTATAACATCACACTAACCAACTGAGCAACTAAACTCTTAGATCATTCAAATGACATTACTCACCTTGCCCCTTTATTCTTTGTAGAGCTTGAAATCTATCATTTGAGGGAGGATCTTCTTTAAAATAGGAATATAAAGTTACAAATGAAAAGAAAGTAAACACATTTATATTTAGAATCAATTTATAAACACATTGCAGGCCCCTTCCCAGGACCTTAGAATGGGCACCTGGGAATTAGGGGCCCTGAAGCTTAAGTTTCGTTAATTTCATGATAAATATGCCTCTGATAAATAGAAATGAAATATTTTTAATTAAACCAAAGCAAAGGCTATGGTAAATTTAACTACTTGTGCTCCTAGACTCAGTTAAATGTGACCATCCAAAATGATTTAAAATTAGGCTATGAGTAGTGAGGTCTTCTCTTGATATTACTAAGTCTGAGCAAACCACTTTGACTATAATTGTCAGCTCTGTAATCTGGTCCCTCACATCCCCTTCCTGCTTAATTAACTCGAGCTCTTAGTTGCAAACTTCAGTGAAAAAGCTGAGCTGGGGTTGGTGGTGGTGAGAACAGCCGGTTGTGAGGGCCAGGGGTTATAGCAGGGGAATCAGGTAGCAAGGGGAAAAAAGATCCCAGCATCAAAAATGGTCAAAAATTTTGTAGACATTTCACCAAAGAAGATACATGAATAACCAATGAATAGATGATCTACATCACTAGTCATCAAAAAATTCAAATGAAAACCACAATGATGGTTGTGTCCACTAAAAACTCTAAATATGAAAAAATGGTGCATCTACTGTGGAAACAAGTGGGTCAAATTTGTGGAATTTAACATACACTTACCATAAGAACTATCAAGCTTACTCCAAAGTATTTCTCCAAGAGAAATAGAAACTTATGTCTGCACAAACACATAAAAAAATGTTCATAGCAGCACTATTCTAAATTACCAAATATGGGAAGCAACCCAAATGTCCATCAACTGGGGAATGGATAAACAAACTGTGGAATACCCACACGATAGAATACTACTCAACAATGAAAAAAGCAAAATAGTAATGCATGGGATGACATGGAAAAATGTCAAACACATTATGCTAAGTTAAAGAAGTCAGACACAAAAAGGTACACACTGTTTCATTTCATTCAAATGAAATTCTATAAAAAGCAAAACTATAGTGACAGAAAGCAGGTCAGTGTGGCCTGGAGCCAGGATTTGGGGGAGAAAGTCAATTGCAAAGTCATACAGGAAATGTTTTGTGCAATGTGACGATTCCATACCTTGACTATGGCGATCGCTGTACAA
Organism: Cynocephalus volans; assembly: GCF_027409185.1. NCBI lineage: Eukaryota > Metazoa > Chordata > Mammalia > Dermoptera > Cynocephalidae > Cynocephalus > Cynocephalus volans. The sequence goes on from NC_084465.1 coordinate 123,641,521, forward strand.
GTTTAAACACTTAACAAAATGTATCCAATTGTACACTTCAAAAAACATAGTTGAGGTCAATCCACTGAAAAGTGCATTACTGACATTCAAAAACTATGCATAATTGCTATTTCTGAATACCAGTGATTTCCTGGGTAATATTTTCTATATTTATGAGAGTTTAACACTTAATAACATCATCCACACAATATTTTAGCTTGGAGCACTGATTTTGTTCATTTATAAATGCACCAAATCTTGAATCACAAATCACTAAGAAAGAATATAAGCTATTTACAATTGTTTTATTGGGCAGAAGTACACTCATTCCAAAGAATCAGCCAAAACATTTTGGAGCTATTTTTTGAAACTGCTTTTAGGGGTCGGCCCCATGGCGCTCGGGAGAGTGCAGCGCTTGGGAGTGCAGCGGCGCTCCAGCCGTGGGTTCGGATCCTATATAGGAATGGCCGGTGTGCTCAGCGGTGCGGGCGAAACCATGCCAAGGGTTGCGATCCCCTTACCGGTCACAAAAAGACAAAAAAAAAAAAAAAAAGAAAGAAACTGCTTTTAGGACTCAGTACATTCATCTTATCTGTCTCAATGATAGGAAGTCTTGTCTTGGAAATTGAATTTGGCTTTTGTAAGTAGTTAAAAATCATTTGGAGTTAAGTCTCTTGTATTAAGTAGGTAACTGACTATTTTAAAAGGGTAAGATTCGTGTGGATGCACAGGCTCTGATGTGCTTGTTAATCAACAACCTCGGAAGTTTCTAGGTTCTTCCTCGTCTCCATGAGCTTTCATGTAGTCATGGTATCAAAATGCATACTAAGACAAGACAGCACCCCTTGTCTATTCATGATATCTGTCTTTGCTTCTTTCATGGAGCACAGATTCCCTTTATGTACAAAAGAAGGATTGTTTGAGTGGATGTGGAAAGCACAAAAAGAAACCAACAGTATTTAAAGGTTTTGAGACTTTGGGAGATGGTGCCACTGATAAGCACAGGGAATTTTAGGATGAGACCTGAGTTTCTGGAGAATTGTTCTGAGTTTGGTTGTGGTCACATTAGTTTTAAGTTCAATGGAACAGTAAAGAAGGAAGTTAGAAAAGTGGACACGATCTGGAATGAAGTCAGGTCTGAAACAGAAATTTGCCACAGAGAGGTGAGAGCAGATAACACAGGAAACTGAAAGACCTTCAGGAAATAAGCAACATAAGCAAAAGAAGCTCACACCTGATTCTAGGGTGGCCCTATACTGCCCAGCAGCCCTGTGACCAGTTCTGCCTTCTAGCTTTAATGTGAAAGCTGGAATTTGAAAGAAAAAACACTTTGATTTTATTTATATTTAATTATTTAAGCTTGGGGAATTGAAAAAGGGTGACATTTATGTATCCGATGCCCAAGTGAAAATACAGTAAGACACAGAGGTTGTCTTCAGAGGGTAATTACAGCACCCCTATGATAAAACATAGGTGGGGGTCATGCTGCACCATGCTGTGTATAAACAGAAATGACTGGCAGAGCTCTGAATGCAGAGGAACCTGTCTCTGCTCACACGTCAGACTCACACTCAGACCAGATTATGGACAGAAGAACCACAAGACACAATCAGCCAAATCCAGAATGCCAGAAATCCCACAGGACAAGTGACCCAGTTTCTCCATTTCTTCAAATGAACCAGTAAATGAATGTTATGAAAAAAAGTGGAGGTATAAGATGGGAAGTGTGATAGGCTAGAAATAAGAACTGCACCAACTAAATTCAAAGTGTGGCCCTCTTTGGGACCATGACATAAACAAACCAGTGGTGAAAAGACATTTGCTTAGAGCCAGTCCAGGGAAATTGAATGCAGAGCGGGCATTAGATATTACTAAAGAAATGTTGCCAATTTTCTTGAAAGTGGTAATGGAATTGTGGTTAAGCAAAAAATGTTTTTTGGTACATAATAATAACATTTATAAATGAGGTGAATTCTGTTTGAGATTTTCTTTAAAATTTTACAGTTTTAAAAATGGTGGAGATTGATGGAGACTGATGTAACAAGTTCGGAAAACATTGCAAGTTGCTGGAGATGGGTTATGAATGCATGGATATTTACTAAGCTATTTTCCCCAAAATGTGTATGCTTAAAATGTTCTATAACAAAATGTTCTTTAAAATGGCAAATACATCAAATAACGTCTGGCCGGTAATCATAATGTAGTTACACTTACTGGACTGAGATATTATGAGAGTCACTGTTCTAGCGAGGACTTAGACCCTGGCATCGGAATGGCTGGAGCTGAAGCCCTGACTCTTCCAGGACTGAAGATTGACCCTGACATGGGATTTGTAGTCGGCCCGGACTTCAGTCTTCTCAAATGTCATATGGGGATTCTCCCAGCACCTCAAATCAGTGCTCAGGAGACAGTGGACATTCAGCATTTGTTGAATAAATGCATAAATTAAGGAAGGAATGCGTGAAGGGATAGTTGAATAGGAGATAAAGCTTTTAGCAAAAGTGTGGGCAATAGTAGAATTTCATGAACGTGCATTTTAAGCAAATAACAATGGCAACAAATGGTATGGGGTTGGGCTCACCCTCCTGTACTCAGCCCTCTCCCCCAACAGAAATGTCTGCATGACAGCAGAGTCTGGGGCGGATGGGATATGAAGCATGGTTCAAATCATACTCAGCGGGACCTGCACGTGCCAATCAACATTTTGCTAAATTTACATTATGTGTCTGTTTTGAGAGCAAGGAAGGCACCTTCTGTTTGGATCCCACAGCAAGTATTGACTTAGTCTCCTCAGGCTGCCAGAACAAAATACCACAGAAAGGGGGACTTAAACAACAGAAATGCACTTCTCACAGTTTGAAGGCTGGGACGTTCAAGGTGAAGGAGCCAGCAGGTTCGGTGTCTAGTGAGTGCCCCGTTCCTGGTGTGTGGATGGCCGCCTTCTCTCTGTGTCCTCATGTTGTGACAGAAAGCTGGGAGCAAGCTCTCATGTCTCGTCTTGGACACTAATCTCATTCATAAGGGCTCTACTCTTATGACCTAATCACCTCCCAAATACCCCAGTTTCAAATACCGTCACCCTGGGGATGAGGGTGTCAACACGTGAATCTTGATGGAACATAAACCTTCAGTCTGTAGCGGGTATCATGTGTTTCTCCACATAAATCTGTGATATTTAGCACAATGCCTGGCTTTTAGTTGTTATAACATAATTACTTAATAAACTAAACCTATCTTAGGTAAATTATAATCAGCTTAATATTGCAATTTGCTCCAATGCAGAGTTTCTCAAGGGGAGTGGGAGCTGCGAATCACCAGGGGGCTTTTCAAAAAGCATCCCCTTGTGATATGCACACACACATGCGTGAGTGCACACACACACACACACACACAGCTGACCTAGTGAGGGACAGTTACAGATAGACAGGTGTTCCAACTCTCTGTGGTGCTGGTCCACAGGAAAGGTTGGAAAGGCCAGTTTTAGGGACTTCTTTGGCTGAAGAACCCACACTTTTATATCACAAAGCATTGCCTGTCAAATTTCAGCCTTGTAGTACAAAGAAAATACCTGGGCAGCACTTCTGAAGGCAGGCTGGATGTGGTAACCACCTCCACCCCAATAATTTGCAAACACTTACTGCTGCCCTCTAGCTAATTAGCAGCCCAGCACTGGGGTTTCACACCTGCTGGCCTTGGGAGCACCATGCCTGGCAGGTGTCCTGGCAGCCCATTCTGGGAATCTGAAACTTTGTAGGATAAGCGGCATTCCTATAAGCTGTTACAGAACACCTAGTGCCTGTTCACGGCTCGTCCAAGTGCCACCTAATCAACAAACAAGGTGAACTCAGTAGGGATGGGAGCATGAACTGGTAAAGTGACTGATTATAGGCTGGGCATGTGTGTCTGAAATTCTGGAAGCGGCTGGTATTTGAGCAAAGCTCCCTGCAGTTGTCCTTACTTCTGTGTATTTTCTTACTATTCACAACAAGTGGCTTCTGCTGATCCCTGGCCACCCCCCTAAACATCAGCCCAGACCTCTAGGACTCCTTCTGGTAACCGCTCCCTTGCTCAGTGCACCCCTCCAAGTCCTGTGCCTACTCATTCTTTCTACTGACACTCAAGAAACACCCTATGGTCTTGCTTTCTAGTCCTCAACAAGTCAACTGTAATGACCCACAAGAACCAGAGCTTAACTCATGAGAAACTTCCCAACAACAAATGAAAATTTCCTTTCCCTAGAAGGCAGACAGGGCTTGACACCCCTGCATGTCAGAAAAGAACCAGAAGCCATGCTGGGGGTATGTGGAAATGGGGATTGGGCTCCCTCTCAAAATAGATTGGGTTCCACCACCAAAAGGAATGGGAAGAAAAAGCAAACAGGGGCATCCCTGGTACACGATTGTATGCACAGCACCCTGAAATGGTCTCTTAAGATCAGCCTCTACTCCGGTCAGGGAGAGCAGCTGTACATGTGGAAAGCAGCAGGCTCTCTGCACAGGTGAAGGACACCACATGTGGATCCGGGAAGTAGCCCCTGGTTTTCCAGGGGTAGGAAAGGTGATGATTTAAGGCAAGATTCCCTTATCTGAGTGCTGCCCAGATATTCTCCAGTGATATTCTCCAACTGGCATCTTAAAGAGTTTTCTGAAAGACATGAGTGAGTGAGTAACAGCATGTACTATAGCGCCAGATGGTCCCAAGTTAAAATTCTAGCTTTGTTACCTGTTGGATGTGTAACAACAGGTGAGTTATTCAAAGTCTTAAAATCTCATTTTTCTCATATTTCATATGTGATTAACAATAGTGTCCATTTTTCTCATAGTAACTGCTTCATAAATATTGGAAGGAAGGAAGGGAGGAAGGAAGGAAAGAAGAAAAGAGAAAAGAAATATGAAAAGAAAAGAAGTCCATTGCCAGCCTTCACACCTCCTCACCCTCAGAGGGCAGTGAGCTCATCCGGTGAAATGTGATACGCAGAAGACACTTTTCTCTCCATTATCAGAAGAACATTTTGCAAGCAATCTTATAAGCATTCGAAGGCAAAATCTGGGTTCAATATTTCTTCCACCCTATACAGGAACAATGGAAGCTGGTATTTATAAGGTGGAGAGATGCTAAGCTCTAAATATTATTCTTTAATTTAGAGATAGAGCAGAATGTAAAATAACAAATGATTTAGTCACTGTTCAGTGGCTCTTATTTACCCTGCCCAATTATATATGGACAAAAGGCAGGTGATAAAATTATAAGGCATTCCATTTAAAACAGATACAAGGGAACATTGTATTGTTTACTGACCACGTAATTATCTTGTAAAAGTCTTCACTACAGGGTATTATTGTGACAAATCATTTCCACTGAGTATTAGGGATTTATAATAATAACAACAAGTGTAGTCACAATGTTCCAACCAAATTATAAACCTTATCAAGCTGTATACTCTCACACGAAGGACACTAACTTAAACTGGGAAAAAGGGAGAAACATTCCCAGAAAATTCCCCAGCCACTTTTGATGTACAAGAAAAAGTGTGTTGCTATGTGTGTTTTATTGTTTCTGTTGTGGATTATTTCTAGTATCTTTTTCATTATGTAAAAATAGAAGATTATATTCAGATTCAACTTTTCTCTAAGATTTTTGGCTAAATTAATTAAGTCAGGGAAGAATTGACAGCAGAAGGTATAGTTGACATTATGATGATCAAACATAGTTGTATGGGTTACAAAAGTAGATGATTTAATCTCCTAAGGACTTTGGTGGTAGTAAAAGTTCCAGACTGACTGCTTACATTGATAAAATAAATGATATTCTTTTTTCTAAAATATCTGGCTCTAAATTCTATTAGGAACTTGATGAGTTGTTAGCCTGTAATGGCTGACAGTTTGACAAAACACTTTTCCCCTGTAGTTTGACTGTAACCAAGGAGGCAGCAAGACCTACAGTCAGACCAGTTGCTTGGCATTATGAAAACCAGCACCAACAACCAAAAGCCCAAATATTTGTTTTTACAGAATTCTAACGTTATACTCAAATAATTTAGTTAAAGCCATTTGTATATATGTAGATATAACTCTATTAAGCCCAATTTTCCTAAACCTTTACATAGTTAGAAGTACTCCTTAAATCAGGCAATTAAAGGACCTTATCCAACAAGCTTTTCTGTACTTATGAATGGGAAAGTTAATATGCATATATAAATGTGTTTGTTATTAAGTGTGAATGTGCATGGTTTCTCTAAATCTAGTTTTAATATGGACCAAGTGAAAACAACATCCTGTTTATTAGACCATTTATGATACCTTTGCATTGCTATTGAATGTTATTGTTTTTCCCTATTAAACAGAATATAAATTAAGCCTAGTCATAGAAATAAATATATTTTTAAAAAGTTAACACATTTTAAATTTATTGTGTATTTTTAGGAATAGGATTGACTCTATAAATGAACTGTTAGTCATAGGTATAAATTTTCTTTTTGTTTTTAAAGACTGTAGAGAAGGAAAAGGATGATCAAGGATTCTATTTGCATATACTGGTTCAATGAGTATTTTCTTTTTTTTCTTTTTGTATATGTAGATAGTTTATTATAAACTTTACTGATATAAAGGATGTATAGCACATAACTTAAAACAATAATAAATTGTGCAGTTTTTACAATATTTACAATTTTTTGTAAATTCCATATAGCCAATTAATTCTCAAAGAATGCTTTCATTGATTTCTGTCAAACTCTTGTGTCCATAGGCAACCTAAGGTTATAACTGATAAACAAGTGTGGTACCATCATGACTGATGGTTGATATTTCCCTTGAAGTTAACAAGTAAGACGAAAGTGAAAGAGTAAAGATGTACAAGGGTACTCAAGAAGTTCAAGGAAAGATTCATATTGCCTTTTAATTCTATTTTTCCACAAACTTTTTGAAGTACCCTCAAATGTCAGAACTTCACTCATACATTCACCAAGGACATGAACAATTTACTTGCTGAATTGGATAATGCTTTTTGAACACCGAGAAAACAATTCCTCCATGTTCTGTGCTATTGACAATGTAGCAGTCTTTTTTTCCCCCATCACTTTCTTAAGTCTAGACAATCAACAAAACAATTAATCAAATCTAGCTCTGATTTGCAGTGTTTGCCAATTTCCATGGTGGAAATACTCCCACCATGATTGATTTCAAACTACCAGCTGACTTCATTGACATGGAGTTGAGAAGACATGGGCTGTAACGCACCACTGTAGACTACTCGCACCCTGTGAATACAAGAAATATAAATAACCTCAAGATCGTAGACAATAACAAAATGTGATAAAATAATTAGGAAGTGAAGAGTTTTGAATATTCATTACCTTTGTTTTTAATATAACTTAATTGAATTTTTAAAGTTGTAGTAAAATACATATAACATGAAATTTACCATCTTAATGATTTCTTTTTTTTTTTTTTTTTCTAATTTTGCAGGAACTTTATTGTTACTTAGTACATTGAATGCTCACAACTGCTATATGAAATACTTGGAAAAGCATTATTATCCCCACCATTGTCACTTGCTCTAGGTAGTTCAGCCATTAACTTGGCACTCGAATCCAGTCTCCTCAATTTTTTTTTTTTTTTTAAATTTTATTTTGTCGATATACATTGTAGCTGATTAATGCTCCCCATCACCAAAACCTCCCTCCCTTCTCCCTCCCCCCCTCCCCCCCAACCATGTCCTTTCTGTTTGTTTGTTGTATCAACTTCAAATAATTGTGGTTGTTATATCTTCTTACCCCCCCCCGTTTGTGTGTGTATGTGTGTATGTGTGTGTGTGAATTTATATATTAATTTTTAGCTCGCACCAATAAGTGAGAACATGTGGTATTTCTCTTTCTGTGCCTGACTTGTTTCACTTAATATAATTCTCTCGAGGTCCATCCATGTTGTTGCAAATGGCAGTATTTCATTCATTTTTATAGCTGAGTAGTATTCCATTGTGTAGATGTACCACATTTTCCGTATCCACTCATCTGATGATGGGCATTTGGGCTGGTTCCAACTCTTGGCTATTGTAAAGAGTGCTGCGATGAACATTGGGGAACAGGTATACCTTCGACTTGATGATTTCCATTCCTCTGGGTATATTCCCAACAGTGGGATGGCTGGGTCGTATGGTAGATCTATTTGCAATTGTTTAAGGAACCTCCATATCATTTTCCATAGAGGCTGCACCATTTTGCAGTCCCACCAACAATGTATGAGAGTTCCTTTTTCTCCGCAGCCTCGCCAGCATTTATCGTTCATAGTCTTTTGGATTTTAGCCATCCTAACTGGGGTTAGATGGTATCTCAATGTGGTTTTGATTTGCATTTCCCGGATGCTGAGTGATGTTGAGCATTTTTTCATATGTCTGTTGGCCATTTGGATATCTTCCTTAGAGAAATGCCTACTTAGCTCTTTTGCCCATTTTTTAATTGGGTTGCTTGTTTTCTTCTTGTAAAGTTGTTTGAGTTCCTTATATATTCTGGATATTAATCCTTTGTCAGATGTATATTTTGCAAATATTTTCTCCCACTCTGTTGGTTGTCTTTTAACTCTTTTAATTGTTTCTTTTGCTCTGCAGAAGCTTTTTAGTTTGATATAATCCCATTTGTTTATTTTTCCTTTGGTTGCCCGTGCTTTTGGGGTCGTATTCATGAAGTCTGTGCCCAGTCCTATTTCCTGAAGTGTTTCCCCTATGTTTTCTTTAAGAAGTTTTATTGTCTCAGGGTGTATATTTAAATCCTTAATCCATTTTGAGTTGATTTTAGTATATGGTGAGAGGTATGGATCTAGTTTCATTCTCCTGCATAACGATATCCAGTTATCCCAGCACCACTTGCTGAAGAGGCAGTCCCTTCCCCAGTGAATAGGCTTGGTGCCTTTGTCAAAGATCAGATGGCAGTAAGTGTGAGGGTTGATTTCTGGATTCTCTATTCTATTCCATTGGTCAGTGTGTCTGTTTTTATGCCAGTACCATACTGTTTTGGTTATTATAGCTTTGTAGTATAGCTTAAAGTCAGGTAGTGTTATGCCTCCAGCTTTATTTTTTTTGCTGAGCATTGCTTTGGCTATTCGTGGTCTTTTATTGTTCCATATAAATGTCTGAATAGTTTTTTCCATTTCTGAGAAAAATGTCTTTGGAATTTTGATGGGGATTGCATTGAATTTGTATATCACTTTGGGTAGTATGGACATTTTCACTATGTTGATTCTTCCAATCCAAGAGCATGGGATATCTTTCCATCTTCTTGTATCCTCTCTAATTTCTCTCAGCAGTGGTTTGTAGTTCTCATTATAGAGATTTTTCACCTCCTTGGTTAACTCAATTCCTAAGTATTTTATTTTTTTGGTGGCTATTGTAAATGGGCAGGCTTTCTTGATTTCTCCTTCTGCATGTTCACTATTGGAGAAAAGAAATGCTACTGATTTTTGTGTGTTGATTTTGTATCCTGCTACTGTGCTGAAATCATTTATCAATTCCAACAGTTTTTTTGTAGAGGTTTTAGGCTGTTCGATATATAGGATCATGTCATCTGCAAACAGGGACAGTTTGACTTCATCTTTTCCAATCTGGATGCCCTTTATTTCCTTCTCTTCTCTGATTGCTCTGGCTAGTACTTCCAACACTATGTTGAATAGGAGTGGTGAGAGTGGGCATCCTTGTCTAGTGCCTGTTCTTAAAGGAAAAGCTTTCAGCTTTTCCCCATTCAGGATGATATTGGCAGTGGGTTTGGCATATATGGCTTTAATTATGTTGAGATACTTTCCCTCTATACCTAACTTATAGAGGGTCTTTGTCATGAATGAGTGCTGAACTTTATCAAATGCTTTTTCAGCATCTATAGAGATGATCATATGGTCCTTGTGTTTGAGTTTATTAATATGGTGTATCACATTTATTGATTTGCGTATGTTGAACCAACCTTGCATCCCTGGGATGAATCCCACTTGATCGTGATGAATAATTTTTCGTATGTGTTGCTGTATTCTGTTTGCTAGTATTTTAGTGAGGATTTTTGCATCTATATTCATCAAGGATATCGGCCTGTAGTTTTCTTTTTTGGTTATATCTTTACCTGGTTTTGGTATCAGGATGATGTTTGCTTCATAGAATGAGTTTGGGAGATTTGCGTCCGTTTCAATCTTTTGGAATAGTTTGTAAAGAATCGGTGTCAATTCCTCTTTGAATGTTTGGTAAAATTCTGCTGTGAATCCATCTGGTCCTGGGCTTTTCTTTGTTGGGAGCCTTCTGATAACAGCTTCAATCTCCTTTATTGTTATTGGTCTGTTCAAATTTTCTACGTCTTCACGGTTCAGTTTTGGGAGCTTGTGTGTGTCCAGAAATTTATCCATTTCCTCCAGATTTTCAAATTTGTTGGCGTATAGTTGTTTATAGTAGTCTCGAATGATTCCTTGTATTTCAGATGAATCAGTTGTAATATCGCCTTTTTCATTTCTAATTTTTGTTATTTGAGTCTTCTCTCTTCTTTTTTTTGTTAGCCATGCTAATGGTTTGTCAATTTTATTTATCTTTTCAAAAAACCAACTTTTTGATTCGTTGATCTTTTGAATTGTTTTTTGGTTTTCAATTTCATTCAGTTCTGCTCTGATCTTAATGATTTCTTTCCGTCTGCTAACTTTAGGATTGGATTGTTCTTGTTTTTCTAGTTCTTTAAGGTGAAGTGTTAGGTTGTTCACTTGCCATCTTTCCATTCTTCTGAAGTGAGCATTTAATGCAATAAATTTTCCCCTCAATACTGCTTTTGCAGTATCCCACAGGTTTTGGTATGATGTATCATTGTTTTCATTAGTTTCAATAAACTTTTTGATTTCCTGCTTGATTTCTTCTTGGACCCATATGTCATTAAGTAGAATGCTGTTTAATTTCCATGTGTTTGTATAGTTTCCAGAGTTTTGTTTGTTATTAATTTCTAGTTTTAATCCATTGTGGTCTGAGAAGATACATGGGATAATTCCAATTTTTTTGAATTTATTGAGACTTGATTTGTGACCTAATATGTGATCTATCTTGGAGAATGATCCATGTGCTGATGAGAAGAATGAATATTCTGAGGTTGTTGGGTGGAATGTTCTGTAGATATCTGCCAATTCCAATTGGTCTAGAGTCTTGTTTAGATCTTGTGTTTCTCTACTGATTCTTTGCCTAGATGATCTGTCTAATATTGACAGTGGAGTGTTCAGGTCCCCTGCTATTATGGTATTAGTGTCTATTTCCTTCTTTAGGTCTAATAGAGTTTGTTTTATAAATCTGGCTGCTCCAACATTGGGTGCGTACATATTTATGATTGTTATGTCTTCTTGATGGATCAGTCCTTTTATCATTAAGTAGTGTCCCTCATTGTCTCTTTTTATGGTTTTTAGTTTAAAGTCTATTTTGTCAGATATAAGAATAGCCACTCCAGCTCGTTTTTCTTTTCTGTTTGCATGGTAAATCTTTTTCCATCCTTTTACTCTTAGTCTGTGTGAATCTTTATGGGTGAGGTGGGTCTCTTGTAGGCAGCATATAGTTGGGTCCTGCTTTTTGATCCAGTCAGCCAGTCTGTGTCTTTTAATTGGGGAATTTAAGCCTTTAACATTAAGAGTTGTTATTGAAAGGTGTTGATTTATTCCTAGCATTTTATTGGTTGTTTGGTTGTCTTAGGTGTCTTTTGTTCCTTGCTTTCTGATTTACTGTTTGGTTTCTTTGTTTGTTGGTTCCTTAGGTTGTAGATAGTGTTTTTGTTAGCTTGTTTTCTCTTCATGAATGCCATTTTTATTGTACTAGCGGGTTTAGATTTTTCTTAGGTTTTTATGGCAGTGGTAGTTATTTTTCAGGAACCAAACCCAGTACTCCCTTGAGGATTTCTTGTAAGGGTGGTCTTGTGGTAGTGAACTCCCGCAGTTTTTGTTTGTCTGAGAAATATACTATTTGCCCCTCATTTCGGAAGGATAGCCTTGCAGGGTAGAGTATTCTTGGCTGGCAATCTTTGTCTTTTAGTATTTTGAAAATATCATCCCATTCCTTTCTAGCTTTTAGGGTTTGTGATGAAAAGTCTGATGTTAACCTGATTGGGGCTCCCTTATAGGTGATTTGACGCTTCTCTCTTGCAGCTTTTAAGATTCTCTCTTTGTCTCTGAGTTTTGCCAATTTGACTATGACATGTCTTGGAGAAGGCCTTTTTGGGTTGAATACGTTTGGAGATCGTTGAGCTTCCTGGATCTGAAGATCTGTGATTTTTCCTATACCTGGGAAGTTTTCTGCCACTATTTTGTTGAATATGTTTTCAATGGAATCTCCATTTTCCTCCCCTTCTGGAATACCCATGACTCGGATATTTGAGCGCTTGAGGTTGTCTGATATCTCTCTCAGATTTTCTTCCATGTCCTTGATTCTTTTTTCTTTCTTTTTGTCTGCTTGTGTTATTTCAAACAGCCCATCTTCAAGTTCAGAGGTTCTCTCTTCAACTTCGACAAGCCTGCTGGTTAAACTCTCCGTTGTGTTTTTTATTTCGCTGAATAACTTCTTCAGTTCAGCAAGTTCTGCTACATTTTTTTTCAGGACATTGATTTCCTTGTATATTTCCTCTTTCAGATCCTGTATACTTTTCCTCATTTCATCATGATGTCTAGCTGAGTTTTCTTGTATCTCATTCAGTTTCCTTAGAATTATCACTCGAAATTCCTTATCAGTTATTTCAAGGGCTTCTTGTTCTATAGGATCTAGAGTATGAGATTTATTAACTTTTGGTGGTGTACTTTCTTGATTTTTTGTATTTCTGGTGTCTTTTTTTTGGTGTTTATTCATTGTGGCAGGGGGTTTCACAGTCCACCGGTTTAAGACTAATGACTAACTAGGATGTTGCTGTGGTTGCCAATTTGGTATGGCTCCCGCCGTGACTGCTCAGTTGGCCTCTAGTGTCTTGTGTGTGTGGTTGCCTCGGGTCTTGGGCTTCTCCGGGGATCCACCTTTCTGGTCAGCTTGTACTCTGCTGGGCTGGTGGATCACGTACCACAGGGTGTGTGATCTCTGTTGAGCTTTCACTTTCTGTACAGGACTTCTCCCCGTTCAGTGTGCTCTGGCCCAGGCTGTTAGATCGTGCAGTGGCGACCCCACCGGGTGTGTGGTTTCTGTCGAGTCTCCGCCTCCCTGGCCGCACGTCTCCCCCCTCTGTGCACACTGTGCTGGGTTGGGGCGTGTCTTCTGCACCCCTCGTCTATCAGCTGGGCCTTCAAGACCCTGCTCAGCACCGCCTCGCCCAGGAAGTCTACCAGGTTTCTGCTAGGCACAGACGACCAGTCTCTCTGGGTGCCTTTGTAGCACTGTGTAGATCTTTCTCGGGTCTTGTTCACCTTTGTATCCCCCCGGTATAAACCGAGTCTAGTGCCCGCCTGCAGCCTGCTCTCCGGCAGGTTCAAGCAGACCTGGGAACTCTCCTACCACACTATTCCCAACCAGAAATTCGTTAGGCTTTTTTCCAAACTGGTGGTCACAGAGATGGTATCTGCCTCCCAGTAACAGGAAGTTTACCGGGGCCGGAGTCCAGGGTGTGGTGGAGTGACAGTCGGCCCGCCCGTACTTCCTAGCCCTCCCAAAACTGGTCGGGACGCCCCACACCCCCAGCCCTGCCAGAGAACCGTGGAGGGAGTGGGAGAGGAGGTCGGCCCGCAGGGTCCGGAAAGCCCCGCGCCAGGCCAAGCAAATGGGCTCAGTGATGGCCGAGCAGGGCGGAGCTGCCCGCACCTGGGAAAATGGAGGCAGCACCGGGGCAATGAGTGGCCTGGTGGTGCAGGCGGGGAGCCGCGTGGGCATCCACCCCCCGAACAGAGCTTTGCCAGGGATCACTCACAGTGCTGTGCCAGGTCGGGCGCTCGCTCTGTCTCTGGTTTGTTGCCTTCCGTGTTCTCGGCGCTGCCGCCTCGGGCTGTTCAGTCGCGGCGCCGCTCGGGCGCTCCCAGGAGTCTTCTTTAATGCCGGCCTGAAACCTCGAATCCTGGATAGGGCAGCTGGCCTCCTTCAGTGCGGCCCCAGCCTCCGGGATCCTGGCTGCATCCACAGCAGCCCTGGCGCCGTGTTCCCTGTTTCAAGACTCGCTTTTGCAGCTAAGAATCAGTTCTTTTCCTGCTCCACACTTCAAAGCTGTTGCCTGTAAATGAGGCAGCCTCTCCTGCCGGGGGCAAAGTGGCGTTGAGCCCCCACGACCGGCCAGCAGCAGCAGTCCTCCCTTAAGAGATGGCCAGAGAAAGGTCCACAAGTTTCCCGGCTGCCTGAGGCCCAGTGGCCACCTTTTCCACCTCAGCTACTCCGCGCCAGCCGCCGCAGCCGCCGCCATCTTGAAACTCCCTCAATGAGTATTTTCTGAGTGAGTTTCAAAGCATTGCCATCTACCAGCTTACCATTTCCTCCAGGTGCTGCGGCGAACTTACAGGGAAAGTTACACACACACACATACACACACACAGTGTCACAAGTGTCAAGCCCCTGCCTCAGGGCACTGCTCTCTGAGGTAGACAGAAGTGGAAGGGCCGACTGTCCTTCCAGCAGTCCACGCCCCCCTCAGGCTTGCCTCCTTCTGGGCCTGCCTCTCTGGCCCTAGTTTCCAGCTACTGTTCTTACTCTTAGGCTCATGCTTACCTTATTTGGGCAACAAATGCTGACCCAATTTCTAACCTCCAGTCTCCTCCAGTTTCACTTTGAAAGAAATGCAAATTCTACTAGTATTGATGATCCATCTGTCTGGTATTAAGCCTACCTGGACCTAGCAGTCCCACTCCTGGGTATTGATCCAAAGGATTTGAAATCAGTATCTTCAAGAGATATCTGCACTCCTAAGTTCATTGCAGCATTACTTATGATAGCCAAGATGTAGAATCAACACACTTATCCATCAGTGAATGAATGGCTAAAGAAAATGTGGTATAAATCCCCAGTGGAATACTACTCAGCCTTTAAAAAGACAGAAATCCTGCCATTTGAAGCAACATGGATGAACCCAGAGGATATTACACTAAGTGAAATAAACCAGGCACAGAAAGACAAATACTGCATGATCTCAATTCTATGTGGAATCCAAAAATGTTGAATTCATAGAAGCAGAGTAGAATGGTGGCTACCAGGGTCTGGGGTGGGTAGCTGGGATGTTGGTCAAAGGGAGCAAGATTTTAGTTAAATGGCAGGAATAGGTGCAAGAGATCTCTTGTACAAGATGGTGACTACAGTAAATAACAATATATTGTATTTTCAAAAAATAAAAAAGAAAGAATAAGGGGATAAAATACAGTGATAAAGAGCACAAAAATAAGTCCATAATAAAAATAAATCCCAGCTGCACTTTTTTGGGGGCTGTGCTATTCCAGGGCTGGGGGAAAGCTCAGAGGAACTCAGGCCTGGCCGAGACCACAAATGTTGTCTTGCGGAAGAGAACAATCATCATGGGTTGAAAGTGATTAGAAGGAAGCATAGCAACAGACCTGGGAGTAGAGAAGAGAGATAAGTGGACAGACACTGAGCAAGGATGATGGAAATAAAGAAAAGTGTGGTGTGTTCAAAGGCCAGCAAACAGACCAGTGTGGTGGTGAACTAATTGCCTCCTGCTGTGTAACAAGTTGCCATGAAACTCGGCAGCTTAAAACAACATACGCTCATCATTCCACAGCGTTTGTGGGTCGGGAATCTTTGTGCAGCTTAGTTGGCTCAGGGTGGCTAATGAGTTCACAATCAGATATTGGCCAGGGATGGGGTCTCATCTGAAGGCTTGATGGGGGAAGGACCTGCTTCTAAGCCCCCTAATCTGTGTACTTGCAGGACCCATTTCCTTCAGGGCAAGTGGACTGGGGCCTTGGTTCCTCACCAAATGTTGGCTAAGAGTGCCTTCTGTTTTTATCAGGTGATCCCTCCATCAGAGCAAGCACATGAGAAAAACCAGGGAGAAAAATGTGTAACACAGAAGTCACGGTCTTTTACAACCTGATCTCAGAAGTGACATCCCCTCAGTGTTGCTGCATACTGTGATAAGAAGCAAGTAACTAAAAGGTGGAGATTACACAAGGCCATAAATGCCAGGAGGTGGGGGCCACTGGAGGCCCAAATATTTTCCAGGCTCCAGCACCAGATGCAGAAATCACCATCTCTTGTCAATGATTTAACCAGTTTCCACAACAGCCCAAGCTCAACTCTCTCTAACATATCTCTTCAAATATATATGTGTCTTTCTCAGTGGATCTGCTTTTCCAATCAAACCCTGAAGGACACCACTGGTCTGGCTTCAACAAAGTGTTGGGACATAATTTCAGACCTTTAAAGAGGCTTTGAAAAGCAGATTAAAGAGTTTGGCCAAACTAAGAGGGAGGATACAAGGTTATTTTCCATTTCTTATTCAAAAAGTTACAATGCTAAAGATCTTTTGTATCCAAAGGTGATTGTAGAACATTTGTTCGTCTTCTGGGACAAGGGGTTGAAAGTGCATTAGGAAATGTCTGCATATCTCAGCCCTCCAGGGAAAAGCGAGTGGACTTGTGGGTGATCCTAGATGTCTGCCTTTCCCCAGCATTTCTCCATACGTTCTCAGTGGACGATGATGGCTGAGACTTGTTTCCCTGGAGCAGTCTGCACATGGACAGATGCTTCTGGTATAGCACCCTCACCCCAGCCCATCCACTACCCCAGCGACAGATAAGTCTAGCTTTAATTCTGGTACACAAGGATAATAGGAGTCACCTAGATTCTAAACTAATGTTTTAAATTTATGTGAAAGTTTTCATGCCACCCTATGTACAGAATGGGAAGAATATGGCTTCAGACTGATTCTGGATGAGCAGGATGTCCCAATAATCTGTCCCACGGCGGTCACGTGTTTAGGAAGACGGACACACATCTTCCATCTCAGGTCCTCTTTGGAGTCTTGTTTTTTTTTTTTTTGGACAGAAAACTAACAGTTGCTAAATGGTGAGATTGTTATATTCAGTTTAATCGGGATGTTCTAGAGATAGTCTAAGTCAGAAGAGCAACTCCACTCAGAGGAATTCCATGACTGGGGAAATCCACAGTGTGGGAGGGAGCCGTTGTTTCTGTTGGGAGCGTGTGTGTGGCTTCTCACAGCTGATTCCACATAGGTGTTTGTCTGACTCGCCCATCAGGGGACGAGTCCTGTACCAGGAGGGGATACATGTGACGTGTGTAGCAATGTCATGCCACGTCCCTGCTGTCTTACTTCCTATGGAACTCTTTCCATGCTCCCCCGGCCAGAGGGAAAACCATGGGAAGTGGTGGCTGTGGTCCTGGAGGGAAACAGAGTGACTGAGTTTGGACGCCGTGCCCGCAGGGAAGCCTTCCTTCCTGGCTGGGTTGCAGTGCTGCAGGGACATGCCTGGGAAGGCAGTTATGCATGTCACATTTCCACCCATATGGCCGAGCCAGGTGGTGGAAGGAAGAGCATTCTCGCAGTGCTGGGGACATCCCCAGTCACACGCAGATCTGAAGACTGCAGATGAATCCTGGGCTCCTGCTACCCACCCTGTGGGCCCTGTGCACCATCGCAGTGCCAGCGAACTGATGGCAACCCGTAAGGAAGCTGGCACATAGCTGTTGCACATGGAATCATCGGGTGCCACCGCACCTCTCACTAACTGTCATTGCTGCTGGTAACGTGATCCCAGTTCAGGTAAGAAAAGGCCTGACACTGAAACAATTAGTGCTTTGTAACTTGGAAGTTTGTAAGTGAACCCCGTAATTCATCCCCTTCCCTAACACTCCATCAACAACAAAAGGGCTCAAATCTCGTGGATAAAACCTCTGGCTGGATTTGGCTCACTTGCCAGTGAGTAATCCAGTGTGTTAAGTGCTAACCTGGTGGTTTTCACTTTACAGAAAATCAATCACTTGGGGAAGCCCAACATTGTTCTCTTACATTGTCAAAAGCAGAGGCTCACAGCCCCAAAAGGAAGGAACTGGCAGTCCATTCTGTTGGGTCTCCATGACCCTGTGGTCTTTGCTCTGTGGCTGTCAGATTGGGAGATCATACTCTCTCCTTCAGTCACTTGTCTTGGAACACATTTCAGTTGCCATTGATGTAAGGCTCCACGGGATAGTCTACCCCAGGTCACTGCTCTGACAGGGCAGGGCTGAAGTGATGTGCAGGAGACAGACAGTAGTCATGTTGGGGGCTGCATGGCGCAGCGGACTAATGCCAAGGACTTTACATGTGCTATTGCAGTAGATTCTGAAAGCAACACAGGAGTTGGTCTTACCTCATTCTGTAGACGAGGACCACAGAGCTTTCTGCAGGTGAGTTATCTTCTCAAAGTCTTACAGGCAGGAAGAGACGGAGCTGGGATCTAATCCAGCCTCTGTCTCAGATCCAAGTCTGTCACTCACAGATACCACGATGACCTTGAAAGGGCAAAACCCCATGTCTTTGTGTCCTCTGCTCATGTATCTCAGTACTAACACCCCCCACAACTTCCCTACCTTCTGCTTTCTACCTCAGCCTGGGAAATGTGTGGCACTAAAGGATCGTATGGGTACATGGGGGCTGACTGAATATTGTTGCTGCCTACCAGAGCATGGGTTACCTAACCTCAATTGACAAAGGCAGATGGAAAGCAAATTGCCCACTTTGCCTATATGGTTTGATTAAGTCTTTAACATTTTCCTCAAATCACAGTAAAGAAGTCTAAATCATTGACCCCTGATGAACTAGACTGTTCCTATCATAAAACAATGAACTTGCTATGAACTTAATGTACCTATCCTTCTAAAATTTATGTGTTGAAGCCCTAACTCCTAGTGTGGTTATATCTGTAGTAAAAAAGCAACTAAAGTTAAATGAGATCATAAGGGTGGTGCCTAATCCAATAGGATTAGTGCCTTTATAAGTGAGAAGAGACACTGGCGCTCTTTCTCTCTGTCTCTGTGTCTCTGTCTCTCTGTCTCTCTGCTGTGTAAGTCCATGGTGAGAAGAAGCCTGTCTTCAGCTCAAGAGGGAAGATCTCACCAGACACTAACCCTACGGGCACTTGGATTTTGAACTTCCAGCCTCTAGAACTATGAAAAATTAAATGTCTGCTATGTAAGCCATCCAGTCTGGGTATATTGTTATGGGAAAACAAGCAAACCTATCACAGTCTGTAATTCAGATTTGAGTTTTGTGATTCTTGGATGATTGCCTTTGTCCCCCATAGTCTCTAGTCCCCATGAAGACAGAGATCACATCTTCATGTACTCAGTGCTATAACCCCACCCCTCACACAGTCCTCACACAGTCCTCACACACAGCAGGCGCTAAATACATCTTTGTTAATTGAAGGCTCAAATCTCGTAAAGGGAATGACAGATGTGTGAGCCTCTATCAAAAGTCCTTGATACTTCTCTTTCACAGTTAGGGAAACAAACAGAAAGCTGGCCTGCAATTTGCCTCAACTTACTGCACAGGTGAGTGACAAGTCAGGACTAGGTGGAAGGTCTCCTGGGCTCCCCAAACTCTGGGCAGTCTGTGCAAAGAAGAGAGATGGCCATGGAGTTGGGAGAAAGGTTCTTATGGATGGTATGGATCCCTGAAATATATGAGAATACTGTGGGAATTGCTCTGCTTACTCACACAATGCTGGTCTGCAACTCATACTCCCATTTCAGAGTCAGATCTGAGACTGAAGGTGAGTCTTGTCACCAGCAAGAGGCATGTTTGTGCTGCACCCACATCCCCCTGATGCAACAGTTTCCCAGTCTGTGCAGCAGGGCTCCCCCAACTCATCCCCTGGGCATGGGTCTAGATCTTCTGTGTACATGTTGCTCTCAGCACCTTGGCTCTTTGCTGTCTCTAAACCCATCTACACATTGGTGAGATAGTGTGAGCGGTTGCTCCCTTGCAGGTTATTGTGGGGATGAAATGAAACACTTACATGAGGTCTCTGGCGTGGTGCCACCTCCGTCCAGGAATGTAGGTTCTTACGTGTTTTCGTCTGTTAACTTGTGTAAAGAGGCCTGGTGGTGACCATAGTTCAGACGAGAAGCCTCAGACCAGTAGTTCTTGCTGGGAGAAAACATTTTCCTGTACCATTTTAGGTTCAGATGTTTGGGGCCTGTGAATTAAGTGACAGTAACAGATGAACAGGAGAGAAATAAAGTTTATTCACACAGACAGACGTATGTGCGTGAGGACTCGGTGACGAGAGAAAGGCTTATATGCTAACTTAACCAGGAAAAAAAAAAAAAGAACAAAAAGAAGGGAGGTTTAGAGCATCGGTGGGAAAGTGTGGAAGGTTCTGTTGGCTTTTCTGATGCTAATGGATGGCTGAATTTGCTCTTCTTGGTGCTAAAGGTCAGTCTTCTTCCAAACAGGAAATTCCTGCAGAGGAGGGGTCAGTGACAGATCTATTTTTAGGGATATCTTCTTAAGTTTGATAATGTTTCTTTCTGGGGCTGCTGATAGTTCTCAAGTTTTTTTATTTTTTTTTATTTTTTTATGTTTAAAGTCATTTTAGTGCCTTTCTTCTCAAACTTGAGTGGACATGAGAATCCCCTGTAGGGCTTGTGAAGGACACAGAGGCAGGGCCACCCCCAGAGAGTCTGATTTGTTGGGTCAAGGGTAGTTCTCTAACTGTGAACAGCACCTTGAGAATCACGGACCAACTTTTTGCCTGCTAAACAGAGCTGTGGCCTCAGATATTAATAATTAATGTTTGTCTTTGATGAAGCTTCTGTCGTGATACATGGAATATGTGATGTGGAAAGAGCCGGCAGGAGCCGGGCGTCCCGGATGCTGGCTGCTGGCTCTGCCTGGGCTCCTGGAGCTGCTGTACACAGACCACAGACACTCCAGCCTGGGGTCCTCCACGGTGTGTGTGTGTGTGTGTGTGTGTGTGTGTGTGTGTGTGTGTTTGGGGGTGGGCGGTAAGTGGCTTGGTAAATTTTTGTCAATTGTGAACTCCCATGACTATGATTTTTGTGTAGTCAGTATCTTGCCCAAACTGCTTCACTTCTCTTCATTTTGCTGCTTTTTTTTGAGGGAGGGGGCGGTAAAAAAGATTAATAGCCATGCTAATATGCAAAGCTTTCACGTCCTAATTCTCATAATGCTGTAACCCTATTTGTAGAAAATGTTGATGGTGATGAAGAATATAGGGTAAAGAGTTAAAAGGGTGATGTTCAGAAAGAGAAATATATGTAGGTGGCGCTGTTTGGGACAATTCTCTTGCTAGAGATCAGAAAACCATTCTGTGTCTAAGTGTCGTGGTCTGAGGCTGGTAAAGATGCCCAATGAAAACCTAATACTGAGTTCATTGCAGAGACATGTACCCAGCCTCACAAATAGAATGGACACTTCATTTTAGAGTGCTTACCGCCAAGATTTAGAAATAATACAGCAAATTCAGAAATACCACAACTAGAGGAGAAATCTGAGAACAGAAAACAGGTTTTATTGTAACCCCCTCCCATACCTGCCAGCAAGCTTTTCCCCCTGTACATAATTATATTTCAGGAGATGTCTGTAAACAGCTAAATTACATCCTGTTAGGTACTGGGATTAATTGCTGTAAATACAGTAAATGTGTAAGAGTTCTCATAGTATGCTCGGAGGAATGAGAGATTACTGCTGAAAAGAAATTTTTTCTTTTCATTTAAAAATAGTTCACGCCAGTGTAAAGAGTTTATTCACATACATTTCATGACATCATCTCTAAAGTATTTTCATCCATCAAGCAGAGCAGCTCGAGCATGAGTGATTTTGTGAACAAAGCTGTTTCCTGTGACCACTATTCAGAACTGCGCAGACCCCACAATCCTGTCAGAGCCCCGAGTCCTAACAAGGCGGTGGCGAAGGGAGGACAAATAAAGACAAGAGGGAGGGCTATTTTGGAGTATTTTTCTCTCTTTTTATTTTTGGTTTGCGATGTTCAGTGTTTGAGGTAAGTATAGTGTAGGCAGCAAAGAAACTGTCTTTATGCACAGTACCTTAACACACCCTGAGTGAACCCAATTTCCTTCAACAGTAAAGACTGACTCAGCAGAACATACCACTTTCCAACACCCTGGGGACACCAGATTTCGTGATTCCTAGATTTTGTGACTGCCATTTGCTCCTGACATGAATTACTCCTTCTCATAAGGAGAGACATGGGGGAACTATCGCCTTTTAGATTCTTTTTAATTAACAGTTACTTCTCAGACAACTCAATGAACAATATTGTGATGTCTTCCTCCAAGTTCCAATCCCCCCAAATCACACTCATGTGATTCAAAAATCATTTTAAGAAACTGGGATTTGGTGCACACTAATTAAGAGTCTATGTTTGTTCTTCAGAAATATTATCTAAGTAAAAATCATTTTGGGAAGACATTCTAGAGTGTTCCTTGGGGAAAAGTTTAAATTAGCAAATGCAAATCTGTTTCTCGTCCTCTTCCAACAAGGCTTACCTATTTGGGGGGTATTAAAAGATAAACTTAGACACATGGAAATTTAGTGAGTGTATTTGAGCAGACAGCCATTCACAAATAGGGCAGCGCCAACCATGGCCACTCAGGGCTCAACAGGAGGGTGCAGGGACCAGAGGAACTTCCTCATTATCCCTGAAGGTTCATCAATAAAAACCACTGACAAGTTTAGATCAGTATGGAGAAAAAGACATAACAAATTATATTGTTTAATGTACTGGGAAGGGGCAAAGCATGGAAGAATCGCAAGAGAGTAATGTCCCAATTTCCCATGGGGAACAGAGCTTATGCCCCCATCTCCATAGGGAAGGGGGACATGGGGGTGTAGGAGCAAATGATTCTTAGCGGGATTCAGTGGAGCTTGAGAACATGCAATGGCCTGGGACAGGTTCTATTTGGCCTGCAGAGCAGACAGGGACTGGTAAGTGATTCTCTTTGATACTGAATGGGACTAAAATATAGGACAATGGTTTGTGACAAAAGTTAGTCCACGTGTGTTGACAGACTCCTATGATGTGAATTATGTTCATGAAAACTCAGGGAAAGGACCAGAGGTCATTATCATCTTTGGCAGGTCCAGACTTTAGGTGGATGAGGGAACAGGTTTTGGAGAGTGGTTTGGAGAGAGACAGGGAAGATTGAGAGACAGAAGCGGGGAGGTCAGGGAGACCTGAGCTGCTTCTTTATTCCAGCATGTCAAAGCACCATGTTTTGGGGTAACAGCTTTCTGTACCCCAATAAGGGCAAGATGGGAACATTTTATAGGTGTTTCTGGAAACAATACAAAGAAAGTATTTGATTGGCTAAAGTGGAAAGTCCCTAGTTTGAGGTTAGTTAGCAGTTTCTGATGGGTAAAGTCTCTACTTAAAGTTTAGTTGGTGGTTTCTGATGGTAATTTTCATTTTACCGTTTACACAGTTTGCTTGCACAGAAACCCAAGGTGCTGGAGCCATTTAAGTCTAATACAACAGGCTCCTGATCAGCTGTTTTAACATGGGAGGTGGCTTATACATGGGAAGGAGTCCTTAGTCCCTACTTCTGTATTCTCATGCCCACCTGACTATATTTCTTCTTTCTCAGCCTTTCTAACCTGGGAGACAATTATTTGTGTTCTGTGTCCTAACCTCTCCCTCCCCCTGCCCTCACAGATCCTACCCCAGGCTCAGCTGGGATGACATAGATCAAGAAGGTTGAATACTGAATTACATCTATCATTATTATTCTGTTATCCATAAAGAGACTGCAGCATTTAAGTACACAGATCCTGAACTGCTCTCATAAATGAAAGGCAACTATGCAAAAAGAGCAGCACGTTGTGTAGCCTTTTGAGTACTGTTCCTCTGAAATGGATTCCCGACTCCCTCCCAGGTCCGCACTCTCGTGACAGTCATGGAGAGGAGGGTGGATGATACATTCCCTGATAATGAAAAGAAATGGGGACAAATATATCATGTAGAGAATGCTATTTTACAAAGGGATTTGCTTGGCTATAATTCTTTATGTTGCATAATGATGGGGTGATTCTGATTGGAATTTAAAAGGAAACATCTGTTTGGGTGAGAGAAGTGCTCTGAAGAGTTTAACCATTAAAATGCAGCAGCAGAAATGCCCCCAAGAGACAGGATTAAGCGTCCTCAGGATGTATTCTTAACTGTGCCCTTGGGGAGAGGGCATTTAGCTTATCAGTGCCTCAGGTTAGCATATAAAGAAACTTACCTCCCAGAGTTATTATAAAACTAAATAATGTAGCATCTATAGAGTCCTATGAGATGAAAGGCACCATAGAAATGCAAATTATTATTTTATTACGAGACACCATCCATATAGTAGAAAGGACGATGTGCTCTCTGATGGGTGTTCAGTTCAGCTGACTGACAGCATTGTGCCTTTGTCTCAGAAGTCTCTCGGATATTTAACTGTGGCAGATAATGGCCCACCCTCCTAGACTTCTGTTTTATCTGTTCTGCTTCAGAATTCTCTGTGGTAGTTTCTCTTCGGGGGTTCCTTGTCATTTCATTCTGACATTCCTTTGCAAATCAAACGAGATAGTTGCCATAAATCCCCCGTGAGGAGCACTGCATCTTCATTACAGTAATTATGTTGTATGTGGAGGCTTTTTCATAAAAAGAAATAGGTATCAAAGATTTAATTTAAGTTCAAAGGATGGTAAATAGCTAGTGGCAATCACTTTCACTGAAGTCCAGTTGTTAAATAGAGAAATTTGTTTTCTACCCTAGGAAAATTTTTTCAGTAGGCCCCCCTCCCTGGGAAAGAAGGGTGGTCTCACTGTCTAACCTCTGTAAACAAGATCAGAAACAGAAAATGCAATTTTGCAATCCCTTCAGCTAGGAGATGGGGCCCCTCCTCTTTGATGAGTTAGTCAGTTCTGTAGCGGAGGGTGTGACACTCCTCTATGGTTTCTTCATTTGGGCCCCAGGGCACCTGGGTTTTCATCCAGCCAGTGATTAGATGAGTTCAAAGAAAAACTTTAGACAAATTGAATTTAACAGAGTTTAATTGAGCAAAGAGTGATTCGCAAATCATGCAGCTGCCAGAACAAGAATAGTTCATGGCAACTCCGGGGCTGCAGCGTGGGCAGCTTAAGATTTATACACAGGAAAAGGAAAGTGACCTACAGAAAATGGAAATGAAGTACAGATACAACTGGATCTGTTACAGCTGGGCGTCTGCCTTATTTGAACACGGTTTGAACAGTTGGCTGCCTGCGATTGGCTGAGACTTGGCTACTTGTTACAAGAGTAGGTTTGCATAGCAAGTTAGGTTACAGTTCACGTGTCTGAAGAAATCTTCAGGCCAAACCTAATTTAACAGATGAAACCACAATTTTTATCGCATCTGGCAGCAGGTTCACAGCCTCTGGTCAGCCAGTTACCAAAATACAGGAAAAATCTAAGTTACTTTGCTGCCTTATGAGTGGGGGCCAATCTTAATTCTCACATCTACTGTGAATTATCTTTTTTTCTTTAACCAAAATCTGGACAAAGAACGTTTGTGATATTTCCTATATGAGGTTGTCTAGGAAAGAAACATTTCATTTTTAAAAGTTGGATTTCTAGAGGTTTTTTTTTTTTTTTTTTTTTTTTAATTACACAATAAGACTACTGTGGGGGAAATGACCCCCATATATATAAGAATCCTAGAGAGAGAAAAAAAATGAAGGTGAATTTGACAAGCAAACTGGATAATGCAAGTGCTATGGTTCTGTATAAATACTTGCTCTTTTAAGCATCTGCCTATTTCTGATCTTGGGAGTCAGAATGGGCTTTGGAGGAATACACACTTGGCTTCCAGGCTGCACTCAACCAGTCACTGGGGGTGGGAGGTGGGCTGCAATAGGAGCCCTCTGAGCCTTGGTTTCCTCATCCTGTATTTATATGGACACTTATGGGCACCGAGTAATAGTTAATAAACGCTGCTTGCCTCTCCCATTTCTATCAGCACTTACAGAAAGAAAACCCCAAAGACATTGTTGAATAGCCCGTGAATTATTTCAATGAGGGAGATTTTGAGACGGAATGCCTTACATTTACCACAGAATATATTGGTCTGAAGCAACAGAGCCAATTTGTTTGGGGTATTTCTGAAGGTGGACATTTATAATCCTCTAGAGAGATAGTTATTAAAGCAGTTGCCAGATATATTTCACTAGGAAAGTTATTTATTAAACTCACACCATTTATAGTACGGGTAACAAAAGATAGAAAGCCAAGAAATTAGAGTCTTGGTCTTTGCTTATTTCTTATAATATTAAAAATATCTTTTATCTCAGTACGTTATACCTGAAGTATACAAATATACTTAAAATCTCCTTGTATCTGCATAATTTTTACATTTTCAAAGTACTTTGATGTATGCTGTTTTATTTTAACCTAACAATATCATTATGATTTAGAAGAAGGAGTTTTATTCTTCCCATGTTAGGGATGAAGAATCTTAGATTCAGGGAGGTAAAGTGATTTTCTTGAGCGGATCACTCTATAGCTAGTGTTCTTTTCATTTTATCAAGGATTCCTGAGTTAGGAAACTAGAATAATGAGGAAGATACATTTCATTCACTGCATTTTTCTAACTTCCATTGTGACCACTATTATGAAAAAAATTTAGAATAGAATTGATATTTGTGGGTTTAATGTCATGAATATTTGTGTTCATGGTCATATACATGTACATATGTATGTATGCATTTATCTGTTGCTTTTAAAAGTTTTTGGGAAATAATTTATAATAAAAATGCAGACAACAAAGCTGTTAAGATAGATTGATAATTATTAAGAAGGGAGCCTGAGCTAGCAGATCTGCAACCAAGGACAGTGACCTATTTCTGCATGTTAAGTTTGAGACAGTGCTTCTGCTTGTGAAGCTTGCAATTTGTGACAAAAAATGATGGGCTAGGGTTACACATGTAGTTGAACAGATCTTTTTATGACATTAGATGACATTTCTAAATTGTTTGTGTTTTGGAATCTTTTAATGATGGGCAGGAAATGCTACCCCAAAATATGGCACCTTGGAAATTGGGAAAACAGCAGAAGCAGAAAGTCCACTCTCTGGCCTTCCTCCTTTGTCTCCCCTGGAGCTGGCCATAAAAGAATTATCTGACCCACAAGTAGGTCATAAGACTCTCATTCTAGATTTAAGACCCTCAAATTCCTCCTATCCCAGAGGGGAGGACTGTCACATAGAAAGGCCAAGAAAAGCCAGAACAGGCTTTCCTAGGTCCCCCAGTTTATTACCAGTAGATCACCCTTCAGTCCTCCAGTACACTTGTGCACGACTGTCCATAAAAGCATAGTTTCCCTGGGTCTTTGGGTCTTCATTTCTGAAGACTCTCGTGTCACATAAAACTTATATTAAACAAATTTGCTTTTCTTTTGTTAATCTGGCTTTTGTTGCAGCGTTCTCAATCCTGAAGCTCGTGGCGGGTCAGGAAAAGATATGACTTTTTCTTCCCTACAGTATGGTAGATAACCCATTTGTGGAGCACCGTGCTGAGTTTGACACACACCGTGCCATCATTCTCACGTTCACTGGCACCCTACGAAGCAGGCATTATTATTGTTGTTCTACCAATAAAGGTACCGAGGCCCAGAAAGATCAATAACGTGCCAGTGTCAGGAAGCGTGTGGGTTGTGGAGCTGGGATTCTAACCCGGTTCTTTTGGATCCATTTCTCTCCCGAACAGCACTGTCCTCATCATCCGCTCGAATGCGGGAGCTCACATGGAAAGACTGCTCTCTTGCCAGCTGCGTGAAAGGCAGACCACTGCGCTGTGGCCACGTCAGCCCCCGCCGTGTGCCCACGCTGGCAGAGTAGCACCAGCTGCTCCAAAGGTGGTCCATAATAATAAATGCTCACTCCGTGAGCATGCTGGGGCTGTGGCTTTGGCTCATCTCACACATGGACAAGCACCATGCTAGAACTGATTGCCGTGGAAATCTGCCACACTAATGTGTCCTTAGAAACTTTACTGTACCCGAGAATCCCAGGGTTTGAGGTCAACGTCAACCCGACACCCAGGCATGGCATTAACCAAAAGCTCTGGATTCCACTCCTTCAGAGAACACCCACCTGGACCCAGTCAACCCAGCACCAGTGCATGGAACACTGGACGGACATAGAGCTTCTGGGGAAAGGAGGGATTTCCACTGTGACTACAGCCTGGGGACAGATGGAGGGAGCCGGAGGTCAGGATGAGCTGGCCACACACGGCCTTGCCTCCTGCAGCAGTAGAAACTGGACTTGCAGTGTTTGTCGTGAGCACTCTGGCCTGTGGGAGAACGAAATCGCACCAGCCCTGCTCACTGGGGCAGAAAATGAAGCCGGCACAATGTAAACGCAATTCTCCACGGAGTGTGGTACGTGTCTCCAGGTAAACAGGCTTTCTTCCAGAGTCACCGAAAAGCCAAGCATTGCTCTTTTAAATACAAGAGGAACAGCTGTAGTTTCTTTTTTTTTTTTTTTTCCTCATGCTTCCTTTTTATTTATTTATTTATTTATTTATTTAATTTTTTTTTTCATTTTTATTTATTTTTTTATTTTTTATTTTTTTAATTTTATTTTGTCGATATACATTGTAGCTGATTATTGCTCCCCATCACCAAAACCTCCCTCCCTTCTCCCTCCCCCCCTCCCCCCCAACAATGTCCTTTCTGTTTGCTTGTTGTATCAACTTCAAATAATTGTGGTTGTTATATCTTCTTCCCCCCCCCCGGGTTTGTGTATGTGTGTGTGTGTGTGTATGTGTGTGTGTGAATTTATATATTAATTTTTAGCTCCCTCCAATAAGTGAGAACATGTGGTATTTCTCTTTCTGTGCCTGACTTGTTTCACTTAATATAATTCTCTCAAGGTCCATCCATGTTGTTGCAAAAGGCAGTATTTCATTCGTTTTTATAGCTGAGTAGTATTCCATTGTGTAGATGTACCACATTTTCCGTATCCACTCATCTGATGATGGGCATTTGGGCTGGTTCCAACTCTTGGCTATTGTAAAGAGTGCTGCGATGAACATTGGGGAACAGGCATACCTTCGACTTGATGATTTCCATTCCTCTGGGTATATTCCCAACAGTGGGATGGCTGGGTCGTATGGTAGATCTATTTGCAATTGTTTAAGGAACCTCCATACCATTTTCCATAGAGGCTGCACCATTTTGTAGTCCCACCAACAATGTATGAGAGTTCCTTTTTCTCCGCAGCCTCGCCAGCATTTATCGTTCAGAGTCTTTTGGATTTTAGCCATCCTAACTGGGGTTAGATGGTATCTCAATGTGGTTTTGATTTGCATTTCCCGGATGCTGAGTGATGTTGAGCATTTTTTCATATGTCTGTTGGCCATTTGGATATCTTCCTTAGAGAAATGCCTACTTAGCTCTTTTGCCCATTTTTTAATTGGGTTGCTTGTTTTCTTCTTGTAAAGTTGTTTGAGTTCCTTATATATTCTGGATATTAATCCTTTGTCAGATGTATATTTTGCGAATATTTTCTCCCACTCTGTTGGTTGTCTTTTAACTCTTTTAATTGTTTCTTTTGCTGTGCAGAAGCTTTTTAGTTTGATATAATCCCATTTGTTTATTTTTCCTTTGGTTGCCCGTGCTTTTGGGGTCGTATTCATGAAGTCTGTGCCCAGTCCTATTTCCTGAAGTGTTTCTCCTATGTTTTCTTTAAGAAGTTTTATTGTTTCAGGGTGTATATTTAAATCCTTAATCCATTTTGAGTTGATTTTAGTATACGGTGAGAGGTATGGATCTAGTTTCATTCTCCTGCATATCGATATCCAGTTATCCCAGCACCACTTGCTGAAGAGGCAGTCCCTTCCCCAGTGAATAGGCTTGGTGCCTGTGTCAAAGATCAGATGGCAGTAAGTGTGTGGGTTGATTTCTGGATTCTCTATTCTATTCCATTGGTCAGTGTGTCTGTTTTTATGCCAGTACCATACTGTTTTGGTTATTATAGCTTTGTAGTATAGCTTAAAGTCAGGTAGTGTTATGCCTCCAGCTTTATTTTTTTTGCTGAGCATTGCTTTGGTTATTCGTGGTCTTTTATTGTTCCATATAAATGTCTGAATAATTTTTTCCATTTCTGAGAAAAATGTCTTTGGAATTTTGATGGGGATTGCATTGAATTTGTATATCACTTTGGGTAGTATGGACATTTTCACTATGTTGATTCTTCCAATCCAAGAGCATGGAATATCTTTCCATCTTCTTGTATCCTCTCTAATTTCTCTCAGCAGTGGTTTGTAGTTCTCATTATAGAGATTTTTCACCTCCTTGGTTAACTCAATTCCTAAGTATTTTATTTTTTTGGTGGCTATTGTAAATGGGCAGGCTTTCTTGATTTCTCCTTCTGCATGTTCACTATTGGAGAAAAGAAATGCTACTGATTTTTGTGTGTTGATTTTGTATCCTGCTACTGTGCTGAAATCATTTATCAATTCCAACAGTTTTTTTGTAGAGGTTTTAGGCTGTTCGATATATAGGATCATGTCATCTGCAAACAGGGACAGTTTGACTTCATCTTTTCCAATCTGGATGCCCTTTATTTCCTTCTCTTCTCTGATTGCTCTGGCTAGTACTTCCAACACTATGTTGAATAGGAGTGGTGAGAGTGGGCATCCTTGTCTAGTGCCTGTTCTTAAAGGAAAAGCTTTCAGCTTTTCCCCATTCAGGATGATATTGGCAGTGGGTTTGGCATATATGGCTTTAATTATGTTGAGATACTTTCCCTCTATACCTAACTTATAGAGGGTCTTTGTCATGAATGAGTGCTGAACTTTATCAAATGCTTTTTCAGCATCTATAGAGATGATCATATGGTCCTTGTGTTTGAGTTTATTAATATGGTGTATCACATTTATTGATTTGCGTATGTTGAACCAACCTTGCATCCCTGGGATGAATCCCACTTGGTCGTGATGAATAATTTTTCGTATGTGTTGCTGTATTCTGTTTGCTAGTATTTTAGTGAGGATTTTTGCATCTATATTCATCAAGGATATCGGCCTGTAGTTTTCTTTTTTGGTTATATCTTTACCTGGTTTTGGTATCAGGATGATGTTTGCTTCATAGAATGAGTTTGGGTGATTTGCGTCCGTTTCAATCTTTTGGAATAGTTTGTAAAGAATCGGTGTCAATTCCTCTTTGAATGTTTGGTAAAATTCTGCTGTGAATCCATCTGGTCCTGGGCTTTTCTTTGTTGGGAGCCTTCTGATAACAGCGTCAATCTCCTTTATTGTTATTGGTTTGTTCAGATTTTCTACGTCTTCACGGTTCAGTTTTGGGAGCTTGTGTGTGTCCAGAAATTTATCCATTTCCTCCAGATTTTCAAATTTGTTGGCGTATAGTTGTTTATAGTAGTCTCGAATGATTCCTTGTATTTCAGATGAATCAATTGTAATATCGCCTTTTTCATTTCTAATTTTTGTTATTTGAGTCTTCTCTCTTCTTTTTTTTGTTAGCCATGCTAATGGTTTGTCAATTTTATTTATCTTTTCAAAAAACCAACTTTTTGATTCGTTGATCTTTTGAATTGTTTTTTGGTTTTCAATTTCATTCAGTTCTGCTCTGATCTTAATGATTTCTTTCCGTCTGCTAACTTTAGGATTGGATTGTTCTTGTTTTTCTAGTTCTTTAAGGTGAAGTGTTAGGTTGTTCACTTGCCATCTTTCCATTCTTCTGAAGCGAGCATTTAATGCAATAAATTTTCCCCTCAATACTGCTTTTGCAGTATCCCACAGGTTTTGGTATGATGTATCATTGTTTTCATTAGTTTCAATAAACTTTTTGATTTCCTGCTTGATTTCTTCTTGGACCCATATGTCATTAAGTAGAATGCTGTTTAATTTCCATGTGTTTGTATAATTTCCAGAGTTTTGTTTGTTATTAATTTCTAGTTTTAATCCATTGTGGTCTGAGAAGATACATGGGATAATTCCAATTTTTTTGAATTTATTGAGACTTGATTTGTGACCTAATATGTGATCTATCCTGGAGAATGATCCATGTGCTGATGAGAAGAATGAATATTCTGAGGTTGTTGGGTGGAATGTTCTGTAGATATCTGCCAATTCCAATTGGTCTAGAGTCTTGCTTAGATCTTGTGTTTCTCTACTGATTCTTTGCCTAGATGATCTGTCTAATATTGACAGTGGAGTGTTCAGGTCCCCTGCTATTATGGTATTAGTGTCTATTTCCTTCTTTAGGTCTAATAGAGTTTGTTTTATAAATCTGGCTGCTCCAACATTGGGTGCGTACATATTTATGATTGTTATGTCTTCTTGATGGATCAGTCCTTTTATCATTAAGTAGTGTCCCTCATTGTCTCTTTTTATGGTTTTTAGTTTAAAGTCTATTTTGTCAGATATAAGAATAGCCACTCCAGCTCGTTTTTCTTTTCTGTTTGCATGGTAAATCTTTTTCCATCCTTTCACTCTTAGTCTGTGTGAATCTTTATGGGTGAGGTGGGTCTCTTGTAGGCAGCATATAGTTGGGTCCTGCTTTTTGATCCAGTCAGCCAGTCTGTGTCTTTTAATTGGGGAATTTAAGCCTTTAACATTAAGAGTTGTTATTGAAAGGTGTTGATTTATTCCTAGCATTTTATTGGTTGTTTGGTTGTCTTAGGTGTCTTTTGTTCCTTGCTTTCTGATTTACTGTTTGGTTTCTTTGTTTGTTGGTTCCTTAGGTTGTAGATAGTGTTTTTGTTAGCTTGTTTTCTCTTCATGAATGCCATTTTATTGTACTAGCGGGTTTAGATTTTTCTTAGGTTTTTATGGCAGTGGTAGTTATTTTTCAGGAACCAAACCCCGTACTCCGTTGAGGATTTCTTGTAAGGGTGGTCGTGTGGTAGTGAACTCCCGCAGTTTTTGTTTGTCTGAGAAATATACTATTTGCCCCTCATTTCGGAAGGATAGCCTTGCAGGGTAGAGTATTCTTGGCTGGCAATCTTTGTCTTTTAGTATTTTGAAAATATCATCCCATTCCTTTCTAGCTTTTAGGGTTTGTGATGAAAAGTCTGATGTTAACCTGATTGGGGCTCCCTTATAGGTGATTTGACGCTTCTCTCTTGCAGCTTTTAAGATTCTCTCTTTGTCTCTGAGTTTTGCCAATTTGACTATGACATGTCTTGGAGAAGGCCTTTTTGGGTTGAATACGTTTGGAGATCGTTGAGCTTCCTGGATCTGAAGATCTGTGATTTTTCCTATACCTGGGAAGTTTTCTGCCACTATTTTGTTGAATATGTTTTCAATGGAATCTCCATTTTCCTCCCCTTCTGGAATACCCATGACTCGGATATTTGAGCGCTTGAGGTTGTCTGATATCTCTCTCAGATTTTCTTCCATGTCCTTGATTCTTTTTTCTTTCTTTTTGTCTGCTTGTGTTATTTCAAACAGCCCATCTTCAAGTTCAGAAGTTCTCTCTTCAACTTCAACAAGCCTGCTGGTTAAACTCTCCGTTGTGTTTTTTATTTCGCTGAATAACTTCTTCAGTTCAGCAAGTTCTGCTACTTTTTTTTTCAGGACATTGATTTCCTTGTATATTTCCTCTTTCAGATCCTGTATACTTTTCCTCATTTCATCATGATGTCTAGCTGAGTTTTCTTGTATCTCATTCAGTTTCCTTAGAATTATCACTCGAAATTCCTTGTCAGTTATTTCAAGGGCTTCTTGTTCTATAGGATCTAGAGTATGAGATTTATTAACTTTTGGTGGTGTACTTTCTTGATTTTTTGTATTTCTGGTGTCTTTTTTTTGGTGTTTATTCATTGTGGCAGGGGGTTTCACAGTCCACTGGTTTGAGACTAATGACTAACTAGGATGTTGCTGTGGTTGCCAATTTGGTATGGCTCCCGCCGTGACTGCTCAGTTGGCCTCTAGTGTCTTGTGTGTGTGGTTGCCTCGGGTCTTGGGCTTCTCCAGGGATCCACCTTTCTCGTCAGCTTGTACTCTGCTGGGCTGGTGGATCACGTACCACAGGGTGTGTGATCTCTGTTGAGCTTTCACTTCCTGTGCAGGACTTCTCCCCGTTCCGTGTGCTCTGGCCCAGGCTGTTGGATCGTGCAGTGGCGACCCCACCAGGTGTGTGGTTTCTGTCGAGTCTCTGCCTCCCTGGCCGCACGTCTCCCCCCTCTGTGCTCACTGTGCTGGGCTGGGGTGTGACTTCTGCACCCCTCGTCTATCAGCTGGGCCTTCAAGACCCTGCTCAGCACCCCCTCGCTCAGGAAGTCTACCAGGTTTCTGCTAGGCACAGACGACCGGTCTCTCTGGGTGCCTTTGTAGCACTGTGTAGATCTTTCTCGGGTCTTGTTCACCTTTGTATCCCCCCGGTATAAACCGAGTCTAGTGCCTGCCTGCAGCCTGCTCTCCGGCAGGTTCAAACGGACCTGGGAACTCTCCTACCACACTATTCCCAACCAGAAATTCGTTAGGCTTTTTTCCAAACTTGTGGTCGCAGAGATGGTATCTTCCTCCCAGTAACAGGAAGTTTACCGGGGCAGGAGTCCAGGGTGTGGTGGAGTGACAGTCGGCCCGCCCGTACTTCCTAGCCCTCCCAACACTGGTCGGGACGCCCCACACCCCCGCCAGAGAACCGCGGAGGGAGTGGGAGAGGAGGCCGGCCCGCAGGGTCCAGAAAGCCCTGCGCCAGGCCAAGCAAATGGGCTCAGTGATGGCCGAGCAGGGCGGAGCTGCCCGCACCTGGGAAAATGGAGGCAGCACCGGGGCAGTGAGTGGCCTGGTGGTGCAGGCGGGAGCCGCGTGGGCATCCACCCCCCGAACAGAGCTGTGCCAGGGATCACTCACAGTGCTGTGCCAGGTCGGGCGCTCGCTCTGTCTCTGGTTTGTTGCCTTCCGTGTTCTCGGCGCTGCCGCCTCGGGCTGTTCAGTCGCGGCACCGCTCGGGCGCTCCCAGGAATCTTCTTTAATGCCGGCCTGAAACCTCGAATCCTGAATAGGGCAGCTGGCCGCCTTCAGTGCGGCCCCAGCCTCCGGGATCCTGGCTGCATCCACAGCAGCCCTGGCGCCGTGTTCCCTGTTTCAAGACTCGCTTTTGCAGCTAAGAATCAGTTCTTTTCCTGCTCCACACTTCAAAGCTGTTGCCTGTAAATGAGGCAGCCTCTCCTGCCGGGGGCAAAGTGGCGTTGAGCCCCCACGACCGGCCAGCAGCAGCAGTCCTCCCTTAAGAGATGGCCAGAGGAAGGTCCACAAGTTTCCCGGCTGCCTGAGGCCCAGTGGCCACCTTTTCCACCTCAGCTACTCCGCGCCAGCCGCCGCAGCCGCCGCCATCTTGCACAGCTGTAGTTTTTATAAAGAAATCTCATTATAAATAGCAGACTTATGACGATAATGTATTTTCATCCGCTCTAAGATTCATGACGGTTGCTTTTCACTTTTCCTACTGAGAAATGATCAATTACTGATTTATTAAATGCTTAGAATGTGCTTATCACCTTGACCTGGCCTCTGATCTCCCAAAGATTGTAATTTTGTTGACTGTGTAAATCCACACATATACCAGCCCCAGCAATCCAGACCCTGCAGGGAGCACGTTTCGTAAGGGCCAGTTAAGTGCTCAGGAAGAGCACAGTCCAGGAGCAGCTCTTTGAAAGGATGAACAAATGAACCAATAGACAGACAGAGAGACGAAGCTGGTCTGGCATCAGGCACCTGTGCTTATAAGCTCTGGAGAAAGCAAGCAGGTCTTTTACACTTGCTGGGATCCAGGGTTTGTTTTTCCTTTTCTGTAATAAAGAGTGTGCTGAGTCTTCCTGGGGTTAACCTCAGGTGAAATGGGATAGTGAGTTAGAGAAGGTCATGTAAACTGTAACGCCCGAGACAAGTGTACTGTGTACCAAGTGTACCCAGAAACAGGTAGGTGGAGGAAGAGACCGCCCTTATTACCAACCATCTTCTACAGTTGGACCCCCACGTGAGTGCAGTGGACTCGCAGGGAGATGCACTGTGGAGTCTGGGCCTCGGTGGGGGAGGAGGGGTGTCTCACGTGGTCCCTAAGGCCACGTGCTCCTGTCTGAGTCATCTTAGGCATTTATTGGAAGTACTTGTCCTCGGAAATCCCTGTGGCAGACTTGAATATTCTCCACAGAAAGAGCATGGGCGTGAGGTTAGCCTTCTTACCTCCTCTGTCTGTCGACAGCTACTCCCGAGCTTCTCAGAGTCCAGATCTATGAATCATTACGAGGCTACTGTGTTAGCTGAACCTCCCAGGTAACATCTGAGGCAGTGGTTAACTTCACTTCTCCTTCCTGGGCGTGCGCCTCTGATGGAGCCCAACCCAGAGCAGGGGCTACTCGCCCGTGCTGAGCTGGCTTCATAGACCCCATAATTGAGAGGCCCCTCAGAGTTGCAAAGGCCTCTGTGCTGGGTGTGGGCAGCCCCTGCGATGTTAAAGGCTAGGAGATTTAATCCTGAAGCCTAAACTTGCTCTCTGTGATGTTGGCTTCTCATGGACCCTCTGCTCTTTCTTGTAGATGGAGGGAAAGATGGGCGAGGCCAGCTGAGCTGGGGCAGCTCTGTATGCCGTTGTAAGCTATGGGAGCCTTGCCTGTTTCCTAGCATGAGCTTCTTCATTAAATAAAATAAAACTGCTGAATCTTAAATGAGGTAAAAAGAGGTGGATTAAAATATAGCAGGAAAAAGTCTTCCCAGGACACCATTAACTGGTGATGTTACCAAAACACACAGGAAGAGGACCATGTTCCATGATTACGTAGTGTTGCTAATGTCTCTTGAAAATCGAGGGGCATCTTGGCCTCTAGGTGTGATCAAACAGGGACAGGTCCCAGTGCCACCACCTGCAAAAGACTCTTGGTAAATTACATAACTCACCTAAGCCTGATTTCTCCATCTGTCTTTCGTGACTGTGACAAGTCAAGAAAGCTGCACACAGGCACACACACAAGCATGTGCACACACAGACACACATACGTGCACGTGCACCACAGGCATGTGCACACAGGACAGGGCCTGCCAGACAGTGGAACAGTGCAAGCTCCTGGTCTTCATATCCATGGCAGTGTCTCCCTCCTGGGCCTCGCTGGCCTCTAGTTATTCTTCATCTTCCCCTTGCTCTGCTTGCAATATGTGTCCACCCAGCATCTGTGTCCCTGGCTGCTGCCTGGGTTCCACCCATGGGTGCAGTGCAGTAGCCCTGAACAGTGCAGTCTGTGGCTCCAGCCTCCCCTGTGGCCCCGTCCCACTTGCCTGGGGTGAGGCAGCTTCCTGCACTTGCTGACCTCTGGGAGCCTCGCTGGACCCACATGGCGCCTCAGCCTCCACATCCCCGTGAAGTTCTCACCCTGCCACAGTTCTTCTGTGGAGGATCGTGGGCCAGATCCCCAACAGCAACGAGGGGCATGTCCTCCATCCTGACTCAACAGCAGAACATCGTGCTGCATCTGGGTGCCTCACCCTTCAGTGAGAAGTGACAGCTGATGACGCCCACATGGGACTCCAGGAAGGGGACACCATCTAGAGGAGACGTGATATAGTCCGTTCCTAAGACCTGCGTGCAGGGCCAGGCACACGGACTGTTGCTGCTCTCCATTGTCTGCTGTTTTAACCACATAACCCCAGGTTAGGTATGGTTGAGGAAACCAGACACAGGTCAACAGAAAGACACCAGGAAAGCTGAGAGTTCCCTGGGGCTCACTGCAGGCCACGTGGGTCCAGCCTGAGGCAGAGAGAGAACTTGGGCTGTGGACCAGCCCCTCGAAGGTGGTTTCCTCGGGAAGGAGGGGGCAGGCAGGGTGAGTGGGCTGAGGACTGGCTGGCTATGTTTGAACGTGGAGTCCCTGAAAAATTCATGTTCGTTGTGACTGTTAGAGCGTGTCAGGTCTATCTGAAGTCTCCAGATGTTTTGGGGTGAGTCAGGTTTATTTGAGAGCAGCTAATGGGCATTTTGTAGATGTCGTAACATCAATTTACAGAAATTAATAGTATGGTTAAATAATGCAACTACCTGCTGTGTGGCCCTAGGAAGGTGTAGCAGAGCCTCTGAGCCTCAGCTTTCTCATTTGTAAAAACTGTCAGGTTTCAGTGAAGGAGTGTGCGTCCAGCTCTTGGGGCTGCCTGTGTGTCACAGTGGCTTTAGCCACAGCTGCGGCTCCGGGGCTGGCCCATGCGTATGGTTCCGTGCAATGCTACCTCCTTTGGACACTGTGTCTAAATGGGTCGTCCCCACCATCCTAATACTCGAACTTCAAACACCTTGCACGGCTCACAGCTTACACTTTCATGTTTTATGTCTTGCACTTCATATTATATTTGCTTGTTTGATTTTTCCATCTTCCCAGGGGAGTGAGAAGGTTATCGGGATAGCTCATGGCTCTACACTCAGTACTGGGTGGAATGCCTGGCACACAGCATGTGCTCAACCATTATCTGCTGAACAGGATCTGATTGCTCCACAATGGAAGCGAGGCTTGCTCACCTCTGCAGAGGAGTGACCACGCGGAGGCCCCTCTGAGATACACGGGGCTTCAGGGATCTTTGTGCTGGGTGTGGCCAGAGTCCCCTCTACTCTGAGGGACTGCAGTTTACTGTTTAACCCTCCTCTTGATTTCTTATTGTAAACTTTTTCCTAAGAGCTACACAATTGTCATCCCAAACTTGACTGATAGTCAGATCTGTTAATAATCATAGAAGTTTAGGGTCACCAACAAAATCTTCCAGGTTATTTCTAAGAGTTTCCACGTGAATCTATCAGCCTGCTGCCTCAGTTAGACAATGGGGAGCTCATCAAATGGAAAGCAAACAGAATCCCCAGTCCAGCGGCCCCTCCGAACTAACTGGCTATGTAAGTTCATGTGAGTTTCAAGCGATGCAGCTAACATGTACTTGGCAAAACAA
Organism: Cynocephalus volans; assembly: GCF_027409185.1. NCBI lineage: Eukaryota > Metazoa > Chordata > Mammalia > Dermoptera > Cynocephalidae > Cynocephalus > Cynocephalus volans. The sequence continues at coordinate 123,680,330 of NC_084465.1, forward strand.
TCGTTATCTATTTTTAAAGTACAGTAAAATCTGTTTATAAAGTGTATTCATTTATAATGGTCTAAAAGTAATTGATGTCAAATGGTTCCTCCTGTGCATTTACACAGTGTGTGCCTGTGTGTGTCCGTGTGTGTGTATGTGTCCAATCAACTCACAGCCATGGGAAGCTATTCCATAGTCTTCTTGGGGCACCGATTCCCAGGAGACTCTCAGACCCAGTGGGGGCTTTGATGATTAAATAGCTGAGAAGAAAACTATACCATCATGTTTTTCTTCCCCTTGACCCCTGTGCTGCAATGGCTGGGGTCCTCCTGTGTGCCCTCCCCTGCCAGGGCTGTCTGTTGACGGTCTGTGTGCTCCCAGAATGCCCTGGCTGGGCCTCTCTTCCTGAGACTTTTGTCCCTGTGGAACTCATTCAGCCATGTTCCCAGCAGGCTCGAAATGCCAGCAAGTTAATGTCCCAGCAATGACCCTCCTCCAGTGGAGGATTAACCCCACAGAGCTCTCACCCACCATGGGACGATTCTGAGGAATATGACAGGCAGCCTCTTGGAAGGGTCCACAGTGGTCGAGCTGGCCCAGCGGAAGCCACCCCTAGCCCCCATGATGGCTTCCAGCAATCCCCTCTCTTACCTCCCACTTTCCACAGAGCTCCCTGCCGTCACTTCCCAAACAAACAACTTGCACCAAAATCCTTGTCTCAGCTTCTGTCAAGACAGTTGGTAGTGGAAGGAGGGTGACTAACTTTCCCAGCTGTCCTGGGATTGGGGGGTTTCCCCAAACACCGGACACTCAGTGCTAAACCTGGGGCAAGCTGGGGTGTGTTGGTCACCCTAACTTGGAAGTGGCCCTTGAAAGCAGGTTCTCAGGAGAGGGTTCTGGATGGCAACAAAGACCTATTTGCATTGGGAGAAGGACATCCTCATCTCATCACAGCCTCGTGAAGCCGGAACCCCCCAACCTGTGGTAGTCTGGCGGAAGGCAAGGCAGAGGGGAGAACCCTCTCTGCAGCCATGCTAGCAAATGGGAAACGTGGGGTACACTAGTGACAAGGACTGTGCAGTGGCAGCCTTTAGTTACCTGCTTGAATCCTTGAAGGAAGGGAATAGGAGGCTCCAGGTAGCCAACCACCAAAGCCAGACAAGCATCTTTGGGCCTGAAGCTGGGCACATGGCTGGAAATTAGGCTCAAGATGTGATTCCAATGGTGGCAGAGTTAGGCTGGAGACTGGACTGTTGGTCACAGCAAGTCCCATGCTGCTGGCTGTGCCGGGACCATGAGCCTGGAACAGGCATCCAGGAGGTCATTCTTGAGGATTCTGAATACTCACATTGTCCTAGACTCTTTTTCCCTCGAGAAGGGGTCCTTCTACCTTGCTAAAGAGAATGACTTTCCACTGCCTAGAGACCATTCGAGACCTCAGCAGAAGAGCTGTGCTCATGAGAGGTGGGAAAGGGAAAGGGAAGAGGGACAGGGATAGTGAGAGGCTGGGTAATGGACCCAAAATGGATAGACAGGAAAAATAAGTCCTATTGGTGGATAATCGAGCTAGGCATCTAAAATTGACAATAATTTACTGCATGGTTTCAAATGGCAGGAAGAGAGGAGATCAAATGTCCTCATCACAAAGAGATGATTGAGCTTTGTGATGATGAATGTGCTAATTACCCTGATCTGATCATCATACATCGTGCACAGGTGTTGAAAGTGAAATTCAACTCTGTACCCACACGTGTGTATAATCAATATGTTTCAATAAAAAAATAATTAATTTTCAAAAAGATCTCAGCTGAGGCGGGTGTCCTGGGAGATGAGGCTCCTCACCCCCACCTCACTTTGTGTGTCCGGACCGACAGCCCTAGACAGGTCTCGGCATGGCCCAGGTTGGAGCATCCTGGACTCTCTATGGAAGGAAATGGGTGATTCATCAGACTTGCAGAGCCTGACTCATGGGTACTGGTGGGAGCTGGGAAAGCAGGCGGGGCCCTGGATCTCGATGACAGTGGCTTGTGGAAATCGAGTGAGAAATGCAAGGCTGGATGTAGGGACAGGCTCCTGTAACTCAAGACATCTAAAAAGCACACCTAAGAGCAGTCCTAATGTGTGGCCTGGATGGCTATTTTGCTTGCACAAGATGACGGTCCACAGATGGATCCAGTGGATGGTGGATTGCCAGGACAGAATGCTGAGGAAGAAGTAGCTGGGCTCAGACAGGTGGGCCTGCCGGAACTAACTTATTACCTAGGATCAAAGAAGCCACCAGCTGACCCTGTTCCACAGAAGGACCCAGAGGACACATGAGTGAAGGTGTCTTCCTGAAACCAGGGCTTGTGGCAGGCTATGATGCGATGGAACTGGGTCACCTGGTGTCAGAGGGATGGTGGGATTCCAGAATAGCAAGGCCAGGTGGTAGCATTTGCCTGTCAGAGCAAGGAGGGCATAATCACTATTTCAGGCACCAAAGCTTAAATGACACCCGGAGAACTTTGACCTGCAAGAATTAGCAGCAATGGCTGAAACGCTGCAGTGTTCCTGGGGGGAGCCATGAAGATATTGCTTGGCTGATGTAACCCAAAATGGTCAAGAGCAGTGAGCTGAAGACTGATGTCAGCTGCAAAGTGCTACATCACAGTCCATATCTCGACTCGGAAGGGAGTGAAGTCCAGGCCCAGAGCCTGCTGATTAAAGGAGGGGCCAGGCGCCTCAACACCAGGGCAAGCATATGTAATAATTATTTCCTAATCCCTGCCCACGAGGAACTACAGACACATAGCCACAGTTTCTGTGCAATAGGAAATGAGAATTCTAAGACTATTAAAGGAGTAACCAAGATACAAGAAAATCCCCAATGACATGGTTACATTCATGCCACTGGGAAGTCAGAGGACAGAATCCTGTCCCACATTTATATTTCAGCTTGTCCAGTGGGTCCATGACCAACCTTGTCCATTTCCCAGTTCCAGTGCATACTAAGTGTCAGGAAGAAACTCAACCTGTAGTTAATAGAAGTTATGTTAGTTATTATGGTGGGAAAGGCCAAGGGGATGTCCCCTGCTGTGGTCTGAACGTTTGTATCCCCCCCAAATTCATATGTTGAAACCAAACCAGCAAGGTGATGATATTGAGGGACAGGGCTTTTAGAAGGTGATTAGGTTGCAGGGGCAGAGTCCTTTTGAATGGAATTAGCACCCTTAGGAAAGAGGCCTTGCCCCTCCCACTACATGAGGACCCAGCGAGAAGGTGTCATCTATGACTAGGAAGCAGCCCTCAGCAGACACAGTCCCTGGCATGCCTTGATCTTGGACATCCAGCCTCCAGAACTGGGAGAAATACATTTCTTTTGTTAATAAGCCACCCAGTCCATGGTGTTTTGTTATAGCAGCCTGAGTGGACTAAGATATCCCCCTTCCGGTGACAAGAGTGAATCAGAAGCGATACTGTGTGCTGGGTGGAACAGGAGAGAGGACTGCACACTGAAAGGCTTCCAACAGACAGGGATGGAGGTCCCATCACACTGAGCCCTCTAAGGACGAGATGACTCATTGAAGATGACAGCAGTCTGCTGTAAACCTACCCAAGTGACAGTTCAGTCACAGTCTCTTTCCTGGAAGAGCTTCTGGCATTTGTATACAAGACAAAAATGCACTTTGTCGCCCCCTTGGCCCACAGGCAATCTTAGAGAGACACAGAGGAAAGACGGGTCTGCTGGCTACGCTTCCTGTGGCACAAGTGGCTGTAGACTCTGTGGCTAAAGGTGAAGACACACTGGGACACGTGGGCTCCGCTGGGTCCAGGAGGGAGTTTTGCTGCCTCCTTCCACCCGTCAGGATGGTGCTGCCCCCTCCAGCTGGGATACCTTGGCCACATCAGTATCTGAGAGCTCACAGTGTGTCTGACTCTCCAGCATTGCCTGGGACCACTTCATGGAGACAGAGGCACAATGAGGAGCCCAGACCAGGCATCCACGGGCCTCACTCTGTCTGGATCTCACAGAAGCAGTGGGACGCTCCGCTGAGATGCCCCCTCAGGGCAGGAGCATCTGCAAGGACAGCCTTCTGCTGCCTCATCTTTGGGATTGGGCGTGTCATTCACACCTGGGCCAACTCTCCCCAGGCGGCTCCCTGACAGTGGCTGTGCAGGCCACTCCCACCCCATGGCCTTCTCAATGCACAGTCTTTACTCCTGGTCATCCGGGCTGTGGGCCTCTGGACTGCCTCCTTCTTCCACTGCTCTCCTGTCCACCACCCCTCTTCCCTCTCCCTGTCCACAGATGTCTCAAGGGCACTGCAGCCTCAAGTCCTCCAGCCGCCCCTGCTCTGTCTCACCTTTATCTATCATGGGCATCTCCCACACGTCTAATTTCATCTTGGGGTCTGATTCCTGGAGGACCCGAATGGACACAGTGTGTTTTCTAACTTTATAAGACTTCACTGAAAAATTTAAATAAGGTTTGTGCTCAGTAACATGCAAGCCTCTACCTGCAGGGCCCACAGGGGGTCTGCAGGTGGACCTGGGGCAATCAGCAGATGCTCCCATATGCTCCAGGCCAGGCCCTGGAAGGAAGAACAGAAGCGTGTCCTTGCTCTTGAGGAGCTTCGCCGGCTCAGGGAGCAGAGATTGGCAGCATGACTATTGCAGCATGTGGACGAGAGTTTCTGCGGGTTAAGCTCCTGCAGTTTAAACTGCACACACAACAGGAGCTTGGGAGGAGGAGCATGTGAGGTTCAGTGCGCACAAGGGAACTTGGTGTCGTGGGCTGAATCGTGTCCCCTCAAAATTCACAAGGTGAAGCCCTAATCCACTGGAACTCACCATGTGGCTATATTGAGAGACAAGGTCTTTATAGAGGTAATTACAGTAAAATGGGGTCACATGGGTGGGCTCTAATCCAATGTGACTGGTGTCCTTATAAGAAGAGGAGATCAGGACACAGACACACACAAAAGGAAAACCATGTGAGGACACAGGGAGAAGATGCCATCTGCAAGACCAGGAGAGGGGCCTCAGGAGACGACAGCCCTGCCACACCTTGATCTCAGAATTCCAGCCTCCAGGACTGTGAGACAATAAATTTTTGTGGTTTAAGCCACCTGGTCCATGATGCTTTGTTCAGGCAGCCCAAGCCGACCAAGGCACTTGGGTTGGCATAAAGCCTGGTTGGTCTTCCAGAGGCCAGAGAATAATATGCCCTCAAGTGGCAGGGCCCAATTTTGGGTTCAGGCCCTCTAAGGAAGCAGACTGATGGGCAGGATCTCTGTTTCTCCTTCCTTTCTTCACAGTGTGGAGATCACACTGGAGTGGTTTTAGAACCTGCTTCTTGGAAAGCTCTTATTGTGACCATAGAAAGCTAACATCTTCTGTATTTTTCTTATAAATTCTTGATGGTGTTTCTGTAAAAGAAAGCACAAAAAAACAACTAAAATGGCAAGATGAAATTGTCCTCTCTGTCTGATTCCTCCCTTCTTTCAAACACACTCTCCTTCCTGCTGAAACAGATTGATGAGAGAGAGAGAGAGAGAACCTCACACCTGGAGACCGGGACTCTGTCCTCTGTGCTCTTCTAAGAAAAAGTTAGATCACTCGACACTGCTGAAGATTAGTCATCAGAATCGTTTGGTGAGATAAGCAGTCAACCTTAACTGTGTGTTAGAAAAGGAAAGTGATTTAAGCATCATGTGAGCAGAAGTGCTGCAATAGGAACTGTACATCCAGAGCATGTCTTTTGGGAGCTGTGTCTGAGCCGGGGCAGAGCGAGAAGAAGGGGATGTGGGAGGAAACCGGCCTGCAGACCCGGGGCTTCTAGGGCTGCATCTTTAATCACAAAAAACCCAGCAATGGGTGGGCACAGACAGCTCCAGAGGGTGTGTGAGCCTTGCCGTGATCACGTTGTAGTGCCATGAAAAGGTGATAAAGCCAGGCTTGGAGATCATGGCATTGTCTGCTCTGCCATGGACTCACTTCACATCTTGGGCCTGATTCTGTACTTCCAAAATGAGCAAGTGGGATTAGGTCAGTGGCTTTCAAACAGAGGCATTCCAGGAAGGGGCAGATTGCTTGCTGGTGTCTGGGGGACATCGTGAGTGTCCAGAGAATGGGCATAGCATCTCTGCACAGCCCCTGTGCTGGTTGGCTCGGGCTGCTGTAACAAAGCACCATAGACCTGGTGGTTTAAACAACAGAAATTATTGTCTCACAGTCCCGGAGCCTGGAGGTCTGAGACCAAGGTGTGACAGGGCTGGTTCCTCCCGAGTCCACTCTCCTGGGCTTGTAGATGGTACCTTCTCCCTGTGTCCTCACATGGTCATCCCTCTGTGTGTGTCTGTGTCCTGATCTCCTCTTATTCTAAGGATGCAAATAACATTGGATTAGGGCCCACCCATATGACCTCATTTTACCTTAATTACCACTTTAAATAAAGTCACATTCTGAGGAACTTCAGATTAGGGCTTCAACAGATAGATTTGGGGAGACTCAGTTTAACCCATGACATCCCTCTGTCTACCTTTCACTTTAAAAAGAACTTCTCTGTGCCTATCCATTTTTACACTTTGGGGTTTGGAGTAAAATCATGTTTGGGAAAATGGTTTGCCTCATCACAAACATATGAAAACCACTGACATGAGGTGAGTGCTCTCATCAGCTCTTGGCTTGTGATGATCTTTCAGGTGGAGACTCGCAGATAACAGAGACCAGTTGCAAACAGGACCGCTGGCATCTTCAGGAACTACATGTGGTGGCTGCTGTCTCTCTCATGGATACCTCACGGTTCCTCAGTGGTGGGCAAAGTCCCCCAGGTGTGTCACTCAGTGAAGAGCCAAGGCATCAACTGTACACCTGGGCAAACCCTTCCTGGCATCACACTCCAGGTGGCAAGAGGGAAGGGCTATTTCTACTCCTTCCAATGTAGTCAGAGAAGAAGTTTATCTCTTCGTGCTCTGGCATTTTGGCTCATTGTGGTGCTTACAAAACTATTTCCTGCATTCTGAAGGATGTCAGGAGAAGCATAGATTTAAGAAAGTCTGGCTATGCAGCCAAGTTTATGCCCCAATTTGCTGGTGGTTGGAGCCCATGTGGGCTCTGCTTCTAGAACATTCTCTGGAGCCACAGCAGGAACAGAACCTGAAGCCGAAAGGTGGAAGGGGGTGTAGAGATTGTGTGTCATCACCCTCCAAAGACTTGAACCTCCTGCTGTGACTTCCTACCCTAACCCACAACACAACGAGTTGGCTCTAATAAATAACAGTATTGACATGGTCTCCTGACTCTTCCTATTTCAATAGCTGAAGTTGGTCTGATTGAGGTTGACTTGGCCAGCTGTTTGTGCAGAGCACATAACAGACCTTTAATAACTGAATTTATTGAGCAACTGTAAGAAAGAGGGGAATTAACATTTAAGAATCTCTTTAATGACTGTGAGCAACCCTTTTCCTAAAGGAAAGAGCTGTTTTGTGCAGAAAGATATCATCCACTGGAGGGGACAGAGATATTTACCCAGCAAGAATAGTGGGAGGGGCTGCAAATCTGGAGAAGACAGAAGAGCAATACTGAGATTTAGTTCTTACTGCTTTGGAAATTTTGCAAAATTGTACTGAATGTGATGATCTGGGACCATTTGACGTGCTGTGTGTGGACTCTGCTGGGACTCCCCTCCTGGTGCCTCCTATCCCTTGTCACCCACCTGCTGAGTGGCCCAAGGTGGCGGCTGATAGGAAAGCATGGCCAAGCCTAACTTCTTGCTCACAAGACGTGCAGACAACAGCAGCACATGACTCCACCAGGCAGTTGTTCTCTGTGGACTTTTAAAATATAAGTTTTCTAGCCTAGGACTTCTGGCAGGTGAAAGGCTGATTCTTCAGGACACACATGCAGAAACAGAATCTGCTCAGAGGCCAGTCTCCCAGCCATGTTGGAGCAACATCTCCACCTGCCCTTGTGTACAGATTCTGCAGCACCATCATCAGCGGAAGACATCAAAGTCACCCTCACATCCAATTCCACTACTACAGCATGAAACTCTCACCAACCTACTGAGAAACTTCTTTCCAATCTCCTATGATCTCTGATGCTCATCATTGAGTGCCTCATGCTAGAATCTCTTTTGTTTGAATTAGACTAGGTCATTTTCCCAGTAACATGATTGTAGTCTCCACAGAGGGACAGAAATATCTTATATACAAAACTAAGAGAAGGAATTTGAATGATCACTCAGATAATATTTCTCAATAGAATTATTTTCTTTTCTAGTTTAATTGTCTCATATTATTTTTAATACTTTGTTAAGGAGTGGTTATCCAATTTTCCTCATAAACTGTAAAAACACAGTTGTGTGAAGAATGATTTTAGGTGTCAAGAGTGGAAGCAGAGCCATGAAATGGGTCTCACTGTTTTGGTGCCCATGTATCAGGAGAGATGGACAGCATGGAGAGAAAGTGTGGAGGTGGAGCCAAAGAAGCTTCATGATATGGGGAGCAAGAGAAAAAAAGTGGAGTTTAAGAATGACTCCTGTATTTATGGCTTTAGCTGATGGGATGAGGGGAGATGAATTTGCTAAGATAAGACTGCTTTTCCCAAGAGCATCATTCAGTTCAGTTTCTCACCCCTGCATGTCATTTCTCACTTGGGAATGTAAATTCTCTCCTCTTCCCCATCCATGCGAGTATCCACTTTACATCCAACAGACTTTTTACAAATGCATATATGTAGATTCTGAGTGGCTGGGCAAAGACATCGCTTGCAGAGGAATCTCTACTGAAATCCTGGTTGTTCTCACCGCCTTCAGTCACAGTCAACTCTATAGTCCATTTTCAGTAGTGTATAAAGTAGCTGGATATTCCACTTGCTTTAAGAGTAAAAACCCAAAGCAAGATGAGACATTGATGGATAGTTCTGCATGATGGCAAAAGGTATTCATTATATTTATGCTCTCCTCACTTGTTCATGGAACTTAAAAAGTGAATAATTTACCACAGCAGTCTTTCCTGCTGCAAGTACAACATACTAGCTGAGCAAAAATTATGACAAGTCAGAATGACTAGAAAATAAATAAGAATCAAATTAAATTTTCACTAAAGCAAAATCTTTGTAACTTGCTTTTTCTGCCTTACTTTTTTAGTTTCACATTACACAATGCTCTTCAAAATGATGCCAAATTAAGAAACAAAAACAAAAACAACTGGTACTGTTCATTATTATACCTGGCTTTGTCTATTTTTGGCACTTTTTTTTTTTTTTTTTGGACAAATGTATTTGAATAGCTCCTATTTTGAGCCTGACTCACGTCTAGTTAAAATGTAGATCTTGACTCGGTGGGTATGAAGTGGGGCCTGAGGTTCACATTTCCAACAAGCTCATGGGTAAGGCTCAGCTGCTGGTCCTCAGGCAGCAGGGAGCTGGGGTGCCTGTCAGAGCTGCCCCACTGAAGGCAGTGGGCTGGCTTTGTATCTCCCCAAGCCCTACCCACAATGAGGAGTTATTGGATGGGTGCTGTCCCCAGTGAGGCAGCTCCCTCAACTCTCTGCACTACCAAATCAGGAATTCCCTGCTAATTAAACCCAAGCTAATTCAGAGTTCAGTACTGAGAAGGAAGCATCCTGTAGTGGTAGAAGACTGGCATTTGGAGCCCGAAGACCTAGGCTGGAGTTCCATCTCTGCCACACAGACGCAGCAACAGACTGTGTTTAACATTAAAGATCTTGTTTTAAAAACAATATATGTCACCCCAATCACACAGTTTTCAGAAACTTCGAGCAAGATATTATGTTTGTAAAGATTTATTATAATTTGTTGAAACATAGTTGATATAGTTGATTGTAAATATCTGTGAGGTACGTTTGTAATGATTTTCTCAAGAAGTTTGGTTGGTTCCCATTACCTTAGATTGTGATCAAATCCATAACTCATATTTTGTATAGTCCTATTTTTGTAACAAATAAAACTGTTAAACACACACACAAATGCATGTATACATACATATATGTGTAGATAGATAGATTAGATAATAGATACATAGGTAGATATAGGTAGATATTAGATTGATCATAGATAGACAAATGATAGATGATAGACAGATATGAAATTAATTCCTTTATTTATTCCCTCACAAATCTATGAATGTCCTTCTGGGCTATAGGTATAACTACATCCAAGTGTGGGTATTGAGTCTGTGTTTGTTATTTGTCTGAGATTAGGGGGAGCCATTGACCCTATTTTTTAGCCTCACTAGAGGTGAGAAAAGCCTTCATTCTCCAGCTCCCTCTCCTAGTCTCTCTGTCACCCTAGAGCTCTGGTTATTTTGGCTGTGGAAGGGGACAAGAAGGGCTGAGAGAGCTAACCTTGAGCATTAAGCTTGATGCAAGCTGTTGTAGGTTGGGTTCCCTGGAAAAAGAGTCTGAAGCAGAGGCTCTGGAGTCAGCCCTGGGGAAGGGATAGGGATGCAGAGCTGGGAAGGAGATGATGACTGGATGGAGTCCCAACAGCCAGTGGGAGCTTGGCAGTGGGTGCTCGGAGGAGTGGAGTGGGGCTCATGCTCCCCACACCCAGTGGTGTTTGGGTGGACTTATGCATGGAGTGGCCCCTGGGCTGAGCCATTGTAGAGGCTCTTGGCCTCAGCAGCCAACCCTCCTGGAGCTGGACCAAGGGCACCACCATGCAGATTGCAGGGGTGAGCAGGATCCTGAGGTGCAGATGGGCAGCATGCCTGTGCAGTTTTGGAAGAAACAGCCTCAGTGTAGTCCCCCAGAGAGACGAGTGGCAGAGCCCTGGCACTGTCATATGTGATGTTTATTACATGGCTCTGATTGTGTATGGGCCGGCACCTGATCCACAGTGCCTCTCTGGAGTGGATGCTGCCTGTCTCTAGGTACTGTGTAGATCTAATCCTTGATTTATCTCATAGCAGGAGCCAGCCAGGAAGAAGCAACAGTAGGGGAGTGGTCGTGGTCACAAGTCCCGTGGAGAGTCACGGGGGTGCATCCCTTGTCCCCCACCCAGATCACTGAGCTGCAGGTAGGAGAGAGTGCCACCCAGCACCTGTCCCTACTGAGTCCTGGACTTCAGCTCTGCGCCTTTGAGGGCTGGAATATAATGGGTCCTGAGAGGATGCGGCAGTGTCAGGAGGAAGACTGTGTGTGGGTTTGCATGCATGTGGCCTGTGGCTGTGGCCCTGGAGGGGGCAGAGGACGCCTCGTAGGCAATTTGCTAGGGGTGTTGAACCAGCCCACCCGTGACTGTGTGCACATGGAGTGTGCTTTGGGACAGCGAGCTCCTGTGAATAAGCCAGTGCAGGTGCTGGAGCTACTGGGCCAGAGCTTAGCTGTTCTGCATATCTGCTGCACTGCTCTGTGCAAATCCCTGAATCTCTCCGAGCCTCATTCTCTCCTTGTAAGCAAAAACTCAGCGTCATTATAATTCCTGCCTCGCTGGTTGTGGGAGGATTGAAATAAGATCTAGTTCCTGAAGTCGTCCAATTAGATTCCTTTTCTTCTTTTTCTTCCTAATCTCAGAGTGAGAGGGGTCGGAAGGGCAAGAGGGAGCTTCCCCCACTCTGGGAAACATCAGCAAAACAAGCAAACGTGGGTCATGCATGAAGCCCATGCAGCGGTCCCCTGTCCATGGCACGCAACCACAGGGAGGAGCACGCCATGCTGGGCTGCATGTGCCTGCCGTAACCGGACCCTAGTGCCCATGATTAGGCAGCACTTGCACCCCTGGGTTTGATCAGGACCCTCAGCAGTGGGTGTGGGGGAGACATGAGCCCTCCCTCCAGCCGGCCCAGCAGACCCCAGGGGTTGGCCCAGCCTTGCCCTGAAAGGACTGGGGACATGGAGGTGGCATCTACTCCCAGACTTGATGCTGGTGGGTGGGGGTCCTAGGTTCAGGCTTGCATCTGACCAGACTTGTCGCCCTAAGGACTAAACAGTGGTGGTACCTGGAGCCTTGCAGAGGGGCAGCAGCTCCTCAGGGGAATGCCCTTAGGGGATTGTCTCACACAATCCAATCTTCACTCTTCCTCCTGCTCAGCCTCTGGCCAGGAAGCTTGTCTGGCAGTTACTATTTGAAATTAAAAGACACAAAAAGGAGTAACTTGGTTCTTAGTCCCAGACCAAAGGAGTCTGTTTTTCCTCCTCCTTTGAAGTAAACTCATGGTTTTGGTGTTATAAGGACCATTTTTTCCAACTGTTGCATTAATATGATTCTTGGAAATTGACCAAAGGATGATTAGGATAAATGTTGTGTATGAAAAAGGTGCTAACTTTAGTTGAGATAGGATTTTAAGTTTTAGAGAAGAGGGAGGGGAAAATGGGTAATACCAAAATGAAATGCGAATCAAGCTCGTAACTGCAGCGAGACATGCACACAAGGGGCTTGCCTCTCAGTGGGGTTCCACTGTCGCAGTGTCTCAGCACGAGGGTTTACATCATTCTCCCCCAAATGCTGTGGAGGAGTTGTGAGGGAGGACACTCCATTCACTGAGTGACAGCCTCCCTGTGATGGCCTTGGCTGGTGTCACTATGTCCTCAAGTCCCTGACTGAGCGGGGCTCATGGGCCACCGAGCAAATGTGGACGTCGACACCGTTGTACCGGCTCACACTGCTGTTTTTCAGACAAGAGCTCTGTATACACATGCCTGATCCTTTTGAATCCCATTTGAGTCACAGCCCTTAGATAAATGGGCTCTCCTGAGAAATAAATACAGTTACTATGTTCACTACCAACAGCACAGTCTTTGTTTTTGCTTGTTTTACTATTGACCTAAGCTCACAGCTACATTTTATAATTTGCTATATCTGAATTACTTAGAGTGATTATACACTGTTGATCTCAGGATTTAATGTTTAATACTTTGGGGAATGGACAGTGTGATAAATTCAGGTACCTCCTCACTTGTATTGATAATTTGAGAATTAACCAAGTGGTTCAATCCAAGCTGGTGTAAGGGGAGCTCATGGTGGCGGGGGTGAGGGGACAAGGGGCTGGGCACTGACACACAGAGGAGATATGGGCTCAGCCCCTCTGCTAAGGAGGTGAAATCCATATGTGCATACTGGGAAATGGACTGTGGAATACTTCAGCTAATAGTGAGGGCTTTAGGGGGCAAAGATGCTGAACTCTGCAGGGGTTTGCAGGGGTGATGGGTCTGAGGGATTTTGAGACAAGACTGGCTGCAGGGGGGATGTGGGAGCAAGCATAGGCCTGAGTGCAGGTGATAAGCATATTGAGGAGAGATCATTCTAGAAGGAGGGCAGGAGTTGGGGAGGCTTGGGGGGAGGAAAGTCTTCTGCTGCAGTGGCACTGAGTGGTGCTAGTTCTTGGAGAGGGCTGAGATGCAGAGAGCTGCTGGTCCCCAAGGACAACATTGGCTTAGGGGCCAGGCTCCTCACTGAGCACAGCAGGAGGGTCAGCCCGCACCCCCTCCTTTCTGACCAAACCCCGCCCCTCCGAGCCTGGATCTTTCACCCCTCTGCCTTCCTGGCTCTGGGCCTGACTGTCACGCTATTCTTGTTGTTGTTGTAAACTTTGTTTTATCTTCCCCAATAAACTCTCCATCCCAAGCAAACACCCACTGGAAGTTGGCCCTGCTCAGGAGACCCTGTTAATAATCCTGGGTCTCATCGCTTCTAGACCACCTCTCTTGAGGGGTCCTTTATCCCACGGGCCTCAGTGTTCTTAGGTAAAAATGAAAGAGTGGGGTTGGGTGATATCAGAAACTGCTTAACTCTGAAGTATTATAAATACTTCATAATCACCCGCAAATGAACAGTCTTCTTTGACATTAAACAAAATGTAGGAAGATAAAGCAAAAGCAGCAGACCAATGAACCAGCTCCAGCGGCTGCCCAGGTGCCGGGCCTGCCTGTGGGGCCATGGCTGTGGTCTCTACAGAGCTGCGTGGCCGGGCCTATCATGCCTGTGTGAAACCCCTTCCTCCTGGCCACACTGCCATCAACTGACATTTACACTCCATCCATCTTCCTCTAACAACCGCTGCCCCCAAGGAACACCTCAGTCATCTTTCCCAGAATCACGACGGGAATCTTGGGGAGAGGGGCCCCACTGAGTGTACAGTCTGCTTCCTGCACTGAGAAGGGCAGGACCCTCTACCCACTTCCCATGGCCACATGACTGCAGGATCTCTGCTCAGTTTTTCTATCATAATGGAGGACATGGCGGTGACACTCCCCGATGGCCATGTGTAAACCCGGCAGAGATGCTGCTGGAGATAGTGAGGGGTGTGCTTTCGGTTCTGAGCGCCGTGGGAGGCTCCCCGGCTCTGTGAGTCCCCAGCCTCGCTGTCCCCTCTGAGGACGCCCAGCTGCGCAAACCTCCCTCCCTCCATCCATTATGATCCATTATCAGATGGAAGCCTTCCAGCTCCTGGTGAGAAGCAGAAGTATGCTAATGTCCACACAGGGACAGAATTATTGACCATGAACTGAGGAAGTGCATTTTTTTCTTCTTCCCCTGTGACTGAAATTACTAATTAGATCAACCTGGAATTAAAACGATTCCAAGACTGAAACACTTGGGGAAGAATCTCTTGAAGTCCGTTTTTCATCACTGAGCTGAGACTAAATTATGCTGTCAAAATGCCATATTATTTCAAATTAGCCAAATTAATTAATCTAGCTCAGTCCTTGGCTATATTAATCATCTGTTTTAGAATTTTATTAGAGAAAGAACGTGACTTTTTCAGCTTTAGTGTGTATAGATGAACTTCACTGGCAGGTGGCTTTTCTTCTGTTCAAAGCTGGTATTTTATAATCTAGGCAGTATCAGAAATCCCTCAAATATGCTCACATGAAATTTCAGTTTTCTGCTTTATCTGGTTTGTATATGAAAATATTACCTTTCTACTGTTAAGATTGCAAGGAGTGATTGCTATTATTTTTTCTTTTTTCTTGGGCACTCAAAAGTGTTAAACTATTAGTTTATATACAACCCATTTTTATGATAGTTCTCTTAAATGCCAGAAATTCAGAAGTATGTGCAGAAGAGATTTCTGCTGAAGTCATTCAGGCATTGCAGTCACTCTGGATTCTCCAGAAATGCCCAGAGCCATGTCACCAGCGGGGAAGGGATGTGATCCGCAACAAGCCCACCTGCCAACTCCTCATTCTCATCTCGAATGGTTCCAAGAGACAGTGATCTCTTCCTGCGTGTTAGTGATGGTGACCATTGAACTTACACTCTTGACTTATTCCTCACAATTCATCAGAAAACGCCGTCCATGGAAAAATAGTGATGCTGGTGGCGAGACCAGGCTCCATGCTAAGCCACCCAGCCTGCGGGAAATAGTTTCCATTATTTTCACCAAAAACCGAGGCTGGATGTTCACGTGCCCCATGATCTCATCATGGCAGAACAGTGGGATAACCGTGACAACAGAGATGCACTCAGCATCACTGCTGCTCCAGAACACTGAATTTCTAAGGAATCAGGTAAAAGAAGGTCACCACGGTTGTCACGGTCCTACCCGGGGTGTGGAAATAGAGCCGGTCCTGCTCCTGGCATTCAACATCTAAAGGGATGGCCAGAACAAGGGGACGAGAAGCTGCTGTAGGGGCAGCCGTGGCCACACATCACTTGTGTGGCTTCTGGTGGGGTCTGAGCCAGGAGCTCTGACCTCTCGCCCGGGCTTGGCTATTATCAATTGGTGACCTGCTCTGGGCCTCAATTTACTGAGAACGAGTGGAGTAGGTTCAGCCATCTGCATGGCCCATAATTCTTGCTGCACAGGTTTTCCAGTAGACGAGGTACATTTTCTTTCCTGTGACTTTTGCTGGCCACTCTCGTTCATTCGACACTGGCAGTGAACACGTGATTATCTCTAGTGTCATTACTATTAGAGGTGCTAATGAGAATAGTCTGAGTCCGTTTGATACATTTCCTGGGAGGCAACCAGTTTTTATTATTATTTTTTTTTCCCATCTCTGCACTTTGTGATTCTGGCTGAGACCCAGGGAAGAAGTGGAAAAATACTGTGAGGAAGGTTTCACTTGTGGTATTTCTGGCTTGACTGGATGAAGGAAGAACAGCAGTCTCAGGAGAAACATGTTGACATACTTTTCTGGATATGTATCTATCTCTCTTAGAGTTGGGAGGGTTGATGTTTGTTTACTAAGAGGTTTGAACCTCAGCCTCAAATTGACGACCCACAGTAGGTTTCGCAAAATCAGTTCGGCTACCACCCAAGCAGTTCCTGCAATTCTGCGGGAGCCAGAAACGGTGGCCCGCACGTCAGTGCCCAGAGGCCACAAGGGAGGCATTTCTGGGAGGCAATGGGCTAGAACAGGGACTTTGCAGAGTCTAGTTGAGAAGCAAAGTTTTCATTTTTCCCACTGGTGGTCAATGTTTGTCTGGGCAACGACTGGACTATGAAATCTGTAAATATCATGAAATATTTTGGGATTTGGTTTAGTTTATTTCAGAAAGAGAAGGTGCCTTTTTAGGACTCATTGGCAAGTGGGAACTAGAATGGTCCCAAACAGACTTATTCTAACAAAGCGGTGCCTCTCTCTGGCCTCAATTATCTTTTAATCATTAATGGTCATTTTTAATTATATTCAGCTCAAAACTTCCATGAGTCTTCCTGGACTAACTCCACATTTCTTTGGTTATTCGTGCATGTAGTCTGAACTTAACATACAGTGGCTTTCTGTACCATGTTATCTTGTGTGTATTTCAGTAGTACTTCATGTATATTTTTGATGAAAGGATTGGATAGTAGATGTCAGATTGGCATTGAGTCCCTGCTTTCTGATAACCCTCCCTCCCTTTAGAAACCGAGGCAAGCATTTCAGGGACATGCACAAAATAAATGTTTCCTGAAGAAATTATGGACTGCATTATTTTTTGGTGGAATAATGCTTTCACTGGATTCATAATGCTGTCAATATTTTATAAAAAATATGTTAAGTTGAAAATTCTTTAGGATACTGGGTTCCTCATTTAGACTACACAGCTGATACCAAGATTGGACGTAATACCAGAGATACAAGAAAGGCCTAAATATGCTTTTGTTTAAAGATAGTAGGATCACAATAAAGTTAGGCCACCTACAGTACAGTCACAAAAAATAATATGACATTTATGAAGCATCCCTAAAGTTAGCCCATGCTCTTCAATGTCAAGCACACATTTTATTAGACAACTTTGCTTTATTCTATATATTTTAACATCTGTGTGTTCAGTGACTTCATAAATCTTTCCACTGTGTATTGCACAGATTTTACCATCTAGTGTGACATGATCAAGATTTTTACCTTAAAGAGTTCTTATATATAACAATAGACTAAAAGCTAGAATGGCTTCTGTATTGTACACACACACAGAGCACATCCAGTGGTGCACACACAAACACATATACAAATTTGACCATTAGTGTTATGTGTTGAATTGTGATCCCCCAAAA
This sequence comes from Cynocephalus volans, assembly GCF_027409185.1. Lineage (NCBI taxonomy): Eukaryota > Metazoa > Chordata > Mammalia > Dermoptera > Cynocephalidae > Cynocephalus > Cynocephalus volans. Next base: position 123,697,740 of record NC_084465.1, read on the forward strand.
TTCATATGTTGACATCCTAGCCCTCATTATCTCAGAATGTGACCTTATTTGGAGATACAGTCTCTATAGGGGTAAACAATTTAAAATGAAATCATTTGAGTAGGCCCTAATCCAATATGACTAGTGTCCTTATAAAAAGAAAAAATTTGGACATGTAGGCACATATGCAGGGAAAACGATGTAAAGAGAAACAGGGAGGAGACAGCCATCCACATTCCAGGAAGAGAGGCCTGGAGCAGATTCATTCTCACAGCCTCAGAAGAGACCAACTCTGCTGGCACCTTGATCTCCAACTTCCAGCCTCCAGAGGCGTGAGAAAATATGTTTCTGGTATGTAAGCTGCCTGGTCTGCAGTGCTTTGTTATGGCAGCACCAGCAGACAAATACAGTTACTGAGCAACATAAAGAAGCCAGCTTGTGGAGAGTCAAGTGGAAATACTCAGCCCCAGGTCAACACCTCTGCAGCTCCATGGTGCTGGACACACAGGCTTTGGTACTCAGTGGCTGTGGTGGCATCAGAAGAGCCTTGGTAGGCCTGTCTGTGGGACAAGCATAGCTGTAGCTCCAGATGCATTTCTGGTTTCCTTAGTCTATTTTGTAAGCCAACCAACATCTCTTCAAACATTTCTTTTCTTCTTAAATCATTCAAAATTAGTGTTGTTTGTAACTAATGACCTTGACTGGTACAGAAATTGGTACTAAGAGTGGTTGTAGCCGCAGGCTTTAGGGAAATTTGGAGTCTGGAATTACTGAGGTGAAAGGCACAGAAATACAACTTATATTAAAGGATGTGAGTCTGCCAATCCATGACATGCAGTGATAAAATAGCTAATGTAATTCACCATAGTTCACCATAACAAAGTACACATTGGTGGTCAGGCTCTGGGGTATCCAGTTTCTACTACTGTAGAATTGAATTAGGAGCATAAAGAATTCAAATATATTTGAGGTGGGATGGCCAACTACTTATACTTGAAGACACAGGACAACAAGCCTAAATCCTTAAATTTTAACCAAAGGGAACTCATGAGATTTTAGTATTTGTGCTAAAAGAACATCTTATAGCTGCAGAGCTATGATGACTGAAAACCAAAATCACATTTTCATCTTGTGTGCTATTACATTATAATGTGTGCTAAATTTAAAACTGATCCATGTATTTTCTGTGTAAGAGAGGTAACCCAATAATGGAAATGGAGAGATGTAGAAAGGTTTTGCATTTTGGAGTATCCTGCGCCCTGCTGAGACAGGATAGGGCTAGGCCTGTGAACCAAGCCAACACACTGTATTACTTTTCCACTCCTCAGTCATAAGACCCCCGAGGCACATGATTACCCCACGGCCCTGATAAAAGTGGCTGAGAGAAACTAGTTGTGCATAACACAACTCCATATTTTTCAGAGATGCAAAAACCCTTCCCCAAGACTTGTTAAAATATAACTATTAGCTTTGTTTAAAACTTATTACGATGTACCCATTCTTTCTTTTCCCATAATTGTAAAGAGTAAGTTACATATTAACCTTAACACCCGCTGAGGAGTTACATGCAAGACGCTCCTGGTACTAACCTCCTTCGTGACCACTGTTAAGACACCAGAAATCATCAAAGCAAGATGCTGACATCAATTGAGGAACTGCTTACCCTTAAAAAATAACCCTTCCCTAACTTCCCCCAGCACTAGCCTGACTCCTGCATGTGCACAAGTCTTCAAGGTGGCTGCTACAACAACCCTCCTGGGATGATGACAGTGAGTAACACCACCATTCTGGACCTACTGAAAAGGTGCAAGGACCAGAGACTGAACTGAGCATGCATCTGTGATGCAGCCAGGAAGAACAGAATGGATCACCTCCAGAGGCCCACAGTGATGATGCTGGCCCTTACCCCTTCCCCTACAAAGGACCCTGGACAGCTCCCCCTGGGGAGCTAGCTGCCCTACAGCTCCCTGCTTCATGCATAAGCTCTCTAATCTTTGAATAAAGCACTGCTTCCTTCACTGAGGGACTCATTATCCATTTCTATGACTTCAAGACCCAAGAACCTGGTCCTGTGACACTCCAACTCCCACTGAGCCTTTCTGGACAGCCAAATCAGCCCCTCCTCCCTTCTCTGATGAGGATTTTTACTCATTGAAGACTGTGTCATCCTCTCATCTGGCAGAGTCACCACACAGGAGAAAGCCAGTCACACGCATGCCTCAGTCACACCTTGTCTTCTTGTCTCCAGAACTACATCTGGAGTTTGGCCTTCATAAGATTCAAGGGTAGATTTTCTAGGAGAGGAAAAACACTTTCTTCTAGCATTCTAGGTTCTGTGGCCAGTCTAAGAATTAAATTGACATATGACAGATTAATAGGAGAAATGAATTTTAATTTTATACATACACACAGGAGTCTCACACCCAAAAATGACACTCAAAGAAGCAACCAGGTAATTGAGACCTAGATATCATCCAGAGCTGCAAAGAGGATTGAAGTTTGAGGCTTCTGGGGGTAGCAGTGGAGGCAAGTTATGGGAAAGTGAGGGGGAGAGATGTCTGGTGAATAAAGTTTGCCTTGTTATGCAGACAAGAGTCAGTTGATAAAAGTTGTCTTAGAGCAGCTCTCTTCCTGTACAGATACCTTTACTTATGGAAATTTCCTTTACAAGTGTAAATTTCATTTAGAAAAGGAAAATTTATACTTTGTTCAAGGGGAGAAAAAGTGCTTTTCCTGTGTCACCTGGTTCTTAATTTCCTTTAGCTCAAAAAAATCAATATGCAAAAGTAGCATATTTTGGGGTGGCATGTTCTGAACCCCTTCAACTTACAAAGACAATATTTTGAGGAGAAAGCTTGTATACCAAAGTGTTTACAAGACTGTTAATTCATATGAGCAAAAATATAGAGACTATGTTTAAGAATAGACCCTGAAGATGCCTCACCAAGGTGGGCAAAAAAATCTTAGATAGGATTGGACTGAATAATAAAGAAGACTTTTCCAGAGTCTGGGGTCACAGCGGTAGCTCAAGTAGATGAAAATGATTCTAGGAATATTCTTGTTTAACTGCCTAAAACAAACTCAACAAAGAACCACATGAGATTAATTTCAATTGCCAGAAAGTTCTTCATATACTATAGAATCAAAATCTTTTAGTGTGTGAGTGTTGCAATAGATTATCAACTGAATTTGCCCACTTACCCTAATTATGTCCTACAAAGTGGGCCATTAGCAGGAAGGAAATTCCTTCAGTAAAGTCTTGAGAAATATATTAAATGGAGGAGTATAAGCATTTAAAAAAATTCTTTAGAAACTTTTCTTGATTGCCAGGATCATGGGCAGGGTGGTAGAGTGCTGTTGTTGAAATGGGCACCTGATCTCCCTGGAGGTGACAGTCACGAGCACACTTAACTGACAGGGCTGTGCAGGGCAAGCACCTGACATAGCAGCAGGACTATGAGAAGTCCTTATGGACTTTTGGTGGTGGCTAATTGATTAGAGATGGACAGCTCCTGAAGTCACACTTAATTAATACAAACAGCAATGGTTCCCTCTGACAAGCCATGATAGACAGCACCCATTCCCATCCAAGTGTCAGACCTGAATCAGTGTGTTAGTTCGTTTCTGTTGTTTATAACCAAATATTTGAAACTGAGTGATTTATAGAGAGAATGAAATTTATTGCTTGCAGTTTTGGAGGCTGGGAAGTCCAAAGCCCAGGGAACACATCTGGTGAGGATCTTGTCCTGGTGGGGACTACAGCAACTCAGGGTATCACATGGTGGATATGGTAAAGCAGAGACAGGGACTAATCTCCTTATGCTTTCTCCTTCCAACGTCCTTAGAATCATGCCCATAACCACTAATCTTAATCCATTCACTAGGCATGTTCCTTAAATCTAATCACCTCTTTGAGGCCCTACCTTTCAATTACCATAATAGGATTTCCCACCCTCAGCAGTTACAGTGGGAATTATGTTTTTGGGGAACAATCAACCAAAGACAATCAGTTCATAGACCCTGGGACATGTGCATGGACAGCACATATATATAAGGAAGATTCTGAGATAACATTGCACACAGATTCCAAGAATCTCTCTCCTACCTTCCCCTAGGTAGACCTGCAAGAATTCTCCAGGATAACTCTGCCCTTGAAAGGGTAAAAAGGAAAGCTTCAGGGGATTATATATGCAGGCTTTGCATTCATACTAATCTGTGGATACCCAGAGCTTCAGAGTAGAGGTTCATGGATGACCTGGAGAGAAGTGGAGCTCAAAATTGTAACTACCTCTCCAAAGACTCACTAGAGTTAATTTGGTAAAGACATCTCAGCCATTCCATGGGGCTTTCTGACCAATGCAGTAAATGCTCTTCTGGCAAGGAGGTGAATCAATGCTTTTATCAATACAATTGTTTCTTTAAAAAATGGGAAAATGTCCAGATATGGTGTTATGATGCACTAAACTGCACTGGACAATATGAATTAGAGTTTGATGAGGAAGGAAAGAGAAAGAAGGATGAGTTGCCACAATTTTTCCCCCACTTGGAAAGACTTCTCAGAGCTTGACTTGGATTCCAAAGCCTCTTTTGGTTTCTATTTGTTCTACTTTTCTCTGGGGTTTGTTAGGAGGAGGAGGACAAGATCTGAAAAAACAGAAGGAAAGAAATTTTAAGTCTCAGTTGCTTGGAACAGAAAACAAAGTATTTAGTTAAAGGAGATGTTGAGCTAAGTAAAGTCTCTCGGATTAGACAAAACCCTGAATGATAAAACAAGAGAGAGTGAGGCGGTAACTACATTTTCTTGTTTTTTCCTTAATGTGGAGGAATGGGATGAAGGAATGAACCAGCAGGCTCTGCAGGTTCAAAAGGTGGTCATGAAGCTCTGAACTACAACACCTGGAATGCAGTTTTGAGCTTGAAGCTGCCATTGTAAGAAGGACATTCTGCATGAGAGTGCCCACTCAGACATTTCAGGAAAGACCAAGATGGATGAATTTTGCTCATAAAGTGTTGAGATATAGAAAAAGGAAGTGCCACAGAGTGTATAAGTAGTTGTGTTTTAAATTATTGTTTTAAGTTTTATTGTACCTTAAATGAGTTTTGAAAATGCTAATATTTAGAGATTGAAAATGTGGTTTCCTTTCCCCCACCCCTCTAACAAGTAATGAAGCATCCATATTCCAATCAAAGTGACTTTTCCCAGCTGTCCAGTTAGCTCAGTTGGAGTGCCACCTTACGACACCAGGTGAAGGGTCTGGATCTCCAAACTGGCCAGCTGCTAAAAACAAAAACAAAAACACCAAAGTGACCTTTCCCAACCAAAATCTGCTTCTGAATATCCCCTAATGTGACCTAGACTCCACTGGTTCTCAACACTCACAATCTCTTGCCTTTGCCGGGCCTGTCCTGAGTTCCCCTCCACACACACCATTAGCCTACCTGACCCAAGAGCAATGGAGCTAGTAGACCTGGCTTCTCAATCTTTCCTGCTACCACAGCTGTGGGTCACGTTACTTAACCTCTCTCTATCTAGTCTTTTCTGTACATAATGGAGATAACCCTACACTCTAATAAGGCTGATGGGAGAGGAAGTGAGAAAAATATGTAACTCATTTGCAAATTGCCTGACTCAGAGCACATGTACCTTTTCCTTTCCTGACTTTGTGTGCACATGAACACCTTGTCTTTACTTTTAGCAGGCCTAGTGAAGGTAGGTTTTAGAGAGGTAGATTTAGTAGAGGAAGGTCTGGAGGTAGGTGTGGTAGAGGCAGGTATGGTAGAGGCGGGTGTGGTGGAGATGAGTATGGTAGAGGCGGGTGTGGTAGAGATAAGTGTGGTAGAGGCAGGTGTGGTAGAGGTGGGTGTGGTAGAGATGAGTGTAGTAGAGGCGGGTGTGGTAGAGGCTGGTATGGTAGGGGCTGGTCTGGCAGGTAAGGTTGGCAGAGGTAGGTGATGTGGAGGTAGAAGTAATCGAGATAAATAAATCTAGTGGAGTTGGACTAGAAGAGGGCTCAGCTCATTGTTATAATCAGGAGTTGAACCATCTGGCCTCCCCTCTGGAGAATAAGTCCCCAGAGGACCGTGACTGTGGCTCCTTTTCTGTGGCATTCCCACGGCTTTCCACAGAGACAAGCACAAGTGTGTGCTCAGTGGGTGTGCAATGAATGAGAGAAGCATGCGTGGGACATTGCACCTGGCACCTGAGGAACACATATATCCTTCAGTGGGTAAAAGTTATGGTGGAGAAACTTCCTGTCCTAGGGATCTGTAATCTGGTAAATTGATGCCTAGTCTTTTAAAAAGGATATCGAGAATTTTTGAAATCTTATTTAAGTGACGTGTCAGAAATGCCACTTTGAACCACTGGTGTTCCCTGCAGCCACTGTTCTGCATTTGGTCAGTTCCAGAGGTGATGGGATTGAATTGTCGTCTGTGGTCTCCGCTGCCCATCCCTTCCCTTTGACATCTGACCTGCAGGGAGCAGGGACTCCCCATGTCCACCTGTGGGATTTGCGAGGCAAAGCCACTCTACTGGCCACAGGGATGGATCCTAAGATGGGAACAAACTGTACTGTGAGCCCAGAGAGTTGTGAAGAGAATCTTGGAGTCTCTGGAAAGTGGTACCTCCCCTCTCTACTATGGGAATGTCTGGCAGAGAATCTTCTAGGCCTGGACCGTCAGGGAGGAGAGTCAAGAGAAGTGGCCACACAGAAGGTGGGAAAACTTCGTCTTTGATGACTTTTTTTTTTAGCTTTGGGACCTAGACCTGTCTATGGACTTATTTATGAAAGCCCCAAATCCCCCTTTATAATTTTGGCTTGAGTGGGGTATTCTGTGACTTGCAACAGAAAACTGCTTCCTTCTAGTGCCCGTGAGTATGGGGAATGGAGGCTTTTCCGGTTAGCAAGGGGTGGATTTAGTACCTTGTCACAATTCTTGTCATATTTTTAGTATTGTAACATCAAATGCCCAAGTTAGCAAAGATGTTTCCCTTCAAAGTATATCCCCCAGAGAACAAAAGGAAATACAAAACCTTTTCGGAACATGTGTTTAATGACATACCTTCACAGAACTTTGTAGCCGCTGTGGAGAGGCCTTTGGCATTGGACTGTATAGCTTCTGTCAGCAAATTTTCTAAGACTCCAATGCATTTTACACGTGGTGGCATAGTAAACCCTGAAAGAGCTGCCTGAAGTAGATTAAAGCTGGAGAAGCCTAACCCAGTGAGAGATTCACCTCCGTGTTCTCAGAGCAGCACCACTGGCTGAACCAGGCTCTGTGGGGTCTCAGGACAGTCACTCCCTAAGGCGTTGTCTTCTCTGCTTTATCAAGGTTTCACTGAGGGTTATTCTGCCCTGAAGTTCAGACTCAATTTCAGTAAGCAACACCCAGGCAGACAAACTGTGAGCTTAAGTCTCAGTTATCATGTGGAGGCTGTTCATACACACACTTTTGATGAATGAATGAGAAACACATTCACATCACATCTTCCTATGATGGTTCTCAGGAGCAATGAAGGTCATATTTATGAAATAATTCTAGCATGGTTCTTGGCACATGGTAGACCCTTAAATATATGTGTATGTGTTTGTGTATGTGTATGTGCATGTGTGTGTGTGTATGTGTGTACATGTACGTGTGCATGTACATGTACATGTATGAGTATGTGTTTGTGTATATGCATATGTGTGTGTGTGTGTGTATGTGTATTTTAAATGCTCATCTTATACCAAGAGAGAGTGACAATAAACGTTTTAAGACGAATGGCTATATTTCAAATACTGACAGACCAGGGAGAATTTTAGTTTAATCCCTTGGACCCAGAGGATATTATAAGATTGTGGCCTACCAAAGCTGTCATGAATGGAATAAAATACATAGGATAAAAATGCCAAGGTGTTGTGTGCCCTGAGCAGCTGAAAAAGAGGAAATGGAGGTTGTTGGAACAGATGAGGTCAAGGAAATACTTTAAAAGGGTATTGGAAGGGTATTCAGTGATAATTTAAGGGTTATCTTGTATCCCCTAAGAATGAGAGCAAGGGAAGGAGCAGAGAGGAAAAATTTAATCTTGGTGCTGAATTCATCATGGAAATTGGGGAACATTCCTGGAGTATAGGATTCCAGCAGAAAGTATTGGGAGTGTCTGGTGTAAATAGGGTTTTGAACTTCAGGTGAAGAAAGGTCTAGGGACTGCTCCACACTCTGAGCAAAAGCTCATGGTCTTGACAACTTCCTCTCAATGGTGTCTTTGTCCCAACAATCTTATTAAACTCTTGTTTTGTTTCCAACATTACTTGGCATAGACTTGGTGACCCACTAACCCCTTTGGTATAAGAGCTCCAAACTAAACTCATCATCTGCTGTCCCTGCCTTCTCAAATCACTTTAATTGGTCCTTTCTTTATACATACAATGCCACACTCAATTTCCCCTCAGCCACTCGGAACTTCAGGGCCTTTTTTGGCATTCCTATCACTTGTCTGCACAAGTCAGTCAACTGCTGAGCTCTGCTGATTCAGCTGCTGCAATCCACTGTCTTTATTATTTTTCCTAGTCATGCACTCATGAGCCACACCTTCCAGGGGCTGTCTTTTCCTTCGTTCTCTCTCTTCTCCTGTCTTACTTATTTATAAATTCTAGAATAATATTCCCCAAATACCATAACTTTATTATTATTATTATTATTATTATTATTATTTATTGAAACATAATTGATTGTACATATCCACGGGGTACAGAGTTGACTGATCAATACGTGTGTCAATATGTGATGTTCAAATCAGGATAATTAGTATATTCAACATTATACCATGTAATTGTTTTTCATGGCCCTTTACTGATTTCTCCCTTACTCTCTTCCCCCTCCCCATTTCCCACCTCTGGTAACCTCAGTTCTGTTCCCTTCTCCAAAAATACCATGACTGTCATGATGACCATTAATTGTTGAGTATTTTTGAAAATAAAATATATACTTCTTTACACAGCATCACAAAGTACTTCATGGTCACATTGTATCCATGTCTTTAGCCTCGCCCCTTCTCATTGTGTAGCTAAATTGGATTATTGGTTTTTTCAGATATGCAGTGTTTTCTTCCTGCCACTTGTCACTTGTTCAACCTGAAATGAACTTCCCCTTCATCTCTCATTTCATGCATCTTTCTACGTGCAAACCCCACATGCTGCCTCTTCTATCAGCCTTCCTCTACACCTCTCTCTTACCAAAACAAGAGATTTTTTCTTCCTTTGAATTACCAAAACACTGTATGATTATCTTATAGCATTCAGTATTCATGAATCATCTACTTATGATGTGATTATTTCTATAAGTTCCTCAAGAGCTTAAGGATATATGTGTATATTTTTGGTATGTGACAAAGCAACTAGTTCAACACATTGCACATAGAAGATGCTCATTTAATGTTACAAAGAAAATAGCTGAGCACATTGCACATAGCAAATATGATATATAATCAAATATCAAATGAATTTTTAAAAATTGGAATATATGAGATGATGTTAAAGTAATGAATATTTAATACTATGTAGATGTAATTGAACATACACTTCACCAAAGAAGGTGTATGAATGGCTAATAAACACTTGTAAAAATCTTCAACATCGTTATTCATCAGGGAAATGAAAATTAACACCACAATAAGATACCACTATACCCACTAGAATGACTGCAATGAGAAAGGCAGACAATCACACACATTGCTGAAGATGCGGGGAAACTTGAACTCTTCAAACTTGTACGTTACTGATGGGAATATAAACTGTACTGCCACTTTGGAGTCAGTTTGGCAGTACAACTTATATTTTCATAGGTATGTAAATTGTTCATAAAAAGTTAAACATAAATTTACTATAAAACTCACCAATTCTAATGCAAGGAATCTACCCAAGAGAAATAAAAATATATGTTCACACAAAGACTTGCATACAAATGTTCATAGCAGCTTTCTGCATAATATTCACAATGTGGAGACAATCCAAACGTCCATCAGCTGGTGACTGGATAAATGAAATGTGCCTTATTCACACAATGGAGCATTGTTCAGAAATAAAAAAATGAACTGACACATGCTACGATGTGAATGAACTTTAAAAGCAAACGTTGTGCTAAGTGAAACTAGCCAGTCACAGCGACCGCATAAAATGCGATTTCCTCTATATGAAATATTCAAGGAAAAGCAAATCAATAGAGACAGAAAATAGATTCCTGGTCACATGAGGTTGGGAGTGAGAATGAGGAATGACTAAGAATTGGCAATGGGATTCTTTTGTGATTCTAAAATCAGATTGTGGTGATGGTTTCACAACTTTGTAAATTTACTAAAAATCATTGAATTGGACAATTAAAATGGGTGAGTTTTATAGTATGCAAATTAGACCTCCTTAAAGCTGTTAAAGAAATAGACTTCCAGATTGTAGTGCCTTATCTACTGGAAGAATTATATATATACATATATATATATATATATATGTATGTGTGTGTGTATATATATATATATATATATATATAATTTTTTAAAAAATAATATTCCAGCAGAAACATGCTCAAGGAATGCAAAAGGATATAATACAGAATCTATCTAATTCTAATTTGTTTACTATGTTTTGACAGAACAGTTGTTTGGACTAACGTAACAATGTAGAAAGAAGGTCTTCTTTACACAAGCTATTGAAATGGAAATAAAGTTTTAGAGAAAAATCTACAGAGTCTTTTTTTAAACAACAGCTTTGTAGCAATGTTAAATTTTCAACAATTAAGTTAGAAAGGACTGGTTTCACTAAGCTTTTATTGGATCTGATGTATTATTTCTTTCACCTAAATTGTCAGTCTGTAGCAGTCTTTTATTGATTAAATATTCACTCCCATGTCTATGAGCAAATATTTACCACTCATAGCATAATTAAAATTGAACCCAGGCTACTATTAAATAGAGGTCATTCTAAAGCTCTTCTCAAAAGAAATATAGGTTTGGAAATAGGAGAATTGTCAAGGAAGTCCTTCTCACAGGGCAGTTATCTAGAGATCAATTTAGGGACATGGGTGTCCCTCAACACACAGAGTTCTGTTGTTGTTCATTCAAATCAAGCATCAGATTCACCTAAGCTGAATGATGACATAAATCTGGAAAGAGGAAGGGGGTTAACAGACAGCAATGAGCAAGCCAACACTTCCATTATGCAACAGCAGTTCATAAGTACAAATGCTCTCCCCGTCCTGTCAACCATCAGCCTGTCTCCTTGAAAACATAACAGGCCAGAGAGAGGCTCCACCTTTAGAGTTCACAGTGCAAGAGCTTCTGCCCTTTGGAACTGTGAATACGCGCCTCCGGGATGAGCTCAGGGGTGTCTCAAGAGGAGACCAGTGGAAGGTCCACGCTTTCGTCTCTCAAGGAGGTAAGAGAAGTTTTCGTTCGTCTTTCTTCCACCTTACTGTGTAAATTTGAATGCAATTCTGTCCAAACATTGTCAATTTCATGCTACATTATATGCATACAAATTTGATAATAAATTGTTATAGAACAAATCCCCCCCCCTTCTTTGGGTACAGATGGGTCTTTGGTTGGCAGGATTCTTGTACTTCTCCAACCCTACATATCAATGTTAGAGAAAATGTGTTAAAGTTTCAACAAAAGAGAGCCTTAATATTTTTCTTGTTGGACATTGAGCTTCCCTTTAAATGTGCTATCAATTCCTCTAAAGCATTCTTTTTCATGGCTATGGGATCTGCTTCCCCAGTCTGCTGAAGATCATGAGCCCTTATCTCCGATTTCCTCCCAAGCCGACCACAGGGCAGTCTTGGAGGGTCCCAAGCTGTACTCATCTATAAAATAAGGCCGGTAGTGTGCGTGTGTTCAGGGAGGGGTGTGGAGGTCTCCAAACTGGCTATTTCCCTTCTCCCTTCCTGCAATGCAGTTTTATATAAGGCAAAGTCTTATTTTAAATTTCGACGTCTTATTCTTCCACAACTAGTGGCTACTCACTGAAAGTGAACCTTAGAGTTAAAAATAACCTTCAAAAATCCAAACAAGGAATACCAAAAACATCCATAAGATCATAGACATGCCACTGCAGACAGAATGTACAGCGGAGAGAGGACTGTTAGTTAGATACAAGAAAGGAAGAGATCTAGAGAGCTTAATGGAAGAGAAGTTTCCAGTAATTTAACAATCAAGACAGTTTGTCAATCAAGATATGATGAATTATCTTTGTTTTACTTTTCAAAAGTGAACATGAAAAAATTTTAAGACATTTCAGTGAGTGTATCAGTTTTCTATGGTTGCTGTAATAAATGCTACAAATTTAGCAGTTTAAAACAACACAAATCTGCTCTTACAGTGCTGGAGGTCAGCAGTCTGGGGTCTCACCAGGCTGCAATCAAGGTTCCCTCAGGGTGGTGTTCCTTCTCGAGGCTCGAGGGGATGTTTTCCTTCCTTTCCAAGCCTGTAGAGGCGCCCACACACAGCACATGGCCCCTTCCCCCATCTCCAAAGCCTGCAAGGGTGGATGGATCCTCACGTGGCACTCTCATCTTTCTTTCTACTTTTCTCATCCACTTTTAAAGACCCTTGTGATTACATTGGGCTCACCCAGAATGAATAATCCAGGATCATTTCCCATCTCAAAGTCCTTAACTTAATCACAGCTGCAGAGTTTCTTTTGCCATGTAATGTAGTATACTCACAGGTTCTGAGAATTAGGACATGATGTCTTTGGGGGCCCCTCCTGCTGACCACAGGGTGAGGAAGTACTCATTCCCATACCTCCCTGTTGGGAATGTAAAATGCCAAAAACTCTCTAGGGAGGGATATAGACACAAAAAAAGCCTAATAAATATGTAAGATATTTAATCCAGCAATTTTCTTTGGGAATCTGTCCAAAGATATGACTATTTATGTACTCAAAGCTGTTCATATCAGTACTTTTGGCACTAGAAAGAAGTTAAAAAAATTCAAATGTCTAACAACAGTAGATCAGTTAAATAAATCACAATCCATCTACTTGTATCAGCTGTTCATTGCTGTGTAAGTGATTACCCCAAGATGTAACAACTTACAGAATTGGCACCTACTCTGCACACAGTTTTGGAGCGTGAGGAACCCAGGCGCATTTCACTTGCATGGTTTTGGCTCAGGTTCCCTCGTGAAGTTGCAATTGAGATGTCAGACCAGGCTGCGGTCACCCGAAGGCATGACTGGGGCCAGTGGACCCACTAACACGGTGACTCACTCACACCAGGCAAGTCAGAGGCTTCTCCATGGGGCTGAGTGAGCTTCTTCACGACTTCCCCCAGAGCGAGCGAGTCTAGAGAGAGCAAGGAGGAGGCCTCTGAAAGCCTTATGTGGTCTTGAAAGTCGCACACCTCACTTCCAACAGATTCTACATCCTAGAAGTGATTCTCTATGTCCAGTGCATACCCAAGGGGAGGATGGTCAACACAATTTGAGGAAGTATTTTAAAACCACAGCATCATATCATCAAAAGTATTGCATTCATTTAAAATGGTGTTGCAAAAATGCATCCAATAAAAGTTACCTGTAATATAATGTAGTTACAAAAGCAACCCCTGTTGTTAACATGTGATGCACACAACCTAAGACCCCTCCAAGGGGAAATAACTCAGGAGTGACATATTCCAAAATGTTAACAATGATTTCCTCTGAGTGTGTGTGATTCATGGTGTTCTCATTCAGCACTTTTCTAACTTGTATTTTCCAACTTTTCTATGATGAGTTTTTATGAGAGACAGTGTGGTATTGCAATACAGAGCACAGCTTCTGGAGTTCGACCCCTGGATTTGAAGTCAGTTGTGCCACTTACTTGCCATGCAGCCTTGGGAGAGTTAGTTATCCTCTCTGTGCCTCAGTTTCCTCATCTGTAAAAAGAGGGGGATAAGAGTGCAGTCTTAAAGATCCACAAAATCTAACCCTCCACCCCACACTTCTATTCAATTGGTCTACAGTGCAACCTGGGCTTTCAGAAGCTCCCAGGAAAGTCTAACCTTCAGCTGAGTTTGGGAACCACTGAGACAGAATCTTCCATTCACGTTCCAATAAGCCCCATCTTCATCTTTGTGTGCTACACAGTAACTACGAGTTGAGTGATTTGGGGAGGTCCCTTTTTGCAAAATTTATAGAAAAATTAAAAAAAACACATTGAGAATAACATGTAACCGTTCATCTCTAATGCTATTAATTGACTCTGACAAGAGTTTAGTTGTTAGAGAATGGTTCAACCTTAGACGTGTGTGTCTCTTTTGACTAGCTCTTTAGAACAGATAAATACAATGTCACTGTAAATGAGTGTGCCACGTGTTGATTATACACACTCACACACATATATTTAATTGCATTGTTGCTCTTGTCCTGACATTGAAATTAATTCCAAATAAGATTTCCTTATTTTCACATGGAAGAGCTCAAAATCTAACACTGAGACTGACTTTAGGCCTTCCCAATCATTTTTAATTTTACTGAGCTATTTTCCCTTAACTGAAATTTTATAGAAAATTATTTGGTTTCAGGAAATATCGGGTAAGTTGTCCATGGAGTAAACAAACCTGGATGCCGAGCCTGGCTTGGATACAACAGAACGCCCCTGTCTTGTGACAAGTTACGATGATGCTGGATAATCCATATGGAGCAAAACATAATTGAAAAAGTCAGCACTACATCATAAAATCATGGAATTGTACCACCTTAGAGCTGGTAAATCCCTTAGAGATGATCTGGTCTAACCACCTAATTTTATGGATGAAAAATCCAGTCAAATACAGTTTTAGTTTGTCAGAAAATATATTTAACTCAGCAGAGCTGCCAGCTTTTCTTCTCCCAGCACAGCCCCAAGAGGGGGTTTAAAAACCCAGCAGGTGCTTGATTGAAAGTCCTCTGTGTCGGGAAGGATGTGTGTCTGGAACTCTTCTCTGGTTAGTTTTCTCTCAGGAAAGATGAAGTGATGGGACCCGTGAGTTGCTGGGGACAGGAAGTGGGGATGGCCCTGGTTGGAGCAGAGCACTCCTTCCTTGAATGACAGTTTTATGAGCTCATTGAGATACAAGCAGAAAAAGAAAAAAAAAAAAAAAAATTAAGACATCTGACCAAATAAATGTGAAGTCAGAATTTTAAGAATGTATTCAGTTTTTTTCTTTTTTGTACTTTTTAAAAAAGACTATTTTTAAAAAATAATTTTAGGTTTGCAACAAAATTGAATGGAAGGTACAGAGATTTCCCCACATACCCCCTGCCCCCTGACACGCATAGCCTCCTCCATGTCAACACCCCCCACCAGAGAGTACATTTGTTACAACTGTTGAACCTGCACTGACACGTCATTGTCACCCAGAGTCCACAGTTTAAATCAGGGCTCACTCATGGTGTTGTACATTCTATGGGTTTAGACAAATGTTTAATGACATGTATCCACCATTCCAGTGTCATACAGAGTGGTTTCACTTCCCTAAAAGCCCCCTGTGCTCCGCATGCTCATCCCTCCCTCCCTCCAACCCCAGCAGCCCCTGATCTTTTCACTGTCTCCATAGTTTTACCTTTCCCAGAATGTCATATAGTTGGAAGCATACAGCGTGCAGACTTTTCAGACTGGCTTCTTTCACTGAGTAATACACATTTGAAATTTCTCCATGTCTTTTCATGGCTTGATAACTCTTTTTTTTTTTTTTTTGTAATGAATCATATTCCATTGTCTGGGTACACCACAGTTTCTCTATCCATTTGCCAGCTGGAGGACATCTTGGTTGCTTCCAAGTTTTGACAATTACGAGATACAAGATAGATCTGCTATAAACACCCACAGGCAGGTTTCTGTGTGAACTTAAGTGTTCAACTCCTTTGGGTCCACACCACGGAGCACAATTGCTGGATCATATGGTAAGAGTATGATTAATTTTGTAAGAAACCACCAAACTGTTTTCCAAAGTGGCTGTACCGTTTTGTAGAATTCCTACCAGCAGTGAGTGAGAGGTCCTTTTGCTCCACATCCCGCCAACATTTGTTGTTGTCAGTGTTCTGAATTTTGCCCATGCTAATAAGTGTGTTGTGGTCCTTGTTTGTACTTTTTAGTAGTATTTGACAGCTTAGAAATTCATAATCAATTTGATACTTCCTTTCTATTCTGGATTCTTTTCCCAGGACTTTGCAATGAGCAATTTGTGATAGTTTTCTGAGAGATAAATGTTAGAAATCAACCCCTCATGGATGGGTCGCCCTAAAGAGCTGGAGCCAATCTGAAAACTATGACCCCTAAGTGTGGCCTAAAATGGATGTATCAACAGTAAGTTGTTGGGTCAGCTTTGGCGATACCTTAGGAAAGGAAAGTCCCAGCAGGGAAGTGGGCCATCTCTAGGGGTAGGGTATGGTTTCAGTCAAAAGCCGGTCTCCTTCGGGGTCCTGGCCTCAGGTTACTAAACAACCTGATGACTGTTACTACATTTCCATGCCCCAGGCTGGTGGGAACTGATGTCTGGTCCCACAGATGACATTTATGACACTAAGACAAGTATCAACCTCAACCCCTATGAGTCTGGCTGACGTGAGTCTGTCTTTGAATAAAACATCCCGTTTGACAAATCAGGACTCGGAAAATGCATGAAAAGAGGGGCCCCAAGGGCAGATGGACCAAGTCAACGATGATCCGTGGGGACTTACGGGGACTAGTGTCTCCAGTCTTCATCATGTATGTGCCTGTTCCCATATTAACTTCTGTAATTTTTGTGTACCATTGGGGATAGAAGGGAAGGTGGACATATCTCTTCTAAGAAGAAACAATGTAAATTGGGTTAATGAAAATGTTCAGACTTCTGGGAGGAAGGATTGGAAGACAGAACATAAACAATACTTGGTACTTGTGAGTTTTGAAAACACCTGCACTTACATGTTTGCACTTGCTCTGTACAACTATCCCATAAAGTTAACCGGGAAGGTGTCATTATTTCCATTCCACAGCTCAGAAAAGTGAGGCTTGCCAAGGTCAGAAAGTGGAGCTAGACTTAGAACCCAGTTATGTTCAATCCTAACCCAATGCTCTCCCTGCAATGAAGATTCAAAAAATTTCTTTTAAAATATGCTGAAATAGAACATAAAATAATGGTTTCAGAGGAGTCTATAATGATTCCCTGAATTGCACTGACTGATTCGAAAGGAAAAAAAGATGAAGATAACAGGAGTCTTTAATCCTCTGGGCCGTTAGCACTGCAAACCTGCCACAGAGGTGCTAATGCAATAGAGCCAGCTAGTGCCCGGTTCCACCGGGAGATGGCTGCTGATGCAGAGACAATGACCTTTCCAGTGCATGGGCAAGTAGACCAGCATCAGGCGCCTTCACTCCCCATATGTACCCTGTGGCACGGTGTGGTGTCAAAAGTTTACAGGTGACTGTCTCCTCTCTGAAAACCCTGCAGCAGCCCTGATTTCCTTCTGTCTTCTCACCCTCACCAGGCAAGTTCTAACCCTCCTGGGCTTTTAAGGAGAGGAACTGGCCACTTGGCTACAAAGGATAAGATCAATGATAAACCAGGGACAGAGGATCGCCAGGAAGTGAAGTGAATTTACTTTGACCTCAGACTTTCTCACCACCTTCTTTACCTGGGTGAGTGGAAGAGGCGATTTCTTTCAAGTAGCCATGGAGTAGTCCCATGTACGAGACTGTTTTTGTTTTAACAATAAATAAATGTAAAGCTCCTCAAACCCAAGTTTCTCCTCATTCATAAAACACAACATGTCAATTTTAAATTTTCACTCATAGCATTTTTGGAATAGCCATTACCATACATACTGTGAGAAGGAGGACCCGTAGTTTATTAGAGGTATTCCCATTAACTGGTGGCTGTCAACAGGAACCCAGCTGGTGAAGTGCTAATGGATTATTAGATGAGGCTTTGAGCATTTCATAAACATTGTAAATAGCCTCTGTATAACTGATTGTTGCTCATAATGGCATTATTAAAATTGAAAAAAAAATGGCTTTCATGAAAGAGGCTAATAGAGTGCATTCGATGGAAAATGTTTACTTGTAAGTTTGTGTTTTGGACCACATAATTGGCAATTCCAGGCAAGAACTGCAGTGGAACCTATAATGGGCTTATCATTCTGAGGCTCAAATGTTAACATCTGGATCAAAATATCTTTGGGGTGTATTCCTGAGAAAACCTGTGGTCTCAAAGTCAAATGATGTTTCTGTTTGAAAGGGAGAATCACGTTTATAATCCTCTACTGTAGGAGTGGAATAAAAAGGAGTTACCCCAAATTTAACAAAGGGGTCACTAGCCAACATCTGAAGTTTCTTTATGCACAGAAGCTTCAATTCATTCATTTTCTTGCCACACTGCATTTTTCCTTTGAGTTTTGCAGAAGACCTTTTGTTGGAAAGCTTAAACTAAAGTAGCAGGTGATACAAAGAAGCAGTAAGAGAACCAATGTAGAATGACCCATTCTCATCTCTGTCCAGGGATCCCTGGCTGATGGAGCATGGGACATGAACAGTTTGGAATTTTGGAGGACGAAAAATTACCTCCTTCTAGTGTTCTAGGTTCGGTAGCTGTTCTAAGAATTAAGTTGATGCAAGACAGATAAATAGGAGAAAGTGATTTTAATTGTGTATGGATGCACAGGAATCCTACAAAGATGTGAGACTCAAAGAAGAGGCCAGATGATTGAGATGTACATCATTCTGAGTTGCAGAAAGGCATAGGGGTTTGGGACATCTGGGGGTTATTGGAGGCAAATTATAGGAAGGTGAGCAGAAGAGATGTCTGGTGAATAAAGTTTGCCTTGTGATGTGGATAAGAGTCTCTCAGGTGATAAAAGTGTCAGAGCAGCTCTCTTCCTAGTACAGACTACTTCACTACTAGAAACTTACGTTATAGATGTAATTTTTTTTTTGCCAAAAGGGGAAATTATACTCTATTTACAACAGTTGAGGGGGAAGTAAGGAGCTTTTCCTGTGTCAGCAGGTCCTTAATTTTTTTTTCTTAGCTCAATATAATCAACATGCCAGAGTGGCATAATTTGGAGTGGCATGTTCAGGACCCATTTAGGATGTATCAGTCCCTCATAGAAATGTGCACACCAATGAGGCCATAGCACTCAGGGTGTTTAAAACAGATGAACAATAATCAGGAAGGAAAATAAAGAAGACCGAAAACACTAAGTCTTTTTACTCTAGGAAAGCTTTATAGTGAGAGAGAAGATGGTGTGAGACTTAGAACATTTAAAATTCTAGGTGAGTTTTATCATTACCAATTAATATACATGAAGCACCGACCTCCCCCCCCAATCCCCCACCCCCACCCCCCACAAAGCATTGCCTGGGTTCTGAGAAACAGGGAAATAGAAAGTTAGACAATATCTACCCATAATCTTAGAAGTAGGTTTTAGTCAATAATGTAAAATTTCAGCACATCAAGCCTTTGGCTGAAGCTGTTAAATGCAGTACATTTGACTGGTCTAATGCTATTTTCCTTCTCAGGGATGATGTTATATCTGCCTGGGGTTAAGGGATACTTAAAAAAAGAAGGCTTCCTCAATCAAACTTCTTTCTCTGTTTACCCACCCCTTTGCCTCTGCCAAAAATCACCTTGGGACATTTATTTTGTTTTGTTGTTGCGGGAGTACATTGTACAAAAAATTTCATCTGGAAACTATCCACTCTAAGACATTAATAACAATTATATTTATGATTTTTGTTAATATGAATGAAAACAGTAGTTAAAATTGCTGTGTGCCAATCAGTAGGCTACGAATTGTATAGTATCTCATTTAATCTTTCAAACAACATTGAAATGGAGATATTGCTGTAATTTTCATTTTGCTGGTGGAGAAGCTGGGACATAGGGAAAGGCTCTAGAAGTAGGTCACACAGGAAGTGATAGAGCCAACTCAATTGGTCTTCTTTTTTTCTCACATGTTCCTGGCTTTTTAAATTTTTCTAACTACTTTATTGAAGTATGATTGACATGTAAAAAAACTGTACATATTTAATGTATATACTTAATGAGTTTGGGGATAAGTATACACCTGTGAAATCATCACCACCATCAAGGCCGTAAACATATCTGTCACCTCTCAAAGTTTTCTCCTACACCTGTATTATTATCATAGGGTTTGCTGTTGTTGTTAGATGAACAGTTAGCATAAGATCTACCCACGTAGCAATTGTATGCATTCAAGACAGTATTGTTAGCTGTAGGCACTATGTTGTATAGTAGATCTCCAGAAGTAATTTTCCTAGCATAACTGAAAACTTGTACATTTTCACCATAACCTCCCCATTACCCACAACCCATCCTCTGGTGACCACCATTCTATTCTCTGCTTCTGTGAGTTTGGCTATTTTAGATTCCACACGTAAGTGAAACTATACAGTATTTGTCTTTCTGTGCCTGGCTTATTTTACTTAACATAATGTCCTTCAGGCTCATCCATATTCTCACAAATGACAGAATGTCGTGCTTTTTAAAGGCTGCATAATATTTTATTATACATATACCACATTTTCTCTATCCATTCATCCACTGATGGACATGTAGGCTGTTTCTATGTCTTGGCTGTAGTGAATAATGCTGCCACAATCACTGGGGTGCATTTTGAGACTCAAAGACTCAAAGAGACTCAAAGATGTCTCTTTGAGATACTGATTTCATTTCCTTTGGATATATATGCAGAAGTGGGATTGCTGGATTATATGGCATTTCTGTTTTTACTTTCTCGAGGAAACTTCATACTGTTTTCCATAGGGGCTGTATCAATTTACATTCCACCAACAGTGTACAAGATTTCTTTTTTTTTTTTTTTCACATCCTTAACAACATGTTATCTTTTTTTCTTAATAACAGCTATCTTAACAGGTGTGAGGTGACATGTTATTGTGGTTTTGATTTCCTGATGATTAGCGATGTTGAGCATCTTTTCATACGCCTGTTAGAATTTCATATGTTTCTTTTTTGAGGAATGTGTACTCAGGTCTTTTGCCCTTTTTAAATCAGGCTTGTTTTGTTTTGTTTTTTCTATCAAGTTGTATGAGTTCTTGGTATATTTTGGATGTTATCCCCTCATTAGATATATAATCTGCAAATATTCTTTTTTCATTCTATGGGTTGCCTTTACATTGTGTTGGCTGTTTTCTTTCCTGTGCAGAAGGTTTTTTGTTTCATGTATTTACAGTTTTCTTTTTTTAAAAAAAAAATGTTTATATTTGTTTCCTGTGCTTTTGGTGTCATATCCAAAAAATTATCACTGAGACCAGTTAATGTCTAGGAGTTTTATGGTTTCAGGTCTTACATTTAAGTCTTTAATTCATTTTGATTTGGTTTCTGTGTATGATGTAAGATAAGGGTCCAATTTCATTCTGCATGTCCATATCCAGTCATTGCAGTAACATTTATTGAAGAGTCTATCCTTTCCCCATCATATATTCTTGGTGCCCTGTCAAAAATTAGTTGACTGTACATGCATAGGTTTATTTCTGGGCTCTCTATTTTATTCCATTGCTGTATGTGTCTATTTTTATGACAGTACCACGCTGTTTTGAAAACCATAGCATTATTCTTTTTGCTCAAGATTGCTTTAGCTATTAGGGTTTTTTTGTTTTGTTTTGTTTTGTAGTTTTATATGAATTTTAGAAAATTTTAAAATTTCTGTAAAAATGCCATTGGAATTTGATAGGGATTGCATCGAATCTGTAGATCACATTGGGGGTAGTATGGACATTTTAAGAATATTAATTTTTCCAACCTGTGAACACAGAATATGTTTCCATTCATTTGTGTGTGATTTCTTTCACCAGTGTTTTATAGTTTTTGGTGTACAGATCTTTCACCACCTTGGTTATATTTATATGTAAGTATTTTATTCTTTTTGATGCTATTTTAATAGAATTGTTTTCCTGATTTCCATTTTGTATAGTTCATTGCTAGTGTAGAGAAATGCAGCTGATTTTTGTTTGTTGGTTTTATATCCTGCAAGTTTGCTGACTTAGTTTATTAGTTCTAACAGATTTTTGGTAGAGTCTTTAGGGCTTCATCTACATAAGAGCATGTTCTCTGCAGATAGAGACAATGTTACTTCTTCCTTTTTGACTTGGATGTATTTTATTTATTTGTCTCTTCTAATTGTCATGGCTAGAACTTCCAGCACCATGTTGAATAGAGGTGGCGAGAGTGGGCAACCTTGTCTTGCTCCTGACCTTAAAGGCCAAGCTTTTAGCTTTTCACTATTGAGTCTGCTGTTAGCTGCGGGCTGGTCATATATGGCCTTTATTGTGCTGAGGTAGTTTCCTGCTATACCTAATTTGTTGAGAGTTTTTATGACAAAAAAGATGTTGAATGTTGTCACATGATTTTTCTTGCATATATTGCTATGATCATATGATTTTTACCTGTTCATGTGTGTATCACACTCATTGATTTGCAAATGTTGGACTATCCTTGCATTTCAGGGATAAATCAACTTGATCAACAGGGCTCCTTAAACTTTCTCTTACCCTATATCCATCCACCCTTCTTCTTTTTCTTCCCTCTCTCTCCCTCCCTCCCTCCCTCCCTCCCTTCCTTCCTTCTTTCCTTCTTTCCTTCCTTCCTTCCTCTGGTCTGTCCTTTTATTGAACTTAACATTTATTGAGCTCCTACCAAGAGCTAGGCAGTGAACTTTTCATAAAAGATTCGAAGTTAATCCTAAACTTAGGGTGAGTTACTTTAACTGTTGTCCTAATATGTCATTTAATATCAGCACCTCAAGCTAAAAAGACAGCAGGATGACACATTTTGAGAAGGGAGAGAGAATTACAGCTGGAAGTCACCTTGAGAATAACAGGCCGGTCTGGAGTTATGAACTGGAGCTGGGACTAGAGTTAGGGTGCTTTGTGCACTTGATCCCCTGGGATGTGAGTAGATCGTGGAATGAGGTGTGCAGAATGAGAGTGCTTCCCATGCCTTGCCAAGGACAAGTCCTGCTTCCCACTCCCCCTCTTTTTAGTTATTTTCCCTTTGCTTTATCCTTCTTCTTCTTTTTCTCCAGTTACGACTGATAAAGCTCAATGCATCATCTTTTCCTAAGTATGTTAGTAGAATATTTTTTTTTAAATAGAATTAAAAAAACACTGCTTTTTCAATTTACTATTGTCTATGGGCTAGAACCAGGGACTGGACATTGATATTCTTAGGTTCTCGGTTTGTCACCCTAAGTGGCCCTGTGCACATCATTAAGATTCAGACAACACAAGGCTGATTGTACCTCATTTATTCAATTGAAAAGGCCACATCGCGGGGTGGCTAATTATTGTTAGAAGGTGCTTGAAGCTCCTCAGATGACAGCCACCACAGAGGAGCACGAAGTCATTATAGTAATGACTTCTGCAAAACAAGCAAGCTCTTTTCCACAGAAGGTCACACGCTTGTGCACTGAGTCATTGTGGAGAATGAGGTCCACCTTCCAAGGCCGAACAGAGGGGCTCACCGCATGGTCCCATGGCCTAACTCTCTGCCATGTGAAGAGACTGAGCTGTGGGCGGGGGCAGCAGTATCTCAGGACTGCTCTGCCTCCCTGCCGCACCCTGCGAAGAGGCTCAGCTTGGAAGCAGCCCATCTGCAGCTGTGCAAAAGGGCAGTGCACACAGCACGGAGGAGACCTTGTAAGTTCCTCTCGGTGGTTCCTGGGCCAGTTCCTCCTTCCTTCTCTCTGTCCTCTTCATACCCTGTTCCAGTTCTTCCTGTTCCCAGGTGGCCACTTCCAGGTCAGAGCTATCCTGATGCCCAAAGAGAGCTTGCCTGGGCACTCAGCAAAGAGGTAAACACTTAAAGAGCCTTCACTACAAAAAGCACAATAAATGACCGTGTCTGCATTTTCACCTACTGTGGGATATTTTCCTTGCTGTTTTGGAATGGGTTGTAAATGCAACAGAGCCACTTTCAGTTTAAAAGACTGTGGTTTGCTAGTGAGGGGTTCATTCACCCCAGGCATCCACCACGCTGGCTGCTACTGATAAAGCCGCAGCAGACCCACTGCTTGCTGGAATGCCGACCCTCTTCTCATAAACTCACACACCCCACATCATCCCCCCACCTCCCAGGCTCTCATACAAACACAGGATCCCAAGGGAATGAAAAACCACCTTTTCACTTATCAGCGAGGATGCTTAACATACTTGACTTAAAAAATCATTTTGGAAGATGTCAAATCCCAAAGTAAGCAGCTTCTATTCAAACATAAGCCTGCTTTGGGGGGAGATCAAGGGCACAGAACTTTCCAAATTGTGGTTGAATTTAACATTCCAAGAGTCAGGAGGGCAGATTAAAATAAGACTTTGCTTGTAATAACATTTGGGGTTTGTTCTGCATTACTGAGTGCTTGATCCAGCCAGGAAGTCTGGTTTATAGAGAGCTTCGGTCAGCCTTCAGCTCCCATGTTCATCTCAAAAGCAACGTGCCTTTCCTCCTGAAGGAGAGACTTTGTCCTAGGACTGCTCCTTTCTTCCACTAGGGGATCCAAGCTTATTTCAAATCAGTGCTCTCTTTTCTACAGCAACAATTGCAGGCCAATAAAAACATCTTGTTTCAGAAAAGAATTTGCAAACAAGTATAACAGGATACTCTTAAAGCTGGTGCAAAGTGAATCAGCTCATTAAACAGGCACTGTCTGAGATACCGATTTGTATTGTTTAATCGGCAACTTACTGCTATGAAGTAGGTCTTTGCTTTTATTGTTATTCACATCATCATCATCATTATTATTAATTTTCCATTAATGCCTCCAAAGGCCCAAATCCTGGAATCTTAGGAACACAGGAAAAGAAGGGCATCAAGGTTGTTGTCTCCCACGCCTGCTTTTGGGTAGGACACTCTGAGGCCAGAAAGGCTGAATCTACCCTGCTCTGAAAGCCCTACAGAAGTGAATTCTAGAATCCTTTCATGGGAATCTTCCAAACGGCTTCAGAGTCTTTTCATCTCCTCACTGAATTTCTCTTTTTTCAGTGTAATTCAATATAATTTAAGAAAATTAGTGTATATGGTACTGGGTACAAACATAAAACCATGCAAATGCTACTTCAAAGAGCTCTTGTGCTAGGAAGGGGTGCACACATCCTCTGGAAAGCTACGACATTTCCTTCTGACCTTGGTGACAGTCCAACAGCTTTTGTTTCCAGGCATAGGTTTAGAAATTCGCCGTAACATCCTAAAGAGATATGCATTATTAACACCGATTTCCACGAGAGGAAACTGGTTAAACAGCTTGCCCAAGGATGCATATGTAGATACTTCAAAAAGTTCATGGAAAAATAGGACAAAAAGATAATAGATAATACATAATAGATAGAAAAAAGATAATACAAATCTTTCCACCTTTGAGAACGTTGGGTGAGAATCCCACATCTCAGATTTGAGAATCAGACATTACCTGAGTTTAATCTGGGCCTCAACAGTTAAAATACCACGGTATTTCAAAAAGTTCATGAAAAGATTTTTGTTCTCTCTTGATTCTTTTTTTCCATGAACTTTTTGAAGTACCCTCATATTTTAACTGGTGAGGCCAGGGTTAAACTCAGGTAATTTCTGATTCTAAAATCTAAGATACAGGATTCTAGTCTGTCATTCTCAAATCCAAAAGGATCTGAAAACAGTTATATTCATAAATTTGACATGAAAACTAACTTGGCAGCAAAAACCAGAATTACATGACCAGAATTACATGACATTACTAACAATCTTTATAAGTCCTTTATTCTGAATATGTGTACAGTTAGGTATAGAAATATTAATGCATTTTGAGACAGATTACTGCTCTTGCCCCTGCTGGGGTATTATGTAAAATATGGTGAATATACTATATTATCTTCTTAAAACGAACTTTTGAAAAAATGAACTTGGACACATGTACAGTCTCAAGGATTTTGCTTAGTAGACTGTGGACTTACATAGCCTCTCCAGGGGAAGGCTCACAGTAGTGTCTGTTACTATATAATAACGTGTGTGTGGGATAAATAAAATATGTGTGTATTTGTCCATTTTGTGTTGCTATAACAGAAATGCCTGAGACTGGGTAATTTATAGAGAACAGAGGTTTATTTGGCTTACGATTCGGAGACAGCTACATCTGGCACGGGCCTCAGGTTGCTTCTACTCATGGTGGAAAGCAGCAGGCAGCCTGCGGGTACAAGCAGATCACATAGTGAGAGGGAGCAAGAGAGACAGAGAGAGGGGAGGTGCTAGAGTCTTTTAGACAACCAGCTTTTGCAGCAACTAATAAAGTGAGGTCTCACTCAGGACCCCCCCCCAAAGAGAGCACTAATCCATTCATGAAGGATCCACCCCCATGACTCAATCAGTTTCCAACACTGCCACATTGAGGATCAGATTTCCACATGAATTTTGGTGGGGACAACACATCCAAACTCCATCACATGTGCATAAAAATAACAGAGTTAAATAGAACCTTTAAGCTGATGTGATTTAACTTTCTTTTTAATGAACGAAAATCCCTTCTGCAGTCCCTTTGACAGCTAGCGGCCCATTCGGCTGGTCTGATTGCCTCTACTACTGATGGTCTATTCCATCACTGGTCAATTGAGGTTATTAGAAAATACTACTCAGCTATAAAAACGAATGAAATACTGCCATTTGCAACAACATGGATGGACCTTGAGAGAATTATATTAAGTGAAACAAGTCAGGCACAGAAAGAGAAATACCACATGTTCTCACTTATTGGTGGGAGCTAAAAATTAATATATAAATTCACACACACACACACACACACACGCACACAAAAACCGGGGGGTGGGAAGAAGATATAACAACCACAATTATTTGAAGTTGATACGACAAGCAAACAGAAAGGACATTGTTGGGGGGGAGGGGGGAGGGAGAAGGGAGGGAGGTTTTGGTGATGGGGAGCAATAATCAGCTACAATGTATATCAACAAAATAAAATTAAAAATAAAAATAAATAAAAAATAAATAAATAAATAAATAAATAAAAGTTCCTTTCCAAAAAAAAAAAAAAAAAGAAAAAGAAAATTCTTCCTTCTCTTTAGCCAAACATTTTCTTTTCCTGCAACATCTCTATTGGCTCCTTGTCTCACAGCCAAACAGCTTGGCCAAGTTTTCACTTGTTCCAACTACACTACCGTCTGTAGTGCCCGTCCTTCCAATGGCTATTTTAAAATTTAATCGTTCACTTAGACATCTCAAAGTGACTTGAGATCTTTGATTCCAAGTTTCAGCCCATAAATTCTATGCCATTGGATGGATGCTTTTAGCTTATCTGTAGCTGTGACTTCCCCCGCTAATTTTATAGATGAAGCTTTTTAAATACTCTTCACCTTTAAAAGAAAAATAACAAAGTAAATGCTAAATAAATGATTTTTCCTCCTTTTTACTTCTTTACAGGGGAAACTTAAACTTCTCTGCCAGAATGTAGATACTGTATCTTTTCCAATAATTGGTTTGAGAATGGGGTTTATGATTCAGGGAACTCAGAGAGCCTGTTGTCCAGGGATGAGCCAGATCTAGCAGCAGGTCTGGAGATGTATGTTTCCAAAATAGTTTTAGAGCAAAGTAAGCTATTTACATCTGAAGTAGAACTTTTTAGCATTAATTTGAAGAAAAATGGATTTATGGAAACCAAGAGAGCTGCATTCACAAAGAAGCTGCACAGACTGATCGTCATTTCCCGGCAGCACCGGCTGCTGCAATGCTCCTGGTGGTAAAGGCGGTGTTGTAGGTCATGGGCCAATTTCCTCCATCACACTTGGGTTTCGGAGATATGGAGATGGTGTGTGTGCAGCTCAGGTGAGACCTGCAGTGGAGCCCATCCTGTGGTGGGGAACATAGTACACTGGGACTGACAGGATTTGACACTGAGACTCCCCACATCATCCCTGATTCTGAGGTCGGGAAGCGCTAACTGGGAAAGGTCCACATCTGTTCACCTTGTCCCTTGGCATTTCCAAACACATTCATTTGTATCACCTTTGATCCACTCCACAGCAAGTTCATGCTCAATGTCAATGACTCCAGACAGAAAATAAACATTTTTCCATGGGCAAATTTCCCTGCACCAGCCAAAACACCAGGGTTTTCCCTTATTTACCATATCCTTTCTATTCTGGCATTTGCTTGTTACTGTCACCCAGTGACCTTCCTCCAGTGTATGTCACTCTCAAAATACGGTGAGAGGTTTCACTGAGCACTACGCTGCTTTATGGTAAATTTTAAAAGCCTCAGGATACAAATTATTTATTGGTGGTTAATTCCCAATTAATCTTTATAAACTTACATTTTATGACCTAATTCCAACTGGGTTAATTTAACAAAATGTATGTGTTTTCCAAATTGCCTTCTTATTTCCACTCTAGATGAGAAATGTACTCTTTAGCTTTGGTTAAAAGAACTTGCGTCCTATCCTGTCCCCTTTAAGTAAGTGTCCCACTTTTCAGCTGGCTCTATGTACACACACACACACACACACACACACACACACACACACACACACAAACACACACGGGGGCCTATGCACTCTTGTAAACTACTTCTCTTGCTGTGTACCTAGTTGTCTTCTCTTTGTTACTGACCATATGCCACACTGTGAGGTCTTATCCGCCTGGTCCTACATGCTGTTGTGGTCCTTGATTTGTGAGTGTGAATCTTCCTTCTTAGCACGATGCTTCATTATTCCCCAAGTGCATTTATACACTGAGATATTCACAAGCTCTCCTGGCTGAATACAACCCCCACCTAGAAGGTGCCACCTGTGGCTACTGAAGGACAGCAGCCCATGTTTGTTCCTGTTGTTTCCTCTGCCCCATCTTAAACTCCTGTGGATACTTGGCTTCCAGCTGGCCTGGATGCTACAACAGCAGTCTTCCTTTGACTTAATTTCCAAATAGAACTGTCTTCACCGTCCTGATCTGAGTTATGTTAATACTGCACATGCCTAGGCCACCTGGTTTATGTTGCTTCTCCCTATAAAGAAATGCTCAAAGAATTCCTTGAGTGAGCCCATAGACCAGACCCACACCTGGAGAGGGGCTTCTCTGACTTGCATGACCTAATGCCTTCTTCTTTTAGGGAAAATAGGAGAGACCTGTCTATTCGAGAGAAATCAAATGGTTATGAGTCTAAATTCCTGACTAACGGAAGATGGGAAAATTGTTTCCTGTTTTTCTTCTGCTGGATGCCAGTTCTCCTTTCTCTGGAGCTGTCTTTTTCCCTGCTCCAATCCCATGTTGGCTTAGAAGGCAGGAACATGTGGATGGATGTGAATCTTGTCTCTGACATTTATTAATCGTTCTGTGTCTCAGTTTCCATTTGTCATGTGGGGTCATCACAGTACTTATTTCACAGGTTGGTCGAGAAACTTTACTTCACGCTGATAAACTGTCTGATCAAAAAGAGATGGTGCAGTGGATTTATAAAAATTAGGCAGTAGATTTAGAGAAACTTGAACATCTTTTTTGCAGTTCTCATTTCTGAGTCTATTTGATATTGACGGAAATCTGTCATGATGAATATTGATTATTTCTGGAAACTGTAAAGGAATGCTTACGGAAAGAGAGGTGTATGGTTAGGTCTTGGTTACTTCCAGGTAGTAGCTTCAGATTTATAAATACTCAGGTCCTGGCTGTGTTTTCTTAGCTGATAATAAGTTCACAGTTATTTTATCTAGTGATTACACAAACTGAAAAGGGCTGTATTATGATCAAATATACCAAGAGACACGAACCGAATGTGATTTTAATACTCTGGCATAATATTGTGTTTCTGACTTTGAAGAGTACCCTGTATGATTAAATCTCTCCACTTTTGTTGAAGAAAGATAATTTGCTTCAGACCGAAGTCAAAACAATGAAACTGCTTATGGAAAGATGACCTTTCTTGTCCTTACATGTATCAAGTAGATTCTCAGGGAAGCAAGCCCAGCAGGGATTCCATTTAACTCACTGACTGAATCTGCAAGAAGTGAAGACACCATCATTTACTTTTATTACTCTAAGCCAGCTTATTCTATCACTAGGCCCTTGAGTTTTCATGAAGTCACCTTGTTGAGATAACATTTGGTGCACCCAGCCTGATGACATTAGCTTTCTATACATTTTTTTTTTAACTCAAAGGTTATATTTTCCCTTCTAATTTTTATAGCAAGACCGTTGTTGTGATGTAATCCCATTAACATCTGGTACGATCAGGACTGAGAACCTGGCATAAAATTTTGCTTCCACACCTCAGATAAGGCTGCACATGCATGGCGTGTGATGATATTTTTCAGTGTGTTATTTGTTTCTTTTTGGAGTGAGGTAGCCCTGCAGCCATTCCTTTTAGTATTTCTATGTATTTATATCTATATTCTTAAGTAGGTCCATGCTTAAAATGCCTCATGGTTAGGACAATTACAGTAACTTCTAAAGAACCATCTGGAATAATGCGTGCAACAGGTACACATTGAAGTGTCATAGGGAAACACAAAGGTGAAAATAACAGAATTAATCTAAATGAGTAATTTACAACTGGCTGCCTCCATTACAAGAATACATTGCAAGAAACATGTTTGCAACCTTATTCGCATCTATGTTCTTATGGATTTAGGCTGTTAAACAAGTGTTCAGATAAAATATCGATTGTTATGTTTATTCTACAAACTAGCCTGTGGTGAATCTGGCTGTAGGAAAAGATAAAAAAGACCTCCTCTTTTTTGTCATTTATTTCTATTTCTATGATGATTAATTCTTGCCAAGAACTGTGAAGGATCTGAGCTTCACCCTTCTTATAAAATAACTGGTAAGCCTGATATTTTCATGGTTGCCAACAGAAAACATGAGATTCCCAGGTCAGAGTTAAAGGACAGTTTATTAGTCACAGCAATTACATTTGTCTAAATATCATTTTTCTTATGCTGATTCCCAAAACCCAGTTCCTAGGAGGCAGCACCAGGTGACACCTGCACCTACATTGGGTTGCATTACAAGGGAGGAACCCAAAGACAAGGGATCCTGAATCTTTCAAAATGGGCCGCAGGAATGCCTGCCCTTTTCTCTAGGGCAGACTCTATCTATCTTCCAAGGCTGTGGGCAAGTATGCCCTTTTCTCTGAGGGAGACTCTATCACTGTCTTCCAATGCTGTTCACTCTACAAACTTCCTCGAAAAGATTGTCCAAAAGGAAGGCAATCTGTGCCTCTGCTCACAGGATATGCAGAAACACAGGAGATCCATGAACAACTGCCTCTCAACAGTTCTCTCTTCTCCTTTAAGTTCACAGTATCACATCAAAACTCATAGCTAAAATAAATGATTGGTACCATAATGAAAATGATTTTGCCATCCTTATCTCTGTTTTTCAGGCATGTTTATATTTTAAACTTAGTGTTGCTAATTGTAGAATTACAGAATTTGTGTTGTTGTTATAGGATTCTCAAGCTTTACTGGGTAAGTTCAGGATAAGTCTGGGAGCCAGGAGACCTACTGTATCATGCCCCCTTCCTGCACTAGGAAGCTGTGATGTAGAGACCACATTTTCTAGCCCATCTTGAAGTTAGAGGCATCCCAATGAGTTTTAGGTAATGAATGTGAGCAGAAGGGATGTGAGTTTTTTTCAAACGGGGCCCATCAAACACTCCATGAGTCTCTCCTCCGCACCCTGTTTGGATGATTATAGGGTGAACTTGGAAGCTAAATGGAGAAGAAGGCAGGTCTCTGTGTGGATGTTGGCCATCCATTAACTTGTTCACTAGCTTAATTCTGTTATATTACATTACCATGTTTAAGCTATTACGTATTTTTTAGTCTACTTGTTAGCCTAAACTAACCTATACAAGTAAGTTGCGTTGGTTAGGAGCGATGCTGGAGGAATACGGGACGGTCTCTCGGCTGCCCAAAGAGTCTTCATTCTGACCTTCATAATCTGGGTAACATCTCTTGTAGAGATTTTAGAGTCCTCTTTCTCTCCTATAACAGAATCTAAAGTTGATTGAAATGAAAATTTCGGGGAGGTAAAGATAACAGAAATGCTCAGTTGCTCAAGCACCTTTCATACAAGTGAGGACATGTAATTTATGCTATTCTATGACTGACAAATACCTAAATATGCCTGTCGTTAAAGAAAAAATACTCTGACACTGGTTAAAGATGGTAAGGAATATTTT
Source organism: Cynocephalus volans (assembly GCF_027409185.1). NCBI lineage: Eukaryota > Metazoa > Chordata > Mammalia > Dermoptera > Cynocephalidae > Cynocephalus > Cynocephalus volans. The sequence continues at coordinate 123,729,870 of NC_084465.1, forward strand.
ATTCGAAAAGGGATGACCACAGTGAGGTTCTGTGGTAGGGGGAGAGAGATTGGACTCAACTTCAAATACAACAAGAAAAAGTGGGGATTTCCAGCCAAGGTGCAGGGTGGGGGTTAGTGGATAGAAAATCCGTAAGAGGAAACCTCAGGGATAAGGGGATTCTGGATAAAGGACTTGACAGGAACCTTGCTGGAGGCAGGTCAAGGTGATCAGATATCATGTGGAGGATGGTGAGGGGTGAGGGATTTGAACAGATTTGAGGAGTGGTCGGATATCAAGGGTGGAGGACACTCACAAGCAACTTAGCAGGATTCTTGCTCTTGAGGACAAGTGCCAAGGACAAGAGCTACTTGAACATGGGCTTCGAGGAAACTGACTAGAGTTAGGTGAAGGAGAAAGTATTCACAGTAGAGATTCCATAGTTGGATAAACATCTCCATAGATTTCGGAGAGCAATATCTTTGTTTGCCAACTTGTTAAAAATAACATTTAATAGAGCTGAAATAATAATAAAATTTGGTAGGAGTTGGGTTTGTGTGGCATAACATACTACATTGGTGTTGGCTTTGGAGACGAATGCCTATGGCTAAGAAGAATCCCATCGATCTGGGAATGCCAGTACTCTAGCTGCATGCTCATGAATGTAATGAGGAAATAAATACATCATTAACAAAATATGTTTTTTAAAATGCTACGTATTGATATAAAGCTGGGGTCAGCAAACTGTTTCTATAAAGAGCCAAACAGGAACTGTTGACTTCGTGGTCTGGGTGGTCAATGGCGCTGTGTAGTGCCACAAAGCCACAGGGGAGCAGGCGTGGTTGTCTTCCAATAACACTTGATCAATCCCTGATCTAAAGAGTGTCTGTTCTTCGGTGCGTAGAAAAACTTGTGCATCTCAGTGGAAAACTATGCGTGGTCTAGAACACACCCTTCAGGGTTTTCAGATTCCAACCCTGTGCATTCTCTTCAAGTTTCTTTTGCAATTCTTCCTGATAGGTAATGGACAAATATGCAGATTCTGCTTTTTCTGGTAGTGATTTAATTGACTTCCTCCTTCGCCCTGTGCCCCAGCCCTTCCAGGTTTGTCCCCACTTGCAAGTGATCTCTATGTTCCTTTATTGTGCACACGTTAGGTGTCATTATGACTTTTCCTTTGCATGGGTTGTAATATTTGCTTGGTTCACTCACATCATGTGAGTTAAATAAATTCTTGAACATGAATTCATTTTATTTAAGTTTGAGAGTGATGAATTTACCTTCTTCTGAAAATTATTTTTTATCTGTGTGTACGTGTGTGTCTGTGTTTAATAACCACATGTTATCAGTAGCTTTGAAATGAAGCCCTCATTTAAGGTTAATCAGTCTGGTATTTCACACGTGTGGGCACCCACTTGTTTTTGTCAACAATTTGACAAATAGATGGTAACAGCGTTGTATTTATGTAACATCTTCAAAAGCGCTTTTCTAACCATGATCTCATTTGTCTCTTTCAACACCTCACTAGGCTTCGTTAAAGCAAGTGATTATCAAAATTCCATCAAGAACGAAAGTGTGACAGACACATAGAAACTTAAACTTGGAGAACAAGAAAAAACAAAAACAAAAACAAAACCACAAATGAATTTCAGTGTCTTGTTGGAGAAAAAACTGTACTGAAGATCATCTGGTCACCACTCACTCAACTTATGTCCATCCGATGTTGATTTATTCTGATTAATATTCTTCTGACCTTTCTAACCTTGAGGTTGGCTTAACTGCACCATCTTTACCTAAGCAGCAAGAACATTTAACAGCTGAGCGTGAAGTTTGGTTCCTTTGGTCTGCATACATGACGAGTGTGAATACATTCAAAAGTGAACAAAAATTTACTTTTCAAATTCTAAGTTTCCGTCTGTCTTCTGCAAAACCTTCTGTCTTCTTCATGTTATAGTCTCGTAACTCTCAAGTAGAGACACATTTTTACAACGATCTCCTCACAACGCACTTTTCCCCCACCACACAGATACAAGGCCATCTGACATTCACCGGTGACAACTCAGCCCATGGCCCATTGGGAACGGAAGTGGCCCCCTGGCTCACAAGGAGAGCTTGAAGCAGCTCTTTGTCTTCTTAAAAGTTACATCAGGTAGTCTTCCTCAGTGTCTTTTGTATAAATTTAACTTCAGCATTACACAAACTTTAGGAATAAAAACTCAACTGGAGGAATACAAGCACGTATAAATAGGGGTGCCTGTGAAAGCCGATTACAGCTTGCACTTAAAATCCTGCACAGGAGGCAAGTGTGTGACAGAAAGCAGGTGACGAGGTTCATGGTCACTCCAGCTGGAAGGACTGCCATGGAGAACTTGACTATCTTTCTGCAAGGACGTGGCCAGATTATTATGTGTTCACTGCACCTGTGCCACTTTAACAACATGTGACATGTCTGAGCATTTTCCAGATTGATTATAGGGTGATTTTTCAGAGAATGTGTGCAGAGTTTCTATTTTAAACTTTAAGTGCGATGAAGGAAATTTTTACAGTAAATTATCTGGCTTGTAAGTCTATATTTCAACTAAAATTAGTATTAAGTCAGTTGGAGATTTGAAGGAAGGAGTAAGGAGAGGGTAGATGTAAGACTGTCTTGGAAATTTTCCCTAGAATCCAATTTTATGTCATTGAGGGTTTGTGTTTCCATTTGTTTCTCTATTCAGAAATAGCAAAGAATATGTGTTTTTTAAAATTTGAGGAGCCATAAGAATTTGTCCTTAAAAATATAAAAATATCCATTTGTTGGTAGTTTTCCCATGTATTAGTGTAAAAGTGTTATTATATTATATGTTATGTATATACACTTTACGTATTTCTAACATTCATATATGGCTGAAGGTCACATAGAATGAAAATTATGATATTTGGGGTCTTACTGACTTAAGTCATTTTAAACACAAGTTATTTAATGTAACTTTTTAATTGTTTACAGACTATTAAATGTCTGAAATTATTTTACTATGGTTAAGGGTAAAATGAAAACCTTCACACACTCATTTGAGTTTTCCTCATCTTTATGATGAGCTGATGAATATTCAAAGGAAATTAAATGTCTGTGGTTTCAAATCTAGAGTCTAGTTCACAGAGTTGTGTTAAAAAGGCATTTGTGTATTTTCAATAAGAAGCCCATTGAATATTACTCATAAATTCTTAAAGGAACCAGGAATAGAAAGCTGCAGATTCCTAGGGACAGGGAAAATTTGACCCTAAAAGGTAAAGTTACATCCCAGACTTGGAAAACAGGAAATTTCAGATGGTTTTTGGCAAAACACACAGTGCTGCTCCTCCTCTTGGTGTGCTAAGTTTTCCTGAGTATGTGCATTCCTCGTAACTCAGGAATTCTCCAAAGGCTGAGATTTCAGTACCAAAGAGAGGAGTGGAAGGAAAAACCACAGCAAAACAATCTTAACAAGAGGAAGCAAATCGCATCGCCATCGTGACTCCTAAGCAGAATTGCAGACTTCCAACCCTTGCGGCAAGACGGGACATCTCCTGGACAGCTGGGGAGCAAGCTTCGTGTATGTGAATGAGCACATTCTGTGGCTTGTGCAGAGTGGCCGATGAACCACATGGCAGGGCTGGGCAGGGCCGTGTGTACTGAAAATACACGTCCCTTTGTTGTGTTGTTTCCCCAAGAGATCAGGGAAAGCCTGGATATATCCCTCTTCTTCGGTGCAGAGGAAAACACCCAACAACAACATCAACAACAATCACAACAGGACACAGAGTGGGTGTGCTCAAAATTCCATTGGCATGAAGTACACTGGGAAAAGCCTGGCAAGGGACACTGGCTGCTGAAAAACAGATTCCAGGCTTATTGTTTTGCTCCATGAGTAAGTCACCAAAGAAATGTGGGTGTGTGCGGTGGGAAGAAAAAAACAGACTTCAGCACAATGTGTGAATCATTTTGGCTAATTGCTAAAGAAAATATATATTACGTGATTATTTCACTTTTAAAATTAAAACAAAATAAAAACAAGCATGCTTCTCTATCCCCCAATTCATTTAAAAATGAAGATGGCAAAACTGTGCAAACCAACGTTAATTGATGCGCTCTGGCATGCCACCTGAGGCAGTGCAGATTTCCTAAAGTCTCTGAAAACATCTTAGTGTCATGAACCTTAGGGCTATTAAAACTGCAGCCAGCCCTCCCTCTGTCTTTCAGTAACCTCCAAAAAAGGAGTGTGGTGAGCTGGAGTTTGTGAAAGTTAGAATTTAACTGATGATCCACAGTAGGTCACCATGAATCAGAGTTTTTGTGGCCAGCCTATTCAAACAGGCAGGCGCTCACTGGTTTGTCTTTTGTTTAATTTGTTACAAGATCACACAAGATTATTTTTCAACAGAGTTTCAGAAAGCATCTTGGGAAATCCACAAAAATGGGCTGAATCATCGAACTAAAAACAGTCCCTACCGCATGTGCCTGACTCCAGATGTCTTGCTGTTCCTTCTTTGGGGAAAAAGTTCTCAGCCTCATTTAGATGTGAGGGCGGGGATGCCGGATGGATTGGGGTAGGCAAGGAAGCCAAAGCAGAATCACGATGTGCACTGAGGATCTGAGCACTTTTTCATCGTGAAGGGAAAGCGTATGTGATACAACCTGCCAGGTGCTTTTGGTACTCTAGGTGGTTATCAAAAATCAAACGAGCATGGAGATGCTATTGCAGAAAAGCGACTGGATTGTGAATCTGTTGCTAAAAATGATGATTTGTTGAAGCAGAGCACATTCCATTCACCCCACGACATTTGTTTTTCTTGTTTTTTTTTTTCTTTTTTAAATTTTATTTTGTCGATATACATTGTGGCTGATTATTGCTCCCCATCACCAAAACCTCCCTCCCTTCTCCCTCCCCCCTCCCCCCCAACAATGTCCTTTCTGTTTGCTTGTCGTATCAACTTCAAATAATTGTGGTTGTTATATCTTCTTCCCACCCCCCGGTTTTTGTGTGCGTGTGTGTGTGTGTGTGTGTGTGTGTGTGTGTGTGTGTGAATTTATATATTAATTTTTAGCTCCCACCAATAAGTGAGAACATGTGGTATTTCTCTTTCTGTGCCTGACTTGTTTCACTTAATATAATTCTCTCGAGGTCCATCCATGTTGTTGCAAATGGCAGTATTTCATTCGTTTTTATAGCTGAGTAGTATTCCATTGTGTAGATGTACCACATTTTCCGTATCCACTCATCTGATGATGGACATTCACCCCACGACATTTGTATCACATGTACCACATTTGGTGAAGGGACAGACCAAGCTAGTTTTCTTTCTTTCCTTTCTTTCTTTCTTTCTTTCTTTCTTTCTTTCTTTCTTTCTTTCTTTCTTTCTTTCTTTCTTTCTTTCTTTCTTTCTTTCTTTCTTTCTTTCTTTCTCTTTCTTTCTTTCATCTATCTATCTATTATTTATTTATTTATTTTTTAGCTCACCTATAACATTTTTCTCTCTAAACCCCCAAAGCAGGTTAGGTTTCCTCTGGCCTATAACCTAATTCCTCGTATTAGAGGAGGTGCTCATTTGTTTGCTCACATATAAGCCTGAAGAAAATGTGGCTTTTTGATGTATAACAGGGATGGACTTGGGGCTTCCACAGTTAAAACCAGTCTTCAGTGTAGACTCCAACAGCAAGAGTGACAGATGCACAGCAAGTGGATGAGTCCTTCTGTGTTTCGACACGGTCTCTTTTCATAGGAGAATCACGGTTCAGATAGGGAGGCATTTCTCCTGTTTAAAAAATGCCTATGAAATGCATGACTCATTCATGATGCTGTTGCAAACCGCCAAGAAGTGCCGCAGAGTCCACGGCAGCACAGACTGCAGTGAGTCTGCTATTAGACTCCTGCTGAGCCTGTTATTCCATTCGGGTGTCAAAGGCAGGTGGGCGCGAGGTGGAGGGTTCCCCCTGCAGCCCTCCAAAGCACTGGATGCTCCCCGTCTTTGACAGAAGGGGTCCAACAGGATAGGGCTCTGTGACACGGCTGCTCTTCGACCCTGTCCTGCTTCTAAATCTCTGTAAGTGTCAGGTTTTACTGAGTCAGTCAGTATCTCCATGTATTTGAGGAATTTGGCTCAGAGCATCATGATGTGGGGAGAGAAAGAGGGGGACACCAACTCCTCAGCTACTGAGAGGAAAAGACTCACAACGTTTCTAAAGCAGTGAATTTGAAGGCAGAAACTGCTTCGTCTCTAGCACCTGAAGAGAAAAGCAGCAGTGGTCTCCCCTTAACACAGCTAGAGCGACCACCTTGAAAAGTGGATGTTGGTGCAAACGTGATCTAAGTTTCAACGTGAATATGTTGCTGGCCTGTGCTGTGAGATTTCCAGGTGGTATTGGAAAGCAGCTCAAGACATCCCGCCAACAGGATTAGGTCCCTATCACATGGGAGGAGTTTGTTCTGCCGAAGCTCAGACCTACTGGGAGTGAAGGCTGAGAGAGAGCCTCCTGCTCCAGCCCCAGGGCAGGGTCTTGAGCACCTAAATAGCAACAGAGAGTGGACCATATCACTAGATTTTTTTCTGGTTCAGCTGTGTATTGAGTTTCAAAAGAGAATTATTTTTACTAAAAACAAACAAACAAAAAAAGCAGAACAATTGACTCACGCATTTGGATAATCTTGTCTCTTAGAACCAAGTTCAAAGCGATCTGACGCTGTCCCAGGATGCCTCCGACTGACAGAAACAGGGTCCCTTCTGTAAGAGACCTTTCCCTGGAAAGAGCCCAGATTTTTTCCACGCACTTCCTCCTCTGTTCTCGCTGTTATTCATGTTACATCAGACATCCCATGCTGTGATTTCCCCCATTCAAATGGATTCCCAACAAAGTCTCTTTTCTGATCAAAAGTTTTCTGATTACTTTCTTAGTCTTTAAAAAAAATGCTTTTGCTTATAGACCCCGTGCAGTTTCTCAAAACTAGTGAGGCACGCAGAAGCCAGAAACCCTGTGTGGGATGCCTGTTTCCACCCTGACAACCCTTCCGTGGATCAAAGCTCCCATTTCCTTCACCAGACACCAACATTCTTTGTTAAAATGGCTTGCTTCATTTAATTTCCATTAGTTATTGAAAAACAGTACTTTTCTTCTTACATCCCTGGACTCACTCCTTTTGGGAGGGTGTTTTCCTGTATAACAACATGGCTTATCTCTGATGTGTAAAGAAGTCACCTAGCACCTCTATTTCGGTGTATTTCTCCTCTCCAGCCTGGAAGTGTTGTAGGGCAGCAGGAACCTCCAGAGAACATGTTAGAGTGGACAGCAGAGTAAGCTGGCATTTTGGTTTTCAAGGCATTCAATGAACTCAGCTCAAATGTATTTACTGACTAAGAGTGGAAATCCTCAACAGCAGATTTTTGCTAGGGACAGAGTGGAAAGACCTGAATGAGGAGAGAACATATGTACTTTCTTTGCTTGTGTTCCATGGAATGGGAATGCCATGAAAGGAAGGGACTGGAAAGTGCAAGAACAGGAACCATTGTGTTGAAATAGTGTTGGCAACAGAGACTTTCAGTTTGAAGTGAATTTACACTGTTACTAGGGCTGGGGAACAATGAGCGTTTCATGAGGCTTGTTTACACACCCGGAAAATGCATGTAGCTTGTAGAAGCAGAGTGCTGTGGCCATTGTCTGACACTCAGTTATCGCTCACAATCATTCCCTTCCCAGTGGGTCAGCAAGTTCTGGGAGTCCTCCTATATGTCAAGGTACCATGAGCCATAAATCCATTTTTAATTAGCTTTGAATGAAATGCAAAAGATGATAGGCTCTTTGTGCTAAAAATGAAACCCAAACGGGTCTGGTTGATTTATGTCTAATTCAGAGTTGTAATTTAATTAAAACGACATACTGAATTTTAAAAAATCTCTCTGGCAAAGCCCTTCCCACATGAAACTGAAATGCGGAGTCTGATGGCTTAGCATCTCCGTGGTCTGTTTCTTTGCCACATTACTTAATATGTTCATTCAACCCTCTTCTACAGCTCACTTCCTTAACTGGCTTGTTTCTCACTAAATCACTGAATCTCTTAGTGACTCAAAGTTATGAAGCTAAAGTTTTAATACAAACTCATCTTTATTTCCTAATGGATAACTTATTTGACAATTCTTTGAAAATTAACTCTCTTCTTTACCAGGCTTATATTTAACGGAGAAGTTAGCTCTGAGGTTAAGAAGCTGAGGCAAGGTTACAAATGGAAGGTAAATAAAATGATGGATTTATAAAATTATTCTAGAGAGTGAAATTGAGATATCAATAAGGAGGTAAAATTTTAATAGTACATCTGGAAAATGCAGATTTATCATCAAAACTTTAATGATTATACCAGTTAGATAAGGGGAAAAATAATTTCTGTAAGGTAAAGTTTCTATCTTCTTTACTTTAATGAGAAAAAAATATTTAAGTTAAATTAAGTGGCAAAATAATACAGTTGTTTCAAAAGCAGTTTAATGAATTACTTACTCACTCTGAATCTGCTACCTGTCAATGAATCCCCACATTGGAGCATTTTTCCTAATACTCTGTGGTGTGAAATCTTTCACCTGTATTTGGTTATACTGGACAGGGACGGGGCACGTTTGCCTGAAGCATAAAATGTAAAGGGTTATGAAACAACTCAGTAATACAGACAAATAATAGTTTAATGTATTTTTTAAAAAAACATTAAAATTAATGCAAAAACATCCATACACAAAATATCAAACTTTTAACTGAGGACAGAATCATTACCTTTCTCCTAGTTATGCTCCCAAATTTTCTAGCTCTGCTAAATGTCAATACCTAATTTTTTTTTTCTGTTTTCTCTTTCCATATTATGTGTAAATTTTAATCTTATATCCTTTACTTTGTCCTTTTATTTTCATCATTTCATTTGTGTGTGGGGGGGTGTGGAGGGAGGGGTGTGTCCCTTTTTTACTTTTTTTTCATCTTTTGCTACTAGCTGTATGATCCTCAGCAAGTTGCTTCTGTTCCTCAGTTTCTTCATCTGTAAAATGAGGATAAGAGCAGCTACCATATAAGGTTATTGGGAGTCTTTATTGAATTCACGTATGTTAAGAGCTTAGAACAACCCTTTGTAAAAGTTAGTACTATACATGTTGACTTTTATTATTGCTGGGGTTTTTTGTTTATTTTGGCTTGGTATTTTTTTTTTTTAATTTTTAATTACTGTTGCTGTTGTTTTTACTGGTCCTGAAAGTCATATTCCTTTGTGTATCACCTGCGGTGTTTGGGGTGAAAAACAAAAGACCCCCACATGTGGGCAGTGCCCTGTTTCTCATCAGCCTTCTCTTGCCTCCAGTCCTTGGCATCTTCCAGCTTCCAACTCCTGCAGTAGCTGTAGTATAAATTGCATCTATAGAGATGGGGAAGGAGTGGGGCAGAGATACTCAGGAGTACAGAGGAAAATTACCCGACTCTAGAGCAAATATTTACTAAGCATCCATGAAGTGTTCAGTGTGATCTATGATCTGAAGACACAAATAAATTAGCTGTGTGGTTCTTCCCTTGAAGTTCAGTGGGTAAGACACATGGCAGAAATGGAAGAGTGGATTCGGGCTGAATTGGTCATTTAATTTCGTTGTATTTCAGTTCCTATATTCCGAGAAGTCAGCAAAGAAAACCACATAAAGACATTCTTTCATTTCATGTGCTAGCATATAGGAAATCCTCAAGAGATGTAAGCTACTATTACCACCCACAGTGGTAGGAAGCTCTTACATGATCATGAGTGTGGAGGCTCTCATAGCAGAAAGGATGGTTGAGTGGGTTCTGAAGACTGAGTAGGAGCTTGCCAGATGCACAGGAGGTGGGGAGGGAATGAGGATTCAGACAGAGGAAACGGCGATAGCACAGACAGAGATGTGGGTAAAATAGGGCATCAGGGAGCTGTGGCGGGTGGGCCTAGGCTTACACTAGGAGTTACCACCAGTGCCCAACATCTGAGGTCCACAGGGCTCCAGGACCCATGCTGCAGGCACAGCCGGCAAGCTGCTCCACACGTGGGGGTTTCCAACGCTTCACACAGATACCTACACAGCCTTCTTTTCCTCCCCCACCCCCTTTTTTTCTCTTTTTGCTCAGGGGCACATCTCTCTGCTTTTTTCCTCTTATCTTCTGACTTTCCTCCTCCTCCTCTCTCTCCTGCCATGCTAGGCTGCAAATACTTCCCAGGCTGGGGCTGCGTGCTCCTCAGCCCAGCACCCTTCGTGTTTAGGACATTGCCTCACATGGTGTAAACACCAAAATCTCTCAGTCGTGTGACAAACATTTATTGCTCACCTAGATGAGTCAGGCACTGTTCTAGTTCTTTGAGATATGTTATTAAACAAAGGAGTAAAATACTCCTGTCTTCCATGGCTTATGTTTTGTTAGGTGGAATAAGAAAGAAATGTGATGGACGTGGAAGATAAACAATAAACCTAGTACATGGGTAAACCCCAGGGAGTGTAGCATGAAAAAATCCTATTTATGTCTGACAGCGACTTTTTTATAAAATCATATTTCAAAGGCTTGGTATAAAAGGGAGGTGTAAGGTTTAATCAGAAATGTTGCGACTGGTCGTGAAATTAAAGCCATCATATATTTATGGTGTATATTTGCTCATCTTGAAAAATATTTCTTAAAACCACATGATTCTCAAATTCTGAATCAATATTTTGGTGACAGCATATATAAACACACACACACACACACACACACACACACACACACACACACACACACACACACAAGGGTTTGCAGATTTAATGAACATCATAATTTAATACTTGGGAAATAGAATATAGAGATTAGAGACTATACAGGACCAGAGAAGAGAGGAGTTAACTCCCAGTCTCGGAAGCAGCCTTGTGGAATCTCAAACCATCATCCTGCATTTGTAAATGCGGCCTTTACAAACTCCATTCGTCCTGGATGGCTTCCGACTCCACGATGTGGGAAAACGCAGACACACCGCTGACCCAGGTTTTATCGCAGCCCTCATATTCACCAGTTTCCTTACAAAATCTTCACAAAACACTGGCAGATGTTTTTTGACTCAAAGATATGTCAAATGCTTAATTAATTAATTAACTAATGAAACACCTAAGGTGTGCCAGGCTTTGCTGGAGATGACAGAAATGCATCAGTGAACGAAAGGACAGCAGCAACCCGTCCCCTCTCCAGCTTCTATTCCAGCAGGAGATTTATATAAAGCCCAGTGACAGCTGAGTTAATGCGACGTCAAGTGATTCCTTTCCTCATTGCCTAGCACTCTGCCAGTTGATGTACTGAGACTCGATGGAAATGTTTTTTTTCCATGTGCCACCCCTTGCTCCACATCCATCCTTCCTGGTCTTGTCCCAGGAGGCTGAGCCTTGGGAACAGCATTAGCCAGCTCCATAAACTGCTGCCTTCCTGTTGGGGTTGACCAGTGAGAGTTCCTGGCCAGAGACAGGAGGACAGGGAGGAGAGAGCACGTGGTGTTTTCTCCCTGCCCCCAGTGCTTCAGGGCATGGGCAGCGTCCAGGTCCTTCCATCCATCCGTGATGGGGCCCCTCTCGGTGGCTCTGTTTCCCTCTGTGCTCTGGTAACACTACCCTCTTTCTCACTCCCTCAAGCCTTCCTGCTATTGCTGACCTCCAGGGTCCTCAGCACCCCTTTGGTCTGCCCCCAATTCTGCAAATGTTCTTTTTCTTAAGGTCGCTCAGTTGAAAGATCTGAATGGGATTCTGCTGCCTGCTGACTTCTGATGGATATTCCAACTCTGTACCAACTACGTGACTCTCGGTGAGGAGTCGAAGGATGAACTCATGCTCTAAGCAAGCGAACTCAGCAGCAAGCATGCATGCGGGTGACCCACTGAGCAGCAGCCATAACCTGAGCAATCTGCTCTCTGCCATCTCCACAGTAGACGAGTGAACTCGTGGGGTGACTTATAAGAAGTGTGTGTCTGTGTGAGGCACAGTGCCTTTTCAGGTGTCCTGAGAAAGCTTCAACTGGGAAATGGGCTTTTAGGAGTCACTTGGTTGAATGAAGGTGAGGGCCCAGTGAGCCAGTTTTCCACTGAAACTCTGAAGGTTCAGGGGTAGAAGAGGGTGATGTCCAGTCACAGGCAAAACTGAGAGAACTCCCCAGAGTGAAGGAGAACAGGTGATCTATAGAATTAAGACCAGGGAAAGGAGAGTAACATTCATGGCATTTTGGTGACACACATGGCTTGTTGAGTACTTGGGATTTTACGGAGAGTACAATGAAAAGCCACCGAAGACCAGGAAAGGGTGCCTTCATGCTCAGCTCTGAGGATGTCATGCACAACACTGTTGTCTGCCTGAGGAAGGTGGGGCCAGTGGTCTGTATGGTGTCCGGGCCACAGGAAGAAACAGGTTTGGGAAGAACTAGATTTGAGAGTCAAGTGAAAAGAGACTAGGTGTGGCATCCAAATGGACAAGCAGAGCAGAGACAGTCACACAAGCAGACTCGAGTGTCTTGCTGGGGAGGATGTTTCTTGGTCACTGTCATAGGATGCTAAGGGGATCATCTTAGTCAATGTCATGGGATCCTAAGATCAAGGCCATCAGAGAAGGCAGAAGAGGACCTCTGTTCCCAGTCTGTTAGGTCTCAGCTCTGGAATATATTTTTAAGCGGCTTTGTCGGCAAATTGTTTTGTTTTGTTTAAAATGGACAAAGAAAACTGGCAAATCTGTTTGCATGAATGATTTTGTTTTTGAAGTCTTCTAGAACCTGCTGTATGTACCAAGTCTTGTGATTGAAAGAGTAAGGCCTGAGGCTGCTCAGACCCAAGGCCAAGTACAGCTCTGCCATTATTGGGCATGTGGCTCTGGAAAGCGACTGGGTCTCAGTTTACTGGTGTGTAAAGTGGGGATAGTAATGGTGACTTTCTAACACCTGGAAAGGAACAAATGACCTCAGGGGAACCTGCTGTCTCAGAGCAGGTGCCCCTTAAACACCAGATCTCATCCCGGAGACACAGTCCCAACGTCCAGTGTTTAATGGACGTGTTTTATCTCCCACTTTGCTTCACTCCCCTGGGATCCCCTACACCACCCCCCAAAAAGGAACTGTGAATACCTTGAGTTTTGGGTCACACCTTGCAGGTAATTTTCTTGTCAGGTTGAGCCCAATTGAATGAGATTGAATGAGATTTCCATCTGCACTCCTCAGCCTGACCCTCATGTAAGCTCAGGCACTGAGAAGGTGGGAAGCTGACGGGTCAAATGGAATGTCCTAAAGCAGAAGTCCTTGGTCTGGACCAAGCCTCAGGGATACCTGGGGAGGGTTTAAACATCTCTGATGCCAGGGCCTCGCTCCAGACCTATCCGTCCAGTTTCAGGGGCAGGACCCCACCATCCACATTTCCAAAGCTCCCCTAGTGATTCTGATGTGTGGCCAAGATTGAGCAGCACTGTTCTGGTCCACAGAAGGACTGCGAGGAGCTGGGGCTGCATCACAAAGTAAATCCCTGGGCACGCTTGCCTTCCCTAAGGTGCCTGCATTTGCCGTTCTGCTGTCGCTGACGATGGGAAACACCAACATCGCTCACCCGAGCAGACGGCAACAGCATTCTCAAGATCTCAGCCATGCATTGAGTTAGTCGAAAAAGAAAGACATGACAGAGGGGAGCAAACCACTTCTATTTCTTATCCTGTGGTATATATCACATCAGAAAGCAAACCCCTGGATGCTGTCACTCCGAGTTTACATTGTGTATTCTTGACTCTGGGAATAAAACTCACCCATTCATTAATTCATTCACTCATTCGCGCGCTCAGCCACACATCTCAGCTGATGGGGTGTGCATTTCCCACCAGAACAGGAGCTCCAGGGGGCAGAACCCTGTGCTATTCACCAGCGCACCCCCACCTGTTCTTGCACCTTCTGTGTTTGTGTTGTCTGCTAGGACTGCCCTAACAACACCACAGGTGAGCGGCTGAAACAACGGAAATTCATTTCTCACAGTTCTGGAGGCTGGAAGTCCAAGATCAAGGAGCCGGTGGGCTGGTTTTTCCCGTGGTCTCTTTCTTGGCTTGTAGGCACCGTCTTTTCACTGTGTCCTCACATTGTCTCTCCTCTGTGCTTGTACAGGTCTGTCCAAATGTCCTCTTTTTATAAGATCACCAGTCATAGTGAATTAGCACCACCTCCCTGCCATGACCCATTTAAAATGAATCACCATTCCAAAGGCCCTGTCTCCAGATAAACTCACATTCTGAGGCAGTGGGGGTGAAGGCTTCAATATAAGAATTTCTCGGGTGAGAGGGAAGAATTCAGCCCATAACAGTGCTCAGTACATTTAAAAAATACCAAATGAAAATGTTTGCAATTGTGGAATTGAAGAAAAATGTGAAAATTCATTTGGGATAGTTGTTCGATTCTGAAGGGAGTGGTTTAGGGCAGAAATGATAGAAATTCCTGGGGGGTCTGCAGCAAGCTGACTTTATTCTCCATTCTGTTTTCCTCCAGAGAAACTGTATGTCAGCCCATTCCTTGCAGGAATTTCACAAGAGACAAAATCAAGGAAAGCTTTCTCATCTCCCAATGATTGCCAAGGAGGAAAGTGATCGACCGTCTCCCAATGTGTGCAGAGGACAGTGGTGAACAGAATAGCAGAAGAGCTGGTGCTTCATCCACCTGCCCCTCAAAGCCAACATTGTAGGTGGCATGAGACTTTCCATCATAAAGAAGTGACCAAATCATGCTGGCGTAGCGGGGAGACATGAGAAGCCCACTGCGCTCATGGTCAGCTGTTGCTTAGCTGTTATCAAACATCAGTTAGAAAAGTATGCTCAGTTTTTGCCTGTGTGATTTTGCAACCTGTTGTAACCTGCCACTGTTTGTGTATAAAGTTTGTAATTAGGCCATTGTGCCAAGGAACCTGAAAAGCCTGCCATGAATTACCATGCTTGGTAAAGAAACTGATGTCAGAGACATCTCACTAAAATATTACAATGTATAGCTGAGATTATTTACGACATGTCACAATCAAGAGAAGGAAGAAAACCCTCAGTAGATTATTCCTCCTTAAGTCTAAGTCACTGAGTGTTTTAGGGATCCCCTTTTAAAGAAATCACACACTGTTATCAATGAAAGTGTGCAAGATTGTGTCGTTACTTTCCTGTACTCCACTGGAAAACAACTGAGTCAGTCTTTGCCCAGGAAATAATCACATGCCATACTTAGTAGTATATTTATGTGTATCATTTGTTTTAGATCCTCTAAGGTCATCCAAGAGGTTCCCATGTCAAGGTAAAGATAAATGTAGAGATTAATCTAGCAGCTTCAAAGTTTTTATGGGTCATTCATGACAGGTGAGTTAGATAGTCCTTACTTATGAGACTGGAAATTAGGAGGCACTTTTACTTGCAAGCAAATAATTACTAGTATAAGTAAAATTAATATAAAGAATTAGGTCCCTTTCCTGAATGGGGGAGGGGAGTTGCTCAGGAAAAATCAGTTTGAATGCTTTGTGTATGCGCCTGTATGTGCATGTGTATGTGTGTGTATGCATGTATGTATGTATGCAGGTGTGTACATGTGTATATATGTGTGTGTATGTGTGTGTGTGTGTGTGTGTGGTTTGGAATGGGTTACTCAATGTGACACAATGTGACCCAATATGACACAATGTAGCACAGCATGACACCATGTGCCACAGTGTAACACAGCATGCACCAATGGGCACGCATCCCCATGCTGCTAGTGGGAGGCCCCTCACTCAGAGAAAAGTGCATAAAGCTTCTGAGAACCCACTCACCAAGGCCCCAAGTCATCCTGAGACAAAGTCTCTGCCTCGAAGGATCTCACTGCAGGGCTCACCTCCTTGCCAACACCTCTGTAAATAAAAGGGAAGATTTTCCACTAAACCCCCAGACCCAGTTCTTTCCTAATTGTTCGGCTTCTTCTCACTGGACTCCTGGAGAGTCAGGTGTGTGGTACGAGTGACTGCCAGCATGGGGGGTAAACTGTCAGGACAGTCTGATGTAGTTCCACTCTCTGTACTGGGACCATGAACAATTAATTTCTTCTGGGCCCTGGAGCCCTTACTTTTCTTAGTCTTTTCTTGATGACCTGTCGTTGAAGGTTGTGAAGGCTTTATGTAATTTATGCAATGAAGTATAGCTCAGTGCTATATATCATTTGACCCTCACCGCACAGAGCTGGGATTCAAATACTGGGTGTTCTGGCTCCAAACCCCAGGCTGTTTGAAATTCCTCCCGCACTGGCTCAGCTTGCTCTCCTATTTGGTTTCTAATAAAGTGAGTTCCAGTCCTACCTGGGACCCAGTATTACTGCCTTCTTCTGACAGAAACCGACTGACTCTAACGTCACCTCTCTCCCAGCCTCTATTGAAACTCTTGATTATACTAGATATTCTATAATTAAAATTAAAGTAAAGTGCTTGCCAGGGGACAGAGAAACACCACTATGTCTCTATTTTTATAAGGATACAACCACACCTAGGTTGCTGAGCAAAAAGCTTATGCTAAAATGATAAATTAGGAAGCCTTCTTCATTGCAAGAACATAACAGCAGGGATTTTTGTGTTCAGGAATTGCCACAGGCAATGAGTTTATGCAAATGACCCCAGAGGAGGGGCCGTGGGCTCCCAGAAAGCCGGTAATTACAGCTTCAACCCAGGCATTTCCAGTGATCAAGTCTCTGGAATGTAATCTCTCCACAACCCCCTTGGAACTCCTGAGTGATAAACAGTCATTTGTGATAATTGCCCATAGCAGTCCCCACTCCCTCCCAGAGAGGCCGTGGGGAAGAAGATTCTGCCTCCCCGCCCCTCACAGAGGGGTCATTTGGCCAGGGCCCTAGCGGCCCTGGCCTCTGTCTCTGCATCTGTGAAAGGCAGGTCTTCCTCAGCGCCCACAGTGCCCGGCTGCTCAAAAGCCACCTCGGGGTGCACATTTTCAAGGAAGGACACAACATCTAGCTGTTTCTTCTCTTCCTCTCACACCCAGTCCAAGGTGATGCTGCAGATATGGCTGACCATTTGAAATAATGTACAGAATTGAGCACAGAAGTGAGCTCCAGCCTTCCAGTGTGTATTTTGAGTATTTTATCACAAGTGTCAAGATTTTATGCATTACAGCATGCTCATGATATTTTCCCCATGTTTTATTTTGGGCGTGATAAAATCTGTAGCAATTAGTTTCTCACAAGTCTATTTTATGCTGAAGAATCTGTTGCTTCCTGTTCGTATGATTCCTTTGGTTCCACCTCTATCATGACTCTCTTCATTCCCAGATTGATGCTCCTGAGTTGGATTTGGCAGTTTGACTTTGCTTCTGCCTCTTGGGCTGTGCTCCGTCCTTTTAAATGCTACTTGGTAAGATGTCAAGTGCACGTTAGGACGACGTTATAGGTGAGTGAGCCATAAACATGATTTACATAGAAAAACGCTTGTGCCAACAGGAAATGAGGGAACTGTGTGTATAAAGAAAATGTTAAGGTTGTAACTTAAGAGTGTATTTTAATCTTGTCTGAAATGTGTGTATTTCTGTCACAGGAGCCTACAACAAAAACAGAAAGCGGTAGTATAGACAGGAATCCCATTGTAGGTACCTCTTATAAAGAAGGAAATAAAAACTCCGTCCCTCTGAAATTTGCAAGAGCATAAGGAATATTGGAAAGGTTTAAGACAGACTAATCTGTGTGAAAATGCTTCTCTCTTCAAAACAAACAACAAAAAAAGCACTTTCACTAATTAAGTTGTTGTGCTCTTTTCCTTAAAAAGTTTCCACTTTTACTTAGTTAAATAAAAGAGAAAAATAGTAAGCTCTGAAAGGAAAGTCACCACCTCTACAGCTGTTATTCAAAATATCACAGCTTAACTTCCCAGAAGTGCCTTCTGGGGTTGTTGCTGGAAGCTTTCTGTCTGCTGTCATGAACAGGATATTGAGACTTGCGCATACAGGTTAGGAATTCATAGATTCCGCATCATAGATTTTCTTCTCTTTCCAGAAGTCTGACTGGAGCATGCCGTGTGGCTGTGGTCTTACAGAAATTTACTTGGTGGGCAGAAATTTGCTTGGTGGAGGACCTGAGGTCAGGCCCTCCTGCCCAGCATCCAGCAACTCTGGAAGCACCTGCCCACTCTGGGTCACGAGGAACATTTTCATGTGCCCCCAGTTATTCAGTTCCTCTTGTTCCTATCATCAGGCCCAAATTATCTACATCTGTACTATTTCACACAAATTATACCTTTTAAATTTTTAAGGAAACGGAATTTTGTGCTCCCCACCTCCTCGAAGACAGAGACCAGGCTCAGAAATCACCTGCTCAGCATGATGTGATCATGACCACCTTTCAGGTAAGTATCCCTGTGTTTGTGGCACGTGTGCACTCAGCAAAGCCAACAGCCAGCACATGGGTGGGATGTAACTGTCAATATCCTCATACTGACTGGAGAGAGAAGGGCTTCCTCTCAGTCCCCAAAGCAACACAAGAAACACAGGGTTCCTACTTCCTTCACTTTAACACTTTTACTTGTGGCCCTAATTGAGACACTGAAGAACTCTACTGTATATATTCCAGTTAGGCTGAGATGCAGCTAGAGATTAATTTTAAATTCTTATGTGGTATTACCTAAATATAGCCAATAATAAAAAACAATGCCATTCTAGTTATTTATAAACCAGAGCCCACGATTTTGTCAGTCTATTTCCATCTTTTCATTCCTACCCATTCTACATTCTGAGGATTTTGACTGGCAAAAATGCAGCAACTGTTAGTGCATGTTGGAACCCAGCTCTCAAAGCACCTGGGGGAGTCCAGTCAGTTTTAGCTGTGGGGACCATCGTAGTGACAGCTCTGGGTCATAGTATTGAGGTCTTTGCTCTAATAGGGCAGGTTAGGCCTTATAACATCATAATAGCTATCCCAATAAAATGTATTTTAGAGAGCAACATGTTTGAGATTCTTAATGCTGTATTCAACTGTAGTTATTAATCATGCTAAAGTTGAATAACTGGCATTAACAGATAGTTATCCAATCTAAGATAAGAAAAATTTCAAATAAGATTCTTTAAATATGTTGCTTCCAGTAAACTGTTGTAAATCATATTACTGTTAGAATAATGATTAACAGAGTTAAAGCAAAGAATGTCTTAAAGTGCTCTTACTATATTTTATATTATAAAATTATAAAATATAATTATTTTATTGATATTGGTGTCAAATATTATACTTAATATATATTGACATAAATACGGGTTATTACATATAAAATATCTGCCTTAAGAATGTTATAAATACAAGCATTGTAATTAATAAATTGAATTCTTACTTGATTAAAATGCAGAGAGACATCCACATCCAAAACTTGCTTTACATTTTTATGTCTTGGTGAAATAGGTTTCCTATATATTTCCTAGGGAGGGGGGATTTCTGAGCAACCTTGTCACACTATAGCAGTGAGCTTCAGGTCTGGGAGCTCTTTGGGTGATTCTAATTGGAATGGGTTCTGTTCAGAAATATTTTGTTTGAGGAAAGGGGATGGGCAGATGGCAAAAAATATAAAAACAAACAAACAAAATAAACAGATTATGCTGGATGGAGCACGAGGGTAGGGGTAGTTGCAGTGTGTGGGCAGTAGCTTGCCTCAAGCTTCGGAGCTTGGAGCTTCGCCTTCCTGGTGTGAGCCCTGCCCCGTGTGATGTTACACCCCCACCATGTGACACCCCCACGCCATGTTACCCACCCACACCATGTTACCACCCCCACGCCATGTTACAGCCCCACACCTTCCAGCCACAGCTAAATGAGGCACATGATGCCTCTTTGTTCAAGAATAGAGCAGCAGAAATAATGATCCCAGGTTTCTGGGGCATTAGCTGCACTGGGACATTTCACAGCATCAAGGTTGTTCCAACTAACCCCCCTGTGACAAGGAGGCTCCAGCCAGCCAAGAGGACAGGGAGGACATCACCTGCTGTTTCAGAGCCTGAGGAGGTTTCACTGAGTGCCCACGGTGGATCTACCCAGGCGGGGCACTGGTGTTGGGTATGTTTCTCATTCGATATATGTTTAAACTAAGATCACTGCAGTTTACAAAAACAAAAACAACAACAGCAAGAATAGCAATAACAAACCAATTCCCCACTGTCCAGGAGCAGTCAGTGCCAGCCTGACATCGTTTAAGCACTCAAGGCCTGAAGAGATGGCTGCAGAGGGACGGGTGGCTGCAGGATGCATGGTCTCCATGGTGACGGTGAGGTTTCCTGGTGGAGTCTGGAATCAAGTGAGATTCCTGAGATCCTCTGAAGATTAGAGGGTTAAGGATCACCTCCTCTTCTCTTGCTCCAGCTCCTCTTATTTAAGCTGAAGCAAGGTATTGCTCCTCATTTTAGCACCAACAACGGTTTCTTTGGGACACCCAGCTTATTCTAAACAATTTACAAAGAAGAAAAAAATGTAATTTTAAACAGATGTATTTCTGGGTGTGGCCTATGAGGAGCTGAGAGGGAGGGGAAGGGGCTTTGCTCTGCAAAAGTGGTAACTTCTTCACAACCGGAAGGCTGTGGAGACCATGATAAGCAGAACTGGGTGGGAGGGTGTCACACAGGACCGGAGCCCAGAGGAAGGGGCAAAAGGACCATCTGCTATTCCTCCTGTTCCTCCGCGAATCCACCAGATCTTTTCCCAGGTTGGTGTCCAGGGCGTTACCCCCGTGGCAGAACTTCCTGGGTTCCACACTGAGGTCATGACAGCCCTGACTGCTGTAAGGTGCGTGAAGGGAGCGTTGCCTGAGGAGAGAGATGCCCCTGCCCCGCTGGCAGCTGTCGCTCTCTGCCTGCCATGGATTGAATGTTTGTGTCCCCCCAAATTCACATGTTGAAATTCCTCACCCCTATGGTGATGGTGTTAGGAGGTGGGGCCTGAAGAGGTGATTAGGTCATGATAGTGGAGCCCTCATGATTGGAATTAGTGCCATTCTAAGAGACCCCAGAGACCTCTCACCTGTCTGCCATATGAGGACACTGGAAAAGGCACCATCTACGAACCAGAAAGCAGGCCCTCACCATACACCAAATCTGCTGGCACCTTAATCTTGGACTTGCACCCTCCAGAACCAAGAGAAATCACAGTCTGTTGTTCATAAGCCACCCAGTCTATGGTACCTTGTTACAGCAGCCCCAGTGGACTAAGACATTGCCCTCATGCAAGTTATAGTGAAGGCCATGGTGGGCCCCTTTTCCGTTAGGATGCATGGATGTGACAGAAAAATTGTGGGTTCAAATGTGGAAAGGCTTGTTCTGTGCAAGTGGAAACTTCATTCTGGCAGAACTCAGCTCGATGTGCTTGGGTCCTCAAGTCAGTAGCCCAGATGCCTCCAGGGCCAGGCAGGAGGTGTGAACATCTGCCAGAGCGAGACAATTGGGACTGGTGCAGCTTGTGGCTGGAGCAGATGGGCCCTTCTTAATAATAGCTGACATTTATGGAGAGCATATTCTGAATTTTACTTATTTGCTGATTTAGTCCTTCCTATAAGTCTATGAGGTAGGTGCTCTTATAGTCCCATTTTAAAGATGAAGAGACTGAGGCACAGAGAAGTTAAGTGACACACAGTGTGCCATGGCTAGGGGCGACAGAGCTGGGAGCTGGAGCCAGGAAGTCTGGGGCTCACACCCATGCCCATGGCTGGTCCTGCCTCTGGGGTCTGCCACCTGAGAGAGTTCTTGGAGAAAGTGTTGAACAATGAGATCTTGGAAGATTCTGACGAAGACAGATGGGGGATGGGTGGATATTTGCAAGAACTAATGTGGCTAAACATAAAACCCAGTATGACACAGCGTGCTGGACATGACACAGACGTTGGAAGGCGGGTTGCAACAGTGATGTCTGGAGCTCAGAGCCCGGAAAAGCTCAGGATCGCTCCCGTTTCTGAGGAGGGCAGGTGGCTTTGTTAGCTGTGTGTGGGGGGCAGGAAAAAGAAAACAGGTGACCACGTGAGGCATCTGGGATGACATTAGCAGACAACCTGCAGCGAGCAGATGACAGACAGTGGAGCTGATCCCTGCTATTTAGCTTTCCTTTTCTTCATCAAAAAACATAACTTTCAATCTGAAAGGGTGAAATTTGTTCAGTACGAGGGTACTGAAGCGGAAGTAGGGCGAGAGAGCCACCTTCTCGGGAGTGCCCAAGGAGGCCCCTGACACCGGGAAATGGGTGACAAAGTCGAGGCGCCAAAGGAGGGAGCATGTTTGCTTGTCCCGGGCACCCCGGGCTGGCTGTGGAAGAGCGGCGGCTGGGTTCTGCGACAGCTCGGGGTTGAGGCTGGAAGAGAGAGGAAGGGAGAATGAGACGCTGGGAGGGTAAGCGGGGCTGGGGCCACCTCCAGGGGGACCCTTCCCGGGAGAGCCCGCTTTCGGGTTGAATGCTTTATCCTCTCCATCTGGAAATTCTTAACGCTCTTACCCCTGAACATGTGTTTAGTGAGAACGGGCTGAACTGGAAGCCTCGGTTCAGAGGAGTCCTTCTGCTGCCTCCGGAGACCCCCAGGCAGGGTCCAGGGCAGGTTCCAGGCCCTGCGGTGACTCCCTGGCGCCGAGCCACGCCCACTCCCTGGTGCCTAGGCCACGCCCACTCCCTGCTGCCGGCCACGCCCACCCGCAGGTGCCTAGGACACGCCCACTCCCTGGCACCGGTCACGGCCCACTCGCTGGTGGGCGCTGCCCAAGGAGAGGGAGACGGACTTCTCCCACCCGCTCCAGGTTTTCCCCACCCACAAATCCTGGAGCTGCCCTGCGTTGAGAAGAGGTGATCAGAACCTCATATGAATCGGTTCTGATGACTGATCGGGACTAACTTATGTTCATGGCAAAGGCTACTTAACTGAAGTGCAGGGTGTCCATTTTTTCATCAATCAGAGAACTCCAAAGTCAACTTTTACTTAGAAAAACAGGGAAAATGAAAAATCAGAGCAGAAGAGTAAGAAGAGACTAACGGGCAATGGCCATATGGAAATTAATGACGTACATCCTTCATTGTCCCTGAATTGAAGCTGCTGCCATGTGGCTAGAGGGAAGAGAAGAGGGAGCATCATATTCCCCATGAAAAATACATGTCACATTTTTGAAAGAAACTTTTTTTTTCTGTTGTATTTGTTTTCCCCCCAGGATCCGAAGAATTAAAATTTCCCCTTCAGTATTTATAGGGAAAATACGGGTGAGGAGGTGACCAGCCTCCCAAGCAGCGCACCAGCGATGGGCACAGTCCTGAGGCCTCTCGAGCATCCTGGACACCGAGAGGAACGCGGGGGACGCGAGCAAAGGCGCCTCCGCGAGGGCCCAAGTCTGATTCACAGCTGGTGCTTTGTCTGTCTTGTCCAGTGATCCAATCTAGACTAAGAGAAGGTATGAACTGCGTATCTTTGGGGCAATCTCCCAGAATATCTTTCAAAATCAGGCTTTGAAATAAATCGAGAGAAAAAATGCTTTAAGGTTTTGGGCTCAGTGATGTTGTTTAGGTGTGTAAATGGGAAATATCATTGATAACCCTTTATAAAACATGTGGATTCTTCTAAGACTCCAACTTGAATGTAGACCACCTCTGGCTTGCACGTGGAGGTGGGTATGGGAACAAAGCGGACTGTACCAGAGATATATTACCAACAGTGCAAGTAGCTGAGTCATCCAAGGCCTAAATTCTACATAGCAGAACACAGAAACAGAGTTTTGAAGTTCAAACAACTGCTTAAAAATCCAGTTTTTCAGCCCTAGGCAAGTTGCCTAAGCCTCAAATTCTTCATCTATTGATCATGCGTAATATAGAACCCACATTTTAGAGATGTTATAAGAAATCAGAGCACACAGTTTATGACCCACAATTATTATTTTGAGTGTGGCTGTGATGATTTAGTCTGGAACATCTTAAAACTGTCAATAGCAACTGCTCATGAGGGCATTTATAAAAATCTCAAAATAATTTTCATCACAATAAAGTTTTAAGCAGTGTAGCTTCCCAGCTAACATTTGATGAGGATAAATACATTGGCATATGTATCACTAATTAACCAAATGAGTTGATCTGTCCATGGAGCTATTACATATAGACCAATTCAATGTTGGTTTTAGATCATAAAACATTTTTTCATGGCTGCTGCAGAGAGAACTTCATCTCTCTATTCTGGATTGGGGGAGGTGGGGTGGGGTGGTTGGGGAGGGATTTAGTTTACTCAGGAGTGTTTTTAAATCAAGACAAATTAAAAATCAAAGGGTCAGAAAACACTTTTCTTTCCATGACCCCAAATCTGTTTGGATAATGTTCTTCTTGCCCTAACTTTCTGTCTGATTAAGATATGTACATATGCAAGTTCTTTGTAAGCTCAAGTCCCTGTACCTTTTATTAAGTTCAAACAGCTTGGCCAGCTCTACCAATTCATAGGTGTTTCATAGAAGAAAGAAACTACATTTGGCTAAGTATAAGGACAAACTGATGTGGCTCTAGATCTGATAAGATTGTTTATTTTATAATTATATCTTAGTTTGTAAGGTGGTCTATTCTCAATGGAAATAGAAAATCCTGCTCTTTTGGGACACACAGAACTATTTGCGATGAATTTTTTTTGTTGTTTTTTTAAGTCAGATGAATCCATGCTAAGAGTTCCAATCTTGAAGTCACACCTGACTAAGTTAAAATCATGATTTAACAAATTTCTAGATGTAATATTCTAGAGAAGATACTCAACTTTCTGAAGCTCAGTTTCCTTACCTGTGAAATGAGTGTAACGGTACCTATCTCTTAGTTTTTGTTGCGCAGATTAAATAAAATAACTTACATACAAAGCATTTAGCATGTTTGGCATGCATTAAGCACTCAGAAATGAGAGGTGTTACTGTTATTATTTTGATTCCTGATTTATGGCCACAATTCAGTTGCCCCAGAAATGTAAGCTGTAGATGAACCAGTGAGAAGCAATTATCGGATGTACCCTTTCATTTTAAAGTATCCCAACTGACCTTCACCAAGCGACATTGAAATGATATTGAAGCATTAGAATAAATACTCAGTAACTAAGAGCTCTTATTATTATTATCATCATCATGACGACTGTTACTATTCAGCCTAACCTGAAAATATGTTTTGGGGAGTTTAATTTTATTTTAAAAATTGTAATAAATGTCAATACAGACATTAATTCCACAGTAAGAGGTTATGTTTTTTAAATGGGTATAAAAAGATGGATTATTCTGGGAACAGAATTTGCCCTAGAAGCCAGTAATTGGTTATTATTCATTGTTATTATCCAGGAGATTAGATCCTTTGAGTAGCTTTGTGCATTAAACATCATAACAGTAAGTGGCAAAATTATCTAGAATGTGTAAGGAGCCTATAAATGATGGTGCTAGTTGTGAGTGGAAAGGTTAAGGCCCTTTGCGTGCATAAAGCATCCAGGTCATCAATAATTGAATCACCTAATTACTAAAATGTCTACATGCAAAATAACTTTTCAGTTGTAATCTGATAGAATCTGACTTCTATCCCTAACTTTTCTCAGTGGAACAATTGTTTATAAAACAATTTTGAACAGTATAGGCTTTCTTGGAAGCACAGCTATCATGTTACAGCCAAACCGAGTCTACCTATGTTATTTTGAAAACTGAACATTGTTTCTAGGAATAGAATGGAAACAAACTCTACACAAATAAATATCAAGTACTGACTTTTCTTAACTGATCTATTTTCTGCACCAAAGTTCATGAACAGAAGTTACTGCAGTGGGATGAATTAACAAGTATCTTACAGTTGTTTAGTGTTTTCATGTGAAGCACCTCATTTAGTCTCATAACAATGATGCTGTCTGACATCGTCAGATCAGGAGTCAGTGTCCTCATTTTCATTTGAGTAAATTAAAGCTTGGAGAAGCCAAGGGACTCCCTTGAGGTTGGAGCCCAGTGCCTCTTTGATATCTTTCCCTCTCACCCTGTTATTTTGGTGTTTAGTTCTTTGCTTGTTTGTGTATATGAAGTGAGCTAATCTTTCTGAACAATCCTAATGTCCATTTTCTTGTCTAGGAATAAATTACCTTTCAAAACATTTCCATCACAGAACAGATAATTATATAAGGTTGAATTGTGAATTCTTTGCCTCATGAAATAATCTACCCCAAGGCTGATAATTTTCAAGAATCCGACTCATATCCCAAAGCGTGGATGATTAAATAATGGGTGACCATTATCATCTTGGGTCCTGTTAACACTGAAAAATTGATCATCTCCTATTTTCAAGGAGTCAACAGTAGATACTGTATATTGTCTTCCGTGTTACAATCACCAAAGACACTTACTGGCTAGCCCATGGTTCTATATTTTCCCAAGTCCTTGTACCTTTTTCTTCTCCACCACTCTTTCAAGACCTACTGCAGCAACTGCATCGAATGTGAATTTTCTTGTTTCTTGTTAGAAGTACAAGAACCTCTGAGTGACCTGTAACTCTCAACTGGTGAGTCCTGCAGGCCTTGACTGCTCTCTTGCAGCTTTTATTGGACGATTACCATCAAGTTCTGTTTTGTTAAATAATGATGCTTCTAAGTATTTAGCTCTGGGATTTATCAGAGTCTTTTCCAGTAAAAGCACTTTTTCCAGGCATGAGAAAGAAGGCTATGGAGGAACCACACTCATAATTGTGACTCATGTGGTTTTTCCAGGTGGAGGAAGTGGTAAAGGGGAATTGTAGTATGGTTGTTCTTCATGTAGCTTTGGAAGGTTCCAAATGGGCAATCACAAGAGAGAAAGTGGTTTCTTTTCTTTTTAGGAGCAGCTATATTTCCTCCAGAAAGTGACTTTATCATGCTGTTCCATGGGGGAAAACTGTAAGCTATCTTAAAATTAGCCTTAGATGCTGTTCAGTATAAAAGTAAAATGATGCCTGGCTCACAAATGACTCATCATACTGGTTTGGCTTTATTTTTATTTCTTTCCTACTTTAGGAACTGAATCCCGAGAGAAACTGTTGGGGGAAGGTGGGGAAAGCAAAAAGAGCGGAGGGTGGACCCAGCCTCGTGTCCTGGTGACTTACAGGGGTGCACTATTCCTTAGCACTAAGTTAATGTGCAGAGAATGTCGGCTATGGTTATTAGGGCTATTACAATTCAGGGAATTTTTTGATCTTGGCATAACATATAACTGTTAAAAGAATGGTCTTTAATACATTGCCAGTTGTTCTAGAACAAAATAACAGCATAGATGTGACTCACTTATAATCCACATAAATAAATCTGTTTAGACTGAAAACATGTTGAGCCACATTTACTATCTGCTACTTTGGGAAGTCAGTGGGGAGTTTGCCTAAGAAAAAGTTTATACCCTCTGTGTAGAAAGGCAGCTAAGTCCAACCCAGAGCCCTTTAAACCAATTTGAAGTCTTGTGGGATAAATGCAGAAAGAAAAAGAAAGAGACAGAAAGGGGGGAGGGAGGGAGGGAGAAAAGGAAAGAAAGAAAGAAACCTTCCCTTTCTGAAATCAAGGAGAAATGATATAAAGGAAAAAGAAAACAAACAAAAAAGCTAAGTGTTAACAAATGAAAACCCCTGACTTGGACTCAAGATTAACAGGAAGCTGGAAGTACTTCCTCTCCCTTCCTCTCTGCATGTGTGGGGCTGGAATTAAGGTGTTGCCAGCCTGTTTTTCTTCTGCAGGCTGTATGGGAGAATGTGTTTCCTCACCTTTTCTAGTTCTGGAGGTCACCTGTGTTCCTTGGAATGTGTCCCCTGTTCAGCAATGACATCTCTCACCTCCACTTATATCACGGCTTCTTCTCTACCTCTGACTCTCCTGCCTCCCCTTTTCTCTTTTAAGGATCCTATGATCACACTGGATCCACCCAGATAGTTCGGGATAACCTCCCCATTTCAGGTTCCTTAACTTAGTCACTTCTGCAAAGTCTCTTTTGCCATGTAAAGTAACATATGTGCAGGTTCTGGGGGTTAGGAAACAGAGGGAATTATGAACAAGCTTTTGCAAATAAATTTGAAATTTTAGAAGACATGAACAAATTCCCTGAAAAACATGGTTTTCCAGAACTAAAACAAGAAGTAGAAAATCTTTATAATCCTATTTCTATGAATGGAATTAAATCTGTAGTTTAAAACGTTCCTGATAAGAAAACTCAAGTCCCAAAAGACTGCAGCTTTAAATTACTAAAGACTCTTAAGAAATAACACTAATCTTACACAAACTCAACCAGATAATA
The DNA here is from genome assembly GCF_027409185.1 of Cynocephalus volans. Classification (NCBI taxonomy): domain Eukaryota; kingdom Metazoa; phylum Chordata; class Mammalia; order Dermoptera; family Cynocephalidae; genus Cynocephalus; species Cynocephalus volans. The sequence continues at coordinate 123,758,085 of NC_084465.1, forward strand.
TCAAAAGAGGAAGTGCACCTAGACTCTTTGACTAAGGTTAGCAAAACCTCAATAGTAAATCTTTTTTTTTTTTTTTTTTTTTGGGACCGGCCACACCACGCTCAGCGGCCATCCCTATATAAGATCCGAACCCGCGGCAGGAGCGCTGCAGCGCTCCCAGCACCACACTCACCCGAGTGCGCCACGGGAGTCGGCCCTCAATAGTAAATCTTAAGGAGGACATTATAAGATAGGACCATTACAGGCAAATCATTCTTATAAATACAGGTACAAAAATCCTAGACAAAATATTAACAAACAAACCAATAGCATGTAAAATGAATAATACATCACAACCAAGTTGGGTTTATTCTATGGATGTATGTTTGATTTAAGATTTAAAATTCAAACAACGTGATTTGTCACATTAACATTTAAAGTTACACAGGCATCTCAACAGATACAACATAAGCACTTGGTATTTTCAGCAACTACTCAGGATGAGACTCTTAGTAAACTAGGAAGAGAAGGACATTTCCTTTATGTAATAAAGAGTATCTGCAATTTAAAAAATCCTACAGAAAATATCATACTTCATAATAAAACTTTGAAAACTTACTGTTTCACACTGGGAACAAGACAATATTCACTATACCAAGTTCTATTTAATAGTATACTAGAAGTCCTATTCAGTGCAGTAAGGCAAACAAAATAAATAGAAGTCATGAGAATTAGAAAGAAAGAAATAAAACTGTCATTTTGCATAAGCAGCATGATTATGTAGATCGAAAATTCATTAAGATATACAGATAAACTATTAGAATAAGTAAGTGAATTTAACAAAGTTACTGATTAAAGTTCAATTTGAGAAATCAAGTACATTTCCGTATACTTTAATGAACTGTTAGAAAATAATTATATTTAAAACTATAACATTTACAGTAGCACATAAAATCTAATTTCTAGGAGTAAATGTAACATGAGCAAGAGTCTTTTACACAGAAAACTGCATTACTGAGAGATATTAAAGAAGTCTTAAGAAAATAGAAGTGTATATTTTATTAGTGGATTGTAAGGATCAATATTGTAAATAAGTCAGTTCAAAGTTTCAATGTAACCCTTTTTAAAATCCCAGCCATTATATTTTAGAAATTGAAAAGTTGACTTTAAAATTTATATGAAAATGAAAAAGATCAAGAAATTTAAGATTAAAAAATCAAAGTTAGAGGACTTACACTCACAGATTCCAAACCTTATTATAAAGCTGCAGCAACTAAAATAGTGGTACTGTTTGGTGCAAGTAATAACCAAATAGATCAATGTTATAGCATAGAGAATCCAGAAGCAAACCCACATTTATATGTTCACACGATTTTTGGCATACAAAAAAAAAAAAAAAGGAAAAAAGTCTTTGCTATGCATTGAGGGAAAATAATCTTTTCTATAAGTATGGATTGTATTAATTGTATATGCATATAGGGAAAAAAAAAACTTTGATCCCTACTTCAAACTATAAACAAAAATCATACCAAGTTTATTTTGCATCCAACTGAGAAAGATAAACAAATCTCCTAAAAGCTATCATAAAAAAAAAATTATCATGAGTTGGAGAATTGGAGAAGTCAAAAATTTCTTAAACAATAAGTACACACACACACACACACGCACACACACACAGAGCAATCACCATAAAGAAAAAGATTGATACATAGTACCCCTTTAAATTAGAACTCTGTTTTTCAGAATGCACAAATTAAGAGTGAAAAAGCAAAGCACAATGTATAAGAGAAAAGAGTGCAAATATCCACCAAAAGATATTTATGAAAGTATTTTTAATAGCTTCATTCATAATAGCCCCAAACTGGAAACAGCTCAAATATCCTTTAACAGCATAATGTTAAATTGTATTATACTCCTACCATGGAATGTATATAGCAATGGAAAAGACCTCCAGATGAGCGCCCATCAGACATGTTGCTGAGCTAGTACACACTGTCTGATACTGTTGGAGTCCATATATGAAATACAAAAACATATGGTAAAATATGTTTACAATGGTAGACATGTGAATAGTGGTTATGTTTTGAGGGGCTATGATTTGAAGGGGGCAAGGGAAGATTCTGGGGTGTTGGTAATGTTCTACTTAGTCTAGATGATAGTTACATGCCAGTGTTCTTTTAAAAATATTTAATATACTATATGCTTATGACTTGTATATTTTATAGCATAAATGTGCTTACGAAAGTTAAAATATTAAGGCCAAACTAGTTAAGGGAATGTCCTAAATAAAGATATTTTATCTGTAAGCAATCATGTAGTTATATGAGAGAACTTATTTGATACAATCACCATAATTTCAAGGTAGAGATTTTAAATTTTTCTGGATTTTTCATTAAGGTTGTTGTTTACATAACACAGGTGCCTGAATTTAGCTAAAAGGTTCTGAGCAGGGAAATTTGCAGAACTATCTCATCGATTCTTCATCTACTTTAGAATGAGTCATATGGGTAACAAGATTAAAACAAAAATGGCAACAGAAACTGAAATGTCCTGGCAACAGCTGTGACTTGGGATTCAGAAGACAAAAGATGTGATTCAAAATCCCGACCCTTGCCTTTGACTGGTGGTCCTTACCCAACCCTGCAAAGTCTTGTTTTTATCCTGGCCCATGTACCAAGGTTGTTGCAATAACATGTACTGAAAGAAGTGTTTGCTGGAAAGAGGACATGTAAAATATGAATGGAATTTTGCCAATAGTGTTTAATACACTGGTTTCGCAATCCTTTACCAATAGGACAGGAAGCCTGCTCTGAGGTCCTCAAATGGAAATCACCCTTTGTTCCCTTGGGGATGCACAAAGCCACTGTTCCCATAGCAACACCACCACGTGATGTCAGAAACCAAGGTTAGGCCTTGAAGGATAAAACAAAAGGGAGTGTTGGCTTGCTCACAGGGGAAGCATCCTGAAAAGGAGGTGCCCTGCTCCAGTAACAGAAGGAAGCAACGCCACATATGCACCTATCATGTAATTTTTTTATGCCTGAGAATTTTAAGTAATCCATTTTTTTTAAAGCCTGTATGTTTTAGAAGTCAGTATTTCTCTTGATGTGTCAGATCACTTAGAAAATCGAGTTTCCTTTTTCTTTCATGAACACCTAGTTTTTGAAATTGAAGGTGGAAGAATTCACTTGCCCAAACCCTCAAAATATCATCATGACTTTTGCCTTTAGCGGGGGTGTGCGCACTGCTCAAAGGAGAAGAGGGTGAAGGACTGTTTTGTAAAGATCTAAATCACATGAATGTGTGTACTTTTATAAAATGAATAGTTTTTTTTTAATGTTTTTGTGAATTCAAGATAAACAAGACATTATAGAAATATATTATGTATTGTTTAAAGAGACAGCGTTCTATGAAAACTCTAACTTAGCTGCCAAGTAGGGATCGACTTCTCTCTTTCTGTTCCCAGGGGACCAGGAGTCCCAACTGGTAGGTTACACTTTGACCCTTTTCAAGTTAAGCCATGACTGAATGTTTTACACGTGATGCCGTTAACCAGAGGAACTGATTCCTTGCTGTTTTTTTTCCTAAAGTAGATTTTATAGATAAAATGAGATATTGATTGCAGAGAAATCCTTAACTTAGAAGGCATTGAAATGGCTATTGAACGTGCAGATTCTTCAGTTAAAGTTCTGTGAACGTTGTGTCTTTAGCCTACAAAAAAGAAACTTTTCTTATAAAGTATATACTTGCTAAAATACTATCTTTTGATACTGGAGTTTTGTTTATGTAATAATTAGTTATTCAGAACAAATAAAATTCTCCAGTGTGTTTTGCTTATAAATGCCATTTACCCAAGATCATTAAAATGTACTAAATTTACATATATATCATATATATGTACACTTACAAGTACACACTTACATATCATGTATATATGCAATAAAGGTATAATAATAACTGTTATTCCTATGATACATAAAAGCTTTAATAATATATTTCATTCAACTTCACAACTCATGAAATATCTGTTAAAAGCTATATGAGCCAAGGAGAAATTGTTTAAATAACACATTCGTATTTTATCTCTTAAAATGCTTTCTACAATCTGCTCGCTCTTACCAAAAATGTGACACATTTACTCTCCTGAGATAAGAGGAATGTGTCACAATGACAGAAATAATTATGCTTATTGATCATTTACATTATTTCAGGCATTAGACTGGTGCTTTTGAATCATGACCATCTTGATCTTCTCAGCAACTGTAAGATCCAGTGCTGTGAGTCCCAAGACAGGGTGCACAGACAGGCCACATCACTGGCAGAAACAGGCTGATGGGGCATCAGACCCAGGTTTTGCTGGTGACAGAAATAAAGCTTTTAAAAGTCTCTCTGAATGCTGCCTGTAAATGTCAAACACCATAAAGACCAGGTGACTCATGTTCTATCCATCCACACCTTCACGATGGGGAGGTGATGACTGCCTTGGTGAACGAATGCCTATTATGGGATGGTAAACACCACTTAGGGCAAGCTATGTGTGACTAGAAAGAGAACAACAACTTGCTCAAGGTGACATGTGTGCATTTCCCATTATCTCTCAGGTGACATGCCCTCTAAGTATAATAGTGAATCTCCCCCAAGGGATTTGCCTTGGAAAATATTATTGTGACCTTTCTTTTGCTGTATCGTGGAGTTCTTACCTTTTGGTGGAAGGTCAATCATTGTGTTTAAACAGAGTGAGCACCGAGCATACATAATGCATACAGCCTACTATTATTTCTTTGCAGGAGGCTTATTACAGGGTTTGGTATGCAATCTAAATTAGATGTCTGAAGAAAAATAATGCTTTTAAGTTTAGGAAATTTTAAAGAATTCTTTGAGTAAGATTCTCTCTTTAAAATTCTATAAATTTCCTGATAGCCTTTGAAGTTGTTTTTGTCTGAAACTAGTCTTATTTTCTCCATTCTTTAAGGAAAGCTTCTCTTTCAACCATCTACAAAATGACTTTCTTTTATGTGAAGAGAAGTTGTGTGCAATTATTTTATAATAAGTCCATCTTTGTAAACAACCCTATAATTTCCAGACTTTCAAATGTCATTATCATAAACACAAATCAGTGCTTATTCTACTTGGCTTTGAAGTGGCATGTAGGACTCACGTGGCTTTCTAACCTCTATCAAACTGGATTGCCTCCGTGAGTAAATCCAGCCAGCAAGTTACTATGCGTCCCACATTATAATTTTTCAAATTCTTGATACTGCTGATATGTGCAAGCAGTCCATTTTGAAAATGGAATCTGCCATTTCATCCTACTCGAAAGTAGGTGCAGGGAAATAAGTATTTCACTAAGGGTATTTGTGCAGGTGGAGTGAAGTCCTCTGAGGAATTGCGCCTTGCATGGTGGCACTCAGCTGTTACTCTAGCTTCACACTTTAAAGATGAAAGTTTATGAGAATATATTTTAGGCTAAGGAGACTTATAGATCGTTTCATCCTACACCAGTCTTTGAATCCTAGAGAGATTAAGTGATGATGGGTAAGTTATGTAGCACTCTCTGGACACCTATGTTTTAAGATAAGTTAGTTGAAGTACACAATCTTTAAGGTACAGTAACCTCACGTTTGCTCTGTTATGCTTAGTGGGGCATCAATAGGTTTTGTTTTACTCCAACAACTGGCAGCTGTAGGGTAGGTAAAGTTTTCTGATTTCTTCCCACATCCTCTTTTTTGGACCTAGGGTCAGTCATTTGCTAGATGTGTTATTCTGAGCAAGTCACTTCTCTCTAAGCCTAAGAAGATATAAATAATGGCAATGACCTTGTAGACAGTTGTAAGGATTCAGTGAGGCCGTGTTTTAAGAACTTCTCAGCACAAAATAAAACACACTCCTAAATATTTGCAGAACACAACATATTCAGTCGCAGCATGTGTAGAAAATCACAATAATTGTGCGTCACGCAGCAGTCTCCTTGTGATGCAGAGCGTGCAGTCAGGGGCTTAGCTGTCCTGGAAGAAGAAGGGACCACCCTAGTTGGGAGTCTGTGGCTTAAGCTGCTGCCTTGTGGAAGGAAGTGAGAAGGCCTGGCTCTGCCCAGGGTTAACCATGCAGGATGAGCCTTCTACACCTAAGCTCTCCTTATTTCTGAACACAACATGTATGGGAATTATCAAGATGTGTTTATGTGTGTGCATGTATTTTTAGGAGTTTAAAAAATATAAAAATATCAATCCATTAGATTTGAACTATTGCACCATTAGGAAAACCATATGTAAAAAATTACTAGGACTTATATTTTCTTCTTTATATGCTTAGGTAAGATGCACAGCGCTGAAAGATGACTGAGTTCAGGTCCTCCCCTTGCCACAAATAGCCACCTAACTTCAGGCATATCTTTTAAATTTTACTAAGCCTCAGTTCTCTTATCTGTGAAATCAATGGATTAGACCACGTAAACTTTAAAATTCCCTCCACTTATAATACTTTGTGACTCTAAAAAAAATTCTTCATACACATTTAGGAGCTTAGAATGCCCATCAACATTTACGGCACCGTGTTAATGACACTGTTCACTTACTGTTCATTTACCTTTTTATGAGCCTACCTTAGTAGTGGCTATGACAGCATCTCTTGCATGTGCCGTGGCTTTTCCCCACCTTCTTCTTTAATTATAAGTTGACCGAAGACCAGCAGGATACATTCTAGCATGTGTGTAAAGAGTCCCAGAGGTGAGACATAGGGCCTTACAGGCACAGTCTCATGGGCATAGCTCAAATTCTGCTAGCTTCCATAGACTACTACTACATTACAAACTAGCAGTTTCTGAGGATGAGGCATCCGGGCACAACGTGACCAAGTCTTCTGTCTCTGGATCTCTCAGGCGCCTACAGTCATTTCAAGATTTTCCTGGGAGTGGTCTATTCCGGAGCTGTTGGCAGGAATCTTTCCTGGAATGTTGTTGGCTGAGCTTCAGCCCCTCGGGTGCCATTGGCAGGTTGTTGCCACCCAGGCTTCTCCATCCAACTAGCCAGCGAGAGGGCTGTGTGTCTCCATTTTATTCCTGGATGAGTTTAACAGGTACATTTTTTGTGGGTACTGATATAATTTCCTTTTGTGCATATCCTTTATTATCATGCTTTTATTTCCTCTCTTTTCTTGCACTTTGTTATTTTGATAAAGCTTCCTTTGTGCCTGACTATTGTCTTTCTCTCCACTTACTTGCTATCTCTCATCTCTCAGTGGCTGTCTTTAAATGTTTGATAGAGATATAACAGGTTATTTTCCAATAGAGGGCAAATTTGATCTGTTTTCTCTTTGGGGACAATGCAAGGATTTTAGCACATCTTAATGAGCTGAATGCCTTCATTCTCTAACTTTCCTTTTATTGTGGTCTCCATGAACATGGGTAGCAGCAGAGCATGGTGTGTGGCCAGTAGAATAATGGCTCCCTAAAGATTCCCCGGTCTTAATTCCCAGAACCTGTAAATATGTTACTTTATATGATAAAAGAGACTTTAATTAAATATCCTGAGTTGTAGAGATTATCCTGGATTATCTGGTTTTCCCAATTTAATCACAAAGGTTCTTATAAGAGGGATGTGGGAGGATCAGGGTCAGAGAAAGGAGATGAGATGGGAATGATGCACTTTGGAGACGGAAGAAGGGGAGATGAGCCAAGGAAAGTGGGTAGCCTCTAGAAGGTGGAAGAGTGAAGAAATAAATTTTTCTCTGGAGCCCCAGAGAGCCAGGGCCCTGCTAACACTTGATTTCAGCCCACTAAAACCTATTTTAGACTTATGATCTTCTGAAATGTAAAATAATAAGTTTGTGTTGTGTTAAGTCACTAAGTTTTTGGTAATTTCTTACAGCAACCATAGGAAACTAATAATGCATTTGGCACTGGGAAGTGGGGTGCTTCTGTAACACATACCTTAAAATGTGGAAGGGACATTGGAACTGGATAACGTGCAAAGGCTGGAAGAATTTTGAGGAACATTATAAAAAAAGCCTAGATTGCTTTGAAGAGACTGTTAGTAGAAATATGGACGTTAAAGATTCTGCTGCTGAAGGCCCAAAGGAAGTGAGAAGCTCAGTGTAGAAAATCTGTCCCATTTTAGAGAATACTTGAATCATTGTTCACAGACTGTGGGTAGAAACATGAATGCTAAAGGTACCACTGGAGAGGACTCAGAAGGAAAGGAGAAACATGTTAATCAAAACTGAAGGAAAGGGATCCTTGTTATACAGAAGCAGAAACCTTAGCTAAATTGTGTCCTATAATTGTGTGAAAAGCAGGATTTGTAAGTGAGCAACTTGGATAGTTAGCTGAAGAGATTTCAAGCATAGTGTTGAAGGAGTGGACTGGCTTCTTTTTGATGATTATAGTAAAATGTGAGAGGAAAGAGATGAATTAAGAGAATAACTGATAGGCAATAAAGAACCAGAATGTGATGACTTGAGAAATTCTCAGTCTACCCAGCTTGCAAAAGATGCTAAGATTAGGAGATTTGCTAACAGGAAAGCATGATCTAGAGAGAAGGTCAAGGGTGTAGCTTGGCTGGACAACCTTTTATTACTGCTTTAGAAGGATCAAAAGATCAAAGCATTCACTCGTACAGAGGACTCTTTGTAGAAATTAAACATTTGATGCATGGCCCTCTTCAGCCGTCTCAGCAGAAGCCAGGCATAGAGGTGGAGTCACCTACAAAAGGCCTATGGAGGGAGTTCTCATCTAAAGATGTGAATCCCTGGCACAAATGCAGGAGATCCACAGGTTTTTGAGAAAGTCATATCAGCGGAAATGCTGCCAGCTTGGAATAAAGAGAACAGAAGGGAAAAAATGAAGGAGAACTGGCAGACTTCCAAAATTCTATAGGCAGAAAAGAGGCTGACAGAACTACTCAGCTGCAAACATGTGTTACCCTTGGCAAAAATGGAGGGATCTGGTGAAGGTGGATCTGGGGCTCAGGGCAAGGGCAGAGACTCAAGCCATAGGGCATTATTCTCAGGCCTTGAAACCTAATGGAGTTTGCCTGGTTGGATTTGAAATTGCTTGGAACCGATGAAGACTCTTTTTTCCTTTTTTCCCCCTACCTTTTTGAATGAGAATATCTATACCTGTTATCCTATGCCCATCCCACCGTGGTATTTTGGGAGCAGATACCTCATTTCTCTGTTTTCACAGGATCATAGATGGACATGAATTTTAACCCAGGACGGAGCATACCCTGAGTCTCACCCATACCTGATTTAGTTGATTTAAATGTTGAGATTTGGGACTTTGAACTGGTAAGACAAAGGTGAGAGTTTGGACTTGAGTGATGCTGTAATAATGGTTTGAGACTTTGGGGGACGTTGGGATGAGGTGAATGTCCTGCATGTGGGAGACATAAATTTTGGGGGACCAGAGGATGGACTGAGGTAGGCTGAACAATGACCCTGCGAAGACATCCATGTCCCAATTACTTGAACCTGTGGCTATCTTACTTTATGTGGCAAAGGGACTTTGCAGTTGTGTGTAGGTTGGTGATCTTGAGATGTAAGATGATCCTGGATTATCCCAGTGAGCTCGATGTAATCACAAGGGTCCTTATTATTGGAAGAGGCAGGTAAAAGAGGAAGAAACAGAGAGACACCAGCATGAGAGGGACTTGGCTTGGTATTGCTGCTGGCTTTGAAGACAGAGAAGTGGGGCCATGATCCAGGAACGTAGGCAGCCTCTAGAAGCTGGAAAAGACAAAGAAACGAATCATCCCTTTGAGCCTCCAGAAAGGAATGCTCATTACTGACATCTTGATTTCAGCCCAGTAAGACCCATATCGTATGACTTCCAGAACAGTGAGATAATAAACTTGGGTTGTTTTAACCCATTAACTATTTGTTATATCAGCAACAGAAAACAAATACAAGGTTATTGAAGCAGGAGTACTAATAGAGGTACATGTTGGTTGGGCACATAGCTGCCCCGGTTGTCCCCTTATTTTTCTGTAAGACAGGTCTATTGATTGCTAAATTTTATAAACAAAAATCAGTTGCTCTTTACGAATGATTTTTTGACCAACTCAAAGATGAGAAGTGATTCTGAGTAGGTTGGTGGCAGTCAGGGGCAGCAGCTCGTCACACAACACTGAAGAGGAAAGGAAACCACTTCTAAGTCAGTGTGGAGTTGCACTGGGCACCTGCACATCTCTCAGCCCAGGCCTGAGGGATGCCAGACTGAGGCCACTAGGAGAGAAAATGGTGAACACAGAAGGGCACCAGCATGAGCGACTGGAAGCAAGTCAATTGGGGAAAAGCCCCAGCAGCACAGATTGCTCTGGCATGATCTTCTCACATACCTAATGAAGAAAGCTGATAGAATTAATACTCTACATTGGGGCAACCCCACAGGCCAGGTCCAAAACTGTACTGACCTGAAATACTTTTGCCTATTTATACAATATTTGTCATAGGCTGAGAGACTGTCCTTTTTCTTTTTTTCTTTTTTTTTTTGCCTGGCACAGAATCAATAGAAAAGTGAATGCACGTTACATATTTTTTGTTTGTGAAAGGGCAGAATAAATCTTTAGAATTAAATCTGAAAAGGCAAGTAAGAAAAATAATGTAGGCAAAAATGTAACTACCTCATTTTTAAAACACTATGTGTCTCAGGACATAATGGTTACAGTCAGTGTAGCTTTCAGTGTAGCCTGTGCACCTGTGTGGCAGGTAGAAGGACCATATGTTTTGGTTTAATGATGGGAAAATCACAAACGTGGAACAGTTACTTTAGTGAAAGCTATAGAGAAAAGGGATCCCAAAAGCATCCGCTTGTGGAATATTCCTTAGGCATGTCCCTGGAACATGGCCCAAATCATAGGCTCCTCAAGTTCTTTCTCTTAGCCCGGGTGTCAGCAAAAAGCCTAGAAGGGACCAAGTGTTTTTCTATCCTTAGACCTTTGCAGGGAGGCACATTTCATATGTCACATGGCAAAGGACATGCTCAAAGTATCCAGGAAAGCCTCCTTGTAAATTCTTAGCCCAGTCAGCTTTGGATTTCTATTTACTTTTTGATTGTTTTCAGAATGAAGATGAAAAGGCAGGAACAACTCCATCATTCTTGTTAATTGCTCAGGAAAAAAAAAAAAAAAAAAAGGTTGCAGGATGTCAGTTCTTATAGGGACACTGCAGGTAATTCTAAACCATTCTTCTCATGTTTTGGGAAGCAATTAAGTGAGTCTTTCAAGGTCACATCACAAGCTTACAGCTGAGCAAGACCCACATGTTTGTCGTCAGTCTTCCAGACCAGCTGTCTTCAGACCAGCTGTCTTCCCACCACACCAAGGATGCCAGTTGACAAAGGTGATGGTTAGAAAGGAGGAGGGCTCAGCCTCTCTGTTGTTACTCAGGTGTGTTTTTAAGGAAATGCCTAATGTAAGACCCGCCAAGTATTCTCGGGAGCAGCTGCTGTGGTGCTAGAAGCTCTCACAGGACTGCGAGGTCTGCCCGAGCCAGTGGTAGACTTTGGAGAAGAATAAACACCCAGTGGAATTATAGTTCCACATCTGAAAGTTAAGTTACTTAGCCCTCTGTGTCTCAGTTCTCACTTATGTAAAATGGGTTTTATAATAACACCTATCTCGTTGGGCTGTTGTAAAGGTTAAATAGAATGATACATAAACACCTTCCTATCAGATAGAAGGCACTTGACAAAAGTGAGCCATGATCACGCCTGTGCTATGAGCCTAGGGTCCAAGGTGTTCGGGGCTGTCCCACTGCCAGATCACTCTTCGACAAGCCAGTTTCCTAATGTGAAGAGTGGAAGAGCCTGCAAAGTCTGCTGGTGTTTCCAGGCCAGGATGAAGACATCCTCACTGAAGACTCAGCCAGGCTCCTGTTCAATCCCCATATTTGCTTTGGGTAACCTTTGTTTTAGGTAATGAACCAAGATTTCTACAGACTCAGTTCAGCTTTACTGGAAACATGGGAGCTAATGTGTTACTTCCTGGTTTTTTTTTTTTTTTTTTCTTTTCTTTTTTTTTTTTAGATCTGTTCTGATCAGATCTAGAAAACTGTGAGCTGCAGACTCTGGAGTTGTCAGGTGCTTACAGCAGGAGATGACTTCATCCGCCTCCTCTCTAGCCAAATACATAGTGTGTTTCCTACACAGTTCCCTGTTGCCAGTCATGTTTTTTAGGGTGCATATCTGTGTCTCCAACACTATGCCAGGTGTGAAGATTGTGGAGGTAAATAACACACAGTCTTTCAGCAGAGACAAACCCATTGAGATGCAGGGTAACCCACTGAGATGCATGGTAAGCTGTGTTCAGTGCGGTGCATAGAGTTTAAGGCAGCTCCCAGGAGGGAAGCCAGTAGTGGCAGGGCGGAGCAGTGGTGCATCCCTAGGAGAGAGGCCTGAGAAAGCTGCACCCGGGGCAAAGGTGGTTGGGATGGGCAGGGGTGGGGGACAGTTACCATAGACCAAAGGAGCAGCAAGAACAATCATAAAGTTGAACTTTATAGGTGGTTCTGTTTCACCAGAAATGGACTTAGTGCCTGTGTCTCAACTGATTGAAATTTCTGTTTTCAGTGAACCTAAAAAAAAAAAAAAAAAAAAAAAAAAGGCACTATTTCCTGTTGTCCTATATCCTGAGGAACTCCAGAAAAAGATGAATTTGAAAGCTTCCATAAAAGATTCCTATCTTGGCCTCCAGGAATTTTGCTGTACCTGTCCACAAAGTGAGCAAATATCCACAAATATGATTTTCAACAGCGTCTCAAGGTGTCATTTTTTTATGACACCTTTAATCATTAAACACACATACGCAAAATGAGAAGGGGATGACTTGGCCTTGATGAGACTGTTTGCCTTACAGACGGGACGCACCTGTGGGAGCCTGACCCTCCCTGCAGCGTCTTTACTCAACAGAGGCTTTTCTATTCATCTTCATAAATGTGAGCAGGATGGAATTGAAGTTCACGTCCCTCATGAAGCTCTTTAAAGGAAAGGAAGGGAGATTTCCTGGCATCCATGAAGCTCACAACACTCCCATGGTTGAACTTTTTCTCAGTCTCTACTCATAACTCACTTTACCCCTGTTAAAATCTGTACCTGCCTGGCTATGCCTTACTGATTCTTTTACTGATATTGTACAGACTTACTGTATACCTTTACACCATATCTGTGTACAAAACATGACAAAGTTTAAACAGTACTCTTTATGAGTACTTAGAAAAATACTTTGCTACTAACTCACAGATGGTCAAAAGTTTGTAAATCTGGAATCCCAGCTTCTAGTCCACAAGAACAGGTTGGGTTTCAGAAGAAAAGACTCTTTTAATTTTTTGGTTGTTGTTATTGAAACATAATTGTACATATCTGTGGGGTATGGCTTTGAATATCAATACCTGTGTGCAATATGTGATGCTCAAAGGAGGATAAGTAGTATATTCAACATTACTCAAGTTTTTGACAAAGTGGTATATGGACTTTGTTCACCCAGATATAAAATATGCCTACTTCCCTGGTCTTGCCTAAGAGAAAATATTAATGAGATTTTAGGAGGGAAGGAACAAAACACCGCACAAAGCCTGAGAAAGAAAGATCAAAGATGCATCATGACCTCTGGCCATGCATGGTACCACCACGGGGCTCAGGTAAAAGGAAGGGTTGCGGGATGGACACAGCTCCTGTCAGTGCATCAGCCAGCACCTGGCAGTCTCCCCTCACTCTGTAAGTGAATCCTTGCTATGAAGAAGCCTCCAATTACCAGTTACCCTTAGACTAGTCTGCTGAAAGGAATGCTTGTTTTCTCTGCCTGGGCTGGTGCAGTAGCTAGTTGAAATCAAAGGCCCGTGGACCTATATTCAAGGCGAAAGTGATTATGTTAAACCCCTCCTACCAACTGGCTGAAAAGAATGCTCTTGACTGATTTTTCCCCCTAAATCTAAATATATGTTATTTGGGACCTCATCAGGAGTGATTATTTCTGCAAGCTGCTAGTTCTGGCTGCTGGCATGCTTCATTGCGATTTGCCACTGTCAATCTCTTGTATCAGAGCTAATGCACATGGCACACAGCTGTTTGTGCCCTATAGGAGACTTTAATAAGGAACCAACAGGCACTAGATGCAGCAGGGTGATGCTGAGGGCTTCGGTGTTCTGCCTTCAATTGCAGCAAACATCTACGTGAGGTCATTGACAGGAAAAGGACTTCAAACACAAACACAAGGTATAGAGGAGTTAAAATGAAAGCATTTTTTAACAAAGGATAAAAATGTAGGAGCCCGAGCATTCAAAGAAATGTTCACATGCATGTCACCAGGAGTCTGGGAGCAGGGACAAGAGAAGATTGTAATTGGCAGGTGGTGGGGGGGGGAGGCTGGGTCAGGGAGGACCCCCTGCTCTGAGCCTTGGGTCTCATAGGAAATCTGAAGCCACTCACAGCTGTGTGTGGGGTTGGGGGTGAGGGTGAGGAGAGCAGTCATCCCTATGTAGGAGATCGGACGTATGAGACACCAAAAGGCAGGGGACCAGTTGGAGGCCACGCATTCCTTCAGGGGGTATTGGGAAGTGCCAGGCAGTGTCTTTGAGCTGGAGAGCAACAAAACACTTCAGTAATGTGTGACCAAAAAAAAAAAAAAAAATCTGGGCCGTGCATACCCATCTTTCTGCTGTCTTGTATTTTCCACAAGTCTCCTATATTTATCAGAAAACAAAACACAAACCTATTTCAACTGGTCATGTCACCCCTGTCTCTGAATGAATGGTCCCAGCCACATCATCTTTATCTTAAGTTATTGTAATCATCACACATGGCTTTCCTCCTCTTGCTTTTGAGTGGCAGGAGGGGCCTCCCCCACCGGAACCCAGCAGGTGGAGCAGGTGAGAGCCGGACTACTTTGCAGATGAAGGAGTATCAGAGGCATGTGCAGCCTCCACCACCTTCTCTCGCTCCCCCCTCACCTGTGGACAGGGCACGGTCTCCATGGTGGAACAGATGTCACTCAGCAGAGCAGAAACACATCCTGGAGGAGAGGGAGTAACAGGAGAGCCGGAGCCGCAGTCCCTGGGTGACCTTGTGGGGCAGTGGCCGGATCAGCTCTGGATGGTTCTTTGAGACTCAAGGCAATGCAGTCAGGGCCTTGCTTTCATGCTGGATTTGACCAAATAAATAGCAAATCAGATGAAGTCCTATCACTGGTTTGTAATCCCCGAGAGTCCTTCCAGATTTAGATTTGTGTGACTCTGCTTTCTAATTTAATATATTTGGGGATGGAAGGGTTGAGGAGTCTCTTGGTGTTAATTTTTTTGCCATAGATTTCAAAGGATCAAGACAGAGGTGTTAAAATAAGTAGCACATTCAAAGTACAAAAAGTAGATATTTCTTATAAATGAGTCATTTGAATAACTTTTGCCTTTAAAAAATTCTTGACCCATTTACAAAAAAAGATAATGGTACCTTGTTTGGTATTTCCTTTGTTTGTTTTACTTTCTAAGAAATTGCTGGAGTTAAAAGACAATTATTTTTATTTTTAAAATGAGAAATTAGAAATATTTAAAAACATTTTTCTAGAGAAGGAGAAAAATGGTATTGAACAGATAGGAAAGAAATAAAAATAGTGGTGAAAATAAAAAACAAAACTATATGTTTACAGGAGCATGGCAGGATGGGTAATTAGAGACTGGACTGAGATGTCATGGGCAGCCAGGGCAAGAATGTGCCCAGCTGTGACTCACGGGGAGGGGAGGTCGTCTGACACCTGCCCAGGACATTCATTCAGGAAGAGGCAGCATGGCTCACTGTTAGGAAAATAGCAAATTGAAACAAGAAATCTGCTACTTTCCTGCATTTCCAGTGGTATTATAACCTGGCAGGTGTCTTCAGGAACCTTTGGATTTGAACTCCATTAGTGAATCATCTCTGATTCTGTCTTTTAAGCTTCTTTTCTAGAGTTTATCTGTCTTCCATTACATTTGGAATCATTCTTCCAAATCACCTGTGCTTTTTTATCCTCCTGTCTTTCATTAAGTGTTTGCCATTCTGGAGTTTAACTCTGTCATCCCACCTGCTTTTCACTCCCTGAGAGACGCATGGTTCCATTCCATTTTTTATTATTTCTCTTTATCTATCATCATGTAGCTACTTTCAAACACAAATGATTGTAATTGTTTCCAAACCACTGTGAATTTCTTTATAAAAGAAATATCATGTAAATACGCTATCAATTATTTTGCTAAACCAAACATATATGTTATCTGCTGTCTTCCCCATTTTTACCAATCTTATAACTCTATCAGGAAAAGAAATCAAGTGTGCCTGATGTGATTGTCCTATCAGTGTTCATAAATGTCAGGATGGCCTCTGCCTCAGTTTCTCTACTTCCTAGCCAGCCTCCAGTGCAGGCTGAGTATGAAATTTCCAGCTGGGCACAAAGTGAGGGGGGTTGTTCTAAACTGTGTCCGACGGCATTGTGTCTGCACAGCAGCATGCACTTCTAAGGGCTCGTTTCAGGGTTTTCCATTTGAGATACCTGCTCTTGTCTCAAGGGTGGGCATTATCTTTCTTTAAAGAAGTTAATGAATCGTTCTTATTCTCAGTTTCTTTTGCATTTTAAGTTGAAATAATTAATGCACTATTTCTGTTAATGGTCTTTACAAGGACCATTTTGTCTACTTCTAGAAGTCTGGAAATCCTGCAGTCATTAATGGGTATTAACCATTACTAACTTTGTAATTTTGAGAAGGGTTATCCCATTTCTATGATAGAGAAGATACTACCTTCTTAAAAAGATTGAAAGAGAGAATGCATATGAGATTGCCTCACCTATACTGCACACTCATAAATAAACTTTCATTAAGATGGTGTAGTTTTCTATTGATAGTTTTGGTGAAAGATCTAATATGGTATAATGAAGAGTGCCTGAGCTTTGTTGGTAAAGATCTAGCCTTATCACATCTCTTGTCTTCATGCTTTCTTGTGTAAATCTCATCTGCATTATGTAAAACCCTGGCATATTGCCTAACTCTCAATAAAAGTAGCTATAACTTGCAGTTACTAACATTTCCAAGTCATCTAATTCTGTTTCCTTTTCTGAAATCTGTTCAGTGCTAGAAATCTCTAATATGCTGTACAAATCATCATTCTTGATAAAATTCTGCATCAGTACAGCTAAAAACCGGACCCTGAATCATGGAAAATTTACCAGGGCAACGCCAAACCCCAAGACCTCTTCCACAGAATGGCTCACCTCCTTAGGTGAACTCTAATATTATCAGCTCACCTCGTTACCATCCACTCAACCAGCCCTGGAGTTCTGCCCAGCATCGAGATAGATTCTGTGTAGCAAATAAGAACACACTGCAGAATCTGCAAGCATACACCATACAAGTAACTGTATATGATCGATACTAGCAGGCAGATGATTAATTGTCATATTGAACACCAAAGGAGCAGCATAGCACTCTGCCGTTAGAAAAGAAATGAGCCAATGTGATAAATAAAAATTCATACAATGCCCAGTTCACTGAAAAAAATGCAAGAAATATTGTTTAACTAATTGATGGATAAATGGAACAGGAGCAAAAATGCATTCCATAATTAATTTTTTAATTGTGTAGTTGAATCAGACACTTCCTTTATGCTATGGCTTGTTTGTTCATGAAAAGGGTCGTTGTGAGTCATAGAGACACTGTATTGCAGAGTTGGAGGCCTCAAAGATTATCTGACTCATCCAGCTGATGAGGAGACTAATGTCCAAGGCCACAGCTGGTAAATGACAGAGGGAGCTGCTGATAAGGATCCTGTAAAACCCAAAGCAGTGAGAGGGAGTGGCAGCAAGAAATGAGACCAATCTAACACTAACCAGCTCTGTGAACTTGAGAGAAAAGTGCAAACTCTGGGACCTGTCAAGTGAGGGAGTTGGACTGAGTAATTGTAAAGTTTCTCCTTTGCTTAAAAATTTTGCTCTAAGCAGGAGACAAAGTTAAAAGTTTAGTCTTATACAGATGGTGCAGCGATAAGAAAAATAGAACATTTAAAGCAAACTCAAAATGAGCTTGCTTTTAGTAGTTTAGTCAGGTACACCGAATATATTATTATTTTAAAAAATAAATTACTCCTTCATTTTCTCATTAAAAAATGTCTCTGGAAGAGAGTAGACACTTTCTTATTCTGTTTGGCATGTGGAGCTATTCTAGGTACAACATTTATCTATAAAATCATATAAATAAAGAGAATATGGTAGCTTTCATGTAGTTAATAAATTGGAACTTCTAAATAAATTGGAACTCATTGTGTGTGATTTTCCTTGTGACTGAGCTATATTTATTTTTCTTTGGTGTTTGTATGAGACACTTTGGATGCTGACATGATGAGATGTCCTATAAATAGTGCTTTATTGCAAACAACTCATTTCTTTAAGCATAAAAGATCTGGACACTGTACTTACACAGTGGCAAGTGGATAGATTGATCCACGTTAAAGTGTCCCTTCTGTGAAATATTGTGTCAAGGAGATGATGCTCTACTGCAAATATCATACTCACTGCTGCAGAAAAATGGATAAAAAGAAAGAGGGCGCTGCCCTATTGCCCTTAAGCAGCAATTTGTCATGCTTCTACTGACTTTGAAACTTCAGTCTCTGAGGCATTTTCCTCTTCTGTGTGATATATATTTTTTAATCAACTGAGGATTGGGAGGAACCACATCAAATAGTGAGAGTAATTTTGTGTGAGTTGTGAACACATGGTTGGTAATCTACCCCCTTTAAAAGACTCTCCCATGTGCAAAAGCTCTCATCAGAGGAGACAGGCTCCCATTCCACAGCACCCTCTGAATAATTTCCCTTCAGAACCCATCTCCACACCCAACAACAGGGGTGGGGAAGACACACAGACTGCCCACTGCAGCTGCCTGCTGACCAAAAGACATGGGTACTCGTGTCGACATCGACTTCTAAGAAGTTTTTTCCATGCTGCTATTGGGGCTACATGGGAGACTCCAGACTCCAGGGCAGCTCTCCTAGAGCCCGGTCCTTTGGTGTGGGATCATAGAACAGCCATTGGCTACAATACCCCCAAGGGGCCAAAAACTCAAGCAAAATCTTCAGCTCAAGCAAAATGCATTCTAGCCCCAGGTGTTAGTGTTTCATAGTCTGGATGGGTGTGGGTTGAGGCGTGTGGAAGTTCAGGACAGGCTGTCTCAGTGTGGGGAGGGCATGGTTTTGGCATTCTCTTAGAAGGTGTCAGGGCATTTTCTAGAATGTGGAAACACTGACCCGCTCTGACCTTGGCTTAGGGGCTTCAAGGGAAATTTCTAGTTATCAGTAAAAGTCTTATTCAAAAGCACTTACTGTATTTAAGGACGGGGAGATCCTGTGGGGTAGAGACCAGGCTTGGACGGCCAGGAGAGTGGAGTAGTGATTGTGAACATGTTCAGCTGCATGCCCAGCAGGAGATGGAAGGACCAGAGAGCTACAGTAGGAGGTGTGTGTATGTGTTTATCCCCATAGAAACTAGTCAAGTGTCTCTGCTGCAAGAGAGCTAACTTGTCTCTGATATTCAGTTTAGAGTAATTTTTGCTGCAATAAAAATCATCTTTTAACCTTGGAAGATAAAAAAAGTATCTCATATTATTGAGCACTTATGGGGAGTCCACTAAGAGCTTATATTTTTCTTGTTTAATCCCCACAAGAATCCTCTGCGAGGCCCATTTCACAGATGAAGAAACTGAGAAACAGAGATATTAAGTAAGTTGCTCAGAGTAACACAGCAGTAAAGGACAGAGCAGGGTTCACACCCAGGCAGTGTGACCCCAGAACCCGAGTCTATACAACAAACCCACCCTGCCTCTCACAGCTAGCTTCCCGCTTGCATTTTGCTCTCATTTCTTCTTCTTTTGTGAGTTTTTGAAGGTCTATGTTTGAAGAAATCCATTAGCCACAAAGAACAAGTGCAAAAAGAGTTGTTTCAGGGTGGGTTTCTGGTATAAAAGCTGAGACAGTCCTGTGGATTCTCCCTCTGTAGCAAAAGTCTTCAGTGAAAGCTACAGTGGAGACAGAATTTCTTGCTTCCTATGCAGACCTTGGGATGAATAGCATTCATTCGACAAATATTAAATGTGCACCCACCTGGCACTTGATGTACATCAGTGAACAAAAGGAACAAAGATGCCCCTCCCCCTTTCTGCATTAGCACTCTGTTGGGGGAGGGGTGTATTAAAAAGTGACTCCATCAGTGTGTTACACAGCGTGTTCCCCAGCAGTGAGTGCTGTGGAGGAGGAAGGAGAGCAGGTGAGGCCAGCAGAGGGTTCCCCCGGTGGGTCTCACCTGGAAGAGTGATTGAGCAGCAGAGTAGCAAGGTGGAACTCACAGGGAACAGGGCACCAGAGAGTGATAGGTCTTGCTTTCAGGACTTGGCTTTTACTCAGAGTGAAAAGGGGAGCTATTAAGCAAAGGGGTGACATTGCTTGACTTATATTTTTAGTGTTAATAATTGCTCTGATTGCTGCATGAAGAATCAATGAATAAAGCATGAGGCTGAAACAGAAAGACCAACCAGGAGGCTATTGCAGTAATTCAGGAGAGAGATTGTAATTACACCTGTTTTGTCATGGTTGTGGCTGGGAAACTCATACGATCTGGATATATGAATTGGATTTGTGGACCCTCGGATGTGTGTGTCAGAGAAGGAGTCAAAGTTGACTCCGAGTTTCTGTCCAGAGCACCTGGAAAAATAGAATTGCCATCAATTGAAATAGGAAAGTCTGAAAGATGAGCAGTTAGGCAAGAGAAAATTGTTAACAGAGCTTTGGACATGTTGATTCTGAGATGCCAATCACTGTGGTTTGAATGTCCCCCCCAAGCTCATGTTAGAACTTAACCCCCAGTAAAGTTGTGAAAGGTGTGGTTTTTAAGTGGTGATTGGATCAGAGGACTGTGCACTTGTGAGTGGATTGATCCATTCATTGGGTAATGGGTTGATGGTTTAATGGGTGATCACAGGCATGGTTCAGATGGCTTGTGAGGAGAGTGTGTGAGCAGATTAGCTCTCTCTTGCTCAGCCCATTCTCACCATGCAGCATCCTGCATTGCTGTAGAGAGTCATCAACCAGAGGAAGACCCTCATCATGTGTGTTCCCTGGACTTCATACTTCCCAGCCCCCAAAACTGTAAAAAATAAAATTTCATTTCTTTGTAAATTACCCAGTTTCAGGTATCCTGTTAAAAGCAACAGAGATGGACTAAAACACTATAGACTATCCAAATTGGAGTGTGGAGTCAGTGGCTTGAGATACTAACTGGAATGTAGGAGAGAGGTCTAAGGTAGAGATATAAATTTGAGAGTTTTCCATAGAAAGAGTTAAGCCACGAGACTGTATCCTGACACCAAGGGAGTGGCACAGTGAGAAAAGAAAAGAGGCTCAAGCTCTGAGCCCTGACAATGATTGCTCATGAGGCATCTGCATTACCTCCTGCTTTATCACAAGTGGACATTTAATGCAGTGAGGATCACAGGATAATTCTTTTTTGCCTATGTCAATTTAAATCATACCTCTTGAGAAGGCAGGAGCATGCCCAGGGACCTTGCCAGGAGCTATGGACAGCCCCTACCTGACAGAAAGCAGGAGCGCCCTTCCACTGCTGTAGACACCACTTCTGAGAGGGTGTTCAATCACAGCCACCACCACAGTCACTGCCACCTGCCACAAGAGCAGCTTGCTGCCGGAGCAGCAGCCAGAGCCACTGTGTGGGCAACTTGCTGATCACTCAACCACATTGACACAAGGAGAGTCTCCAGTGGAGTCTGGAAAAAGAGAAAGAAGTCTCTCTCCTCAAAGCCCACTACAGAGTGATAGAAGAAGTAACTGCTCTCCCAGATGAGCAGACATCCACAAAGAGATACTAGAATATGGAAAAACAAGAAAATATGATGCCACCAAAGGAATACAGTAATTCTCAAGTACCAGACTACATGGAGCATGAAATCCTAGAAATGACTGAAAAGGAAAGTCAATAAATGGGGTAAAAGGGACAAAATCCATGATTACTTCAATAGACATAGAAAAAACACTGGACGGAATTCAACATTCTTTCATGATAAAGACTCTCAGCAAATTAGGTATAGAAGGAAAGTATGTTAACACAATAAAAGCCATATACGACAAACCCACTGCGAACATCATTCTGAATGAGAAAAAGCTGAAAGATTTTTCCTTAAAAACAGAAAGAAGACAGGAATGTCCACTCTCACCACACCTATGTAACATAGTATTGGAAGTACTAGCCAGAGCAACTACACAGGAGAAAGAAATTAAGGGCATCCAGATTGGAAAAGACAAAGTCAAAGTGTCCCTGTTTGCAGATGACATGATCTTATACATAGTAAAACCTAAAGACTCTACAAAAAAATCTAAGAGCTAACAAGCAATTTCAGTAAAATTGCAGGATACAAAAGCAACTAAAAAAAAAAATCAGTAACATTTTTATATTCCAATAATGAACTAGCAGAAAAAGAAATCAAGAAGCAAGCCCATTTACACTAGCTACCAAAAAATAAAATACGATGAAACAATTTAACCAAGAAGGTGAAAGCTCTCTACAGTGAAAGCTACAAATTACTGCTGAAAGAAATTAAAGAGGATTCAAAGTGATGGAAAGACATTCCATGCTCTTGGATTGGAAGAATAGATGTTGTGAAAATGTCCCTACTACCCAAAATAATCTACAGATTGAATGAAATCCCTATCAAAATACCAATGACATTCTTTAAAGAAATAGAAAAAATAATCCTAATATTCACATGGAACAAGAGAAGACTCTGAATAGCCAAAGCAATACTGAGCTAAATAAATAAATAAATAAAGTCAGAGGCATAAAATTACCTAACTTCAAATTATACTAAAAAGCTATAGTAACAAAAAAACAACATGGTACTGGAATAAAAATAGACACTTGGACCAAAAGACCAGAATAGAGAACCCAGAAATTAACCCATATACTTACAGTCAACTGATCTTTGACACAGGCAAGAAGAACACATATTGGGGAAAAGACTGACTCTTCAATAAATGATGCTGGGAAAACTAGACATTCATATGTAGGAGAATGAAACTAGATCCACACCTCTTGCCATATACCAAAATCAACTTGAAATGGATTAAAGGCTTAAATACAAGACCTAAAGCTATGAAACTCCTGAAAGAAAACAGGGGAAACACCTCAGGAAGTAGGACTGGGCGAAGACTTTATGAATAAGACCCCAAAAGCACAGGCAATAAAAGGAAAAATAAACAAATGGGATTATACCAAACTAAAAAACTTCTGCACAGCAAAAGAAACAATTAACAGAGCAAAAAGACAACCTACAGAACGGGAGAAAATATTTGCAAACTAGGCATCCGACAAGGGATTATTATCCAGAATATACAAAGAACTCAAACAACTTAACACTAAAAAGACAAGTAACCTCATTAAAAAATGGGCAAAGGAGCTAAATTGGCATTTCTCAAAGGAAGATGTTCAAATGGCCAACAGACACATAGAAAAATGCTAAACATCACTAAGTGTCAGGGAAATTCAAATCAAACCACACTGAGATATCACCTCACTCCTGTTAGACTGTTCATTATCAAAAAAACAGAATAACAAATGCTGGTGAGGATGTGGAGAAAGGAGAACCCTCCTACACTGTTGGTGGGACTGTAAATTAGTGCAGCCTTTATGGAAAATGGCATGGAGTTTCCTCGAACTACAGATAGAATTGTCATACAATCCAGCAACCCCCCTGCTGGGTATATACACAAAGGAATGGAAATCATCATGTCATAAGGATACCTGCACTCCCATGTTTATTGCAGCTCTATTTACAATAGCTAAGAGTTGAAACCAACCTAAATGTCCATTGATGGATGACTGAATAAGGAAAATGCAGTATGTATACACAATGGAGTACTACTCAGCCATAAAAAAGTATTGAAATTCTGCCATTCTCAGCAAAGTGAAGGAACTTAGCGAAAATTATGTTAAGTGAAATAAGCCAGGCACAGTAAGAGAAATATGACATTTTCATTCATAACTGGGAGCTAAAAAATAAAGAAAGAAAGAGAGAAGGAATGATAACAACTATTACAATAATTCATCAAACATTCAAGAGGGGCGGGCCGGCCCCCCCTCCCACTCCCTCCGCGGTTCTCTGGTGGGTTGGTGGCGGGAGGCGTCCCCTGCCAGTGTCGGGAGGACAAGGAAGTACGGGCGGGCCGACTGTCACTCCACGACACCCTGGACTCCGGCCCCTGGTAAACTTCCTGTTACTGGGAGGCAGTTACCATCTCTGTGGCCACCAGTTCGGAAAAAAGCCTAACCAATTTCTAGTTGGGAATAGTGTGGTAGGAGAGTTCCCAGGTCCGCTTGAACCTGCCGGAGAGCTGGCTGCAGGCGGGCGCTAGACTCGGTTTATACCGGGGGGGATACAAAGGTGAACAAGTCCCGAGAAAGATCTACACAGTGCTACAAAGGCACCCAGAGAGGCCGGTTGTCTGTGCCTACCAGAAACCTGGTAGACTTCCTGGGCGAGGAGGTGCCGAGCAGGGTCTTGAAGGCCCACCTGATAGACGAGGGTTGCAGAAGTCACACCCCAGCCCAGCACAGTGCACACAGAGTGCGGAGATGTGCGGCCAGGGAGGCAGAGACTTGACAGAAACCACACACCCTGTGGGGTCGCCACTGCACGATCCAACAGCCTGGGCCAGAGCACACGGAACAGGGAGAAGTCCTGCACAGGAAGTGAAAGCTCAACAGCGATCATACACCCTGTGGTACGTGATCCACCAGCCCAGCACAGTCCAAGCTGACCAGAAAGGTGGCTCCCCGGAGAAGCCCAAGACCCGAGGCAACCACACACACAAGGCACTAGAGGCCAACTGAGCAGCCACGGAGGTAGCCATACGAAATTGGCAACCACGGCAACATCCTAGTTAGTCATTAGTCTCAAACCGGTGGACTGTGAAACCCCCGCCACAATGAATAAACACCAAAAAAAAGATACCAGAAATACAAAAAATCAAGAAAGTACACCACCAAAAGTTAATAAATCTCAAACTCTAAATCCTATAGAACAAGAAGCCCTTGAAATGACTGACAAGGAATTTCGAGTGATAATCTAAGGAAACTGAATGAGACACAAGAAAACACAGCTAGACATCATGAGGAAATGAGGAAAAGTATACAGGATCTGAAAGAGGAAATATACAAGGAAATCAATGTCCTGAAAAAAAATGTAGCAGAACTTGCTGAACTGAAGAAGTTATTCAGTGAAATAAAAAACACAACGGAGAGTTTAACCAGCAGGCTTGTCGAAGTTGAAGAGAGAACCTCTGAACTTGAAGATGGGCTGTTTGAAATAACACAAGCAGACAAAAAGAAAGAAAAAAGTATCAAGGACATTGAAGAAAATCTGAGAGAGATATCAGACAACCTTAAGTGCTCAAATATCCGAGTCATGGGTATTCCAGAAGGGGAGGAAAATGGAGATTCCATTGAAAACATATTCAACAAAATAGTGGCAGAAAACTTTTCAGGTATAGGAAAAGTCACAGATCTTCAGATCCAGGAAGCTCAGCGATCTCCAAACGTATTCAACCCAAAAAGGCCTTCTCCAAGACATGTCATAGTCAAATTGGCAAAACTCAGAGACAAAGAGAGAATGTTAAAAGCTGCAAGAGAGAAGCATCAAATCACCTATAAGGGAGCCCCAATCAGGCTAACATCAGACTTTTCATCACAAACCCTAAAAGCTAGAAAGGAATGGGATGATATTTTCAAAATACTAAAAGACAAAGATTGCCAGCCAAGAATACTCTACCCTGCAAGGCTATCCTTCCGAAATGAGGGGCAAATAGTATATTTCTCAGACAAACAGAAACTGCAGGAGTTCACTACCACACGACCACCCTTACAAGAAATCCTCAAGGGAGTACTGGGTTTGGTTCCTGAAAAATAACTTCCACTGCCATAAAAACAAAAGAAAAATCAATACCCACTAGATAATAAAAATGGCATTCACGAAGAGAAAACAAGCAAAGAAAAACGCTATCTACAACCTAAGGAACCAACAAACACAGAAACCAAACAGTAAATCAGAAAGCAAGGAACAAAAGACACCTAAGACAACCAAACAACCAATAAAATGCTAGGAATAAATCAACACCTTTCAATAACAACTCTGAATGTAAAAGGCTTAAATTCCCCAATCAAAAGACACAGACTGGCTGACTGGATCAAAAAGGAGGACCCAACTATATGCTGCCTACAAGAGACCCACCTCACCCATAAAGATTCACACAGACTAAGAGTGAAAGGATGGAAAAAGATTTACCATGCAAACAGAAAAGAAAAATGAGCTGGAGTAGCTATTCTTATATCTGACAAAATAGACTTTAAACTAAAAACCATAAAAAGAGACAATGAGGGACACTACTTAATGATAAAAGGACTGATCCATCAAGAAGACATAACAATCATAAATATGTACGCACCCAATGTTGGAGCAGCCAGATTTATAAAACAAACTCTATTAGACCTAAAGAAGGAAATAGACACTAATACCATAATAGCAGGGGACCTGAACACCCCACTGTCAATATTAGACAGATCATCTAGGCAAAGAATCAGTAGAGAAACACAAGATCTAAACAAGACTCTAGACCAATTGGAATTGGCAGATATCTACAGAACATTCCACCCAACAACCTCAGAATATTCATTCTTCTCATCAGCACATGGATCATTCTCCAGGATAGATCACATATTAGGTAACAAATCAAGTCTCAATAAATTCAAAAAAATTGGAATTATCCCACGTATCTTCTCAGACCACAATGACAAATGAAACTCTGGAAACTATACAAACACATGGAAATTAAACAGCATTCTACTTAATGACATATGGGTCCATGAAGAAATCAAGCAGGAAATCAAAAAATTTATTGAAACTAATGAAAACAATGATACATCATACCAAAACCTGTGGGATACTGCAAAAGCAGTATTGAGGGGGAAATTTATTGCACTAAACACTCACTTCAGAAGAATGGAAAGATGGCAAGCGAACAACCTAACACTTCACCTTAAATAACTAGAAAAACAAGAACAATCCAAACCTAAAGTTAGCAGACAGAAAGAAATCATTAAGATCAGAGCAGAACTGAATGAAATTGAAAACCAAAAAACAATTCAAAAGTTCAACGAATCAAAAAGTTGGTTTTTTGAAAAGATAAATAAAATTGACAAACCATTAGCATGGCTAACAAAAAAAAGAAGAGAGAAGACTCAAATAACAAAAATTAGAAATGAAAAAGGCGATATTACAACTGATTCATCTGAAATACAAGGAATCATTCGAGACTACTATAAACAACTATACGCCAACAAATTTGAAAATCTGGAGGAAATGGATAAATTTCTGGACACACACAAGCTCCCAAAACTGAACCGTGAAGACGCAGAAAATTTGAACAGACCAATAACAATAAAGGAGATTGAAGCTGTTATCAGAAGGCTCCCAACAAAGAAAAGCCCAGGACCAGATGGATTCACAGCAGAATTTTACCAAACATTCAAAGAGGAATTGACACCGATTCTTTACAAACTATTCCAAAAGATTGAAATGGACGCAAATCTCCCAAACTCATTCTATGAAGCAAACATCATCCTGATACCAAAACCAGGTAAAGATATAACCAAAAAAGAAAACTACAGGCCGATATCCTTGATGAATATAGATGCAAAAATCCTCACTAAAATACTAGCAAACAGAATACAGCAACACATACGAAAAATTATTCATCACAATCAAGTGGGATTCATCCCAGGGATGCAAGGTTGGTTCAACATACGCAAATCAATAAATGTGATACACCATATTAATAAACTCAAACACAAGGACCATATGATCATCTCTATAGATGCTGAAAAAGCATTTGATAAAGTTTAGCACTCATTCATGACAAAGACCCTCTATAAGTTAGGTATAGAGGGAAAGTATCTCAACATAATTAAAGCCATATATGCCAAACCCACTGCCAATATCATCCTGAATGGGGAAAAGCTGAAAGCTTTTCCTTTAAGAACAGGAACTAGACAAGGATGCCCACTCTCACCACTCCTATTCAACATAGTGTTGGAAGTACTAGCCAGAGCAATCAGAGAAGAGAAGGAAATAAAGGGCATCCAGATTGGAAAAGATGAAGTCAAACTGTCCCTGTTTGCAGATGACATGATCCTATATATCGAACAGCCTAAAACCTCTACAAAAAAACTGCTGGAATTGATAAATGATTTCAGCACAGTAGCAGGATACAAAATCAACACACAAAAATCAGTAGCATTTCTTTTCTCCAATAGTGAACATGCAGAAGGAGAAATCAAGAAAGCCTGCCCATTTACAATAGCCACCAAAAAAATAAAATACTTAGGAATTGAGTTAACCAAGGAGGTGAAAAATCTCTACAATGAGAACTCCAAACCACTGCTGAGAGAAATTAGAGAGGATACAAGAAGATGGAAAGATATCCCATGCTCTTGGATTGGAAGAATCAACATAGTGAAAATGTCCATACTACCCAAAGTGATATACAAATTCAATGCAATCCCCATCAAAATTCCAAAGACATTTTTCTCAGAAATGGAAAAAACTATCCAGACATTTATATGGAACAATAAAAGACCACACATAGCCAAAGCAATGCTGAGCAAAAAAAAAAAAAAGCTGGAGGCATAACACTACCTGACTTTAAGCTATACTACAAAGCGATAATAACCAAAACAGTATGGTACTGGCATAAAAACAGACACACTGACCAATGGAATAGAATAGAGAATCCAGAAATCAACCCACACACTTACTTCCATCTGATATTTGACAAAGGCACCAAGCCTATTTAGTGGCGAAGGGACTGCCTCTTCAGCAAATGGTGCTGGGATAACTGGATATCCATATGCAGGAGAATGAAACTAGATCCATACCTCTCACCATGTACTAAAATCAACTCAAAATGGATTAAGGATTTAAATATATACCCTGAAACAATAAAACTTCTTAAAGAAAACATAGGAGAAACACTTCAGGAAATAGGACTGGACACAGACTTCATGAATACGACCCCAAAAGCACGGGCAACCAAAGGAAAAATAAACAAATGGGATTATATCAAACTAAAAAGCTTCTGCACAGCAAAAGAAACAATTAAAAGAGTTAAAAGACAACCAACAGAGTGGGAGAAAATATTTGCAAAATATACATCTGACAAAGGATTAATATCCAGAATATATAAGGAACTCAAACAACTTTACAAGAAGAAAACAAGCAACCCAATTAAAAAATGGGCAAAAGAGCTAAGTAGGCATTTCTCTAAGGAAGATATACAAATGGCCAACAGACATATGAAAAAATGCTCAACATCACTCAGCATCCGGGAAATGCAAATCAAAACCACACTGAGATACCATCTAACCCCAGTTAGGATGGCTAAAATCCAAAAGACTCTGAACGATAAACGCTGGCGAGGTTGCGGAGAAAAAGGAACTCTCATACATTGTTGGTGGGACTGCAAAATGGTGCAGCCTCTATGGAAAATGGTATGGAGGTTCCTTAAACAATTGCAGATAGATCTACCATACGACTCAGCTATCCCACTGTTGGGAATATACCCAGAGGAATGGAAATCATCAAGTCGAAGGTATACCTGTTCCCCAATGTTCATCGCAGCACTCTTTACAATAGCCAAGAGTTGGAACCAGCCCAAATGTCCATCATCAGATGAGTGGATATGGAAAATGTGGTACATCTACACAATGGAATACTACTCAGCTATAAAAATGAATGAAATACTGCCAGTTGCAACAACATGGATGGACCGCAAGAGAATTATATTAAGTGAAACAAGTCAGGCACAGAAAGAGAAATACCACATGTTCTCACTTATTGGTGGGAGCTAAAAATTAATATATAAATTCACACACACACACACACACACACACACACACACACATACACACACAACCTGGGGGGGGGGAGAAGATATAACAACCACAATTACTTGAAGTTGATACGACAAGCAAACAGAAAGGACATTGTTGGGGGGGAGGGGGGAGGGAGGAGGGAGGGAGGTTTTGATGATGGGGAGCAATAATCAGCCAAAATGTATATCGACAAAATAAAATTAAAAAAAAAAAAATTCAAAAGGGAAAAATACTGCATGTCCTCCTTCATAAGTGGGACCTAAGAGAAAAAGAAGGAAGGAAAGAAAGACCACAGTGGTGTGATGGGCTTGCAGAGGGAGAGAGCATACCTAGGGATACAAAGTGGAGTGGGGGAAACGGGGAGGGGTGGGAGGTTGGGGATTAATCGGGTGGGGGACATGGGGTATAATTGCAATTTGTGGTAATAGGCTTGCTGTCAGTATGGACCTGGCCATCGCATCTTGGGCATGAGTGGCTATGGTCAGCTTTGTACCCCACGAATATTCATAATCAATAAAAAAATAAGAAGATGATTAACAGCATTCCTTTTCACCCCTGTATACTTTGTTCTCTGAAATTAAAACACAAAGACATTCACAAACTTCATTAATCATTGAATATGATAGATTGGCCCTTCTCTGGAAAAACTGCAATGTAAAATAAACCTTCACTGTAAATAAAACAAAACAATAAAGTAAATTAAAAAATAAAGAGAGAGAGAGAGAACAGAACTGAGGCTACCTACCAGTGGTGGGAATGGAGGAGGGGGAAGAAGAATCAAAACATCATTACACTGTGTAGCATTGAATACACTAATTATCCTGACATGAACATCATATATTTCACACAGGTATTTATTATCAATGCTATATCCCACAGATATGGACAGTCAATTATGTTTCAAAAAAAAAATGACACCTCTCAAGACTGTAGGTAACAGTAACAAATCCCCAAATTTCCCAGGGATTTTGGGGGAATTCTTGATGTGACCGCCTAAGAATGGGGTGTAGGGGCTCTATCTGGGGGTCCTGACTTGGTCTAGAAGTCAATCCATAGATTCAAGCATGTTTCAAGTTGCTCACTTGCAAAGCAGAGGCATCTGAGCTGTGATGCTGCTGCACCCCACGGGGTGAGAAACGAGAACCCCAGAAGTATGAGATGACGGCTAGTCACCACTACTGATGTCGATCAGGAAACCAAGCACGGTAAAATGCTTTCTTGTTGTCAGTGATTTTTTTCCCTGAGTCAATATTTCAGAAACAAAACCGAGATATGTCTTTGTCTAATTGTCTGAATTTTTAAAAGCCTGAGTTCTGCTGCTGGAGTTTCTAAAAATATGACCAGTACATCGTTTGGGAGCCCAGGAACTTGCAGATGGGTGGTGGGCTCTCATTTCCGAATTTGGTCAGCACTCAGACATGACCCCCAGCTCCAAATTCCACTTGGAAACAGGGGTCTGGTCTGGATCAGTCATGCCAGCAAACATACTGTATATTAGGAATTTCATGGCTCTCATGAAGAAACACATTCTGTGGAACTTCAGACATTCTTTACTGAGCACAAATGATCAAAACATTTATTTAGGTCTCTGATAACTGAACATATCTACTATGCAGTGGTATGCTCTATCTTAGTTGTGTGAAAAAAAAAGTGTGGAGAATAATTATAATGGAATGGGAAAAAATGAGAAAAAAGATGCCAAAAAATCAACTTCAAGCCATTTGACCTAGAGACGGCTTTAGAATAAATCTTTAATGTGTTTTTTTGGCACACTGGTTTGAGCAGGAACTGTTTTTTATGTACCTGAAAAGAACTACCTTTGTAAAGGTCAGCTCACAGTGAGTGAAATATTGATAAGAGAGATCATTACTTCTCTGCTTTGTACGTTTTGTTGAATCAGGTTGAAATAAGGGTTTTCTTTTTATAGGTGAGAAAGAGGAATTTCTTCACCTGGGCCTTGGTTTGGTTTTGTCCTGTTGCTGTGGCTGGACTCAAGAGAACATTGACAGCTACTCGTCACATGGTACGACATGCAGTCAGAAAAGGGCACATCTGCAAATGGGACCATGAATCACAAAGAGCAGAGAGCCAAGGAGAAATTGTGGAAGTGGAGAGCTGGAAACTGGTGGAATTCTGGTAGGGTAGAGCCAGGTGGACGTTTGACCACATATGGTTCTTCCTCAGAAGGGCGTTCTTTCTCTGAATCTGTCCCATGGAAAAACTGTATGACTCCTAGAGGAAAGCTGCAGTATGACCAGGCAGCACAGAGCTTGGAAAACCACAGCCCAGCTTCAGCCAAAAATGTATTATTATTCTTGTAAAGCCATGAGGGTTTCCCCCGCCCTCTGCAGCACTCTGGTTCATTAACTTCCTCTGGTAATAACACAAGGCAGCTGTGTGGTGGGGGGAATGTGCCCAGAGGAGTCTACCAAGGCTCTGGGCTGACTGTGGTAAGGTTAGAGAACCTCTGTGCCTCAGTTTCCTCACGTCTAAGTTGAGATTGGTGGACATGGTGATAGACTGTCAAGGTCTTTCCTGGTTCTGAAATTCTGACACTTTCTTCTCCAAGGAAGCAAGTGTTACTGGAGGATCCTGGAGAAATTCTGGAGTGGCCTGGGAGTTACACACCCAGCCCCAGATTCTCCCTGGGATCAGGCCAAGCCTCACCCTGTGTCTGGCATGTGATGGCCTGGGGCATTGTCCCAGGGTCCAGGGGCACCAGCGCTAAGAGACAGTGAAACAGGAATCAAGGCTTCTAGTCCAGGTGGTCAATGGTCTCTCCTGTATATCCCCTGAAAATTTCATCTTCTAAAGACATTCAATGATTTAAAACTTCTATGAACTTTATTATTTCCAGAAAGATCATGCCGGCTTTACCGCTAAATATAACTTTCTCTCCAACGATGAGTCCAATGTGTCTTGCACTAGTGGCTCCAGATCTTTGAGAAACTGAGCTTTTTCTCCGATGGACTCACTTGTGGTGAAGACATTTTTCCATGTTACTGTTCCAGCACAGCTCATTTCTAAGAAATTTCTAATTTCCCTGGAGTAAAATAAAATCTTCAAAGTCAAAGAAGGATTTTAACTCCAGAGTGACTTCTGCATCCTTTTCAAAACTGGCTTCTTGCCTTAACTTTGGCCTATCTGGTCTCAAACCTCTTTCCTTTCATCCACCTCTATCCAGGCCGTATTAACAGATGCAGACTTTGAGTATCAGTGTGAACCATGAGCCTAATACTTATCCTTTTAAAACACTTCTAGGTTCTGCTTTTTCCATTTATTCATATCTCACTAACCATTAAGTTTTCTCAAAATAAGTCTTTCCTCAAAATTCATAAAAACACACTCACATGTTGCATGCATCACTGTCATTAATCTCTTCCTTGCACTAATGATGTTTCCCCATGACGACGAGGGCTGTGGTCCAGCCACCCCGTCTGACCGAGAGCCTGTTCCATGTTCCATGTTCAGCTTCTGTCATCTGCTGCCAGCATCATGTCAGAGTGAAATAACTTATGGTTTATATTATTTTGGAAATCTGAAGATAGCTATTGCTGTTATTTAGAGCAATGTTTGAAATGTCATGAAAAGCACCAACAATGAACAAGTTGTAGTAAAAGTAGAAGTAAATATGGAGACGTCCTTTCAATTTTCAAAGAATTATTTAATAATTTAGTTCCCAGCTGGTTGGCTAACCAGCAACAATGGAACCTCAAACCCATTTTAGAAGTGGCTGGGGAAATAAATTATAAATGCAAACAAAAAATAAATAAATGATTTATTTCCCTTTCTCACACCATTTTTGCTGTAAGATAGGGTCTACAAGAGGGCTATGAACAGATGCAAAGTAAATTGAACAGACGTTTACTCTGAAATGCTCAGGGCTCTTCCAGGGTGGTTGGTTTATTCCTCCCTTTCTGTGACATTATTGTTAACTTCATCCTCTGTTTTTTACAGCCCAAGTGAACTACGGGAAAAAAAGAAAAGATTAAAAATTAAAAAGATAGAGTCTAGAAAAATCTGCATGGTAACATGTGTGCATGTGAGCAGCCTTGCGTCTACTCCTTTGGGGTCCCATAGAGTTTTCCCTTTTAGAAGTGCTGAGTTAAGCATCTATCCCCTCATACTGGGTTTATAGGGTTTGGTTTTCCCATCTTTTTTTCTTCTGTTTTTAGTATTCTGTGGTCTTTTGAAACTAAGTGTAATCGCACAGGTAAAACCTCTTTTTCTCTGGTTTCTCCACTTGAAAATTTTCTCTCCCTGAATCACTCTCTTGGCTTTTTCTTTTTCCTTAGGTGTGCTATTTTTTGAATGTGCAAGTGTATGATCAAAACACATATGCTTAATTTGTGTTTTCTTTGCACACAATATTTCTTTTGTTCTGAATACAAATGATTTCTTCACTACATCTTGTGACTTGATTGATATATGGAATTAGGGTATTCTATCTCTTTGTAGACAGCTAAAGGGAAATATTGAGGGGAAGACATGTGGATGACAGCCAAGTGTCCCAGATGAAAGCCAGAGCCCACAGCACACTCAAGTGGAACACAGGCCATGAATGGAAATGACTGGCATCTACAAAAATTTATATAATGGTTACAGAAATCAATTGACAGAAATCTTAAATGGTGACAATTTCTAAGCAGTGCCCAATAACTAATTATTGTGGCTTTATCATTGGTGATAAAATGCTATCACAGTGCTGATGGGGCTCTTCAGGACATTCACTACCAGGTGACCTCAGTAACTCATGGGTTGCAGCAGCATCCAGTGACTTCAGGCCTCCCAGCCTGGGTATGGCACATCAGGAACCCCCGTGCTCTTTCCTCTGGGAGAGAGGAACTTCCCAGGGGTGTTGATCACGGTGATGTTGGCAGCGTGGAAGTTGTCAGAGACAAAATGTGGTTGCTTGTGTTAAAAAAAAAACTAAAACAAAACTCACCAGTGGAGCCAAGGAAGGCCACTGGAGTGGAGGTTCTCTTGCCCAAGTGCTTGGTAGCAAGAACTATCACAAAGGACTCTGCGAAGCCACTGCTCTGCACAGAGGCCATCACAACCTTACACAAAAACACGTCTGCGAGGACATGTTCTGAGACCATCCAGCCTCAGACTGGCACCACCCTCGTTACTGATCCTCATAGCCAAGGGTGATTATCCCAAAACAATGATGTAATCTTCCATCACTCTTCCTTTAAAACCCTCTATCTTCCTCTGCCTCTCTGAACACGTGCGTAGTTTACCATGGCATGCGATTCCTGCTGCAACACCCTGGCCGAAATAAACTATGCTTTATATATTTGGCCTCAGTTTCTTTTTTTAGGTTAACAGCAGCTTCATCAGACCCACTCTGGCTACATGCAGCCCTGGAGTTGGAGCAGGTGGCAGTGCTGAAGACACAGGGAGGTTTTTAACCAGCATAAATTGCTCAGGGATGTTCTTGGACCAGGGAGGCTTCATTTCTTTCTCTGACAAAGAGCCCTTCTGTGCTGTGGTTCATGCGGCTATCAGATGGGCCAGTTTGTCCTCATAAGAAAGACAGATGGTATAAGCACAGAAGAGCAGAAACATTCCCAAGTCAGCTGGAAGAGGATGAGCTATTACTCAGGCAGCAATAGGGCTGGGTCTGAGTTCATCGCTTGGCCCCCTGATCCTGGCTGCACACTTCCTTTTCAAGTGTTTTATTGTCTCTTAGAGACTTTCTGACTTGGTTTGCCCTGTGGATTCCAAGATAACAGCAGGAAGCTCTATTTAAAAAATAACCAACTGTTACAGTTAGGGTGATAAGAGACATCATCCTCATAAACCAGCTCTTCCCAGATTAAGTTCCAAGTTATTCATGGGGTCAACATACACTCGTATTCCCTGACCCTCAGAGACCACAGCAGAGACCAGAGCAGTGAGGGCGCTCGGTGTTCCTAGGCCCCATCCCGCTCCTCCTTGGTCTGGCCTTGCTCTCAGGCTTGTTTCTCTCCTCCTTGCATCTAGAGCGCAGCCACTGTGCTTGACATCCTGTGGTCTTCCCATCTGGCTTCCTCCAGAGTTGCCCACGGCCACCTTGTAGCTCAGACAGAGAAAACCTCAGCAGGGGCCCAAGGAATGCATTCAAATTCTCATGAATACTAAAAACAGAGAACACAACAGAAATCACCACTATGTGTTTTGTATTTCTAGCAAATGTGGTTGGCTCCCTGGATATGTGAATGAGTGTAGAGAAGAGCTTTTGTGGGAGATGGTTTCATTAGTGTTGTCACCATCAATTATGCACAACCGAGGCTCCCGTCGGGGCTTCTCCTGCATGCAAGCCGATGGAGCAGACATTTAGGAAAGTCAGCATTTGTTCCAGATTTCACTGGCTTTCAGTTGTAATGAACGTATCTTTCTGTATAAGGTTGTTTTAACATTAGGAGTATCTGGATTAGTATTTGTCAGTAATGCTAATAGGCTTCTCTCAGTTCAAAAATCTGACTTGCCACACAGTTTTTTGCCTTCTGCCTGAGTCCAGAGAATTCTTGGTAAGTCCAGAGTGTGACAGGAGACATGGCTGTGACACCAGGTCTTCTGTTGGCCTCACACCCCTGTGGAAGAGCAGCATGGTCAGCTGAACCCTGTTCCATGGGCCACAGTGGCCCCTTTGCTCCACGGCTCAGCAGCCAGCCAGCAGGGCATGGGGTGTGCTATTGAGATGACAGAGCACCAGAAAGCTAGGGCTAGGTTCCCTAATTCCATGATGAACTCGGGTTTTCAAATTGCAACTCAGGAGATTGGTCAGTCTTTTCTTGATCGCCTGATATTATGTATTAGTGATAGAGTCAATTGGATTTGGTTAATGTTCAAGCTCTGTGACAACAGCCAAAGTATTTGACTTTTTCAACTGGATTTTGATGCATTTACCAAATATTTATTTGTTATGTTAACACAACCCAAATTCAATAAACCTATGAGTAAATTCTATCTCTTGGGATGAGATCTGCCAACATGTTACATGGCTGCCCATTCTTAGTTTAAAAACATACAGGGACATCCAGCTCACGACTCCCAAAACCTTGGGGCACTCAGATGGTTAAAACATTCTTTCTTTTATTGAGTGATAATCCCCTTCCAAGCAGCTTCTGTCCGCTGCTCCTAGGTCTTTTTTGGGTGATCTAAAGTACAAATCTGCCTCCTCTTACACCTGGCATTCCTTAAAATATTTGACAAGGCAACTAGGTTCCCTTTTGAGCTGGTTCATCTTTGTGGGACACATCCTCCAGTCCTCTCTGAAATTTGTTGTACAAAATAGTTTCTGGAGCCTTCACGATTATGGCTGTTCCTGAATAGATGCAAGTTTGTTGACAGTTGCTATTGGGCAGCTAAGATACACAGGGTACAATGTTTCGTACAACTAAAAGTAAACTCCTGCACACAAAACATTGATATTCACTTATTTATAAGAACCTTCAACCAACACATAGTAGTCCAAAATTGCCAAGTGAATGGGAAACAGCTACAGTTTTTTATGTCTTCTGACAGCCTGGTCACATTGACTCTTGTTTGGGCAACACCATCCTCAGGCCTTTTCTTTTTTTTTTTTTTTTAATTCTTTTACTATGTACATCTCTCTCTCTCTCTCTCTCTCTCTCTCTCTCTGTCCCTTGGACTCATAAGGAAGAAAAGAAGACAGCCATCCCTCCCCACTGTGTAAACCAACCTGCAGCTCTACTTCTCTGGCTCTGTGGATCACAGAGTGGCTGTCACCTTCACTTAATTATCTCCTTATGATGAGGGAGGGATCTGTTTTTCAGGACAGTAAGAGTGTTTGAGCGTCTGTGAACACGCTGTTCATACATTTTTTCTAAAGCTATTCATTTCTTCATTTGGACATTTTTTTTTCTCAAATATCCTTAGGTTCATCACAGCTCAGGAATATGAAGCAACAAAACACCCAAATCCTTCCCCAGCTTGTATCAGCTCTGTGAGCATCTGCTTTTTCCCAGTTTAACTTTGATTGCTTATGCATGCATAGCATGCACTGCTGTGAAAAAAATAACTTCTTTTGTAGATGCTTAAGGGAGATCAATCTTTGAGGTATATTGGTAAGCTATTCTAATCTTGGCAGTTGCTGTGTGAACTATGAACTCTTTTAACATTCACTCCTCCTGGAAAGCCGCACAGTTGATCTTGCAAAGATCTAAGTAAATCTTGGGTTTACTACTGGAATAAATTGATACTCATCTTTTTAAAGATACTTGTAATATTACTAACATTTCAGTAGTAGTGGAAACTCATTTGCAGTGTCAAAAATGTGCAGTTAATTTGCATCTAGGGGTTTAAAATTTGGTTATGGGAAATGTTGCTCTTTGTTCAGTACTCCAGCTGGATTTCAACTTTACAGGAAAAGTCCCTTTGTCTTGAAAGAAAGTGAGCTGAGATGCCGGGTACAGTTCCAGCTCTATTAAAGGAAGAAAATCTGCTGGGCTGTGCTCAAAGTGGCAGGCAGCCCGGGGCTGCCCTGAAAATGGTGGACAGCCCCAGGTGTGGGGGTGGTAGAGCTTATATAGGTATGTTGGTGCCAAGAGCTGGGTGATGTAATTCCGGGGAGGGGATTGAATTAGGTTATGGGAATGGAGAGTTCTGCACATGCAGAAACACTGCAAGTTTCATTTTCTCCAAAACCATGAAGCTTCTTGTAAAAGAGAACAGGGGAGGGGAGGTGAGGAGGTGGACAGTGCCAATTTGTACTTGGGCTTGTCTAAAATGGTGCTGGTTATGTTGCAGATCTATTAGTTCTAGTTCTGTACGGAGCAGTGATCTGCTTGTTTTGTGTGATCTGCTGTGTGGTGAGTTGATTCTACAGCACTCTCAGGGAGGTGTACCGGTCATTCTTCCTGTGAGGCTGGAATGACTGTGGAATGGGGCATGACCTGTAGCTGTCCCATCAGGCAGGGGATTCCACCTCTCTTTCTCGTGTGTATGATGTGTTATCTTACCAACTGGGTCCCAGAGTAACCTCTGGGTGACTCACCAAATACCACCTCTCCACGCCCATCCATATGGCCCCACCTCACCTTTTCTGCTCTCCTTCAAGAGTACACAGCAATGACAGTCCTTCTCACTGGGGCTGTGGGACTAGGACAGTGACCACTGCATATACTGACCTTCTTCAATGGATTCCCTCTCATCATCTACCTTTTTGGCAACAGACTGCATTCCTCCTGGCATGGAGAGCAAGGCACACACCTGCGACTTCCTTTGCATTCCTACTTGGCTCAAGCTGGTCTTCTTGAAGACACTTCCAGGAGGAATTTACTTGCAAAGGGACTTAGGTTCCTTGGATTACCTGGGTGGTACCCTGTTCCTCCTCATTCTCTTTTCCTGCCCTCCAACTTTTCCCCTGTCCTTCCTGAGTCGGGTTCCCAGAGGAAAACCTTCATGCATTATAAATAGGCTCCATAACCCAGGCAGAGCAGAGAGCACTATTCCCAGGCTGTGAGTGAAAGTGGGTGGAGAGGACCAGGGGTCAGGTAGGAACATGGGAGATCTCCAGTGATGGCACTGGCAAGTGTCCACTCAGGGTGGGCAGCAGGGAAGGGTCACCAATGAATATTCCCTGCTCAAGAGGGAAGGATGTGAAATACTTTAAAGAAATATGTATGTCACTGGCAAGGATGGGAGAGTGCCAATGGTCGTGCCTAAGGAGCTCTGAAAACATATCCATCAGAGTTTTTCTCCATCCTGGATGTGGTCCAGTCAGACGTGGCCTAGACCTTGCAGTGCCTGACTTCCCTCTGCAGAGAACTGGACAAAAGTAGATACCTGAGTAGTTGTTACCCAGCCCCAAAAGTCACTCTGACCAAGACAGAATGCTTTGAAATCCTAATCTCTAACTTTACAAATTATTATTTTTTTTGTTTGAGTTTAAAGACCCATTAACTTCAAAATTGAAAT
Source organism: Cynocephalus volans (assembly GCF_027409185.1). NCBI lineage: Eukaryota > Metazoa > Chordata > Mammalia > Dermoptera > Cynocephalidae > Cynocephalus > Cynocephalus volans. The sequence goes on from NC_084465.1 coordinate 123,797,984, forward strand.
TGAGAACTTCACGTGCTGTTTGGCTCTGGAGAAGGTCTGTGGTTGCCCGTGTCCAGGTCTCCTCCTGCACACAGGGAGCATAGACTTGTGCTCACCCCCCCAACAGATTGCACTCTCAACCTTCTTCTTCTTTATCTATCATTCTTCACCCAGAACTTCACACATGGATGTACATTTAAAAGAATAGAGGAAAAAGCTAAGCCTATATGATGCTAACAATTTTGACTAATGTATTATGACAGTACTTTAATCAGACAATTGATTGTAAAAAATTCAAATTATTTGGGCTCTCATTAATCTGCACACTCCAGAGGGTGGGCCTGTGTTTGGTTCCTTCTTGGCTCCCACTGCCTGTCATTAGCCTGGCCCTGCTGGGTGTCCAGTACATGCGGCGAGAGAGTGAAGTTACTCACATGAGCAATTAAGACCCACAAAATTTCCAGTTACATGGATTCATCTTTGCATTTTACCCAGTTCTATTTGCATTGGATAATCAAAAGAAAACAAACAAACAAAAAATTCTCCATGTGTACTTTAAGAAAGAATAATCTCAAGCTTAAAAATAACAACCTCTACTTCACACTAAGGTTAGTAGAATTCCTAAAATAGTGGACTGACCGCCCCCCACGCCTGGAAAAGTGTTGTGTATAAGGTATTAGACACCAAAAGTAACCTTTGCAGAAGCCTGTGATAGGAATCTTAATTGTGTAAGGTTTGGGAGAGGTTTGAGACTCTCAGAGTGACAATGACTTAAATCTAATAGTGTTAATTCACCAAGTTGTCCTCAAATGTAAACAGCCCATAGGTGGGACAATAGAAACAGAGAACAGAAGGTGATTCTGTTGTCACCCATTCCAAGTCCACCAGTCCTTCGCATCTGAAGATCTGCTCACAGTAAACACTGGACCGGCCAAGCTTTCACCTGAAAGGCGCAGTGGCTCCACAGCCCTCATTTGTGGGATGGCTGCCCCCTTGCTCGGCCGCAGCCTGTCTCTTCAATATCAGCACGACAGAAGCTACTGCCACGTGTCCTGAACATGAGCGCCCATGCTTCCTGCAAGTTGATTACCTCGTGGTGCCTTTTCAGTGGCTCAAGTTATCATGTTCTGAACGGACAGTGGCTGTGCCTGGGATGTGTTTCTTCCCTAAAGAAAGAAGAGTGGGGAAGAGAGAAAAACCACTTGGAAAAACTGGTCTGCACGCAGCGGTGGGTGCGTTTCTTCCTCACATCACAGAAGACTCCAGAAATGGGACAGTCAGGGGTGGGGGGGCAGAGATCCTTTGTAATGAATTCTCCATCTTATTTCCTCTAAACGAGGTTTGCACATATCCTTTTATATTTACAAAGTGAGTTTTAGTTTGGAGCTTCTTATCTAATTTTTGTTATTCATACTCTTTTGTCTTTCAAAAACAGTCTTAAAAACCTTGTAAAAATGCTTAAAATGAACAGGATAGCATAATTGAAAGATGATAAGGAAGAAAGCAAAGCTCTTTGCTTGTGGGTCTGCTGTAGAGATCTGAGCCTCCCAGCCACCGAGCCCAGAGAGCCGTGTGTCATGAATCCGTGACAAGTGTGGGGACGCACTGGCCCCCACAGCCCTTGGGCAGCTGCATAGAGCCTGGGGGCTGAATCTCAGGGCCCACAACCTCCTGCTGGGAGCCACGGCAAACCAATACCACATGGGCTGTGGAAACATTAACGTGTTCTACGTGTGCTTTGATGCAAAAAATGTGAGAAAACATTTGTTTAGAGTATGGCACCATGAGAGCTTCGATCCTAAAAGCTTCACCCACTGATAACGATTAAATAGCCACAGGTGACTGCTCTAAAGCTGGCCCTTCTCAAAGCAGGGTGCCCAGAAGAGTGCAAATAACCTGGAGCAGCCCCTGACCACTTCTAGAGTGTTCAGTCTATGCTGCCCTCGACAGCCCTCTAAGCTCTCTCTGCTTCTCACCAGCAAGTGTGGGCACCAGCAAAGGCCCTAATGGAATCCCTGTCTGTAGAAACCCTGAAGCCTCTACGCCCTGTGTGGCCTCAGGCTGGTCTTTTTGCATCTTTGCATTTGGGAGGTGAGCGATGCTCTCCGGCCCTCATGTGCCCGTGGCTGAGGTCCAGTGCCCGAGAGAGGCACCACCCACAGCTCCCCCCAACCTGAGAGTCAGACCAAGAGAAGGGTAGAGCTCAAATCTTATAACCAACGGGCCTGGGAACATGATCTTTAAGTGGCCAGCTCTGCAGCATTCCAGGAGGGCTCTTGCACGCAGGGCGCTCAGTGTTTTTTGGGCCACCTCCCTCAGGTATGGGCTCGTGTCACCCTCCTGAGGGTCTTACTCAACCTGTCCCTGTGCCACGAGCTAGGCCACATTCTCACCAGCCCCAGGGGCCTCTACACCTTACCACTTCTTCAGAAACCTGCCGTTGTCCTGCAGGCCACCCCTGCACTCCGATTTTGTACCTTTTTATCTGGATGTTTCTGACACTGAATTTGGTCTACAGAACATGATCAAATATTCATTTCTCTGCAGGGACGTGAATTTTACTTTCATGTGAGTTAGAAATGGATTCTTTCTCCTTGCCTTGAGAGCACTTTGAAGATACTTTACAAATTGCCTTGCACCTTGCATGTAGAGAACTGTTTACCTGTCATTTTACCCAAACATGCAGTGAAGTTCTTAGGTCTTCATCTATTTAATTTTTAACTCCAGGCCTCAATGCAGTAATGACTCCTTAAATTTTTGCTGAGTGTATATATGAATTAATCAGTGTTTATCTGCTTTCTCTTAATCCCCTGCACAAAAATCTCTTGCATTTGTATCCTTCTTGTTGCACACAGGAGCTAGTTCCAAATGCCTTTCAAGGGCTGGCTTTTAATTCTCATAGTAGTTTGGGAATAAGAGTCTGTTATTGTCCCATTTTACAGATGGAAAGTGAGCCCAACTATCACCTAATAAGTGTCAGAGCCAGGATTTGAATCCAGATAGTCTGGAACATGTACCTAATCACTACAAACCTTACATTTTTTGTATTTAGGGCTTCCTTTTCTCTATCTTTGTACATCAAAAATTCCTGAAGACAATGGATACATAGTATAGTGAAGATGACTTGATTCAGAGCATAAAATGTATAAGAATAAAAACAGATCCTCATAACCATGTGTTAGGATAATACAGAATTTCTTGTTCCTTTAAGACCCTCCAGAGATAGTTGTGAAAATAAAAGAAATATCTTCTGTTGAAAACATGAAAATCCTTAGAACCTAAGGCATTCCCACAAAGAAAGTACAATACAAAACATGTAAGGTTAAAAAAAAAAAAAAAAAAAACATGTAAGGTACCTTAGCAGTGAAACAGTAACAGTGAAAACAGTTGTAATAGTTTGAGTCAGAAATGTCAGACATTAATCTGTGTGTGATTGCATCTGTGCGGTTTAACACACTTTTACGAGTCACTACCAGGATCATTTCAAATCGACAATTTGAAGCCTCAAGACTATGTTCTCTTGGTTTAAAAATATTCTACTTTTCTTAGTCAAAAAGAAAAGCCTAACATTTGTGTCAGTAATATATTTAGGGATAAAATAGAATTTGAAAAAAAATTTAAGATGCTTTCATGTAGATTCAGAGCAATGTTTTGCACTCTATAGTTCCACAACTGAATAACTTAATCCTCAATTTTGGGACTGACACTGCTTAAGCATTTCTATAATTTAATTCTCAGTGCTGTCCAGATGCATTATTCTAATTTCTGATCTCATACCTATTCAAATTACTTTTCTTCACATAATTTTACCTACATTTCAAGACCTCATTAAAATTTGACCTCTGCCAACAAAACTTCCTGGACTATGACAGCCCTTTTCCTGAATTTCTACAGTGTCTGTATTACACCAGTTGAAATATATCTGGCCCTCCCAACTGTAGTTCTGGGCTCTTTAAGGGACGCATTCTACTGCTCATGGATGCTCTCAAGTCCTGGTTCTCTTTGGTTTTCAGAAACAGCAGATTAAGCACTAGTGCTGTTCACTCGGTTACCTATTTCCACAGGCTTCACACACCTCCAGGGGTCCCCCAAACCTGTGTCCCCCATCCCTGACTGTTTGTCTTGAAGGCAACATTGAATTCTACTTCTGCAGATACCCTCTGATGGCTAATTGAAGCCAGGCACAATTTAGCCCTTTACATATATTGACTCACAAAATCACTTCAACAACCCTGAGATACATGTGATGTGCCCCTCACAGAGGAGGAAACTGAGGCACAGGAAGAGCAGCCAGACGACTCAGCTGATAAGTTGCAGAGCAGGGGATGGGATCCCCAAAGAGCAGCGGTAGCAGTGGTTTCTGCAGGGGTAGTGTTTGTTTTGGTGTTTGTTGTCTGCTTTTTAGGAGTCCAACCTGTTTGCTGCTGCTGTACGTGTTTCGTGAGATGCATGCAGTCACTGCATGGGAGACTGGTCGTGATTGAAGCCCATCAGGTCACTTTGTGCTCCTGGCATGTCTTACAGATGCTGTGGCCCTAGCTCAGGACTGTCTGCATGTGCAATCCCGGGATCTCACTTGCGAGGCATGACGATCCTGTAAAACGGATGTACATTTGCTGTAATGGTAAACAGTAAAGGGTACACAAATAGAAATCGGTTATTGCTATTGCTATTCAGTAATACCAGAACAGGAGATATTTTTCCACATTTGTCATTATTGCTCATCAAAGATACAGTGCTTGGTGGCATGTATGTTTATTGAGTTGTTCAATAAATGTTTGTTGATTAGATCATTGGATCCTCATGGAAGTGGATCTTGATTAAACAACACCATAGTATAAGAGAAATGGTAGAGTTTTAAAGCATTATTTTCTCTTTAGAAAAAAGAGAAACAGACTTGGATTTGGGTGACAGACATGATAAAATGGGACGTTTTATTTTACCAACCAGATTGTACTTGAGTTATGAAACCCTGGAGGCACTCCTGGTTTCTGAAAGCACACAAGGAAGATTGTATTCAGTGGTTATTTCCCATGCCTGTGACCTCAGAGCCTTTCTCAAGACAAGGAGGAGTGGGCTGCAGGTTTTGCAGAACCTGAATTTGTACACTTGTGATATCAATGAATGAGGTCAGATCAAGGCTCCATTTCTATCAAAGGCTCATCTAAGTTCTTTGTGGACAGCTGCAAGGAATCTCTCCTGTGCAGGGAGACTCTGGTCCCAAGGAACGAGTTTGCACATGGGTCTCCCCAGTCTGTGGACCCGGCCTCTCTTCTTTCACTGTTTTCTGGCTCATCAGGTGTGTTCTCCTATTATGACTGGTCACAACATCTGGAATATACTTAAAGAAGGCTGTCGCTCTGCTTCTGTGTGTTTGCATTCACTGGAGGCGTTTGTGTAGGAGCTGGCATTCATGCATGTGAGCTCCCCATGCTCCACAACTGAGAAGCCCCAGCTAGGGACCCCTTGGGTCCTTTAGAGAAAGACAGAGGTAAGACCATAGAGAGCCTTGTGTGGGCCTGAGTCACCAAACAGCTTTAAAAAATCCTGAGTATTGACATTTTGGTGCAAATGATCAATGATTGAAAAAAGTTGAAAAGTATGGACAAAATGTAGCAGAGCTAAACCTAGCAGCAAAGCTGTTCAGTTATTTTGGCATTTTGGGGGTGGGTGTTTCATAACCCCCTTGTTGCTGTAGGAACGTGTGTAGTCAATGCCCTGTGTTTAAGTAAACAGTACATTTCTTCTCACACCATGGAGAGCGGGCTGCCTATTCAGCATGTGTTTGGAGGTACAGTAATTAAAGATACTTTAAAACACTAACTTTAAGTAACTACATGATATTTTATCTTAATAATATAACAAAATTATTTGGTCATTGTGTCAGCATTGAACATTTCTGATGTTAACAGTTCTGTGTAACTAGAGCACTTAAGTCCTTAGAGACAAATCATATTATTTATTACGATATATTCCTGGAAGTGGATTTACCAGGACAAGAGACATGGGTGATTTTAAATCTACTGTTACAATCTAAAAAATCAGTTTCTGAGAATTTTGCACCAAGTTAGACTCCTACCAGGAGTGAATGAGATTGTCCATTACCAGAAATTCTAGCAGAATGAGTGTGGGTTATTAAAAGAAAAAAGAAAGAAGGGAGGAAGGAAGAGGAAAGAAAGAGAGAAAGAGAGAAAGAGAAAGAATGGGATTGAAAATCTATTAGGAAAAAACATATCCCAGCGCTTTAGAATCTGAATTTCTTTTCCCTGCTGGTGAAGTTGAGGAATTTTTCACCCACTCTTCAGTCTCTGCCTTTCTCAGTCCATGAGTAATCCTTTGGTCATTCTTCCTTTGGACACGATTTGCCTGTGATCTTGTGGCATCTAGTTCCCTAGTTTCTCATCTTACATGTAGCAAATCCCAGGATGGCATGCGGTTTTATCTTGGCTATGACTGTAGACCCTCAGCTGCAGTCAGGGGTCCTGGGCTATAATAGATGGTGGACAGGCCAGGACCAGCACTGATAAGAATTATTGACCAGGATGAGAAGGCTAGTGCTTCTGCGATGTTATGGCTGATCTTGAATAGTAATCCAATGTCTGTATTTTGTTTTATAATTTCTTCCATTGATTATCTGCTTGGAAAGTTTTTTTTTTCTTCCTGACATCAGTTAAATATTCCTGTTTCTTTCTTTTCTTTTCTTTTCTTTTTGTAACCCTTGGCTCGGTGTCTCCTGCACCGCACTCAGCCAGTGAGCGCACCAGCCAGCCCTATATAGGATCCGAACCCGCGGCCTCAGTGCTCCCAGTGCCACCGCGCTCCCAGCGTGGCACTCTCCTGAGTGAGCTACAGGGTCAGCCCCTTCCTGTTTCTTTTTTAAGAAAATATTGTTACTGTTAATGTTTCAACATTTTACATTTTCCATTTAATTCTTCTTCCATTTATTTTTGAATATGGTATGAATTAAAAATCTTAATCGATTTTTTTCCCAACTAATCTACAAAATTTTCAGCATCGTCTATTGAATTATTTGTCCTTTTTTTGTTGCCCACTTAGTTTTTCTCTATTAGCATCTGCTTCTGGGAAAATGACTCTGTTTGAATGATTAAACTCTTACTTTTCTGCCAATATCATGGGATGTTAATTCCTGTGAATCTAGTAGGGTGGCTCCCCTCGTTATTCACTCACACTTTCCCATCTTTATCTTCTGCCTTGGAAACTTGTGTTTCCTCTGTGAGTCATTCTGTACTTATGAGACTGCAGCCCTGCCATCTCACGATAGATGAGGAGAATTCTGTCCAAATGCCAGTGAGAACCTGGTACAAAAGAAGGATGTTTCTGGGAAGAGGCCACAGGCTGGGACTGCAGAGGCCCAGGGCTGAAGCTGCAGGTGCAGTGAAGTCAATGGAACTGCATCGACAACTGGATCCCAGCGCAGGTGCTTTGTTTATCCCACCTATTTCCCAGATCTTTTCTCAGAAAAGCCACACTCTGTGTGTCTTGTCAAATTCCTTAAACTTCATGTAGTTAGCACTGAGTGCCTCACCCTTCCAGCCCAGCACTGCCCAATAGATGTTTCCCCAATGACAGAATGTTCTGCCATCTGTGCTGTCCATATAGCACCCCCAACCATGTGTGGCAACCAAGTTCATGAAATACGGCCAGTGCAACCAAACAACTGAATTTACTTTAGTTTTCAAACAATTTATATTTGAACAGCCCCATGTGACCAGCAGCTCTCACATTTGTAGGCAGGGTATGAAACTGATCCCTATCCCAGCCACACTACCTGGTTCCTGCAAAGAACCATTGACATGGTGCTCCAGAAACCGATCAGAAAGACAGGGAGAAACCTAGCAGTCAGGGGGCAGTGAGAACAGCTCTCCCATGCTGAACTTTAAAAAATGATCATAGTCGATAACTTGAGAGGGAAGGGTATAGACAGAGACCACTGTGCCCAGATTAACACACGTGCACACTAAAACCCCATCATCAGCACTGCCCAGGGCAACCAGGTTCTCTGTTTCTACCCAATCTCCTTTTATTTCCTCCCCATCTGTCTCACTGAGATCTGGATTCTGCTCCAACCTCCCTGGGAAATGGCCTTCACCAACCTGGTTGCTAAATCAGAAAGACACTCCTCTTTGTTTGGATTGGCCCCCCTGCAGTTTGCCCTCCTGGTCCTTCCCTCTCTGGAGCACTGTCCGGCTGAGGGATGTCCAGTGTCCCACTCTCCTCCTCTCTGTCCTCAGCACTCTGTCATGGGGGTTGTACTTTCCCCATACCTCCCTCATGTGGTCTCAACTGATTCCAAATCTCCTTTTCCTGTGCTGTCCCCTCCTTTGAAGTCTAGGCTGAATGTCCAACTAACGCTCAACACGGCCCACTGGTGAGCTCAAACCCAGCACATCCAAAGACTGACACATCCCCTAGTGGTGACCCTTGTCCAGGCACTCAGAGCCTCATGCACTCTAAGCTCACACATCTGGATATTCCATTGTCTTCCCTGTGCTCACGTGACTGATTGCGGACCCTTTGTTGCTATGGTTTGAATATTTGTGTCCATCCAAAATTCATGTTGGGAGTTTCAAGATGGCGGCGGCTGCAGCGGCTGGCGCGGAGTAGCTGAGGTGGAAAAGGTGGCCACTGGGCCTCAGGCAGCCGGGAAACTTGTGGACCTTCCTCTGGCCATCTCTTAAGGGAGGACTGCTGCTGTTGGCCGGTCGTGGGGGCTCAACGCCACTTTGCCCCCGGCAGGAGAGGCTGCCTCATTTACAGGCAACAGCTTTGAAGTGTGGAGCAGGAAAAGAACTGATTCTTAGCTGCAAAAGCGAGTCTTGAAACAGGGAACACGGCGCCAGGGCTGCTGTGGATGCAGCCAGGATCCCGGAGGCTGGGGCCGCACTGAAGGCGGCCAGCTGCCCTATTCAGGATTCGAGGTTTCAGGCCGGCATTAAAGAAGATTCCTGGGAGCGCCCGAGCGGCGCCGCGACTGAACAGCCCGAGGCGGCAGCGCCGAGAACACAGAAGGCAACAAACCAGAGACAGAGCGAGCGCCCGATCTGGCACAGCACTGTGAGTGATCCCTGGCACAGCTCTGTTCGGGGGGTGGATGCCCACGCGGCTCCCGCCTGCACCACCAGGCCACTCACTGCCCCGGTGCTGCCTCCATTTTCCCAGGTGCGGGCAGCTTCGCCCTGCTCGGCCATCACTGAGCCCATTTGCTTGGCCTGGCGCGGGGCCTTCCGGACCCTGTGGGCCGGCCTCCCCTCCCACTCCCTCCGCGGTTCTCTGGCGGGGCTGGAGGTGTGGGGCGTCCCCGACCAGTGTTGGGAGGGCTAGGAAGTACGGGAGGGCCGACTGTCACTCCACCACACACTGGACTCCGGCCCCGGTAAACTTCCTGTTACTGGGAGGCAGATACCATCTCTGCGACCACCAGTTTGGAAAAAAGCCTAACGAATTTCTGGTTGGGAATAGTGTGGTAGGAGAGTTCCCAGGTCCGCTTGAACCCGCCGGAGAGCAGGCTGCAGGCGGGCACTAGACTCGGTTTATACCGGGGGGATACAAAGGTGAACAAGACCCGAGAAAGATCTACACAGTGCTACAAAGGCACCCAGAGAGACCAGTCATCTGTGCCTAACAGAAACCTGGTAGACTTCCTGGGCGAGGCGGTGCTGAGCAGGGTCTTGAAGGCCCAGCTGATAGACGAGGGGTGCAGAAGACACACCCCAGCCCAGCACAGTGGGCACAGAGGGGGGAGACGTGCGGCCAGGGAGGCGGAGACTCGACAGAAACCACACACCCGGTGGGGTCGCCACTGCACGATCTAACAGCCTGGGCCAGAGCACACGGAACGGGGAGAAGTCCTGCACAGGAAGTGAAAGCTCAACAGAGATCACACACCCTGTGGTACGTGATCCACCAGCCCAGCAGAGTCCAAGAAGACCAGAAAGGTGGATCCCCGGAGAAGCCCAAGACCCGAGGCAACCACACACACAAGACACTAGAGGCCAACTGAGCAGTCACGGTGGGAGCCATACGAAATTGGCAACCACAGCAACATCCTAGTTAGTCATTAGTCTCAAACCGGTGGACTGTGAAGCCCCCTGCCACAATGAATAAACACCAAAAAAAAGACACCAGAAATACAAAAAATCAAGAAAGTACACCACCAAAAGTGAATAAATCTCATACTCTAGATCCTATAGAACAAGAAGCCCTTGAAATAACTGACAAGGAATTTCGAGTGGTAATTCTAAGGAAACTGAATGAGATACAAGAAAACTCAGCTAGACATCATGATGAAATGAGGAAAAGTATACAGGATCTGAAAGAGGAAATATACAAGGAAATCAATGTCCTGAAAAAAAATGTAGCAGAACTTGCTGAACTGAAGAAGTTATTCAGCGAAATAAAAAACACAACGGAGAGTTTAACCAGCAGGCTTGTCGAAGTTGAAGAGAGAACCTCTGAACTTGAAGATGGGCTGTTTGAAATAACACAAGCAGACAAAAAGAAAGAAAAAAGAATCAAGGACATGGAAGAAAATCTGAGAGAGATATCAGACAACCTCAAGCGCTCAAATATCCGAGTCATGGGTATTCCAGAAGGGGAGGAAAATGGAGATTCCATTGAAAACATATTCAAAAAAATAGTGGCAGAAAACTTCCCAGGTATAGGAAAAATCACAGATCTTCAGATCCAGGAAGCTCAACGATCTCCAAACGTATTCAACCCAAAAAGGCCTTCTCCAAGATATGTTATAGTCAAATTGGCAAAACTCAGAGACAAAGAGAGAATCTTAAAAGCTGCAAGAGAGAAGCGTCAAATCACCTATAAGGGAGCCCCAATCAGGTTAACATCAGACTTTTCATCACAAACCCGAAAAGCTAGAAAGGAATGGGATGATATTTTCAAAATACTAAAAGACAAAGATTGCCAGCCAAGAATACTCTACCCTGCAAGGCTATCCTTCCGAAATGAGGGGGAAATAGTATATTTCTCAGACAAACAAAAACTGCGGGAGTTCACTACCACACGACCACCCTTACAAGAAATCCTCAAGGGAGTACTGGGTTTGGTTCCTGAAAAATAACTACAACTGCCATAAAAACCTAAGAAAAATCTAAACCCGCTAGTACAATAAAAATGGCATTCATGAAGAGAAAACAAGCTAACAAAAACACTATCTACAACCTAAGGAACCAACAAACAAAGAAACCAAACAGTAAATCAGAAGCAAGGAACAAAAGACACCTAAGACAACCAAACAACCAATAAAATGCTAGGAATAAATCAACACCTTTCAATAACAACTCTTAATGTGAAAGGCTTAAATTCCCCAATTAAAAGACACAGACTGGCTGACTGGATCAAAAGTCAGGACCCAACTATATGCTGCCTACAAGAGACCCACCTCACCCATAAAGATTCACACAGACTAAGAGTGAAAGGATGGAAAAAGATTTACCATGCAAACAGAAAAGAAAAACGAGCTGGAGTGGCTATTCTCATATCTGACAAAATAGACTTTAAACTAAAAACCATGAAAAGAGACAATGAGGGACACTACTTAATGATAAAAGGACTGATGCATCAAGAAGACATAACAATCATAAATATGTACGCACCCAATGTTGGAGCAGCCAGATTTATAAAACAAACTCTATTAGACCTAAAGAAGGAAATAGACACTAATACCATAATAGCAGGGGACCTGAACACTCCACTGTCAGTATTAGACAGATCATCTAGGCAAAGAATCAGTAGAGAAACACAAGATCTAAACAAGACTCTAGACCAATTGGAATTGGCAGATATCTACAGAACATTCCACCCAACAACCTCAGAATATTCATTCTTCTCATCAGCACATGGATCATTCTCCAGGATAGATCACATATTAGGTCACAAATCAAGTCTCAATAAATTCAAAAAAATTGGAATTATCCCATGTATCTTCTCAGACCACAATGGATTAAAACTAGAAATTAATAACAAACGAAACTCTGGAAACTATACAAACACATGGAAATTAAACAGCATTCTACTTAATGACATATGGGTCCAAGAAGAAATCAAGCAGGAAATCAAAAAGTTTATTGAAACTAATGAATACAATGATACATCATACCAAAACCTGTGGGACACTGCAAAAGCAGTATTGAGGGGAAAATTTATTGCATTAAATGCTCACTTCAGAAGAATAGAAAGATGGCAAGTGAACAACCTAACACTTCACCTTAAAGAACTAGAAAAACAAGAACAATCCAATCCTAAAGTTAGCAGACGGAAAGAAATCATTAAGATCAGAGCAGAACTGAATGAAATTGAAAACCAAAAAACAATTCAAAAGATCAACGAATCAAAAAGTTGGTTTTTTGAAAAGATAAATAAAATTGACAAACCATTAGCATGGCTAACAAAAAAAAGAAGAGAGAAGACTCAAATAACAAAAATTAGAAATGAAAAAGGCGATATTACAACTGATTCATCTGAAATACAAGGAATCATTCGAGACTACTATAAACAACTATACGCCAACAAATTTGAAAATCTGGAGGAAATGGATAAATTTCTGGACACACACAAGCTCCCAAAACTGAACCGTGAAGACGTAGAAAATTTGAACAGACCAATAACAATAAAGGAGATTGAAGCTGTTATCAGAAGGCTCCCAACAAAGAAAAGCCCAGGACCAGATGGATTCACAGCAGAATTTTACCAAACATTCAAAGAGGAATTGACACCGATTCTTTACAAACTATTCCAAAAGATTGAAACGGACTCAAATCTCCCAAACTCATTCTATGAAGCAAACATCATCCTGATACCAAAACCAGGTAAAGATATAACCAAAAAAGAAAACTACAGGCCGATATCCTTGATGAATATAGAGGCAAAAATCCTCACTAAAATACTAGCAAACAGAATACAGCAACACATACGAAAAATTATTCATCACGATCAAGTGGGATTCATCCCAGGGATGCAAGGTTGGTTCAACATATGCAAATCAATAAATGTGATACACCATATTAATAAACTCAAACACAAGGACCATATGATCATCTCTATAGATGCTGAAAAAGCATTTGATAAAGTTCAGCACTCATTCATGACAAAGACCCTCTATAAGTTAGGTATAGAGGGAAAGTATCTCAACATAATTAAAGCCATATATGCCAAACCCACTGCCAATATCATCCTGAACGGGGAAAAGCTGAAAGCTTTTCCTTTAAGAACAGGCACTAGACAAGGATGCCCACTCTCACCACTCCTATTCAACATAGTGTTGGAAGTACTAGCCAGAGCAATCAGAGGAGAGAAGGAAATAAAGGGCATCCAGATTGGAAAAGATGAAGTCAAACTGTCCCTGTTTGCAGATGACATGATCCTATATATCGAACAGCCTAAAGCCTCTACAAAAAAACTGTTGGAATTGATAAATGATTTCAGCACAGTAGCAGGATACAAAATCAACACACAAAAATCAGTAGCATTTCTTTTCTCCAATAGTGAACATGCAGAACGAGAAATCAAGAAAGCCTGCCCATTTACAATAGCCACCAAAAAAATAAAATACTTAGGAATTGAGTTAACCAAGGAGGTGAAAAATCTCTATAATGAGAACTACAAACCACTGCTGAGAGAAATTAGAGAGGATACAAGAAGATGGAAAGATATCCCATGCTCTTGGATTGGAAGAATCAACATAGTGAAAATGTCCATACTACCCAAAGTGATATACAAATTCAATGCAATCCCCATCAAAATTCCAAAGACATTTTTCTCAGAAATGGAAAAAACTATCCAGTCATTTATATGGAACAATAAAAGACCACGCATAGCCAAAGCAATGCTGAGCAAAAAAAATAAAGCTGGAGGCATAACACTACCTGACTTTAAGCTATACTACAAAGCGATAATAACCAAAACAGTATGGTACTGGCATAAAAACAGACACACTGACCAATGGAATAGAATAGAGAATCCAGAAATCAACCCACACACTTACTTCCATCTGATCTTTGATAAAGGCACCAAGCCTATTCACTGGGGAAGGGACTGCCTCTTCAGCAAGTGGTGCTGGGATAACTGGATATCGATATGCAGGAGAATGAAACTAGATCCATACCTCTCACCATATACTAAAATCAACTCAAAATGGATTAAGGATTTAAATATACACCCTGAGACAATAAAACTTCTTAAAGAAAACATAGGAGAAACACTTCAGGAAATAGGACTGGGCACAGACTTCATGAATACGACCCCAAAAGCACGGGCAACCAAAGGAAAAATAAACAAATGGGATTATATCAAACTAAAAAGCTTCTGCACAGCAAAAGAAACAATTAAAAGAGTTAAAAGACAACCAACAGAGTGGGAGAAAATATTTGCAAAATATACATCTGACAAAGGATTAATATCCAGAATATATAAGGAACTCAAACAACTTTACAAGAAGAAAACAAGCAACCCAATTAAAAAATGGGCAAAAGAGCTAAGTAGGCATTTCTCTAAGGAAGATATACAAATGGCCAACAGACATATGAAAAAATGCTCAACATCACTCAGCATCCGGGAAATGCAAATCAAAACCACATTGAGATACCATCTAACCCCAGTTAGGATGGCTAAAATCCAAAAGACTATGAACGATAAATGCTGGCGAGGCTGTGGAGAAAAAGGAACTCTCATACATTGTTGGTGGGACTGCAAAATGGTGCAGCCTCTATGGAAAATGGTATGGAGGTTCCTTAAACAATTGCAAATATATCTACCATTCGACCCAGCCATCCCACTGTTGGGAATATACCCAGAGGAATGGAAATCATCAAGTCGAAGGTATACCTGTTCCCCAATGTTCATCGCAGCACTCTTTACAATAGCCAAGAGTTGGAACCAGCCCAAATGCCCATCATCAGATGAGTGGATACGGAAAATGTGGTACATCTACACAATGGAATACTACTCAGCTATAAAAACGAATGAAATACTGCCATTTGCAACAACATGGATGGACCTTGAGAGAATTATATTAAGTGAAACAAGCCAGGCACAGAAAGAGAAATACCACATGTTCTCACTTATTGGAGGGAGCTAAAAATTAATATATAAATTCACACACACACATACACACACACACACACACAAACCGGGGGGGGGGGGAAGAAGATATAACAACCACAATTATTTGAAGTTGATACAACAAGCAAACAGAAAGGACATTGTTGGGGGGGAGGGGGGAGGGAGAAGGGAGGGAGGTTTTGGTGATGGGGAGCAATAATCAGCTACAATGTATATCGACAAAATAAAATTTAAAAAAAATTAAAAAAATTAAAAAAAAAAATTCATGTTGAAACTTAATGCCCAGTGCCACATTGTATTGAGGTGATTTGGCCATGAGGGTTCCATCCTCTAGAATGGATTAGTGCCTTATAAAAGGGCTGGAGGGAACCAACTAGGTGCTTTGCCCTCTGCCTTCCACTATGGGAGGATGCACTGAGAAGATGCTAACTTGTAAGACACCAAAGCAGCTGGAGCCTTGACCTTGGACTTCTCAGCCTCCAGAACTACAAGAAATGAATTTCCATTCTTTATAAATTACTCCTTCTGTGGTATTTTCTTATTGCAGCTTGAATGGACTGTGACATGCATCTTCTCTACACTCACTCTGGATCTGTCCTGGGTCCTATGTCCTCTCTGCACTCACATCTGGATCTGTCAGGGATCCTCTGTCCTCTCTGCTCATATATCTGGATCCTTCCTGGTTCCCTTGTCCTTTCTACACTCCATCTGCATTTCTCCTCGGTCCTTTGTCCTTTCTGCCACTCATCTGCATCCATCCTAAGTTTTCTCTCCTGGACTACACCTTGCCCTCATGGCCTGTGCCTGGGTGCAGGTTCCTATACCCTCGCAAGTGTCCTCCAGCCTCCAGGGTTGTCCTGCTGTCCTCCAGTAGCCAGCATGGGCCCCCACCCCCTATTTAAAAACCTTCAGAGGCTTCCCACTGCATTTAGGGAAATAAACAAACTCCTCTACATGATCCTCCTGACAAAATCTGGACTCTGACTGCAAGGCCAGCCCCTCATCTCTCTGCCTTCCTCAGTGACCCCACCACAGGGCCCCCAGGAGCTCAGTGTTACTCCCAGGTCCATCGTCTACCTGCCATGGTGCCCACTCACTCATGGCAGGCCCTCAATCCCAGGCTGGACTGATGCTTCAGGCCTGCTGTTGCCTGCACTGATGCAGGATTCCTCCTAGAAGGGCAGTCCCCCGAAGGCTCAACATGGTCCATCCTGGGAAATGGTCACCTTTCCTTCTTGCCTTTTATCCATCAGATAGTGCTTGCTTTGATTCAGAAATATGCAACCAACAATCATTGTGATGTAGTTATCCAATATCCACAGGATCTTTATGTAGTCCTGAGATACTTGATATGTTTATAACCCGGAGTGTATTATGACAGGAATGACCTGTAAATGACATTTACAAGGAAATGCTTTCAAGTTCAATAAAACTTCATGACAGTTATACCTACGGCCTTTAATTAACTGCTGTGGGAGCTCTGGTGATCGCAAGTGCAATGCCCTCTCTGATACCCCCACATCATAGCTCTCCCTCTGCAGTTTACATGGCTCCTCACCTGTGACCCCACCCAACTATGCCACCCTGGGCAGGGGGTGCTGTAGGTAGAGAATGATGTTTATAGGAAATTGTGCCAGAGTAGAGGCATTTCATAACTTCTTAAGGAAAATCTGGTAACAAAGGGAAAAATGCAGCACGTGAACCCAGGTTTTTGGATTCTAAATCCAGGAGTTTCCCAACTGTACAAGCTCCTCCCAATTTTATATTTTGAACTCTTGTTTCTGATTCTATATCAAAAGAAATCACCAAGAGCCATAAGACATATTCTATCTATATTCAATCATATAAGTATGCATGTATATTATATATACACACACATATAAAGAGCTATACATAGTAAATACATTTACAAATACAAGGGGTCTTCAAAAAGTCCATGGAAAGATTTGTATTATCTTTAAAATCCAATTTTCCACAAATTTTTGAAGTACCCTCGTATTGGCAATCAATCATATTTAAAAGATAGACATCTTCTATGTAAAAAGAACAGTTTATTTCTGGCCAAGAGAGAGAGAGAGAAACAACTGATATTAATATAAGCACTATCTTATGTCATTAAAACATATTGACAAAATAATTTTTAAATGGTCTCATATGAAAATTTGAAAGGAAATCTTTTCACTGTGTGAATTCTTAATTCTTACGGTTACTTGGAACTCAATTGAGGATAAAGAAGGTGATTTTTCTTACCATCAAATTTCTTTAGTTTGAAGTCAATAAAAGTATTTCAATTGAAATAAAAAATGCATGTTCTTCCCAAATGTTTTATGACATTCTTGGGTCCGTTTGAAATTGGTTCCTTTTTTCCCAGGTGGACTTGAGCAGATAGCCACGCAACCTCTTTCCAGAACAGGTTCCGCAGATGCGTGCACTGGGGCCACCTGTGCAGAAGCAGCTCAGGATGGCACATTTGTAGGGTGAGTTGAAGAGCAAAGAGCCCCGCTGACTAGTGGCAGTTCAGGTAGCAAACCCAGCCCTTGGCAGCTTCACCCAAGCACCTGTGGACGGAGGATGCCCTCTGTCTGTGTAGCCATTCAGCCTGGTCAGAAACACAGAAGTAGCTTCCAAACTGCCATGGTGAGGTGTGTGTGGCAGTACTAATTCTGCTGTGGGAACACCACCTTCTCACTGGTTTGCCTCTCTTTGCCTGCAGCTGTGAGGCTTCCTCTGTGTCAAAAACCCTGCACACAACAATTTCATTTATCGTGAAACGAAATCAGTTTGGGGGCTACACATATTTTAAAATGTCAGCCTAGTTTTTTGGTCCATGGGATGAGAAATGCAAGATTCTCAGAAAATGCCATGTTTGGTTTGGATTTGGTCCTGGAATGTGGAACGGGTGTCATGAAGATTAAAAGAGAAAGCACAAGTAACGGCAGTTGGGAACTCTGATGTGCTGTATGTCACTAAGTTTCATGATGTCATTAGTTATCATCACCATCATGATTAGAATTATCAAGCCGTATGGTAATAGATATACTAACTTTAGAGGATAGAGAATCTGAAAAAATAATAAGATCTTTCTCAGAACACCCAAACTGAGGAGCCTGAACAAATACCCCTACCAAAAAAAAAGAAAAAGAAAAGAATGAACTGCTCTTTAATACTATCGAACCACTTGAAGGCCCCAAATACACAGCGATCAGCAAGACGCCCTGGCAGCTCAGAACGACGTTGGCATGTGGGGCTGGCCGTCGGCTTACGGGCCGGACAGCTCGGCTTTCTCCCTTTTGTCTGCTTTGGTAGCATCGAGGTAAACAAAGCCCACAATTCTTACCTTGGCACCCAACACTGGCTAAGCTTAGTGAGGATCACATGTGCATGGGTGGCTCCTGGCAGGACCCACTGAGAAAGGCTCAGAAGAGACCTGTAGCCTGGTTACAGCCAATCAGGAGGAGGCTGAAGAATACAACACTTGCTAAATTTATAAATTTGTAATAGGGAACTTTTTTCTATTATCAACTGGATGCACAGAATGTTTTATTTTTAGTTCCCCTTGAAATACTTAAATGAAAGGAAAAAAAAAAAAAAAAGGTATTCCTGTATATACAAGCATGGGCTTGAAGTATATTCCCATGTCTTTTGTGACTGTTTTGGGGATGTTACCAATGTAAGTCTCTTTAGTTTGACAATAATAATAATAATAATAATAATAATAATAATAATAATAATAATAATAATAATAATAATTAGCACCATTCTGCACTTATTAATATGGGATTTTCCCTGGTCAGCTACGAGAGGACCCCTGTACCAGGAAAATGAGAGCAGGAATGCAGCGCCAGATGATGTAAGTGCCCACAGCAGACCGACAAGCCAAGCTGATCCTCTGTGCAGCCAGGGTTCGCACACCATTTGTGCAAACCCCTCCTCCTCTGACGCGGCAGGAGGACCAGAGGCTGGGGCTCTGCTGCCAGACCTGGAGTGGGTGGTTCATATGTATACACTGTAGAATAGCTAAATTGTGCTAATTAATGAATGTATTACTTTGCACACTTGTTTTTTTTTGTTTGTTTTTTGTTTTTGGTGAGACCATTTAAAATCCACTACTCTCTTAGCAATGTTCAAGTTTACAATGTTATTAACTCATTAACTATAGTCACCATGTGTACAACAGATCTCTTCAACTTATTCCTCCTGTCTACCTGTCTAACTGAAACTTTGTATCTTTTGAACATCTCCCCGTCTCCCCAAGAATGAAGATTTCTTAAAATAGAACCCGTTATTTGTAGCTTGCTCCCTTGGCCAGGACAGTGAATGAATGACTGAATCCATCACTGACATCATCAAGGACAGCTAAAACCACCTCTAACGTAACACAGGTATGTTCCAAGTACTTGGGTCTTCCAAATATTTCTCTTGTTGATCATCTCTGCTGAGTGTCCCCTCATCATCTGTTCTGTGTGTCCATTCCAATCAGTTGGAATTCTTTTTTTTTTTTTCTTTTCTTTCTTTTTTTTTTTTTTTAATTTTATTTTGTCGATATACATTTTGGCTGATTATTGCTCCCCATCACCAAAACCTCCCTCACTTCTCCCTCCCCCCTCCCCCCCAACAATGTCCTTTCTGTTTGCTTGTCATATCAACTTCAAGTAATTGTGGTTGTTATATCTTCTTCCCCCCCCCCCCGGTTTTGTGTGTGTGTGTGTGTGTGTGTGTGTGTGTGTGTGTGAATTTATATATTAATTTTTAGCTCCCACCAATAAGTGAGAACATGTGGTATTTCTCTTTCTGTGCCTGACTTGTTTCACTTAATATAATTCTCTTGAGGTCCATCCATGTTGTAGCAAATGGCAGTATTTCATTGTTTTTTATTGCTGAGTAGTATTCCATTGTGTAGATGTACCACATTTTCCGTATCTACTCATCTGATGATGGACATTTGGGCTGGTTCCAACTCTTGGCTATTGTAAAGAGCGCTGCAGTGAACATTGGGGAACAGGTATACCTTCGACTTGATGATTTCCATTCCTCTGGGTATATTCCCAGCAGTGGGATAGCTGGGTCATATGGTAGATCTATCTGCAATTGTTTGAGGAACCTCCATACCATTTTCCATAGAGGCTGCACCATTTTGCAGTCCCACCAACAATGTATGAGAGTTCCTTTTTCTCTGCAACCTCGCCAGCATTTATCGTTCAGAGTCTTTTGGATTTTAGCCATCCTAACTGGGGTTAGATGGTATCTCAATGTGGTTTTGATTTGCATTTCCCGGATGCTGAGTGATGTTGAGCATTTTTTCATATGTCTGTTGGCCATTTGTATATCTTCCTTAGAGAAATGCCTACTTAGCTCTTTTGCCCATTTTTTAATTGGGTTGCTTGTTTTCTTCTTGTAAAGTTGTTTGAGTTCCTTATATATTCTGGATATTAATCCTTTGTCAGATGTATATTTTGCAAATATTTTCTCCCACTCTGTTGGTTGTCTTTTAACTCTTTTAATTGTTTCTTTTGCTGTGCAGAAGCTTTTTAGTTTGATATAATCCCATTTGTTTATTTTTCCTTTGGTTGCCCGTGCATTTGGGGTCGTATTCATGAAGTCTGTGCCCAGTCCTATTTCCTGAAGTGTTTCTCCTATGTTTTCTTTAAGAAGTTTTATTGTTTCAGGGTGTATATTTAAATCCTTAATCCATTTTGAGTTGATTTTAGTATACGGTGAGAGGTATGGATCTAGTTTCATTCTCCTGCATATGGATATCCAGTTATCCCAGCACCATTTGCTGAAGAGGCAGTCCCTTCCCCAGTGAATAGGCTTGGTGCCTTTGTCAAAGATCAGATGGCAGTAAGTGTGTGGGTTGATTTCTGGATTCTCTATTCTATTCCATTGGTCAGTGTGTCTGTTTTTATGCCAGTACCATACTGTTTTGGTTATTATAGCTTTGTAGTATAGCTTAAAGTCAGGTAGTGTTATGCCTCCAGCTTTATTTTTTTTGCTGAGCATTGCTTTGGCTATGCGTGGTCTTTTATTGTTCCATATAAATGACTGGATAGTTTTTTCCATTTCTGAGAAAAATGTCTTTGGAATTTTGATGGGGATTGCATTGAATTTGTATATCACTTTGGGTAGTATGGACATTTTCACTATGTTGATTCTTCCAATCCAAGAGCATGGGATATCTTTCCATCTTCTTGTATCCTCTCTAATTTCTCTCAGCAGTGGTTTGTAGTTCTCATTATAGACATTTTTCACCTCCTTGGTTAACTCAATTCCTAAGTATTTTATTTTTTTGGTGGCTATTGTAAATGGCGTATAGTTGTTTATAGTAGTCTCGAATGATTCCTTGTATTTCAGATGAATCAGTTGTAATATCACCTTTTTCATTTCTAATTTTTGTTATTTGAGTCTTCTCTCTTCTTTTTTTTGTTAGCCATGCTAATGGTTTGTCAATTTTATTTATCTTTTCAAAAAACCAACTTTTTGATTCGTTGATCTTTTGAATTGCTTTTGGTTTTCAATTTCATTCAGTTCTGCTCTGATATTAATGATTTCTTTCCGTCTGCTAACTTTAGGTTTTGATTGTTCTTGTTTTTCTAGCTCTTTAAGGTGAAGTGTTAGGTTGTTCACTTGCCATCTTTCCATTCTTCTGAAGTGAGCGTTTAATGCAATAAATTTTCCCCTCAATACTGCTTTTGCAGTATCCCACAGGTTTTGGTATGATGTATCATTGTTTTCATTAGTTTCAAGAAATTTTTTGATTTCCTGCTTGATTTCTTCTTGGACCCGTATGTCATTAAGTAGAAAGCTGTTTAATTTCCATGTGTTTGTATGGTTTCCAGAGTTTTGTTTGTTATTAATTTCTAGTTTTAATCCATTGTGGTCTGAGAAGATACATGGGATAATTCCATTTTTTTTTAATTTATTGAGACTTGATTTGTGACCTAATATGTGATCTATCCTGGAGAAGGAGCCATGTGCTGATGAGAAGAATGAATATTCTGAGGTTGTTGGGTGGAATGTTCTGTAGATATCTGCCAATTCCAATTGGTCTAGAGTCTTGTTTAGATCTTGTGTTTCTCTACTGATTCTTTGCCTAGATGATCTGTCTAATATTGACAGTGGGGTGTTCAGGTCTCCTGCTATTAGGGTATTAGTGTCTATTTCCTTCTTTAGGTCTAATAGAGTTTGTTTTATAAATCTGGCTGCTCCAACATTGGGTGCGTACATATTTATGATTGTTATGTCTTCTTGATGCATCAGTCCTTTTATCATTAAGTAGTGTCCCTCATTGTCTCTTTTCATGGTTTTTAGTTTAAAGTCTATTTTGTCAGATATAAGAATAGCTACTGCAGCTCGTTTTTCTTTTCTGTTTGCATGGTAAATCTTTTTCCATCCTTTCACTCTTAGTCTGTGTGAATCTTTATGGGTGAGGTGGGTCTCTTGTAGGCAGCATATAGTTGGGTCCTCCTTTTTGATCCAGTCAGCCAGTCTGTGTCTTTTGATTGGGGAATTTAAGCCTTTTACATTCAGAGTTGTTATTGAAAGGTGTTGATTTATTCCTAGCATTTTATTGGTTGTTTGGTTGTCTTAGGTGTCTTTTGTTCCTTGCTTTCTGATTTACTGTTTGGTTTCTGTGTTTGTTGGTTCCTTAGGTTGTAGATAGTGTTTTTGTGTGCTTGTTTTCTCTTCATGAATGCCATTTTTATTATACTAGTGGGTATTGATTTTTCTTGGGTTTTTATGGCAGTGGTAGTTATTTTTCAGGAACCAAACCCAGTACTCCCTTGAGGATTTCTTGTAAGGGTGGTTGTGTGGTAGTGAACTCCCGCAGTTTTTGTTTGTCTGAGAAATATACTATTTGCCCTTCTTTTCGGAAGGATAGCCTTGCAGGGTAGAGTATTCTTGGCTGGCAATCTTTGTCTTTTAGTATTTTGAAAATATCATCCCATTCCTTTCTAGCTTTTAGGGTTTGTGATGAAAAGTCTGATGTTAGCCTGATTGGGGCTCCCTTATAGGTGATTTGACCCTTCTCTCTTGCAGCTTTTAAGATTCTCTCTTTGTCTCTGAGTATTGCCAGTTTGACTATGACATGTCTTGGAGAAGGCCTTTTTGGGTTGAATACGTTTGGAGATCGTTGAGCTTCCTGGATCTGAAGATCTGTGACTTTTCCTATACCTGAAAAGTTTTCTGTCACTATTTTGTTGAATATGTTTTCAATGGAATCTCCATTTTCCTCCCCTTCTGGAATACCCATGATTTGGATATTTGAGCGCTTGAGGTTGTCTGATATCTCTCTCAGATTTTCTTCAATGTCCTTGATTCTTTTTTCTTTCTTTTTGTCTGCTTGTGTTATGTCAAACAGCCCATCTTCAAGTTCAGAGGTTCTCTCTTCAACTTCGACAAGCCTGCTGGTTAAACTCTCTGTTGTGTTTTTCATTTCGCTGAATAACTTCTTCAGTTCAGCAAGTTCTGCTACATTTTTTTTCAGGACATTGATTTCTTTGTACATTTCCTCTTTCAGATCCTGTATACTTTTCCTCATTTCCTCATGATGTCTAGCTGTGTTTTCTTGTATCTCATTCAGTTTCCTTAGAATTATCACTCGAAATTCCTTGTCAGTCATTTCAAGGGCTTCTTGTTCTATAGGATTTAGAGTTTGAGATTTATTCACTTTTGGTGGTGTACTTTCTTGATTTTTTGTATTTCTGGTATCTTTTTTTTGGTGTTTATTCATTGTGGCAGGGGGTTGCACAGTCCACTGGTTTGAGGCTAATGACTAACTAGGATGTTGCTGAGGTTGCCAATTTCGTATGGCTACCTCCGTGGCTGCTCAGTTGGCCTCTAGTGCCTTGTGTGTGTGGTTGCCTCGGGTCTTGGGCTTCTCCGGGGAGCCACCTTTCTGGTCAGCTTGGACTCTGCTGGGCTGGTGGATCACATACCACAGGGTGTGTGATCTCTGTTGAGCTCTCACTTCCTGTGCAGGACTTCTCCCTGTTCCTGTGCTCTGGCCCAGGCTGTTGGATCGTGCAGTGGTGACCCCACAGGGTGTGTGGTTTCTGTCGAGTCTCCGCCTCCCTGGCTGCACGTCTGCCCACTCTGTGCGCACTGTGCTGGGCTGGGGCGTGTCTTCTGCAGCCCTCGTCTATCAGCTGGGCCTTCAAGACCCTGCTCGGCACCGCCTCGCCCAGGAAGTCTAGCAGGTTTCTGCTAGGCACAGACGACCGGTCGCTCTGGGTGCCTTTGTAGCACTGTGTAGATCTTTCTCGGGACTTGTTCACCTTTGTATCCCCCCGGTATAAACCGAGTCTAGCGCCCGCCTGCAGCCAGCTCTCCGGCAGGTTCAAGTGGACCTGGGAACTCTCCTACCACACTATTCCCAACCAGAAATTGGTTAGGCTTTTTTCCGAACTGGTGGCCACAGAGATGGTATCTGCCTCCCAGTAACAGGAAGTTTACCAGGGGCCGGGAGTCCAGGGTGTGGTGGAGTGACAGTTGGCCCCGCCCGTACTTCCTTGCCCTCCCGACACTGGCCGGGGACGCCCCACGCCACCAACCCACCAGAGAACCACGGAGGGAGTGGGAGGGGAGGCCGGCCCGCAGGCTCTGGAAAGCCCCACACCAGGCCAAGCAAGTGGGAAGGCTCAGTGGTGGCCGAGCCGGGCAGAGCTGCCAGGACCTGGGAAAATGGAGGCAGCCCCAGGGCGGTGAGTGGCCTGTTGATGCAGGCGGGAGCCGGGTGGGCATCAGCCCCCCAAACAGGGCTTGTCCAGGGGTCACTCACAGGGTTGTGCCAGGTCGGGCGCTCACTCTCTGCCTCTGGTTTGCCGCCTTCCCCGTTCTCGGCCGCTGCCGCCTCTGGCTGTTCAGACGTGGCGCGGCTCGGGCGCTCCCAGGAATCTTCTTTAATGCCGGCCTGAAACCTCGAGTCCTGAATAGGGCAGCTGGCCGCCTTCAACGCAGCCCCGGCCTCCGGGGTCCTGTCTGCATCCACAGCAGCCCTGGCGCCGTGTTCCCTGTTTCAAGACTCACTTTTGCAGCTAAGAAACAGTTCTTTTCCTGCTCCACACTTCAAAGCTGTTGCCTGTAAATGAGGCAGCCTCTCCTGCCGGGGGCAAAGTGGCGGTCATCCCCCACGACCGGCCACCAGCAGCGGTCCTCCCTTAAGAGATGGCAAGAGGAAGGTCCACAAGTTTCCCAGCTGCCTGAGGCCCAGTGGCCGCCTTTTCCACCTCAGCTACTCCGTGCCAACCGCCGCAGCCACCGCCATCTTGAAACCACCCAAAATCCAATCAGTTGGAATTTTGATTAAGTAGAAAGAGAATGAAATTTCAATCTTAAAATCGTGACTTCAAACTCTGGCTTCAGGTTTTCCAGCCATGAAAACTGGATAGCTGTGCATGCAACCTCTCAGCTTTTCAGAATCACTCTTCCTCATCTACAAAATTAGAATAATAAATGTCCTCTTACCTCACAGAGCTTTATGAGGATCAAATAAAATTATGGTCATGAGAGTATCTAATAAACTTTGTGATACCATTCAAATGGTAATTATTTTAATAATCAGTGGACGAGTGAAAGAAAACATGCAGTTTGAGTAGCAATCTGAGGGCTTCAGAGTGATTTAGGGCTCAGTTAGTCAACCCAGGCTGCAGAAAAAAATGATACTGTAAAAAAGGAAAGAGCCACTACATCTAAAAGTCAGCCTGTGAAGGAATGGATGTAAACTGTTACTGACTTTTACTATTTTTTGTCATTTTTACTTCTTTAGGACCTTGTACCTGTGGGGCTGTGCTAGTTTGTATCCGTGGCTGTACATAGGGTCCAACTCTTATCTTCCCCTTATTATAATTATACCTGGGAACTCTGGCCATCAGGGTGCCAGAAGAATCCTAAAAATGCTCTCATTGTTCCCAAATACACAACCTCAACTAGGCGGCCCTTCCAGGAAGAAACTGTATAAAATCACACTCACCATGCCTACAAATTTATGCCCAGACTCACTTCTTAATTCTGGAAACAGTAGCAATTCATATCCCAGGAGTGAGATATGTGATTTTACTTATAAGGCCAAGCTGTATTTTGCCATTGTAACTATGAGAGCATAGAACGTAATATTAATCCAGTTTAATGTGTTATTCTAAACATAGTTTCCAAGAACCCTTTTCCTTTGGAAGTGTGTCTTTCTTTCTGGTGTGCCCCAGGGCTGATTGTGCATGAGTCTGGTTTCTCTAAACTGTGAAAATTCATCTCCCTATGTACAAGCTCATTTTTATTTAAGACTTTGATGTGTGGGGAGCTTCCTCCTGGTTCAGGGAATTTTACAGACTGGGAAAACGTATACAATGCTCCTTGCTGCGAGTCTCAGTGGAGCCAGACCAGGGAGGCAGCATGTGATCCCCATAAACACAGCACAGAAGCCCCCTAATCAGGCTGAGGAGATTAGGCCAGAAGTAAACAGAGTTGCCATGACATCTTACTCAGGCCAGACTGGCTGTCTTCTTCCAGGAAGTTTGCCGATGAATTTAATTCTCTGTATTTCACAACTCTATAGCAGATGATCTATCAAGGGCACTGAGTATCATGAAGTCCTGTTTCACTTGTTAAGGACAAATGGTACTAGATGTTGTAACACAGAGATAGACCATGCTTTTCCCCCTCATTTGGAAGGATCCCAGGCTCTGAACAAATAAGCAAACTCAGGATAATACTCAACAACATGACAAATGTAGCTTTGGGGATCCTCGGATACCTACTTTCTGCAGGTGCCTTGATGTTGGGAAGAGAAAGTGCCATCGATTCACAAGGTTTCCAGTTTTGGTCATGCTTTGCTGGCACAGCATATCAGGAGAAACCTGTCTTGGACTAAATGCTAAAGGGGGTGTGTTGGCTCACACGGTGGAGTGGTCCCACATGGTCTCCAGTGTTGGGTGCTGGTTGGCTCAGGGTTGGCCCTTGTACTTGCTGTCCCAGGACACTGCAGCCTTTCTCTGGGAGGTTCACCCCGGGTGGCGCCACAGGGTTGCCCCTGTCTCTGTGCTAGATCATTCTTCACTTACAAGAGAAAATTTACCCCATAGCTCTCAGAGAAGGATTTTCTTTTTCAGAAACCCCAGAAACATTCTCTCATGTCTGTCCCCTGGGCCCTGCTTGGACGGAGGCTGCTCAGCAGAACCATCACTGTGGAAGGGGACAGGTCCACAGGGTTCAGGGACTGGTTCCAGCCAAGCCCGGCTCATTTTCACAGCTTTCCCCACGGGTCTGCTTTAAAGTAGATTGTGGGTTGCATCCAAAACAGTCCAAGTCGAGGGGTTCTTTGGAAAGACTTCCCTGCACTAAATATTTTCTTTTATGGGCCTGCCATAGTGTGCAAAACATGTGCTGTCAGGGATAAAAGGAGAGATTTGTTAATATGCAGAAGCCTATTGTCAACCATTGGTGTCCTATTTCGAATTAGCTTCACAGATCAGCCCTGTGGTGTGCATACACTTAGAACAGGTCCCAAGGAGAGGGTGGGACAGGGAGCCTTCAGTGGGAGCTGTCTATGTAGTTCACAAACGGCTTCCTATCTTGGCTCAGCGCTGGTCCTGCGAGGGACAATGGGGTCCCAGGGACCAAATGGCTGCTGCTAAACATAACTTGTAGAACCATAGCAAAAAGAAACTTGAAATGTGTTGACTTTAAGTTCACTGCCCTTCAGCTTTCCTGCCTTTCAAAGAATACCATGATGCTTTCAGGACACAGAAAGGTGAGATTAAAAAGTGCAAGCATGCACATGCTCCACGCTCTCTCTCTACCCAGGACCACACTGCAGGGCCGATTTGGGGCCGGTCCTGTCGTCCCTGCAGCTCCCTGCCCTACCTCATCCTCACTGCCGGGCCACGCCCAGGCCAAAGTGGAAGAAAGACAAGACAGACTTCTTATTGGGGGAGAGGAAAGGTGTCCCACTAGCGACCCAGAGTTGTATGCCTGGGGAGAGAGTTCTACTATGAACTGGTAGTTTTTGTAGTTTTTAATTACTCTGTATTAGAACTTCTCAGACCTAATGTGTAAAACCTTCACGCACTGCCTTTATATAACTACTTCAAGCTTAAATTGTCTGCTCCTGCCATATGCTGGGACTTGCTCACATTTTTATGCAAAATATGCTGCTGGTATCCCACTCTGGCAACTAAGAGAGTTAAATTATGAATACTTGTTTGCTGAAAAACATCTATTGTGTTCTTTTGAAAAGGTGTGTCTTTTCTTCTAATCAATGGCAGCAGCCAACCTCTAAAAAGTAACAATATATAAAAAGTGTCATAGATTTGGCTCCAGCAACTTAATTAATTTAATCCATTTGGGAGCAGATGACAAGGCCTTTTTTCTTCATAAACTTTCATTGATCCTCTTAAAATAGAGCGGACACCCACGGAAGTGACTCAAGTCGATGGCAGGTGAAGTTGTGGCTCAGGTCAAGATTTCTGAAGTGAGTCAGGCTGCAATCAGCATTAATCCTCTCTGCTTTAGCAATGCTCACATGTGTTAACAGTAAACAGACCCAGGTGGTGCCTTTTATTGGAGGACTAACCTAACGAGTGCGAACTTTTCAAACCATTTTTCTTAGTCTCTTTGGTATGTAACTGCCAACTTCAGGTTTCCTGTGCTGAGCTCAGCAAAGAACATAGGCCAGAATCTGAGAAAGGCAGTTTAGATTTTTGGAAAACCAAACTAGAAAACATAAAGCATCGAGCCTTGACTTGTGGTAAGAGAGGTTGAGTCACAGCAAAGCAGCTGGCCCCACATCGTCTCTGCATTGGCCACAGGACTGTTCATCTGAATGAAGTGACATTGCCCACAGCTGTGCTCTCTCCCAAAGCTCTCTGGCACTGAAGTCTGGGTGCCCAGATCCTGCTGCCCCAGTGCAGTGTGGTGGGAGGCAGGGATTTGCGCCTGTTGCTCTGGCTATGTAAAGGCCACAGGGTATCCCCCCCACCTATGCCCCAACCCCAACAATTTTCTTCCAGAATATTTTAAGCAAAATCTGAGACCTCATATGATTTCATGTTAATCACATATTACTTTAAAACAATGTAATTGCATGCCATTATTATGCTTGACTAAACTGACAAAATTTCTTTTTATGTGATATGCTGTCAATTTTATCATAAACCCCCACATACCCACCCATGACCCAGTTTCAACAATTTTGACCCTGTGCCATCTTGTTTATTCTAGAAACCCACATATTGTTTTCTCTTCCCAGGATTATTTTAAAGGAAATCTCCGACTTGATATTATTTTATTTGTAAATACTTCAATCTGTGTCCTATAAAACAGGCCATCTTGCCTTCAAAATATAACCACATTATCATTATCACACCTGAGAAATTAGCAATGATAACCTATTAAATACATATTTGAAAAGTGTTCAGATTGTCAGACTGTGAGTACAGGTTTATGCAGATGTGTGTGTGTGTGTCTATGTATGTGAATACATATATGTATATACTTGGTTGGTTGGTTGAAGTCAGAGACCAACACATTCCAAACTTTGCACTCGGTTGACAGATCTTTTAAATCTCTCTAATTACAGATTATGTTTCCTTTTTTTCTTTTCTTTTTTTAAACTTGCAATCAACCATATTCTTTATCCTATAGAGTTTTCCACAGTCTGGATTTTGGTGATCGCATAGCCGTGATATCTTCTATTCCTTTCCCAGTCCCTTGGGTGTTTCTGTAAACTGGTAAAAATATCCACATCCTTATTGTCCAAAACATTTGCTACAACTACATGTGGCTATTGGAGACTGAGAATGCCACTTCTGAGACTAAGGAAATTAATTTTAATTTAATTTAATTTAAATTAATGTAAATTTTAAAACTGATACTCTTTTCAGCTATTGTAAGACTTTCAAGTATGACTGGAACAGCTTTGGTAAGTGAATCTACTTTTTTATCTCTACTTGTTACCAAATCGAAGTACAGATTAAGTTTTTCCCATGAAAATTTACCAACCAAAGTGAGATGTACCCTAGGGATAAAATATACATAGGATTTCAAAGACAGCATAAAAATAAGAAAAAATATCACATCAATATTTTTTACATTGATAACATTGTGAAATTATATTTTGGATACATTGTATTAAATAAAACATGCTTACAATTAATTTTACCTATTTCTTTTTACCTTTTTAATGTGATTACTAAATAATTTGTTTCCTGTCTGGCTTGTGTTGTATCTATCTCTACTGAGCAGCATTGAAGCGGAGACTTAATCAGATTCATGGTGTTTGCAGGATGAGACTAGTTTACGGCTGCCCCTCACCCCACATCCTATGAAACCACAGAGGTCCACTAGTTTGTTTTCAGCATCATAAGGAATGACTCCTTAAGTCCATCATTATCAAGTTCTCTACCAGCTTCTCACCTGATGGTTTGGACAGCGTCGATGACTATTTAATCTTTGTGTCATTAGAGATTGCAAAGTTGGGATATGCTGGTTCTATGATTTCTTCTATAAAGAATTTTCCATCAACACCTTCATACAGGCACAGTTCATACAGGCACAGTTCATACAGGCAAAGTGGGATAAATGCTTGTTTTGTGCACTATTATGATTATTATTTGTTCTGAGAATAATAGTTAATTTTGAATAAAATGGTGAACTTTTTTTCTATTTTTTGTTTCTGTTCTGTTTTTGATTTTAGTATCATTATGACCTAATGGATTTGAGCAATCTGATGTGTTGCAATCAGTTACAGTTATTACTTTTTTGATGCTCAGATTGTCTTCCTGCTGTTGTGAGAACCCATGTAAATTGGCTTCCAATCCTTTCTGTCGTACTTGAGTGGTCCAGGAAGGCTTCTCATTTTCTGGAAGGGAGAAGCTGGTCCAGGATCATTTTCTTTCCAGCACTGGAATCAGTGTTTTCTCCAAGGACAGCTGGCTCCTTGTAATGGGAAATGGTACTTAGAGATCACAATTTGGGTGTTAGGGATATTCATTGTTTCTGGGTAGGATATTATTTCTAAGCTCCTTCAATGGACAGAATTAATAAATACTATTTTTTAAGAGAAAATACATCACAAAATATATTGATATGTAAAATTAAAATTTATAATTAGAGTTTTTGTTTAACTTTTTTGTTTATCTGTATTATCTTTTTTCTTTGTACTAAAATTCTTGATTTCCAAAGACATTAATGTAATTATTAATTCCAACCACCTATAAATGAATAATAGTTTAAAAATAATAATAATACCAATATGATCACTAATACTACAATTACTGATAAAAATTTAAGTGTTTTTTGTGTTAGTTTTGTCCACAGTTCATATCCATTAG
Organism: Cynocephalus volans; assembly: GCF_027409185.1. Taxonomy (NCBI): domain Eukaryota; kingdom Metazoa; phylum Chordata; class Mammalia; order Dermoptera; family Cynocephalidae; genus Cynocephalus; species Cynocephalus volans. The sequence continues at coordinate 123,829,381 of NC_084465.1, forward strand.
TATTGTACAGTTATTGCATTGAAGTTACTTTGAATAGTACTATGATACACAGCTAAGGTCTTTTATTTTTTTTTTTTGTTTTGTTTTCAATAGTTGGAAATTGCTTTTTAAATTGTGGATTAATTTTGTCATATAAAAGTGTGCATAGTTCTACAACAAAATCTATAAAACAAGATTCATTCCAGGAAGTCAGACTTTCTTACTCCTCAGCTATTTCTTTCCTCCACATAGTATTTCCGATGTTGGCACGGAAGTTCCTCAGTAATTAAGATGCTAACTTAGATGATGGACTACTGACATTTTAAGGCTCACCTACCATACTGCAATTCCAGCTTCAACCCAGTTTGATAGTCTAGAGAAGGTGGACTAGACTCATGAATTCCATCCCCCAACCTGTTCAGAGTCCCTTCCAGGTGTTTTATTCTTTTCTTTATGTCTTGTAGGCATTGAAATAAGAAGACTCAAGGAGACATGAGGACCATGCTTCGTACTGTTATTATCTATGATCTCTTGTGCTTCAACCTCTTTCAAGTTCTGAACACACATTAACACCATCAACAAATCCTGAGGGATGGGTGGGCAGGTGTCGTGGAGAAAGGAGTTGACTTTCTCAGGAATTTGCTGATCCGAGCGAGGCCACACCCTGATTCCTGACTTCCAGATCTCTCTGCTTCTTGTAATAAGAGCAGAGTCTCTCAGAAAGAATTCTGTAAGTAAGTCACAAATTTGCAGGTTGAAGGCAGTGTCACAGGATAAGTCAAAAAGGAGAAGAGGGGCCCAGTGGGGATGGGCAGGAGATGAGAAGAGGCTGGATTTCCGGGCTCCTGACCCGCACCAAGGGCTTGGTCATGATCTCATTTAATTTTTTATGTGACTCAGCATCTTGAAAGGCTGATAGACATCCCTTTTTTGTAGATGAAAAAAACAAAACTGATGTTGAGAAGACTTCTATTTAAAAATATCATGTAGTGAAAAATGGTGTCATATCATTCCCCACATCATGATGTCACCATTATTTATTGATGGACTCGATAAGTATTGCATATATATTGAAACAGCCAAGGAGATGCCTTAGTTAATCATTATGGCCAAGGAGGAATTGGCTCTGATTAACCAAATTGCTCATTTTGCTTTGGGTTAATCATTTTACACTCTAAAATTCTCATTGGCAAATATTGGCTTGGGAAGAATGCAAAGACCTCTGACTTAAGCTGTAATTTTCAAACTAGTACATGTTCTCAGTAAATTATTTTAATGGTGAATTTTTTAAATGTTATGATTTCATTTCATGGATAGTGCTAATAATATAAGTATGTGACGTGGTCATCTCAAACCACCTCATGACTAAATACTGCCTTTGGGTTTTTTGCAGACATTTTTGTGTGTATTTATAATCAAATTCGTGCAAAACAGTACTAACTGAATTTTGGCCTAATGCTGAAATTTGAATTTTATTGGTTTTAAATCTTGTAATTAAGTACAAATTAATGTTTGCTTTGTTTTCTTGGATATATACTCATAATGTATTTATACCTAACTTAAAGTTAATATATGTTATGTATTATAATTATAATATAAACATATTATATAGCATATTATAAATTTTATATATATTACATGTGAATAATATAATATGAAGATACTTCAAAAAGTTCATGGAAGGATTTGTATTATCTTTCAGTTATACTTTTTCACACATTTTTTGAAGTATACTAGTATATTGTATATTAGTACTAATATTTGCTATGGTTTGCATGATTGTCTCCTCCAAAACTCATGTTGAAGCTTAATCCCCATTGTGGCACTGCTGAGAAGTAGGGCCTTTAGGAGGTGATTGAATCATGAGGGTTGTGCCCTTATGAATGAATTAATCTGTTCATGGGTTAATGGATTAATGAGTTACCATGGGAGTGGGCTGGTGGCTCCACAATAAGAGCTCATGGGCACACTCTTACCCCTCACCACGAGATGCTCTGTTCCACCTCAGGACTCTGCAGAGTCCCCACCAGGAAGAAGGCCCTCAGCAGAAGCACCCCCAGACCATGGGCTTTCCAGCCTCCACAATGGTAAGAAATAAATTTGGCTTCTTCATAAATTACCCAGTTTCAGGTATTCTGTTATAAGCGACAGAAAACTGACTAAGACATTGGTAAAGGGCCACAAAAAATGATTGCATTGTGTAATGTTGAATATACTAATTATCCTGGTTTGAGCATCACATATTGCACACAGGTATGGATATTTAATATGGTACCCCACAGATGTGTATAATCAGTTATATTTCAATTAAAAATAAATAAAATCAATAGAAGGGGAAAAAAAGGCAATAATTTCTTTAAATAAGTGTTATGAGTTCATGAAAACTTTTATTTTTCTTCAAAAAGCATAGGTGTATGACCAAAGTTTGAAAAATACTGGCCTAGAGAACTTGTCTCTAGCTCAACTCAGTTGAACTGTAGAAATGCACTTTTAGAAACATCAAACCTGACTGAAGAAAAATCCAGATCTAGTAAGCAGAACTTTCAACAACATAATCACTCAATTATTTGTCTGACAAGCATTATTTGAGGCATTGCTATGTGTTGGAAAACCCATCTGAACCCTGAAGGTGTCAAGCAACTTATGAATGAGATGTTGTAGGATAGAGGTATTCACAGAGAACCAAGGACACAGCACCTCATGAGTGAAGGGGGTGCAGAAAGCTTGGAGTTCAAAGGTAAGTAGGTGTGTGATAGGAGACCAGGACGGGATGTGCATTCTAAACAAACAGCAGAGATAAAGGTAAAGATAGCACCTAATGACTGAGGCAAGCAGAAAACACCAAAAAAAGAGATAATTTATCTCCACTCAATCCCTGCCTCCTCCCAGGAGAAAAGGGAAAGCTGCTTAAGACTTTGAGAAACAATAATATTTCAAAATTAGAGACTGAACTGAAATATAAAGTGCGAAAATGAGATTTCAATAATAACTCCTCAACTGAAGGAAACTTTTAAATTACTAGTAAATATGCAAATGCTAAGTTGTTTTAGATGTTGTACACACCAGAACAGGTCAAGATTTGGAACAAAATTTTTAAAGAATGTCAATTGTCTAGATTTCAGTTAAATGGAATTAATCCATTTGCTTACTTGGCAGTCAGGCCAGTGCAAACTGCTTATGTCGGACAGGACACGTGATGCTCAGGCTGTCTGCACACAGGAAAGCCCTACAGCTAGTTTTTTAATAGGACTGCAGGTAGGTGACGCTTGTGTTCAAAATAGGCTAATGACACACTTTAATTACTGCAAAACTCTTGTAAGAGAAATTTGGAAATACCATCAGCTCTTGAAATGCATATAAACCTTTAACCCAGATATTCCACTTCTAAGGACCTAATACTAGGAATTTTCAGATACCATCCCCAAATGGATGTAGTCCCATGATTAAAGAGATCTGTCTTATCAGTTGGGAAAGTCTCACAGTTATTTTCTCTGTTTAGAGATTTAAATTCTCATCTGTATGTAAAAGCATGAAGAGGCCCCGCAGGAAGGAAATCTGTTTAATTTTGCTTAACCCAAGCTTTCTCAAACTTGTTAGACCATAGACCCTTGCCATTATTATTTTTAATGCCGTTGTTTAACACCCACTCCTTTTGAAAACTGTAGATAGAATGTATAATGTGATACTTTGAGAAAAGCACAGATAAAACACTGCAGGATATACAAGTATTCCAACGTGGAAATCACAGCTTTTTTAGCATAACTATCTTGCTGAGCTTATGTTCTTTTTTGAAGTATATTAGCCGCATAATGTCTTAATACATTTTTTACATAAACTGGAAACTGATCTCACTGTAGGAAAAAAACAATCTTCTTAAATTACTTTGCTATTCTTTATCTATGTATAACTATATACACATGTACATATATCAGTTATGTTTATATATAGTTATGTATATATGCATACATATATAATGATATGTTTTGGTTTTTATTAATGCATACACAATACTATGGAATAAACTTAGAATCTTCTGAAAGATTTAAAGTAAATTTATTAATATCTTAACAGTTGTACTTCTTTTTGAAAATGTTTGTTGATTCGTTGTTTATTGCTTTATGAGAAACTACAGGTGTTGCATATATAAAATCACAGACAGAGCAAGATTAGGCTATCCAAGCTGAGAATTTTTTGAGCAGCTTATGTGTTTCTTACACAAATATTTTACTTGAATAGCTGAAAATATCCCGTATTTGAGGGGTGGGGAAATCAGAACTTGCAAGCACTGTCTGTGGGATTATAAATTACCACAAACCTTTTATAAGAGAAATTCGGAAATATCATCATATGTTGAAATGTATATAAACCTTTGACCCAGATACCCCACTTCTAAGGATCCACCTGAGAATTCACTTGTATAAGTGCAGAAATACCGATGTACAAGGATGTGAGAGACTACTGTCTTTCTCTCCTGCTCTGGCTACCTTCTAATATTCGGGAAAATCCCCCACTGGAAGCCAGGGTGGGTGCAGAGCCCATAATCACCAGAGGAGCTGAGGATGCCAGGTGCCCCCTCTCTGATGCTCGCCCTCCCCCTGAGTGGTCCTGGGGGTAACTACAGGAGTCAGTGGTAGAGGTTCAGCTCAATCAATCTGCATGGAGTTTTAACCTGAAATTAGTTATACAAAGAAGCAGTGGAAGAGTCTGTGTATGGCAGGGGTGGGAAAATTGTGTGTGTCTTCTGCAGAAACAGAGGTGGTGGAACCAGTGGGAGCATCGGGGACTGACCAGGGGTGGAGCAGGTACAAACCCACAACCCAGGGTGGACAGTTGTAAGTCCCCACCCAGCTGGTCCTGGGCATAGTTTTGTCTGTGGTTCTTGATGTCTAATCTTTTCTTCATCCCACTGTTTAAATCTATACTGTGTTTGTTCTAGCGACTCAGTAAACTACCTAAAATCCCTTTAATGAATTTCTTTTCTGCTTAAATCAACCAAAATCTAGATTTCTACCACTGGGAAGGAAGCTTCACTAAACAAAGAGTGTCCACAGAGCTTTGTCTGTTGCAGCAAAGAATTGGACACAGCCTAAATGTGTATACACCATGGGTCTTATGGGTAATTTGTTGGAGACCCATGTGACAAAATCCTATGTGGACATTATAAATAATGCTGCCAATTTCTGTACTTCAGTATTCATATGAAAACATGTCTGAGGTGTATTAGTGGATTAAAGAAATAAAGTTGCACAACATTTGTTCCATGAATTAGAACGTTTTGACTGAGTCACAGAAAAATCAACACAATGGCTTCAACAAACACAGGAAGTCCAGGGCTGACAAGTGACCTCCACACTGTCACCAGTACTGCATCATGGAGTCACACAACAGTCACCACAGCTTTACCCTGCACCCGTGTCCATGATAGAAAGAATGGAGAAGCTGTAAAACACAACAGTACAACACATCAGTTAGAGCCCAGACTCTGGAGTGAGACTGCCTAGATTGAAACCACAGGATGCTATTTCCCACCTGTGTGAGCCTGGCGGGGCAAGTTACTTTCCTCTTCAGGACCCAGTTTCTCAAAGGTAAGATGGGAATACCAATAGCGTCTCCACAGGAGCTGCTGTGGGTACCAGAGATTAACATAGGAGATGCTCATAGAGCTCTGCCAAGCATGTCTGAAGTGCTGTATAAATTGGAACCATTCTTACTTTGTGCGGGCTTTCTTTTGATTGAGGAAGGAAAGTCATCTCCAAATCCAAAGACTCACGTGTACGTCTCCTCAGCCATATACCCTATTTTGCGTGTGATTACAGAGGCCAAGACATCCCATGAGCTGCCATCTGTAAGCTGGAGACCCAGGAGAGTCAGTGGTGCAATTCAGTCCCAGGTGGGAGGCCTGAGCTCCAGGGGAGCCAGCAGTGTGAATCCCAGCCCGAGGGCAGAAGATGAAAGGAGATGTCCCAGCCGAAGCAGTAAGTCAGGAGAAAAAGGAATGAATTCCTCTTTCCCTGCCTTTTGTTTCATTCAGGCCCTCAACAGATCGGGTAAAGCCCTGCCTCCGATTTCAATGCCAATCTCATCCAGAGACACCCTCAGAGACACACCCAGAAGGAACATTTAATCTGGGCAACTCAAGTTGACATACAAAATTAACCATCACAGGGACATCTACTTTATATTTTATGTCTTTCTTTAATATTTGAATTTTTTTTTCAGTGAGTATTTACTACTTCTGTAATTTAAAAATCTTATAAAAATCAAAAATAAAGTATGTAAAACTGATTCTAATTAATGAATTTGGTAATTTGCCTCATCCATTGTAGACAGGACTCATACACTGTGGTAGATTGAAAAAAAAATCAGCAAAATACTATTGAACTCTTACCGTTAAGGCGACGCTTGAATCTGGGGTGGACTCTGAGCCTCACTTTAGCCAACAGGACAGATGTGAATCTGATACAAGGAGAGTCTTGATAGCACCTGGTGCTGGGGCTTGCTGTCTCTGTCTCAGTGTGATGCAGTGCGGCCACATGAAGGAGCCAGGGCCGGACTATGGGGTATTAGAAGCACGTGACCCATGAGCCAGGCTGTCCAGGAGCAACCAGCTCACAGCCAATGCACCAGCCAGCTGCGGCCATGGAACCAGCCCTGCAGGTCAGCAGAAGAACCTGCCGGAGGACCCCAGCCCAAACTGCAGAGCCACAGAATTGTTAGCTACGGTATCATTGCTCTTCCAAGCTGCTAAGTTTTAGGAGTCATTTGCATGCAGCACAAACTAACTGATATCAAAGTGATATGTAGCAACCAAAGGAAAAAAAAGAAGATGTTCTATCTTAAAAAGTTCTGTACCTAGATCATAGGATGCTTTCAAGAGGAGGTAGAATAATTTAGAACAGAGATTAAATGAAATAATTGGGCAAGAAAGATACCTGTATCTGGTTTTAAGTGTTTATGAATATATATTTCCAAAAGTAGGTTTGCAGAAAGCATATTGCTTTGTTAAAGATGTTGGCAGCCCATGACACCAGGCAGTAAGTTACAGGGAACACACTCAGCTCCTGGCTGAGGCTCCCCCAAATTTGATACTGGGTGTACAGGTCTGGCTGCCTGCCCCTTTCCAAAACAGATCACTCAAAAGTCAGATGCTAGTGAAAATGGAAGTCAGCTTTAATTTAGAAATACTGGTGACCTGAAGAAAGATGTTAGGCTAATAAACTTATCTGCTAAACCTGAAGGAGAATGGGCAGACTAAACCCATCTCAAAGACTCAGATTTACTGAGGGGTTTTTAAAGAGGGGGGCTAAGGCTCGCTGGAAACCAACTTTACATTCATCGAAATAATGTCATCTTACCCCATAACCAAGGTTCAAAATATCAAATAACCATAAGAAAGAGGGTACTCAGAGAAATAAATGCCGAGGAAAAAAACAGTCCTTTTAAAGTCTCAGAGCCCACACAGTTTTAGATCTCCACATGGCTCAGTCCTGCTCCCTCCAACCGATGTCTGAAGAACAGGAGAATATCACAGAAATAGTACAAGGGCACATTTTCATTCCTTTGATTATTTTTCATAGTTGTTAAAAACATTTTTTAAAGCAAATTTAAAAACAATCATATTAAAGAGATAGGCAAGCTTTTGCTTACCTCATTTAATGAGGTGGCTTTTCTTTCCTTCTTTCTCTCTCTCTCTCTCTCTCTCTCTTTCTCTCTCTCAAATCAAGATCATTACCTTATTGGCACTTAGAAAGCAAAATGGAAGGAAAACAATATGTACCTGTTCATTTCCACTGGCCCCATGCTGCTGGCTCTATGCAGATGTGACCAGATGTGAGATGCTTCTCCTGGTGCCCTAAGAGCTGCGAGAAGCTTCCACGTCCACCACCACCACCACCACCATGCACAGGCACCACGAACCTCCATGGGGAATGACGGCTGCCAGACCACCCACTGGAGATGTGGAGACACGTGAGAACACTGCGGGACAGCGTCGGGACATGCTGACCCTTGTCATGCAAGGGAAGGTGACAGGGTCAGCAAGGAAGGGTTGAGGCTTTAGAAGCAGCAGTTCGTGTGCTGTCTTAACCCTCGGGAGAAGAAGGCTTCTGCTCCATATGATAAGTAAAGGAAGCTTCCAGAAAACAGTTAAAGATCTTGAGCTCTATTCCTGGGGATTTGGGGAAGAGGGTGACTACTATTTGACATATGCCTCAAAGAGGATCAGACAGGTTCGGCTGGATTTGTCAGAAGGGAGGCCACACCGGAAACAGGCTGCCCTTCTGACACTGAAGCGTGCATTCTGGAGGCCAGACGCAGGCCTCCCACAAGAGCTGGGCTCCCGCATTTGGGGGGATCTGTCCAAGCCTCACTGCCGGGAGAGGGCTTTGCAGAGAGCAGCTCTGTGTCCACCGGACCCGACAGCGGGGGAAGGCAGGAGGCTGAGGGGTGACCAAGAGAAGCCAGACCCCGCAGCCTGGTCAGCGCCCGGGCTCTGCAGCAGATGTCCCTGAAGAAGGTACAGAACCCACAGATGCCCCTGAGAGAGAACTGGCAGCTGGACTTGGGTCACCCTGCGAGGTACCTTCTCCAGGTAAGCCTGCCCCAGCCCTCGAAGACGGTGCTCGTCCCTCCAGCCAGAACAGGAGACTGACCGCTCCATCATCCCCTCTTTACAGACTCCTGAGCCTGAGGCCAGTGCAAACTGGAGAGAAGGAGAAGTCTGAACAAGTGGAGTCGACGTTAGCCTACACTGATGTCCCTGAAAGTGAGCGAGGACAGTAAGAGACCACAGGAGATTCCACCCTCTGCGGGTGGAGCGTCAGAGACGGACAGCACCGCAGAGGAAGGCGGCTGCTTCCTTCTGGGTCTGGCCTACTTAAGGCACCACGAACAGACATGTGACTTTCCGGAGAGCCCTCTGTGGGGCGCCTGCCTTCCCTCAGGAGACAGCAGACAGGTGGCAGCAGAAGGAAAGGTGTCATCTGTGTGGTGCGGGGGACATGGGCTTGGCTCATCTGTCTCAAGTCCAGTAAGAGCCATTCTCTTTCCTTGGTCCTCCTTGACCCCTCTACCCGCCCCCACCCCCCACACAGACATATATGTCTCAGGGAGGGCTAGAAATGAAATCTTCTTAGCCACTCAGTTCTGTGTATGGACTCTTTTAAGTCCTTCTCTAGCCAGAGCACAAAGTGAGAAGAACGTGGCCATGCCTTGAGCTGGACCTATGGTAGGGCACCCCAGTCCTCCAAGGGTGAGCAGCCAGTGGTACAAAGGACAGGTGCAGGCCAGGGTCCTCAAGCTATGGCCGTTTGGCCAGACCCAGCCTACACGTGGTTTATATTTTATCAGAACGCAGTGACCCTTCTTGGTTTACACGGAACCCACAGCTGCTTTTGTGTGACAGCCACAGAGATGAGTAGCTGCATAACAGACGTTATAGCCCACAAAGTCTCAAATTGTTACCATCTGCCCCTTTACACAAAACATTTCCTGACTCCTGCTACAGGGTGTTGGAAAACCAGACCCTAGAATGCTGGAGAACACCAAGACGGAGGTCAAGTTCCAAAGCCCTTCTCCTCAGCCTCCTGAGTGTCAGCTCTCTAAGACCTGTCACTGTTAGGAACATATGCTCTCCTGCCCTCTTCCTCCTTCCACTTATAAATGTCGCCATGTGTTCCAAAACCTGTAGTGTCCCTTGAGATTAGAAGCCATGTTAAAAACAATCATGTCTGTAACACAGACACATTCTCAATGGCTCAATACAACAAAATTTTTAAAAATTTTAAAGGAATCCCTTTAAAGAAAATATACCAAATCCTACAACTTATAAAACAGTGAACCTTTTACTAACTGGTATTAGAGAGCAGAGATGTGATATCAATAATATTGGCAAAGCACCCGCCGTTCCGATATGACACATCTAACGAACAGCGCCACTGTTTGTATCAGTGCTAATTGACTAAACTGAGAGGCAAGCCATTCCAGATGAAGGTGGGGAATATTAATTGTATTGGAACACACGGGGCAGATACGCCTACGATCAGATGTGAAATTGACAGGAGCTTTGCTGTTATTTTATCACTCTAATTCAAAATGCACCTGTGGGGGTCTTTCTTCTGACACATACATCTTTAAAAACGTATATACGCATACCCATGCATGCACATATCTTCCAATTTTAAGTAGAGAACAAAGTCATTCCATATGATCATGGAAAGGAATTTGGGGAATTCAGTAGCAAGCATTAGCACTAGTAGAAAATCACTGATGGGTGGGGCCAGCTATGCAATCTGTGGGACCCAGTGCAAAATGAAAATGTGGGTCCCTCATTAAGAAATGACTCAGAGTGGAGCATTACACTACGTCCTTGTCACATAGGCTGTCTTCCTTCTCTGCCTTCCCCGCTCCAAACACGTAGCTCAGATGGAGCCCAATGGGAGAGACAGGTTCAGGTAATGGCCGTGAAAAGCTCTGACATCTGGCCTGAACCATGCTGCAAACCAGATGGCCAGCAAAGGAAGTTTTAAAGTAAGTGCCCCCTTCCTCTTCTGGCAAAACAGCTTCTGTTTTGTGCTCTTCCAGGACCCTTCATCGTGAAGGGTCACACCGGTAGCTCACGTCTTTCCATCTGGTTTCACTGATTCCATAATTAGCTGAAAAATCATTCAAAAAAGGAAAAAAAGGCTTGTTTTAAAAAATTCTCATAGATATGAGATGCCACACAGATTGACACTTTTAACACAAGATTCCTAAGAGCCCCATGGTCTTGGGCAACGTCTCCCATTTCTTCAGCAGCCTGCAGGACAGTCCCTGTATGTGGTCATCCCAGGAGCCAAGCCCACCACACACCTTTCTGCAGGAACTGGGACAAAATAGGAGCCCACTGGGGGGAGGGAGAATTTTCAGCAAAAATCCCCAAAGGCCCTGGAGCCTTGTACATTTTATTTTGCTTTGGAAAAAAAGAACTTTCAGTGAGGAAAATGGCATTATTGTTCCACTCTTGATGGTGGGGCCGTGGCTGCGGCTGCCTGAGCAGTGACATCACGGCAAGGTCACAGTCCCAACTCACCCCAGGCAGCCTTGGGACAGAGGTGGGGCTGAGGGATGATAGAAACAGTCCTTCCATACAGAATGCTCATTTGCAGAGTGGGGGGCGTTCAAGCCAAAAGGGCCCATTTCCCAGGCTTGATATCTGAATGTGAAAGCGCTGACAGCACTGTCTGTCCCTCACACCCCATCCCCACTGCCTGCCACCACCTCGGGTCCCTCATCCCTTGGGCAAGAGCCAGTTAAAGGTCAGTGGGAGGAAACAAGTCCTTAGCTGAAATGCATGACGTGGCCACGCTTCCCTGCGCAGCTGTAAACCTGCCATTCTCAGGGAGGCTCTTGTCCCAGGGCTGGGATGGAGGGACCTGTGTCCTTGGGGGGCTGGCGAGTGGTCACTGTGGAAGAAGATGGGGCATCAGACACCTGGAATCATCTCAGCCATGCCCTAGCCGAGACCCTCTGGGATGTGAGTTGCCTACTGGTTTTGAACATCACTCTCTTCACTTGTAAAATGGGATCAAATTCTATTTCTCCAGGACGCACTTCATCCTCTGCAGGGCCCAGTACAAAATAAAACACAGATCCCATGTGCAAAATGTTCAAAAATTCCAAGGAAGTGACAGAGGACACTAAGCGCCCAGGGCAGGGCCCTCTCAGCTGAGGCCAAGGAAGCAGCCTGGAAGCAGAACTCTGCTGGCTCCTGTTACATCCTCTGTGAAGGGTTGGTCACCCCACACAGGTGGCAGGGAAGGAAGGGAATGTACTTCTAGAGATTTAATCTGAATCAAGGCATGTAGCCTGCATGTGAAAAGAATGGGCTGTTGAGAAGCCATTATCTACACACAATGGATTACAACATAAAAGCAACATGAAGCGGAAATATGGGTTTTTGTCCCCCCTTGCCCGGTGAGAAAACACAGTACAAATGTGGATTTTCTGTGTACCCCTCCCCCAAGGCTAAGGAGGAATTCTGATTACGTCACTGTCCATGGGGCTGTGGTGGGATGTCAGAAAACTGGAGGTCACATCTCCTACAAGAGAGAAGCTCTGTCGACCCCAGCACAGAACACAGATCTCTTCTGGAAAGAAGAATTTTAAAAATAACAGTTTGGTTGGGTACCAACAGATGTCATGTTAGTGCTTTTATCCTAACTCTGTACATGAAAATTCCTTAATGACTATGAACATCTTAAAATAAGTAATTTTTTTAATCCATATTATCATTGTGTGTGTGTGGCTGGCTGGTACAGGGATGTGAACCATTGACTTGTTCACATAGATTATGACTTAGAAAATGAAACTAAGAGTGTGTCATAAGGACTATGGTTTCTTTCCATTCCCTTCAAAAGTTTAGCACGTACCCCAAGCTCCCCACATAAACCTTAGATGGATTTATCATGCCCCTGAAAATGTTTAGACAGTATTTTTAGCCTGTAACTTCTGAAAACTTTCATAAATTTTCTTCCCAGTATATAAAAGTACCTCCTTTTATCTATCCTAAAACTACCCTGTTCAAACTTCAAAGGCAGCCCTACCATTCAGATATTCTGAGATTTGCTAACAGTTCCATGATCATGTTAGCAATGCCTTTCATGAATTTATAAACTTTGATCATTTCTTCACTTCAGCCTTCATCTTCTTTCAAACAAAAGAGCCCTAATTTTTTAGTCAGTTCCTACACAGAAGTCACTCCATCCATTTCACTGTGGCTTTTCCTCCCTTCTCTCTTCAATGTTCTCATAATTAATCTGTCTATATAATCCAGAGTAGAAACCACACATACACCCAGTATTTCATAAAACAGACTCAAGATGATGTTTTTTAAAGAGTAGAAAAATATTTTGTTTGTATTTTAAACACTAGGTTCAAATATTCTAACAACTGTTAACCTTTTTTCCTGAAGGAACAACACATTAGACTAATTTCTTGACAGTGTATAGTTCAAGCCCATGACTCATATCATTTCAAGACCACAGTCTGAATTACTTTTTTCAAGAACTTCCTTCTACCTGCCCACACTAAATGTGTGAGCTATTTTTTCTACTCAGTTTTGCAAGCAAAATTAGCTTCTGATAGCTCCTAACAGTTCATGGTATTTTATCCTTTCAATTAAAGTACAAATACATTCACAATCACAGTTAGAAGAAACACTATTTAATTTGGAAAACTAGTAAGCACCTATTATGTGCAAAAAACAGTGGTAGGCCCTGAGAGTTAATGTGTGGGGTGAAAATAAATATTAATATAAAATGTGTTTTCATATAAATATCTGGTGTCAGGACTTTTTCATGGACCTTAGCAACAATGACCCAGATTATTCCAACCTGTTCACATAGAAAATTTAGCAGCTCAGATATTTTCTGAGCCTGGACAGATATCTCATTTATAACCACAAAGGGATCTTGTCCCTCTAGCTAAGGATTTCTTGACCTCACAAATCTCATGTCTAGAAGAGGAGACAAAAATGGTATCAAAATATAATGAATTAAGTGCTACAGTGTTATTTTTCATGGGCACAGAAAGGGCATCTGTCCTTAATGTACTTGACAGACCCAACTCCGAGAAGAGAACCAGCATAGAGTGGGTGTTCCACAAATATTTGTTGACATTCAAAGTACATAATTAACATTTATTAAGAAACTCAGGAAAAATTCATAAAGAAAGTGATGTGTGTGTTAAGATGTTATTTTAATCCAGCTATTAAAGGTGGAAAATTTGTAAGAATACCTGCTATTCTCGAGCATGAAAATAAAAAGAATATTTATTTTGACTCAGAAGAAAAAAATAAACAAAATTAAAGAAAGAGCTGAGACCATCTCAGATTCTAAACCCTGTGTTTTTTTCTCAGCTGTTATTTTTAATTGGGTCAGTAGTTTTACTGAGAAAAAAGGGAATTTTGAGGTAAGTTTGGTAGTATTGGAAAGGGGGCAGTTGAAGAAAAAGGTATTTTTTAGGGTATGGTAGCACAAACCTAAGTAGGAACATAAATTCAGGAAATATGCAGATTGGGACAGGAGGCCAGAAGCAGAGTTGGAGAAAATGTGTCAAAACTACACCACTTCAGTTTACTTCCAGTGTTTTCTAAGATTTTGTTGACACGTACCAAAAAAGAAAGGTCAAAGCAGTCAAAGTGTTAGTTATATAACCAGTCCATTCTGGGAGTGTGAAAAATCTGTTATTTGACATATACAAACTGGGGGAAAAAGTAATGCTTCTGGCTGCACTTTAAAAAATTTTATTTAATTACCATTACATTGTATAGAGATAATGTCAAAAAGTACCAAATTTATGACAGAAAAGCCTGGTGAAAAAAAATCCTAGGAATTTTTTTTTTAGAAATATTTTATTTTACTTAACATATGAAAGAGAAGTTTGGGGGAATATAATTGGGAATTGCAAATTGGAAATCAAAGTACATCACAACATTGATAAGAATGGAGTGTAGCTTTGTAGATTTTTTGTGCTGGAAGCTTGAGCGTTCCCTTCCTTACCTGGTGGACAGTCGTCATTTTGCCATCTCCCTGGTATTTCGCCTCCTGCGAGCGCTGCACCACTGACAGACAGAGGCATGGGAACTTCCTTGAGTTGTGGTATTAAGCTTACTTTTAAATTCTGTTAATAGCCTCTGCTGTGGTCATAATGGAGCAATAAATTAAGAAAATATGGAAAGTAAATATAAGGTTTAATATTATTAAATGCAGTGGTAATTATTTTACAGTAAAATTACAGAATGGAGTTGTGTGACATGTTCATTCACCTCATGTAAGTGCAATTTCATGAGAGAGAGAGAGAGAGAGAGAGAGAGCAGTTTACATCGTTCCGTCCACCTAGCCAATTGTCCTTACCATTCCAGTTAGGGACTTTTGACTTGAATATGAGCAGGAGGTATTTCTGGCATGTATCTGACATTTCATCTATTCCAGTTTTTATGTGCCTCTCATGGTGGGAGAATTTTACTGTAATTCTTGTGTCTTTAATGTCAAAGATATGTTTTTTGTTTCACATAGCATTACTCTCTAAATGCAAGCCACTTGCTTCCTCCAGTGCTTTCAATGAAAGAACACACAGCCTATCCAAACATTGAAGGGACAACAGGTCATGTCACAGTTGCTAGGAGACTGTCCACAAGTGGGTTCCAACATGGTACCATCCAAAGGAATTAGTATCCACAATTCTTTCTTGTGTGCTGACCGTAGGCTATCACCCTGTATAAAAATGAGAAGGCTAAGACAATTCTATATAAACTATGACTATTTGAAATAGGGTTTTATGTCAGTGACTCTGTCTCATAAACTGTGGGAGTCTCATTTATGTACTGTTCTTAATATTTTAGAACTGACTACTTCCACCAAGTTCTACAACTGGTATAATTCATCCATAGTACCCAAGGTTGAAAAATAGTGATAGATTTTGGGTCTCGCCTGCTTAACTCTTGACAAATATTTCAAAGCAATTAAATTTGTGAATCTATTTGTTCCCACTACGTTTCCTAAGTTGTCCTACACAATACCATGTTATTTGTAGCCCTTTAGTTCTTAGTGCCAGAGACCTTCTCCACCAATAACTAAGTTCACTAGAAAGTCTATACTGGAAAAGGCAGTGGGTATTTTGTCTAAAACAGAATTGACCAACCAAATTTAAACACAGGCAGAGATTGAGCTCAACCTCAGAAACAAGCAAAACCTGGACTCCTTCCCCAACTCTTACCTCTGCCCATACCCTGACCTGCCAGTGATTATCATTCATTCTGTCTCCAGAATGGTCTCTTTAAGTGGTGGGCAGCATAGCTGCTAACTCTCTTGTGTTACTGTCACCATGCTTGTGTTAACACTTCTGGCTGTACTGTTAGTATTGTTGTCCTTGTGTTGCTATTTTAGTGACATTATTACCATTCTGTTACTATTGATATTATGTGAGTGTTACTGTTACAATTTCAGTGGTGAGATACTGGTCTGAGCCCGAAGTTCCATAACTTGTTGGAAAAAGATTCACTGGCCCAGACCTGAGTCAAGTGAACAACTCTGGACCAATCAACTGTGTGGCTCAACACTGGGTAAACTGAGTCTAGGGTAACTGCCTTGTGACACACATAAGTGGAATACAGGAGATGCATTTCCCTGGAGAAATGTGTGTGTGTGGAGAGAGAGAGAGAGAGAGAGAGAGAGAGAGAGAGAGAGAGAGAGAGATAGGGAGGGAGGGAGGGAGAGAGGGAGAGGATCTCTACCTTAAATAGAAATAGCAAGACAAAATAAAATAAAAATTTAAAAATTGAACAAATCTCTGAGGAAATTTCTATAGAAAATTGAGTCTAGAAAAGATACACTATAGTGAAGAGTAAGTTTAACAGAAAACGACTGCATTAATATCCTATATATGCATGAGCTAGAGATGGGATAAAAATGTGGCTGTCAGTTTTCTGGCAGACTTTGCAAGATGTAAATAGAAGAGGAAATGATTCTCAACTTCCTGATTATTTCCTTAGAAAAAGCTCAGCTGTTCTGGTATCAAGACAAAAGAAAAATCTCTCCCATGACTCCAGGATAGAGGGTGTTTAATGCTGCTAACAACACCTAAGAGTGGACATAATAATCCAGGGGGACGGTTTGAAGGCAAAAAGCAGTTCCACACAGGTCAGTCAACCAGTGAACCAAGGTGCCATGGCCTGGGCTTTCTGCTGCCTGTCAGTCTGGATTTTCCACAGGCGTAAATTTTGAATACTTTAGGCAGAAATAGCAGAAATGCCTTCAGAGGCAGGCGGGTAATTGAAACACGCAGTCAGCGGAATGTGGAGAGTTCATGCTTTGCCTGAACACTGAAAGTCACTGTTGTTGTGGTTTTGTTTCTGTTTTAAATACTGAGCTATCCCAGCAGAAGCCACCTGCAAGCTATAGCCTACAGGATCAAAGGACTCCACATGATGATCTCTGACTGGGCAAAGAAATTACTTTAGGAAATTCTTCATAAATGCTTTTTTTCTCAAAAGAGTACTGAGACAAGCAGTGAGCAGTGATAAATTTTGCAATGTCAGTGAAACACGTTTTTCACTATCATTTTTTTATTGTGGAAATGCTTTCTTTCAGCTCTTGGTCTCAGGGTTTCTCGTGCAACAAAAGTATCAGTGTGGCAGTATTTGTGCTATCCACACTTGTGCACACACACATACACTCACATGTATGCACATCACAGCCATGCACACACACACTCAGCCATGCCACATGCACCCAAGCCTCTGCTCACACATGAACACACACATACTCACGCACACACACACAGGTTCACCCACGCCACATGCATGCAAGTCTTCGCTCATGTGCACACACACACACGCACACCACCTAATAATCTGATCTTTGAAATGGAGCATGCCGGGTAGGTGGCATTAACCCCTACACCACTCGTCCTAATCTAGAGCTATACTTTCTGCTGTTAGCCACCACCACACAGGGTTACTGAGAATTTGAAATGTAGCTGATGAGAAACAAGATGTGTGGTAAGTGTAAAATACATGCTGGATTTCAAAGATCTACTAAGAAAAAGAAATTTTAAAATATATTAATTCTTATTCATATTGATTACATGTTAAGGTAATAATATTTATATGCATTAGGTTAAGTAAAATATTATTAAAGTAATTTTTTGTTTCTTTTAGTTTTTTTAATGTGGCTACTAGGAAATTTAATATTCTATACGAGGCTCATGTTATATTTCTGTTGGACACTGCCGTACTAGTTTTGAAAAGATGGACATGCTTGCTAGAAGATTCTTTCTGATCCTCTTTTTACCCAAAATAAGTTCTTGCAAGATTAAACCTCAGAATCCATTTGTTTGTTTCTGTCTTTTATCTCCTGCAGCTTTTTAGTCCCCTAGCCCTCACATCTCATCTTTCTAAATGCTGTCCTCTGTGCATTTCTGCTATTAGCACTGGACATCAGAACTTTTCGTTGTACTTCTGCTTTGGTCACGGGTCTCCATACATCCAGCTTCTTTCCTCTCATGTCCTTTCATCATTCTGGACCAGATTCTCTTTTTCTTCGACTGCACTTTCACCATGTTTCTCCAGATTACAGATTTCTGACAGGAGATGGACGGCAGTGAGATTGCCAAAGAATTAAATAAATGCAAAGAAAACAGTCCCCCTAAAATTTTAGAGAATAACTTCTCAGAGCTTTCCGCTGCTAATGGAAAAATTCCAGATTCCTTGGTTGAGTCACCAAAGCCCTTCACAAGCGGGTCTCTGTTAAGTATCCTCATTTCCAGCCAGCGCCCCACGAACCCCTGCCCTGCTAGGTCATCCTGGGGCCGCACAACCTGCTTTTTTTGTTTGCCTCTCTCCTCCATGAACCCAAATCCTGCTAATCCCCAAAGACGGAGTCCACTGTCCTCTCTTTCACCTGGCTTTCCCTTTCACCTGGCTTCCATCACGTGTGAGCTGCACGCATCCCTACTAGAGCTTTCTCGTGGCCGTCTGGCTATGCACATCAGCACTTCCTCACCAACCCTCTGCTTTATTCCTTATCTTGTGCATTTCATGTCTTCTCAAATTACTTGAAATGTACTTGCAGCCCATCAGACCCTCTCCCATTACTGTCCATCTTCATTGAAACAAGGACAACGCTGGGCTCTGTGGGTCTCCACATTCCATTTAATAAGTTGTTTTACACAACACAGGGATGGTGTTGGCCACATGGCACCAAATCTGTGGGTTCCTCATTCTCCAGGTGTGATGTGTTTGCCAACAGGCACTCAGCCTGCTTGCGAACCTGAGTCTGTACAAAATTCTGGTACAGATACCTGTTGCCAGAGAAAGATGAAGTCTCTCCATTTAACCCGTATGCCTCAAAGTTTCTCTAAATCTACAAAAGCTCTTCCATGCAGGGGTCCACTCCCACCCTGGGCTCAGAGCAGTTCCCAGCAGTGCCTCAGATGAGCTGACACAGTGTCTGGGTCAGTTTTAGGTGCTATGTCTCAATCTGGTTGATTCACCAATGAACGACTCTGTTGAAGTTCAACAAATAATTTTTGTGAGAAAACAAAAAATAACTTGCACTTTCTAGAACAACAACAACAACAAAATGCCACATTATCAGATTTAAAGGGAATTTCCAAGGGAAATTATAGATGAAATATTTCTCTCTAAAGGATTATTATATTTCTACTTTCTGATTTTGACATTTAACTTTCTGTATTTCTCTCTCTCCCTTTCTCTAATTTCCTTTATTCCTCTCCTTTCTTTCCTCTTACATAATAATATTAAAATAAAATGAATTGTTCTAAAAAAAATGAATTGTTCTTTCAAACTCACAATGATTTAAACTTATAGGTTAATATTATTTTCTTCAAAATCCACTCAGCAGGCTACACACTTATCCTAAAGATAGTCATTATTAAAAGTAATTTTGGAACTTCCCTTTCTAAATTGCCTTCTGTACTTCAGTGACATGATCTTAACTTCTTCACTAATGAAAAACCTTTCTCAGTTAAAATTGAGTTTGATAGAGTATATACAGGTCAACTAGAAGTCCAAGCTGCATAAGATAATGCGAATAAAGACGGCTTACCAATAGTTACAGAAATTTGACAGTTTTCAAGGGAGTTTTAGAAGACATTTATTACATAATATTTATCAACACATATTTATGTGCATTATTTATTACAGGAGACTTTATGTTTCTTAAGGATAGAGCCTGGTTTTTAAAATGCTTTTGGGGGGTATACTTTCTGGCTCTGATAAAGCTCTCTATGTATACCAACTATTCAATGATCATTTGGAGAAGAGAAGAAATAAGAATGAATCAGGGAGACTGTATTTGATCCTTCTCTCATAAAAAGCTATTTCAGAATGAGACAGGAAAGAGCACAGGGAAAAAAACAAGTCCCTGAAACTCCCCAGGAGAGTCGCCTCTTCAGAAGGAATGTCCAGATGAGCTCCCTGGGTTGGAGGAAATCAAAAGACAGTCGGAGAGGAGGGACCCACGAAGAGAGGAGTGGGCTCTGGGGTGGAGTCCATGCAAAGTCAGCTGTGCTCATCTGCAGGGACTTCCCAGCCTGCGGGCGGGGCGGTGGCCAGTGCAGCCCTTCACAGTGATGTCCACCTGATGAATGACCAGACCCAGGTCAGGGGATGGGTGTCTGTCCATGTCATTGCCCTCAGCTGGACTCCTTCACCCACAGAACCCCTCAGCACATCACACATGGGCTTTTAATTGTTCCCCAAGCAACATGACATCTCAAAGCAGATGTGCAAAATGTAGGCACACAGAAGCTGCATGCTGAGTTCTCCTGAGCCCTTCTGCATGGGGTCACAGGCATGTGTGTCCCTGGTCCCTGTTTGGAGAAGATCCCTTGAGTGAGCAGCATGGTCCTCCTTCATGGGCCTGTCCCCTCTTCCCGCATCTGTTCAAAGGTTTTGATCAGAGTCCGGTTTCCAAATTTCAGTGACTCATAATGAGGTCAGTGCTCCAGACTAAGGGTCGCTGTGATAGCAGTGATGGCATTGCAGGGCTGCAGTGAAGGCCTCCTTCCTCTCCAGCGGGAGCCACAGCTTTCCTCCTGCACATGGGTCTTCTGTGCTCCTGCCCCCCTCAGCCTGCCCTGCCATCCCCACCTGGTCTCAGGTGTGTCCCTCTCACGTCTATGCAGCCAGCACACGCCCCTTCGTGTCTAACTCCAAACTGTCCTCAAGACCTCGTCTGTGACTACCCCTACCCTCTGGGCTGTGTTTTTGATGTGTGCATGTCTTGTTTCTTCAATTAACTGGTAAACTGCACAAAATATCAGCCTTCCCTTAGTTTTATCACCTCTAGTGGAATGTTTCACATCAAATGCCGAAGAACAGAGTAGAATCAAGAAACGTTGCAGTAGTAAGTAACAAAAGCCATCATTTCATTCAACCCTTGTAATTCTATCAACAAGAGAATTCAGACTTGGGAATTCTGTGACCTCACCAGGGTCATTCAGAAAGATAACAGCAAAAGGGTTGCCACAAGAACCTAGCTTTTCTGATTCCCAGAACAGTGGCTATTTTTTGCTACACATATTCCATCTACGACTGCATGTTCCATTCTATGAAATGAATACTGGTGGCTGTTCACCACATTTGTCTTCCAAATTGTTTTGAACAAAGGGTCTAGGATGAAGCCATATCATTAAATACATGGTGACATGTTCATCTTCCTGGAGGGAGAAATAAAGAATATTGTCCTCATGTTTATGAGAATTCAACAACATGTGTGAATGAATTTTCCCTCTTTGTAGGGTCTCTGGCCTAAAGATCATTCAGACACGGGCTCTGAGAATGTCACTGATGTGAAACCCTTCTTCCAGGGCAGGGTGATGGGTAGACTTCATATGCACAAAGCAGAGGACAAGCTATGAGTGAGGATGGAGCTGGGAGCCAGCAGATGCCAGCAGCCACCTGCAGTGCCAGCCCGAGCAAGTGCTCATGCCAACATGACACCTTTATCTGTTGTCCCAAGGGCCTGTAAGAAGCAGGTCACAGCTGGAGCCGAAAAGTCCCCACATGCTCTGTGGTCACCTTTGTCTCCTTGTTCTCATGTGGAAATGCTTGTTGGGTCCAAATGTCAGGATAGTTTTTCTCTGAGTGCTGAACTAACACTGTCAGGAGCTAGGCTGCCCTGCGTTTGTGGTGCTCCAGATAGCCTAACGTGGATCCGTTTGTCAGCACGGGCCGAGAGCACAACTATTTGAATTAATATAAAACGGAACATTTTTTAAAAGAATTCAGCTCTTCAAAACCCCAAGTCACTGCAATTATTTATGCTATGGCTGATTGACCACTCATTGAAATACTGGGAAGGGAGGAAAAGCACATGGTTTCTGAAGACATTTGTAATGCCGATGTCTTCAGATTTGGGGTCTCCACATCATGCTTCAGAATGTAAGATGCCTTCTGCAGAGTCCAAGATAGGCTCACCATTTGTCATCACAAATGGTGATCTAGCAAAGTTCCAGTGTCCATGACAAGGAATTACAGATATCAAAACAGTGACTCCAATGCGTCTCTACAACTCACTTCCTGAATTTTATGTTCATGTCATTTTTATAAGTAATTTTGACATTCCTTTTCATTGCCTCCAAATTCATTTATTTGGCACATGTCAAATCCAGCTGAACCATATTTTTATCTTGATATTTGAAAAGATACATTATTAGCTTATTGTCATATGCACCCCTTTTGTCTTAGAGAAAGAAGCAAAGAAGAGAAGGAATGATAGAGAAACTGCCATTTATTTAAAATCACTCCGTGGAACATCTTAATTAAGACCCTGTGGTTACAGTATCTAGCACATTATGTTTCTGAGTTTATGACAACTGTAAAAATCATTTATAGCAACATAAAATCAACTTCTGAGTGGTCTTAGATAAACCTGACAGATTGGAAAGCTGCTTTGAAAACCATAATAGGAAATTTTGAAGGGCAATGAATTGAAATATTTTAGTCGTGTCTTGCTAGTCCATGTTGCAGGCATAATTGGGTTCATCATTGCTGAGAGTTACTAATATTATGACTTATTAATTTGTGACTCTTCTAAACTTATTACTTTATCCCCCACCCCACCTCAGGTTGTTCTTAGGAATTACCGACACCTGTTGCTTTCAGCAGAAATGTTTCTTCTTCTCTTTGCACAGCTCTCCATGTGGTCCTCAAATTCCTGCCATAAAAATGCACACCTTTGTGTCAGCTGGATGCAAATCAAGATGATGACACTGAAATCCCACATATTTTGAATAAGAAAAGAATAGTAGCTTTTTTATTCTTAGGAAAAATGTGTAAAATCTGCTCTTGATCAAATCTTGAAAAATATATGGTTGCTTTTTCTCTGATGAATGGGATTTAGAAGACAAAAGACCTATGCATGATTACTTTGGAGTTATTTTTATTTCTGATGACATTGCACCACATTGTCAATTTTGGAAAAGCACGTTTAAAATTTCTGTTATAAAAGTTTTGCTAGAAAGTCTTTTAGGGACCTGTAGACAGGGACAAGTTACAAAAAGGGGGGATTACTGGCTGAGTGGGACCATTTACATGTGACTTATGATTTATCATTCTATGTATATAGGTTATGCAGTGCTGTACATATAAAATATGTCTCATTAATAGCACACTCTCTGTATCACAATTATAGTGACTGCCATGAATCTGAGGAGGGATTTTATTCAATATTTTATTGCTGACTCTTGCCCAAGTCTCTAGGATCTTTTCCACCATGTGCCGGTCCCGGGCTCCCTGGGTGTGAGCAGGACTGAAGGCGGATTGGGGAGCCCCATGCACGAAATGGTCCTGCCCTGCATTGGCAGCTGGGGATGCAGGCTCTTCTGCAGGTTTGTCCTCTGTGATACCCCACCCACTTTCAAAGAACTCCCTGTTTCCCTAGAGTTCACGTTTCAACAATTACGCATTCCTTTGTGGCTTTTTTATGATACATATTCCTTGCAAACACAACTTCTTCCTCTTTTCTTTTCATGCCACACTGTAGACATGAGATTATGATATTTAATGTGGACTTTAGTGAGTAGAAGTATCACAAGAATGAGAAATATTGTACCTACTGAGAGAAGAGAGTGGCCTTTTTCTACATGTCAAATAGCATCCATTGTCATAGAAAGTGAGTACTCTGGAGCTAAAACCCACAGAAATCGGAGTACTTAACCATAAATGGGAGAAGTTGCATCATGTGAAGGGTGCAGGCCAGCAGGGCTCCAAGATGATCCGGAGCCTGCGACCAGGGCCATCTCTACACACGGTGAAGGGATCAGGTGGGTCCCTGATCATACACCTTCCTTACATTTGAGCAGTGTTTTACTTTCCACTACTGTCAGTCTTCCTGTCCATCTTTCAGGCAGTTTGAACCTTGGCTGACTTTTATCTCCGCTAATGTTATCCAACAATAAAAGTATTACAAAAGAGGAAGGTATTGCTTACAATTTAAAGACATGTTAAAATAACTTTATCAGTATTTTTTATCATTACAGAAGTACTATGGGTTCACCTTAGGATTTAGAAACCTGCATTCCCACTGCCCAGAGTGAAGCTCTTTTATGATATTGGCCTTCACCCTCCACACATTTGTGAGGAGTAGGAGGCAGAATAACACAGTGATAACAAGACAGGCTGCTCCACTTTCTTACTGAGCAACCCTGAGTAGGTGACTTCAGCTCTGCATCTCCATGTTCTCATTTGTAAAATGACATATTAGTACATAATTCACAGGGTCACCAGGAGAATTAAATGAGCTCATTCATACAAAGTACTTAGAAGATGGCTCAACATAGTAATGGCTTAATAAATGTTAGTTTTTGTTAGTTTTACAATATATTGCTTTGTACTTCGTGGGTTTTTTTACTTAAAGGTCATTTAATATACTTTAACATCTTCTTGTATGTTTTTTGTGATTATGGAATATATACAATATGCATATAGAATATATACATGACCATGATAGATACTTCTCAAAAACAAGTGGACAATGTCTGTGGACCAGCATGGAGAGGTGGTTGCATGGCTCCCAGCTCATGGCTCACAGCTCGCAGTACACTGGAGCCACATTTGAGCAATCAGGACTAGGGCTACAACTGCAGGATGCCCAGGTCTGGAGAGGAGCTGGCACTGAACTTCTGGAGGACAGCTGTTGGCTGAGACCTTCATCCTTGCCTATGACAAAAGATGAAATATCTCTGCCCGGCTTTCTGAGGTTGTGGCCAAAAATATGAGCCTTTGGAGGAAGGAAAAAGCAGAGATACTTATAAATGGACATGGGATTTGGAAATGTACCACCTGCAGGCTGAAAGCCACAAGCTGCCTTCAGAACTGAGTCAGGGCCATACTCCCAAGTAGGTTGAGAAAATGTCATGACTGCCTAAGAAGGATGCTTACGATGTGGGAGAAAATGTTCAGAGACTGTGCCGCACCGGGACGGCAGTGCAGATGAAGAATTCCACAGCCCTGAAGAGGGACCCACTAATTAACAGAAACATTAAACCTGGAGAAAAGGGACAGTTGAGAAATCTGAAAAAGATATTCAGTTGAGAAAGGACATCCACTAAACAACAGCAAGAAGAGGCAACAATGAGGCTGAATGAAATGGGGATTTTTGAAATTAGAGACATAATAATTTGGTTAAAATTTATTTAATAGATGTGAAGACTTGTCAGCTGGATATAACTGTGGATGCTACCTGCAATGCAAGTCAGAGAGATGAACAGATGAAAAATACACAAAAATGTTAATGGCTGGTAAAGAAAGATTGAGAAACTTTTAAGTGAAGAAAATTGAGAAAATGGGAAAGGGAATGATACTGAAATTGATGATAAGTCAAAATTTTTCAGGATTGGAAAAACCCATGAGCATTCAAATAGAAAAATTACATTAAGTGCTGAGCACTTATAAAACCGTAAAATCCATACCACACTCATTATTGTGAAGCTACAGTGTACCAAGGACAGAGAGATTGTATTTTAGAATATAATACAAAAGAGGTAGCTTATCTACCCTCAAAAAATACTGCAATAACTTTGATCCTTAATTTCTTATCAGCAACAAAGGACGCAGAAGCCAAAGGAAGAATGTCTTCCAAGTGTTAAGAGAAAACAGCTGGAAACCTAGAATTCTACAGTAAAGTAAGAATGTCTCGGACATCCGAGAGGTAAGGTAGTTTATTTCCCACAGTCCCTCATAGAAAAAAATAAGAAAGCATATCATTAAATTTAAAAAAAAATCATAAGGAAAAAAATAGGATGCAAGGACCAGTAGCAGTGAAGTCACGAATAAGTGTTGGTAGATCTGTATCATCACTGATTAATAAGTGATGCTGACATGATAATTATTTGCATTAAAAAAAGTTCTAATTAAATCTGAGACAACAGTAACACAGAGACAGGAAGAGGGAGACTGAAGGAATAAAAACTCACTATGGTATTGTTGAAAAGAAGAGAGAAACCAACTTTAGACATTGCTAGAAAAAATAAAATCAGTTAAAAATTTAAGTATAACTACTAAAGTAATAAAACTGATAGAGAAGAAAAGGGAATTGACTTAATCAACTTAACACCAATTAGAAAAGGAGCCCTAATTCATTTTTTAAAAAAGCGAAACATAAGCACAGGAGGTAAAAATTATAAAACCATATGGTAGAGTTAATCTAACTATCAATAATACTGTGAAGAGCACAAACTCATTTATTTAGAGACAATGTCTGTCTGGTAGGCAAAATGATGGTCGCACAAAATTGCCCACTTCATAATCCCTAGCACCTGCAGAAGTGACTTAATCGAGGGCCTTGAGGTGGGAGATTATCCTGGATTATCCAGGTCAGACCCAGGTAATCACATGAGTACTAAAAATCAGGAAACTTCCCCCAACTGAGTCCAGAAAAACATGTGGCAGTGGAGGAAGACTCAGGGAGGTGCTGTGTTGCTGGTTTTGAGGACGGAGGGAGGGGTCATGGCCCAGGAAATGTGGGCGGCCTCTAGAGCTGGAAAAGGAGAGGAAGCTGATTCTCCACTGGAGATTGCAGGAAGGGACCAGCCCCGTCGCACCTTAGTTTTAGCCCAGTGAGATGCCTATTGGACTTCTGATCACCACAACTACAAATGAATATATTTGTGTTGGATTAAGCCAAAAAATGAGTGGTAATTTGTTATAGCAGCAATAGAAAATTAACGCATTCTGTCAGAGCGTTTTTCTTTAAATCACTCATTCTCTGTTCTAGGAACACAGAAAACCAGGACAAATGTGCACACACACACAAACACACACCTCCATAATCCCACGCCCCAAGACAACCACTCTGGACATTTCAGTGTGCACGTTGACTTTACAGAATCAAAATTACTTCTTTCAGATAGTTTCCTAGCTTTCTTTTTAGTAAGCATGAATATTTTCCCACATCCATGGATATAACTCCTAAAACAATTTTAGTTGTTGTGTAGGTTTCCAGTGCATGAATGTTACACGGTTTTTTAACAATATTCCAATTACTGGGCATGCATGCCCCCTTCATATTATGTGTTCTTGTAAGCAGTGTCATGATGGAAATCCTTGAATGTATTTCTTTGCCTGCTTTGTTTTATGGTTTTCTTAAGATAAAGTGGGAATTCTGGTCCAAAGGGTAGGCACCTTTATTACTTAAGAGTTTAATACTTTATCACCTTATTTCCATATAGAAATATTCTACCAGTTTTCACTCATTTTAGCTATAGCGGGGAAGAGGAAAGTCATGGCTTCTTTGTCCCTTCTGTCTCTCTTCTGACTTCTTGTTCTTCTGGCTCCTGGGAGCCTGATAGTGGGTGTGACTGTGGGAGGCTGTCCCCAGGTACAAGAAGGAGAGTCCCCATCCTAACCAACCTGCTGTTCTAGCTGCTGCGAGAATGATCTCACAGGCTGAAATTGCAGAGTGTCCCAATCTGGGCTGATAAGGAAGGAATTCAGAGCTCCATGGAAACAGTAAACACTGAAGCAAATAAACAGTTATGTAATTGAATAAGTCTTTTTTAATGCAAGTAATAATTTACCATTTGCCATAAAAATAAAATATCCTATGCGTCATAGTCAGATGAATCTGTGTTTATAAAGAGATCTTCTGGTGACTGACTTTATTTCTCTAACCCCCAGTTTCAGTTTTGTCA